>NC_136061.1:1759094391-1760441891 GCF_964261635.1 Lissotriton helveticus
AACATGAAACATTACCGCATTTTGGGGCAATTTTTCGCCAAACAACAAGAGGACCCCAACCTCCTTTGCTGCTCTTTCACCCCGGCTACGACCCAGCAAACACCAGTGTTAAAGGTAAGGAAACTGATGCTATATTTTTTTTTATATGGGAGTTAGGGCTATGTATGTGGTCACTCTCAAGCTACTCAGAAATGCATTGTTATCTCTGTTTTTAAATGTTTTCTGGTGTTTGTTCTACTTGGGGACTAAACAGATTTTATTGATCAAATGGCATATTTTTAAGTACATTCTGTAGCACCTAAACACTATAAAATGTGTGGAAAGACATGCGTGATAAAGTCACATGCGTTGTAATGGAAACGTGGTAAAGGTAATGCTTGGTTCCCAATGCTTTGTAAAGGCTGTTTCGCAACTGCTGTGAACCTACTGCTACTCTTAGAGCTGAAATTGTCATGAAAGTCTTATAGTCTGAATTCAGCAGCGTAATAGGACGGAATGTATGAAGCTCTGTGGTTATACTGAATAAGCAGCTACCTATGTTATGACATCTATTAATGTAATAACTGCACTTTCCTAATTGCTTCATTAACCTTCCTGCTTTCTCAAATTTGCTTGAAAATGCACCATTTGTCCAAGCTTTTTTTTAAATTTTCTCGTGGGGAAATCCCTCCGAACCCTCCTTAGGGGGTTCGGGCTCGCTCGCTGCGCTCGCTCGCTACGGTGCAGTTAGATTATCATTTTACGCCCCACCACCACTTTCAAATGTCACCAGCCGCCTGGTAGTGATGTGAGCATGAGTTGCAATCACCATGTCTTTTTGAATTCTGCTTTTGTGCTTGCATTACATTGTTTTTTCGCTTTGAGTATGACACATAATGCACACATGCATTCACATCTGTGCATTAGGACTTCTATGTGCGCTATTTTAGTCTTTTTTCTTCTTGACTGTTGTTAGAAAAGAGTATTGTGCTCATTATTTGTCCTGAAGTCAATGATAATCTCTATTTGATGGAGAAAGGTCTCTTCCTTTCAGTGGTTAATTTAGGCCGGTGGTTGCTGGTGGGGGTCACCGGAACTCCTTTTAGGTTACAGCCTACCAGACTGTCTGGTTTGCTAAAGACATCTTGGGGATATTCCGAATGTTGACTTAGTAAAGCATTCCGCCCAAGTGATGTATTAGATAGGCCTGGTATCAAGAAGCTTCCTAAGATAATATCCGATCACAACCCTTTAATTTTAGAAATTGAAATAGTACATTTTAAGAAATGACGGAGCAAATGGACATTTGATAGAAAACTGTTAGTGAATAATGAATATATTGCATACATAAAGAGTTGGTCACAAGACTTTTTCAATATAAATAGATTAAGTGCTGGCAGGGGGGTTGTCTGGGACTCTTTTAAGACTGCTCTTAGGGGTGAAGCCATTAGTTTTGTAGCCTGGGCTAAGACTCAGGGGGTGATGATCAAAAATCAACAATTAATGTGGGATTTGGCCATGGCAGAAGAGGAACACACCTTGATAATAGCACAGGGATTAGAAGGGGCTCAAACGATGTTTCAGATAATTGCTTTATAAGCAGAACTAAATAAATGTCTGTCACAAAGATCTGCAGAGCAATACCATTCCCATCGGAATGAGTCTTATGAAAACGGAGAGCAAGTTGGTAGGAGGCTAGCCCTACGCACTAGGCAGAAGATATCCATGAATTTAATAGCCTCTATTAAAATAAACGGACAAGCTTATACTGACCCAGAAGATATTATTAAAGGGTTTCCGGATTACTATCAAACCCTATATCAAGATGATATTAATAAAGGTACCCCTGAAGTCACACAGGAGATATTGCGGTTAATGACTGATATTGAACTCAGTGGGTTCCTGGAGGGGCCAATAAAAGAAAAACTTGAAGAAGAAATCACTCTGGGGGAAGTCCATATAGCACTGCATGGAATGGCACTAGGGAAAGCCGCTGGTCCTGACAAAATACAGGTGGAGGTTTATAAGATCTTAGCTACAACTATCACACCCCTCTTAGCAGATCTGTTTAGGGGTGTACAATATAGTGGAAGCCCCCATGAATTGTGGAAAGAAACTGATATCATAATCTTCTCCAAAAAAGGGTAACCAAAAAATAGTCCATCTTCTTATCGGCCAATATCGTTGATTAATTCAGATATGAAAATCTATTTTAAGATCCTGGCCAATCGGCTAGGGAGGGTTACAGGGCATCTGGTCTCCCCGTGGCAACACCGTTTTATCCCAGGTAAAGAAACTACAGACCATATCTGCAGGGTTATTTCTCTTTTTTACATCATATTCGGGACGGGGGGCCAGATGGCTATGATACTCCTCAACGCCGAAAAGGCTTTCGATCGGGTGTCTTGGGAGTTTTTATGGGGGATCATGGAGCTGAATAGCTTCGTATCACAATTTATAAGGGCAATCAAAGCAATGTATTGTCAACCAAGAGCTCAATTACAACTCATGGGCAAGGAATCTGGCAATATAATTGTAACAAGGGGGACCATGCAAGAATGCCCTTGCTCCCCTATTTTATTTGTTTTATATATCAATCCACTAGTGGTTAAACTCCTACAGACTGGGAAGATCAAACTGATAACAACTCAGGGGTACGAGACTAAGGTTTTGGCATACGCTGACGATGTGGCAGTACTCACTACTAATCCAGCAGAGGCAATCGAGGAAATAGTAAGGATTGCTGAGAGTTATGGGCGCTTTCTGGCTATGCATTGAACAAGGCGAAAACAATTGTTATATGTACAGATAACGTAGATTTTAATGATTCCAGGTGAACAGATTCAGCTTTGTATTTAGGGGTCAGAGTTAGTGCTAAGGTGGGCGAAATTGTTAAGAGTAACTTTGAACCTCTGTTCAAAATCAATAGCTACAGATCTAAGGAGAGTCAATGGGCTACACGTGTCTATCATTGAAAGAGGGAACTTTTTAAAAATTACCATGTTACCGACAATTCTATATCTGTATCGTGTGATACCTCTAGTAGTGGAAGACAATATATTGAGAGCCTTGGAGTTCACTTTTTCTAATTTTATATGGCAGTATGGGAAGGTTAGGAGGGCTTTAAAATATTTGGCTTTACCACAAGACATAGACGATCTTGCAATTCCTAATGTTACCTTATACTATTGGGCGGCCCTCCTTCATCAGATGGTCTCCCTGTTTGTAGTGGATAGAAATAAGGATCTAGAGCAAAGACTGAGAATACCTACAATTTACGAACTTGCTAAAGGGAAAGAAGCACCTGGGTTGCTCGTAAGACAACTGGAGCAGAGCTATTGTAAGAAGGTATGCTTCAAAGTAATCCATGGCTCATGGAGAATCTGGAAACAGGTCTCTAAATGTATGGCACTTCCGAGAATCTGTAGATATACCCCCATGTGGCGTTCATCAGTATTCCCAGCCCAGGTTAATCACGCTATGGGGAAGAAATGGGAAACTATGGGGGTATGAACAATTGGGGATTTATGTGGGGGAGAGCAAGATTTTCAATTCTCTAAGCTTCAGCAAGTGTTTGGAATATCGGATAATCAATATTTGCGCCCATTGCTATCATTGGCTTTGCGGATTGTGACTCACATTTTCTGGCTTTCACTGTGCTGGCTTTATTTGCCTTAGGCTGTTCAGCTTGAGTTTGTTCCGCCCATTGCCCAAACCTTGTTTACTGTATTCTTCCATGAACTTGTTTTCTGTAGGCAGGCCTTTAAATCTTGTTCTTATCGTGTCATATTTACTGTGCATTCAAGAACAGAGGTTAAATGTCAGACTGTCTCTTCCAGGGAGCTTGGTGTTTAATTTTCTTTCTCTGACTTCAAAGTGAGATTTTTTTCTAGCACAGAACAACATTTTTATATCTATAAATTAACGGTGCTGATGATTTCAATCAATACATCGGGTGATGACATTTGCACACATCATTTGTGTGATGTATACTTTTATCAGTAAAACTGTATGTGAGTGCAAATGTAATGGTCATTTCAATTGAAGATGTGTTGTCTGTAATGACAGTATGCTACCATACCATGCTTACTTCACGTTACCCCACTCCACTCTACTCTGCACCACTTCACACCATTGCGCCCTACTCTGCACCAATCCATGCCATGCCACTTCACTCCATACTGCATCACTGCACTCTTCTCTGCACCACTCGACTGTATGCCTCTCTACTCTACATCACTCCACTCTACTTGATGCCAATGCACTCTACCCCACAATACTCTTCTGTGCACCACTTCACTCTGGACCACACCACTCCACTCTGCACAATGCCATTATGCCACCTTACTCTGCAGCATTGCACTCTACATCAGCGCACTCTAAGCCAATACCCTCTATGCCACTCTAATCTATTCTGCACCATTACACTCTACTCCGCACCACTGTACTTGGCGCAACTGTACTCGGCGCCACTGCACTCATCACCACTCCACTCTGCTCTGCACCACTCTATGCCACTGCACTCTATGCCAATGCACTCACCATCACTTTTCACAAAACCAATGCACTCTACACCAATCTAATCTGCACCACTACACACTACCCCATCGTACTCTGTCACTGCACTCTACGCCACTCTACCCTGCACCACTATTCTCTGAAACAATCTACTGCCACTCTACTACACTCTATGCCACTGCAGTTAATGCTAAGCCACTGTACTCTAAACCATTGTACTCTATGCCAGTGATCTCTAGACCACTTTACTCAGAACCAATCCACCCTACGCCACTGCACCTACACCAACTACTTTTTACCACTGTACTTTACGCCACTATACTCTACGACTCTCTACTCTAAGCCAGTGCACTCTATGCCACTGCATGCTACGTTGTTCTACACTATTGTACTCTATGCTACTTCACTCTACACCCTCTATTCTGCTCTGCATCACTGTACTGTACGACCTTGCACCACTCTCTGACCATGCACCACTCTTCAACCCTGCACCACCCTATGACCCTGCACTCTACAGCCCTGCACTCTGGCACTCTACTCTGCATGATTGCACTCTGACTCTCTACTCTACATGAATGCACTCTATGCTACTGCACCACTCAGCTCTCTGCCACTGCATTCTATGCCACTGCACTCCACACCACTGCACTCTACGCCTCTGCACTCTACCCCTTACTACTCAACTCTACCCTGCACCACTCCTCTCTAAGCCACTTCACTCAACGCCACTCTACTATACACCTCTGCGCTTTACCCTGCACCACTCTACTCTGTGCCACTTAATTGCACGCCACTCTACTCCACCCTGCACCACTCCACTCTATGCCATTGTAGTTAGTGCTACTGCAATCTACTCTGCACTGCTCTACTCAATGCCACTGTACTCTACGCTACGGTACGTCACTGTACTCTATGGTAATGCACTCTCACCACTTTACTCAAAACTAATGCACTCTATGCCACTGCACTTTACCCCAATCTACTCTGCACCTCTGTACTTTACGCGACTTCACTCTAGGCCACTTTACTCCCGTCTACTCCAATCCACTGTACAACACTCCCCTCCACAGTACTCCCCTCTATGATGCACTGCTTCATCAAACTCTGCTCCACTGTATTCCACTCCGCTCTTCAGCAATCTACTCCACTCTATGCCACTCTACACTACTCCACTCTCCGCAACTCCCTCTATGCTAGTCCGTGCCACTTTACTTCACTCTATTCAATGACACACTGTTCTACTCCACTCTATGCCACTCCACTCTAGACCGCCTACTCTGCTCCACACCACTCCACTCTAAAAACACTCTACTTTACTCTATGCAACACCTGCTATGTTACTCCCCTGTGCTCTACACCAGTCCATGACATTCTGTGCCACTCCACTCTACAACACTCTACTCAACTCTGACACTGTCCTCGACTCTATGCCACTCAACCCTATGCCATTCCACTCTATGACACTCTACTCCCTCCACGACACTCCACAGCAATGTACGCTACTCCATGACATTCCACTCCACCCCTATCCTCAGCACTCAACTCTACTGTACGTCACTCCACGCCACTCTATGCCACTCCATGGCACTCCACTCTACTGAACTCTATGATACTCCACTCCACATCACTATCCTTTATCCCACTTACCTTTAGTCTTGCTGTACAGCATCCACCCTAGTGTACAATATTGCTAAAACATGTTCGCAAAGCCAATATCTCATGCATATTTGAGACTTATTCGCTTTGCCAATGCTTGTTGCCCATGGCCTCAGGGCACATCAACTATATGAATTCTTTGAAGGCCCTCTTGTGACAAGGATTGAGACGGAGAGCCGACCGCCAAAGTTGACTCTGTGCAAAATTCAGCAATAGTCTGAAACTGGTCTCAAAGGTGAACACTAAGGGCCAGATTAGGTAATTTTATTCGGTATTTAAGAAGTGGTAAAATAGAGGGGGGGAGATGTAGGTATTTCAGATTCAGTAAATACCGAATCGTTAAGATTCGGTATTTACCGATTCTGTAAATACCGATTCGGTAATGCCCATTGATTCCTATGGACATTGAAGCCCATAGGAATCAATGGGCATTACCGAATCGGTATTTACAGATTCGGTAAATACTGATTTCAGCAAGGGTGCAGGGGGTGTCACTTTGACACCCTCTAGCACTCCAAATACAGGCATGGCACAGGTGTGCATGCACAGATGTGCATTCACATGGCACAGGTGTGCATGCACAGATGTGCATGCACACCTGAATTCGGTATTTTACCACCCAATTGGATTGGGTGGTAAAATACCGAATTCTGAAGGCCTGTAGCACTGTAAACAGTGCTACCTACATCTGGCTTTTACCGAATCGGTATAATTACCGATTCGGTATTTTACAGATTCGGTAAATTTACCGTTTCGGTAAATTTACCGAATCTGTAAAATATTGGCCCCTACATCTCGAAAACCAATTACCGGTCGGTAACGGCCGAAATCGGCCGTTACCGACCGGTAATTGGCGACCTACATCTGGCCCTAAAATTCACAAACACTGCCTGCAACTTTGGTATAAAGATGGGATAGAAACTTCCAGTCAGGTCGTCAGTGTTTTTTTCCTGAGTCCAGGGTCCCCACACCAGTGGTGACCAAGAAACGTTTTGAGCTGCAGGGTTGAGGTGAATACCCCTGACTGCCCTTTGCCAGATTCAGGACCGATAACTTTTAGAAATGTAACCAGTTTGCCAGGATTGACTGCCTGGAACCTCCTTTAAGGGGCTGCTTGTAAAGGTCAATAGATGTGCCCTTACACAAGGAAGGAGAGAGGCTGAAAAGATCCGAAGTTAGACAAATCAACTCCATCACTTTGACGTGGGGAGAGACCTGCACCGCTGTGCCAAGGATGAGGTCCAAGCGCCCTAAGGTGTCCCCACAGTACAGGTACACCTATGCCTGAGGATTTCCTTAAACTTGTCAGTGAGTGTGTTTTGTCTCAACCATCTACAGGCTAGAAGCATTCTAGCACTGAAGAAATTTAGAATTTAGTCCCTAACTTTACTATGAAGAGAACTACAGGTGCGGAGAGAAGATCAAAATCCTCAGAGGAGACTGCACCTATTGGGGGCGTTGATTGCTTCCACCCAAGGTGGGCACCTAGCTTGCTAGGAAGGTGTTTTTGTGACTGTGCCCAAGACAGAAGCCCTACAGCAAGATTTACTGTATCTCAAGCATTATGACCCCAGTACACCCTCCACTCCATTGGTGCTGATGCTGCCACTCTGGACAACGGGCGTGCGATGTTCATGTACTTTTCTTTTGCGTAATTATGCAAAATTTCAGCAAAATTGTGTGTAATTATGTGAAATGCAAAAAGTGAACGCACTGTAAATGACAGCGACTAACGTACTGTTATTCCCATGAATTTACAGTAAGTTTCACCTTTCAATGTTTGCGTTCTCTGTAACTATTTACTATCAACGACACATAATTACACAAAGTGACATAAGGACTGTGCAGAACATCTAACCTGGGCTTCTATTGGAATTCTACAATGCATATTAGCAAGCCCATTATCGCCGTTTTAGCGGCAGTTTCCTGCCGCTAAAACGGCAATAATTTTAATGAGGTTCTTGCTAATATGCTCTTAATTTCGGGGATTTTCTCCAACAAGCGTAATGTGGAAATATGCAAATTATGCTGGAGTATTTTCAACTTTACCCAGATCTACTGCTAACCTACCAGAGCAGGCACTGACGCCATTCCCTCAAGGAGCGAGTGAGGGAAAAACTTTGACATTGCCATACAGTGAGCCATGCAGAACGTTCATCAACCGGAGCAGGGCTCCACCCACTGTTTAGCAACAACCTCAGAAGCTGCCTTCCACCAAAAGGTCTGAACGTGGACACAAAGTTACTATGCACCAGTGCTTAATTTGCAAAAGAATAAGTGTCGGGACTCTCATAAGGAAGCTACTGCAGCTCGCACACCTCATTGCCCCTACCAGCTGCCAATGACTGGACAAACTAGCTATCTACTAACTATCACACTCTTACAAGTGTGGCAATTCATACTATTCCATGCTAGCAAAGCTATAAGAATGGCTTAGGAGGTAGGGATTAGTCAAAGTTAACGTAAATTGCACTAATAAAGGCTTCTGTGCTCATACCTAAATTAGCCAGACAGTGCCAACATGTGACAGACTGTCATAAGCACCGGTGCAGGCAATTAAGTGCCAGTGCCGAGCATCGGAAACCACCAGCTCAAATTAAGCACTGCTATGCACCCAGAAAAGAGAGGAACTGATCTTCCGATCTATTAGAACGTTGGGGAGGTGATTAAGATTGGATTGGCCCCCACAAAACTACAGGGAGTATCAGGGAGCCTTGTACGGCCAGCACTGCTGAGTAGCCATCCAAGAAGTTTTGTTATTTGTGGCCACCTGATATTATGTACCAGAACAGTGAATACAGAGTAAAATACAGCTTCTTTTTTAACGTATAAGCATTTGTTGGACACTAGTTAGTTGTCCTAATTTAGTTGTCAAGCCTCTAAGCCCACACTACCTCTCTGTTTAAGTCTTGGACTGCTCAACTTTGCTACCCAGAGGGCCAAGGTCTAAAGGGGTGTACTTGGCACACAGCTTTGGGCTGAATAGTAAGGTTAATGCAAAAAGAACAATTGATGGACAGACTGCAGAACAATGTCATACATTCACCCCAGTACAGTGATCTGGCCCTAAATCCATCTTTTTTTTTGCTCACCATGCCATTCCAGTTTGTACCCAGCCATATGCAAATCACTCTTGACCCTGCGCCCAGTGGGAACAGTCCAGCCTGAACTGCCATGCCAGGTCCTCCCTGGACTAGAAAAAAGCATCCTAGGACTGGTTTCGGGCTTTCAGCCCTCATCAGCCAGGATAGCTTGATTCCAGTGGCATGGAGAGCACGCGACTGGGCTGGACTGTTCCCATGAGGCACAGGGTCAACACTGATTTGCATATGGCCAGGTCTAAAATGGGGTGGCATGGTGAGCAAAAGTATGATGGATTTAACCCAGATTTCTTGACTGGGTGTGAACGTTTTGATTTGTTCTGCATTCTGTCCATCAATTGTGTGTCTTTTGCTTTCTCACCCTAAGTGCGCCAGGTATGCCCAGACGTGGATCCTGGGCTCACTGTGCCACTGGAATCAAGCTATCCTGGCTGAAGAGGGGTGAAACCCCGAAACCAGTCCTAGGATGCTTGTTTGCGGTCCAGGGAGGACCTGGCTTGACAGTTCGGGCTGGACTGTTCCCATGAGGCACAGGGTCAAGACTGATTTGAATATGGCCAGGTCTAAACTTGGGTGGCATGGTGAGCAAAAGAATGATGGATTTAACCCAGGTTTCTTGACTTGGGTGAATGTTTTGATTTGTTTTGCATTCTGTCCATCAATTGTGTGTGTTTTGCTTTCTCGCCCTAAGTGCGCCAGGTATGCCCAAACGTTGGTCCTGGGCTCACTGTACCAATGGAATCAAGCTATCCTGGCTGAAGAGGGGTGAAACCTCGAAACCGGTCCTAGGATTCTTGTTTCCGGTCCAGGGAGGTCCTGGCTTGGCAGTTTGGGCTGGACTGTTCCCATGAGACACAGGGTCAAGACTGATTTGCATATGGCCAGGTCTAAACTGGGGTGGCATGGTGAGCAAAAGAATGATGGATTTTACCCAGATTTCTTGACTGGGGTGAATGTTTTGATTTGTTTTGCATTCTGTCCATCAATTGTGTGTCTTTTGCTTTCTCGCCCTAAGTGCGCCAGGTATGCCCAAACGTTGGTCCCGGGCTCACTGTACCAATGGAATCAAGCTATCCTGGCTGAAGAGGGGTGAAACCTCGAAACCGGTCCTAAGATTCTTGTTTCCGGTCCAGGGAGGTCCTGGCTTGGCGGTTCATGCTGGACTGTCCACATGATATATAGGACAAATTGCCCGAACCACAAAATCTCCACAAGCTTATTAAGAGGGAAAAGATCAATTTATTGTGATCACCCGCGACATCCTACTTAGTGTAAATTTTTTTTATCTTTTTCAAGTTATCACAAGCTGTATGACAGAAAACAACAATACATTAAATATTTGCACACCTATATATACTTTGTACATAATGGGAAACAAATTCTTTACACAGTCCAAAAAGAAAATTCCTTGCATCAAACATTACAAAAAACTAAGAATACATCACAAACAACATTAGAACAAACATTACAATCAAAAATTGAGAAAAATAGGAAAAACCATTCTTAGGGGGAATCATAAGCAAATGAATGGCTCTTAAACAAATCAAAACTCGACCAGCCGGTCCTAGTATCGTAGAGATGACATTTTTTTCCACCCTATGAAAGTGCCGACGCGTTTCGAGATCAGGCACTATGTCGCTGATCTCTCATCAGGGCTGTTTTATTCTTTGTATCTGCAAGATGCAAAGAAAATATTTTACTCATCACTCTCAAAACCGAACTTCTTTTAGGGCAATGGGCTGAGAAAGAAAAATGCTACATACCAAACTTGGTTGAAAGTGAAGCAGGGCATTGGGGCATAAAGGATTTCAAACCAAATAATTCTAAACGTGGCCAGGCAGGGCAACCTACAAGAAATGTTAAGAAATTTTCGTGCATTGGTAAATCTAACCAGCTCGTGGTTTCATTACTAAAACGTCACCCAATGCTACATAAGGCATACCTTGCTATTGTAGATTGCCACCAACCGGCATTCTTATATATGATACACCACCATGAAGGTAGGCTCCTAAAACAATAGTGAAAAATGTTTTAGTGGTGGGGCTGTTGATTACAATGTTCGCATAGTGCATGAATTATTAAAATCCCAGAAAGGGCAGGAGTCATTTCGCCTACCTTAATGAAGTGTTTCTATTCCCTTTTTAATTTTTGGAAATTTTTAGAAATGTGCTCTCAATATGCCGTCCTGTGTTAGTGGAAAAACGAAAAAACGAGTATAAGCGCTTATAGCCAAAAGTATGACCATTCAAACAGATTCTAAGCATAAAACAAGTCAAGGCATTTACCTGCTCAAAAGTAACAGCACGCCGCTGGTGTGATCAAAGTTTTCTCACAAGAAATGGCCACGCAAGTACTTCCTGTATTTAAAGCCCACCTCAAAAAAAGGCATGATGGGACTTGTAATGTCCTCAAACTTGCGCTGTGAGAAAATTCTGTTTAATATGGAAAACGCATGTAAAATCAGAGCGCGCCTGTTGCGTGGTGTCATTCCTAATAAATGGAGGCAGAAAATCAATTTTTGACTATTTTAGTTACGCGCTAAGTTTGAAGTAAAAAACCTCAAAACTTTATTGGCAACTCGTTTCTAAACACTAATGTTAAAACGGGCCATCTGATTTTAATTTGATAAATACTGATTTAAATGGCATTTATTCCACAAATACGGCGAGCACATTGAGGGTCATTATTATGATAGTGTATTGCATGCACCCTTAAAAAAATAAACTTTAGTAACCGAGCATGTGGGGAGTCTGAAGGTGACGCTGCACCCATTATTTAGATTGCATATATCTACCTGCCAGGCAGTGGCCACGCTTGTTTTTTATACACAAGATGTATTAGTGAAAAGAGGACGTAAGGCTACAGATTAAGTCCAGGGATGTCTAACAGATGCCAGTCCGCTATACTATGTTTCTCTACCAATTATATATGGACTATCTCAGACAAGCTGTTAAGGCCTGTTTGAGTGCTATTGTATTTCAAAAGGAGATAAGCCTCTTTCTGCAGTAAGACACGCTCGATATCGTGACATTTTGTCATTGAATTCGCAGTGAATAACACCAACCATTTATATTCATGTTCATTATGGCCTTTATCGCAGAAGTGCTCAACCAACGGAGCGGTCATTATTTTTTTCTTTATGCGTGATCGATGTTGGCTGATCCTTTGGTTGACTTGTTGGCTGGACTTGCCTATGTAGATTAGTGGGCACGGGCAAAGTATTCCGTAAACAAAATTTTTCGTTTTGCAGTTGGAGAATTCTGTATGTCTCCACTTGGTTCCCTGATGGACAAATTCATTGCCCTCAATTGTGTTAGAACAAGCAACACAATTGCCGCATCTATGATGACCTTCGAAGGGCTTTAGGTTCCATTGTGCCAAGAGGTCACTTTTAGGTTTTGGAATGGAAATGTCAGCTCTAATCAATTGTTGGCCAATACTTAGATTTTTTCTATAAGCGAAGATGGGCTTAGGAAATGGACAATTCAAACCTTCTAATAGATGCCAGTTCTTTAAAACAGCTTGGCGCAACTTGTGGGTGTCGGGACAGAACGTTGTGACGCACACCATTTTGTTAATTGGTGGGCGTTGTTTAAGCTGCAGTAAGCATTCTCTCGGTGTATATCTAGCACGTTTGAATGAGTGCTTCAGGAGCTTCTTAGGATAGCCCCTGTCCTGCATATCATGACAAAAAGTTCTCCCATGTCTTTCATAATCCGCCACATGCGAACAATTATGCCTAATTCTGAGCAAATGGGTGCTTCTGTGGTGCAGAATGGTGTTCCTATCAGTCGCCTTTTTATGGAGCGATGTTACCAACCGTTCTTCCTCACATCTCACTTCAACATCCAGAAACGTCATGCGACTAGTGCTGTTTTCTATTGAGAATTTGATGTCCCTGTGTCTTGCATTGAGACATTCATGTAAAGACATTAGCTCCGCCTGGCTCCCCTGCTACAGGAGCCAGACGTCGTCAATGTATCGATACCACTGTAAAATTCAATCTCTGAATGGGTTGTTAGCTTCCACGAACTTCTGTTCGTATTGTGCCATGAAGTGAACCGCCATTTCTGGGGCATAAGGACACCCCATGGCGGTCCCCTTCACTTGCATGTAGTACTCACCATTAAAGGTGAAATAGTTTTTCTTAAGTGCTATTTCAGCCAATTCTAAGATAAAGGCAGTGGGGACCCGGCGTGGTCTTTCTCTCTGGTCAAGATAAATTTCCATCACTTGTAGAGCCTCTTCTTGGGGAATTTGAGCGTATAGCGACGTTACGTCCATCGTCACCATGATTTGAGACTGTATATCAAAGCAGGTTCCTTCAACCTTAACCAAAAAATCAGTTGTGTCTCGCAAATATGACTTTACCTGACTCAAAAAAGGTTCACATGAGGCACAGGGTCAAGACTGATATGCTTATGGACAGGTCTAAACTGGGGTGGCATGGTGAGCAAAAGAATGATGGATTTAACCCAGATTTCTTGACTGGGGGGTGAATGTTTTTATTTCTTCTGCATTCTGTCCATCAATTGTGTGTCTTTTGAATAGTAAGGTTAAGCCCCAAAACAATTGTGGTAAACAACTTTGGTTGTCACTGTCTGAGCCTGGTAACTCCTGCCTGTCATGGGACTCCTACAGAGGTTCCCACAATCAGTATTCCTTAAAACATTCCTTGCATTCTGATACAGAATTGTATGTTTAGAGTAGCCCCTGCACCTCACCACTACTTCTTATATTAATCATGCCCTACTTCATTATGCCTTACTGGCTCTTTTCACAAAATCTCCTTCAAGACTTCACCCTCTACAGCTGCAAGTAACAGGCCTTCTCTTTTTGTTTCTGTTCTCTATTTATATAAGCGTTTATTTCTTTCATTAATTAACTTTTGTACTTTGTTTTTTTCCCTGTCCTATTGCAATTTCTGATCATTTGCCTTTGCAAGTGATATGGTAAAGTCGGTATATGAAATCGCTGTTCTCGGTGCCAGTACTGTATTCTCTGGAAAATGTTGTACGCTATAAATAAATTAAGACTCTGTGGGTTGACTTTTTCTCTTGCAGTGCATAAAGTATGCAGCACGAGCTGCTTAATATGAGAGATCTTGTTTAATTCAAGCCTAGGGGTAATGTGCATACACCAATCTACATTGTTATCCACAGCTCTTAGAACATTTCTGTATTATTTTCGAATAAAAGCATTCATTTGCTTACATTTAACTGGCCTGTTTTAAATGAGGTTTTCGATTACTCCAATAGGAATTTTTATTTTTCTGAGCATATGATTTATTCTTTTTGCTGTAATGTGTTTGGCGTTTGAGCTTCTCCAAATCCATCACAGTTTGTTGAGATCTTACCGACCCTCAGTTTGCATTCTCTTTTGGAATGAACGACCCCCTGACTGTCCAATAGACCAGAAACGTTTCATTCACTCGAGCCTTTCATTGTCTAAATGCTCGACTAGCATTTGTCATTTATCCGTCTGCGAAAATTCAGCTATTTTACTTTTTATCAGAGGAGTTATTACATTTTGCCACTTTTTCTGTTTACTTTGGTAAACTCCACAAACATAACCTTACATTTCATCTGCAATCACCACATCGTTGCTCACTGAACAGCCTATGTTGTGGCCATCACTGCAAACTCAATCTGTTACATCAGAATCTGGTTTTGTCTCCACTGTAGTGGAATGGGAGCGTCACTTTATATCACGGATCACCTTCCCAGGATTGTGCATCTGAACGGGCTATGAAGGGGCCTGGGTGGGCCATAAAGATACACGGGCAAGTAGCTAAAAATCAGCAAAATATTTTTGTGTTCTGTTGTTTAGACTACCAAAAGCTGTCCAATATGGACATGTCTAAAAAGCGATGGTAACGCATATTTAGTACTGTTGGATATAGTTGGTCAATCTGTTGTCATGCCCAGAACCCATTTTTCTGCCTGGCTTTAAGCTACTTTCTAAAGGGTGCTTGCATGCTCTGTCTTTAGTTTTAGTGGAGTGTTGTAGCACACCCTGTTATTAATTTGGGTATGGGTGATGGATGGGATGACATCAGCTTTCCTCATCACCTAATTCACATCTATCCATATGGCAACCGCAGCCAGTCCGTGTGGGCAGAGGGGCCACACCCCCACCATTTTCCCCACATAAAGAGTGCCTATCACTGTTGAACAAGGGTCAGCCTGACAGGCACTCTCACTCTTCTGGTTCAGGTCAGGCAGCCAAGAGATAGACACGCGCTACATTTGGAAGCTCTTGGCTTCCTGAGCTGACCTTTGCCATGCTGTGGATTTTAAAACCCTTTGGGTGTGTCCTTCACAGCATGACAAAAAGGCATTGATGCCCCCCCTCGTGAGGAGGGGGAGCGTCACTGATTGACTAGGACCTGGGTACTTCAGCTTTAAGCCCTGAAGTGCCCAGTGCCAAGTGTCAATCATGACACCTCGTCACAGAGTGGGGTGGAGTCAGCAGTCTCACTGATCCTTTCCAACTTTGTGATGAATGAGGGACTGCTGCCTCCCACATTGAGGTCAGCCAATGAAGAAAGGCAGCATCCCCAACCCTCCTGGGACCTCCAAGGCTGCCCTCCCAGAGAGTTGCAGTGAAATCCTGTTTTGTTTTTGATGCTTGATGCATGCATGTATGTATGTGTATTTGAGTAAGTGAGTGTTATGAATGAATGCGTGGCCCCCTAGCCCCTCCCTGCTAAAATCACCTGACACCACTGCCACATAGCAGACTAGTCAGCGGGGTTTGTGGGATCCTTGTAAAGAATACTGGCAAGATCCCATGCTGTCTCTCTGCCAAAATGTCTTCGACCATTCCTTACATATGTTTCATTCTAATAGATCCTGCAGTGTGACTTGTATAAAGGTGAGATTATTTAAATGCATTGTTAAACTGGGTTAGGATATTCTCTATAGGAACTTTTGGAAATAAGAAGGACTAAAGGGCCTTTTTGAAATAGTGTGGGATAGTAACAATAATGAAATTAAAATATGTTTTGTAGTTATGAGAAAACGGAAAATGGATGAATGCACACTGGTCTAGAAACTTTTCTTAAAACACAACAAGATTTAAATAAGACTTTGTATGGGACTTATTGTTTCTCTCTAATAAGTATTTAAAAGAGCAGGCATGGCGCTTTTAAAGCATTTGGGGCATTAGCAGTGATCAGCATTTGGTAGGGTGTGAGGAGAAAGGAAACAAGAGTATCAACTCAAAATGCACTTAGAAATAATTAGAAACACTTAGAAAAATGATCTTATACGAAATTGCTAGCTATGAAAGTGGAAAAAGCTGGTATGAATTCAGCCACATGCTGACCGACAGTGTCATTGAAGTATTCCCTGATGTGACTTCCTCTGACACAGCTCTTTCAGCCTTTCAAAGACACCATCTCCTATGAACTTTTACCACAAATCATTAGTTGGTTTCGTAGCATTTCTAGATTGCTCTCTGAACCTCTTGTTGAGTCTTCAAGGCACTCTCTCTTAGTGGGCTACTAGGTAGAACCGTGTCTTACAGTGGTGTGCACACATGTGGTTGGGTTTTTGACTGCGGTCTCATCTACAGTGTAGAGTTTTCATGTAGGGAGTGAATGTCCTTAGATTGGGCTTCAGGCTTGTCACAGCAGCACATAAACGCGCCCACGCATAAAGCAGTATACAAAGATACGTCTGAGCGTCATTTAAGTTATTTGTGTATTTTTCTAGGAGAGACCTTGGCTTTTTGTTAATCTGAAGACCACTATCTTTGATGCAGACTATTCTTTATGGAGACAAGATCCAAGGTTTGCATGGCAGGACAAGAATAGGTGCTCCCTGAAGGGGGTTTGGTTAACTCAGTCCTGGCAAACAACAGCCTAACCTCTGGATGCACTGTTTGGTCACCAATAAATCGCTTTATTGAGTCCATCCATGACCAAAAGGCGTGAAGCCCCTGGAGGCGCTTCTCACCAATAAATCGCCTTATTGAGTCCATCCACGACCAAAAGGAGTGAAGCCCCTGAAGGCGCTTCTACACCAAAAGTAGACCACTTTGTGGTGTTCACCTAGGAGGAGTAGACGTCTCAAGACCATGGAACCCCATTTAGGCCAGGGTGCAATAATTACTTCATCTCATGGTGAAACCAGCTTAGTTGTGTGCAGTCCTTTATTGCAACTAGACAGATCCTAACTACGGACATATCCCTAATGCAAGCCAAACTTGTTTGTGTTGCCAATGCTTGTTAGCAGTACCAAATAAATGAGAACAATGTTAATGTTGTAAATAATTAGAATAGAAAATGTTTCACTTCTGAAAATAAGGGACTATGAACTAACCATTACTAAAGTCTGTCTAGACGGTGGGCTTTAGAGTGCCTCAGTCACTCCCTTTCTCCCCTTAACTCCACCCCCTTTGCCGTGCAATCTGTTGCTCTGTGCAGCACGCACCCCCTTTTCTTCCCATATCTTTCTGAAATAATCAATCCGAATCTCTCACACTTCTCCTTTCACTTCATCTCTGCCTTTTCAGGCTATTCTTTGGCATGCATATCCTTGTGCTACCTTTTCTTTCTCCCTCTCCTCACCTGTAAATGCAGTATTTTCTTTTGGCATTGTTAATATTTCACACTTGGGCATACCCCCTTCACCCACCTCCACACAATTAAATTGGCACATATGTAACCATTGCTCTGAGCACTCTCCAGAGACCATAATGATTTCATAGGCATGAAATCTGAATACCTTTCTGTCCCACTGACATGCAGTGTCAGACACTCACACTGCCTTCAGCAGCAACTCCAGAGCCCTCAAGTGTATATGCCATGAAGAGCCTTACACGCCCTGAGCTCACCCAGACAACAACAAGTGACTCAGTTCATAATATGCACTACATAAGACTCAGGTGTTGTGTTAAAAATAGTGAAACAACATCTGGAAGAAATAGTGAAACAACATATGGAAAAGACATATATGCATGGGCAAGAAGAAATAAAATGTGAAATGTAAACAGGGATTGAATGACGTACATCGAAAAGGTTTTTACACTCATTGTTGAGAAATCAATCTGTGTTTTTGCTTGCTTGGATACGAATATAGAGTGCTGTGGGGGCCCGTTTCTAATTATTGCTGGGTCTGGGCAGTGGCAGGACCGATTTCAGTTAAAGCCCTGGTAGCCCGCAAGGCTCAAGGCAGCTGTTGTTCACTGTCTTACAACAAACCAAGGCTTGCTTTTTCTTCAAATATTTCCACACACACCCGTGGAGCACAGGCTTTGGGATAACGTACCTGGCTGCACCCTCTTTGTGACTTTCCTTTCACACAATCACAAAGTATTCAAAGTCCCTGCTAGCTATGGCACATTGAAACATTCAAAATAACACAAATGGACACATTTCCATATGGAAATGGCCCGTGGGTTGGCCAAAGGGTTCCCTTAGGAAAACCTGGTTCACCCGGCCACCTGTAGAACCGGGCTTGCACCTGCCTCACCAAATTTATTTATTTATTTATTTGTAAGGTTTTATAGAGCGCGAACTTGACCCGTGAGGGTATCAGAGCGCTTTATATAGTCAGCGGTAGTATAGAGCGTAGTATATCATAGGACCTGTACATCAAAGAGCTTACAGCAATTGAGGGGTCATAAGGTTGGCAGGAGCATCCAACAATACTATACATTTAGGGAAGGAGAGATTGTACAACGGGGCATTTTACAGAGAGCAAGAGACATACAATTGGCCGGAAGTCACACAAGTACTGTACAATGTCGCAGGATGAGGCAATAGTCTCTTGGGTAGCTGAGGAGCAGGTTTAGCCAAGGAATTTACCCATGAGGAAGGATTTATTCTCTTTTTTGAAGCGTGCAAGGGAGGGATTGTTCTGATGTCTGGAGGGAGGGAGTTCCATATTCTTGGTGCTGATCCGGCGCAGGCTCGATTGTAAGTTTTTGTTTTCCTAAAGCGAGCAGGCCGGAGGAGGAGGGTGTTGGCCGATCGTGAGTTTCTGCTTCCTCCGGATAACACAAGCTTCTGTGCCAGATACGCCGGGGAGTTAGAGTGTAAGGCCTTGTGTGTGATGCATGCCAGTTTGAGGTAGATCCTAGCCTCGAGGGAAGCCAGTTCAAAGCTTTCAGGTGAGGAGTGATGTGATCGAATTTTCTGGAGCCTGTAAGTAGTCTGGCAGCTGCATTGAGGCATGTTTTTAAGGGAGCCAGCGAGATCTTAGGTAAGCCGGAAAGGGTGGAGCAACCATATTCAAGACGAGAAATGACTAATGATTGGACTGCTAATTTTAGGTCAGGAGCGTCAAGGAAAGATTTCAGTTTCCATAGGTAGCTCAGGTGAAATCTGGCTGATTTGGCCATTGCGTTGACATGGTCTTGCATGTTCAAATTGTGGTCCAAGGTAATTCCCAGGGATTTGGCCGAGTCCACAATGGTTGGGGAACAGTTTAAAGCAGTGATGGCTTTAATCCATGTCTGGATCTCAGGATTATTCTTGGGCGGGGAGATTAAAAGGAACTCAGTTTTCTTGGCATTGAGTTTAAGTTGGTTTGAGGAGAGCCATCTGACGGTCAGCTATAGGGTCTCATTCAGGGTGAGGATCTCCGCAAGGGAAGAGATTTTTATGTAGATCTGAGTGTCATCAGCGTACATATGGAAGGAGATATTTGCAGTGCTAGAGGTTCGAGATAGAGATTGAAGAGGGTGGGGGACAACATTGATCCTTGCGGGACTCCCACTGTGACCATGGAGGGGGCGGACAGTTCACCATTGACTAAGAACCGCTGAGATCGGTTTTGGAGGTTGGAGCTAAACCAGTCGAGGACTGTACCATCTAATCCCATTCTCAGTTTCAGGCGTTCAAGTTGCATCTCGTGGTTGACCGTGTCGAAGGCGGAGGAAAGATCAAGGAGGATCAAGAGACAGGTTTTGTCTTGGTCAAGGGCTAGAAGAGCATCATCGATAATGTGAAGCATGGTGGTTTCAGTGCTGTGACCCGGTCTGAATCCGGATTGGCAGTCGTCGAGTAGATTGAAGTTGTTGATGTGGAGGCTTAGCTGTGTCTGGATGCACTTTTCCAGCACTTTGGCCAAGAGAGGAATGTTGGAAATAGGTCTAAAGTTATCTGGGGAGGCTGGGTCCAATGATGGCTTTTTCAGAATGGGAAGGACTTGGCCAGCTTTCAGTGAGGCCGGTATTGATCCCTGCCGGAGGGAGGCGTTGATAATCGCAGTCCAGCAGGGAATATTAGATTTGGCGATGGTCGAGAGACAGTTGGAGGGGAGCGGGTCGTTGAAGTGGTTGTTAGGGTTTAAGGTTGAGAGGATTTTAGCGACCGTGTGTTCATCATAGGGTGTGAATTCAGACCAGTGTGCTTGATTCTTTGGTGCGGGCCATGGCGGCAAGGGGAGAGATATTGGAAGGTCTAGGTTCGGAGGGGGGAGTGAGGCAGCTTTGAGTTCAATATCAAGGGCTTTAATTTTGTTTGCGAAGAATGAGGAGAAGTCCTAGGAGGAGATGATAGACTTGGGCATTTCTTTCGTTGTTTTGGACAGTTTGTTCGATTGAATTTTGACCATTTCAAAGAGTTTGCGAGGTCTGTTCTGGGCGTTTCCTAGTTCCGCTCTGGAAAATTCCTTTTTTGAGTTGATGATGTTCTTGTTGTAAGTATTTTTGGCCTGGCGAAGAAGTTTGAGGTGATCTGCCGAGTGGTGCTGTATCCAGAGTCTTTCGGTTTATCGGAGGGATCTCCTCTCGTCATTGAGGGAACCAGTGAGCCAAGGGTTTCTATCTTTGACTCGAGTTCTTTTTAGTTTAAGGGGGGCTAGGTCATCCAAGATGATTGACATTGTGACTGAGTAGTGATCGTTTAGGTCGCTGACCGAGGTGATGTGGTGGGGGGGGGGGGAGTCGGATTTGCAGAGAGTCTCAAGTTCATTGAGGTCAATGTTTTTAGTGTCCCTGGCCCAGCGTTTAGGGCGCACCGGTTGTGGTGTCCATGTCCTGCATGTGCCAGGTAGCGGGAAGGTGATAGCATGGTGGTCTGACCAGTCACAGGGGTCAATCGATATGAGCTTGACTGTTGTCTCCTTGGAGATGATCCAGTCAAGAGTGGCCCCTTTCGAGTGGGTTGGGAGTGGGCAAGCTTGGGTTAGGGCTAGATCAGCCATGAGGTCTTTGATGGCGTTGACATGAGGGTCATTGGGGTCATTCCAGTGCAGGTTGAAGTCGCCGAGGAAGATATCTTTGGTATTGGTGGAGTGCTTGGTCGTGATGACTTCCATGAGGTAGTCGGTGAAGGATTCGTTAGTGTCCGGGGGGTGGTAAAAAATGTGAAAGTTACATAGATGGGTGGTGTTACTATGGACTGAGAGGGCTAGGTATTCGCAGGAACCAGTGGAATCAGTTAGAAGCTCTGTGACAAGGAGGTTGGAGCGATGGATGCAGGCGATTCCGCCACCTTTTTTGTTATGTGGTCTGTCTAGTCTGGTAATGTTAAAGTTGGGGGGATTAAGAGATCGGTTTAGGCAGTGGTGCATTCCGTCTATCAATTGTGTGTCTTTTGCTTTCTCGCCCTAAGTGTGCCAGGTATTACCAGACATGGACCCTGGGCTTACTGTGCCACTGGAATCAAGCTATCCTGGCTGATGAGGGGTGAAACCCCGAAAACGGTACTAGGATGCTTGTTTCCCGTCCAGGGCGGTCCTGGCTTGACAGTTCAGGCTGGACTGTTCCCATGAGGCACAGGGTCAAGACTGATTTGCATATAGCCAGGTCTAAACTGGGGTGGCATGGATAGCAAAAGAATAATGGATTTAACCCAGATCTCTTGACTGGGGGTGAATGTTTTGATTTGTTCTGCATTCCGTCCATCAATTGTGTGTCTTTTGCAACAAGGCTTCCTACATCAGAGCATCGACTTGCTCTGCCGTCAAAAATCTGTGACCAGTAGCCCGCCCACCATGCATATATCAATGTATGTGCTGTGGAAGACCTGGCTTGTTTCCTGCCCTGGCCCTCTGGGTGCGGCTTGGTGGAACTCACAGGGACAAAATGTGTGCATGCCAATGACACATGCTTTTGTATTTCTAAACTAAACCCACACTTTGAGGGGTCTGTTTCTGAAATACCAAAAAAGTGTCGACCAGGATGCCATGACAAGGTGATTTACCAGGTATGTATTTTCTCAAAAAGCGCTCTTGCCACATTGTTGAAATCGCTTTTGACAGAAACCTCATGCCAATTAAGTGGAAATATTTTAATAGAGCAGGTGGACCACAGGTAGAAGTGGGGTCATTGCGACCCTAAAAAATAAACCTTTCTGTCTGTCTGTCTGCTGTCTACCTAGCTAGATATCTAATGGGTGCAGGGTTCAAACCTTGCAGTTGGCCAACCCCTGCTGCACACGGCTACAGTTTGTACACAGTGGGGTTGGGAATAGTGCCTGGGCTGCAACCAGCCCTGCTCCTAACCTCATCAGTAGCCAACCTGCTGCCAGCTGCCTTGTGTTTTCCACCCACCTATGCCTTGGGGTCCGAAACTCATGAATGTGTCTCCCTTTGCCTGTGGATTTATTTTCACCACACAAAACTTGTGAATCACTATCGATTTGCGAATCATTAATAACAAGCATTTACAATGCAACGGTCTCGCCTTTGCAAAAGTTAGAGCTATTGGCATTGTAAATGACAAACTTTTAATGTATGTGTTGGTTTTGAAAACAGGTAAATAAATGGCATTGTCATTTACAATGCCTATAGCTTAATCTCTCGCAAATGCCAGACCTATTGCATTTGCACACACACACACAGAACCACACACACACACACACACACACACAGCCACACACACACACACACACACAGACACAGAGCCACACAGAGCCACACACACACACACAGAGCCACACACACACACACAAAGCCACACACACACACAGAGCCGCACACACACACACACACAGCCACACACACAGCGCCACACACACACACACAGAGCCACACAGAGCCACAGAGCCACACACAGAGCCACAGAGACACACACAGAGCCACACACAGAGCCACAGAGCCACACACAGAACCACACACACAGAGCACAGAGCCACACACACAGAGCACAGAGCCACACACAGCCACAGAGCCACACACAGAGCCACACACACAGAGCACAGAGCCACAGCCTCAGAGCCACACACAGCCACAGAGCCACAGAGCCACACACAGAGCCACACACAGAACCACACACAGAACCACACACAGAGCTACACGCACACTCTTACCCAAAATAGTATACAAATGGGTTTACAATGGACATTTAGCAATACTACTAGTGCCTTAAATGTTTAATCCCCAGAGTCCAGAACCCTTGAGTTTATGAAGGAAACAAGCGTCAACAGCCCCTTTCAATCTCACCCCAATTAGGAACAAAAGTTGAGAGCACGACACGAGTCGGAGACCACCCTGCTTCTGTCACTGAGATCACCTTGTTTTGCAAGAGAACATCAAGCCCACACCACCGGTAGCAACTCACACTCATTGAATCACAGTGGAGGCAATGCAACACGTGCTAATCAAAGCTTTAACACTCATTCAATTCGTAACGGCACAGTGTGCGATTTGTGCATACAATTGCTGCCTCATAAGATAACTTTAGTATTGGAACAAAAGTCAGTGTGAAGAGCTAAACACCTTTAAATACTACCCTGGATATTGTGTAACATTGTTTTTAAGAGGGCAAACATTGAAAAACCAAGTGCATAAGGACCCTTCATTTAAGAAGCATCTCAGGGAGCATACGCCAGGACCCTGGCAGGCAGCAATAAGAATCATCTCAGGGAGCATACGCCAGGACCCTGGCAGGCAGCAACCAGGAGCGCCTGTGGAAACAGTCAAGCCACAGATTCATTTAACCTGCCACCGCTCACCGACGCCCTTTTTTTGCCGTTGTAGCTCCTCGCGTCTCCATTTCATGTGCCGCTCCCGTTCAAGCTGCTCGGCGTAGTGGGCTCGATAGAACTCTTCAACCCTAATACTCCCCTGTGGTATTCCCGGGCCCCATTCACGCAGACAACTTGGTTCCAAGGCGCCGGGACCCACAACTACCTCCGGCCGACCTCCGCCATTATTCTTGAGCGGTCGGCATGCAGCACCGGCCGCACCCACCAATCACAGATCGAGTAACTAATCGGAAACACACGGTCTCCAATTGCAGCCAATCATGATGAGGTAAGAAAGAAATCTTGTGCCGCGTGAGCCAACCATAATGGAAGGCACGGCCTGTCTTCAGTCCAGGCGGCGGCGAAGAGCACACTGTGCAAGAAATTCTAGGGAATTCTGCACAACAACTTAAACAAATCAGTTCACTCACAGGTGCCACCGAAACCAGGCATATCTTCCATGGGTGACACCACCCTGGATGCCAGGAGACCAGATCTCCTAACAGTGCAGCCACGCCTGGGGTGGGACACGCAAACAGCCTGCATGTGCACATAACACTGCGTTCATGGGTGGAAGAACAGAGAGAGGTCCTTGTGGCAGGTGGCTTGTTGTTGTTAGAAGGCACCGCCTAGTAGATGGCAGCAATCACAGGGCGTGGGGCAGGAAGAATAGTGGTGGGTCATCCAGGCAGCCTAAGCCGAGTTTTGATTGAATTCACCCTAAATTAGAGGTCTTCAAACTTTTTGATGCCGAGACCCCCTTGTAAAACCTTTTTAGGCGTAAGGACCCCCTTCCGACAAAAGTTTCTAGAAACTGGTACTCCTCATCATCAACTTTTGACAACCATAAATGCGCTTGTTAGACCTCATCACATCCCTCCATCATTCATCCACCCACACTTTCACACATCCGTATATCCACCCTTCCATCCTGCCATCCATACATCCATCCTTCATCAATCCACCCTTTC
This sequence comes from Lissotriton helveticus, assembly GCF_964261635.1. Lineage (NCBI taxonomy): Eukaryota > Metazoa > Chordata > Amphibia > Caudata > Salamandridae > Lissotriton > Lissotriton helveticus. The sequence goes on from NC_136061.1 coordinate 1,759,119,540, forward strand.
ATCCTTCCATCCATACATCCATCCTTTACCCATCCACCCTTCCATCCATCCACCCATCATTCATCCACCCACCTTTTCACACATCCATCCATCATTCATCCATGCAACCTTTTATCCTTTCATTCATCCATCCACCCTTTCATCCTCCCATCCATACATCCATCCTTCATCCGTCCCCCCTTTCATCCTCCCATCCATACATCCAGCCTTCATCCATCCACCCTTACATCCTCCCATCCATACATCCATCCTTCATCCATCCACCCTTTCATCCATACATCCATCCACCCACCCTTTCATCCATCCATCCACCCATCATTCACCCCCCACCTTTTCACACATTCATCCATGCATCATTCATCCATGCAACCTTTTAGCCATCCATACACCCATCCACCCTTCCATCCATACATCCTTCATCCATCCACCCTTTCATCCTTCCATCCATACATCTATCCTTTACCAATCTATCCTTCATCCATCCACCCTTTCATCCTTCCATCCATACATCCATCATTCATCCATACACCCTTCCATCCATCCATTCACCCATCATTCATCCACCCATCTTTTTACACATCCATCCATCATTCATCCATCCACCCTTTCATCCATCCATCCTTCATCCGTCCACCCTTTCTTTTTTCTTCCATCCATACATCTATCCTTCACCAATATATCCTTCATCCATCCACCCTTTCATCCTTCCATCCATACATCCATCATTCATCCATCCACCCTTTCATTCATCCATCCACTAATCATTCATCCATCCATCCACCTTTTCATCCATCCATCCATCCTTCAGCCTTACATCCATCCATCCACCCATCATTCATCCACCCACCTTTCCTGTGCCTCTCTCATGGGGGGGACCAGTTTCTCTCTGCGTCGTCTGCCTTCTTCTTTCCCGCTCATGGGAGGGCATCTCTGTGCCTCCCTGCTGGGGGCGGGGGGCGTGTCACGGGACCCACAGCTCCAGGCGCGCAACATCGATTGAACTCAAAGGGCTACACTACAGCCTGCTCCCCCAGCCCTCCCCCTCTACCCCACCCCACCCCAGCTCCCCCCAGCTTGTGTATGTGAGCCCGACTGAAACAGCTTCAGGGACACACACACACAGTCACACCCAAGTACTTACACAGGTCTTTAAAAGACCTTTTACTTGTTAATGAGGAACTGCACTCTGCAGAATCTGGACTCCACGACCCAGGACTCCACAACCCCCCTGGGGGTCGCGCCCCACAGATTGAAGACCACTGCCCTAAATGGACACCAATATCAGTGAAAGCAACAGAAATAACTAACCCCGCCCCAAATTAAACATCAATGTGCCCAATCTTCAAACAGTATAGCGTTCATTGTTGTGTTAGCATATAAAAACAAGCGCTCGCCATTTGTCTGTAAGCCCCGTCCTTTTCAGACTTGGGAGCGTGTTTCTGACATTCTTTCTAGGCTGTAAACAACAGTAAAAAAAAAGCCCCCAGGCTGAAAAGTACGGGGCTTAGAGACAAATGGTTCTTCTTTCGATCTAAGCCCCGCCCTTTTCAGACTGGGGGGCTTGTTTTTGACTGTTGTTTACCGCCTAGAAAGAATGTCAAAAACATGCCCCCCAATCCGAAAAGGACGGGGCTTAGATCCAAAGAAGAACGTCACTGGGACCTCTTCTCCAATGGCTGGCCACCGTTTAGGAGGCCAGCCAATGGAGAAGAGGGGCGGGGCTTAACCTCGCTACTCAGAGTCATTAAATCTCGCCAGCGAGACTGGGCATTTGCACAGCCTACGCTAGACGAGACCTAAAAAGGTGGTTGAATCTGGCATCTAAAATGGCAACTTGCAGGAACGCAACTGGTTATTGATTTGCGAATTGCGTGGAGGCTTTTACACTGCTTAGTTGTGTGGGACTCACGATTTGCATACCTTTGGCTTGCCGTCACCACTTCCCTCAAGTCACAGACTTCTGCGGGTAGCCACCGAAGGCTGTGAAAGTTTTTTTTAAAGAGCATATACATTGCAAATAATAATCGATTCACAATTTTGATGATGCTGGAAAAATCAGATCCCTTCTCCAGCCAGTAACAATTCCAGGTGTCCAGGGCACGCTAGTGCCTGTCCAGGGGGGTATTTTCTGCTCCCCCTAAATAGACGGCTGCAGAGGCCGCTTAATGTTGCTGGCTGCCGCCCCTGCCCTGTAGCATCAGAAACAGGCCCAGTGTCTCCGGGCTCAGAATGTAATAATTACAGACTTGGATACACTTGTGATGGCTGTTTGAGTTAATTCAGCAGGGAGAAATAACCCAACTCATACGGATGGATAAGTGTGAAATTTTGCTAAGAAGTTCCATTTTCATGGCAGGCAGCCGCGTGCCATGCTTTCAGAGTATGACCCAAAGCCAGGCCCTGCACTTAACACTCATATCCCAAATAATGACTTAGCCATGACCAGAGTTCCATAGGTATGGTGAGCCCCCCTTAGCAGCTTCAATGATGCTATAGATGCCATTTTTATGTTATCTGTGACATCATGGTGGAGGTCTTTAATGGTGCATTGCTCGGAGTTGTGCTGCCCAAACAAACTGGCAAACCTCCATTTATTTTTAGTTTAGTTTTTTAAATGTAAAACATACACCATTTCTCTTCTCACAAAAGCAGAATAACTTTCCATTATGACATTTTTATTTCTATGCATGTTTTAAGTTACGTAATGAAATACTTGACTTAGGGGGTGGGGCTAGCCACGCCCTAAGATGGCCGCTTTATAAGTGAGCTCCTTCGGTCGCCTGACGATCCTTCAACTATCCTGCACACATAGCCGGCAAAATGGAATAAAACCCATGAATACATTCATCCGAAGGCAGCGGTGTCCAGTACATCCCACTCTCACTGCTGAATCCAGCTCCGAAGTGCGTCAAAATGACGTTACTTCCTGAGTCGGAGCACGGCCTGCATGAGCCCCCATTCCTGTGAGCCCGCTACGCGAGACCCGTTGCAAACAAAGAGGAACTGTTGGCGGAAGGAACATCACACCTCGCACACCCTGGTAGTCAGAACTCTAGCTGGGGTCACCAGTCCATCCTGAGCTGCCATCTGAGGGCCCTTGATCTGACACGGAGCGAAGAAGAAGACCGCAGTGGCCAGAAAATAAACTGGCTTAGGGTGTGGGCGGCACCGGCGCGGGGCCGTGTGTGGCTGCCTGAGGCCTCGGAGATGAGGCCGTGGTGATCTGCATCGGCAGAGGAGCCCCGGCGTGTGTGTTATGGACCGATGACTGCAGCTTAACAACGAGAAGCCACAAATATTACCAGCCAGTAAGTACAGCCAACAAAGACAAAGAAATAGTTGCATTGCCCGCGGCGGATCAGCTCCTATACACTGAAGGGCTACACTTGAGGAGGCAAAAGCTGCTGAAGCAGAGCTGGGGGCGAACAATAGGGCACAGGTTCCACAACCCTTAATAAGCCTGTGCAAAGACTGCGCCAGCAAGGCCTAAAGTGCGCGATGGCTGCAGGAGGCGGCAGAGCGCGCGCGCACAATCGTGGTTCCCTCCTCTCATTGCCTCTCCCGTCTGGCTGGTGCGGATTTATTACGGTGGACACTGGGACCTCAACTACGTGGTATGGAGACTCTGCATATTAACCCCAAGGGATTGAATGCTACAAAGCGGTGCATTGGCGCCATAATGTCCTGCTAAGGCCGAGATTGTGTTGTTGTGTGCTTCTTATGCCACCAGTGAAAACTGCCACTGCTTGCTGAGGCCGGGACCTCATTGGCTACATATCCCTTGGTTAGCTGCCTGTGATCTTTGGATGTGAGGGAGCATGGACCAGACTTGGCCTACACGAAGCGGCAACTGGACTCACACACTACTTACTCACGATGCTGCGAAAATGGGGAAAGCTGATAGGAATCAACCCAAGCTACATTTTGAGCAGTCAAAGAAAGTAGTGGAAAACAGCACAGAAGAACAACCTAACACGCAGGTAACAGCGGCAGCAACGGATTCTGACAATGCTGTAGACTTTCAGTCCATTTTTACGACAATCCTGTCCTCACTGTCAAATATAGATGGGAAAATAGACTCCTTATCCTACAGAGTAGATCGAATGTCTGAACGTCTGGATAGACATACGGAAAGAATAGACATGGCAGAGAGACACATCTCAGATACGGAAGAAGCCCAGCACCAAATGGAGGCTAAACAGAAGAAGGTAGACAAAACCTTGACGACGCGGCTGGCGAAGTCAGAAGATTTAGAAGCGAGGTCCCGCCTGAATAACCAGCGCCTCAGGGGTATAGCAGAGTCGACGAATACAGGAAATGTGGAATGCTACATGATCGGGTCCCTAGTGATAACACTGCTTGACAAAGAAACTTTCTCAGCTGTTTTCTTATTGAGAGGACACATAAATCTCTTGCTCCACCACCCCCACCAGGGGCATGACCACGCCCAATCATTGCCAAACTATTAAGCTATGGAGACCATGATGCAACGCTATGCAAGCTCTCGAACTGGGAAGTCTGAAGCATGAGGGGATGGAAATTTCCATTTATCCGGATTTTACACCACAAGTCCAAGAAGCACGTAAGAAGTTTCTGACGGTAAAAAAGAAATTACGAGACCTCAACGTTCCTTACATGATGATCTACCTGGCTCGCTTGTGAGTCACAGATGGAGGAAAGAGCACAGTCTACAATGAACCCAAAGACGTGCCAAAATACCTGCAACTAAAGAAATCAGAGACTCTGTGTAGGAGATCACCCAGAGGTGAACAAGAAGAACAAGGGGGCATATCTTATGTCGAATGATTAAATGGCTCCTCAGCACTGACCATGAGGCTGTGGAAAAAACACTGCTAGACGTCTTGGACAATGCTTCCCAGGGACACAGATAAGTGATAAACTGGAACTTAAAGCTTAATGTGATGCATATTAAGTATGGGTGAATTTGCAAAAAAATCCGCAAGTTCCCGAAAAAATTTGTGAACTCGCAGATTTGACCAAATATACTGTTTCCCACTGTCTACAGTGGCTAATCAGTAAGTGCTACCTTGCTGGGTAAATGTATAGTGCTTTTCCTTCACTACAGCTGTGTAAAGTGCCAGAAGAGTTGTCTCCAGTGAGCATGTGTGTGTTACTATTCCATCGCGCCGAAGGGCGCAGGGGTAACTTGAGTGAGCTGTCCATCATAGTGGGTAAATGGCGGGAAGATCGTGCACACCACTAGTGTGTGCGGCGGGGCCAAAGAGCGGGGCTTCTATGCGAGTTCACATGCCTTTTGTGTGTATAAAAGGTCAGAAATCGATCAGAGCAGCAGATGAGGAGAAAGAAGCCCCTAGTCACACCAACTGCATGGGGATTGCACTTGTGAAAGTGAAGGTTGCAAAGGCCTCCATCCAGCATCACATCTAATTTTCGAAGGTAGATATGTGGAGAAAGCACACCTGCCCAGCCTCGACAAAGCTCACGATTGTTTTTGGGCTGGTGAATGCGTTACTGAATTTGAGCTTCAACTCGGGCACCTGCTTAGTTGTAACTATTCTCTGACCCTGTCTCGGGCACCCGGCTGTTTAGGGTCAGGACTGGGTCAGAGAATAGTTGCAAGTAAGCAACTCTGGCACCTGCTTTATTTATATCTGTAAGCGCTTCCTGTTGAGGTTTAATTTTTCTGACAGGAGCATCGTGCCACAATGAACCCTGCCCTTCATATTTATCCAAGAAGACGCCATTGTTTTGTGCGATACCTCTACTCAACTGGAGTCCTTTCTACTGGCTAATCAGTGAGTGCTACCTCGTTGGGTAAATATCGTGCTTTTCCTACACTTCAGCTGCGTAAAGTGCCAGAAGAGTTGTCTCCAGTGACCATGTGTGTGTTACTGCCATCGCGGCGCAGGGGTCTTTTGAGTGAGCTGGCCATCCCCAAAAAAAAAATCTGCCTGCAAGCGAATTTGAGAATTTTTGGCAATTTCTCGAGATTCGCGGATCGCGAAATTTACGAAAATCCGCAAATTTCGCGAGTGGAACGGATTTTTGGCCCATGCTTAACCACTTCGCTGCTCAGCATATTCCCCTCCTGTGCTGAGAATTTGTAAATCCCATTATTCATGACGAGCTGGGCTCGTCATGAGCGTGCGAGGAGGCTAATTCATGAAGAGCCCAGCTCGTCATGAGTGTGGAAGGTGTTAATGCATATAACTAACGGAGCATAGTATATACCTACGAAGTGCGGGAAAATAAATTAGACTGTAATGTGTATCTAAGACAACACACCGCATGTATTTTGTAATTCACAGGGTATGTTGGTTGCGCTAAGTTTTTATGAGATTAGACAGGCGACCCCCCCCCCCATGTGACGGTGTCACTGGGGATCCCAGGTGGCAGCTACAGCCAACCTGTGTACACCACACCGTATTTCTTTCTCTTTAAGGGGATGTGTGGGGGTGGGGCACTGGTACCTGTTTATTGGGTTTGTCTTCACTGTGATTGGGATAGCGAAGTGGATGGAGGTGGGGGCGGGGGTGGCGACGGGGAGGGGGAAACACTTAACAAAATGGTCAGCACAGAGACGCTACAAGCCACCTGCAATACGAGATACACAGACATAAGACAATACTTTAACACTAACACCACCCTACCAGGACATGGGTAGCAGACCACAATCTACAAGAAAGTTGACATTCATGACATGGAATGTACGGGGCCTAAAAAATCCACAGAAAGTCTTTGCATATTTACACCATCACAAAGTTGATGTAGCATGTCTCCAGGAGACTAATCTTACTAATACCACAGAGAGTAAAATAGGAGCCCGATGGGTCGCATACAGACTAGCGTCCTCTTATTCTACGTATGCTAGGGGTGTACTGTTGCTTATAAAACACGGCACACCATTCACGATGCTCCATTCGATTGCAGACGAACAGGGCACATATGTCATCACTCAGGGGAACTTCGGAGGAACACTCTTAACCATTGTCACTGCATATGGCCCAAATACAGATGATCCCTCCTTTTTTGTACAAATATGGGCTAAACTGCGTACATTACCACTGTCAGCAATACTCTGGGGTGGGGATTTTAACTAATGCATTGACCCCCCTCATGGATAGGTCCACGAGTAATGATAGATATGGGAGGCAGTCCGCCAAAGCACTCAAAGAATGTATGGAGGAATATGCAAAGACAGATATATGGCGATGCGTAACCCAGGTCATAAGGAAGGTATCAAGGAAGGTATCTGTATTTCTTCCACACATAACACATGATCCAGAATTTGATACTGGATAGCTACCGCTGATGTTTGCACAGGGGCTACCACAGTCACACACATGTCTAAAACCCTCTCAAACCATGCACCGGTCAGATTAGAACTTGCCATTCCCACGCACACCCCAAGACAGTATACATGGCACCTAAAGCATGGTGCGATGTTGGACCAGGTGTTCAGAGTGGAATTGTGGCAGGCCATCATTGCATACTTTGAGACCAATGTGGGTTCGGTGGACAGCACCAAGGTACTGTGTGAAGCATTCAGGGTGACGATCAGAGAGTTCTGTAAAGGCAAATATGCTGGAATATTGAAAGACATTCAAAGACTGTTCATGGTCAAAAAGGACATAAAACAATTAGAGATGGACTACACAAATACCTAAAATACTGGCGGTCATCAGGAATAAGCTTGACATTTACCACGAATTCATGAGAGTGAAATTAAATATATCTCGAATAGGCACACAGCACGTAATTATAGAGAAGAGGGCAGGCCAGGGCACGCACTCTCCAGCAGGATACGTCCCATGCACACGGCATCTCACATTACTTGCATTGTAGATACGCAGGGTGTATTTAAATATGATACCCATCTATCATTGGCTGCTTCACGGAATACTATGCATGACTATACACTGCTAGGACGAATGCGTCCACCACCGAGATAAGCTAATACCTTGATGGTATAGCCCTGGCGTGGCTCTCTGACAAGCTTCACCAATATTTCAGCCATCATATCACAGAAGATGAAATAAGGGAAGCTATAAATTCCCTCCCAAATATTAAAACCCTGGGTATGGATGGAATACCCAGAGAATTCTATAAGGAATATAAGGACTATTAATCCCACACCTTTCTGCAATGTATGAGGAGGCATATGAGGAGCACATACTGCCATCTTTGTTACGCGAGGCATTACTAATTGCGCTCCCCAAGCCAGACAAAGACCCTGTTCAATGTGAGTCATACCGCCTACTATCGTTAATAAATATGGACACAAAAATACTGGCAAAAATAATGGCACTCCAGTTACAGCCCTTAATGCCGAAGTTGGTATTGCCAGATCAAGCCAGTTTTATACCGACGCACTCAACGACAACAAATTTAAGGACTATATTTGTGATGTTCCACCAATTAAAACCCAGAGTTGACAGCTACTTCGGCCCTCCAGGAGGCAGCAAAAGCATTTGACTCTGTGGAATGGCCATACATGTTTACCGTTCTGCGTTGAATGGGTTTTCCGTAACCGTTTTTGCACTGGATAACACCGCTATATACTGCACCATGTGCACGAATAAGAATAAACTGCAACACGTCTGCCCCTCTTCATATATATCATGGGACGAGACGGCTGTCCACTGTCGCCGCTGCTTTTCACTTTAGCATTGGAACCACTAGCCAGTAAGATACGACAACGACATGCAGACACGCATTACAGTTTCAGTTACGACCGTTTAGTATATCATTGTACACAGACGATATAGTCCTTTAGACACACAATTCGGACATTCGCTTGAATAAACTTATTCGAAAGTATATCAGATTCGAAAACTTCTTTGTTCTTAGTATTAACTGGGACAAGTCTGTGGTGATCCCTCTCACCCAGGAAACAGCAAAACCAACACTAGATTACCCATTGCAGTGGCAGACAGAACCAGTGAAGTATTTAGGCATCTGGATACACTGAGATCCAGAGATAGTGTTACTTGACAATTATGGCAGAGGACAATCAAAATTAGAAGACCAGATAGATAAATGGATCAAGCTGCTACTATCACTCACTGACAGGATTGCACTACAAAAAATAGTGGTCTTGCCCAGATTCCTTTAATCTATTTATGATTATACCGTTTTGGCTTACACAAATATTATTAGCTAAGATGTGCACAGCCATGCTTAGGCTCACATGGGCAGGAAAACAAGCAAGGGTGGGGTGGAGGGAGTTGACCAGGCCATACATTCAGCGGGGCTTCGGGGCGCCTGACTTCCAACTATACTATTACTGTGCACAGGCACAACATGCCCACTACTGACTCCACCCACATGGACATATAACGCATATAGCAGTGGAGTATGAGAGCCCAGAACCTACCCCTCTGATCACTTTAACATTAACACCGAGACAGGGCGCTCCAAGCGCCGACATGCAACCAGCTGTCTGCAACTCAAGAGCTTGGCATATGCTAGCGAAGCGTGCACATAAGCTTCCACCCCACGCGCCGGCACTGCCCATAATAAACAAGCATTGGCATAGCCAATAGGTCTCGCCTTTGGGCCCTTGTAAGCAGCGGCGGTGGGTGACATTTCAAAGTGGTGGGGCGCAAAGTGATGTGCATACAGCACCGTAGCGAGCGAGCGCAGCGGAGCGAGCCCGAACCCCATAAGGGGGGTTTGGGGGGGTTACCCCCCTCAAGAAAATTTTGGGAAAAAAAAGAAGAAAAATCGTGCATTTTCAAGCAAATTTGAGAAAGCAGGAGGGTTAATAAAGCAATTGTGAAAGAGCAGTTATTACATTAATAGATGGCATAACATAGGTAGCAGCTTATTCAGTATAACCAAAGAGCTTCATACATTCCGTCCTATTACGCTTAGGTGCTGAATTCAGACTATAAGACTTTCATGAAAATCTCAGCTCTAAGAGTAGAAGAAGTTGCACAGCAGTTGGGAAACAGCCTTCACAAAGCATTGGGAAAATGAGAGGCAATTACTTGAAAGCAAATTGAAAGCAATGCATCAAGTAGTAACTTAAAGCAATGCATCCAGCAAAACAGTGCATGCAGTCAACCATACAAAAGTAAACTAAAGCAAGTGTGCACCTGTGAACCTTCACTTTGAAAGCAGGGTGCTAGTCAACAGGCCAGTCACATACATTTAAACTGAAGAAGAGTACACCTCAGCATGCAGGCACCAACATAAAAGCACCAAGCAAGTCAAACAGTTCAATGAAAGAAAAATGAAAGCAATACATCCAGCAAACTAGACAGTGACTCAAAAAGTAAACTGAAGCAAGTGCACACTGAAAGGAATGCGCAGTCATAAGTCAGACATTCACATAAAAGCAACTTACCAAGACACCCAATCAATTACATGGGAAAAAACTTGAGCCAATGCACCCAGAAAACCAGACCAGCACACCAAAGCATCCCACCCCTGATAGGATGGCAGCTGTGCTCTTAGGGTCACCCCTCAGTTTTTTGGCAGGTTGAGCACCCCCCAGTTTTATGCCCTGTGCGCCTGAAGGGGAGACAGGCAAAAGGGGTCATAATGGGACATCTGGCACAGCCACTTTGTAATTGAGGTCACCCACCCAGCTCAAGAATGAGTTACAGGTTGATCTTAAATCTTTAAACAACCACAAGGGTCTCCAGCTAGTTGGTTCTTGAGCCAAAAGAGTCCCCAGCTCACTGGGAGTCTTTACATCGCGCCTGAGATGACATGACAATGTCCCTTAATCCGGAGCAACTGTGTGGACTGGTCTGGGTCTGACTTGGTACATCAGAACTGCCCCATACCTTACTGCATTAAAAACATTCAACAGTTTCTGGAGTGAGCCACTTATACAAGTGGACATAAGTACACCGAAACTCTGGAACTGTCACAAGTAAGCAATCTGAAGTCTTGGCAGCTGTAAATAAACCCTTTGACTGTCAGATCACCAATTAGCAATTAAAAGGCTTAAAAGCTCACAAAAAGCAACTTAATGACTCCAAATGTGAATGTCACTTCAGGCCAGCTTTCGTTTTTCCCTTTATTTTCACTCTATACACTCCAGCAGGCTGCAATCACCAGGGAGGAACACATCCAGCTCACAATTTGACTTCCCAACAATAACATCAGCAATTTACAGAGTATTGGGTTGTGACAATCAAGGGTTCACCGGTTTGGACAAATGCCAAGCACCTTCACAAGCTTTCATACAATGAAATCCCCTAGCTTTCCCAGAGTGCAGCCTTCAATATTTATGCTGTTCGCACGCCATATGCAGAGCTCCTTTATCATGCACAGAAGAAGGTGCAGTCCTGTCACATACACACAGTCCAGGCATTTGTATTGATTTCAATAGTTACTTGATGTGCCCCTTTTCAATAAAGCCCTTAATATCGTACCAGTTTTCAAGACCCACATTGAAGCTTGGAAGCAAGTCTAAAGAAGGTGTCCTATTTTTGAAGGTTCAGCAGGAATGCCCTGTTTTGTCTTAATGGTTGTTTAGTGCCACTATGTTTAATCTGTTGAAATATTTCAAGAAAAGAAGGCAAGAATTAGAAAACCATCACAAATCCTACATGAACAAAGCAACACTTGTATTGCTGTGCGTCATGGAGCATTGCACATGTAACTGTTGAACTGATCCGGTTTTATGTATTTAATGGTTAACACAAAATGAAAAGCTTTTTCTAGAAATCGTGTACTGTAAATGTTCGTTCAGGTATAAGAGTTGCATATTACTATTGTTTTCGTAAAACATTCAAAAGCGTAGAAGCAAACTAAATTTGTGAAAATAATTTAAAACAGACAAAAATGCAGAAGAGCAGAACTGCCTTTGTTTTGATTAATAGTGGCAAAAGAAGCAACTGAAAGCTTTCAAAGGCACTAAAACAGACAACTTTAAGCACCCCCCCTCCCTTCAAACGATGAAGAAAGCAAGCCATGGCATCTCCGAATGGTATTGGGCTTGAAAGCGCATGAAGTCCTTCACATCGGTGTGAACTCAGTCAGCCAACCAATGCCAGCTCATCATTGCCCACAAGGGCCACCTCCTCACACAGCCTACCAATACCAGCTCTTCACACTGACCGCTATAATAGCTCGTTGGTCACTGCTGACTTGTGACTTTACCACACTATCGGCCAAGGCCTTATTTAAGACTTCAAACCAGTTTTAGGTCTTCACATTACCCAGCAGTGCTGCTCCTCACCAATTGCGGGGGGTGGGAGGGGGGAAGAATAACACGCTTAGGTAATCATTTGGGCGAGCCATTTTCAAACATCCCAGTGTCTAGTTTGAAAACCTAAATAAAGTTTATTTTTAAAAGTGCAGAATTTTCTACACGACTGTGATAACTGTGTTAGGAGCAATCAATTACAACCCATCTGTTTTACTTATGTTTCTGGTCAGATGCAACACTATTTTATATCTAATTTAGACCCAGCAGTTAGCTTTTTTATTGTAAGTCTGGAGGTATTCAAATTGATAATAACTTGTGGAATATCGATCAGGAAGCTATTGGGTGTACATTTTGGAAATGTCCTAGACAGTAGCTAAAACATGCGCGTGTTTTAAGTTACGGAAAGTGATAGATTGTGATTTTTATATCCTTTATATAACAAATTGAAACAGTCCGTGTAATGTATAGAGAATATACTGTGAATACTTGGTTATGGCAATTCTACTACAGATGTATTTGTAAGTACCCGTGTGGATTTAAGATTTTAAATAACGATAATTAACATCCAAATTGATGCGGTGAAGGGGAATGAGTTTTCCGACGCAAAAATACCTTTCCAGTATCATATGAGAAAAAATTTTAATATCCACTTGTGCCTTATATTTCGGAAAGCTCGTAGTGACCTTCATACCTCAGCAACTATCTAGATATAGGAGTAATCATTGAAAGCTGTGACAATGCACCTTCACGGGTAAACTAAGTCCTTTGTGAATTACCAAACGAAGGAAATGTGCCCAAAACTTAGTTATAGGCAAACTAGAGTAAATTTAGTCGTGTGATTTACAAAAGCACCCGCTTCCTCCCCAAGACGTACACACGTTAACACATTGGTTATAAAAACCCATGCACAATTTGTAGAAACGGACGCAAATGGTATGTGCATCTGTTTTAGCGCCGATTAGGAGAGAAGGGATAATGGTGCCACTCCGGTTTCACCTGGCGGCGGTCAGTCACTCAAAACAGTGCGCAGTAAAAATGCCGTCTCCAAACAAATTTCGCAACCCCCCATGAAACGGTTATTCCACATTTACGTGCACTCATCAACTATAAATCATGCGCTGATCAGATCCGAGCAAGCTCTGTGCCGGCAATTTACGCACATGTAAGTGAAATGAGTTCCGCCATTGGATGTGGAGCGCTAGTAGCCGGGCACCTGCCTTTTAAAGCACGAATGATATCTCCTCTGACCTATAGCGCTTCATTCTTCACACTGACCGCTATAGCTCGTTGGTCACTGCTGAGTCAACTAGCAGGAACAGCCCTGACAGTAGGCAGGGTTTGCTCTCAGCAATTACAATCAAACACCACCTCAGAGGCTTCAAACGTTTCATTAGCGCCCGCCAACCCCGACCCTCTACCGAGGGGGTGCTTTAAAGACACGTCAGATAATAAATACGCTGTGCCGTTCAGGAGGTTTTGACTCTCTTATTTCATAGCGTCTCTCGAGTTTGACATTTTTGACAAAAACAACATAATTACAACCAGCGTCTGTAAAAAAAACACACAAAGCCGCACGACAGCTCGCAGCGCTCCCCATACACCCTTAAAAGTCATGTAGTAAAAAATATTCTTTCCAGAAACTTCGCCGATAGAGAGATCCAAACAAAACACTGCCAAAGAGCAACCCAGCGGCCGTTATAATATCATAACACATGTCTTAAGGAGACCCGCGTCGGCGTCGGGCCAATATACATATAAAATGTCACATAAAGTCGAATGAAAACTGCGCGCCAGCGGCACGTGGAAAATTATATGGTGCTATATACAATTCCATTAATACTTGCACGGGAGGGGCTTGGCCTATGCCAAACACGGTCGGCCCAGGAGCTGCCACTCAGAGGTATGTGATGTCTCCCTCTGAGTCTCAGGACGACCTTTCACCTCACTCATGGCCCAGAATTAAGACAGGGCGAAGGGGATAAGATAATGGCAGGGCCGGCTCCAGGATTCGGTATCTGGGAGAGCCATAAAGTGGGCCATGGAGATGCATGGGGTTGCTTAGAATCTCTCAGGTGTCTGAGAGCTGGCTCTGAACATGCAGGCTAGTCTTGTAGGTGGATGAGCAGCTGACTTGTGACTTTACCACACTATAGGCCAATGCCTTATTTAAGACTTCAAAACCAGTTTTAGGTCTTCACATACCCAGCAGTGCCGCTCCTCACCAATTGCGGGGGGTGGGAAGGGGGAAGAATAAAGAAGTGAAAACTTACCTGACCGCCGATCAGCACCGCCTGCATCTTCTAAGTTCTGGGACCTTGGCGCCTTCACTGGAGTGGAAACCCCGCCTTTCGTCCGTCCTCAGCCAATCCTGGCGCTGGAGCAGCGCCAGGATTGGCTAGGGAGGCACATTTGCTGCTCGCCCTCTCGCCCTTTAGAAACCCGGGCTGTGGCAGCAAACAAGCACCCCTGGGTCCTGCTGGGGAACTTACAGTGCGCATGCTTGAGAAAGTTGCCAACTTTCCCAAGCATGCGCACTGTAAGTTCCCCAGCGGGACGGTCTGCTGCAGCCTGAGTGTGGACTGTCACTCAAGCTGCAGCAGGCCACCCCCCCTGATGATGCAATGTATTTTATTTAGAACTAGAGATTGGCCGGCGGCGCAATGCGGGTCCATGGTGGCTGGTGGGGCTACGCCCCTACGCCCCAATGGACGCACCGCTGCTGCTTGTAAGTAAAACAAAACAAAACTGAAGTGTAAGACTTCACGTTTACATTTACTGCATCCTAAATACAAAGTTAATGCAAATGTGAAGTCTTATAATTCAATTTTTATTTTTACTTACAAGGTCCCAAAGGCGAGACCTATTGGCTATGCCAATGCTTGTTTAAAGGGGTTTGAAACAAGTCTCTATCGGGCTCTGTTTTGTGCCCAGGCACAGGCGGTCAGTTTTTTTTTCGGACTGCAGTGACAGCAGGCATATCATGTGCGCCTGCTCACACTGCTCACTTGTCAGCAGTGGAGAAGTTACGGTATGACGTCATGACGTAATGTCAGGTAAGTGTTGTAGGGTAAGGGTAATCCTTTAAAGAGAGTCATTTTCTCTGTGGATTTCCCTTCTCTTTTAGAAACTCAGGAGCAGCAATATGTTGAGATGTCACCAAGGCTTTAAATGGAAGCTTTTTCGATATTACATACATGCCATAGTTGCTGCCTATTATCTTATGCAACAAACAACAATTGAAAAAGCCAATAGTCTTGTCTTCTTGTAGGTATGATGTTATTTGTTCTGTTATATATCAGGATGCAATGACAGAAACAGCAAATTACAAGTCGTGAGGCACACTGTGCTAAGCACAGATTTTTAGTTTACTTGTTTTTAAGCCACTCCCTTAATTACATTGGTCACTCCCCTTTGAGACCCCCCCCCCCCGAGTTTTTTCATCCCACTTCAAGCCTTGAATAAAGCCTATACTTACGTGTGCAGGGACTCCACCCTCTGGGCGGAGAGCTCTGCACAGACAAATATAGGAGCAGCGGAGGCGTGAACACCGCATATATGTTTGTGAATATAATTTTGTAGTATTACAAAACGTGCTACCAAATGCATTTTGTAAATAATCCCCAAAATATGTGTTAAGGTAGCGATCATGCCTTTTCAGAGATAAATAGCAAGGATCACCTAGAGAGGAAAATGTAGAAAAATAGCACCGTTAATTACGCTTCCAGCCATTAAAGTAAGGGATCGCCCAGATATGAGACATGCGGTAAAGGCAATGCTGATAGTACTTCTGCAGATAAAGGCGGTTTTGCCCAGACATGCGGTAAAAGGCAGTTCTGTTTGCACTTCTGCAGATAAAGACGGTTTTGCCAAGACATGCGTAATGGATATTGTACTTGCACTGATAATGACGATGTTGCCTAGACATGCGGCAAAGGCAGTGTTTGCACTTTTGCAGATAGAGACGGTCTCGCCTAGACATGCGGCAAAGATAGTGTTGTTTGCACTTTTGCAGATAGAGACGATCTCGCCTAGACATGCGGCAAAGGTAGTGTTGTTTGCACTTTTGCAGATGGAGACGGTCTCGCCTAGACATGGGGCAAAGGCAGTGCTGTTTGCATTTGTACTGATAGAGACGGTTTAACCTAGACATGGGGTAAAGGCCGTGCTGTTTGCATTTCTGCAGATGAAGACGGTTTTGCCAAGACATACGGTAAAGGCAGTGCTTTTTGCACGTGCACTGATAGAGGCGTAATAATAGGTAACAGGGGTCCTTAACTTAAGCAAATTACATACAAGGCAATTAATGAATTATAGACAGCAATGTGCTATAAGAAAAAACTTGTCCAGCCAGACAATGATTTAATCAATGCAAAAGATTTGGCAAAATACAGTGAACAATTGTACAGTGGGATACAATCCTGTATCAAGTACATATAAAACAAACAAAGAACCAAAGTTTACATAAAGGGAAATTGGCAGGCAATTCTCAGGTTGTGTGGGTGCTGGTAGTAAATTAAGGTTTGATCGAGCTACCCACATGTAGTAAGCACAATTAGAGTGACACAATGGAAAACTAGCGTGAGACTACATAAATTGTCGACGGCGTTTCGATCCTGTACAAAATCAAGGATCATCATCAGGACTAAAAATTACGATGCCTAAATATGAACCATAACCCTGTGAAAGAATAAACAGAGGGAACAAGGGAGGAAAAGAAAACAATATTTAAGTGTACGAACCTGCAACCTTAGGCAAAATCTGTCTGAAGACTCATACTTAATGTGCCGACCTTACATCCGTGCGTGAACAGCGAACCGTGTCTCTCACGCAGTACAGACCATTTGTATATTGTGACCTACGAGTGAAGGTGATTTAGGTACTAGGGCAGATGTGGAGTGATATTTCGAGTGAATGTGGGTGAGGGGTTGAGAGAATTGGTCTCACCTATCATTCCGGAGGGTTAGGTACAACCGGAGACTTGTGGTGAGGAGTTGGGACTCCTACTTGCAACCTGGAATTAAGGGGCAGGATTAACCTCAGGGTTGCTGGGGTGAGTTAAAGGATAAGGTGATAAGAAGCGTATGAATTACCTGACAAGCCGGTAATTGTTCGTAGCGCCGCGGGGCGCCAATGCGTCCTGGGACACACGATAGTGGGGAGGAGCAAAAGCTTCTTGCGGGTTGATTAATCTTGGCTTCAAAGTACGGGGCAATTAAGGACCTGTTGATCTAGTGGGAATAGGGAGGGGTTAAGTACAAGGGGGGCATGGGGTCAACTACAGAATAATCAATCTAACTGTGAGTTTCTTACGAGGGATCCGCCGTAGTAATTTCCGGGTCGGAGTCAGCCGTAGCCTCTGCTGATTTGATTGGCAGCGGTTAGATGGGATTTCCAGAGAGGGAGCCGGTGGGGTTTAGACGGCTCAGTAGTGGGCTAGATATGCCTCACTAAATTGGAGTGACCATCAGAGTAAGGGTTCTCGGCTTACCTTAATGGTGAAGGGTGATCATGTCCCATCAACGATCGGGCGCAATGGCTCTTATCGGCTACGTGGGTTGAAGGCAACGCAAGGATGTTTATGCGTGCGGCGGTGGCGGCCATGTTGGGCGGGCAAGGTAAACCGAGATGGGGCGACGCGGCCCCCATCTTGGTAGAGTCAAGGAGCGCACAGGATTGATCGTGTTGGTGGGGGATAGAAGGGTGGTGGCGTGATAATGACAATTAAAATTAAGGGATGTGAAGGGGTGAGATTCGGCATGCAGTTGGACTGGCAGGAATATTTAAAAAGGCAATTTATCGTTTCCATGGCAATTAGTACAACAATGGTTGGGGACAAGGGAAAACATGGTTATTGAAAGTGAACAGAACGTCGTTACAGCAGAGAGGTCCAGTCCTCATTTCTGTTAAGACCACTCTTTATACTGTCCATACGAATGATCATGCGCAGTTCTTCCTTATTCAATAAGAGAGCCATGTCACCTCCTCGAGGGGGCAGTTTCAATGCTTTCAGAACAGTCCATCTAATGTCATTTTCTGTGTGGCCTTTTTGCGTGAAATGGTCGACCAGTGGGGCGTTGGGTGTCTTGCATCGGACCCAACTGCGATGTTGGCCAATTCTGGTTTTGATTTTCTGTTTCGTCTGACCGATGTATACTTTATGACATGGACATTCAATTAAATAAATAACGTCACTAGTATTGCAATTCGAAAAAGATTGACAGTTAATCTGGACATTGTTGAATTGGAAGGATTTGCCTTCAATGGTGTAGTCACAAACATTACAGGAACCACATTTCCCATGCCCTATAAGCGGGGGTTGATTCCAAAGGGCATCAAGAGTTTGGCATTGTGGTGGACAGGGAAGTGCTGCTCTAACGAGGTGATCTCTGAGGTTGGAGCTTTTTCGAAAGGCAAATACAGGGCGTTCAACATCAAGGGTGCCCGCATTTAGAACCGGCCAATGTTTCAATATCGATTTCCTCAAGGCATTGGAGACCGGTGAGAAGGTTGTCACACAGGCAATCGTGGTGTTTGTCTCTTCCTGTTTGGGACTGAGAAGCGCCTCCCTAGGGCAGTACAAGGCTCTTTTTACTGCCCTACGTACTAGCCTCTTAGGGTAGCCTCTATCTTTCAGTTTATTTGATAGGATAGTATCTTCCCTGAAGTAGTCTTCCTTAGCGAAACAGTTTCGCCTAATCCGGAGAAGTTGGGAGTATGGTAATGAGTCCCTAGGTGCTCTGGGATGGTTGCTGGAGTAGCTCAATAGAGTATTGCGCTCTGTAGGCTTGCGATACAATTTTGTGTGGAGAACTCCCTCGGAATGATAAATGGTCAAATCTAGTAACGAGATTGAAGCTCTATCCACTGTACTTGTAAATTTAAGGCCTGAGCAGTTATTATTAAGCCAATGAATAAATTGTTGGAGACTCTCTGAGTTCTGGTGCCAAATGAGAAAAATATCGTCAATATAGTGTCTCCAAATAGAGACAGCTGACAAAAAGGGATTCGTGGGAGAGAGTATGGTATGTGTCTTAATATAGTCCATAAACAATATGGCCAGATTGGGGGCAAAAATAGCCCCCATGGATGTCCCCTTTACTTGCTGGTAGTATTGTTGATCGAAGGTAAAAAAGTTCCTCGTCAGACACAACTCAAGTAATTGGAGGATGAAAAGTGCAGGCACTCGATGAGGTCTAGGTCTTGATTCTAAAGTGTTTTGTATGACGAACATAGCCTCAGTTTGAGGTATGTTCGTGTACAAAGATTCCACGTCTAGAGTACACAGCAATTGATTCCCTTCAGAAAAGGGAAGGTCTTCAATGAGATTCACCATCACCATACTATCTCTCACATAGCATTGGGTGATGGGCACAAAGTCTTTTATGAAGAAGTTGACGTAGTTACCGAGGGGCTCCAAGACGGAGCCGCACCCCGATACTATAGGTCTGCCAGGGAGGTTGGCGACACTTTTGTGGATCGTGGGAAGAGTATAGATTACGGGGGTCCTAGGTGAGTGGACGTTGAGAAAGATAAATTCTTTTTGGTTAATGACACCTGTCTCTAGGGCCTCTGTTGTGATTTTGGCGATGAGACCTTGCAGTTCTTTGGTGGGGTTGGTGGGAAGTCTCATATAATGATCAGTGTTGGCCAGTTGTTTTAGGATCTCTATGGTATACAGTTCTCTGTCCTGTAGGACAATACCACCGCCTTTGTCGGCACTTTTAATAATGAGCGTTTCAATTGATTTGAGTGATCTTATGGCTTTCTTTTCTTCTAGTGATAAGTTATAAGGGATACATTTCCTAGTTTCTTTGAAGAATGTGAGGTCTTTGGTGACCATTTTTTCAAAAGCTATAACTTCTGGTGGGACCATCCCTGCTGTAGGGGAGAAAGTTGATGGAGGCCTAAAGGGGGTATTGGAGATGCTCAGAGGCGAAGGATTCAGTTGGAAAAAGGCTTCAAGTCTAACCCTACGGAAAAATCTAAGGATTTCCGTGTTTAACTCCAGAAAATTCGTGGGAATGGTAGGCACAAAGGATAATCCTTTTTTAAGGCGAGACATTTCAGTAGATGAGAGAATATGTTTTGAGAGGTTAAAAATTGGGATAATCTCTTAATTGGACAGATTGAGAGTTTGTTGGTTTACCATTGGTAGAACTTCTGGCGCGTTTGCCGTTCTCCCGGTGGGTTGTACCATCGTGGAATTCGCTTTACTCTGCCCCATTTGGGTATATCGTGTTGGCCTCTCCCTAAGAAATTGCTGGTAGAGGGGCCTTGGTTCCTGCTGGAGGGGCTTGGATTATCTGCTGAGTCAGAGTTATCTGAAGAGTCACTTGATGAGTCGGAAAAACCCACTAGTGTCTGACGCTGGTTAAAGCGGCCCCAGGGCTCACTATTGCGGGGGTTCGCGTAAGTCCTATTGCTGTAAAAATCTTTTTGGAGATACGGATAAGTGGTCTCAATATAATAGGCCTTGATTACTTTTTTAACCTTATTGGTCTTTTTGTTTTGCTCAATCCTATAAAAGTCGTCTACAGTTTTTTGAACTTGATCAAGAAGTTTCTTGGCCTCAGGGACTGTGTTGGTATCCTGAAGTTTTTTCTCAATTGCATCAATTTCTATGACAAGAGATAGGAGGGTCTCTGTTGCTATTTCAATACCCAACACAAGCCAGTGTCTAGAGCATGTAGTTCCTATGTGGTTAAAATTTTGGATGTATTTGGGGTTATCTGTAAAAATCCCGGGGATATTGCGGCCCTGAAGTCCAACGGGGATTATATCTGCTTTTAAGTATTGCCTTAACATAAGAGTCATTAGTTGAGGGCGTACTTGTTTTTTCCGTAACTTTTCTAATTGGTCGGTGAGTGTGTGGAAGTGGTGTTGGTGGGGGTGGTATCAGTGGAATCGGTAAAGAGAGAGGGTCCTTCACAAATCTTTTTGATGTATTCATCAGAATACAGTGGAGCAAGGTCAGACATGCTATGTTGGCAGGTGAGAGGTTAACAAGGAGGGTTATAAATACAACAATTGGATTATATACACAGGAACAGGAACCCACACAAGGAAGGAGTGGAATGGAAATTAATCCCTTGCAATCCGGCGATTGCGCAACATACTGTTTAGGGCAACAAGGGAACCCACCAGGTAATCAAGGACCAGGGTAACAGTTATAATAGGTAACAGGGGTCCTTAACTTAAGAAAATTACATACAAGGCAATTAATGAATTATAGACAGCAATGTGCTATAAGAAAAAACTTGTCCAGCCGGACAATGATTTAATCAATGCAAAAGATTTGGCAAAATACAGTGAACAATAGTACAGTGGGATACAATCCTGTATCAAGTACATATCATACAAACAAAGAACCAAAGTTTACATAAAGGGAAATTGGCAGGCAATTCTCAGGTTGTGTGGGTGCTGGTAGTAAATTAAGGTTTGATCGAGCTACCCACATGTAGTAAGCACAATTAGAGTGACACAATGGAAAACTAGCGTGAGACTACATAAATTGTCGACGGTGTTTCGATCCTGTACAAAATCAAGGATCATCATCAGGACGAAAAATTACAGTGCCTAAATATGAACCATAACCCTGTGAAAGAATAAACAGAGGGAACAAGGGAGGAAAAGAAAACAATATTTAAGAGTACGAACCTGCAACGTTAGGCAAAAGCTGTCTGAAGACTCATACTTAATGTGCCGACCTTACATCAGTGCGTGAACAGCGAACCGTGTCTCTCACGCAGTACAGACCATTTGTTTATTGTAACCTACGAGTGAAGGTGATTTAGGTACTAGGGCAGATGTGGAGTGATATTTCAAGTGAATGTGGGTGAGGGGTTGAGAGAATTGGTCTCACCTATCATTCCGGAGAGTTAGGTACAACCGGAGACTTGTGGTGAGGATTTGGGACTCCTGCTTGCAACCTGGAATTAAGGGGCAGGATTAACCTCAGGGTTGCTGGGGGGGAGTGTGATAAGAAGCGTATGAATTGCCTGACGAGCCGGTAATTGTTCGTAGTGCCGCAGAAGGCAGGGCGCCAACGCGTCCTGGGACACACGATAGTGGGGAGGAGCAGAAGCTTCTTGCGGGTTGATTAATCTTGGCTTCAAAGTACTGGGCAATTAAGGACCCGTTGATCTAGCGGGAATAGGGAGGGGTTAAGTACAAGGGGGGCATGGGGCCAACTACAGAATAATCAATCTAACTGTGAGTTTCTTACCAGGGATCCGCCGTAGTAATTTCTGGGTCGGAGTCAGCCGTAGCCTCTGCCGATTGGATTGGCAGCGGTTAGATGGGATTCCTAGAGAGGGAGGGGGTGTGGGTTAGACGGCTCAGTAGTGGGCTAGATATGCCTCACTAAATTGGAGTGACCATCAGAGTAAGGATTCTCGACTTACCTTAATGGTGAAGGGTGATCATGTCCCATCAACGATCGGGCGCAATGGCTCGTATCGGCTCCGTGGCTTGAAGGCAACGCAAGGATGTTTATGCGTGCGGCGGCCATGTTGGGCGGGCAAGGTAAACCGAGATGGGGCAACGCGGCGGCCATTTTGGTAGAGTCAAGGAGTGCACTGGATTGATCGTGTTGGTGGGGGGATAGAAGGGTGGTGGCGTGATATTGACACTTAAAATTAAGGGATGTGAAGGGGTGAGATTCGGCATGCAGTTAGACTGGAAGGAATCTTTAAAAAGGCAATTTATCGTTTGCATGGCAATTAGTACAACAATGGTTGAGGACAAGGGAACACATGGCTATTGAAAGTGAACAGAACGTCGTTACAGCAGAGAGGTCCAGTCCTCATTTCTGTTAAGACCACTCTTTATACTGTCCATACTAATGATCATGTGCAGTTCTTCCTTATTCAATAAGAGAGCCATGTCACCACCACGAGGGGCAGTTTTAATGCTTTCAGAACAGTCCATTTAATGTCATTTTCTGTGTGGCCTTCTTGCATGAAATGGTCGACCAGTGGGGTGTTGGGTGTCTTGCATCGGACCCGACTGCGATGTTGGCCAATTCTGGTTTTGATTTTCTGTTTCGTCTGACCGATGTATACTTTATGACATGGACATTCAATTAAATAAATAACGTCACTATGCCTGATAGAAGCGTAGGCCTAGACATGCAGTAAATGTCGTGCTGTTTGTACTTGCAGTGATTGAGACGTGTTGTGCCTAGACATGGGTGTGAGAAGTTGGCCTGGTATATGATGTTCACTATTCTAGTGAGCACCTTGCACCAGTCCAAACAACCCTTGTGGTGATGGTTGTAAATTCAACCTTATAGACCAGCTATCCTAGTGGTAGCATGGCCAAAACCAGTCTTAGGCTAAACTCAAAAGGGCATGTGAAGCCAGCTGTTTTACCATATGCAATCCCTTTAATACCAAATGAAAGGACACCACACAGGTTATATATTCAAAATATATATGTATTTATTTCTAAAACAATCCTCTGTACTCTTTATGAGAACAGAAGCACAAGAGCATAACAAGTTACTTAATATAACATACAAATGTTGCCCAAATATGGATAGGCCCTGGTGGCCCGCTAAACAATATACTAAAATAGTGGTATAAGAACCATGTCACGAACAATGGTAAGGCCTAGGGCCTTGGGAATCGCTGGGGCTACACTGGACTAACAGTAGTTAGGGAGCAGGAGGCCCACGGGATACGGGTGCAGTGTCTAAATGCACACGCCTGCACACATAGAAGTCAATGGGTGCGTAAAGTTAGAAAGTTAAAGGTTTAGGAGTCTTCCACCTGGATTAGAAGCTAACCACTTGAAACTAGGACACTAGGAGAGTTAATCTTTACAGGAGCACCGCAGTACTCGCGTTACCTCACCCACAGGAAGTGGGTGCATAGGTGTCAAAGTGTGTCGGGTTTTGTCGTGGAGTTCTATGGAGCCTTGGAGAAAAGATGCTGCAGGCGACCAGGAGAGAAGAGTCCGGTTGGATCCAAGGGTGGATTGAGGATGAAGAGTACCTGAAAGCAGAGGGGACAGAGTCTGGGTCACTAGCCAGTGACCAGGAGGGAACCAGTAAGGAACCAGGCGATGTCGGGAAGCAATCAGGTGATGTTGTGAAGCTTGTCTCTGCAGCCACGTGGACCAAGAGGTGTCGACGATGACCAGGAGCTGGATACGGACTGTCCCATAAAGGCTCTCACTGTCGGCGGTGTCAGTTCTTGATTCGGAGTCAACAGGCCTTGGCAAATGCAACCCACGCAGGAATCGAAGATGGCTTCTGGATCAGACCAGCAAGGTCTGACGGGCTGCTCCTTTTCAGGGGAGCAAGGGTCAGTCTGAAACAACCAGACCAGTGTTAGAAATTCAAGGTTTCATCGTCACAGAGGCCACTAGCCAATGGGCAAGTGACCGGACAGACACGCCAAGCAGGAAGATGCAAAAGGGCCCCACGCAGCACTCGGTGGGTGTGGAGAGGTGATCTTCGGTGCAGTTGGTGCTCGGGGATGGGGCTTCTTAATCCCCAATGCACAAATGTCAAGGGTGCCTCAGAAGTTGCACGGAAAGCAATTCGCTGGCTTTCCAAGATGGCCGGTCCCATGTCTCTCGTCGCCTTGTGGAAAAGTAAATTTTGCCATGTTCTGTGTCCCTACGCGTCCTCCATCATATGTTATGTGTGCATGATTGATATGCATATGTATTCACCATGTTCGATTAAAGACGCAATTATAGCTGTGTCCATCTCTAGTATGCCAGTTTCCAGTTCTCGTGAAAGCTACGAGTATCAGGCCTATTTAAAGTTACGTTGCCACGTTTCTCAGTGTGCACGTTATTCCATTGTAAAGTCCCCGTTTCTAGGCCTCAAAAGGGCCCGGACACCAGATTCAGCTCCTGTCTCCTGAACCCTCGCTGAGGAGCGATACAGCCCCCACCTGTTTCCCTGACCCTTCACTTACTTCCTGCCTCACAGTGCCCGGTTCAGCCTGGTTCTGCCTCTGAGCCTGCCAAGAGTATGTTATGATTCTAGTTATCAGTCCAGCCCTCCTTCTCTGCATTCCTAAGCTACTGAACCGCATCAATAGTTTCCGTCATTGTCTAGCCTCTACGTCTCCATGTAAGAGAAATACTGTATTTATGGTCATTTAATATTCTTCATCACGCACTACATGTAGAATAATGCATGCTCCAGTCTTAGAATCAAGTTAGCCTTTCCCCTCCTGACTTCTAGTTTATATCAACATGTTCTCTAAACATCAGATACTAGATACTGTTTAGGTACATGTCGCCCTGACTCTCCAGACTTCAGTCTCTGCTCCTAGCACAGAGTTCGTAGCCCCCAGCTTCTCCTAGTAACACGTCATTGCCAGTTTGCACGCACCACTAGGTTAGAGGTCCCGGCTCCTTAGGTAGCCCCCTCCATGTTTCCGCCCCATTTATGACATATTCTGTTACGTTTACATCACATGTCTATGTATACGCCTCTTGTTACACCTACTTTCACCCTTATCTTTCGCGACTACTACGCGTCACACCCTTTGCTCCACCCACTGCTCCGCCTATCATATGTACTGTAATGCAACTGTTTTACTATATATGCTTGTGTATTGTTATTAAATGCTAGCGCGCTCATCCCAGATCCAGCCCCGGCAGCTGCCGGGCCCTGCCATCCTATTCCTGTGCAGGTTGTCCTGTTCCTGTCCTTTATGCTGTAATAAACCTGCAAACTCCTACTACCTCGAATCTTGACTCTTATTTATTGAGCTATCTGTTATTTCTATGCCTAGTCAAACCTAGATCCGGTATTATTTATTTATATACCACATAATGGCGCCCGAATAGGGACTTGCCCTTTCCCCACGCGTCGGTGAAGCCACGCCGGCCCCCTGACCCTCTGTAGTCGTGACGGAACTCTTCTGCGCACCGGCAGATATTTCTGCTTTAATTATCCCTCAGGCCCACGGAGGAGACGGAGGAGGCGGTCCAGCATCCAGACGAGACGGTGGAGGAACGCGGCGAGTCCCGACCAGAGCCCAAGCCGAGAGTCCAAGGTCCGAGGTATCCGGAGGCCCACCCGTAACAGAAGTCCGAAGTTCGTCCGTCCGGCGTCGAAGCAGTCCAGTCTAGTACGAGGCTTTCCGTTCTTGCTGCCCGGTGAGTACCGTTGCTGGGGTAGTATCTAGACAGGGTCAATCTAAATTGTCTCTGGTCCGATGGGTCTGGGTACGCAGATCTGAAACGAAGTGTTCACCTAGGTGGATACGGGTCTTGATGCGTCCCTTTATGGGACCGGTATGTTCCGTGCTGTTTCAGCAGCGCATCCAGTAATTCTAGTCTGTTCCGTTCTCGAGAAATTCATGTGTTTCTGTTCTCAGTGTTCCAGGTAGTATTCTGTCCGAACTGTTGCTTCATAATGTTATTCAATGTATTTTCAATGTCGTGGTATGCCTGAATTGTTTTCTCAATTGTTATTGTTCCTCGTGTATTGTATTGTGTTCAGATTCAAGTTTGCAATGTCCCTCTTTTCGAGATTACGTCAGTTAAAAACTAGAAAGGGTCTGCTAGAAGAAGCAGTTCCTGTTCCGCCTAGGGACAGTCCAGGTCATTTCATGTATCAGAAGCATGGCATAAGCGCCATATTATATCTAGATTTATGGGTAGAGTATACCAAGGAGTTAGAAGAAAAGTATAGATGGCCTGTATCAGGTACGTGGGATGCCGAGTGCATCATGAGAGTAGAAGAAGCATTATGGAAAAAGAAAGCCAGACAGTCACGGAAAGATGCCATCGAGTTATGGCGCAAAGAATCTCATAAAAGAACCGAAAAAGAAATCAGAAAGTCAGAATTAAGTAGAGAATCCTTAGAACGAGCCCAAGAAAGGGAATTAATCGAGATAGGTGAACGAGTCAAAACCGAACAGTCAGACAGACAGAGGCATGCCCTTATTAAGGGTATGTACCCTCTTCTTGCCGAGGGCTTGCCAAAAGCGACCCCGGAGGCATCCAGTAATTTCCCGCCACCATTAGTTCCGCTCAAGCTACGTCACAAACCGACCGCAGCTGATATTTTCATCTCGTCCTATTTGGACGACACAGTCCCGGAATATGCAAATCCCGCTCCGCCAGTCCCTGTAAATCAGGCACTTCCTGCTCCTCCAGACACCGGGGCACCCCTTGCAGTACCTGCTACGGCACCCCCGGTCCAGCCTGCATTTCAAATTCCCGCTCTGCCAGCACGAAGAGCATCAGTCGATGGTTCCAGTTTAGGGGCCGCAGGAGGAGGTCCTCCTCAGACCCCGCCGCCAAATAGACGTCCAGGAGCAGTCGAGTTACATGAACGTGCGTTACAGCGTACGCCTAAATATCAGTCCATTGCAGAAATCAGGCGAGCTCTTACTGAATGCTGTTATGATCCAGTTCCAGGCGAGGATAGTATGGTTATATTTTCCGTGCGTGTTAGACAGGTGTCCGAGTATCTAGTCACTTTACCGAATATGAAGGAAGATCTAGACAGAATATATCGTTTCATCCGTACAGGGGATGATCCAGAAAGTATTAGTGAAGTCATGTCTCAAAGGAAAGTTGAGATCCAGCTCATGATATTAAAGTTTCTGATTAATTGTCTAATAAGGGAACAAGATTATCCGACCAAAGATCAAGTCGAAATGAGAACCCTGACAAGGTGGAGTGAGAATATAGCCGAGGGTAAGCACAAGACTATCAGTAGTATAGAGAGTATGTACAAGAAAATTCGTAAGGAAATAATAAGGTTACATGATCAACGTAAGGCAGCACAAGTAAGCGAGAAAGAAAATGACTCTGCGGAAGAGGTAGAGGACGAGAATCCCGCCAGAATAGCGTATGTAGGAAAATCTAGATTTCCAGATCACCATTTACGCCTAGAACACAAGTCAACTTTCCATCGTCCAACACCAGAACAAGGTTCTCTAGAACAAGTATTTCAAGCCACCGACCATATTCTGAAATCACGAATCGGTTATAGCGAGTTAAGTACTATGCATGAACAAGAACAAGTCCGATCAGCAGTCCGATGGATTACTGATTCTACCACTTTTCCAGACGAAATAGTGGCACAAATGTTTCTGAAATTGCCCCCAGCCGAGCAACGACTGGTGGGTATGTATATGATCCAGCACCTCATTACATTGTATGAAGGTCAACATTCTGATCCAGGTCCGTTACATGATGTCCTGAACGAGTTACTCCAGTATAAATGGAAAGGTTTAGGTACTGATTTAATTAGTGTCATTCTAGAACAGCGCCACAAATACAGAACGTTTTTGAACCCGCATTTTGTTCATGTCTCACCCCCAGAAAGTAAACCCTTTTACATAGACAGACAGAATCCGTTACGAGAAGTGCATCCAGTTAAGACAGAGGGTGGTGAAATGCAACGAGTGTTTGTTTACACCCCTATCACAAAGATGGAACTCTTAGAGATGAAAAAATTAATTCCCTGTCATGATAAAGATCCAGCAGGGTTCCACCGAGAATTAAAAGACATGCTCCGTATGGGAGAATACACGTATCCAGATATTATTAAAATGTTAAAGGTCCTGTTGCCCGCAGGGGTATATGAAAAACTCAAGGAAAAAGAATGGGAGGTGGGAGAGAAAAAGATCGATTGGGCAGTTCTAGAAGCTGAAGATAAGGCACGAGTACCAGGTACCGGTCTTGGAGATAAATGTAAAGAATTACCTGAACTGTTAATACAAGTTTTGCCCAGACTATTAGCAACTAAAAAGGAAGACTGGGATGCAATCTCAGCATGTAAACAGAAACAAGACGAAGACACTAGTGATTTTTACTCTAGATTTGAAAAATGTTTTATTATAAACAGTGGCCTCAAGACGAGTAGCGAGTCATACCCTCATCTTTTTGTTACTAAACTAGTCGAGAATTCAAGTCCACAAGTTAAGAATCGAGTTTTGAAAGTCGAAAGTACCTGGCAAGCTAATACCCCGTCCCAGATGTTACAGATGCTTCAATACCACCAGAATAGAATCAGAGAAGAGCAAGATCACGAGAGAAAACGTATGAAAGACACGAAAATGAAAGTACTAGTTGCACAATCTGTTCCTCAAGACAGTCAGAAGAGGGGATCAAATCAAGCCAGTCATCCTGCAGCTCCCGTTAAAGGGAACTGCAATTATTGTAAACAGCCAGGTCATTTTATAAACGAGTGTGCAGTTCTGAAACACAACATAGCTACCGGTAAGACTAAAGAAAGACCACGTCCGCCTAGACAAGAGCAAGTTTCACAGACTTCTCAGCCACAGAATGCACAACAGACAGTTCCAGTACCGCAGCCTATTGCTGCAACACAGCATGTTACACAGCAGATGTACCAGTATGCGCAGTCTGAGTATCCAGAGTATCAACCGTATTCATGAAACAGCCTAGAGAGGGAGGTAGGCTTGCCTCTCATCGAGATACCTGTAGATCAAGAAGGTCCCTATGTTCACAGTCAAGTATTAGGGAAAGACAGAAAGTTTCTGATTGATACAGGGGCAAGTAGGACCACCATCAGCCACGCCGAAGTTCCAGGGGCTCCGCTCTCAGGCTCTAGAAATGTTTCCCTTGGATTTTCAGGAAAACCTATTGTAAATGAAATATCAAAGCCAGTTACCCTAGAAGTAGGTCCATTGTCCCGCACTACTGATCTGTTACTTACTAAGTCATGTCCAGAAAATCTATTAGGCATTAAAACACTGAAAGAGTTAGGTGCAGTTATATGCTGTTCCCCAGAGGGAATACGATTATTCCTACGTGACTTCAAGGGTCACTATGTATTACGAGATTTTGATCCGAGATTGTCTAATGTCCCGCAGCATCTATGGGCGCAAGGTCCAACTGATGTTGGCTTTATGCAAATCACACCCCATCGTGTGACTCTTAAACCAGGTGTAGTGTTGCCACGAATCAGACAGTACAGATTGCCACCTGAGGCTGTAGCAGCCTTGTCCAAAATTATTGACGAGCTCATGGCTCAAGGAGTAGTGGTAGAAACTGACTCCAATGTATGTAATTCTCCGATCATTCCCGTTATGAAACGTACTGATCCAAATGCACCTCCAGTATATCGATTAGTGATTGATCTTCGAGAACTTAATAAATGCATTATTCCCCAGTACCCAGTTGTCCCAGATATCTCTTCCCTATTGACAGCCATTGATTCCGAAGCCTCATTTTTTTCGGTCATAGACCTCAAGAACGCGTTTTTCAGTGTCCCCATTCATCCAGACAGCCAGTTTCTTTTCGGATTTTGTTTAAATGGAAGGAGCTATATGTTCACACGCGCTCCTCAAGGTTTCACAGAAAGTCCTAGTATTTATAGTCAAGCACTCAAGAGACAACTAGACAACATTCACATGCCAACTGACACTGCCCTGCTCCAGTATGTCGATGATCTACTGATCACAGCCCGTTCTGAACGTGCTTGCGAGCGAGCATCACTTACAGTCTTGTATTTCCTAGCCGAGATGGGACACAAGGTGTCCCCTTCGAAGCTTCAATTCTGTGTCCAGCAAGTGATCTACTTAGGCCACTTGCTGTCCAAGTGGGGTAGGCAGTTGACACCAGACCGTATCCAGTTAATAGCGAGTCTTCCTCAGCCAAAGACCCAGAAGGAGGTACGTGCTTTTATCGGCCTTACTTCTTATTGCAGACAATGGATTCCTCAGTATGCATTTCTAGCTAAACCACTGATACAGTTAACGACACAGGAGGCAGCCGTATCGACTGTTCTCCCTTGGACATCTGAACATACACTTAGTTTTAATGCATTAAAGAAAGCCCTATGCCAAGCTCCAGTTCTAGCTACACCAAACTACAGTAAGCCTTTTACACTTTTCGTCACTGAGCGCGAAGGTACAGCATTATCTGTTCTCACACAAGATCAAGCAGGACAATACAAGCCTTGTGCTTATTTTTCGAGCACATTAGATTCTGTAGCCCAGGCTCTGCCTGCGTGCCTCAAGTCAGTTGCAGCCACAGCACTAGCTATCAGACAAAGTGATTCCATAGTATTAGGACACTCTCTGACAGTACAAGTTCCACACTCTGTGGAAGTTCTTTTAAACCGAACACAAACTCAGCACTTGACAATTGCACGTTTAACAGGTTATGAATTGACACTGTTTCAGCCACACATAGAAATCAGACGCTGCAACGTCCTAAACCCTGCTACATTGTTACCATCAGTTACTTTGAATCCTGCCACACACGACTGTGTGGAAGTAGTTAACATCATGACAAAGCCAAGACAAGATCTGACAGATATTCCATTACCAGATCCCGACCTGACACTTTATGTGGATGGTTCATGCATGAGAACAAGTACAGGAGAACTAGTCGCCGCGTATGCAGTGACTACTGACACTGAAGTTATAGAGACACACTGTATTGACACCCTGTCTGCTCAAGCAGCAGAGCTAGTTGCTCTGACTCAAGCCTGCATACACGCCAAGAACCTGAAAGTTAATGTTTACACAGATTCACGTTATGCATTCGGAGTCGTACACGACTTCGGAGTGCTCTGGCAGGAGAGAGGTTTCATGACTTCTCATGGAACCAAGATTCAGCATGGTCTCCTTATTCAAGCTCTGTTAGATGCAATACACTTACCGACATCCATTGCTATCATGAAGTGCAAAGCACATACAAAAGTTACTGACACTATTTCTCAAGGTAATGATCTAGCAGATCGCACAGCCAAGCTTACAGCTCAGACTCCAGACATTCCAGTTAATAAGACACCGACACACACTCCAGATCCAACTACATGTATGACAGTCAAGGACCCTACTCAAGATGTCATAGACATACAGTTACATGCTACTCCTGAAGAAATCAAGAAATGGTCCGAACAAGGAGGGGTCCAGACAGATCAAGGATGGTTAACGAAGGGTAGAGCCACATGGTTTCTCCCCGACTCTATGGTTCAAGTCATTATTAATACCGCACATAGTCCAGCACATTTAGGAGAAAAAGCTATGTTAGACAGTATCCAGAACATTTGGTTCAACAAGCATTTACGAGCTGCAGCCAAGCAGAAAGTCCGTACCTGTATGATATGTTGTCAGTTTAATCCAGGTAAAAGTGTCCCGGTGGAACAAGGTGGATTCCAGCCCCCTGACCACCCTTTTGAAGTCCTCCAGATGGATTATATTCAGATGGAGCGATGTCGAGGTTTCAAGTATGTCCTTGTAGTTGTATGCGCTTTGTCCAGGTGGACGGAGGCATATCCAGTTCCAGATTACACAGCCACGACCACTGCCAAGCAGTTGGTTGTGAGTTCTTCCCCCGTTATGGACTCCCTAGAGTCGTATATTCTGACAACGGCCAGCCATTCTCATCCGAGCTAATGAAACACGTGTCCCTTTTGTTAGGGTACCAGTGGAAGTTCCATTGTGTACGCCATCCTGAAGCAGCCGGTCTCGTAGAGAGACATAATCAGACCCTGAAAATTCGAATTGCAAAGGTTTGTCAAGAGAAAGGTGTGGACTGGCTAATAGCTCTGCCAGTTGCCCTGTTCTATATGCGCATGGTCGCACATTCCAGATCAGGTCTGTCCCCGTATGAGGTCGTTTTCGGCCGCCCCCCTAACATGTGGGGTACTCCTAGACCTCGAAGTATTACCGATGTTTCAAGTAATATGCTGACAGATTACCTAGCTTCCTTGATGTCTGCCCTCAACTCTTGTCGTTCACAGGTTGCCGCCGCATTTCCAGACAATACCGAGGTGGCACCGCATGAAATCGTTCCCGGATCCATGGTCTTAGTGCGAAACTTTGATCGTTCAAGTCCCCTGGAGCCTCGCTGGAAGGAGCCCCGACAGGTCCTCCTGGCCACCCGTACAGCCGTGAAGTTGGAGGGACGCAAAGGCTGGGTGCATCTTTCACACATCAAAAGATTTTATGGATTGAAGCCAGTTTCAAAGAACATTTCCCAGGATTTAAAGGACTGCCAAAGTACTATTCTTAAGGACTGTCCCGCAAAAGACACTGTTACTGAACCCTCCCTGCTAGAGACAACTCCGCAACAGGAGTATAAGAAAAAGTTAAGGTCTAGTAAAATAAGTCAGCCAGTTTGATTGTCTAAGTCCTCCCCTAGGTGAAACGGTTAGACCGGTTTCTGACATGTATAAAATAGACCCCCATAGTGAGAGAGTTAGTCAAAACTCAATCCGATGTATCGTTTTTCTAAGTTTCATATTATTTCTCAGTATTATGATTTCCTGCACCAGTTATGCGTTTTATCTGTATTTTCCAGTTTCTCATGTAAATAAGTCTTCTAATGTTACAGTAGAGCACACGTTTAGTGATCTGCCTCCTCATGAACTCTCTTATCGCCTCGCTATGCGTAACAATTCTTTTATCCGCATGTTACATTATTCACACCAGACCAGCAATGCCACTAATTGTTGGGTGTGTGGTCGACTCCCCCCTTTCCAGACACCGAAGGGAGTTCTGCCACTCTTTCCTTATCCATTTTCTCATAATGGTTCGTGTGGAGCATGGTCCACGTTAACGTCATCCTCAACAGATATGTCTTTTCTTAACAGTACATGTTTTCCAGACAAGCAAGGTTTTCCCCACAGAACAGGGTTAGATCTAGAAAATGAAGTTTACAATTTAGGAAATTATTCTTCGAATTTCATGGTCCTGAATGTTCAGTCTGATACTACTCCAGACTTACCTGCTATTTCGGTACTACCAGTCAAAGGCGAATTATGTGTCCGAAATAATGGTTCCGTACATGTAGGACACAGCGATTGTACTACTATTGTCAAGTATAGTGACAGTGGGAAATCTATTTTCAAAGCTTCACGTCATTCTTATTTTGTTTGTGGTCAAACCGCATATGTTCGTCTGCCCCTCGATTGGGAGGGAACTTGTTATATTGCCTTCCTACTGCCACCAGTTTTCCTAGCCCCATCTGATTATCACAGAAACACACATCTAGTACACATTAGACATAAAAGGGAGATTGAGTCCCCAATTGTCGATTATACTGAAACTGCTCTAGAACAGTATACAGATTTCAATAGAGGTTTCTTCTTCTTTATAGGCCCTATCCAGAACAGTAAGCTAATCCGTAGGTTAACCAGAACCCTTGAAGCTGTAGTAAATGAGACTGCCTCTGCTCTAGGTAACTTAACCGAAGAGCAATCTGCTATGAGATTTGTCGTTTTACAGAATCATCTCGTCCTTGACGTCATATTGGCCGATAGGGGCGGGGCATGTAGAGTCATCGGATCTAGTTGCTGCATTTTCATTCCAAATAACGCGCCGTCTGTTTATTCAGCAATAACCAGACTCCATAAAATTGCCCATCTGTTACACCAAGATCCAGGCACCTGGACATGGTCCGGTTGGTTCTGGAATATAATTTCCGCTTGGGGATGGAAGGTCTTGTCCTTTCTAGGTATTGCAGTAGCGATCATATTCAGTTGCTGCCTCTGTATACAATGTGGCCCTGCGATTTGCGGCATTTGTGCTACCTCTTGTATTCCTAGTCCCAAGTCCCGTTCTAAATCCCGTTCCAAGAAAATTCGGGACGAACAAATGATACTGTATGAAATGATAGATGGTATCATGAATATTGATGTTTCCTGATGGAAACGTAGTGACAAGGAGGGAATGTGGAAAAGTAAATTTTGCCATGTTCTGTGTCCCTACGCGTCCTCCATCATATGTTATGTGTGCATGATTGATATGCATATGTATTCACCATGTTCGATTAAAGACGCAATTATAGCTGTGTCCATCTCTAGTATGCCAGTTTCCAGTTCTCGTGAAAGCTACGAGTATCAGGCCTATTTAAAGTTACGTTGCCACGTTTCTCAGTGTGCACGTTATTCCATTGTAAAGTCCCCGTTTCTAGGCCTCAAAAGGGCCCGGACACCAGATTCAGCTCCTGTCTCCTGAACCCTCGCTGAGGAGCGATACAGCCCCCACCTGTTTCCCTGACCCTTCACTTACTTCCTGCCTCACAGTGCCCGGTTCAGCCTGGTTCTGCCTCTGAGTCTGCCAAGAGTATGTTATGATTCTAGTTATCAGTCCAGCCCTCCTTCTCTGCATTCCTAAGCTACTGAACCGCATCAATAGTTTCCGTCATTGTCTAGCCTCTACGTCTCCATGTAAGAGAAATACTGTATTTATGGTCATTTAATATTCTTCATCACGCACTACATGTAGAATAATGCATGCTCCAGTCTTAGAATCAAGTTAGCCTTTCCCCTCCTGACTTCTAGTTTATATCAACATGTTCTCTAAACATCAGATACTAGATACTGTTTAGGTACATGTCGCCCTGACTCTCCAGACTTCAGTCTCTGCTCCTAGCACAGAGTTCGTAGCCCCCAGCTTCTCCTAGTAACACGTCATTGCCAGTTTGCACGCACCACTAGGTTAGAGGTCCCGGCTCCTTAGGTAGCCCCCTCCATGTTTCCGCCCCATTTATGACATATTCTGTTACGTTTACATCACATGTCTATGTATACGCCTCTTGTTACACCTACTTTCACCCTTATCTTTCGCGACTACTACGCGTCACACCCTTTGCTCCACCCACTGCTCCGCCTATCATATGTACTGTAATGCAACTGTTTTACTATATATGCTTGTGTATTGTTATTAAATGCTAGCGCGCTCATCCCAGATCCAGCCCCGGCAGCTGCCGGGCCCTGCCATCCTATTCCTGTGCAGGTTGTCCTGTTCCTGTCCTTTATGCTGTAATAAACCTGCAAACTCCTACTACCTCGAATCTTGACTCTTATTTATTGAGCTATCTGTTATTTCTATGCCTAGTCAAACCTAGATCCGGTATTATTTATTTATATACCACAGCCTCCACGGGTCTTAGCTTTGCTGTGGCTTTGGATCGGGCTGTTGGATGTCTGGAAGTCCGGGTTTTTTCAGGCTCTGTGTTCGAGCTCCGGCGGGAGCAATGACAAAGCAAACCGTGGAGCGCTTGATGGTGCCTGCTTGCACAGGGTGGTCACTCCTTGACCACAAGGGAGATTCTTCAGTCTTCTACGTCGAGTAGGATGTCGAAGGTCCAGAGTTTTGTATCAGAGTTTCAGTCAGGATATATCTAAAGTCTAAGGACACAGCTCCTACCTATATACCAAATCTAGGGGCTGGATTACCTGCTTGGTCCCTCCTATGGGTGGGACCCAGGAAAGGGGTGGTTACACCCCTTTCCCTTTGTCCAGTTTCACGCCAGAGCTGGGGCTGGCGTGCCCCAGCACCGGTTTGAAATGGACTATGCATGGGACACCTTGTGTGCCCCAGGCAGTGTCTCATTTCATTCAGCCCTCCCTGCCCGAATACACCATAGCCTGTCTGGGGTGTTGCTAGCACCTCCCTTTGACAGGAAACCTATTGTCCAAGCCTCCCTCGCTGGAAGGACTCCCAGCAACAGGAGGTCAGTCTTGTACCTGTGGCAGCAGCATCCATTTTGTGATGCTGAGGCTCTGGTTAACTTTAACCGGGATTAATGAAAGCAACATGTCTTCTCCCTCTAGAAGGGTGGAATGCTACCCCCGTCACCAGGACTGGTGAGGAGGGAGTATTCCAAAGCGTATGGCACCTTACACTACATGTTTTGATAAAGCCAAACCAAAGTTAGCATCTGACCGCGAGGTACATAATGCACTTAAGAGTATATGGTATGGCAATATCCTAGAACAGCTATAAGGACATGGTTCCGAAAGCTGCAGACAGGCTCAGCTCATGCTAGAGCCCCATCTCACATAAAACCAAGCACTCTGCCTTCAGGATTGTTAAGGCCTGCCATAGGAGTGACTTATAGGTGCATATGTGTCCAGATATATAAGGTTAGACATAGGAATACTATATCTAAGCAAGGGGTGATTACACGACCTTGCCCCAGCTGAGTGATCAGCCAGTTGTGTCAGTTTGGATGGCCAGCCAGGGGTGGCAAAAGATATGCTGCAGCCCCTGGTAGGCCTTGGGTGCACCTATTCTCTGGGTACCTATAGTACACTGTACAGGGACTCATAAGAGTGACCCAAATCCCAATTGGTGATGTACCTAAAGTACATGGTGTGAAATATAGAGAGAGAACAGCAGGGCTGTGGGTCTGGTTAGCAGGCCCACAGCCACATTAAGTCGAAAATCAGTGAAGCAAAAAGCAAAAAATGGGGTGACCATAGGAAAGCAGACTCTACTCTCCTACATAATAATAATAATAATAATAGGGGTATTTATAGAGCGCTGAGTTATGCACACCGGCGTGTCCCCGCGCTGACAGTGGGAGGGGCAGAGAAACAGGGAAAAGCTACCAGGCAGACTATTATCTGGCAAAGAGGAAGGTTTTTAGTTTAGCACGAAACCTCGTTTCTGCTGGTTCCAAGCGAAGGTCTACTGGGAGTTTGTTCCAGTACTTTGTCGCCAAATACCTAAAAGATCTACCTCCCATACGAGCTTTCTTCACCATGGGGATCCTCAGCAGTCCCCCACCCGCAGATCTGAGCGCTCGGGTAGGTTCGTAGGCTTCAATCAGTTTCTGCAGTGGTCAAGGTGCCCTGTCATTCAGAATTCGATGACAGGTGCAAAGAGCCTTGTACTCGACTCTGCTCTTCACAGGGAGCCAAGGTAGCTTCTGCAGGGCCACCTTCGAGGGCGACCTTTTGGGCAGCCTGAGGATCAAGCGTGCTGCCGCATTTTGCAGCACTTGAAGTCGCCCAACAGCTTTCCCCGGTGCTCCCAAGTACAGCAGGTTCGCATAGTCCAGCCTTGCGGTCACCAGAGCATGTACTAGGGTTTTACGAGCCTCCATCGGCAGTAAGTCGAGAACTTTCCTCAGCCTCTTCAAGACCCCAAAACACACGCCTACCACACGGTTGATCTGGGGCCCAAAAGGGAGGCCCGCGTCGAACCAGACTCCTAGATTTGTTGCCTCCTGACAAGGGGTGGGAATTGATCCCAAACAGGGCGGCCACCATGCCGACGACCAAGCAGACTGGGCTCTCCCCACCACCAGCACCTCTGTCTTGCTACCGTTAAGTTTTAAGCAATTCCTGGCCATCCAATCGGCAAGATCTTTCATGCATGATCGGAAGCCATCCGCAGCAAGACAGGGCGCATGCGACAGGGAGATGACCAGTTGCGTATCATCTGCATAAGATACCATTTGGAGACCATGATTCTCCACAATAGAGGCAACAGGCGCTACATACAAATTAAAAAGGGTCGGGCTCAGAGCCGAGCCCTGGGGCACTCCTTTGCCCAGTGATACACCTTTAGAGTAGTAGTCGCCCTGCCTCACTCGGAAGCTTCTTCCCGTTAGGAATGCCTGGATCCACCTCAGCGCAGTGCCAGCGATGCCACCTCTGTTCAGACACTGTAGCAAGATGGAATGTGCTACAGTGTCGAACGCCGCGCTGAGGTCTAGCAGGATCAAGGCCATAGTTTGCCCTTCATCTACACCCTGTCTCAGATGTTCTGTGGCCATGAGAAGGGCGGACTCCGTAGAGTGGCGTGGTCTAAAGCCGAACTGCGTCGCATGGAGCAATCCCGCCTCATCCACATGTTCCATAATTTGGGTGTTAACCACCTTCTCTGCCACTTTGGACAGATAAGGCAGGAGTGAGATGGGCCTCAGATTTTCTAGCACCTTGAAACTGATATGGGATTTCTTCCGGAGAGGGAGCACCACTGCCTGTTTCCACCCCTTAGGTAGCATGCCAGACTTAAAGGAGGTCTCGAGGACATGCCTTATATATGGCTCCAGGACTTCCAAGCTGTCCCCCAGCCGTTTAGGGGACACCGGGTCCAAAGGGGAGCCAGATTTTATTGAGAGACACACCCTGACTAGCTCTTCTGGAGGGGGAGTACTAAAACTTTGGAGGATCCCCGGAATCTCCGAGCCCTCCGATATTACCTCAGACTCAACCCCTGTGGGGGGAGGGTTAGAGAAAGTCGAGTAAATTTTCTCGACTTTAGTCGAAAAGTATGCGGCGATGCGATCGCATCGTTCAGTTGAACAACTCTCTGGGTCCGCAGACGAGTCTATAGTAGTCAGAGACTTGTAAATGCAGAAGAGTTCTTTAGCCGAATTTTTTGCCCCTAAAATTTGCCCTGCATAGAAGGCCGCCTTCGACTTTTTAATCAGCCTATGATGGAGCCTTCTTTTTTCTAAAAACAGTTCCCTGGCCTGAGAGTCATATGCTACTCTCCACGCTCTTTCAGCTCACTTACATTCCGCTTTGGTCCGCCGCAGCTCTCCACTAAACCATGGAGCTAATCTCTCCTTGCGGCCGCACGCAGATGTTCGGCAGAGCGGAGCGGTCTCATCTAGCGCCGCTGTAATGCGCCTATTCAAGTTAAGAACCGCCAATTCTATGTCCTCGCCTCCTGGCTGGCCTTCCCTAGTTAATGCTTCATTAAAATCCTCCACGGAGAATTTTGCCCACTTTCTCCTTAGATAATTCAGGGGTGCCTGACTATGTTTTGTGGCTTTAATGCTAACTATGGAGAATACCACTAGAAAGTGGTCTGTCCAGGGGATTGGCTCAACTGTAGTGACCTCAACCCCTCCCCAGTTAGCAAAAACCGGGTCCAGAAGATGGCCTAGACGATGCGTGGGGCTTGAGAGCTTGAGTTCAAGCTGAAGGGCTTGAATATCCCTACAGAACTCCTTCACTCCTTTGTCCTCAGGGCTGTTCAGATGCAGATTCAAATCTCCCAATAGAAGGAATTTATCCCTGCGTAATGCTGCCTCTGTTGTGCTCTCCAACAGACTCTCCCTGAATTTGGTACAGGACCCAGGGGCTCTATATATGAGAAAGCCTTTAATCGTCATACCCCCATTAACTTGTATGGTGAAAGCTCCTGCCTCACTCTCAGCAATCGGGGTGGGCTCCAATAAGCATCCAAGAGTCATTTTAAAAATAATAGCTATTCCCCCTCCCTCCCCCACTGGCCTGTCTTGCCTAACCATAGAGTAGTTAATATTATTATTAAAATGTATATAGCGCACAGCTACCCTGAGGCATCCCGGCGCTTTGAACAGTGCATCAACCGTGAAACCATGAGATAGTTGGATCAACTCACGCAGGAAACAGATGTGTTTTCAGGCCCTTTCGAAAGCGCAAGATGCAGGTCTCAGCACGAAGTTTTAGGGGCAGAGAGTTCCAAAGCGTTGCTGTGTGAACAGAAAAACGTCTCCCGCCCGTGCGCGATCTTTTTACTCTCGGGACATGGAGCAAGCATTTCTGATCGGACCTCAGCGCTCTGTTCGCTTTATAAGGCACTGCCAAATTCTTCAGGATAGATGGTCCGTTACCCTGAAGAATTTTGTGTGCGATGCAGAGTGCCTTAAACTTCACTCTCTCCCGCACCGGTAACCAGTGCAGAGCCTTAAAGGCGGGTATAGCAGATTCTGTTCTGGGGATGCCCATGAGTAGTCTAGCCACCGCGTTTTGCACCTGCTGAAGTTTGTTAAGAGTAGATTCAGGGGCGCCCAGAAAAAGACCATTACTATAGTCAAGGCGAGATGTTATCAAACCCTGAATCAACAACTTCCTCGATGGAAGAGGGAGGAGCGGGAAGATTTTACGAGCGGCCCGCAGCAGGGCAAAACATACTCCCGCAGTTTTTTTAGCGTGAGTTCTGAAGGAGAGATCTTGCTCCAGCCAGACTCCCAGGCTCTTAATCTCCTCTTTCATGGTGGGGAGATCACCCATACAACTTGGCCAGCATGTTAAAGGCAATGGGGGAGCTTTGTTTCCAAGCAGCATAATCTCTGTTTTAGAGCCGTTCAGCTTCAAAGCTGAGCTGCTCATCCAGGTGTAGACGTCCACCAGGCATGAGTGCAACAAGTCGGGGTTCTCCACCAGTTGAGGAAGGGCGACCACCAGCTGAGTATCGTCAGCGTAGCTGATGATCTTGATGTTGTAAGGGGCCACCACATCCTCCAGGGGGGCCATGTAGACATTAAATAATGTCGGGCTCAAGGACGAGCCCTGCGGCACCCCCCACTGGAGAGAGATGGATGTAGTCTTGTTGCTGCCTTCCCAGACCTGGTAAGACCGGTCTTCGAGAAATGAGCAAAGCCATTTCAAAGCGGCCCCTGCCACACCCACCTCTGACAGTCGTTGAGTCAACACCCGATGGTTCACGGTGTCGAACGCGGCACTCAGATCCAGGAGGATCACTGCCACTGATCCTCCCGAATCTAAGATGCGCCTGGATTCTTCAACGACTGCCAGGAGGGCCGTGTCAGTACCTTGACCGGGACGAAAACCGGTCTGCGAGTCTCGGAGCAGACCATTCGACTCTAAAAAGTTGGACAGTCGATGATTTGCAAGCTTCTCAGCAATTTTGCTGAGGCCTGGCAACAGAGAGATAGGCCTGTAATTGGCCAGCTCCGCCGTGTCAAGGTTAGATTTTTTTAACAGTGCCTTGACCACAGCTTTTTTCCAGCTGGGTGGCACCAGACCATGGGAAAAAGAGGCATTTATCAGGTCCGTAATGGGCCCTACCACAGCGGTTGCTGCTTGCTTTAAAATTTTAAAAGGAACTGGGTCCATAGGGGAGCCGCTTTTTATGGAGGCTATGGCTTTTAGAGTTTCAGCTTCTGAAACTGGGCCAAACGTGTCCAGGGAAATGAGTCGCTCTTTCCCCTGGGTTGGGGGGAACTCTTCTTGGGTCCCTTGAGGTTTGATAACCTGGGGTAGGGAGTTGAGTATTTTCACAATTTTGATGTGGAAAAAATCGGCCAACTCCTTGCACTTCTGAAGGTCATGAGTGGCTGCTGGTTCGGGGACTTTAAGGAGTTCTTGCACCACCTTAAAAGTTTCCCTGGACGAATTTGAGGCAAGTTGTATTCGTTCCTGAAAAAATTGCGCTTTTGCCAAGCGGAGGGCTGCTTTGTAGCCTCTCATCGCTATCCAGTAGTCCTTACGCTTAGCAGCATCAAATTTCTTCCTCCAAGCCCTTTCAAGTTTCTTGCATCCTTTTTTAAGCAGGCGGAGCTCAGCCGTAAACCAAGGAGCAGAACCAATTCTTTTCTCCCTCTTCTGCATAGTTTTCATAGGAATGAGGGCATCGAGCGAGGCATTCAGCCATCTGTTAAGGTCAGCATCTCCTTTAATCGGGTCTGACTCAGATGGAGGTTGTGACTTTGCCAGGTTGTGGGTCCAGTCCCTGATCGATAATCTGGACCATACACGGTCCACCACAACCGCTTGATGTGTCGGTGTTGAGGGCAATTTGACTTGCCATTCCACCGAAACTAAAGAATGGTCTGACCATGGGAGAGGGAGGGCTGGTCTGGCCTTAAGCCGGGGGATGTTAGAAAAGACTGGGTCCAATAAGTGGCCATTCTCATGGGTGGCTCCTGTATTAATTAACTGGAGCTCACATGCAGTCAAATCGCCTTTAAGATCTGTAGCAGTTGTGTCTGCGGTGTCATTAAAATGCAAATTCAAATCCCCTAAGACAATAAAAGTAGAAGTGGATGTGGCCAGCAGTGTTACTGTTTCCATCACAGAACTTACAAAGTTGCCCACACTGCCAGGGGGCCGGTAAATCAACAGGCCTGCCAGTGTCACCGTAGGAGATATCTGTAGTGAAAAGTGGCAGCTCTCACAGTCAGCCACAAGTCCCTTCCGAGCCCTACATATAAAGTTTTCTCGGTAAATAATAGCAAGACCACCTCCTCGCCCCTCAGGTCTATCCAAATGAAATATAAGAAAGCCTGGTGGGAGGGCTAATACGATGTCAGCGTCAGAACTGGAAGTAATCCAAGTTTCTGACAGAAACAGGATATCCAGTTCCTGATCTTGAATGAGGGAATTAAGTTCCACTGCGTGACGCGGAAGTGATCTGCAATTGAGCAGGCCCCAGAGTAAGGTGCTTTTACCTGATTGAGGAGGAACTAATGCGTCCAGTCCTCGTGGGGATGATGATAGGAAACCATTGTTGATGACAGGGTGGTTTTCCATGGGCAGGATGCGTAATGCAAGTAGCTCCTCCCGAGAGTAGGTACGACGCAGTGGTAGTATGTTTGGCATAGTGCCAGGCCCCAGGCCCGTCTGAGCCCGGACGAGCCCAGACGGGCAGGACTCTGGCTGGACTCCGGCGTGAGTCCGGCGACTCCACTGCGCGTCTCCGCTGCGCGTCGTCATGGCGAGGTTTA
This sequence comes from Lissotriton helveticus, assembly GCF_964261635.1. Classification (NCBI taxonomy): domain Eukaryota; kingdom Metazoa; phylum Chordata; class Amphibia; order Caudata; family Salamandridae; genus Lissotriton; species Lissotriton helveticus. The sequence goes on from NC_136061.1 coordinate 1,759,162,858, forward strand.
AATAGGGGCGTGAAGTCCTGTCTGCGAGGCTAGTGCGCTGGCCGAAATGGCGCCGCAATGAATCTCTGCCTCACCCAAGATGGCGGTGACAATCCCCGAGTGTGTTTGAGGGTCTAAGTGTGTTCCGCTCCCAACAGCGGTGCCTGTAGCCTTTTAAATGCGGTAAGCACTATGTGTGAGGGACAAAAATTAAATTAAACTATTAAAATAGAAACAGTTTTAAAAAGCGCGAAAAGCGCTGCAAAGTGTCCTGCAAGCGCGCCTGTGATCTCCGTGCTGCGCGGTTCAAGTGCCTTAGTTCTCCGGCATAGCCTCGATAATATCGGAGTCGGAGAACTGGTCCAGCCATGTTTCCGTGAGGAATAATAGGTCGAACTTTCTCTCCGTGAGCAACTCGAATATATCGAGTCTGTGCTTACGCAATGATCTCACGTTGAGAAGACCGCATTTTAGCGCGGTTTGCTCCCCGGTACATTGCAGCAAGGAGGTGAAACGAAACCGGCAGTGAGCACATTCCACATCTTCACTTGACATGCCATGCCTACATGGATAGGGGGTATCCGGGCGTAGACCGAGGAGCTGCTCCCTGTCCCAATAGATCTTACCATCAGGAGGAGGGTCCACCGCCCCGGGCCGCAGTCGGCCGCGGACGGGCGCAGACGGGCTCGACTTTGGCGACACTTCGGCGCGCCTTCGTCGCGCCCGCTGCGCTCGTCCGCTGCGCTTCCGGGGGTACATCCGCCTTTTGAATCCCTCAGCCCGTCAGCCTCCCAGCCACTAGACCGCTAACCGGCCCCTAGCACAGCGGAAGTGACTGCCTCTCACCTCCATGCCCTCCGCTCAACGGTGCTAGCCACCCTGTCGGAACGAGGCGTGGAGGAAGGATGGACAAGGCAGCCGCCCCGAGTGCGTCCGGTAAGTCTGGGGAGTGCGGGGGGGTGAAAGCCTCAGCCGCTAAGGTATGGCCCCACCAGAGTCCTAAGCAAATGCCCTGCAAATAAAAATAATTAAAAGATACTCCGGTATCCGATTTAAAATTCCAGATGGCAGACAAACAAAAGTTTTCGATGTAAGCGCGCTAGCACCACGCAAGCAGCTGTGAGCCCTGCCACTGCCCACTCACCACTAACGCGGGCCCGAGCTCCAGTGCCTTTTGAATCCCTCAGCCCGTCAGCCTCCCAGCCACTAGACCGCTAACTGGCCCCTCGCCCCGCATAACCCCCCTTCCAAACGCAGGGACATTAGACTAATCTTGACCAGCTGTGTTTTCATGTTCTAAGTGGAAATACCTGGAGAGACCATCTGCATTGCCATGGTCAGTCCCTGATCTGTGCTCCACTGTAAAGTCCATCCCCTGTAGGGAAATGGACCACCTGAGCAGTTTGGGATTCTCACCCTTCATCTGATTTAGCCACAAGAGGGGCTTATGGTCTGTCTGAATTTTGAAGTGAGTGCCAAACAAGTATGGCCTCAACTTCTTCAGGGCCCAAACCACAGCAAAGGCCTCCCTCTCAATAGCTGACCAACTTTTCTCTCTAGGGGTCAGCCTTCTGCTAATAAAAGCAATGGGCTGGCCTTGACCATCTACATTAAGTTGTGAAAGCACAGCTCCCACCCCCAAATCAGAAGCATCTGTTTGGACAATAAACTCTTTGGAGTAGTCAGAACTCTTTAGGATAGGTGCAGAGCACATGGCCTTCTTCAGGTCCTCAAATGCCTTTTGACAGCTAACTGTCCACTGAACCTTTTTTGGCATCTTCTTTGAAGTCAAGTCATTGAGTGGTGTCACAATGGACCCATAATTCTTGACAAATTTTCTGTAGTAACCAGACAGGCCCAGGAAAGCTCTGACCTGTGTCTGGGTAGTTGGAGGGGCCCAGTCCTTGATGGTCTGGATCTTACTCTCCAGTGGTTGAACCTGACCCCCACCTACAAGCTGGCCCAGGTACACAACCTTACTCTGCCCTATCTGGCACGTTGTGGCCTTGATAGTTAGGCCTGCCTTTTGCAGGGCCTCTAAAACCTTCTTCAGGTGGATCAGGTGATCCTCCCAGGTGGAGCCGAAGACAGCAATATCATCAAGATAAGCTGCACAAAAGTCATCCAACCTAGTAAGGACTTGGTTCATCAACCTTTGGAAAGTGGCAGGTGCATTCTTCAAGCCAAAGGGCATTACCACAAATTGATAATGACCTCCTGGGGTTGAGAAAGCAGTTTTGGCATTGGCATCCTCAGCTAACATGATTTGCCAATAGCCAGCTGTCAAATCAAATGTGCTCAGAAACTTGTCAGAAGCCAATCTATCAATGAGCTCATCTGCTCTTGTAATTGGGTGAGCATCTGTCCTAGTGACAGCATTGAGACCTCTATAGTCCACACAGAACCTCATCTCTCTCTTACCATCTTGGTGTGAGGTTTTGGTACAAGGACTACTGGGCTGGCCAAGGGGCTCTCTGATGGTTCCATTACTCCCAACTCAAGCATTTTCTGCACCTCAGTCTTTATACAGTCCCTGACATGGTCAGGTTGCCTGTAGATCTTACTCTTCACAGGCAGACTGTCACCAGTGTCCACCTCATGGGTGCACCAGTTAGTCTGACTAGGTGTCAATGAAAACATATGTCTAAAGGCTTGTAGAACTTGTCTGCAGTCCTGTTGCTGCTGGTCAGTGAGGCTGCCTGCCAAGGCCACTCCATCAACTGAACCATCATCAGGTTTCTGAGTCACCAGGTCTGGGAGAGGGTCACTCTCTTCCTCCTGTCTCTCATCTGTAGCCATGAGCAAGCCCATGTCTGCCCTGTCAACATATGCTTTGAATCTGTTGACAAGGAACACCCTGTGGGGGCTCCTAGGGGTGCCAAGGTCCACCAAGTAGGTGACCTCTCCCTTTTTCTCAACAATGGTGTGGGGTCCAGACCATTTGTCCTGGAGTGCTGCTTGGGCCACTGGCTCCAACACCCACACCTTCTATCCTGGCTGGTACTCAGTCAGCACAGCCTTTTGGTCATGCCAAGCTTTTTGAAGTTCTTGGCTAGCTTCAAGGATTTTAGAAGCCTTCTCCATATACTCAGCCATCCTGGAGCGGTGACCAAGTACATAGTCCACTATGTCTTGCTTAGGCTTTTTGAGAGGTAACTCCCATCCTTCCTTCACAAGACATAGGGGTCCCCTTACAGGATGCCCAAACAAAAGCTCAAAAGGGCTGTAGCCAACCCCCTTTTGTGGGACCTCTCTGTAAGCAAACAGAAGGCAGGGTAAAATGATGTCCCATCTTCGCCTCAGCTTTTCAGGTAACCCTTTTATCATCCCTATGAGGGTCTTGTTGAATCTCTCCACAAGCCCATTGCACTGTGGATGGTAGGGGGTGGTGAACTTATAGTTGACACCACATTCCTTTCACATTGCAGTCAAATATCCTGACATGAAGTTTGCACCTCTGTCAGAGACAACCTCCTTTGGAAACCCCACTCTGGAGAAAACTCCAAGTAGGGCCCTTGCCACAACAGGAGCTGTTGTGGTCCTCAGGGGAATAGCTTCTGGAAACCTGGTGGCATGATCCACTACCACCAGTATAAATCTGTGCCCAGATTCTGTTTGGGGGTCCATTGGTCCTACAATGTCTATCTCCACTCTCTCAAAGAGTACCCCCACCACAGGTAGTGGTATGAGGGGGGCCTTTTTTGTGCCACCTGATTTGCCTCTGGCTTGGCAGGTAACACAGGAGCGACAAAACTCCTTGGTATCTTCTGACATATGGGGCCAGTGAAAGTGAGGGACAAGCCTGTCCCAAGTCTTGTTCTGGCTTAGATGTCCTGCTAAGGGAATATCATGGGCCAAGGTAAGAAGGAAGCCCTTAAATTGCAGAGGTATAACTAACCTCCTGGAAGCACCAGTCTTGGGATCTCTAGCCTCTGAATAAAGGAGCCCATCATCCCAATACACTCTATGGGTACCTTTAGCATTCCCAGCAGGCTCAGCAGCAGCCTGCTGTCTGAGGGGTTCAAGAGAGTAACAATCTAATTGAGCCTGCCTCAGATCTGCCCTTGAGGGTCCCCCTGTCCCAAGAAACTCAACCTGATCAGGCTCAAGCTCTTCTAGGACAGTTCCCTCTTGGATCACAAAATCATCCTCCTGGGAGGGCTGATCCTCAACCTGAGGCAGGGGGGAGGCACTGCCTTAACCCTCTTGCTCTTTCTCTTGGGTAGTGTCTGGTCTATAGTTTCAAGATCCAGCACTGGTTCAGGTAAGCACTGTTTGGCCTGTGACCTGGTCACAGCAAGGACATGTGCTGAAATACCTAACATCTCTGAATGAGTCCTATATTCCACTTCTGACCATACTGAGTTTTCTAGATCATTGCCCAAAAGACATTCAACTGGGAGGTCTGCACTTACCACAACTCTTTTGAGGCCAGTTACCCCTCCCCAGGAGAAATTAACAACTGCCACACTATGTGTAGTAGTGACATTGCTAGTATTGGTCACCAGGTAATTATCACCCAGTACAATCTGTCCAGGGTTCACAAAATTAGGTGTCCCCATAGTGACACTGGCACATGTGTCCCTGTAGGCTTGAGCCACTTTATCGTTAATCAAAGGTGTCTGTCTGTACTTGCCCAAAGTATTGTGACTCACAGTAGTGGACATAGCCATGTCCACATCACAGATCAGGACAGCCTGAGTTGGAATCCTGACTAGGCCAGAATCCACCTCAGTACCCATGGTTAACCCCACTATAGCCTTGGGTTGGGAACTACCACTGCTGACTGTACTAGGGGGTGCAGTTGCCTTAGGGGCTGCAGTGGTAGGGGCTGTACCTTTCTTGGTGCACTCACTAAACCAGTGAGAGGTAGTTTTACTATAATTACACCAAGGTTTCTTTGGACCTTCTTTCTTCTTTTTCTTGGAATTTTGGGACCCCCCATCATTAGAAGTATTGTGGGGGCCTGAAGAAGACTTCTGGTCTTTTTGTTTCTGAGCCCACCCTTTTGGTCTGCCTTCTTCTGATCACCACCTTGGTTCTGGGGGTTCTGCTTAACCCTGGTCTGACCCATTTGTCTGCCTTCTTTCCCAATTCTTGGAGAGAGGTCAGATCTGAGTCAATCAGGTGTTGGTGCAACAACTGGTTCTGACAATTATTAAGGATTTGCTCTCTCGTGATCAAATTATACAATCCTGTATAGTCCTTAACTTTACTTCCCAGTAACTAACCTTCCAGAGCCTTAGTGGCACAATCAACAAAATCAGTCCAGTCCTGAGTCTGTGTCTTCTGGGTATCTCTGAACATCAACCTGTACTGTTCAGTGGTTAGGCCAAACCCATCAATTAGAGCACTCTTCAGGACAGGGTAGTTATTAGCATCCGCATCACTAACTGTGAGGAGCTTATCTCTGCCTTTTTCTTCAAAGGAGAGCCACAAGATAGCTGCCCACTGACTCTTGGGAACCTACTGGACTTTACAGGCTTTTTCCAAAGCAGTTATCCACTTGTGGATGTCATCCCCAACTTTGTAGGGGGGGCACTATCTTACTCGCCTAGAATTCTCATGGGACCTGTCTTTATCCTTAGGGATATTGCTGCCACCAGTGGGTTGTAACCCACTCAATTTCTGCTCTCTAGCTAGGGCAAGCTTCTCTTTGGCAAGGACAACTTCTAGTTCTTGCCTCTCAATCCTCAGATTAGCTTCCCTCATCCTAGCCTGATGATCTTTCATTTCAGGAGAGGACATGCTTTTCTGAGCAAGGGTATTAGATCCCCTAGAGGCATTAGAGTGGTGAGAGTCACCTGAGTGAGACCTCCTCCTCTCATACCCCTGGTTAAGTCTACTAATAGGTCTGTATGGGGCTTGCCCATGTTCAGCCCCATGTAGGCTTAGGTTAGCCTGGCTAAGTTTCCCAACTTGGACCTGCCTATCTTGGAAAACCTCTTCTTCAGATTCTTCCTCTGGTTCATCCTCATTCCCACCTATGATAGTGGGGTCTGATGCATCATCTGTAGATGGCAAGACCTCTTCTGCATGAACTGAGGGACCTTGTCTAGAGGCCTTCTCAGCATCTGCCCTTTCTAGGACTTCTATCAGGTGGGAAATGGTAGGGTTGGAACCTTGTTTCAATCTCCTTGAGGTACACAAGTGTCTCATCTCTTGGAAATTGAGCATTTCACATCTAGAGGGTGCCCTGGGAGGGTCACCTCCCACAGGGAGAGTCATACTTGGCTCACCTGTGGTAGATATTATTCTAGTGAGGTGTGGTGTGTGCACCTACCTACACTGTGTGTTTTCCTACTAGAACCTCTCTAGGAGTTGTAGTCAGGGTGTGCAAAGCCCTTTGCTCTACAACAACTAAGTTCAGTAGAACTTAGGTATTTTAAGTACTGTTATATGTACATATGGTACCTAATGTGATCTTTTAAATGATATCTCAAAGATTACAATTGGTAAAACAACAGCAAGTTCAAATCCCAACCGCTGCACACCAATGTGAGAAGTTGGCCTGGTATATGATGTTCACTATTCTAGTGAGCACCTTGCACCAGTCCAAACAACCCTTATGGTGATGGTTGTAAAGTCAACCTTATAGACCAGCTATCCAAGTGGTAGCATGGACAAAAGCAGTCTTAGGCTAAACTCAAGAGGGCATGTGAAGCCAGCTGTTTTACCATATGCAATCCCTTTAATACCAAATGAAAGGACACCACACAGGTTATATATTCAAAATATATATGTATTTATTTCTAAAACAATCCTCTGTACTCTTTATGAGACAGAAGCACAAGTGCACAACAAGTTACTTATTATAACATACAAAAGTTGCACAAATATGTATATAGGCCCTGGTGGCCCGCTAAACCATATACTAAAATAGTGGTATAAGAACCACGTCACGAACAATGGTAAGGCCTAGGGCCATGGGAATCGCTGGGGCTACACTGGACTAACAGTAGTTAGGGAGCAGGAGGCCCATGGGATGCGAGTGCAGTGTCTAAATGCCACACGCGTGCACACATAGAAGTCAATGGGTGCGTAAAGTTAGAAAGTTAAAGGTTTAGGAGTCTTCCGACTGGATTAGAAGCTAACCACTTGAAACTAGGACACTAGGAGAGTTAATCTTTACAGGAGCACCGCAGTACTCGCGTTACCTCACCCACAGGAAGCGGGTGCATATGTGTCAAAGTGTGTCAGGTTTCGTTGTGGAGTTCTATGGAGCCTTGGAGAAAAGATGCTGCAGGCGACCAGGAGAGAAGAGTCCGGTTGGATCCAAGGGTGGATCGAGGATGAAGAGTACCTGAAAGCAGAGGGGACAGAGTCTGGGTCACTAGCCAGTGACCAGGAAGGAACCAAGAAGGAACCAGGCGATGTCAGGAAGCAATCAGGTGATGTTGTGAAGCTTGTCTCTGCAGCCACATGGACCAGGAGGTGTTGACGATGACCAGGAGCTGGATACGGACTGTCCGACAAAGGCTCTCGCTGTCGGCGGTGTTGGTTCTCAATTCGGAGTCCACAGGCCTTGGCAAATGCAACCCACGCAGGAATCAAAGATGGCCTCTGGATCAGACCAACAACGTCTGACAGGCTGCTCCTTTTCAGGGGAGCAAGGGCCAGTCTGGAGCAAGCAGACCAGTGTTGGAAATTCAAGGTTTCGTCGTCACAGAGGCCACTAGCCTACGGGCAAGTTACCGGACAGACGCATCTAGCAGGAAAATGCAAGATGGCCCCACGCCGCACTCGGTGAATGTGGGGAGGTGATCTTCGTTGCAGTTGGTGCTCGAGGTTGCGGCTTCTCAATCCCCAATGCACAACTTCGAGGGTGCCTCAGAAGTTGCACGAAAAGCAATTCGTGGTTTTCCAAGATGGCCAGTCCCACGTCTCTCGTCGCCTCCGCCGGTCTCAGCTTTGCTGTGGCTGTGGATCGGGCTGTTGGATGTCTGGAAGTCTGGGTCTTGTCAGGCTCTGTGTTCGGGCTCCGGCGGGAGCAAAGACAAAGCAAACTGTTGAGCGCTTGATGGTGCCTGCTTGCACAGGGTGGTCACTCCTTGACCACAAGGGAGATTATTCAGTCTTCTACATCGAGTAGGATGTCGAAGGTCCAGAGTTTCGTATCAGAGTTTCAGTCAGGATATATCTAAAGTCTAAGGACACAGCTCCTACCTATATACCAAATCTAGGGGCTGGATTACCTACTAGGTCCCTCCTATGGGTGGGACCCAGGAAGGGGGTGGTTACACCCCTTTCCATTTGTCCAGTTTCGTGCCAGAGCTGGGGCTGGCGTGCCCCAGCACCGGTTTGAACTGGACTATGCATGGGACACCTTGCTAGCACCTCCCTGTGACAGGAAACCTACTGTCCAAGCCTCCCTTGCTGGAAGGACTCCCAGCAGCGGGAGGTCAGACTTGTGTCTGTGGCAGCAGCATCCATTTTGTGATGCTGAGGCTCTGGTTAACTTTAACCGGGATTAATGGAAGCAACATGTCTTCTCCTTCTAGAAGAGTGGAATGCTACCCCCGTTGCCAGGACTGGTGAGGGAGTAGTATTCCAAAGCGTATGACACCTTACACGACATGTTTTGATAAAGCCAAACCAAAGTTAGCATCTGACTGCTAGGTACATAATGCACTTAAGAGTATATGGTATGGCAATATCCTAGAACAGCTATAAGGACATAGTTCCGAAAGCTGCAAACAGGCTCAGCTCACATAAAACCAAGCACTCTGCCTTCAGAATTGTTAAGGCCTGCCATAGGAGTGACTTATAGGTGCATATGTGTCCAGATATAAGGTTAGACATAGGAATACTATATCTAAGCAAGGGGTGATTACATGACCTTGGCCCAGCTGAGTGATCAGCCAGTTGTGTCAGTTTGGATGGCCAGCCAGGGGTGGCAAAAGATATGCTGCAGCCCCTGGTAGGCCTTGGGGGTGCACAGACATAATATCGACTCCAAAATATCGTTTGTACAGAATATTGAGTTTGAAATATCGTTTGGACAAAATATCGACAGGACAGAATATAGACAGCCAACATATCGTTTTTAAGGTAAGTGAAGTAATATCGACTGTAAATAATATAGAAAGTGAAAATATCCAAGTATATAATCTAGATAGTAAAAAATATCGTTTTTTAAATAATATTTAATTATTTATAGTGGTTTTTATGTTATAATATGTGTGAAAAGTGTCATTTTATGTTATAATTATTTTTAATTAATGATTTTTTTTAAATTATTGTGTAATTTTATTCTGTAGCGGGTTGTGGGTTTATAGGGGAATAGGGTGGGAAGTAATTTAATTATAATTAATTAAATATGTAAATTTATTAATTGGTAGTAATATTTAATTAATTGGTAAATAAATAATATTTGTTAATTATTTAAAATTTAATTGGTAATTAATTTAATTTAATTGATTAATTGCTAATTATGTAAATTTAAATAATTTATTTCCTGTAGCGGGTTGTGGGTTTATAGGGGAATAGGGTGGGAAGTAATTTAATTATAATTAATTAAATATGTAAATTTAATAATTGGTAGTAATATTTAATTAATTGTCAATTAAAAAATATTTGTTAATTAATTAAAATGTAATTGGTAATTAATTTAATTTAATTGATTAATTGCTAATTATGTTAAATTAAATTATTTATTTCCTGTAGCGGGTTGTGGGTTTATAGGGGAATAGAGTGGGAAGTAATTTAATAATAATTAATGAAATAATAACATTTATTTAATTGTATTTAATATAAAATAATTGTAAATTAATTTTTAATTATCAAATAAATAATTGGTAATTAGTTATAAATTAGTATTAATAGGTAACTAATTGAAATATTTTAGGGTTCAGGGTCAGTTTTTAGTTTTTGGGTAAAGGGGTATTTTTAGGGTTCAGGGTCAGTTTTTAGTTTTTGGGTAAAGGGGTATATTTAGGGTTCAGGGTCAGTTTTTAGTTTTTGGGTAAAGGGGTATTTTTAGGGTTCAGGGTCAGTTTTTAGTTTGTGGGTAAAGGGGTATTTTTAGGGTTCAGGGTCAGTTTTTAGTTTTTGGGTAAAGGGGTATTTTTAGGGTTCAGGGTCAGTTTTTAGTTTTTGGGTAAAGGGGTATTTTTAGGGTTCAGGGTCAGTTTTTGTTTTTTGGGTAAAGGGGTATTTTTAGGGTTCAGGGTCAGTTTTTAGTTTTTGGGTAAAGGGGTATTTTTAGGGTTCAGGGTCAGTTTTGGGTTTTTGGGTAAAGGGTTTTTTTTAGGGCTCAGGGTCAGTTTGGGGTTTTTGGGGTACAGGGTACAGTGTAAAAATAAAGTAAAATTAAATTTACATTAAATTAATTTAATGAAAATAAATTAAATTAAATTATATTAAATTAATTTTAAATAATTTAAATAAAAAAAATTATTATATACTTACCGATACGTTGTAATGGTATGTGTTGTAAAGGTATCTGCGTTGTAAAAACATGCGTTGTAAAAACATGCGTTGTAATACTTTTTGCGTTGTACACATTTTGTTGTAATGGTAGTGCGTTGTAAAAGTTGCGTTGTAACGTCATATATCCACTGTTGCACTCTTTGGAGTGGGAATAGTAATTTTAACCCCTACGCTATCCAACGCTTTCCCTACTGTTGCACCCACTGGAGTGGGAATAGTATTTTGTATTTGTACGTTAATAATATTGGCTATTATTTAATTAAATTTTGTTACTATATATATATATGTTTTAAGAAATATGATTAAAAAAATATTTTTTTACTTTCATTAATTATTTAATTATTAAAAGTTATTTTAAGTATTGTTAAGTATATTTTAGTAATTAATTTTTTATATTAATGTAATTAAACATTGTTTTTATTAAAGTCGATATTTTTTACAACTATATTTTTGTAAACGATATTTTTAACTCGATATTTTTGTACTTACCTGTTTGTAGATAGAAACTCGATATTTTGTCTCTCGATATTTTGTCAACGATATTTTTGTTGGTCGATATTCTGTCCCTCGATATTATTTCAGTGATCCGGCCTTGGGTGCACCTATGCCCTGGATACCTATAGTACACTGTACAGAGACTCATAAGAGTGACCCAAATCCCAATTGATGATGTACCTAAAGTACATGGTGTGAATCAGAGTCTGATTAGTAGGCCCACAGCCACATTAAGTCGAAAACCAGTGAAGCAAAAAGCAAAAAATGGGGTGACCATAGGAAAGCAGACCCTACTCTCCTACAATGGGGTGTACTCACTCAGTGCTGTTCTCGCTTGCACAGACAGAGACGGTTTTACCTTGATGTGAAGCATGCGGTAAATAAGATGCTCTGCAAGTAGGCACCAGAGAGGTTTAAGCCCAAACATTAACTATGCCATAAAGGCGGAGCCTGCAGAGACGGACGGAAGGGTCCCAGTGGACATGAAGCCTGCTGTAAATGTCGCACGGCCGCTGTACTTGTGGAGACATCTGATAGAATTCTGGTTTTAAATGAAACCTCCCTCCCTCTCCCAGGACTGTGCAGAGAGCGTGGCCGGGACGGGAGACTCGCATCATCTCTATTCACATCCCCTGCCTGAGCCCGCGGAACCGGAGCGGCGCAAACAGAACCCTACTTTGGAGAGTTACTTTGTGACTGACACAGACACCAGCCCGTAACAAAGGCACGGGGAAGCATTCCAAGCCGGTACTGAGACATCAATCAGCCGAACATCTAGGTTTTGTACCGAAGATGGGTTCAACGTGAATTAACATGTCCCTTATGTCTCTGCGGCCGTCTGCCAGCTGAAGTACTGGGCAGTGCGATAAGAAGTAGGTGCACCGGAACGGAACGTTTCTGGACGCCCGCGAGGTGAGGCAAAGCCCGGTACGGCGTGGCCGACCCGGCACTTGCGTTATCTGGCCTTGAAGGCCCATAACCCGTGAAGCTGTGCAAGCACTGTGAGAGGCCCACACCGGCAACCCTGCTGACACCACTGCCCCACCGCGAGGACTGGTCTGTCTCCTAGGCCCCTATCACGGTGCCAGCACTGGCCTGACACGAGACGGCTGACAAGTGCACCAGTAGCCTCATACGGCAGCCCGCCAGCAGAACAAAGGATTGAAACCTCTCTGCAGAACTTGGAGGAAGCTCACCACAGGCTCGATGAGCGATGCACGGATGTACGATATTACAACGCATGCTTTTACCACGCATGCTTTTACATCGCAAGTTTTACAACGCATGCCTTTACAACGCATAGTGCTTTGGGGTGCTGGATAGTGAATAGTTTAATTTACTATTCCAACTCCAGTCCCCGTGTATAGTAAGGAAGGTGTTGGATAGTAAATTAAATCTATTCCCTATCCTAGAGCGTCCCCCAGCGCAATGCGTTGTAATGGTTTGCGTTGTAAAAGTTGCGATGTAAAAGCATTGCGTGGTAAAAGTTGCGTTGTAAGTGATGTTTCCCGCGCTGCACCAGTGCTACACAGAGGCCTGCACGCATCCCCAGTAACGGGTGTCCCACAGCATCAGCGAAACCAGTATGTAACATTGCTGCGCAAGCTAGGCAAATTCCGATGTGGCACTTACACGTTGCATGTGACTGAGCACCCAGGGTAAAAAAAATAAAAAAGTAAATGTTTAAACACACTCCGCTAAATTCACCGAGTAGTGGTTCATCCTAAACACATTCTCGCCTCTTGCGTTAAGGCAAGGGCTCGGCCTGTGGAGGAAAGATGAAACTGTATGAGAGAGCAATGTATGCGATTCACTCGCGGGAGCGATAATTGCTGCCACATGGTGGCATGCTCCCGCGAGTAAATCTCCTGACGTGCATGCGTTGCCATTGAAGGCAATGGAACGCGTGCACGAGCTTGGCTGAAAAGCCTTAGCGATCGGGAAAAGGTATTTTTCCTTTGCAACGCATGCGCGTTGCGAAGGCGAGACCTAATCACCCACAAATCATGGTGACACAAGAAAGAAACATGATGAAACTGCTGGAAGAGATGGGCCTCCGTACTATGGGGGATATATTCCTGAATGGGCAGTTTATAGCGCATGCCGCCTCGTCCCTTAGTACACACTAACATATTGTGTATTTATGTCTGCGGCAAGCGGTGAAGGAGTTATATCCAGCATTCCCAGATGAACCACAATCACATAATGCACTGCAGGTCCTCTTGACAGCACCATTGCGTCAAAGCCTAGTCACACAATTGTACACTGCGGCTCAATATGAACAGTTCCGTATGATAGATAAACCACTGGCGAGGTGGGAGGCAACAGTAGGTGATACCAGGCGGAAAAACTGGGGGAGGAGCAGCAATAATCGTCAATAAAAAATTCCAACTCAGACAGCTCCCCTCTCTGCCTTTACCTAATACTGAAAACATAGTCGCCAAAATTGACACCCCCAATGGCTCACTTATATTGGTCCTATTATATCGCCCTCCTCAAACCATGGCTACATTCCCCTCTGCTCTAGCTCAACTACTGGCACCATTGGTCACTAACCATCCTAAACTACTCCTGGTTGGAGATCTAAACTTCTGGTTCGACAACCTATCGTTGGACCCCCAAGCTGCAGAGATGAGCGAACTTTTCTGCGATCTTAACCTGACGCAACACATACACACCGAGACCCACCAGAAGGGCCACAGCCTCGACCAAATCTGGTCTCTGAACCTACCCCTATCTGTACTAGACATAAAACCCTGCTGTTGGTCTGATCACCACAGCATTACTTTCTCTTTCCAGCTAGATAAGACAACCCATTTTAAACTACAAACCAGCAACACCATTAGGAAATGGTCCTCCATAGACATGCCAGCCTTCCTAAATTTCTTGGGTAACTCCCCCCCTCTCGATAGCAACAATGTGGACGAGGCCGACAGCCGGCTCAACGATTGGCTCACCGAAGCGATTAACATCTATGCTCCCCTTACGCATCTTAGCTGCTCAAGGAGCCCGGACGCACACAAATGGTTTACACCCGAACTAAAAACACTGAAACTTGAAGTGAGGCAAAAGGAAAGAACCTGGCGTTCCCAGTACTGCCCACTGGCCAAAGCCGCATATTGCTCAGCCAGGAAGACATATCAAAAAACCCTACAGAACCTGAAAACAACCTACTATTCATCTAAAGTCCTTAACTCCACCAACAAATCTAAAGAAATCTTCAGGATTGTGAACGACCTTTGCAACGACGACAGAACTTCCCCCCCGGTAGTTCCCTCACAAGCACTATGCAATTCCCTGAATGACTTCTTCCGTGACAAAATCTTAACGATCAAGCAAAACATCCTCACATCTCCATCATCCGCCCCAGTGGACGACATCTATTTCAATCCCTCAACTCTACATTCCTACCCCCTTATCGACTCGAAAACCTTCTTAACCTTATTGTCTAGAGTCAAATCAGGATCCCCTATGGACATCTGCCCCCCCCATATCATGAAAGAAATTGGTCGAGCTATGCCCGACAGCATGCTATCCTTACTCAACGACTCTCTTATGTCAGGGACAGTACCTAGCAGCTTCAAACAGGCCTTACTGATTCCCCTTACCAAGAAGCCCGGCATCGACCCGCTCGACCTTGCGAACTACCGGCCCATATCACTGCTGCCTTTTCTGTCGAAAATGCTGGAGGCACATGTCACCAACTGCCTCTCTAACTTCGTGGAGGAAACAGAATACCTCCAACCCAACCAGGCGGGCTTCCGACCTGGTCACTCCACTGAAGCGGTAATATTAGCAGCCCAAAACACCCTGAGGTCCAACGCCGATAACAACCTTCATCAAGCCTTAGTACTCCTCGACTTATCCGCGGCATTCGACACGGTTGACTATTCCATTCTGGTCAACCGTGTCGAACAGGCGGGCCTCAGAGACTCTGCCTTAGCCTGGTTAAAATCGTTCATCTCCGAACGTACCCAATCGGTTCGCTTAGGCTCCTTTTCTGCCGCCAAGGTCAAGTCTTTCTGTGGGGTGCCCCAGGGCTCCTCACTATCCCCCTTGTTGTTCAACCTATACATGCGGCCCCTCCTCTTTGCCCTAAGTAAGCATAAAGTCACTGCATACAACTATGCAGATGACCTACAGCTTGTCTTTGTCCTCAACTCTCCTGACGCGGTGGAGGACTTCCAGGCCACCATGACCCTAATTCAGAGCTGGATGTCCTCAAACCACCTCAGACTAAACCCAGGGAAAACTGAGTTGATCCTGCCCGGCAAGAGCGAAATTAGTTGGAGCCCTAACTTCTGGCCATCGGACATGGGCCTCCCCCCTAAAAAATCTTCCACTGTGAAAAGCCTAGGGATAACCATCAACGAGGACCTCTCGCTAAAATCCCAAATTGGCACCGTGGTCTCCTCTGGATTTTTCCAATTAAGGAAAATCAGGAAAATCGCCCATTTCCTCACTCCCTCCGCCTTAATCCAGGTGGTCATGGCCCTGGTACTCTCCCATATTGACTTTTCCAACAGTTTATACCTAGGCCTACCCGCAGGACAACTCAAGAGACTTCAGTACCTGCAGAATCAGGCCGCCAGGCTGATCTGCAAAGTACCCAAATGGGAACCTATCAAACCAGGCCTCGAGAGTTTGCACTGGCTCCCCGTGGCTCAAAGAACCGAATTTAAAGCCGGATGCATTATCTTTAAGGCTCTGCAAGGCAAAGGACCCCTATTTATCAGACAGCTGATCGGTAGATACGTCCCCCCACGGAACCTAAGATCTGCCCACAAAGATCTTCTAGAAGTTCCTCGTTTCAAGAAAAAACGACAAGGCGGCAGCTGTTTTCACTTCCTTGCAGCCACCCTATGGAACTCCTTACCTCTTGCCCTCAGACAGAGTAGAGACCTTCTTGCCTTCAGAAAGGCTTTTAAAACACATCTTTTCATACAAGCTTACCCGAAATAACTCCTCCGCCAGACTCTCCTCCTGTTATGTTTTTTATCTTACCAGCGCCAAGAAGCCCTCGGGCGTACGCGCGCTTTATAAATTGCCAATAACATAACATAACATAACATAACCATCGGCAGGGAAGACTGGGAATATAGCTGTACACAATTGCTCACATCCAACTGCAATTTACGAATTACACACTTTAAGTTCCTACATCAGGTGTATTACACACCAGAACAGTTGTATAAATATGGCTTAAGAATAGATGATAGGTGCCACAGATGTGGCACACCCAATGCAGGTTTTTTACACATGGCATTGTCGTGCCCCAAACTTCAATCATACTGGATAGAAGTAACCAACATCCTCGCTAATATGCTGATGGAGCAGATCCCAAATGCAACATTAGTGTGTCACCTAGGCATTTATAAACAGGCTCGTAGATGCAAGCTTCTGGCTGGCCAAGAGATGCATAGCAATTTGATTGGGAAGCAAACGTATACTGCAATGCAAAGACTGGCTTACAGATATGACATATTGCAAGGAAACACTGGAGGTGTATGCAGAGGAACTACCTCAGGCTTCCCGCCCTAGGGACTTTTGGGGCCCGCTGGTTAAATACCTTACATCTGTGCAACGGGAGGACTGATCCCATTCACTGATGCATAGGCAAAAATCACACTATCTAGGCATCTATATATGAATATGTTCCAATGGACGGGATCTGTACAGGGTACGAGTAACAAATGTCAACAATGTGATCTTGCTTTATTCTGTATACCTCAGGGCAAATTTCGATGATATGGATGTTTATTGACTGTTAACAGCTGTAATGATAACTTTTTTAGATCATACGATCTTGCTGTTTATTTGTGATGTATGTAGCTTGCAAACATGTATGTACCTAAAGTGGCATTATGTGCTATGTTCGACTGACCAGAATAAATAAATATAAAAAAAAATTGAAATGCTTGACTCCTGACCAGAGCAATGATCTGATGCACACAGTATGTCCCCATGTGCAACTTTGCTGGTTGAGGTGCTTGAAGGTTGCCCATATAGTGTGCCCATCAACTATACACCATAACCTGCTCCTTGGTGAAAAGAGTTGGGCATGCCGATGTTCTCTCCCTGCGCCCCCAAAACCTCCAGCAGTACCTCCAGCTTTGCCCTGAACCCAATCCCAGTGCACAAACAACCCAGGGCACTGGGCTTTTTTTTCCCATGCATGGAGGGTCTAGGCGCGTGCCTCCAGCCATCCCATCTGAAAATGCGCTGTGCCACCAGTCATAACTTGCACACAATTCCAAACTCCCAGAAGCCATTGCACATGGTATTTTGACATGAGCCCCAGGCTCCAAAGCAAATGGCGGGATTTCTGGCCATGTGCTGCCCCAAACCTGAATACAGATAAAATTCATTGTATGCAGTCTTTAGATCCTGGGCACAGACATGTCCTATACCCAGCCACCATCAGGGACGGACTGGGAACGAGAACTGGCCCTGGCAAACTGCTCAGCCGGCCCCCCTGGGGTGAGGGGGGTGCAGCCGAGCAGTTTGCGAGGGCCGGTTGCGGCCGATTTTGTTACAGGGGGCTGATATTGCTGACCCCCGTGACAAAAACTGCCCCCCAGAAGCCCAAAACCGGCCCCCACCCAAGCGGCCCACTGGGGAAACACCCGTTGCCCGCTACGGCCAGGTCGGCCCTGGCCACCATACCCCCTAATCTATATGAGTTTGTTATTTTGTTTAGATGTTCTTCTACGTCTTTCTTTTTTGTGGTTTTTACGTGGTTTATGATCTTACTGAGAAAAACGAAACTCACTTTTCGCAAATAAATGGCATTGCCATCTTTTTTGTGTGCATTCTGACCGTATCTTAGATTAATGCCTGCTGCCCTGCTGTACCCACTTGTTTCTCTTTTATCTTTAACACAACACTGGTTTGAGAGCACACATAGATCCTCTTACATTGTGTAATTAGTGGGCTGCACATTTTTCAGCTGTGACAGAATGGAATGGTTCTCAAACTGCTCGTGAAAAAGTCGAAATTCAGAACATGATGGCCAAACACCACCTGTCCATATAAACATAAAATTAACTGTTCAAAACCAATCTGACACCTTTTCATACTGTAAATATCCAAACAATTATTGATCAGAGTTAAAGCAATTCTGAGTAAAGTTATACCTTAATGCCAAGTTTGGTGTAATTAAGCTTATCTTTTGGTACCCAGAGGCATGCATGTGTGTCTAGAACTCGCCCCCTGTGCTATCTCTTCTGAGTTGGTATCTAGGGGGTGTGTTTCTGCCTGGCCTGTGCCTTGATTCTTCATTGTTATAAATGTTCTGCTCTGTGCGGCCAGTGTTTGATGATCATGATTTGCAACCGACTCTGTGAAAGACCTTTTTTAGGCCACTGTTGCTTTCCCCTTTTGTTATTTTTCTTTCAGCCTGCCAGTGTGCTTCAGCAAGACCGTCCTTTCGGCTCATGGACCTTTCAGTGGTATTTTGATATTGATCTACTCTTTTTCCACATCGCTAGAGGATAATGCAGGATGCAAAATTTAGAACTAGTCCTACCTTTGCTCTTTGTTCCTGGCTTCCTTAGTGTGTGCCACCTATATGTCAGAGAGCTCAATGGCATTGATTGTTCTGCTGCTTCTCTTCCTCTATTAATTCCACGAGGGCTTGTGCCTGTTTGGTACTGGTCTGATAAGTTGTTATTCACCTTCTATCAGTGCTAACGGGTTCTGGACTTTGGTAATTTATTAGCTCTAAATAATTGTTACTTTTAGTCTAGAGGAGTTTTGTTGTTGCTTACTTTGCAAAGTTATTAGTAAAACAATATTTTTTCCATAGACCATGGTTTGAACCGTAACTACTATAAACGAGAAAGGGGTAGATTTACGACCAGTTTTTGCAGTCACAAACGGGGATTTGGCCCATTTGCGACCACAAAATAGGTCAACCCCATGTACAAACCATATTTTGAGAGTCGCTAACCTCTTAGCGACTCACAAAATATGGTTTGCTCCACGCTATTAGGAAGGGACGTGCCAAGGGCGTCCCTTCCTAATAGCGAGTCTCACACCAATGTATGATTGTTTTGCGACCGTATTTCAGGTCGCAAAACCCTCACAGTTTACCACCATTTTCAAAAGGGTGGTAAGCCACTCGCAAACAGGAAGGGGCCCCCTGGAGAACCCTTTCTCTTTGTGAATGGGTGCCAAAATATTTTTTTAAGATCAGGCAGTGGTCCCCGGTACCACTTCCTGCCCTTAAAAAATGAAACTGAAAAGTTTCATTTTTCTTTTTTAAATACATCCCGTTTTCCTTTAAGGAAAACAGGCAGCATTTAAAAAAAACTGCTTTATTTAAAAAGCAGTCACAGACATGGTGGTCTGCTGACCCCAGGAGGTCACCATCCATGTGAGTGCTGGCCATTCCCAATGAGGTCGCAAATTGCTCTTGCCTTATGAATATTGATGAGGTTTGCAATTTGCTACCCCATTGGGAATCGTAAACAGTGTCTGAGACACTGTTGTACACTGAATTTTGTGAGTCGCAAATTGCGAGTTGCAATTTTACGCTATTTCGACTCGCAAAATGCAAGCATCGTACATTTGGCCCAAAGTTCTGTCTCTATGAAATATATATTTACTTTAAAAAACACATGTATAGTGCAACTATGGTTAGGCGCACATTCCAACATTCCATAACTCACACATCAACCATGCAAATATGAAATACTGTACTCATGACTTCAACCTTAATGAGACAGATGCAGTTACAAATGTTGTAAATCATTGTTGGACTTTGGCCCTTAGGGCAGGTTCACCCCGAGACTTTTTGCTTGAAATGGTGACCTGGAGATGGTGATTTTAGGATTCTGCGCACTTTCACTGTGTCCCAGTGGAAAGTGCGTGCGCACTCTGAGTGCATGTGCTGAGCTAGGCCTGCCCGCCCATAGGAATGCATGGGGAATGTATGTGTCCCTGGTAGTTCCTGATGCGTGGGGTGTACAGGCTTGAGTCTGGTATGTGTGGACTCGTGAGAGTGAATGCTGCGAGATGGTGTATGCAGCATGTATGTGTCTAGTAGCGAAGCGCCATTTCTAGACATGGCTGTACATGTGCTGTGAGGGTGCTGGCGTGTGATTGGCTGGAGCTGGCTGGCATGCCAGGCTCCAGGAAGTCTGGATGGGTCTGCCCGGTGGTGAGTGGGAGATTAGCATGAGTAATGTGTGGGAGGAGTGTACCTGTGTCCTGGATGGGCTGGGTTTTCCCCACACAATGCTGGCTCCGCCCCCCTGTGGTGTGTCTAATGACCCAAGCCCTGCCAGTGAATAGAGAGGGTGGTTGAGGTAAACAGAGTACTCAAGAACCAGCTGCGACTGGTTCCGCCCCCACTCTACACCCTTGAACAAAGAAATGCACTGTATAAAAATGGGGCTGTGTCCCCACAAATGTTGTTCTCTTCCAGGATCCTGAGGGGGCTGTTGCTGCTGCTGCTGGGCCAGAGGACCGCCACTTGGGGTGTCTCCCTGCCTGGAGACCCAGTGTGCTGGCTCTGGGCCCAGCCTTGCCCCCTGCCCCTTGAAAGGACTTTTGCTGGACTTTGGGCTGTCCTCTAGCGCTGGGAGCGCTGGAATTGCCTCTTAGCGCTTGGAAGCGCTTGCAGATTCCTCCTAGCGCCTGGGAGCGCTTTATTTCGTCCTAGCGCTGGGAGCGCTGTAGTTTGTGCCCCCCTAGCGCTTGAGAGCGCTTGATTTTGTCCAGCAGCGCCTGGGAGCGCTTCTGTAAGGCAGGTGCCCACCCTGCACTTCGCGGCTCGAGCGGCTGCCCACGCCGCATATTTGTTTGATTTATTGGATTCACGAGGGAGCCCACTCCTCGGATCCTGGGAAGCCACCTGCCTGCCTAAAAAGCGAGCCGCCGCGCTGCCCGCGGCGACCCGGAAGCACTGGGCCGGCTGACCAATCGCAGCGCGGCCCGAGACAGGCAACCCGGAAGTCCCACCCCCCGCAGCAGAGAAGCTGCCGGCCGGGTTCCCGAGGCTCCCCGAGTGGAGAGGAGAGCCCCGGGACAAGAGGAGAGGAGAGCCGGGAGCGAGAGAGAGCACCACGACTCAAGACGAGTCCCGCCGGTGGAGAGAGGAGCCGGTGAGAGGAACCGCTGCCCCAGAAGCTGACCGGGGAGCGGAGAGAGCGTCTAAGAAGCAGCCGGTGAGTGCCTTGCCTGAGAGAGGCTTCCGGGGCCGTTGCATTTGTGTTCCGAGTCCCAAGGAAGGACTCCACCATTTCGGGGGCATTTTTGCTAGTCCGAGTTCCCCAGAGAGGGACTCCAACGGCGGCCATCGTGGTTACGAGCCCAGAGAGGCTCACTGGGCATTGGTTGCGTTGCGAGTCCCTAGAGGACTCAGGGGGCATTGTTAATTAGGAGCCCCGAGGCTCCAGGGCCCCATTGTTGCTTTAGAGCCCCAGAGAGGCTCAGGGGCCGTGATCTGTGTTGAGAGCCCAGCGAGGCTCCCAGAGGGGACAACCAGTTGTGCAGAGCCCAGCGAGGCTCTTGAGGGGGCATTTCCTTGCTTTTCGAGCCCAGAGAGGCTCATTGCCCATCCTTGTGAAGAGCCTGAGAGAGGCTCAGGGCACCAGTTCTTGTCCAGGAGCCCAGAGAGGCTCCGCAGGGCCACAGTGGTGGTTCTTGAGCCCAGAGAGGCTCCAACTTTGCCCTAACTTTCCCTGCACCAGTTGCCCAGCACTTTGTGGGCAACTGCGACGTTTAGGCCCTGACATTGGGACACAGGGACAGTCACAGGTGGTGACTGATCTAAGTTTTGCGCAATGTTATTGCTGCACCTCTGAATGTATTGTTTATGCGTCATGTGCCTTTACACCTCTGAATGAATGTTATGCATTGCATCATGTGTTTTCCTCTTACACCCCTACAGGTATTGTAATACATAGGTGGTTGTTTTCTCCCTAGTACAGGTGGTGCTAGTGAGGTCCTGGTTACCAGTAATTACTGGTTGTGTGCTATTTTGTGCTATATATTATGTACTAAGTGCTATTTCTGAAAGTGCTACTTCTGATTCCTGACAGTGGTCCAGGTGGCCCTGTCTTGTAAATATCCCCTTGTAAATTCTGCCCGTGCCTCTGGCACATTGTAAAGTGTGTGTTTTATCTAATGTGTTTTAGTGTAATACAAAGGCTATTTTTATATAACCTTGTGTGGAGTTTCCTTTGTGGTGGGCCTTTGGTTGTTGTTGCTGGGGTGCGTGCGCAAATACTTAACCTACATCGCCTCCAAGTTTAGCCTTGCTGCTCGCGCCACGTTACCTAGAGGGTGAGTAGGGGTTATCTTGGCGTGTAACTCCCTTGCCCTGACTTGGGAGTGGTGGTCTCTGACTGACTTTGGCGAAAGCCCTGGCCAGCCGGGGATCCCATTTCCAACATTGGCGGCAAGCGGCGGGATAAGGATTTGTGTTTGCGTTGTACCACAGTAGCGGCTGGCCGCACTTCAAAACTCTGCATTTTAGATGACCACATTTTAGGGGATTGTTTTGAAATTCCATTGTTTCTTCTCCTGAAGAGTGTCATTTGATTGTGTTCAGTACATTTGTCCCCCGCCCTGCTTCCAGAGTTTGGTACCTGTGTCGCTTTTGGTCAGGTTGAGAAGTCAGGGGTGGTAGAAACTGCCTTACCGATCCGAGGGGAGGGTGTGTGTGGATGAATGGTGTGTTTTCCTGGACGCATGAGTATGAGTTCTCTTTGATAAGGAGATTGTTGAAGTTTTGGAATTGAGTCCTCTTACTTCAGATTGTTCAGTCCCCTGTGTTGCACGTGTCTGTGATCATCTTGCCAAGATGGAGTCTGCTTTTAATGTCTGGGGTCTGTTTTTGCATGAACTGAGAGAGTTTTGCGAAGAGAGAGACATTGAAGTGAATGAGTCAGACACCCAGTCCCAACTTAGGGGTAACCTGATCCAATGGCAGAAGGATGACTGGGAGCGTGAGCACAGTGCGGAGAGGGCCCGGGTCTCACACCATGAGGGTGGTGGGTCAGAGGGGAGCCCTGAAGAGTCTGAGGAGGAGGAAGATGATAGCACAGGGACGCCAGCAGAGAGTGAGGACCCCATAGATAGGGAGTCCCTTGCTGGGTCCAGTTTAGGAGGCAGCGCCTCATCCCTTTCCCTGTCCCCAGAGGAGCTGGAAGATAGGAGGAGAGAAAGGGAGCACCAGCTGGCTTTAGAGAGGCTCAGGTTGGAGCATGCCCAGGCTATGGCACAGCTGGGCATTAGAAAGCAACAGCTGGAGGTTAAGAAGCAACAGCTGGAGACCGAGAGGGTCTTAGCGCAGGACAGGATAGAGGAGGCTGAGAGGGCCGCCACCAGAGGCAAAGTAGCTCTGGAGGGTAGACTATCCCCTGCGCGCAGTGTTGAGTGTCTGGATCCCCCAGGGAGGGTTGGGTCCAGTGGTGGCAGCTATTTAAATCTCAGTCTAGAAAGTCCCAGTTCCCAGAGTATGGTTCCTGTTTCCCCAGAGGAGGAGAATAGGTTGAGGTTTAGGAACCTTAGGAAACCGTCTCATCAGTCTTGGGAAGACTTTGAGGATGACTGTTGTGAAGCCCTGTGTGATTGGGTACGGGAGCCCACGAAATGTGATTGGGACCTATTGTTCGATGTGTTTCTCAGAGAGCAGTTGCTCAGTTGTTGTTCACCAGGGTTGCGCCAACACCTGTTAGGGTGTGGATTGTCTGAACCATGTGAGCTGGCAGAGGAAGCAGACCGCTGGGAAGGGACCAGAGGTTCTGTAGAGTCATTGGTGAGTGACTCCAAAAGTAGTGGGTCAGGGATCTTCCAGCCCAGCGTGGTGGAAGAGGCTCAGTGTAGCCCAGCTAGGTCCCTGGTTAGTGAGAAGGGTGTAGGGGCTGACTGCCTGGCTCAGTGGAGCAGGAGTCAGTGGGTGGCTGAGAGCCCCCAGAGGCCCGAAGCCCTGTCTCAGAACCTGGGTGGTTTCTTGAGGGAACACCAGGTTGGGGACCTAGGCTGTCCTGTTAACCCAGTTGAGGAGGATCTCCTAGTGAGTAGAGGACCTGGAGTGTCTGTAACCAGAGCTCCTGTGGTTCTAGAGTCTGGCAGTACCGCTCCGGTAGGGAGGGTACAGGAGTCCAGAGTGAGGAGTGATTGGGGGAGTTCCCCAGTGGAAGGACCAGTGGGTCAGGGACTACCCAGTTGGGCTAGGTTCCCGTGTAGTGACCATGGTAACAACACTTCTGGTCTGGGGGATCTTCACGCACTGTCAGGTGGACAGAGGGCGGGAGATCTACGCCAGACAGACAGTCACACAACAGATGTGACATTTGTTAGCCTCAGGGGGATTGCGTGTGAATCCCCAGAAGTCCTGGAGTGCCAGGCAATTGTTCCACCGAAGGTTCTAGACCAGAGGTTGGAAGGCCAGGTTCAGGATCGGCCTGACCTGAAGGGTAGGACGACTGTAACTAGTGTCCTGACCGGTTCTTCTTCCAGAGGAACTTCTCCAGGTGGGAGAGGGCAGACCTCTGGAAGGGGGTGCAGAGGGTGGGAGAGCCCACCTCTGACCCCGGTGCAACCTGAGTGGATAAGCCCTGGGTTGGAATGGCGTTCTAGGGGTACCCCTCGCAGAGGGAGGAGGAACCCTAGGAGAAGAGGTAGGGGGAGGAGAGCCTTCCCCGAGACTCCTGGTCCGCCTGAGGTTGTAGGCCCTCGGCTGGAGTACCAGTGGCAGTCTAGTCCTGTCTTGCAGACAGGAAGAGTGGAAAATGGCTCCTATGTGCCAGGGGTTACTACCCCCCGCTCTGCGAATTGGCATGGACCAGTGGCACCTGGGTGGCCCAGGGCCTGGTCCTGGCCGCGGACAACTTGGGAGTACCAGTGGGGTAGCCCAGTTGGTCCAGACAGTGTGTTTAGAAGGAATCCCATGGGTTCACCGTGGCATAGAACAGGAGGGTGTCCCTGCAGTTGCGGGCCCGCGTCCGTGTTCTATCGCCCCAAGCAGGGAAGTCCATCACGGTGGTGATTGGTCTCCCCTGCGTTTTGGCTGGAAGGGGGTTATGTTGGACTTTGGCCCTTAGGGCAGGTTCACCCCGAGACTTTTTGCTTGAAATGGTGACCTGGAGATGGTGATTTTAGGATTCTGCGCACTTTCACTGTGTCCCAGTGGAAAGTGCGTGCGCACTCTGAGTGCATGTGCTGAGCTAGGCCTGCCCGCCCATAGGAATGCATGGGGAATGTATGTGTCCCTGGTAGTTCCTGATGCGTGGGGTGTACAGGCTTGAGTCTGGTATGTGTGGACTCGTGAGAGTGAATGCTGCGAGATGGTGTATGCAGCATGTATGTGTCTAGTAGCGAAGCGCCATTTCTAGACATGGCTGTACATGTGCTGTGAGGGTGCTGGCGTGTGATTGGCTGGAGCTGGCTGGCATGCCAGGCTCCAGGAAGTCTGGATGGGTCTGCCCGGTGGTGAGTGGGAGATTAGCATGAGTAATGTGTGGGAGGAGTGTACCTGTGTCCTGGATGGGCTGGGTTTTCCCCACACAATGCTGGCTCCGCCCCCCTGTGGTGTGTCTAATGACCCAAGCCCTGCCAGTGAATAGAGAGGGTGGTTGAGGTAAACAGAGTACTCAAGAACCAGCTGCGACTGGTTCCGCCCCCACTCTACACCCTTGAACAAAGAAATGCACTGTATAAAAATGGGGCTGTGTCCCCACAAATGTTGTTCTCTTCCAGGATCCTGAGGGGGCTGTTGCTGCTGCTGCTGGGCCAGAGGACCGCCACTTGGGGTGTCTCCCTGCCTGGAGACCCAGTGTGCTGGCTCTGGGCCCAGCCTTGCCCCCTGCCCCTTGAAAGGACTTTTGCTGGACTTTGGGCTGTCCTCTAGCGCTGGGAGCGCTGGAATTGCCTCTTAGCGCTTGGAAGCGCTTGCAGATTCCTCCTAGCGCCTGGGAGCGCTTTATTTCATCCTAGCGCTGGGAGCGCTGTAGTTTGTGCCCCCCTAGCGCTTGAGAGCGCTTGATTTTGTCCAGCAGCGCCTGGGAGCGCTTCTGTAAGGCAGGTGCCCACCCTGCACTTCGCGGCTCGAGCGGCTGCCCACGCCGCATATTTGTTTGATTTATTGGATTCACGAGGGAGCCCACTCCTCGGATCCTGGGAAGCCACCTGCCTGCCTAAAAAGCGAGCCGCCGCGCTGCCCGCGGCGACCCGGAAGCACTGGGCCGGCTGACCAATCGCAGCGCGGCCCGAGACAGGCAACCCGGAAGTCCCACCCCCCGCAGCAGAGAAGCTGCCGGCCGGGTTCCCGAGGCTCCCCGAGTGGAGAGGAGAGCCCCGGGACAAGAGGAGAGGAGAGCCGGGAGCGAGAGAGAGCACCACGACTCAAGACGAGTCCCGCCGGTGGAGAGAGGAGCCGGTGAGAGGAACCGCCGCCCCAGAAGCTGACCGGGGAGCGGAGAGAGCGTCTAAGAAGCAGCCGGTGAGTGCCTTGCCTGAGAGAGGCTTCCGGGGCCGTTGCATTTGTGTTCCGAGTCCCAAGGAAGGACTCCACCATTTCGGGGGCATTTTTGCTAGTCCGAGTTCCCCAGAGAGGGACTCCAACGGCGGCCATCGTGGTTACGAGCCCAGAGAGGCTCACTGGGCATTGGTTGCGTTGCGAGTCCCTAGAGGACTCAGGGGGCATTGTTAATTAGGAGCCCCGAGGCTCCAGGGCCCCATTGTTGCTTTAGAGCCCCAGAGAGGCTCAGGGGCCGTGATCTGTGTTGAGAGCCCAGCGAGGCTCCCAGAGGGGACAACCAGTTGTGCAGAGCCCAGCGAGGCTCTTGAGGGGGCATTTCCTTGCTTTTCGAGCCCAGAGAGGCTCATTGCCCATCCTTGTGAAGAGCCTGAGAGAGGCTCAGGGCACCAGTTCTTGTCCAGGAGCCCAGAGAGGCTCCGCAGGGCCACAGTGGTGGTTCTTGAGCCCAGAGAGGCTCCAACTTTGCCCTAACTTTCCCTGCACCAGTTGCCCAGCACTTTGTGGGCAACTGCGACGTTTAGGCCCTGACATTGGGACACAGGGACAGTCACAGGTGGTGACTGATCTAAGTTTTGCGCAATGTTATTGCTGCACCTCTGAATGTATTGTTTATGCGTCATGTGCCTTTACACCTCTGAATGAATGTTATGCATTGCATCATGTGTTTTCCTCTTACACCCCTACAGGTATTGTAATACATAGGTGGTTGTTTTCTCCCTAGTACAGGTGGTGCTAGTGAGGTCCTGGTTACCAGTAATTACTGGTTGTGTGCTATTTTGTGCTATATATTATGTACTAAGTGCTATTTCTGAAAGTGCTACTTCTGATTCCTGACAGTGGTCCAGGTGGCCCTGTCTTGTAAATATCCCCTTGTAAATTCTGCCCGTGCCTCTGGCACATTGTAAAGTGTGTGTTTTATCTAATGTGTTTTAGTGTAATACAAAGGCTATTTTTATATAACCTTGTGTGGAGTTTCCTTTGTGGTGGGCCTTTGGTTGTTGTTGCTGGGGTGCGTGCGCAAATACTTAACCTACATCGCCTCCAAGTTTAGCCTTGCTGCTCGCGCCACGTTACCTAGAGGGTGAGTAGGGGTTATCTTGGCGTGTAACTCCCTTGCCCTGACTTGGGAGTGGTGGTCTCTGACTGACTTTGGCGAAAGCCCTGGCCAGCCGGGGATCCCATTTCCAACAATCATCTTAGAAGAGATTAAAATATCACATTCTCAACTTGGAGTGTAGTATCATGAATTGGTTTGATACTATGTTGCTGTTTAATTACATTTCACTTTTAGGTGTTATTTCTTGGTATAAATGTCGTGAGGCCACAGGCTTTGCATTTGATGTGCCAGTTTTGGTGTGGGGGGAGTTATGGGGAGTTATGGATTAAACCTCTACTATAGCTTGCTAATGTCATCATTTTTTGGTTTTAATTAGTAACTGTAACTGCAATTTTTTTAGGTGAATTTCTGAAATTTCTGAAACATACATTGAGATATAATGAACATACCAATAACTTCACATTAACCTTTGTTTATTCACTGACGTTTTTTTAGGATCATATACTACACCCAAGAGTTCCTAATGGGTAGTCAACCTCACCTGGTCATGACCTTTAGCTGTATGCAACAGAGGGCTTGTCACAGGGCTTTATCTCCAGCCTGCCTCTGCTCCTAAATCTCCTCTGGTGGCCAACAGTTTCTGGTCTTGTACCCCAGTCATGTGCACGGTCGGTTGGCCAGAGAGCTTGGTCTCTGGATAGGCCCAACACTCAACACTCCTTGAGCAGCCAACCCTCGCTGAGCATTACTCAAGTTGATGTGCAGCAGGTTTGGCCTCAGGTCCTGGCCTTAAGGTCCTGCCCCCATCCACTGTGTCTATTCCCCACTGCCCGTGTGTGCAACGTGGCTTTGGGTGTTTAGACAGAACATTGGAAACAGGAATATGGTGGACCAAACGTTTTGTCAAGACTAACGAGGACATAAATATTGTGAAGGTAAATTTCTATAGGTAAGCAAAGTTTTAATATAACTCCACATATATGTACCTTGACAATATATATATATCGTCAAGGTACATAGATGTGGAGATAAGAATAGTAATTCTATACTTACCTATTTGCACTTATTCTGTCAGTGATCCATGGCTTGGCACAGGACCTGGCTTTCAACTAGCACCTGAACCACTGCATTGCAGGGATTGACCAGAGTCTACATGCCAGCGGGTAAGAACTCAACACTTCACAGGCAGTCAAACCCAGCAGCACCTGGGCATGGCCTTCATCTGTGTACAGGGGGAACAATGGCAAGGCCTGAACTCCAGCAATGCCCTTAGACAAACAGTCCCAGCCAGCAAATGTACAACCTGTTGATGTGCATGGGGTGCAGTGGGGGTTTTCCACAGGTTCTGGCCTCCAGCCAGGACCTGTGCCCAATCCAACAAAGGTAACAAACCCCCAAGTGCATAGCCTTCGGCCATGAACTGCAGAGTTGGCTGCAGGGTCTTGCCCCCGGCCAGTCCCTGCACCAGCTCTCCACTGGCAGCCAACACCTGCAGCACAAATATTTTAGCTGTGCTCTGCAAAAGTTTAATGCAAAAAAAACTATTGATGGACATAATGCAGAACAAGGTCATACATTCACCCCAGTACAGAGATCTGGGCATAAATCCATGGTTTTCCAGTTTGGACCCAGCCATATGTAAATCAGTCTTGACCCTGCGCCGAATGGGAATAGTCCAGCCCGAACTGCCAGGCCAGGTCCTCCCTGGACTAGAAACAAGCATTCTAGGCCCGGTTTCGGGGTTTCACCCCTCTTCAGCCAGG
This sequence comes from Lissotriton helveticus, assembly GCF_964261635.1. Taxonomy (NCBI): domain Eukaryota; kingdom Metazoa; phylum Chordata; class Amphibia; order Caudata; family Salamandridae; genus Lissotriton; species Lissotriton helveticus. The sequence goes on from NC_136061.1 coordinate 1,759,192,076, forward strand.
ATAGCTTGATTCCAGTGGCATGGAGAGCACGGGACTCACGACTGAGCATACCCGTCCCACTCGGGGTGACAAATACAAAAAGAACTATTGATGGACAGAATGTAGAACAATGTCATACATTCACCTCAGTACAGAGATCTGGGCCTAAATACATTGTTTTTTGCTCACCGTGCCATTCCAGTTTGGACCCAGCCATATGCAAATCAGTCCTGACCCTGCACCCAATGTGAGCAGTACAGCCCGAACCGGCAGGACAGGTCCTCCCTAGACTAGAAACAAGCATCCTAGGACCGGTTTAGGGGTATCACCCCTCTTCAGCCAGGATAGCTTGATTCCAGTGGCATGGAGAGCACGGGACTCACGTCTGAGCATACCCGTTCCACTCGGGGTGACAAATGCAAAAAGAACTATTGATGGACATAATGCAGAACAATGTCATACATTCACCCCAGTACAGAGAACTGGGCCTAAATCCATAGTTTTTTTGCTCACCATTGCCTTGCCATTCTAGTTTGGACCCAGCCATATGCAAATCAGTCTTGACCCTGCGCCCAATGGGAGCAGTCCAGCCCGAACTGCCAGGCCAGGCCCTCCCTAGACTAGAAACTAAAAACTGATTAGCCAGAAACCGGTCCCAGGATGTTTATTTCCGATCCAAGGAAGACATTGCTTGGCAGTTCGGGCTGGACTGTTGCCACGAGGCAAGGGTCAGACTGATTTGCATATGGCCATGTCTGAACTGGGGTGGCGGAGTGAGCTAACGAATGATGATGGATTAAACCCAGATCAGTTGACTGGGGGTGAGTGCTTGCATTGTTCAACACTCCATCCATCATCTCCTTTGGTTTTGCTTTGTTTGCCCTAAGTTGGCAGGGTATGCCCAGACGTTGGTCCCTTGCTCACTTTGCCACCGGATTCAAGCTAGCCTGGCTGATGACGGCTGATCATCCAGAAACCGGTCCCAGGATGCTTGTTTCCGGTCCAGGGAAGACATGGCTTGGCAGTTCGGGCTGGACTGTTCCCATGAGGCACAGGGTCAGACTGATTTGCATATGGCCATGTCTGAACTGGGGTGGCGGAGTGAGCTAAAGAATGATGATGGATTAAAACCAGATCAGTCGACTGGGGGTGAGTGCTTGCATTGTTCAACACTCCGTCCATCATCTCCTTTAGTTTTGCTTTGTTCGCCCTAAGTTGGCAGGTTATGCCCACACGTGGGTCCCTTGCTCACTTTGCCACTGGATTCAAGCTAGCCTGGTTGATGAAGGCTGATTAGCCAGAAACCTGTCCCAGGATGCTTGTTTCCAGTCCAGGGAAGACATGGCTTGGCAGTTTGGGCTGTACTGTTCCCATGAGGCACAGGGTCAGACTTATTTGCGTATGGCCATGTCTGAACCGGGGGTGGCGGAGCGAGATAAAGAATGATGATGGATTAAACCCAGATCAGTTGACTGGGGATGAGTGCTTGCATTTTTCAACACTTCGTCCATCATCCCCTTTGGTTTTGCTTTGTTCACCCTAAGTTGGCAGGGTATGCCCAGACGTGGGTCCCTTGCTCACTTTGCCACTGGATTCAAGCTAGCCTGGCTGATGATGGCTGATTAGCCAGAAACCGGTCCCAGGATGCTTGTTTCCAGTCCAGAGAAGACATGGCTTGTCAGTTCGGTCTGCACTGTTCTCATGAGGCACAGGGTCAAACTGATTTGCATATGGCCATGTCTGAACTGGGGTTGCGGAGTGAGCTAAAGAATGTCGATGGATTAACCCCAGATCAGTTGACTGGGGGTGAGTGCTTGCATTGTTCAACACTCCGTCCATCATCCCCTTTGGTTTTGCTTTGTTTGCCCTAAGTTGGCAGGGTATGCCCAGACGTAAGTCCCTTGCTCACTTTGCCACTGGATTCAAGCTAGCCTGGCTGATGTCCGCTGGTTAGCCAGAAACCGGTCCCAGGATGCTTGTTTCCGGTCCAGGGAAGACATGGCTTGGCAGTTCGGGCTGGACTGTTCCCATGAGGCACAGGGTCAGACTGATTTGCATATGGCCATGTCTGAACTGGGGTGGCGGAGTGAGCTAAAGAATGATGATGGATTAAACCCATATCAGTTGACTGGGGGTTAGTGCTTGCATTGTTCAACACTCCATCCATCATCCCCTTTGGTTTTGCTCTGCAGAAGTTTAAAGCAGTCAGCCAACCTTTGCTGCACATAGTCTTCAATCATGCGCGACAGGGGGCTGGCTGCAGGGCCTGGACAGTAACCAGTCCCTCCACACACACATGTTGCATGTGCAAGGCGAACATGTGGCCTTTGGCAAGTGGAGCAGTTGTGCTGTGATTACACAATTTTTTCATTTTGTTTCGCAAGAGTCGCATATCCCATTATTCATAAATCCTGAAGCCTGCCAGGATGTGTGGTACAAAGGGGGTCCTGGATTCCTGAAGTAAACATGGGATTTTTGAATGCTTTGATGAAAATCATTTGTTGAATTTTTATTTTATTACTTGGAGTCCCTTTAGGGACTTTTTAGGGCCCAACACATATGCCTACGGGTCAGAGTGTACCCGCCCTGCCCTTTATGCCCTCTTTCTTTTGAGATTTCCCAACTTAGTGCTCCATGCACCATGTTGGGCAATGGTGGCAGAAAAATAATTTTTCTGTAAAGGCCAGCCAATCAGAAATCAGTGGATTCACAAATATTGAGCCGAATTTGTGAATCCACAGTGGGTGACAGGAGAAAAAGCACCCTTGTCTAGTGGTATGCCTTTTTTTTTTAACTGGATTCGTGAATCCTGCTTGTATTTGCAAATCCTCGGAGGATATACAGATTAGTAGTCCATGTATCTCTAAAATGTAACCTGTTATCGTAAACATTCTGTTTTCCCCTTTGAGGACCTTTCATTTTTGTTTTAAATGTGTACTTGTAAAATAACAGAGCAATGCATTGCCATGACTTCATGAAGTACACATTCCTAATATATTGTTTGGTTCCTCAGGTTTTTCAAGCAAATATGATAAACAAGCGTATGCAAATATATTAATCTTAATTAATCATTTCTGCTGAGGCATATCATTCGTATCAATTATAAACACACAATAATTTCTGGAGGGTTTGTGCTAGGGCATCACATATTGTTTCTCTATCATTGTTCATTAATTTGATGTACCTGAAAGAGCATTTTGCCACTTCTTTTTCTAGTTTATTCTAACAGTTGATAAAATGCCTGCAGTAAAGTGTTAAAAAAGTGAACAGAAAGATCTATAGCAGTGATGAAACCTTCATGCCATTGCTATCAGGTTTGGATGGGCACAACTTCAGCACCCACTTTAACCGAAGGTTGCTGTACGATGGCAAGTGGCCTTCAACAGCTTCCCGAGAGGCTGTGTATTTTCTTTCATATGCACAGCTGCACTGTGATAGTAATAGCAGGATTGCTATTTCGACGGAACAAGAATCCTGGTCCGAACCAGGTATAAGGGTGTGCACCACCTTTTAAACACAAGGTAGGCTTGTTATTTGCTAGTCTGCTAGAGCCAGACAATGCCTTGAAGTAGCAAATGAGGATATTCCTGCTAGAGATATAATAACAATTTAAGAATATATCTTGCTGTTTACAGTATCGATTCATTTCCTCACTGCTTTATTGCTTTTATTCTGTGTGGTTACATTTATTATCATATGGACTAGATTACGTTTTTAAAATAAACATTTTAAAATCAGTGGCGGCTGGTGAAATTTGAAACTGGTAGGCGTATGTAGAAGGAATGAACGTATGTGAGCGAGCACAGCGAGTGAGCCTGACGCCAATAAGGGAGGTTCTCCCCACGTGAAGAATTTTTTTTTTTAATTGCCATCTTTTTGGTGCGATTTTCAGCACTATTTCTGTGATAAATGGACTAAAAATGTATTTCTTCTAGGCATTCATAAAAGAAAAAACTCATACACTTCAGAGAATTTCTGTGTTGCCAAGCAAGTCTGACTTCTGAAGAGGGCTAGGGTACTAAGCAAGACTGCCTTGGCTCTCCCCTTTCCAATAGAAAACACTAATGAGCGATTTGAACAAGTTCAATGGACAAACCTGGGGTCCAGGGAGAATCCCTCTTCTGAGAAAGACATTTAAAAAAGATTGGCAAATGGTGCATTTTAAAGCAAATGAATGCAGCTATGAAAACAGGTACTTTCTTGCGTGATACCTTCATGCCATCTGCCCAGTAAACAACTTCACTGATTCACTTGGTGAACGTCTTATTTTCCCTTTACTGCAATATCACTGTTACGTACTATGAAGTTTATATTTTGGGGGCTTTTTCTACTCTAGTATTTCATTTAAGCAGAAATGCATTTATTAAATCGTGCCACTTAAAACTTTCCATTACACATTCTCTGACCCACTAGACACACAAATGGGTGATCACATGCCAATTCACATATATATCACAAAGAAATGTCATTGAAAAATATAATCTAAGTTAGTATATTAGAAGCTTTCTCTTACAGTGCGTCAAACCACACTTGCAAGTAACCTTTTAATATTACCCAACTTGGGGGCACTCAATTCACAACCTCAGAAACATGATTTGGCTTTGTCTGAATTGCAATGTGTGGCCTGTAGATGATAGCTGATGTCAGTGGTGAGCGTTTAGCTGCCTGAGCCATCCTGGTTTCCGAATGTGCAATCTGAACAAGAATATGACAGGAGGCAGCGCCAAGGCTGGTAGCAATTACTTGAATGTTATAGGCAAATACATCTAATTAGGCCACTGTTAATCAGTGTTTCTGGTCTTGAACGTTGTGAGAACCTCATATTAAGAATGAAATCTAGAGGGGAAAGGGCGGCGTATTCAAAAAGGGTTCTTGACACAGTAACTAACCACATTAGTCATGCATAAGTTATGCTGCAATACACATTAAGTTAAATAGCGCAGCTCCAATGCATAATGAGATGTTCCTAATTGTACCTACAGAGTCAACATGGGAGTGTTACACAAAGTAAATGATGCTGATGGAGATGTATTTACATGATGGTTAAATTGGCATGACAGCCTTCTGCCAGACCACTCAAGAGATACCTACTAGAAATCTGTTTCAAATAGTGAAAATGCCTTTACAAACATTGTCACATGCAATTAGCAAAATGCTAATGAAATAGCAATATGGTAATGAGTGCAATATGCCCAACATATTGCATTGAAGCTGATAGTGTTCATGTAGGTTCATCTTTAACGTTTGTTTGCCTTTGCTTGTCTGCTGTGTTTGATCCTGGTGATGTATGTCTTCTTTGTTGTCATAAGTATTTACCAATCATTGAGACCATACATTATACTATTATGAACGGACAAATGCAACATACATTATTTAAATGCCCATAAATTAAGTTTGTAAATTGCCTGCGTTGGAAAATGAACACTATATCTAAAGGAATGCCATTTCCTAGTGTATATATATGTTAAGTTTAATAATGAAATACATATGAAAAAGACCCAATGTGCATATTGGTGTAGCATGTCTACCATATATGAACCAAATCCATATGCTGGTTTGCCTGCACATGAAACACAGGGACAGAAACAACTTCTGATCACTTTACATTGGGTCCTGGCATTGATCAATACTAGTCGGGTGTCCTGAATCATGTGGCAACGAAGCAGTGCATCAGTATGTAGTGGTACTATGCAGAAGGGTGAAAATGCCTTTTATGGTAAATTACTCACCCCACGCCCCCACCCACGACCAACTCTTTACTGCTGGGAATCAACCAATGAGTGTTCTCCTGAATGTACTCAGAACACACGGGCATTCACAGTCACTTTATGTTGTTCGCAGACAAACCGTGAACTTTACATTGCATCCAGCGCTTCAGTCATATACTAGACAGAGGAAAAGTTTACATTAGTGCGTAGCCGGGAGCAAGACTTAAAAGCCAATTTACCAAAGAAAGCCTGTGCGCTTTGAAACGGATGCTCCAGTACTTATTCTTTGAACGATCTTCTAGCGGCAATCGGTCCGTGGTGCAATTAAAATGCACTGCATAAGAACTATCTTGTAGAAGTAATAACATCTGCCAATAATCCACTGTGTTTTATCTCTGTGACATTGCAGTTATCTTCACTGGGGCAACCCTGTACTCAGAAAGCACTGTGGCATCCTTGTCTGTCACAGATGCTGGCAACAGCTGAAACAGACAATCTAACAGAGCTCTTCTCCCAGCCTGTGTGTGTGAGTGTGTGCTAATCACAACAACCATACGCCTTAATAAATACAATACAAACAGTTTATCAGTTTCGCCGGCATGCCAGTGTGCGCGCATCAGGTACTAGTGTGTACTGTCTAGAATAGGATATATACTGAAACTATACTTTTCCAGTGCACATTCCTATGCGCACATAAACCCAGATGGTTTGCACAAATTGGATATGTGCTGTGCTCTGCAACACGCATGAGATGTGTTGTTTTTTATTTAGAAATTAACATATTTGCCCATGTTTGCAATGCCTCAAATAGGCATTAGTGATTGGTGTAAATTTCATTCAACTATCTTATTAGATCAGGCTTTACCTTAAAACCAAAAGGCGTTAGTGCTGATCACCCTAGTAATGGCCCCTTGAGATTAGTTGGCACAAAATGATGCAAAGCCTTTTTCGCTCTGCGAAAAGTGCACCTTGCCACAGTGCAAGACACTTTTATTTCATTGGATAGCAAATAGCATTTGTTGCTTTGTGCCACTCTGCATCAGGCTAGCCTCAGTAGATCTGTGCACTTGTATGACTTTGGCCGAGTTAGCTCACCTCTTGCATCTCAGTGAAACCAACTAGAAATGGTGGGCACTGCCAATGAAACAACAAACCATGCCCTCATTGAGCACTCAACAGATAACCTCATTGACATTGACAGATTTCTAACTCCATCCTCGACTGGGATCCCGATGATTTTAAGATCAAGCATTGTTTTTTTGGTGTATTGATCAGCCGCTCTCCCTTTTGTTATTGAGTAAATCATGACCCTCAAAACATTAGTCAATAATAAATTAACCTCATAAACCATTCACATACCAGGCGAGGAAGAGAGAGTGAGCCTTCAACACTGAGCGTTTGAGTTGTGTGCTAAACATAACATAGGCCATCTTTAAACTCAGATTGAACAGCGTTGCAAAACGTGGGCTGGCGTCCCCTTTACATCAAGTATAAGAAAAAAACACGAAGAAAGTGAGAAAGGAAATGCATCTGGGATAAAGAAGTCTCGCGCTCACAAAGACTCCTCTGTAAATAGTTATTGGGCAAGTGCGTCCCTACACAATTAAACACAGTCAGCATTATTTATTTTAAACCGCTTATAAATCTTCGATTTATAACCTATCGTCAGCCTTCAAATGCATCTCAAGTGAATTCAGAGAAGGAACAGGAAAGATGAAGTTAATAAAAGGCATTGAAGCACTGGGGAAGGGTCCAGGGTAATTACCAGTTTAGGATCTCGCGGCTCCTGGTGCGTGCATGCATCAAAGGTTGCACACACAGTGTGTTGGATTTGCTTGCGCCCCCTCGCGCCGTAACTCCACTGCGCCTGTCGGCTTCCTTGCAGGTGCTTAGTTTCAAGTAAGGCTCGTGCTTGAAAACCAGTGCGTTCCGAATTCAAAGCACCAACGCCATGACACCACAATAATGCAGAGTTCTCACATATGTCAATCTGCAAAAATTTGTCAAAACTTCGCACACCAATGCCTATTTACTGATGGTATGTCTGCCTTGGGCAACAATAATACTGGACTTCTATACACAACACAAAATGTTATCTTGACTTAATGGCATGAGAATAAGCGGTAGCAGTTGCAGCTCACAATAAGCGCGAGGGAGAGGGGGTCGCACGGGGGGTTGGGGTCCGGGCTGGGAGGTGGGGGGGTTAAAAATAAAGTAAAAAACTTAACTGACTGGCGTGACCGGGTCCGCGCCGCCTCTGCTGTCTTCAATGGCACCTTCGTCTTTTGTTCTGCATTAGTGGCTGGTGGCAACTCCTCTCAGACAACCATCCAGACGATGCCCCAGCAGCGCCAAGATTGGCTCGAGCAGGAACTGTCACCGCCCATAGGAGACCGGGTGCTGCGGCCACTGGCCAGTAGCAGCCCTCGCTAGCTCTCCTAATGTGCAGCAGCAGCACTGCAGGCAATACTAGTGAGCATGTTCGGGATGGTCAGAAAAATTACCAGCCCACACCCTAACATGCGCACTGGGCCTGCCTGCTGTCAGTGCTGCTGTGTCATGTCAGTCAAACAGACAGTTACACAACACATCACAAACCCAACCCGCTCCAGGGCTGCCCCACCCCCTTCCGCGTCCTGGCTGACAGAGTCGGGATTTCGAGTCAGGTCAGCCTCAGGACGGTGAAGTGTCGAGGAAGAATGTGGCCATGCTGTCTAGTTGGGCAATGCCCCAACGCCCTCAATGGACGCACCGCCACTGTTTAAAATGCATATTCTGTTTCTAGTGTGGCTTTAGTGTGTGGTTCATTTATGTAATAGGATTTACCAAGCAGCTGGTAAAATAGCACACAATCTCTGCTATTTAGACAGCCATAGACTAAATATTAGAGATGATGTACATGTTGACCAGCAGCCAGATAAATAGTGTGAAGGAGGTCAATATTTAGCCAACCTAAAAGAAAAAAGGAACTCCAGGCAATGGTAGTGTGGTGGCCATCTTGCAATGGTGATACAACATATGTGAAGCATTTGGAAGTAAGTGCATTTATAAATGTATAATAGTTTGTAAAAATGTGAGTGCATGATTTCAAATAAACTGCTTACAGATGAAAAAAGTAAAATGAATTTTGAATAAAACATTTATGTTATTTTATTATTCTAATAAGACATGTAGAAATCAAACAGAAGCACTGGAGATGGCACACAGATATTTTGTGCTACAGTGTAGGAGTATTTGGCTGTCTGCAACGCATGTTGGATAAATGTTTTATTCACTGATGAGAATGCAATATTTTTGTAATGCTCACAATGCTCCTTTAGATGATTTTTGTTGACCAGGCTCTTTTTTGGTTGCTTTTGGAAGACCTTGGTCTACCTTTAAGTTTCTGTTTAAGAGGGATTGTGATTGCTTAGTATTTGAAATCTGGCCACACAGCCGCAGTCGAAAATCAGCAGCAAAAAGGAAATGGAGACAGATGAGTGGTATCTGGACCTCATAGAGAGAGAGAGACATACGGTAGGCAATTGGGGCTTGGGGGCACAGTGCTTTGGTGCATTTGCAGATGGTTAATTGAGTGAGACACTGTAATGGGGCATCTGTGCACTGGGGAAGTGAGAGCAGTAGGCATGTAAGTAATGCATATGAGTAATCCACAGGAGGAGTTTAATCTGCTGCCTGCGAATAAACACAAGTGTCATACTATTTACCTAGCAGAGTAGGCTTAGGGCATTGCTGCTTATTTGTTCCATCTCATGAGTGCTCACAATGATATTTTAGTCACCTGCACAATGCATCTTGGGAATGGAAGTTTACTTTTTTAACATGTTAAGCAATCTTTTAAGTGGACGAGGTCCTCTCTCAACTGGGCCCTCATTTCTGTACTTGGCAGTGTTGTCTCAGAAAAAGTAATCTGGAAGCCCAGAAGAAAAAAATCGGTGACCGCCATGAAGGCTGCTCTTGAATAAAGTAATTATGGAGAGGTGCTCTGGAAGGAAGCAGTAGGAACAGTAGGAGAATAAGAGCAAGAGGTGACCACCAAGAAAGCTAGGACAACCAGAACATTGAGGACCAGGACAGGAAGAACCATGTTCACAACGAATTAATCTATGAACAAGGGTTACAAACACCAGAGGGGACCAGGAATAAATTGACTTTGAGGGACAGGACAAAAAATACAGCGCTGCCAGCACCAGTGTGAGAAGGATCAGGAGGGACCTAAGGGTGTGAAACAGGGGCATCATGAACCAGTAGGCCTGAAGGAACAGAGGATCATAGGTAGAATGAACAGAAGGCCCTGGACCATATGGAGAAGGAGGGCTATGCGTGCCCATGTGTGCTGACATGGACCACAATGATGAGGATGACCAGGGCCAAGAGTAGCAGATGCACATAGACAGACCAAAGAGGACCAGGAGATCAATAGAAAGAAGGATGGACTGGAACAGGAGGGCCGAGATCACAGAAAAAAACTGTTACACTGTGACCTCTAAGTGTAGAAGACACAGTCTGATGCTGACCCAGTAGTCTGAGGGTGGATCTGAGGACACAAGGACTGAAACTTGATGGAGGAGTATAAAGGTAAATGGGTGAGAATTAATGTGAAGGATGGAAGAAAGGGTTTACGAAACTCAGATGGTTGAAGTCAGGGAAAAGGTTTAATCGATAACAAAAGGGTCAAAGGGATAAGGCAATCAGCTAAGGAAAGCTCAGGATCATGAGAAGGCTCTGATGAGCAGACAAGGGTGTGATGGAGGTTCTAGATAAATCCTTTCAGATGGACCAAAGATGGATTCTGTGTCCCATACATCTTTGTGCAGACATCCTATGTGTGTTTCTCTGAGGTGGGCATGTAGCAAGTGCATAGTAAAAATACTCCTTGTGTGATGAAAGTGTAAATCCATTGTCCTTTGGGATGCATTTTGCATGACGTGAAGGAGAGTAGATAGAGCTTCCCTACATAGTGGGAGTGCATTGACTTCATCCCTGTGGATGACGAATCGGGACCTAGAACTAAAGAGAGGGTGGATGGAGAAAAGGCTAACCAAAAATATTCTGTGATGTTCTTTTTAAAAAAGGGCTGCTGATTAGTTCTTCCTGAGTGATAAGGGGCAGGTCATAGGCTTCTCTTTGTTAAAGTTGTCAATGTTTCTCACAGGGCTTCGATTCTGTCTGTACTGATGATACAACAAAATATAAACTGTTTAGATAGAAGTTGGGCAAATAGTGATATTTGCACAGCTACTGGCCAAATTGTGCATAGTGGCTATTATTTATGCAGTCATCAGGTGCACAATGATATTTCTTTTTAAGTTATTTGCAAGGCCACCGGCAATACAGTACATCATTTCTGCAATTTAGCCAGCTGAAATTTCCTTGCTACTTGCCAGGCTACTGGTCAAATAATATATAATTTCTGGTATTTAACCAGCAGTCACAATTAGGTTTATTTGCTGACTGCATGGCTGCTGGCCTAATTGTACATGTCTACTATTTTGCCAGTAACTGGTTAATGAGGGAAGATTTCTTGTTTGTTTGACTGCTGGCAAAACAGTACAAAGCCTCTGCTATTTAGTCAGTGGCCATGTAAATAGTGCAGTTTCCTTGTTATTTGGTTGGCTGCTGGCCAAACAGTACGAATTCTCTACTGTAAAGCAACCAGCCTGGTAAATTGTGATGATTTGCTGCTATTTGAACGTTCACAGGCCTGCTAGTGCAGAATCTCTGTTATATAGCTAGTGACCAGATAAATAGAGATGTTTTTCTGCTATTTGCATGAGTGCCGGCCAAACAGAACAGAATCTCTATGTTTACCCAGCAGCCAGGTAAATAGTGAAGTTTTTGTGCTATTTGCACAGCCACCAGCCACACAGTGCAAAATGTTTACTAATTAGCCAGCGGGTGAGTAAATTGTAAGTTTTTCCATTATTTGTATGGTCGCCTGCCAAACAGTGCAGAATCTCAAACAGGCAGGCCCATTATGGCTCAGGGAGAAGAAAGTGAAGGACTGTCAAACTTAAGCAGAAGCCAGGAGACAGGTGCCATGATAGGGAAAGCAACAAGCACAGAGTGCGCACCTTGGAGGAGTTTGCCACTGGTCGGGGAGACTGTGTGCCCCCTGCAGCAGTCCAGCTGCATCGGCAAGATTTTGCCTCCTGAGAAGCTAGGCTATCCCCGAGGACATCCTGCACACGACTAGAGACTCTTTGCCCTAGTGCTCCCCTGCCATTGTCTTGTTTTCTGATTTCCTGTCTGCTCTTTGGATAAGTGCCAAAAAGGAACGTTTTGCCGGCCCTTTTACAGTGCTGTGGGCGGAAGGGTGTTGGCCCGAGGCACCACATTACTTAAAGTCAGTGGGGAAGCTGAATACCAACGCCGGCACCCTGAAATGACGTGCTCCACACCTGTCATCGTGGCTGTGCAATACATGAAATAAGAAGCCATTGTGAGGGCAGACACGGCAGGCATACCAGCCATTGAACCTTTCACCATCACATGGCATCCCTCAATACAAGCACCCGAATGGAAACTGTGGGTGTAATGACTTAACCTCTACTTCACGGCCAACCAGGAGGAAGAGGAGCGAAATCGAGCACTGTATTTAGCGGTAGCTGACATTTTTACAAAAATATAACATTCTGTGCAGGGGCTGGGACCCCTGCACACCTACATCACAATGGTTACCTCTCTCAATGCATATTTTTAACCAGTGGTGAACCCGTATTATGAAAGTTTCATCTTCAGGCAAGCCCATCAGGATGCAGAAGTGTCACTAGATGCATTCCATGTAAGACTCTGAGATCTAGGCAGCATCTGTACTTCCATGAATGAACTGGAGGAGATATGGGCACTGGTGATACAAAGCATTAAGCTATGGAACCACACCCTGCACCGGAGATGCCACTCAATGACATACTCCCGCGGATCAAAAGCGTTCAAAAGAATTGTCAGAGGCCGGAGTGTCACATATAGGGGGTGTGTTGCACAAACCCATAAAAATGTAATCTGTTTACCTGGTAGCCCTGAGGAGACCTGCTGACAAGAGCAAACAATGATCACAGTCGAAAAACACCTGTGGGTACTCTGAGGGTCCAGGCCACTGTCAAAACAAATGCCCCACTCGGGGAAAGACATGCTCTTCATGCAAAAAGCTCAATCATTTTGAAAGAGTCTGTCATTCGATGCCACAGTCAAAAGAGAAACCACAGAAATCAGGGAATGTGGACAGAAGCCCCCCTGACACAGGAGAGACAGAGGGAGAATCAGAGGATATGGACGATGATGAAGTGGAAGAGATAACTCACATAGTGTCATCTGTAGAAAATATTTGTCCACAAGCTCTGCCACAGCTGCAGTGTGAGGTTGAAGAAAGGTCCACCACAGTGATGGCCATTGTTGACACAGAGGCCTCAATCAACCTGATGACTTGAGACACCTATGAGACCCTGGGGAATCATCCAACCCACATCCCTTTGAAAGCAAGAGTGTACGCCTACTGACAAAGGCAGCTGTTGATGCTCAAAGGGAAATTCTGGACAACTGTCACACATGATCTTCATATGACCAACACGATTGTCTATGTGGCCCAAGAAGGCAACAGCACGCTGCTATGTGGCCAGATCGCTGGGTACTTATACCTAGTCTGGTTCACTTTGAGGATGCATTCCTCAATCCTGGGAAACATACAGCAGATTTTCTAGACCTATGTGAAGGCACAGGGTGCCTTACGGGCAGTCAGTACAACACCAAATGGTAGCGTTTCACATGAAGTGGAAGCCGAACATAAACAACTCAAGCAAAAAGTAATAATTGAGAAGTTCAAAGGGTCCACTCCATGGCTGTCTCCAATTGTTGTCACCAGGAAACCTGAGCATTCAGGGAAGGTGAGACTGTGTGTTGTTATGTTCCTGCCAAATGTAGTCATAAAAAGAGAGCCGCACATCATCCCTATGGTAGATGGCATAGTATGTGAGTCGAGGGGAACTGAATGGATCTGAGCTCTGAATACCATTAAATTCTGCTACATTCATCATCGAGGTGCATCAGTACTAAGGGTGGGGGGAACTCATGGAGTTCCATGCTGAATTCTATGGAGTGGCTGAACTCAGTACAGCAAGCTGCTTAGCTGATTCTTAGTGCCAGGAGCTTGTCCCGCGCCGTACAATCAGCACGACTGGCACCACGTGTCGCGCCAGTGGGTGCTGCTTCTTTCTGCCGCTTGAGTAGATTTTTTACTCGAGCAGCAGCTTTCTCAATGCGAGCTGTAGCGCCCTGCTGCGACCGCGCATGTTGAGAAATCTTGCTGGGAAGTGGTTCAGTGCTCGATTTTCTCACTCGCGCTCACCAGATCAATGTTGGTGAGCCGCACTTTAGAAAACCCTCCGCCACTCGGCGGTTGGTAGAGTTTTTCCGGAACTCCATGCTCCAAGCTAAGGACAGAGTTGGCAAAACTCCGCAAACTCAACCAGTGGAGCTGAATTTACCACCCACCTCTAATCACTACATTCTGCATGCACGTAGGCCTCCGCCTCTACAAATGGCTCAAACTTGTAATATCAAGTGCAGCCGCCCGCATTGAGATGGGGGTTCTCCAGTTACAGTAGTACTCGTTAAGGGCAGAGTACACAATGGGTTCCCAAAATCTTGTGGATTGCCTGTTGATGCACCCCAGGACGATGACATGGCAGGAATAACAGGAGGTGCAGGAAACTGAGGAGTAGGTGAGATACATAAGCTACAGGCCTCAACCACTACCTGTACCACTAGAGGCTCTCATAACAGCTACAAAACAGAATGATTGTCTAGCCCTGGCAGCAACCAGGAGTAGACGATGAGGGAGTTTGAAGTCACACGGGGTTCAGAGAACGCCTAAAGCCCACAAAGTCCTACAAGTATTCTATAACCTGAGCAATGAACTGACTGCCCATGTAGATGGCTTCTTACTCAGAGGGCACCACCTGGTGAACCCAAGCAGCCTGGTAATGCAAGTAATACAGTTAGCCCACCTGGGTCACCAAGGGGTAATCAAGTGAAAGGGCCTGATTACGACCTCCGGTGGTGCAGGAGCTGGCAATCCAACACCGCCACACTCCTGCACCACCGCTGCCCACTGCCACCCACCAGATTACAAATTTAAAGTGGTCTGGGGGGCGGGCGGCATGTCGGTCCCATTGCGATGCCTTATAAAACAGGCACCGCAAAAGTTTGCACAAAAAGGCTCCTGCATAGCATGGACTCAAAAATCTAGGCTGTAGAGGAACTAAGGTGTACGCACACAGGGGGCACATGTGCCCGCATGCATGCATCCCCATGTGGGGGAGGCACAGGGAGCCTTGTAGGGTCCCCTTTGTTTTCTCTCTACCATGGTTTTCATGGAGGAGGAACCTCCATGACACCACTGGTGGAGAGGTAACTCGTAATATGCTTAGCTGGAAGGTGGCGGTCCCGCCAAGCACGTTGCTGCCTCATGACTGCCGCACCACCTCCAGGGAACGGCATTTCCCTGGTGGCTGCGGCGGTCCCATGTCTGTCCAACTGCCAAAATTGTAATGGGGTGATCGGACCGCTGGTGCAGCAGTGGCTGGACTGCCACTTCCACCCCCCTGCGAGTCTGGCAGTCCTCGGACCCACAGACTTGTAATCAGGCCCAAAGAGTCATCTGAGGAATAACTTGAGGTTTCCGTCCCTAGACAAACTGGTGGAAATCACAGTTCTACATTGTGTTCTCAGCCAGGCCACTGACTAGTCCTCCATCTCCTGTCATCTGTGGACCAGGGCCTCGGTAGCTGTGGGGGCACACTAGTATAGATTTCGGCAGCCTACCTGTCTGGTGGTAAGAGTTAATAATCATAGATGACTACTGGAAGTATCTGCAGGTTGACCGCTACCTTAGCCAGTGAGGTGCTACCCAAGTTAAAGAAAGTAATAACTACTCATGGCCTGCTGCAGGAGCCAAGATTTGACAACGGACCCTAGTTTCAGTGCCAGGAAATGGCTGAATATTTGAAATCATGAAATATCGCCCACCGAAAGATAATCCCATGAAGTGGAATGTGGAGTCAATAGCTGTTAGAAGTAGGTTATATTATCATTCTTCAGAGACTAGCATCAAACATATGGTGTTGCCCTTGGTCAAGGATGCTTGGGGGAAGTTGTAAGGGATGTCATGTCTCATCGTCCGAATTGGGTGCCTGCGACTACTAAGTTCGACAGATACTTCAGCAAAGCAATGCTCATATGAGCATTCAACAGGCTAACCTACAGAGCATTAAATAGGCAATGTGGTGTTGGTCCAAAAAAAGGTACCAGGGGAATAAATTTGGGATGTGTTATGAATTTGAGCTTTGGGTAGTGACTCGCCGCCATTGCACTATAAAAACAGTTTTCTGAGGAGATGAGAAAGTCACCAGAAACATTTCTTTCTTTAAGCATTTTCATGGGACCATGGAGGAGGATGACAGAGAACTGGATGAGAAGCCAGTCCTGGTCCTTCCAGAGCAGAGGTCACCTGGAACTACCATAGGTATTAAACTGGTTTCACCCGGGAGTGTGGCTGTGGATGGGAAGGCCGAAGCAGAGCAGATTGTAAGAGTAGTGGTGGGGCATGCAGCCATGAAGTGACTGGCAGGGGAGGACTTCTGTTACTGTACCATCTGAGAGCAAACCCAATTCCCTCAGCTCACCTGAAGGACTTCTTTGTATGAGTATGGTTAAATGGATGACTTGGCTATGCAAGGTGTTATTGAGATTGTGTTTTGATGTTTTGTTTGTTTTACAGTTAGGGCCAAATATAATGTGGTGGTACACTCCTGTAGTGCAGGGAGTGTACGACTAATTAAGGGTGACTACGGGACACCTCCCTGTTGTACTGGGCTGCAGTAGTTTAGTCTAGATGTGGCCTCCAGGAGTTAATAAAAAAGTCTTGCACTTCCTGAGGGCAGTTAGCAAATTAATATAAACAATGTTATTTACATCACACAACAAAAAATATGAAACTTAACATAAATATATATAACATCAAAACATACTATTACAATCTTTTCAAAATTAACATTAAACACATATCAAATATCTGACAATAAATAATTCAATAGGAAATAATACAAACAAAACAAAATAAATATAATATAAATTTCAAACATTAAAATGTAACATTCAACAATATTTTTATTAAATATAAATATTTATTCAACATACTAACACAAAATATCACAAAATAACACAAACCTACACTTCACATTGAAGCGGAAACTCTAATTAGCGTCCACTAAAAAAGGTAATAACTGAAAATAATTCAAATGAAACAGACACTAACCAATATAACTTCCTGCAAAGCAAACTAACCAATCAAAATTACTCAATTAAAAAACAAACAATATAAAAAGAACAGAACTATTCAATACTTCTCACAAAAAATTCTATACCTGCAAAGAATGACGCTCTGTCAAATTACCAAAAGAACAGCAAAGAAAGAAACTGCACAAAAACACAAACACCTCAACAAGTAAAGGTATACAATTTAAATTAATATAATGAAATCAACTTAATTTAAAAATGATAACCTACAATTATTTAAACAAACTATTTATTTTTAAGTCTCTATCAAGCATTGGATACTAAACAACAAGTGTAGCAAAATCAATGAACTGCAGACCCACCTATCAAATTCCACACTCAAACACCTGGATAAAGTTACATCATAAGTAAGTAAAATTAGTTAACTTTTAAACATCAAGTAAACCTTAAGTGTAAAAAATAAAATTAAAAGCCCACAATCTAAAAACAAACCACAAGTGAAAATTTTAAATATAACTAACACCAACTCTTTCCCTAAACAGAAAACAAACCAACAGAGCCACATTTCAACAGCTTCATCAGAAAACTGAAGAAATACCTGTAATTTATAATTGATTATATAAACAGCATACATGTAAGAATAAAATATAAAATGGTTAATGTTATTTGAGCAAAGTAAAATTAGATATGTAACAAGATATAACTATAATATTAGACACAGAATGACAAAGAGCAAGATATCACAAAAAGGCAAACAATTGTTTGTGCATACAGGATAGACTCACAGACAAAAAAAAGCATAAGCATGAAGAATGTAAATTGGAAATGTACAAAATACTATTCTAAAGCTTGTTATGGAAAGGTTACTATGAAAAAGGATGATGTTCTTAACATGAGAGAACACAACCACTCCCCCCCAAATACCACCGCAATTGAACTAAGGCAGGTACTTCAAGATTTCAGAGAGCCAAGCATTAGCTCTCCAGAAGCCACTACTAAAATACTAAAAGATATACTCTGTAAAAACTAACTGCACACATTACAGGTCAGCTACCTGCAATACCCACTTTAACACGCCTAATAGGACATAGTAAGAAAGCTACCAATAAAATTCCTGCTGCCCCTAGAAGTTAGCAAGACATTCAAATTCCTGAACACTTAACCACGACACATAACGATGAACACTTCATGCTACACATTTCAAAGTACCACTTACTACAAACTACTAAACCATATCAAAATAAAAACAAAACAACTACTCCCTACATACAATTAAAACAGACCTTGAACTGCAATAATACAAACAATATTTAAGCTCTACCAACACACAACCCTACCCCTACAAGGCTGTTATTACCATTTTAACCAAAGCATTTGGAGACATCTCCAAAAATCTGCACTAAGGGCCTGATTAGGATGTCGGGTGGTCGGATCACTGACAGGCCATCTATGGCTGTCCAATCAATGACATCCATTCGTTCTGAATGCTGAATTACAATGCTGGCAGTCAGACCCAGAGCTGTTGGACGCAAGACCGCCGCCTTTGCCAGGATCGAAGATCCATAAGGGGCGGAGGCCGGAGCAGCGTCCTAGCATGGTGGCAGTGCCGAGGCAAGCACCGCTGTTAGGATTACAATATCCGCTTCTGACAGCCTTTTCATGATGGGAATCCCTACATGAAAAGGTTGTTGGAAAGGGATAAGGGGTGCCCCAATCAGGGCCCAGTCCATCTTGGGCCTCTGAGAAGTGGCCCTGGTGGCAAATGTAGTGCCCCCACTCACCTCTGTGTACCGTGTGCTATTCTCAACATGGTACATGGCACTCAGTGCACGGATGTGCAGAAGGCACTGCACCGCAGCAGCTGCGGTGGCCCTTCTAAATGGCTGACCCATTCCACCATGCTGGGACCGCCACCAGCCTGGGAGTCATATTCAAATATGCTGGTCAGACCGCTGTACGCTAGTCAGGTGGTCTCCTGACCGCCGCATTAGCGGCCAGTGGTCCAACCACCCAGCATCATAATAATGCCCTTAGTGAAGCATATGCAACAAACACACAATTTGCCTTTGAAATAAAGACATTAACTGCACTAGCATATGTCCCTGTAACAGAGGTAACTTACTACAGCTTACTTATAAAAGTCCATTTTACCAGCAAAATGCACAAAGTTAAAGTTAAGTCCCCTAACGGATTATTTTGAGGGCACTTGGCTTGGCAGCCTGCACTGCTCAAGGATGTCAATCCAAATTCCAAATACCATGGTAAAATTTTTACAACAGCATCATGGCTCAACAGTCCAAAGCCTACAATGCAGTAGAAGGATGGCACAATGCCTTTCAAGCTACACTGAGTAGAATCCAACCAACACTCTACAAATGCATGGAAGCCCTCTTAATAGAATGACACTACCAAGCACTAAGGATAGAGCAAACTGCACACAAAATCCAACCTACTATAAGTAACAAAAAACAGTAAATGCTACAATACTGCAATGTTAAGTGAGAAACTTTATTAACAACAAAGCAGAAGCCTACTTAGGAGTAATTGCAAAATCCCCTTTCTAAAACACCTACCTACATACTGGCCAGCACATTTCAACAAATTAAAACACCGTCTTAACCATTTTTAACCAAATATTAAACAATTCATTTTCATGAATCAGTCAAAAAAAGATTATAATAACATAGAAACATAGGCTGAAAAAATATATGTTTTAATTAAAAATCTGCACATCAACAACCACAAAACACAATATTATAAAACACACATCAAACCAATTAACTCATAACCATTCAATATACAAATATTACATTGCAATTAGCTAAATTAATATAATATAATATTATATAATATAATATAACATAGCACAACATAACATATCATAACAAAACATCACATAGCAAAACATAACATACCATACTGTAATATAGTCTGACAAAAAAACTAATAGATCAATCATACTTACTACCCTGAAGCTGTAGATCTTCATCAATGTTCAAAATATCTAATCCACAAAAAAGTAAAAAATAACTCCAAATTAAAAAATGTAACACTGAAAAAGTACAAACTAAATGCAGCAGACTACTACCAAACTATAACTTGGCCCAAACCACAACAATACAAAACAACCTAACACAAACTAATACAAACTAAGCTTCAAAAGCAAAACTACACCTATTACTCACTCTAACTACATCTATCCACAAGCCCTAGCCCCAAAACCCTAAAGAAAAACTTAAAAAAGGATTTACCCTATCTGTCGACCAGAAGCAGGTAACCATGACTCACACCCGCTAAATCAAACTCAGAATGACAAGAATAAACTACAAAATACACTTTAACCAAAACATTTAGTGAAATGTATAAAACATATGTAAGAATATTATAAAAATGCCCAAAAATATATAAAAATGTATTAACAGAATACAAATAATTATGTAAAGTATAATATAAATAGTACTATAAAAACATTAATTAGCACAATATACTACTATTAATTATATACTAAAAAAGTATTAAAACTGAAAAAAAAGTGTAAGAGTAGCAAATGTATATGTGAAAATACTAACATACTATTTGTGTAAATATGTTTACAAATATCAATATGTAAAAAAATATTTAGAAAAATCATTAAATGTGTTAATTTGGAAAAAAGTGTAATGCATTTTGTACCGAAATAATAATTTCTGATTTATATAATAAAAAGTTTATATGCATTTAAATAAATGTAAACTTATACAATAAATAGATTAGAAAAAACAAAAAATATTAGGAAACAAAAATCATAACGTGTCTTACACTGTAGAATAAAAAATAAAAAATTATAAAGTTTTTTGTTAAATATTGAATAAGAAAAGCTCTACATCGATTACTCACACTGTAATGTAACATATTAGGACATTGGGCACTAAACAGTTCACAATTTGCATTCTAACTTCAATCTAAATCAATTTAGGGAAAGGTTGTACACTAAAGGGGTTACATCTACTAATACCACTCCAATCTAAACCTATTTGGGAAAGGTGTTGGACACTAAAAAGGCCACAAAGGTCACATAATTTTTTAACACTCCAATCTAAAGCATTATGGGGCAGGTGTTGGTCACCAAAAGGGCTACATTTATTATTCATCACACCAATATAAACCAATTAGAAGAAGGTGTTGGACATTAAAATTGGGGCACATTTACTTTTCCCACTTCAATCTAAACCAATTTTAGGAAGGTGTTGGACAGTAAAGACATCAGATTTTATATTTTGAACTCCATTAACAAATATTTCATTATATTTTCAAGACCAAATACAAATAAATCCATATTCATATTAAAAATAAAAAATGACATGAAACAAATGTACTTATCATCACATAAATGTAATCTTACAAATATACATTACTACTATATTATCTAATATTAATAATAGAATAATAAATACATTTTTAAATTTAAAAATAATACAAACCCCATACACTTTAATAAAAAAAGAAAATGAAACAAAATATACAGTAAACTATAACTAATATAATACTAAAAATAGAGACATACGAAATTATTTTTAGAAAAATATATTTTTCTATTTGAGTAAAGAAAAACACGTTAATTATTTCTAGAATAATGGAAAACATATTGCAATATTCTTAAAACAATTTCAATAACTAAAATACACATAACATGTTGTAATATGAAACATTTACTCACGTGAAACCAACCCTTAAATCCTAAACTCGAAAATAAGCATTTTAACATCATTTTTCAAACTGTTTTTCAAAATAAATCAACAAAAAAAACAATAAAAATCTCTGAAAAATACAATATCAATCAATAAACACATATATTTCATAATACAAATCATAAATATATAAAAAATGCATAATCATTATTTGTAAAAAACATCAATATGGAATTCCTAAATTGAAAATATGAAATATTCAAATACAAGATTTTATTGTATAAACTTTGTATTTAATCTAACAATATTCACATAAATATTATGGCTTTGGCCCCAACTTTTAACTAAGAGACTCTTTCACTAACATCCCTCTAAAACTATACGTTTTGGTCATACATTGCTGGTGTTGGTGCCTAAAACGAAAAGAAAGCGTTGAGGAGGCATCTCTTTCTCAGCGACCGCCATGGTCACAGCAAATATACTCCCGAGCGCACCGCGGATAAACCGCGGGTGCGATTACGATATTTCTGTCATCACACACCGACCGCGGCGGCCGGACCACATCAAAGACCGCCGCACGTGGATGGAATCACAGAAACACCGTCCACCGTGGACGCAATGACCGTGGAAACAGGCCCAACCGCCGCCAGACATGTGGAGGGTCCGGGCGCACGATTAGGATAACCCCGCCATCCCAACGGAACTCACCACCGTCCTCGACCGCCGTGGAAAAAAGCATCGACAAACAGAGCATGGCAGCGGAAGGACCAAACGAACATCACCCCTGCCGTCAAACCGATTCAAAAACGGCGGACGGAAGTAAATAGAAAACCCAAAAAACAGGACACACACCCACCTGGAACACCCACCCCCAACAACTACACGCCCCAATGACAACCCCAGCACAAACAAGAGCACCCAAGTCACCACACCCACAGAACACCTGACTGCTAAAAACCATTGGGACACAAGCACCACACAGAGTATAAAAGGAATCCCTCCCATTACCACAATCCTTTGCATCACAGCACAGCTGGAAGAAAGAGGCAGAACATCACACACAACAGACACACACAAACACACATACAACCTGCACACCATCACACCCACCACACAAACCCCCACAACACCATCCCTACAAACCACACACCTGCACACCCCACACCACCAACACGTTGCACATCACACACCATGGCACCCAAGAAAAACCCCAAGTTCACAGAGAGTGAGCTGAAGGTCATGGTGAATGAAATCATCTGTGTCGAACCACATTTGTTTGGTACCCTAGTGCAGCAGACCACCTTGGCAACAAAAACCACTATGTGGGACAGGATAGTGACCAGAGTCAATGCTTCAGGGACCGTGCCACGTACCAAACATGACATCCAGAGGCGGTGGCATGACCTCAAGGCAAGGGTGAAAGGCATTAGGTCCAAGAACCACCTGCAGGCACACGGCACTGGCGGTGGCGGTCCCGTGAAGCAAATACCATACGCCGAATGGGAGGAGAAGGTGCTAGGCATATTGCACCCTGAGAGTCTGGAAGGAATAGAAGAGGGAGTTGAGGCTGGTACGTACAAACCAATGACAAATATCACAATGTCATGTTCTGTCTTGCACAACTGCTAAGACACATCTCCCAGGCTCCAATCCATGCATGTGGACCACACAGTCACCCAAATGTGAAGGCCAGGGCTCAAATGCCCTGATCAACCACAAATGTAGCCTCCTACGTTCCCAGGCTTGCATGTGGTCAAGCAGCTAACACCATAACTCCCAACAGGCCCCCATGTCTAAAGGGAGGGTGAGGGTGGGTGTGGGGGTGGGTCCAGCACTACAACTCCCAACAGGCCCCCATGTGTAAGGGGAGGGTGAGGGCGGGTGTGGGGTGGGTCCAGCACTACAACTCCACACAGGCCCCCATGTGTATAGGGAGGGTGGGTGTGGGGGTGGGTCCAGCACTACAACTCCCAACAGGCCCCATGTCTACAGGGAGGGTGGGTGTGGGGGTGGGTCCAGCACTACAACTCCCAACAGGCCCCCATGTCTACAGGGAGGGTGAGGGTGGTGTGGGTGTGGGTCCAGCACTACAACTCCCAACAGGCCCCCTTGTGTACAGGGAGGGTGAGGGTGGGTGTGGGGGTGGGTCCAGCACTACAACTCCCAAGAGGCCCCCATGTGTACAGGGAGGGTGAGGGTGGGTCCAGCACTACAACTCACAACAGGCCACCATGTGTACAGGGAGGGTGGGTGTGGGGGTGGGTCCAGCACTACAACTCCCAACAGACTCCATGTCTACAGGGAGGGTGAGGGTGGGTGTGGGTCCAGCACTACAACTCCCAACAGGCCCTGTGTGTACAGGGAGGGTGAGGGTGGGTGTGGGGGTGGGCCCAGCACTACAACTCCCAACAGGCCCCCATGTCTACAGGGAGGGTGAGGGTGGGGTTGGGGGTGGGTCCAGCACTACAACTCCCAACAGGCCCCCATGTCTACAGGGAGGGTGGGTGTGGGGGTGGGTCCAGCACTACAACTAACAACAGGCCCCCATGTCTACAGGGAGGGTGGGTGTGGGGGTGGGTCCAACACTACAACTCCCAACAGGCCCCCATGTGTACGGGGAGGGTGAGGGTGGGTGTGGGGGTGGGTCCAGCACTACAACTCCCAACAGGCCCCCTTGTGTACAGGGAGGGTGAGGGTGGGTATGGGGGTGGGTCCAGCACTACAACTCCCAACAGGCCCCCATGTGTACAGGGAGGGTGAGAGTGGGTGTGGGGGTGGATCCAGCACTACAACTCCCAACAGGCCCCCATGTCTACAGGGAGGGTGGGTGTGGGGGTGGGTCCAGCACTACAACTCCCAACAGGCCCCCATGTGTACAGGGAGGGTGGGTGTGGGGGGGAGTCCAGCACTACAACTCCCAACAGGCCCCCATGTGTATAGGGAGGGTGGGTGTGGGGGTGGGTCCAGCACTACAACCCCCAACAGGCCCCCATGTGTATAGGGAGGGTGGGGGTGGGGGTGGATCTAGCACTACAACTCCCAACAGGCCCCCATGTGTACAGGCAGGGTGAGGCTGGGTGTGGGGGTGGGTCCAGCACTACAACTCCCAACAGGCCCCCATGTGTACAGGGGGGTGGGTGTGGGGTTGAGTCCAGCACTACAACTCCCAACAGGCCCCCATGTGTATAGGGAGGGTGGGTGTAGGGGTGGGTCCAGCACTACAACTCCCAACAGGCCCCCATGTGTATAGGGAGGGTGGGTGTGGGGGTGGGTCCAGCACTACAACTCCCAACAGGACCCCATGTGTATAGGGAGGGTGGGTGTGGGGGTGGGTCCAGCACTACAACTCCCAACAGGCCCCCATGTGTATAGGGAGGGTGGGTGCGGGGGTGCGTCCAGCACTACAACTCCCAACAGGGCCCCATGTCCCATCCCAGAGCAAGATGGAGTCCGCCTACCATGTGCTGACCACTGCATCTCCCTCTTAAAGCTTACATGTAAGTAGCCATCTTCAGAGGGGCACCATCCAATAGCAGGACAGGACCACACATATCCAAGTATTGTCTCCCCACCTCCACACCAGCATAATGCCCAGTACTGTGTACCACACCAATTTGATGACACCAACAACCATGTACTGATTCCCTAGAAACAAACCTGTCATGTCCACAGCATTGATTCTTAAATTCTTTTCCCTCAGGTGACCGAGACTTGACAGGAGAAACCAGCAACCGCCAGCACCAGTTGCCCCCCTCACAGCCTGGCCTCTCAGGTGATGATCCCCCGGACACCTCGGGTGCGGAGGACGATGCCGGTCCAACTACACTCCCAGGGCCATCAGGCTCCCAGGACATCCCTGCCTCCACCACCTTGAACACTGGACCAACAGCAACTACTGCCACTGTGACCTGTGCAGCTACCACCACCACCACCACTCCTGCCAGTGACCTCCTGCCTGACCCATCGGACGATGATGGACCATCAACATCACAGGCTAGCAGGGAGAGTGGACGGGGAGGACACAGGTGAGGCCACAGCTCACGAACACGAGGGCAGGTGCAAGGCGAGGTCGGGGACAAGACCCACACAATCCTGGTACCGAGACCCTGGATGCCATTGCAAGAGTGCAAGCGTCGTACGAGTGGTCGCAGGCACAGGCGGATCGGGCGCGCCAAGACTCACTTGACACCTGCCAGCTGTTGCGGTCCATGG
Organism: Lissotriton helveticus; assembly: GCF_964261635.1. NCBI lineage: Eukaryota > Metazoa > Chordata > Amphibia > Caudata > Salamandridae > Lissotriton > Lissotriton helveticus. The sequence goes on from NC_136061.1 coordinate 1,759,217,934, forward strand.
ACAACCGTATGGGCCAAATGGTGGACCTCATGGGGCATCAAACAACTCTTTGGATGGAGTGGTTATCCCGCGCCACACCACCTCCCCCTCCCCCAAGTGGCCAGCGGGACAGGACACCATCACCACCGCCAACATCACCTGAGGCCACTGACAGGGAGGTCCCCCCCGAACAACCTGCCCCCACAGCTGGCTCCACTCAGGCTCCAAGACGGAGGGGCTGTCCGAGGCTGGATTCAGGACAGAGCAGTGTCAAAGCACCAGCCACCCGCACAAAGAGGGGCCGGCACTGACTACACCCTTCCTTGAGCCTGGCATTGACTCTGAACTATCTTGCCCCACATTGATAAGCATTGGCACACGTCTGTTGGACTAGGTGTACATCACACAATGTGGTGTCCCCACGGAGGTGTCATCTGACATGACCTTCAACTCACGCTTCCCCTCCACCACACATTTGTAAATATCTACTAACACAAATCCACACCCTGTAAATAAAATTCACGGAATCACTCAAGGTTGTGTGATCTCCATGTTTAAACACAGGTTTGTCTCAGTTTTGTCATCAGCAGGTACAGGGATCAATGTTGTTTGGAATCATGGCTCTGTGTGAGTGACCTAGGGACAATGTTATGTTATGTTATGTTATGTTATTTTTATTTGTACCGCGCACAGCTGCCCCAGCAAAAGGGCGTCCTGGCGCTTTGAAAAGGTAAACACAACACAGCATTAAAAACAAGCAGAGGGAGAAAAGACACCGCAAAGGGGCTAAACAAATAAAAAGGTCTTGATGGCCCGTCTGAACTGGAGGAGCTCATCGATGGCCCGGATTTGCGGAGGAAGAGAATTCCACCAGCTCGCCGCCAGGACTCGGAAGGAGCGGCCACCAACTCTGCTCAACTTAAAACGCGGGACCACTGCTAAGTTCTGACCGAGAGATCTAAGAGTGCGAGAGGGGACATAAGGAGTCAGCAGATTCTCCAAAATTTGTGGGGATGTACCCTTGAGGATTTTAAATGCAAGGCAAAGAACCTTGAATCTAATCCTCTGCTGCACAGGAAGCCAGTGGAGAGAGCGCAGGGTATTGGACACCGGGCACCGCCTAGGCAGGCCTGTCACCAGTCGGGCCGCGGTGTTTTGAACCCGCTGCAGTCGGGAGAGTTCTGACTGGTTAACCCCCGCCAGTAGTGAGCTGGCATAGTCCAGCCTGGACAGCACTGATGCTTGGACCACCAGTTGTCTTGTGGGTGCATCAAAGAATTTGAGGATGGGTCGAAGACCTCTAATGATGCCATAGCAAGAAGCCGCCACCTTCTTGGTATGACAGATGAAGCTCAAAGAAGGATCAAGCCACACCCCCAATCAGAGAACAACAAGCACAGGTCAGGAAACTGAATCACACCCATCACACAACAACGTACTGCAACATCCCACAAACCACAATCATCACAAAGTAAGCGGATCACAGGACACACATCAGGGAGCATTGCTCGTACACCATGTCCCACACACATGTGCAAACAGAACATTACAGAACAGGCAGCATTCACACACCACATCCACCTATCACCAGCAGACATACATCACGCATTGAACAGCAGCACAAGAGGTAGTTACTCACAATCAAGGAAAGTACCAATCAATGAGCTGACGCCTCTGGTCCACACCTTCTTCCTCCCGACTATCCTCATCACTGGACATGGTTGCGATGGGAGGCGGAGCAACCTGTTGGTCTGCAGGGTCCATGATCAGTTCAATATTATTGCGCAAGGCCAGGTTGTGGAGCATGCAGCAGGCAATCACTATTTTGCATACTTTGCCTGGTGAGTATGGCAGGGCCCTCCGGTTTTATCCAGTCCAAAAGTACGTTCCACCACCCGACGTGTCCTCCCATTTCACCAGGGGTAGTAGGATTCCGTATGGGGCTCAGCAGCCACGGGCGGTTTGGGTACACAGAGTCACCTAGGTGGGGGGATGACAGACACATACATCATTACCAGGGCTGGTGTGAACAGCATGGCACACATACAACACAGTAGTCATCACAACACACTCACCTACAAGCCACGCACGTTCTTGACGCAGATTGGCCATCAGTTGGGGGACAATGCTGCTCCGCAGGATGTGTGAGTCATATGCGGACCCGGGAAATCTGGCACACACATGTGAGATGATGTTGTCAACCAGGCACACCACTTGCACATTGATTGAATGGTAGTGCTTGCGATTGCGATAGATGGGTTCACGTGCCTGGGGTGGAACCAGACCAATATGTGTGCCATCGATGAAACCCACTACGTATGGAATCTGGCCCAGGGCATAGAAGTCCCCTTTCACTACAGCCAACTCTGCCGGACGTGGTAAATGGATGTAATCATCCTTGTAACACATCATGGCTTCCAGCACATCCCGCAGTACCATGCTGAACATGGATTGGGACATCCCCCCGGCATGACCAACTGTGTACTGGAATGTGCCTGTCGCAAAGAAGTAAAGTGCCGCCATCACCTTTGCTGTGGGTGTAATTGCTCCAGGATATGGCCTGCGTGGCTGCAAATGAAATGCCAATTGTGCTACAAGGTCCTGCAATGTCCGTCGATCAAGCCGGAATTTGCGGATCACCTCCTCTTCAACCATGTCCTCTGGCACAGTGTGTGGTCGATGCACATTTGGAACCCTCCTGTGTGGGAGTAGATGGTAGCAGATGTCAATTGTCCAACACCGCACAGCTGTGCCACACTATCACATCTTGACCAACACAATACAAATAATACATGTTGCAGACACTGATTCTATGTGTGACGTGACAGAAATATAAGGCACTACAGGTAACTACACACACACTGTTCACCCACAAACAACATCCTGTGTGCAAACTTGTCCAATGCTACGTGCACACATGTTGAAAGAACACCCAACATCACATGACTGAGGGCCCATGTGTGGACAAGCATCCCCACAGACACACATGTATGTGCACTCACAACACGAACATGGAAACACCCTCCTTGTCTTCATGCACCCATGACCCCACCAACAATGCTGTGCATCCTCTCATGACAGGCATGGACATACAACAGACGACACACAGACGCATACACTGAAAGCATGTATACCCCCATCATTGCTACTTGTACACACAAAACACACACTCGCGACTGCATCGAAATGTTGGTACACAGCCTTAATGGACTGTGTAGATGTGTACAATTACAAACGTGTGACCGCAAAAACAATATGTCACCACATTGCCATGCACATCTGACGCAACTTGGGCTCACATCACTGTGCTTTGTAAAGCACCGGCAAGGTCATTATCATGATCACACATGCAACAAATGGACATTAATGTGGCACGTGGACAGGGGCCATTTCCATGACATAACGAGTATTGTTGTTTTCCAGACATGGCCTGACACACATGTACACCTACAATCATTACATGTGTGCGGAGACATGCAGTGTGTATACTCACTAATATTTATACTCAAAGGACACCCGGTCATGATTGTATACTCAAAGGACACCCGGTCACGATTGTGTATACACACGGCATCTGGGTACACCTTCCGCCATCACAGAACATGATCCTTAATACTGCAATTCTGCGTAATATTGGCTGCATGGCCAAGGTCCATCATGGTCACACACCGCCAACCGCGTGTGCGCGCTACCACGATGGTGCATCATTTGAAATTCATCACTCAGTGGCGTCGCAATGGCGGAGCACGCAATCCACGAGGGCGGGGCAGGCTAACACATACATTTGAATATGCAAGTGGAAATGGCAGTTGGTACCCCCCTTTCAGTCACATTGCAGCACCCACCGCAGACCGCCGGGTGCGGCCGGTCACCCACCGCCTGGTGCGGGCAGTGGATGACCGCCCTGTGTAATGATGTTACCCTGGCATGGATGGCCATAGACAAGGTTCTACTGCAGTTCCCCAATCCACACCACTTAATGTCTCAGGGGAGAGTGACATTTCCGAACAGGGCTCATTTTCTGGGTATTGCACTAGAAGCAGGCACAGGCAGCAAGGAAGGGCACGGAGGCCACAGACACCATCCCCTGGGACAGGGAAATATTTCACAAAACAGTTGACACACAGGATCCTCAAGGGGTGTTGGGGGACAGGGATTCACATGGCACACAGGCATCCCCCTAAAAAAGTACTCCCAAGGCAAGGGCACCTCTCAAGGAAAGGGCACCTCCCAAGGACAGGGCACCTCCCAAGGACAGGGACACGCCCAAGGACAGGGCACCTCCCAAGGACAGGGCACCTCCCAAGGACAGGAACACTCCCAAGGACAGGGCACCTCCCAAGGACAGGGACACTCCCAAGGACAGGGACACTCCCAAGGACAGGGCACCTCCCAAGGACAGGGACACTCCCAAGGACAGGGCACCTCCCAAGGACAGGGACACTCCCAAGGACAGGGACACTCCCAAGGACAGGGCACCTCCCAAGCACAGGGACCCTCCCAAGGACAGGGCACCTCCCAAGAACAGGGACACTACAAAGGGCAGGGACACTACAAAGGACAAGCCAACTCCCAGGGACAGAGAGTACCGCCCACGGACAAGTGGAGAAGTGTGGCTCAATGGTTAGAGCGGCAGACCCTGATGCAGAGGTCTAGCCCGGGACCAGGGTTCAATTCCCCGCCTCGGCGGGTCTTGGGCTCAAAAATTCCACAGACCTGATAATTCTCGCCTCGGTGCCTATTCCAATCATGGAGTCCCACTCTGCAACTCTGGGCAATAGCTTGCTTAATCTCCACAACGCCCCCCACAATGCTACGGATGCCTGGCCTCCACCTTGGAGGTGCCCAGCAGTGGACACCTCACAGGGAAAGCCAGGATGGGTTCCACAGCGGTATTCGTACAAGCGCCTTGAGACCCTTGCGGGTGAGTAGTGCGCTATACAAGTATCAATTTACATTTACATTTCAAAGACAGGACATGTCAGTCATTAGATCTGTGGCTGTGTCTCACACTCCTGTATCTGGTGCTGCCAGTGTGTCTGGATCTATGGCTCATGTGTCAGTCACTAGATCTGTGGCTGTGTCTCACACTCCTGTATGTGGTGCTGCCAGTGTGTCTGGGTCTATGGCTCATGTGTCAGTCACTAGATCTGTGGCTGTGTCTCACACTCCTGTATGTGGTGCTGCCAGTGTGTCTGGGTCTATGGCTCATGTGTCAGTCACTAGATCTGTGGCTGTGTCTCACACTCCTGTATGTGGTGCTTCCAGTGTGTTTGGGTCTATGGCTCATGTGTCAGTCACTAGTACTGGACCTGTATTGCCCATTCCTGTATCAGTTCCTGCGACTGTGTCCGGAGCTAGGAGCTCACACTGTCCACCTGATTCTGTGCTGTGAGGTGCAGTTCACATCACTGAAATGTGATTGTAATTGATGTCAGGAATGTCCATTGTAACCACTCTTGCATTATAATTGTCCATGGGACGGTGCGCATGACACAAATCCTTGTGCTGACTCAGATGTACCTGTTCTGTGCCACGGACTGTTGATGCACTTAGCCCCTCTCATGTGCTGCCTCAGATGTACCTGTTCTGTACCATGGACTGTTGATGCACTTAGCCCCTCTCATGTGCTGCCTTAGATGTGCCGGTTCTGTGCCATGGACTGTTGATTCACTTAGCCCCTCTCATGTGCTACCTCAGATGTACCTGTTCTGTGCCATGGACTGTTGATGCACTTAGCCCCTCTCATGTGCTGCCTCAGATGTACCTGTTCTGTACCATGGACTGTTGATGCACTTAGCCCCTCTCATGTGCTGCCTTAGATGTGCCGGTTCTGTGCCATGGACTGTTGATGCACTTAGCCCCTCTCATGTGCTGCCTCAGATGTACCTGTTCTGTACCATGGACTGTTGATGCACTTAGCCCCTCTCATGTGCTGCCTCAGATGTACCTGTTCTGTACCATGGACTGTTGATGCACTTAGCCCCTCTCATGTGCTGCCTTAGATGTGCCGGTTCTGTGCCATGGACTGTTGATTCACTTAGCCCCTCTCATGTGCTACCTCAGATGTACCTGTTCTGTGCCATGGACTGTTTATGCACTTAACCCCTCTCATGTGCTGCCTCAGATGTACCTGTTGTGTACCATGGACTGTTGATGCTCGTTGCCCTACTCATGTGCTGCCTCAGATGTACCTGTTCTGTTCCATGGACTGTTGATGCTCGTTGCCCTACTCATGTGTTGCTTCAGAAGTACCTGTTCTGTGCCATGGACTGTTGATGCACTTAGCCCCTCTCATGTGCTGCCTCAGATGTACCTGTTCTGTACCATGGACTGTTGATGCACTTAGCCCCTCTCATGTGCTGCCTCAGATGTACCTGTTGTGTACCATGGACTGTTGATGCTCGTTGCCCTACTCATGTGCTGCCTCAGATGTACCTGTTCTGTGCCATGGACAGTTGATGCTCGTTGCCCTACCCATGTGCTGCCTCAGATGTACCTGCTCTGTACCATGGACGGTTGATGCACTTAGCCCCTCTCATGTGCTGCCTCAGATGTACCTGTTCTGCACCATGGACTGTTGATGCACTTAGCCCCTCTCATGTGCTGCCTCAGATGTACCTGTTCTGTACCATGGACTGTTAATGCACTTAGCCCCTCTCATTTGCTGCCTCAGATGTACCTGTTCTGTACCATGGACTGTTGATGCTCGTTGCCCTACTCATGTGCTGCCTCAGATGTACATGTTCTGTTCTATCCAGTGGCCATGCTCCTGGCTACTCTAGGAGTCAAACTCTATTATGTGCAATAAAGCAAGTTACTCCTGTGTAGTGGTTTTTCTGTGTCATTCCTGGTTGTCTCCTTTCATTGTTGATATATTGGTGCTATCGTAAATGCTGTGTCTGCCACTTTCAAAATTACCATTGCCCAGTACTGTTTCCTTTTGTTTGGCTGGGGGGATAGTTACTGCAATGTGGCTGTGAACTGTGTAAGGGTGGAGGAGGCACTCTAAGGCTTATTTTGGGACAACAGTGGCTTCCCATGCAATGCAGGTTATGTGGATGTTTTTTATTTGGTGCATGTGTCACACTCATGATTTGTGGGTACTCAGTACGTTGTTCAGTGTCGACTTTGTCAGTGTACATGTCAGGGCTCATCGTGTGTGTGTTGGTTGTTTATGTGTGTGCAGCAGTGTTGTTTTTGTGGTGTGTGGTGTATGGGCCCCTGTCTGTTAGTGTGGTAGGTGTGGGGTTGGCCTGAGGGTGGGTCAGCATGCCTCCTTATGTGTGGTATGCCATGTGTGTTGATGTGTGTATGTGGGCCGGTGAGCTGTGTGGCCTAGCCATTCCTGCCTGCCTGCCTAGTTGATTGTGGGCATGGTTTCCGTTGTCTGCTCTGCTCCGTTGCGTTGTCCGTGGTCTGGCTGTTTGTTGGCGGTGCGTGTGACTTTCTGGGTGTATGGGGTCAGATTCGTTCGATTTATGGCGGACGGACTATCCGCGGCTGGCAGACTGTAAAAGGCAATTTCCGCATACTCCAGGCTGGCGATCGTCCTTCCGTCCGCCATCATAATCGACCCCTTGGTTATTAAACTGCGCCTTTTAATTCTGCTCTGCTTTTGAAATTTCCATGGCCAATATACCATTTGTGCCTGGACACTCTATAGATTAGCCGTGCGCTGTATAAGTGCCATTTGATTTGATTAAAAATAAAATTACCACAAACATATTTTAAAACTCTTCCCATTCTTTTCTCCCATAAACCCAACTACCCATTTCAAAACATACTTTAAAAATTGTATTAAGAAATATTTTTAACATAACATAAATATAGCTTTTTACAATAAATAAAAAAAACATTTGAAAAATAATTATGTAAGTTCAATTTATAAACAGAACAAATTAACCTTAAAAGCGATATTATATATAATGATATTTTTGTTAACTATATTTTTCACAATGATATCAAAAACAACACTGAAAACAATACTCTTTCCTTTGATATTTATGCCCACAATATTTTGGACATCACAATATTCTTGCAAAGATTATTTCTGCATCATAATTTTATTTGGGGATAATTTGTCCAAACGCCCCATGGGGCAGAAAGGCACCAAGAGACCAACAAGGGATGTGGCTGGGTGGCACAGAGAGGCAGCATGGAAGACAGGATATATATATATATATAGAGGCTATAAGGGGGCAGGGGCACAAGCATGAATACAGGGATGAGACAGGTCAGCATATATAAGGGCTGCTGAGTGGGCAGATGCTCAGAGGGAACTTGGAGGACACACAGAGGGAGTGAAGAGACGTATAAAAGTGCAGTAAGTACTTAGACGAGCTGTAAGGGGAAGTGAGGCATACACAAAGCCATCATGAATATGGTGGAGGGCACACAAGGGCTGCAGGGAGTACAGAAGCAAAGATACACGTTGTAGGGTGCAGGGGCACTAAGATGAGGGAGTTACACAGATGGAAATGAGGTGGGCACACCCACAATCATATGCTAACACATGCAGAAATGTTATATATCCTCAAAGCCCTCATTACATGATGACACAATCACCTTCTCAATTCCACAGAAGCAAAGTCATACACATCACACCCACCATCATATGCCAACCATCACATGTCCACACATCCACCATCAGATTTCCAAACAAACAGCATCATACACCAACACTCCCACTACCATATGTCCACTCAGCCAACATCATATTTTTCATCATACAGTTACAAAATCTAAATAAAACTGAACAAAAAATACCAACGACATTCCATAAAAGCACCGCATCTGAAATGGAGTTAAGATTGATTAATATGACAACAGTGGCATTGTCAACAAAATCACATACATTATGACATTTGTGAGTTAAGGTGCTACTTTCTCCGAATGTTCCAAGTCATTATACATAGTCAAACTTAAGTTCTATCCCAGCATACAGTCTGTGCAATGTCAAACACCTTTTCAAACTAAAAGTAACAAACTATGCAACCTAAAATACATACACATGTTATGCCCCCCTGGGTGCCTCCACATGCAGAGGAGGCACAGGGGGCTCTTTAGGGCCCCTTTGTTTCCCCTCCTCCATGGTGTTTATAGAGGAGCTTCCGTGATTCCGCTGGAGTAGAGGAAACTTGTAATAAGCTTGCCAGGACCGCGGTGGTCCCGGCAAGCATGTTGCGACCTCCTGACCACCACCACCAGACACATTTGCAACATAATCCATCATTTCAGATTGACTGTTTACACTTTTCAGTTGCATATTGCTTTATATGGATGTTAAACTAGTACTAATAGGTAAAAAATATGGTAAAACGGTTGTCCAGTCAGTGTTAGCGTGTGGAATGACAACATAATGAACTGATACTATAACAAAATGTGCCACATTATGCCTCATAATTTGCATTTACTTGCCACATCATATTGTAGTTCCTGCCGCAACATTTGGTCCTCCCTTGCACTATAATTCCAGTGGCTTTGCTAATATGCCAACACAGCCACCTTTTCACTTGCTTCCACCCACCTTCATGCAGACATACATTCAGCATCACATTTAACTGAACATCCACCATTATACGTCCATACAACCACCAGAATATACTCACCCCATGTCCATGTGCTCACATCCCACAGCATTCATTTATACACCCACCAGCAAATGTCCACACAGCCACCATTGTGTGCCCAGACACAGGGTGGACTGAGAAACCAGCCCCGGCAATTCAGTTGGATCGGCATCGGGAGGGGGATTTTTGATAGTGTGACGCACTGCTGCTGCTTTTGTTACAGAGGGCCAATATTGCAGCACTGCTGCAAAACCAGCCCCTAGTAACCAAAAAAAGTCCCCCAAATCAGCCCACCTGGAAATTGCCTATTGCCCGCTAGGGCCAGTCTGGCACTGCCCACACAGGCACCATCACATGTTAACACACTGACTATGATAATGCACCACAACACCCACCATTGAAACTGTTCAACGTCACTATCATACACGCATACACCCAACATCACTTGCCAACACACCTACCATCAAGTATCCAAGCAGCCACCATTTACCAGTGCTCAGTAGTGGCACTCCGTGAACATAATCACACTGTTCTACATCCTTTAACACACTTATAAACATAATCAACAACCCTCTCAAACCCAATAGTGCCGTCACGCATTCTTTTATGTACTTACAGTCAATCTGAAACACATCTCATTTCAAGCTTTCATACATCATTAGAGAGGTGGGAGTTAAGGATGACTCAGTGTTTTCCACTTTTATTTATTTAGTGTGAACCTAGCCAAATCACTGAGGGGTGCTGCAAATGTCAAAGGCAAAGATATAGCCAGTGTTTGATTGGAAGGTATGCTTGTGCCTGAAAATGGACTGCTACTTACTTCATTGTGACAGTGTTCTTTAAAGAGGCTTGTTTTATCTCTTTCCTAAATTGAAGCAGGGTTGAGGAGGTCATGGTGGATACAGAAATGTTTTTCCGGGTCCTATGTGCAATAATGGAGAAGGCCTGTTGACTTAGGGGCTCATTACGATGGCGGGCGGACTGGCTCCGTCCCCCATGGTGGTGTAAAGTGGGTCCATCCGCCATGCATGCGGCCGTCCTGCATACCCGATTAGGATGGGACCGCCACCGATGCAGTCGCTTTCCGTACCTTTAACATTGCGGCGGTGGCTGCTGACAGCAGCACCGCCGCAATGTCAAAAAGAGCATGTTGTGCATTTCACTGCACTACGTTTCAGGAACTACCCTGTGCCTGCCACTTGGTGCAGTGAAATGTAGCTCAGTGCACCCACACCTCACCCCAAAACCAAACTCTCCATGCCTTTCAACGGCGGTTGCACTGCCACGGAAAGGCTGGCCAGAGACCTCATCATAATTTGGCAGACGGTGCTTGCTAGGCACCGCCACCATTTTATGGATGCAGACCGTTCCTCTGGGCAACCGTAACGATTGCCTGTGGCGGACGGGCTTTGCCTCCAGCGCGGTCTGGATCCCACCGCCATCGTAATCTGGCGGGGTGGGAGAATCACGGTTCGCAGGTCTGGCAAACCTCAACGCCGGCCTGGCGGTGGCAGTCCTTCCGCCATCGTAATGAGCCCCATAGTTTTTGCACTTCTTCGTCTCCAGTCTGCGATGTGTTTTTTCAGTTTCTTTGCAGCATGTTAGCCAACCTAAACAAGAAAGTCATTAATTCGAACAAAAAAACAGATTGATAACTTAATTAGTCTACCAGAATCGTTTATTTTCAAACTTTGCTTTTGTCGTCAACCATTACTTCATTAGGGAGAATCTTAATTAAACATTAGTGAACTTGCAGCAGAGTTCAACAGGGACGCATCCTTATCTTCACACTGTTGTGTTGCTATTAATCTGTAGGGACTTGCATTCATTCCTCTCAGTAAGGCATAGTTTAAAGTGTCATCGCTCAGATAATGTTTACTCTTCCATCTTTAGGACTCGTGGAAAGTGAAACATAGAATAAAGCATTGTCTTTTTGTTTGGGTGTTAAATTGTACTTGCTTCAGTTTTACTTTTTGCAAACTACAATTCGGGTATTTGTCTTAGCATCAGGTTGGTTACCATGCATAATTAAATTTAGTTAAAATGCATTTATAATAGCTTCACCCTCATTCCCACGCACAATAGCAGCCCACCTTTTAAATAAGGAGGCATTCCATTGGACAGCTGGCAGGGCATAGAGAAAGAGACACAAGCTGAGGCCCTATTGCTAGGTCCTCTTGAAAAGGTTAATCTTCAGTACATTTGATTTGGAGAGTTAAACAACAAAAAGGCCAAGATCTGTTTAAAAATTCAAAAGAAAGGAACTGATTGGTTGAAATATATATTTCTTCTATCTGCAACTCTGAAGTGCACGGATCTTCGGCAGATGTATGAAAACTCACTGGATTTATGTTACAAGAAAATATGTAGCGGCCTCTATTATGTGATTTCAGAGATTTGAAGATCTAGTTGTGATTCGAGGGCCAAGCATACTAAAAATTATAAACGTGTGGGGATTATAGGGGAACGAGGGAATTATAGCACACCAGACACTAACAAGCATAATAGGAAATCAAAAAATTAGATACTGCCTGCACATTCGATTTTTTTTGTTTACGTTGTGGATTCTGATGACTCTGCTTGGATTTGAGGGTCCAGTATCACAAAAAAAAATCTAAGAGCCTGATTATGAATTTGGTGGTGTGGGAGCGCACCACCATGCCACCAGCCCACACCGCCAAAGTTGACCGCAGCCTACTCGTCTGATTATGAGTAATTTCGTGCTCTGGTGGTGCGGCAGTCCTGCAGTAGTGCAGTTCAAAGGCTCATGAGCCTTTGAACTGCAGTGCCAAAGGAGCACCAAAGCAAATTTCTGCACACAGAAAGCCACAACGTAAGCCCCCCGCATGTATCTCCATGCCCTGAGGCAACAGGGGGCCCAATAGGGCATTTTCAAGGGGTGGGCACCGCCGCTGGGGGTGAGGAAACTTGTCTTATGCTTGGCAGTTCAGCAGCGGCACCACCAAACATATTGCAGCCACAGACCACCACGCCACTGCCAAGGATTGCAGATTCCCGGCAGTTGCGGTGGTCCATTGGCAGTCCGAGCCCACCGCACCTCCACCGCGGGTTTGGCGCTCCTTGGGACTGTCAAATTCATAATTAGGCCCTAAGAAAAAATGCAAAACTCATAAGAAGCCCTCAGCCACTGACCACAGGGCAAGACAAACACAACTTTTGCTCTCTATACAGGTCTGGGCTGAAAGTCAGATCCTGTGCCAAGACCATCTTGTACAGCGCCAAAGTGAGTTCACAGCAAACTACTTTCTTCTCCTCAGGAGATTGTCCTGCACCCAGAGCCAAGTTGTTCTCTTGACAGGATAAGCCCATGTCCTCCTCCCAAAATTAAAAAAGTGAATGTGATATGAGATGGAGTGCCCCATTATATCCTGGATGGGATTTAAAAAACAAAATTTGGGGGATCCTGATGGTGCCCCTCAAAAGTGCAGGGGCACCACCAGGTATTTTGGTGTTAATGTCATGGAGGGCTGCAGGGAATAAAGCAGCCCCCCAGCTATATTAAAAAAATGCAGTAGGCGAGTCATTGTATATATGACCCCAGGAAAGCTTACTATATTTTTAAAGTCACTCCGAGCTAGAGCTGTGTGCTCTACTGCTGGAGTGCGAGGGCCTCTTATAGTTTGTTCGATGGCTGAACTTTTTGCTCTTTTTAAAATATGTTAATTTCTTTTAAAAAAAGGCTTAACTGAAAATATTTTGTGACAATCACTTTTATTAAACATTGCAATGTGGGAATTTATAAAGTATCCATTTTCTTTTGGCTATTGGGGACTATTTGACAAAGACAAAAAGTCTGCATTACATATTTTGATGTGTAGACCGCTTGATGAAGCGAATAGGCCTGAGTTGTATTTTTTAGTGTTCTGACCCTTAGACAAAGTCAGAAGGTTTGCTGTACTTATAATGACACTCTTTATATTGTTACATCATATAGTCTGCCATGTGCGTCCTACCCATGCCGTGCATGGCCAGTTACATGCGGCGGGGGGTTGTGCACTCTTGTGGTGTTGGGGGCCCAAACCCACATCACTCATGGTGATGGTCATCTTACATTACATTAAAAGAAACATCGAAATTAACGGAAAAAAGAAAGGTTACAATTATGTTATATTTTGGAATTGTAATACTATGTTACTTTACATAACAAACCCCCTTAGAAATTCACTGAAAAACCAAAGGTTAAATAGACGTATTAGTTATGTGAAAATGTAAATTAAAACATATCATTTTAAATAAGCAAAACCACTAAAATTCACCAGTTATCGTTATCTCAAGTAACGGTGACTCGTGCCCGAAAGTGACTATGAGTGGAGCCCTCGCCATGCACTGCTAGTTACCTCATATATTAAATCACACATGACAAGGTATTTGACATAATTGATAGTATCACTACAAAATCTGAAATTACATCATTGATGACAACACTGTGCATGGCGGTGTAGTGTCTTACCAGCTGGGGTACCCGTAAATGACTACTCCACACATGGAGCTTGGTATCACACATCTTTATTCATCTACTAGCAGCCCATCCCGACGTTGTCCAGGTATGAATTGCTGCCGGCCAGTAGTATATTGTTTTGTAGGATTTAGTTTTGATAGCATTTCTTATCTGTGACAGGCATGTGAAACGCTCCGATTCACAGTGCACTGCTGATGCACTTAAGAGTGTGCGTTCAGTAGTGTGTGAACTCAAGTTTCCCTACTTTATTTTTCCTTGCAATATTATATAGCGCGAACTCGACAACATGGCATGAGCACAATTTACAGTACAGAAGAACACATTAATTTGTGGTAGGCACGGGGAGACAAAGCGATTTGCCTGGAATCACAGGATGTTCAGCTGATGCCGAGATTCGAACGTAGCTCCCGAGCTCTAAAGTTCGCAATTCTAGAACTTGTGGCGGGGGTGTGTCTAAAAGTGTATGTCGGTGCTGGCCATCAATGAGAGAGACCTGTGCATTTTTCAAATGGGTGGTGAAAAAATATGAGTATGTTGCTGGAGATGTGGGCCGTCGTGCCAACAATGTACTTACCCGGGGAGGGTAAACACCCATTATTCCGCAACTTTCTTTCCGCATACCATCACTCTGCATACTTTCATTACGAAAGTACCATGACTCCGCAATGCCATTATAACGCATGGCATTACATTTTATATGTTTTTACCATGCATACATTTACAACAAAATTCGTTGTAAATGCATGAATGGTAAAAGCATGTTTTTTTTAATGTTTGGATAAGGTAAGTATGGGTATAGGGGTATATGTTTTGGGGTACTGAGGTATATGTTTTGGGGTGTTTGGGTATTTTAAGGGTTCAGATATAGTTATTGGGTAATGGGGTACAGGGGTAGTTTTAGGGTTTAGGGATAGGTATGTGTTTTGGGGTACAGGGGTATTTTTAGGGTTCAGGGCTAGGTTTGGGTTTTGGGGTATAGGGGTATTTTTAGGGTTCAGGGGTAGGTTTGGGTTTTGGGGTACAGGAGAATTTTAAGGGTTCAGGGCTAGGTTTGGGTTTTGGGGTACAGGGGTATTTTTAGGGTTCAGGGCTAGGTTTGGGTTTTGGGGTACAGGGGTAATTTAGGGTTCAGGACGAGGTTTGGGTTTTGGGGTACAGGGTATTTTTAGGGTTCAGGGGTAGGTTTGGGTTTTGGGGTACAGGGGTATTTTAAGGGTTCAGGGCTAGGTTTGGGTTTTGGGGTACAGGGATATTTTAGGGTTCAGGGGTGGTTTTGGGGTACAGTGGTATTTTTACGGTTCAGAGCTAGGTTTGGGGGTACAGGGGTATTTTTAGGGTTCAGGGATAGGTTTGGGTTTTGAGGTACAGGGGTATTTATAGGGTTCAGGGCTAGGTTTGGGTTTTGGGGTGCAGGAGTATTTTTAGGGTTTAGGGATAGGTTTGGGTTTTGGGGTACAGGGTATATAGGGTTAAGATGGGTTAGTGTTTAAGGGTGTTGGGGTATTTTAAGGAGTAAGGCTTAGTTATGATTATGGGGTGCAGGGGTATTTAAAGGGAGCAGGGTGGGATTAGCACACGATATGAGACACGGCATGAAGGGCGGAACATACCACACCCCCCCAGCGTTTGCCACGCCCCCAGCACACGTCCACAGCACAATGCAGACACGCCCACAAGGGACTACTTTGCTGGCACAGTTCTTTTACCTTTTAAATGTATGTGGTGGGCGTCTGCATAGCCTATGTCCTTCTGCTGCAACTGCCCTTTACAACGCTGTATTGGGTGTTGTGATTGGTGCTGTGGTTCCTGAGATTACCCGCCTCAAATGTTTGGGCTCTCTCTTTATTATATTAGTATAGATGTGTAATTGTGAACTCAACATTTTAAACCAACCTTGACTGCAATTCACTCTATCCATTACGTCATAGCTCTACAAAGTACAACATGAGCCAAAAGAGTTCTTTCATTATTAACTCGCAAGACGCTACATCTCCCCCTCTGTTAAATGAAGACATACCAATTTAACAAAATATGTACACAGATATACATTTAAATCTCTTCAGTTAATCTCTTTGGTGCTGTAATCCTTCAAACTGAATATGTCGTGTGAAGTTGAGACCTGCTACATGATCCAAGATTGGCTGTGATGATGAAAGGGGAGCAACAGTCACTGGTACTTCAGAATCAGTCCCTCCTTCACCATGGAGATCTGGTGAACAATGAATCAAATGTTGAAAGTGAGAGGAGTCTCTAGTAATAGACTTCACATGGTGCTGGGCAATCACCACGTGTCCTTTGGTCAACACCACTTGAAAAGGTTCTGCAATAAAAGGAGCATCGGATTGTCTTTTCTGCATCTGATATGTGAGCACTCTGTCTCCTTTCTGAAAGACAGTGTTTTGTGCATGTCATCACGGTCAGCATATTTCTTCATCCTTTGTTTCTGAACCAAGTCCCTCGTACAAGTTGCATTCTCATCTCTTTCTCTCTGATTGTCCCACTCAGGTAACTTGGTTGTCATTACTCTCCCGAACATCCTTGTCGCTGAACTTTCAAAGGAGGTCGAGTGAGGTGTTGAACTGTAAGCTCTCAATGTAGTACCACAGTATGTACATTGAGCTTCTCAAGGGTAACACACTGCACAGCTTTCTTTCCCACGCTCGTATTTCTTATAGTTTTGATGGATCTCAGAGGAGGACTTGGCCATTTCACTGGTCACATTTCTAGGCCGGGCACAAGAGCTCTACGTAAAGGATAAAACTAGCGTTTATGTCCAGCTATATTTTTAATAAGCCTGACATTGGAATGATTAAATATTTATTTTCCATTTTTTCTTTGGCAATTCAGGTATTTTCTATTAATTTTCGAATCTGATTTTATGCTGAAAACAGATATTTGATAACTTGAGAAGAAAAGTATCTTTATAAAAAATATACTTTTGGCAACATAAGTAAGACTGGCTGAAAGTCAGTACTACCCACTCATTTGTAACTTGATAGCTTAGTATCTATTATTGGTTCAGAGAAATAACAACTCAGAAGGCATAGCCTAACTCTTAGACCGGGAATTGCATGATGGTGTTAACTACTAACAAATCAGCAGTGATTAGGCATCTGGGAGGAGTGCAGGTGGCAGAGCCAAGCTCTTAACACTTCTTCTTCTATACTTGTTGATCCCAAATGGGGATGACAGGATCTGCTTGAATTCATCCTCAGAGCCCTCTAAGTCCTTTTGGCTCCAACCCAAGCAGATGAGTTCAGAACTTATCAGGTGGGGTGGGAGGAGAGCTCATGCAAATATAATATTATACGAGTGGCTAAGGAGCTGGTAAAAGGCCTGTCTGAAGGGTTCTGCCACTTTGAAACAGGGTCCCCTGGGTACTTTTGCAGTAAGGCAAAGAGGAGGTGCTTACAAAAGGAGGTAGACATGGAGTGCGGCACTACCCCGATTTGTGTAGAGGAAATTCTAAAATTACTGGATAGAGCACAGAATAAAATGGGCTCCTCATCACCACCTCCTTGGGACATTCATTGCATGAGAAAACTACAACTGAAAAAAAGGCTCTGCTTTAAGAAATAAATAGATATGCCTGCCACCTCCTGGAGGATGAGGACTCAAAGACTCTGACTCCTGCTCACATGAATGGTTTGGAAATGGTTTCAAAGTATTAAGTGTTAGTCTCCAGTTTGCCTGCTGCAGGATCATAAAAAAATATGGACTCCTCATCCATGAGGACCCAACTGATCACACACCATTGAATATTGCAGGAACCCTGACTGGAGAGAGATCTGATGCCTAGAAGTCTACCCTGAGGACATCTGGGTGGAAGGACTGACCAGAATGAATGTTCACAGCATTTGGAGAAAGGCACTACTTGGTAATATTTTTACTTTTGGAGGACTACGTTTTGCTAAAAAAAATGTCAAAAACTTAAAGTAACATTTTGGACCGATGGGAGTCAGCAAATCAAACTGGCCGACAAAGCAAACTTGATGGCTATGAAATGCTATGTCTTGCTCAGAGCATTTGGCACCAAACTCAATGGCTTCAGAAGGAACTAAATTAGTATGTATTTGACATAGAGGGATCATCATCAACAATAGACTCAAACCTTGCCTTGACACAGGATTGTGGATTTAAGAGGTATATTTATGAAGATTTTGCATAGGGGAGTGCACAAAGTCACCTTGCTGCGCTGCCTAATGTCAAAGTGAAAGGGCAGGAATGCACCATAATTTTCTAATAAAATGTATTCCTGTCCTTTCCCCCTGCGCTGGCGCTGGTTCATCAGCCTTGCGGCAACACAGGCATCCTTGCACCATGGTGCAAGGGTGTTGTCAGCAGGATTTGTTTTCTGCAGGAAAGGCCACTTTCCTGCAAACAAACAATCCTGGGAAGCTTCTTCCTTTTTCTATGTGTGCATCCGAATGCAGCACATACAGAAAGGGAAAAACCGAGTTATTTCTCCTCCTTGTGCCTTCCCTGGGGAAACACAAGGTTTGGGCACATCCCCAGGTTTAAATGGTCTTGTGAATTTGGGAAAGTGTCAAAATCCATGCCTGTTGCCTAGGAACACCCCCTGCAATGCCTATTGAATGTCTCCCTATTGCAGAGTAAGGCAATGCAGTTTGTCATTCCTTGCCTTACTCCATATCTATGAGGCCACTCAAAGCCATGCAAAGTGGCTCTGCATGGCCTCATAAATATGGTTTGTAGTTTATCTACGGGAGCATTACAAAAAGTGATGTTAAGCTGTACAAGGGGCTTTGAAATATGGCCCTTAGAGACTAAGGACCTGATTTAGAAATTTAGTGGGTGGGTGCTTTGTCACAGTCAGTCTGAAATCTTGCCCACATCCGGGACACATGTTATCTGTTGTTTTTCACGGGTGCTTTACTTTTACAAGGTGTTTTTTGCCTTAAAACTTTAAGAAATAATATCTCTGGTTCCCCTTATTGAATGTTATTGATTTTGGTATCTTTTAGTTCATTATATTTTTGACGTATTCTAAGTTTGGGATTGTCCTTGCCATGTTTTCTTTACTTTAAAAATCATTTGTGTACTGCACAAACTTAACAATTTCCAAGTATTGTCTTCTGCTTGTCACACAGGTGCAAGGAAATAAGCAGCAAATTTACTTGTAATTAGGCGTAACTACGTCAGAAGCATAATCCAACATTAAACACTATTTTCGAACGGCAAAATTCACCCTTGTCTCCAAAATGGGTGTGAGGATGCATTTTGCATTGAGAAAATAGCACTAATTGCTCCTGCAGTAGGATTTTTGCCTCAAATTACTCTTAAATTATTCAAGCTGGCATAATTGCACAATTCCCATAATTTCACATCACAGGAATAATGTGTCATTACTGAAATTGCTCAGTTTACTCTGGCATAATTTCACCCAGGTCTATAGGTACGGGGCACTGTGGGATTGTCTGCAGTACTGCATGCAGGAATTGCTTACAACTGGGAGCCTTTTCCTTTGGGTTAGGAAGGGGCCAGGAGTCACCTGCACCCAGAGGGTAGAGTTCAAGCACAAATGTGGCACTCCTGGGCACCCTCTTCAGAACACTATTTGGCCTGTGAAAGACAGAAGGATTGCTTCTGCCATTGAGACCTGTGAAGAGACCTGAAAGGATGGACCTGCCTCTACTTGTACCAAGGACACATAAGTGGACTCCAGGGGCAGTTGGCTGACCTCCTGGTTAGCTACTGGCACAAATGACCTGGTAGAATATCTTCTCCTGAAGAGCCTAGCAGACCAGGTCCAAATGGACCTACCGTGGACCTTCCTTGTGGTTTCTGCTGGAGTGAACCTTAAACCCCAAGGTCTGGCGCTGAGGTCTTGAGACCCTTAGCTGTGCTAAGTCCTACTAACCTCCTGAAAAACCTGCCACTTACAAGCATTTTGGATCCAAAGACCTCTGGAGGACCAGGACAAACCTGCTAAGCCTATGCGATGAAGATGCATTGCCACTGGGCCAAAGATTCAGGTTGCTCCGCTCTATGCTTTTCCGCAGCAGTAAATCCATTTCAATGGGCTGCTGCAGATAATGTATCTGACTCATGAAGCCCTGCATGGCTACAGCCTGCAGCCTGTTTCAGCTGAAGAACCCCAAGCTCCAAAAAAGTGATACGTCTGAACACAAAATTCTCACTGAGCAAAGGCGCCAAAAGTATTTGGCTGGCAAGAGATCTTTCTTGGGCGTGAAATTTGAATATCTCCCACTTTGAGCCTATCCAACAAAATACAATGACTTCACTAGGGCTTTGTCTAATGGCTATCCAGCCTTGTGGAGCCCTTTTCAGACCCATTCTTGCTGCCTTGCCCAGTGGAGGATTTTTTAATTCCATTTCAGCGACTTAGGACTTGATTACGAGTATGGCGATCCATAGGACTGTCGAACCCGTGGCGGCAGTTTGATCACCACCACACTGTGGCTGCGTGCGCCGCATTATAAGTGTGGCAGTCGAACACCACAGGAACGCTGCAACCACCAGGGATTTCTGATCCCACGGTGGTGGTGCAACGGTCAGAGGTAGTAAAATGCTGGCAAAGCTGCTGTGGCACCACCAAGCATATTACTAGTTGACTCCCCGCCATCTTTTCAATGGCGGTGAACCTGCCATAGAAAGGGTGACAGAGAGGCAACTGTTTCCCTGTGCCTGGGGGTGTATGCAGGAGGGCACAATGTGCCTCCCTGCATTTTTGCACGCCCAGCTCCTGCACAGGAAGGAATACACACATGGTGCATTCCTTTCCGTACAGGAACTTGCTGTGGCAGTTTCATGGCAGTGCCTGGCTAAGGCACTTCTATGAGCCTTAGACAGGCACTGGTGGGACACCTTCCGCCCGCACGGGATCACAATCGTAATCCAGCACGCATTGCAGGCATGGTTTTGGCGGTCCTCCCGCAGGGCACCGGCGTGGTAGCCTGCAGTAGGACTGCCTTCATAATCAGGCCCTAAGTCAGATGGTAAAACTTCCTACCTGGACAAATCTGGTTTCTGTATCTTATCCGCACTCTATCAAATTTGGTCTTTAGTCACGCCTAGGTCCCGGTGAAATGGCGGTTGGCGCATAAGCTTTTTTGATGCTATTTTCATTTCAAACTTTTCAAATTCATATCTCCAGTTTCCCTTATTGGATTGTTGTTGTTTTGGTATCATTTTGTTCATTAAAGCATTCTCTATTTTTTTTATAAATTGGAGTGGGATTTTTAGTGCAGTGTTTTCAACATTTCAACTATTTTGGTACTTCTAAATGTTTTAAACATTTTCTTGAATTACGAGTCTCTGCTTTGTGCCATAGCTACTAGATACTTCTAAATGTTTTACACATTTTCTTAAATTAAGAGTCTGTTTCGTGCCATAGCTACTAGGGATTGAGCCAGGTTTAAATTACTGAAACCTTTACTGCACCTAACAGGAATAGTGACATTATTATTTGTGGTAGACTACCGTCCACCCCAACTAATAATTCGCGTTCTCCCAATCCCTCTTACACATCACAGGCTTGCCAAGACCAGACCTATTGGCTTTGATCATGTTGTTATAGAGTGTAATTTGAAAAATGAATGTCCCTGAAGTGAAGAGAGTTTTCTCCAAACGTTTGGAAAACATTGTTTGTTTTTATGTTCCCTGTTCTACCTTTCCAGTGCTCTGTAAACTGGCTGAGCAGCAGGGGACAGGGTGATCTTTCTGAGAGTCGGTCAAAAGGCGCCTCTGCTTTCTGAAACACAGTAGTTCAAAACCTGCAAATGGCGCTTTATGTGTAAAGAAAAATCACTTTTAGAACGAAATAGCTTTAATATTTAATTTACAGGAAGAGGTGGTGTTTACTTGGAACTGATGTGTACCTGTTAATGTTCGTTGGATGACTTTTCAAATGTTATGTCATCTTTGCTCTGCTACAAAGGCATTGCAATGAGTTTCGATGTGATGTTTGCAGGAAGTTGACTATTTGGAGATTGAAGATGTGGGTGGGCGCGATAAACTGAGGCTGAGGAAGATTGACAGAGAAACATGTAGATAGTGTTAGACTGAGCGACAGAGATATGGCGCTCGCGCTCGAAAGACCTAATGGAGTGATTTGGGGAGATATGGACTGGAGCGAGGTAAAGATATAAGGAACTAGAGAAGGAGGGTTTTTGGTAGATAAAGAGGTGGGAGAGAATGGGCAGCTAAAATTAGAAAGAAATGGAGAGTTAGAAAAGACACAGAAAGGAAGGATGGCGCAATGAGGGGGGTAAGAGAAAAACGCGAAGAGCAGCATTAGAGGTCGGGTGGTGTACAGAGAATGTGGCGGGGGTGAAGCGTGGAATAAAAAGCCGTAGAAAGATTCGTTTACAAAAAACATGTTATAAGGCGTACATTTTCAAAGGAATAGAGGCAGTGAAGGGGCGAGGGGAATGCAGGTGAATGGAGAGCAAGGGAACGAGATGGGGTGCAGTGAAGGCTGCTTTTCTATTATAAAAAAAAACTATGAACTGAACAGAAATCTGACTGTGGAAATCGAATCTGGTTTCTTTTTACAGCATCGGGCCGGGAACACAGTTACTCATAGCAACAGAGGCAGGCAGCAGTAACCCCTTCACCGCCGGAACAGGCCTTCCCAAGTCAAGGCGCTTCCTGGGCTTTTTCACCACGTTTTTCTTGTATATATTAGGTGCTGCCACTGTCAATAATGGACCTACCGTAGAGTCCTAAGCCCCATCAAGGGTACATTTTTAACTTGCCTAAGGATGTCTGAGCCATTCCTTTTCCCGAGGCCTGTAAAAGAAGCAGCAGGCTTGTGCGTTGATAGCTCCTCATCTATCAATCTTATAAAGCCAGAAGACGGTGGCAGCGAGCATTATCAAAATTAGCATTGGCAAAGCCAATAGGTTTCACTTTTATGACATTATGTATTCGCTAATGCCATCAGGCAATGCTGTAAATGTAAAGCATCAGCAAAAGCGTTTGTTGCTGATGCTGTGCAGCACGGCCAGAAGACATGGTCACTACTGGGCATTCACGTCATTTTGTAGGTGTGATTATGTGTCATATGCGTGCCTATGAAATGAAAGACAATTTTTTTATTTACCAATCCGGATTCTGTAAATTCAGTTAACAGAAAAAAAATACTTTGAAGTAGTGCAAGAGCTCTTTTTGTATGGCACAGGGGCTGGCAGTAATTGGCTTCCTATACTTTACCATGCAAAGATCTCTGCCCCAATTGTCTCCCTATGGTAAAGTATAGGAAAAAATGTTAAAAAAAATATTTAATTTGAAAATAATTATTGCAAATATTTATATATTAAAGATTAATGTGAATCATTTTAAATATGTATTTTAAACATAGAACATACAAAACATGCAACAACACTATTAACTGATTTTTTAGTTTAATATGTATTAAAAGTAATGCATAGATTTAATTAGATTTGAACTAGTTTAGTTATATTTTACTAAAAACTATTGTTACATACATTTTTAAATTCAAAATAGGGTATTCAAATAATGTATCATTAAATAATAAATACGTGATATTTTTATATATTTGTTAGCATTACATTATATCTATTTTTATTCTTAACCATTTGAAATAACTGAGTTTAATTTAATTCCTACAGAGATTTATTTTAATTCTCTCGATTATCTTCTATGGGAAGGTGTTGCAGTACCAGGGGTTGGCCATGTGTGGTGCTAGAATTACTGCTATTTTTTGTAGCAATTTACACTCAGATTTTGTAAATAGCTAAAAGTAGTAAACTTACTCAAAAGTGTATATTACTCAAAAGTTTAAGGTACCTTGGTGAATCAGGCATAGAGTATCACTTCCACCAACGCCCTCCGGTCACCCACTAAGCCTTCTGTCTGTGCCTCAGGCCTGTGCTTCACTACAACCTGTCTTAACAGCTGCAAGGAAAAAAGCCCCACACCTCGAAGAAAACCCACAGAGCAAAGAGACCATTGAAACAGGATTCATAAAGTCCTATTGTGGCCCAGAAGGAAAACCTGAAGAATGGGGAAGGGAGGCAAGGCCAGTCACCAATTGCCTTAGCCAGGACAACAGGACCAAGGCAAAGAGGTCAAGCTGACCTTGAACCCTGCCTGTCAGAGAGATTGTGGCTGTTGGAGAGATTGTGGCTGTAGGGGTCGTTCTTAATTTGGAAAATTGACTGTGACATTCGCATTTGAGTAAGTTGGTGATTTGACTCACCTGTGAAGCTGCGTGTGAGGCTGCTACTACTGGCAGGCCGAGGCTCCCGAGGCTCCCGGCTCCCGATCCGCGGCCCCTCCCGGCAGACCGTGGGCTTGCTGCTGGCTGTGTGTGGCTTTCCGCCCCCGATTCCCGGCCCGGTGGTCCCCCCTGGCGGGCTCAGCTTGCTGGTTGCGGAGCGGCGTGGGAGCAGCGGGAGAGACGCTGGTTGCCGGCCCCCGGCCTCAGGCTGCAGTGAGGCTGGGCGAGGCTGCTCGCTGTGCGAGGTTCCAGGCTCCCGGCCCCGGATTTGCGCCCCCCTCCACCTGTTCGGTTCGGTGGTCTTCTGCGCATGTGTGGGGGATTGGTGCCTCCAGGACGCCGAACAAACGCAGAACAGCTACGGGGGGATCTGTTCAGCTAGTCCCCGAGTGCCCACAGAACAATTCAGTCAATTCAGCCGTAGTGGACACATCATTCCCGGCTAAAGCGAGTACGGAGAGAAACGCCAGTGAACGCCAGTGAAAACGCGCAACCGCTGCTGGAAAGACGCGGCAGCTATGGAGTTGTGACAACTGGCCAGCTAGCACAACGCTGCACACGACCCCCCTAATGCACTCTCGAGAGTTGGTGAAGGCAGCAGAAGGCGTTCTCCTCTCAAGGGGATTTTCCGGTATACAGAAGGCTCTTCCTTATGGTGGTGCGGAGGTCATCCTGCGGCACCGCATCCCGGCACCCCTCCAGGTATTTCATTTACATTTTTCGAGAGTCGGGGACTGCGCGTAAAGGCGCTCTCCTCTCGAATCAACTTTGTTAGTACTCTGTAAACATTGAATGACTTGGTTTGGAACTTCTTGAAGCTGCCACTGACTTAATAGTGACTTAATAGTGATCCTTCAGTTTTTCACAGCATCTTTCCATTTTCCCATCTTACTTTGCCTCTGCTGAGCTCATGATAAACAAAGGTGATGATTGTAGCAGGGCTGACTAACTATTATTGATACTTGCGTCCCGGCTGGGACTGGTTATTGTCCACCAAGTCTTGGCGCTTTGGCTCCGGTGCAAACACTCCTCTAAAACCTAAAAACAATTCAGCACTCTGAGCACAGAGCACAGCCTTGCTCACTCCTGCCCACCCCGGTGCGCGCACGTTCCCGGGGTTTCACGAGGCCGAAAGGAGAGGGGGGAGAGTTTTCCATAAAACACCCTATATCTCACCATGAGATCGGGGAGAATTAGAACAGTCCCCTCACCTAAAGCAAGCATAAGGAAACCACTTCGCAGGAAAATGAGCGAGGAACTCACCCACTCATCCGACGAGGACATACCAGAGGACACTTCAGAGGCGCCAGACTCCACAGCCAGCGCCTCTACCACCAAAACGCCACTGAAGACCGTAGGCACTAGAAACGCCAAGATCACAGACTTTTTAATCTTCGCCACACCATCTGCGTCGTCAGCGACACATGAACTGAATCCAAAGATCGTTCTCAGCACTAAAAAAATGTCCCAGTCCCAGTCGGCGACTTCGACTTCGGCGACTTCACCGACCAAAGCCCGACAGCTCAAGAATAGCATACAGAGCAACAATCCTCAAGAGACTAGACACCATCCCTGGGAAAATCTCTCAAAACATTCAAACAACAGGACAAACCAACATACGGTGAAGGCCCAAATAAATACAAAGGCGGAAGATAGCAAGACCAACTCTGACACTGCGCCAAGTGTTGAGCGTACCGAGGGTAGAATGGAAACACCCAAGGCACCAATTGCACCAGATATACGGCGCTCTCTAAGCCTAGGCTCATACTTTGGCCCGGTGGTTTTTGATGACGGGGCCGTCACTCGATTCGCTCTGGAAACGGACTACAAGGATCTTCCAGACAAGGCCGTAACAGAAAAAGACAACAAGGACAAGTCTATAGATGAAAAGAAGCCAACTAACAGTCTAACTCAGCTAAAGGGTGGCTCGCCCGACACAGAGGCTTATAAAAAGCATACCATCACGCCAAAAATCACAGTAAGTCCAGACTCGCAGGAGGTATTCATCTCCTCCGGCACCTGTCCTGTAACATCCAGCCAAATGATCAATAGAAAAATATCAAATCGCCCGTCTGGGCTTTTCCCCCTACACTTCAACATTTCCCCATCAAGCAATATAGCTTCGCCAAAGTCCCTTGAGCAAAGGAACACAATGGCTAATCAAACACCTATCCCAGATACGGGTTTGGGTGGAGACCGACGAGATCTGCCAGACTCACGAGTCCCACGAGCTCTAGGTTCAGCAAGACACAAACTAAGGGACAAAGATCGGCGCAGTCCCCAAGAACAGAGACACCCAGCAGAAGATAGTTTACCAGCTTATGCACCACTGTGGCCGCCGTTCTTAAACATCATGGAAACTATCTCCTCAGCACTATACCAACACTCTGAAAAGCTGGAGTTACAGATAGATATTCTGCAAACCTTAGCCTCACACGTGGTGGGCATAGACAAAAAGATCCTCGAGTTAAATTCTTTCATTGAACGGGTACAGAAAGACCCGCATACAACGTACCACGAATGTCAGTGCTTTGAAACAATGAACCAGCTCAAAGTGTTACCGGCCATCTTAACAGACATTCTGGCAGAGGTACAAAATAAACCAAATGCTGCCCATAATTCCTCTGAAATCCCAGGTATAGGCACTCATCCCGAAAGCTCGTTAAGCTCAACCGGCAGTGCCGTATCATATACTGAGGACATAAGGGTTGACCAAATGGCCGATAGTCCAATACAGCATCCCTCGCCCACCCGGACAGAAATCACAGATGCCACTATATACCCCCGAAAAGGTATTCTGGAGCCAGCCAACACAGGAAAAGAAGATACCCAAATTAACGGGAATCAATCCATCAGAGGCATGGACGAGCCGGAAAGCTTGGGGAGGCAAGATCCGGGGAAAATTTCCAACGAGCCACAAACTCAGTTCATCCTACTGACAAAGCGTGAACGCAAGAGACAGAGGAAATCTAGACACAATGAACACCAGGGAAAAAAAGATCCTATAAGAATTATCAACCCAAATACAATCACAGGAACAACATCGCAAGGGTCAAATCGCAAAGAGATGACAAAGGCGGACACGGTAGAACAAGTGGATTGTGGGTTTATATCCCCAACGATGTTTCCGCCCTTGGATGTAAAACCAACAGTCAATATAAAGAGCCAAAATGCCCCAATTTTAACACAAGTCCAAATGACCAGGCAACCGGCGGTCGGCCCTCTTGGGCAGAATCTGCACGTACAACAGAAAAATATCTCGCATTACTTTCCGAAAATGGTGACGGCACCAAAAGAAACTTTCCCTGCAATGGAGCAACAACAGAGACCCACCTCACAAGCTCTGACGGATTTTAGATCTCATATTTACAACAAGGGGTGGTGAGGGACAGAGTCTCTGAATTAAGCAGAATACTCTCACCCAGTCAAGAGATCAGGGCTAGGTCCAACACCGTTTTTTAGCTCATTGCACCATCCCAGTTTCAGAACCTGGCTGTATGCAAATTAGTCTGTCCCTGGCCCAGTGCATCATGGGAACAGGGCAGACCAGACTACAAAAGCCAATTCTTACACTGGGAAGGAAACAAGCTTCCGGGGACCGGTTTCTGGCATTACAGCCGTCTTCGGCCCGGCTTGCTTGAATCCTGATGGTGCAATGAGCAAGGGACTCATGTCTGAGTATACCCTTCCACGCTTAGGGTGGACAAAAATATTTACAACAAGGGGTGGTGAGGGACAGAGTCTCTGAATTAAGCAGAATACTCTCACCCAGTCAAGAGATCAGGGCTAGATCCAACACCGTTTTTTAGCTCATTGCACCATCCCAGTTTCAGAACCTGGCTGTATGCAAATTAGTCTGTCCCTGGCCCAGTGCATCATGGGAACAGGGCAGACCAGACTACAAAAGCCAATTCTTACACTGGGAAGGAAACAAGCTTCCGGGGACCGGTTTCTGGCATTACAGCCGTCTTCGGCCCGGCTTGCTTGAATCCTGATGGTGCAATGAGCAAGGGACTCATGTCTGAGTATACCCTTCCACGCTTAGGGTGGACAAAAATATTTACAACAAGGGGTGTGAGTCCCTTGCTCATTGCACCATCAGGATTCAAGCAAGCCGGGCCGAAGACGGCTGTAATGCCAGAAACCGGTCCCCGGAAGCTTGTTTCCTTCCCAGTGTAAGAATTGGCTTTTGTAGTCTGGTCTGCCCTGTTCCCATGATGCACTGGGCCAGGGACAGACTAATTTGCATACAGCCAGGTTCTGAAACTGGGATGGTGCAATGAGCTAAGAAACGGTGTTGGATCTAGCCCTGATCTCTTGACTGGGTGAGAGTACTCTGCTTAATTCAGAGACTCTGTCCATCACCACCCCTTGTTGTAAATAATTTTGTCCACCCTAAGCGTGGAAGGGTTTACTCAGATGTGAGTCCCTTGCTCATTGCACCATCAGGATTCAAGCAAGCCGGGCCGAAGACGGCTGTTATGCCAGAAACCGGTCCCCGGAAGCTTGTTTCCTTCCCAGTGTAAGAATTGGCTTTTGTAGTCTGGTCTGCCCTGTTCCCATGATGCACTGGGCCAGGGACAGACTAATTTGCATACAGCCAGGTTCTGAAACTGGGATGGTGCAATGAGCTAAAAAACGGTGTTGGATCTAGCCCTGATCTCTTGACTAGGTGAGAGTACTCTGCTTAATTCAGAGACTCTGTCCATCACCACCCCTTGTTGTAAATAGGATTTTAGATCTCAGCAGGCGGTCTTTGTAATCGAGCCAGCAATTCAGGCAAATGTCCAAAACCAGGGCAGCCCGGCTAGATCATCAAATGCAAATAATCACATCTGGTTCACAAATCAGGAAGAGAAGCCAGAAGCCCCCTACCCAGCGGGATCCATAACGCAGGAAATAATACCGCACTACAACTCTAGGGGGAAGCATGACATTCTCAACCGGAGTGCCATCATCAAACTCTCTAACCTGTTTGAGTCGTTAAAACATGTGAACTCAGCCCATATAGAAAGCATTGAATTCAAAATAATTCCCAACACAAACGGTAAAGAAATGACAGTGGCAACCTGGAAGGACCCCGAAACAGCCAAAGAAGTTTGGCGACACAGAGAAGAGTTCGCCATTTGGGGCATCGAAATCAGACCTGTGCCGCCAGAAAGATACCCAGGCCCACTATCCATGTTGGCAGGAAAAACACCTAAATTAGAAGTCGGTATTCTCCGGGGAGCCATTGGCGGCATGGACACCGTTAAGGGAGGATGGGCCAATCTACGTATCATCCATCAAGGCCAGTCTGGAGGTTTCAAAGAATGCCGGAAAATATTACCCCCAAAGCAAAACACATTGGATGCAAGGATGGTGGAAGCATGAAAACCGACCCTGAAAGCCTGCTCGTGGAATATCAACGGTCTGGGGGTAAAACTAACGATGCAGAATTAATGTCATTCCTAAAACAATTCGGCATTATCCTACTACAAGAAACCTGGTCAATGTCTTCCCAGCAGATAGACGGTTTTAAGGAAATCCAACTACACGCCCAAAAAAAAGGGCCTTCGGGAAGGGCAGCCGGAGGTCTATCGATCTATCTGAACACAGGTATCCCTTGGACCCATGTTACCATTGACACAGGACAACAATGGATCCAGTGTATCAAAATTGAGTTAATGCAAGACACCGGCAATGGATCGCAGAGAGTGCATGACCCTTTGCCAATGATAATCTGTAATATATACTTACATCCAGATCCCAAGGAAAAAGTGGAGAAAATTCTGACCTTAAAAGGCGTCATCAAATCAATGAAATCCATCTACCCGCAGGCGGGGCTAGTTGTGTCGGGTGACCTGAATATGTTCTTGCTTCAAAAGGACCATGCACATATAATGTATCAAAATAAACGGAATGGCCAACCTATCCCAAGGATTATAACAAATCTGCAAAAAAAGGATAAGATCGGTCAACAGTGTGCTCTAATGTTTGCTGAGGTTGGAATGATCGCCGTGAATGGCCGTTTTCCACAAGATCAACCAGCATCCGCAACTAGGATAGCCAATCTGGCCAAATCGGTGCTCGACTATACCGTTGTGGATCTAGAGACTTTACAAACCATTACCGCCTATGAAATAATCCACAAATTGGAGAGTGATCACAGTTTGCAAGCTTTCGAATTTAGTATCCAACACACAAAGGCCCCAACTTGCAAAACCCTGACAGAATCTCCAAGTCTCTATAACCTCAAGAGACTAGCATGGAATGGAAATAACATCAAAGAAATAATGACGTATCTGAAAAGCATCCATACAGAAGCGAAGGGTGAAGACTCATCCGCCTACCAGGAAAATTGGGAAAGATTGACTATAAGATTAACTGAGAGATTTGGCTATCGAACCCATAGTCACAAAAGGAAAATATGTAAAGCTCCCCAACCGTTTCTGGGTTCGATAGCGAGCAAAAAAAGGATCCTAAATCAAGAAGTTAAAAAGGTACAAGCAACAGCCAAGATAAATGGAGAAGACACGGCCAGACAAATCTATAAGCTAAGGCAAAAATATAAAAAAGCCGTTTGGTCGGAAAAATCTAAACACCAAACAGACATCTGGCAATCATTACTAGCTTCTAGTAAATCAAATAACAACAGGAACTTTTGGGCAGAAATAAACAAAGTTGCAAACAGAGTGGCCCAGACCTTCAATTCAAACATACTTGAGAAAGAGTGGATTCAGTATTTAGAGAATTCACAAGGTAACAACACCCCAGCATGGACGTCACATCAGCAGTCCACTCATCCAAATAAAAAGCAAGAAGATGACCCACAATTCAATGAAAACTGGATAACGCCATCCCAAGTAGCTATGGTACTTAAAAACTTGAGGTCCAAAGGCGCACCAGGACCAAACGGCTTACCGAACGGACTTTTTAAACAAGATCAAAAGTTTTGGGCAGAATATCTTACCCCACTATACAACAATGTATTCCAGACCGGGAGTATTCCCCAGTCATGGAGAGGTAGCATTTTGCATCCTATCTTCAAGGCAGGTATAAGGACTGATCCAGCAAATTACCGCCTTATTGCGCTTATAGACGTTGAGGCCAAAATTTATGCTTCGAACCTTCTGAGGGCCTTGGAAGACTGGGTTAGCGCAAACAAGATTCTGCCGATCACGCAGACGGGCTTTAGGCCGGGAACAAATACATCATGCAACCTGCTGGCGCTAAACCTCTTGGTGGATAAAGCACGGGAAAAGTCAACCAAGCTGTATACGTGTTTTGTAGACCTCAAAGCGGCGTTCGACACAGTCCCGAGGGAGGCACTATGGCAAAAGATGGCCAACTGGGGAATACCATCAAAGCTGTTGCGGGCCATCATAAACCTATATACTTCCACTTGGGTGAGAATTAAACTAGGCAATGGCGACAAAACAACAGAAAAAATCCCCACCCATGTAGGCCTCAAGCAGGGCTGTGTACTGGCACCAACTCTTTTCAACATCTTTACCGCGGACTTGGACAAGTGCATCGGAGAGACACAAAGTGATCCACCGAAATTGGCCAACTACAAAATTAGGAGCATACAGTATGCAGATGACATCGTACTTTGTAGTCAGACCCCGTTGGGCCTACAACGTTCCATCTCGAAGCTCCATGAGTATATCGTTGCACAAGGCTTACAAATTAACTACAAAAAAACGAAGATCGTCTGTTTCGCCTCACGGGCAGGGAGGAAATCCCCCAACTGGCACATCGCAGGCAACACAATAGAGCAGACCACCTCCTATAAATATCTGGGAGTAGTAGTCGACGACAGGTGGAGTCTGAAAGAGCATCAATCATATAGAAAGGCGCAGGTAAACAAACTACGGTTCGCTCTAAACTTATTAAAAACGAAATTGAAATGCCCATCTAATTCACACCTGTTGAAGGTAATCGCTGCGAAGTTCTTACCATCTCTTACATACGGGTCGGAATTGTATAAAGGAAAAGACGCAAAGTTCCTGAACACACAACAATCAGAGTTGTTTAAATACATTTTTCGGATCCCGAGATTCGTATCCCAAGCGCAGATACGCTTGGAATTTGGTCTACAAAATCAGCACCAAGTCAGACAAGCAGCTGCACTAAAAACAGGCTGGAAATTAAGGGCAGCACAAGAGGAATCGCTCATGGGCCTCTGTTGGACTGAGATGAAAAACCAGACAAAGGCGAAAAATGCCTGGAAAACAGTAGTGGAGGATGCACTGTCAAACCTCAAAATGGAAAAGGCATGGAATACCAACCAAACGTTTGCGGCCTTCAAAAAAGCAGCCAATGGGGCTGCAAAGCAAAGATCTTGGATAACAGATAAAGCCACATTAGCAAAGAAAAAACATGGTTGGACGGTGCTGGCCACGTATGAGAAAATGGAGCCTCAACCTTATTTAGTTAACCATATAACTCCAGCCACACAAAAAACATTACTAAGTTTACGGCTAGGATTCTTCATTTTAAAAGACCATACACCTGCATGGAAACAAACATGGCCGACTTCTGCCTGTAGATTATGTGGCCAAACGGAAGAATCACTGATGCATATATTGTGCATTTGTCCGTCTTTGAGGACTTTGAGACGTAATTATCTACTCCACATATTCCGTCTCTTTCAAATCAGATCATGCCGTCAGGCCGTCATGCTAGCACTGAACAGCCACCAGCTGCAGATAGCTTGCAAGGCAGCCAAATTTTGTCAAAAGGCATCACAGTTAATCATGAACACTGAGAAAAAGGAGAGAAAAGGAACAAAACCGAAGTGTGAAGTGCTATGAACTGAGACATTGTAATTTTATTTACAATAATACTACTCACATAGTTGTTACAGAAATTTTTAATTTAACCACCCTGCTAGTTTGTACATTTTATCTTTAAATCATTTGTTTTTTATGCAACAAAATTGTAAAGGTTTTAATTAACTACAAACAATAAACTTACTTACAACAAATAAGCTCTCGCAACTACAGGTGTGTATAACAAGACAGGGTACAATGACCAACAGTAAAAGGAAACGCAGATGCAGGTTCTTTGGTGTGAAGTTTCTTATTACAGCAAGACGTTGACTTTTC
The DNA here is from genome assembly GCF_964261635.1 of Lissotriton helveticus. NCBI lineage: Eukaryota > Metazoa > Chordata > Amphibia > Caudata > Salamandridae > Lissotriton > Lissotriton helveticus. The sequence goes on from NC_136061.1 coordinate 1,759,251,285, forward strand.
TCCAGACTTAAAAATGATATCAAACGCCGACACGTGTTTCGTCGTGTACGGGTGAGTCAAACACGACTCTTCAGGGCTTATACTCCCAATCCACAGTGTGGTTGGAATAAGTCTGGGTCTTTAAAAGCTCAGTTATAGGCAATGGGTATTTGGTGTGTTCATATATAGACGAAACTGGTTGATAGGGTGATTAATTGCGGTAAGAGAATGGAGTTGTCCAATCCCGTAGGTAGTCTTGTACAGATTGTAAAAGCGCTGTATCCTGTTGTGTCATCAGGCGGTAAGCCGGGAGGGGATTCTTAAAGAGTGCCGGCTTGAGGAAACGAGTCTGTCTCCTCTGAGGCGGTGTGCCGCTTCGTGTAATCCCTCCTCTGTTTGTTCCCGGCGGTCGTCTCTCGTGTATGAATAAACTTACTTACTTACCCCTGCCTGTCACCCAAACCCGATCGTCCCAGAAAATATACCCTATTCAAATTAATGTAGTCCTGGAAAGTGCCACCTGGCCAAAAAAACCACCAGGGGCAGATGTCCTGGACTCCTCCTTCTAGCAAGATGGAGCATAGGAACCAGGACCATTCCTAAAGAGAAAAAGGCCACTTTGTTAGGACAGGCATGCACATAGATTCCAAAACCAATAAATGAGCAAAAACCCCACCTCACTAATACATTGACAAAACCTATCCTCTCCCACCCGAAACCACCATGCAACTATGAAACTCACCCAAACAACCTCAACATCCAATTTCTTTCAAACATCATTTCAACCACCGTTCTTTTAACCTGACCCAAATATTACCTTTAAGTTGTCACATCCTCCAACACCTCCCAGTGGTTCCCAAGCCTTACATCTCCCCGCCTCAGGCCTATGCTTCCCTGCCACCCAGAAAAACCCAGACATGGTGTTTTTCTGCCTCATCAACTGTCGCTTAAACAGCTGTAACCTTTTTCATACAAATGTTGTTTTCTTCTAAAACCTTCCCCCCTCCCGTTTCACCCACTCCCGCCCCAAGATGTCACTCCAGCAGCAAACTCTTAATCTCCTTTCAGCACCGCTGTTGAGCTGCTAACGTTTTTTGCTGATATGTGCCCCTGTTTTCAAGTAAATGTTGCTCATTACTTAAAAAAGACAGATGTAAACCATCTTGCCTGAAAAGGAAAAAAATCATCTTGAACTATGTCACTGTCCTGCGATACATCTATTTACTTGTCTGAACAAAACTCTGCATTTCCCTTTTTACCTGAGTACCTTTGCCTTGCTTTTCCAATGGTATTATGCAGTAAAGCTACTCCTAGACTTTCATCAGCTCTAGCTATGTCCATAACACAATCCTGACCAAATCCTTCTTCATTGCTTTCAACAAACCTAAAACCGAGAGCCTAACAAGGTCATGTTTGCCTTAATGAATCAAAAGCACATCCGGACACTCATGCAACAAAACCAATTCCTGCAACCAAGGCAACGATTTTTCCCACTTGAAACCACTCTTAACCCACTATTCAATGACAAAAGAATCAGCACACAAGCCTAATGAGCTTCCTGAAAGGTTTCTTCTGCACTTGTTTCACCGTCCATCTAACAAAAGAATGATCAGTGATCAATATAGTAAAGAACACCGATAATGGACTGGAAACAAATTCTCTAAGAAAACAAAAGTTACAGAATTAATCAGAGACTAAATTAACATTTCTCCTCAACTTTGCACATAACAAGAGTGCAGCAATTAGACACCCACCTGCCCAACCTTCTAGTGTCTCATAGGCAACCCCATTCTTCATGCTTACAACACAGCAGTAATTAGAAAAAGGTGAGTTCTGTAACCATTTGGTACTTTACCAGTCATGGCCGGTGCAGGTAAGAGCGGAGGGGTGGTTTGGGGGGGGCCAGTAGCAGTCAGTGGTGGGAGTGCTGCCGGGCGGTGACGTGGGGTGGGAGAGGGGCAGGATGGGGGGTAGTAAACTACAGATTACGGCCAAATGCAGGTATGTAAACATATAAATAAATAAAATGAATTTCGTTACGCGCACTGCATCGCCAAATTCGATGCAGTGCGCGCAACAAAATTAGTTTTATTTATTTATATGTTTACTTTACCTGCATTTGGCCCTAATCCATAGTTTACTACCCCCACCCTGCCCCTCCCCCACCCCACGTCACCGGCCAGCAGCACTCCCACCACCGACCGCTTCTGGGGGGGGGGATGTCGACAGACGACAGAAAAGGGAAAATAAAAAAATGTAAAAACCCCCTAACCTTTCACTCGCCCCATCGCCGTGTCGGCGATATGGCAAACACAAGGTAAGTGGTTTTCTTCTTTAAAATGTTATTTCCCTATTCCATCTGTCGACTTCCATCCCACCCCCCGCCACACCGCTCGTACCTGCACCGGCTGCAACTGTTCTTTACCCAACATTACCAAAACGTTGTGCAAAACTGCTAACAATTGAAAAGCTGTCAGACACTTACCACCTGCATGACAAAGAATCACACCCCACCTTCCCCCTGCAACTTTCTGAAACTCCCATCATGCCTCCACCAGATACAATTCACCACTGATCTACTTTGGAATTGCCAACCAGCTCTTTACTCTTCTATCTGTATTTGAGAGCCATAACTAGAAAAAATAGATGCTCCCCCTAAAGCTCAACATCCTCCATCTCAAATCCCTTGGAAACTCGAATTTTGCAATAGCTCAGATATTCTGAAAGCCCCCAAAAAGATAACCACAATCCGCAATGTCTAAAAAACAGAAGCTCCTAGACCAAAGTGCAAATTCCTTCAAGTATGTTGCAAATTTGCCTACAGTAACTCAGTTGATACAAGGCCTTTGCTCCTCTTGTTTGTCCTCCTTATTTTTCCCATCCTTGCAGTTTATGTCTGCCCAAGTTACCAACAGAAAGCTCATATCGCCAGAACAGTTTCCCATAAAAGGCTATATCAGAGAACTTGCCTGCTATAGTTGCTTATGACAAACGTCTACTGATCATTGCCAATGTAAAGGACACTACATCTTCTCATCAACATATCCTCCATAGCCTGTCCCCTATGAAGTGCTCCACAGTCAAACATTCTTGCCAAGCGTGCCTTTTAGATGACACCAGTGAATTCTCTGCTAACTGCAACATTCTAATCTCTCTAGGCCCATACCTCCATTGGGATCACTGTCTTCTATGCATACGCTCTTGGTGCCAGTCCACGGTACCTCTGCCACTGTGAATGAGACAAAACGTCAGCAATGCATTGTTCACACCCTGCACGTGCTTAGTGCTGAAAACATTTTAAGCATCAAGCAGTCACAAATACATAAACTTTTCAAGCAATCTGAGTAACAGTATTTTTCCTTCTATCGATTGACCAATGCGACAACAGTTCAGCTGTTCACGTTAAACGCAACCTTTTTCTTTGCATAAACATAACATGTATATGTAAAGCTCAAATTCACCCAGAAGGGTAACTTGGTGCTAAATAACAGACGTTAATTGTGGATCACTGACATTATATCGACCACAAAAATATCGAGATACAATAATATCGAGGATAAAATATCGAGGGACAAAATATCGACTGCCTATCTTCTAACAGGTAAGTACTAAAATATCGACTCAAAAATATCGAGTTACAAAAATATAGACTGTCAAAATATCGTTTTTTTAAAATGTCTTATAAATTAAGTTGAAACTAATATAATAATAAATATATTTAATATAAACTTAGTTAAAATTATTAAATAAATGTAATATTAATAAATAATTATTGTAAATTAAAAAAAATATAACAAAAATAATACATATATATATATATAAAAACATATTATTAAATAAACATATATAATATTTTTACCGTAGCATAGCAAAATGGTTAAAATTTATTGTAACAACTCTAGTGAGTTCAACAGTAGCAAAAGCGTTGGATAGCGTAGGAGTAAAATTTACTATTCCCACTCCAGTGGGTGCAACAGTAGGGAAAGCGTTGGATAGCGTAGGGGTAAAAATTACTATTCCCACTCCAGTGGGTGCAACAGTAGGGAAAGCGTTGGATAGCGTAGGGGTTAAAATTACTATTCCCACTCCAGTGGTTGCAACAGTAGGGAAAGCGTTGGATAGCGTAGGGGTAACAATTACTAATCCCACTCCAGTGGGAGCAACAGTAGGGAAAGCGTTGGATAGCGTAAGGGTAAAAATTACTATTCCCACTCCAGTGGGTGCAACAGTAGGGAAAGCGCTGGATAGCGTAGGGGTAAAAATTACTATTCCCACTCCAGTGGGTGCAACAGTAGGGAAAGCGTTGGATAGCGTAGGGGTTAAAATTACTATTCCCACTCCAAAGAGTGCAACAGTAGGGAAAGCGTTGGATAGCATAGGGGTAACAATTACTATTCCCACTCCAGTGGGAGCAACAGTAGGGAAAGCGTTGGATAGCGTAGGGGTAAAAATTACTATTCCCACTCCAGTGGGTGCAACAGTAGGGAAAGCGCTGGATAGCGTAGGGGTAAAAATTACTATTCCCACTCCAGTGGGTGCAACAGTAGGGAAAGCGTTGGATAGCGTAGGGGTTAAAATTACTATTCCCACTCCAGTGGTTGCAACAGTAGGGAAAGCGCTGGATAGCGTAGGGGTTAAAATTACTATTCCCACTCCAGTGGGTGCAACAGTAGGGAAAGCGCTGGATAGCGTAGGGGTTAAAATTACTATTCCCACTCCAGTGGGTGCAACAGTAGGGAAAGCGCTGGATAGCGTAGGGGTAAAAATTACTATTCCCACTCCAGTGGGTGCAACAGTAGGGAAAGCGCTGGATAGCGTAGGGGTTAAAATTACTATTCCCACTCCAGTGGGTGCAACAGTAGGGAAAGCGCTGGATAGCGTAGGGGTTAAAATTACTATTCCCACTCCAGTGGGTGCAACAGTAGGGAAAGCGCTGGATAGTGTAGGGGTTAAAATTACTATTCCCACTCCAGTGGGTGCAACAGTAGGGAAAGCGCTGGATAGCGTAGGGGTAAAGATTACTATTCCCACTCCAGTGGGTGCAACAGTAGGGAAAGCGTTGGATAGCGTAGGGGTTAAAATTACTATTCCCACTCCAGTGGGTGCAACATTAGGGAAAGCGTTGGATAGCGTAGGGGTAAAAATTACTATTCCCACTCCAAAGAGTGCAACAGTAGGGAAAGCGTTGGATAGCGTAGGGGTAAACATTTCTATTCCCACTCCAGTGGGTGCAACAGTAGGGAAAGCGTTGGATAGCATTGTGGTAAAAATTACTATTCACACACCAGTGGGTGCAACAGTAGGGAAAACGATGGATAGCATAGGGGTAAAAATGACTATTCCCACTCCAGTGAGTGCAACAGTAGAAATAGTAAAAACTTCATAAATAAATATAATTAATAGAAATATTATTACCAATTAAATTTAATTTCCAATACCAATTACTTTTATTTATCAATTACATTTTATTTAATGGACAATTATTAATTAATTAACAATTTAAATTAATTTACATAATTCATTAATTATTATTAAATTACTTCCCACCCTATCCCCCTATAAACTCACAACCCACTACAGAAAATAATTTACTAAATATTAATTATTTATCAATTAAATATTTATAATTAATTAACAATTATATTTTGATTAATTACCAATTAATAATTAATTAACAATTATTATTAATTTACATAATTAATTAATTATAATTAAATTACTTCCCACCCTATTTCCCTATAAATCCACAACCCACTACAGAAAATAATTTACTAAAAATAATTATTTATAAATTAATCAATATTATTAGTTACCAATTATTTTTTAATTAATTACCAATTAATAATTAATTACCAATTATTATTAATTTACATAATTAATTAATTATATTTAAATTACTTCCCATCCTATTCCCCTATAAACCCACAACCCGCTACAAAAAATAATTTACTAAAAAATAAAGATTTATCAATTATTCAATTATAATTATTTACCAATTAAATTTTAATTATTTACCAATTAATAATTAATTAACAATTATAATTATTTTACATAATTAATTAATTATAATTAAATTACTTCCCACCCTATTCCTCTATAAACCCACAACCCGCTACAGAAAATAATTTACTAAAAATTAACTATTGATCAATTAATCAATTATTATTAATAACCAATTATATTTTAATTAATTAACAATTAATAATTAATTAACAATTACAATTATATTACAAATTTAATTAATTATAATTAAATTACTTCCCACCCTATTCCCCTATAAACCCTCAACCCGCTACAGATTTATATTACACAATTATTACAAATTATTAAAAACTTACCTTATTTTCGATTTTTTTGTTGTCTATATTCTATCTAGTCGATATTATGTCTAGTCTATATTTTTGATTCGATATTTTGGCTATTAATATCGATATTACTCGATATTTTTGTAGTCTATATTATGTCTGGTCGATATTTTGTCTAGTCTATATTTTTACCTCGATATTATGTCCAGTCGATATTTTGGAATCGATATTATGTCTGTTTACCGTTAATTGTTACCCAACTCAACGGGTCTCATTTTATTGACCTCAGAAGGATGAAAGGCTTAGTCAACCGAGCAGAAATTGAACCTGTGACCATGAGGTCAAACACAAGGCCCTACAGTGGACGCATTAGTCCACTAAGCCTCCAGACCCGGCTTACCAGCTCTTTTTTCACAACAGCAACACAACTAGCAAAAGAAAATAACTTCAAGAAGGCTATTCTTTGCCCTTCTTCATGCCATTTCTTTTGCCAGTATTCAAAACACCACCTGTTGTCACAAAAAAGGTCATTTGCCTTCAGCTTCCGTTGCATCTGATAAAATCTGAATTTTCAGAGGATCGGACGCTTATAAAAATGCCAATAGGCTGTATGTAACAGTGGTGCTAATTTCATAAGAGCCACAGCTCACTGTCAACTTCACCCCCATGGTACTTCTAGAGCAATATTAATCCAGGCCCGAAATTCCTCATCCAAACGCTACTAGGCTAAAAACCATAATCCATTTATGCCATTATAATTATGACAATATATTTAAATATAGCCACATACCTTTCAGGGTATTTTTCCCAATAGACACTAGCATAAATAAGAAAGGCCGATATCCAAATACCTATATTGGCAGGCACTGACTCATCTCCTGGCTAATTTTCAAGAATCTTTTTTGGATTCCTCCTTCGCCTGGATCTCTCTATGAAGTAAATTGTAAACATCCTGGAATTCCCCCTTACATATCTTCGCTTGTGTCCAGTTAGTTAAATGTGCCCCCAGTGGTATGGATATTCCCATGCATGGTAATCTCTTCTGCATAATTTCATCTTGAATATTCCCCTCATTTTCTTCTTTTCCTGCTCTCTTTTGATCTGTACTACTCTCAAAGTCTTTGTCCTCTGCCTTTATCAAATGTTTATGCCGACTGTCAACCCCCACTACTCCTGATGGTCTCTTTATACTCCTTTTGGTGCCTGATTTCTCCCACAGGATCATCCCCCCTACCCAACACATTATTCACACTATGGGGTCGATTCCGATCCGGTAAAAAGCGCTCCGAATCGTCGTACGGAGCGTTTTTTCCCCGTACGAATCGTACCTGTAAACGTCCCGTACGTACGACGAAGTACGATTCGTACCAGGAGCCGTACTCCGTACGAGTCGTACAACACACCGTACGACTCTAATCTCCGTACGATTCTCCCTCGGAACCCGCTGTACGCGACATTTGTACGGTTCGCGGCTGGTTTTTACGACCCAGCAAGTACGATACGTGTCGAGTATGCACCGTACGACCCTTTTTCTACGGGAGCTGAAAACAGCCGTAAAAGCAGAGTTCGCGCCTCGGTGTACGAGCCGTACCCCCATTGTACGATCGGTGTATGAGCCGTACTCCCATTGTACGATCGGTGTACGAGCCGTACCCCATGTACGATCGGTGTACGAGCCGTACCCCCATTGTACGATCGGTGTACGAGCCGTACCCCCATTGTACAATCGGTGTACGAGCCATACCCCATGTACGATCGGTGTACGAGCCGTACCCCCATTGTACGATCGGTGTACGATGGGGGTACGGCTCGTACACCGATCGTACATGGGGTACGGCTTGTACACCAATCGTACATGGGGTACACGAGCCGATCGTACATGGGGTACGGCTCGTACACCGATCGTACATGGGGTACGGCTCGTACACCGATCGTACATGCGGTACAGCTCGTACACCGATCGTACATGGGGTACGGCTCGTACACCGATCGTACATGGAGTACGCCTTGTACACCGATTGTACATGGGGTACACGAGCCGATCATACATGGGTACGGCTCGTACACCGATCGTACATGGGGTACGGCTCGTACACCGATCGTACATGGGGTACGGCTCGTACACCGATCGTACATGGGGTACGGCTCGTACACCGATCGTACAATGGGGGTACGGCTCGGACACCGATCGTACAATGGGGGTACGGCTCGTACACCCCATGATCGCAGGGGTAAGGTGCGTACCCCTGCGATTATGGGGGGTACGGACCGTACGGTGTGTATGTGTTTGTGTGCTTTTCCGTACGACTCGCCCTTACCTGACGTGGACCGTACGAATCGCGTCCTCATACCCCGGTCCGGATCGTACTCGTCGGGTCGTACGGCATGTGTACGAGTCGTACGGTATGTGTACGAGTCGTACGGTTCACGGTTTCAGCCTTGCAATACGTACGGATCGCGACGATTCGGACGGATTCACGGAATACGGATCGTACTTCGCGACTCGGACGGACGGGTACGATTCGTACGGAGAGGGCTCCGGATACAAATCGTACGGACGTTTTTTTTCCCGAATCGGAATCGACCCCTATGTGTCTTGGTGGTCTGTGCCTGTGTGGTTGTCTCAGGTCAATCAATGTATTTACCCTCCCAATAGAACGTTTTGACACTCCAACCATCCCTCTCCCAACCTGGCTCACCTGAAGACTTCCACCACTTTGACCCACCTAGTTACAATCTTGTTTCCCTTGCAGGGTCCCTCAACCTCAGTGCAATGACCAATTGCTTCTCTCCCTTTTCTGATTTTTGTCATGCTCTTGAAGCCTTGTTGATGCTCCCATAAAATATAAGACTTATTCTTCTTATTAGCCAACCCCCACTTTGCCTGCTTGCACATCATTATTACATTACTTGGTATCTCCACTTCCTCCAGCTCCTCCTTCTCTTTGTCATAATCCAATTTAAAGTTCTCTTCCCCTTGAAACCACATATCATCACTGCAGCCACTCAACCCTAGGTGTTCTCCAATACCCACCCCATCATCATACTCTGCCCAATCAATCAACTCTGTAATTGGTGTACCCTTGTATGATTTCAGCTCCCTCATTGTCAATAGGGCTGCCTTGGCCACTCCCTTTATTCAGGCCAGTGTTCCCAGGTCATAAGAGACCTGACCTGATACTATTCCCTGACGTCACACGTCAAACTTGACCCTACAGTGTGCCCCAGGTTCTTCCAACCTGGGGGGCTGTGGTCCTGATAGAGAACTTTAGGTGCACCAACCTATATTCCTGTTCTGGGGTCTTTTATCCACTGAGATCCACACCCATTCACCTTGATTCCTGATAACCACTTGACCCCTGTCTGTGGAGTGTCCCTAAAAGGTACTTGGTGTTGACCAAACATCAGTAGGTGCCTTCTCTTTGTTTGTGCTTGAACATTTTACTCCTTCAAAACCATTTGCGCCTACTACATGCCGCCTCAGGATGGATCGGCTGCATGCTACTGTTGTCCGCATAATTTTTTGTATTGTGCCACTTTCCCTCTTCTAAGCCTCCATTTCCTTGAGCAGCACACTTCTTTTCTAAAGGGAGAGGTGGCCAGTCCTACTTCATTGCCACTATCTTATTATTCTGTACTCTCAAACGCAGGTCTGACATTTTATAATCTCTGCTGGTCAGCACCCTTTCCAATACCATCTCCATGCCGGCAACCACATCCATGCCACCTATTGGTGGCTCTGATGCAGCCCATCATCCCTTCCTCACTTTGTGTCCTTCTTGCGCCGCCGACACAGCAGGACTCAACCTATGTCCTCTCTGCTTGTGGAGGCACTGATGCCTGACCTCTTATCCTCTGGCATCCCACCCGGTGACCATGACTCTGAAGTGAAATACCCTCGCCAGAGACAGGTGAGCTCTTCACTCCCCACTACCTCCTGTATAAATCCTCATCAATCCCAACCTCAACTGCTAACAGAGGTCTACTGCATGCTTTACCTCACGTGGGGATTGGGTGAATATCCCTCCCACTACCCAAACCCACTGCTTCCCTTTATGGCCTCTCTAGAACTATCAAAGCCTGAAAAAGAACTCCCAGTTTTATTAAATTCTGATAATCTACACCAAATAAACTGCACAGGACCTCGCTTTCCACCTGGAACTCCATTCTAACAACAGCAATATCATCAATCACACCATTCACAAAATCGCCCTAATCAGGACCACAGCACCACAGGAAACAGGTCAAAGATGTCCTTGACCCCTAAGTGTCACCTGATCCCGCTCTTTAATAAAATCTACCCTATCCTAATTGATTCTGTCCTGGAAGGGTCACCTGCCTGAAATACCCCAGGGGAGATGTCCAGCACTCCTCCCCCTGGGTCATCCATGTCTGTTGTTAAGTCTGGTGATAAGTACAAACTCAGCTTCGGAGTATTCAGCATGAAACAGGCCTTCGGAATCCAGTCTTGAATGGTGAACAGGCAGTCTGTCAGGTGGTCACTGGTGATGTCAGCTGAGCTCTTCCAGAGGAGCTGTGTCTCATCAACATACTGATGGATCTTGGTGCTCTCGTCAGCCAGGAGTATGCAGAGAGGTTTCCTGTTTAGGTTCAAAGAGATCCGGTGACAGAGTATACCCTTTGAGTGTGGTGACAGTCCAGGAAATGCTCTTTAATCAGGAGGCAGTCACCTAGATGAGCTAATGTCTGTTGTAAAGGTACAAAGAGAATCAATATAGGGTGGTGTCTTCAAACCCCATTGTGTAGTGTAGAAATCAATAGTTGGATGAAGGTAAAGTTTGCCTCGATGAAGTGCCTAAACTGCTCCTGATTTTCCGAAGGAGGAAGACTGATGGTTTTTAACCGGATTCTAAGTTTGCCTACACCTACTTGTCTCCCTTTAATGAGAGGTGGGGAAATTGGGTTGTGGGAACGAAGGGGAGTTTGAATGAGCTGGTTGACTTTCTTGTTGTAGCTCCCCCCATTTTTTTTGTTTTCCTGTGGGAGGGTTTATTCCAGAAGAAGAAGACTCTAACGAAGGGTGAGTGAGGCTAGAACTCGTTGCGGCATCCTGATAAATCACAGCCAGATAACAGAAGGGACCAACAGTCTCCTCAGATGGCCAAATGAAGGCAGGTCACCGACCTGTGCACGACCCCTAGGACACAACAAGGGGGCACAACTAATAGCTGTTAGGTTCAGAAGTAGAATCTCATGCTGACCGGGAGGTACAAACGGTTGGGAAGGGAGGTGGAAGTACAAAATGGCAGTAAATAAATGACAGACACAAAATCCTAACCAAGGGTCTCCAGTGGTCCTAAGGATCCTAAAGGACCCTTAACATTATTTGCCTTACAGAGTCTTGTTTTTAACCTTGGATGAAGGTAGGACACTGAAATGTCTGACTCTGTCAAGCCCATTTAAGAGTGAACTCTAAATGGATGAGACTTACTCTGTTCATAACGGATGAACTAGGCGCACCATGCATTATGTCAGAGTTTTAAGCCAAAGCATACTGGCCACGGTAGGATAGCAGCATTCAACTCAGAAGGGGGTTGGGGATATCAATTACAACAGAACTTGGGGTTTGTCAGACAAGTTGGTCCCAATCGGGCAGATAGGATAATGGGGCAAGAAGTATAGGCAGAAACAGTAGAAATCATTGGTGTGCCGTGATTATGCCAAGTGGGGTTGGTCTTTACTCAGGTGCTAGAATGCTGTTGTTGCCCTTTCATTTCAGTGAACTGGTATCAAACACAATTTGCTTAAGAGCCATAGTATTTTTTCACAATTTCAGGCTTTTTCAATTGTCTTGAGAGACCAAGCTGCAGGGGTGGGGCAATGAAGGGGTCATCTTTAGTTTGATTCTCAATAATTTCCAGAGTATGCCTGATTTTATCCAGTTTGTCCTAAACTGTTTCTAACCATTATGTCTTACGTCCTAGTTACGAGATGCGTGGTAATGCAGCAAATTTACTATTACAGACCAGTAAATATGACTTAGGACTGTGCAATTGATTACAAGCTAAACCCCATGGAATATGGAATTAGTGTGTGGGACCAATTTTTCTGGTTGATATTACCACATGGAATTACCAACTCTGTGGGATTTAGCACATACATATACCAACTGCTCTGAGCAGGTAGACTGCTGGGTTTGGTGGAGGATGAGGGAGAAGAAAGGAGGGAGTAGGGGAGTAAAGGATAAGGTGTTTTCCAGCAGAAAGGACCATTGTATGCAGCCAAAATCCTTTTTTACTGTGAAAAATTGCATCGCAGGAAAATCAAGTCTTGGTCTTGTTCTCCCACAACCGGTAAAAATGAATCACTGGGGATCAGAAGAAGTGGAATTCCATGAGATAATTCCACTCTGCTGGACTCTAAGGTCCACATATATCAATATTAGGAATAGCGATTACCTAATTGCGATTTTCTGTGACTTGCAATTAGGTCATTGCTATTCCTAATGTATGAAGCTCCATGAGTTTCATTTAGCAATTTCCATGGGGTTTGCAAATCGACCTACTTCCTTAATATGAGGTATGTCGAAATTTGCAACCCATTAGGAATTTTTAAAATCACGGCTGTGGTGGCCTGGTGGGGTCAGCAGACCACCTTGTCTGTGATTGCTTTGAAATAAAAGAATTTAAAAAAAAATGTTGCCCATTTTTATTAAAGGAAAATGGGTTGCATTTATAAGAAAAAAATGAAAAGTTTTCTTATCACTTTAAGAGCAGGTACTGGTCCATGGGAACACAACTGCCTGCTCTTAAAACGTTTTTGCTACCATTGCAAAAGGGGAAGTGGTCCTTTGGAGACCCCTTCCCATTTGCAAATGGGTTACAATCAGGTTGAATTTAATGGTAAATTGTGAATGTTTGGCAACTGGTAAAACATTCATACATACCACTGGGATTCGGTATTAGGAAGGGACGACTTCCTAATACCGACTCGCAAACCTATTTTTCAATTCAGTAACAGGCCCCTGAATTGAAAAATAGAGGTCGCTACATTGGAAAAGCCTTTCGAAACACGGCGACCGGGAACACACAGAGGAGGGATACCATAACTCCGTTCGTAATCCAGAGAGGGATCGAACCGTTACTAAATTCCAGAAACCTTTGTTTTGGATCCCCTCCCGGTAGGGTCTGGTACGCACACGTATCCAGTATTCCTTTGGGTACGTCACCAAACCTGGTAGAGATTTGTCGTCACTGAAGAATTTCAACTGCTCTATATCCAGAGCTGAACATTTAAAGATACTAGTTTTCTCAGGGTTACTATTATACCCTCATATACCGAAACCTCCACTTGAAACCTCTTTTGAATCTGACCTACGGACCGGTGGGTCTCTCCACTAGCCCTGAAGAGTCGTGTTGACTCAACTTTAACACGACGAAACACGTGTCGGCTGAATGTGGAATAAATAAACAACCCTCCTGAAGGACAAGATTTAAAGACATACGGATTCGCTGCTGCTTATTACTGAACTGTTATTTACCTATTTAAGACATTTGTCTTTGTCTATACTCAATTGTGGTTGCGAGAGCTTTGCTTTTTGTATGTTTGAAACAGCCTTAGGTTTCATTTGAACGGTTAAGGGCTTTCTCCGTTCGCTCTTCACGCACCGCATTTTCTGATTGCTTCTAATGTACTTTCAAACGTTGATTCTAGGCAGAGCGCCCTAATTCTACTGAAACCCAAAAAAACCCTTATGGTTAGTCTGAAGTAGGCGACCATGCCTGTATTTGGATTGCATGGCCAATACCTAAATAAGGGCTGGGATTCTATGCCTAAATAAGGGCAATGCTAATTGTGCCTATAAAAGGACATGATTCAGTAAATCTATGTACGGGTATCTTAATCGACAAACAACAATCCAACTTGGTTGAAATCACGGCTCCCTTTATTTGAAAGAATACTACTAGAAATAGTTGGGAGTGGGCGGCTATTCTTTATTTTGCTTTGATTAGTATTGTGTTAGTCAATAAAAGTGCATCATTCTCCAACCTTCTTTAGTACAAAGATGACTGGAAATGATGTAGGTATCTGTGAGTGTCTTATAAAACCTCAGGCTAGATTTTCCTTGAGAAAGGGTCTGATTTATATATTGGCATGAAGGGCCCTCCATCGTGACGGTGACAGAGTTTCTTCGCCATCAACATAGTGTTCTGCCTGCCTAATTTAATTTAATTAACCGTCAGTTTGCCCACGATGGAGACCACTCCATCTTTGCCATGGCCAAACTTCTCCAATGACCCTGGGTATTAAGAGCCATTGGAGAAATTGCAACATGTCTCCCTCCACAAATTAGATGGGCAGACATGTAACCATTTTTAACAGTTTCTCTCCACCAGGCAAAACCTGGCTGGGAGGGACAGTAAAATCATAATGCCCCTGCTGTGGTGAGTGAAGCATTATTTTTTTTCTTTTCAATCAAGAAAATCCAGTTTAGGGGTCTTCTTTTTGTAAAGGAAAAATAAATAGTCTGTGTTACAGGGCTGCATTCTGCTGATGCAGACTCATAGCACATAATAAAATGAACTGGTAGGAACTGCTGTAACTGTGGTTCCTGGAAATACTTTTATAAAAGTTTACCTGCTTGGCAGTCATTTATAGATTACTATGCCCCATTAAGGAACAGCGGGCCACCCGCCTGCCCACCCACATATAAATCTGGGTCATGGTTCCTTAAGTGGTGTCTCTCTGAGTTGCTTAAGGCGTAGATCTTGCTACAGGGTATACTAGCCCCGAGTTGAATGTCACTGCAAAAATCATAGTCACCATGAGGCGGCAGCTCAGTGACCTTTGTCCTATCCAATACTTGTTTAAACTCCTTTTTGTAGTCCACTTAATGAGGCTGCACACTTGCCTTGCCAGACTTCTGTGAAAGAGTAACTTAGCTGGACCTTTTAATTTACTAGACGTCAAAAAGCATAAGGGGAAATTTGATTTCTTTTTAAAATTGTGAATATAACTGGACTAAACGGGCCCCAGTTTACCTGTGAATCATGTTGGGTTAACCAAGGCATCCAAAAATTAGTTTGAACTGAGGCATGTTGATAAGATCAAATCAAATTTGTTCAATGTTGGATTTGTTAACTATTATGGTAATTTCTCCAGAGTGATAGCGAATCTGCCCTGAGGTCAAAGCCGAGCCATCTGTCAGTGGCGGGTGGTACTGAACATGGAGAGGGTTTTTAAAAAAATGTTTTATTACTAACCTTTATAAGGCCGCCGACTCTCCTCCATCGCCGTCTCTCATCCACTTCTCTCTTCTGAAGTCAGGAATCCCCAGGCTCCCCTAAACCAATCACAGTGCTGCTGTTAGCAGCGCTGTGATTGGTCTGAGCCCCATGGTTTGGTGCTCGGACAGGCAGTGTGAGCCTGTGCATGTTTCCCACCTGGCGGTGTACTACAGCTTGGTGGGGAACATGCTAAGTGCGCATGACTGTTTGGCCGACCCAAGACGGCCAGCCAAACCATGACAGTCAAGTGCACATATTTCCTCCTTCCCTGCTGACTGTGATGACAGTCAAGCCCTGCCATGCCCCCAAACCAGCTTCAGTATGAAAAAAAAAATAATAACATTGTGTTGTTATCATTTTATTCTTCCTTCTTTGCACTGCCGAAAAAAGCAGTGGGGGCGACGCTCCTACTCCTTAGCAGAGGAGCCGCCATTGCCATCTATTTCCTTTACAGGCTCAGGGGATTCCTTTTTGATACATGGTATTTTAAGTTTATCTGTGTACTTTAAATCAATGACGTTCCTGTGGCACTTGAATCTAAGAGAGCCAGTGCACTGATGAGTCTCTCAATGTAACATTTACATTTGATTGTGAAACAGACCCTTGTTGAGTAGTAGCTAGAATTGCTGACATCTCGTAAGTAACCCTGGACATAAAACTCCGCTTGTGGAGTTTGCGGAGTTTGGCAACTCAGCGTTCCGCATTGAAATTGTAGTTGCCGATATACTTCGCACTCCGCAACAAAGCATTTTTCTGTTGGCATGCGAGAAATGTGTCTTCACGCACGTGGGAGTGACTTAAGGGGGCCCGTGATCGTCAACGAGATTTCTGAGCCGTTTGCGAGCACCACTAGATTTGCTAGGCGGCCGCATGGTCCCGCGAGACTTTGCGGTCACCAACACGGTCTAGTTTACCGCTACCACGATACTTAAAAGGCTCCATGAAGCAAACGTGCAGCGGATGCGCCAAAGGCAAGCCAGTCTGCGCCCGTCTGCACCTGGCCCTTGCCTAGTGCCACAAACCCTGGTTCAACCACATCAGTTTTAATCCAATATATAAATAAAGACCTTTATGGGTAAACAAATCAGACGCTAATCTGGACTGCATGAGATGCACTCTAGACCCTGGGATCGACCCCAGTCAATTTAAATGTGTATGTGGCTTTGCACTTCCGGCTCAACAAATGATTACATCCTGCCGTATTTTTAACTTTAACTCAAAAGCAAGGCAGCTAAGTTCTAAAAAATGTGCATAAATACACTGTGGCCTGATTAATGTAAGTTCACTTGGAAAACATAAATATGAAATAGCAGATATAATCCTGCAACAAAAATTGAATGTGCTATTTCTTACAGAAACATGGGCAGACCCAGCATCAGACCAAGATTTTGTGGTTCCAGTTCCACAAGGATTTGTCTCATCTAGATTGGACAGACCCATTAGGAGAGGTGGAGGACTAGCGGTAATATACCGTGAACACTATAAAAGTACTTTCTCTCCAGCATCTGACCCTCATTATGAAGGGCTTAATTTTCAAATAGAATTGAATCCAAAAAATACCTTCAAGGGCATGTTGGTATACCTCACCCCTGGTTCAAGAGCTAGCTTCACTGCAAAACTAGATTCACTACTAGAACCATGCCTCACTACAAAGACATTTACCATCTTGGGTGACTTTAATTTACACCTTGAGATGATATCTGACAAGGACACAACTACTCTAATAGAAACCCTAAGTATGCTGGGGTTAACACAGATAGTATATAAACCCACTCATGGGGCAGGCCATACTCTCGTCGGGGTATGTTCCTCAGTACCAGGACTAATAGTGAAGGAAATGTACCCTCTCGTCTGGTCAGACCATCACTTTTGACTATCCAGTTCAAACTGTCCCTGAAGCTTGTGCTGATAAAATACAGCAAAGCACTTATAAAGCATGGAACAAGATAGATAAAAGTACGTTGGAATTCCAACTGGAGCAGACACGGCCAACTACGAGCACACAGGTGGATCAGGCTGCGACGGAATATACAAATTGGCTTAATGACGCTTTCAAGGGTATAGTACGGACCGGAAAAAACGCCAGGAACCGCACTCAACCATCAGCCCCATGGTTTACTGAAGCTCTGCGACAAAAGAAACAAAATTGTCGCAGTTTTGAAAGGCACTGGAGAACAAAATACGAGGCAGAAGATAAAAATAGCTCCAAATACAAACTAGCTAATTATAAAACCCTTATAATTACTGAAAAAAGGACTTTCTTCACTCGACAAATAGAGCAAGCCAAAAACTCAATTAAATAATTATTTGGGATAGTAGAAAAGCTAACGGGTATATCAAATAAAACTACATCATGGAGTAGTCAATTGCTTTGTGACAACAGTGCAATTACTTTCAGGAATAAAGTCTCTGACATATATAATAATTTCTCCGCTATCCCCAATACACCAAACAAAGTTTCCCCTATCACCAAGACCGAAGAGAATGGTGTTTTTAGGTTCTCACAGGTGCATAGTGAGCTTGTGGAAAAACATATTCAAACAACAAGATCAGGCTCTCCGTTGAATCCGTGCCCCCCTGTAGTACTAAAAAGCATAGCAAAGGAGGTGAGTCCTATATTGACAAACATTTTTAATAATATGTCTTTATCAGGCTCATTCCCAGCCATCTGGAAAGATGCAGGTATTCTTCCTTTGATAAAGAAAGCAAACCTGGATATAACAATAACAAGCAATTATCGTCCAATTGCTAGGCTACCGTTCCTGGCAAAAATAGTCGAAAATATAATGAACAATCAACTAACACAGTTCATTCAAGAAAAATAACTACTTGACCCCTCCCAATTTGGATTCTGTTCAGGACATAGCATGGAACGGCACTTATCAAGGCTACAGAGGAGATCAGAGCAGCAATGGACCAGGGGGGGTGCGGCTGTTCTAATTCTCCTCGATTTGTCAGCTGCCTTCGATACTGTGCATCATGGCACACTGCTCCAGCGTCTGGAAAAACTAGGAGTACAAACCTAGCTCTCTCCAATAGCATCATTCTTGAAAATAGGAAACAGACTGTGACCCTAGATCTTGTTTCAAGCTGCTCCGTACGGACTCCCGTGCAGGGTTCCTCAGGGGTCATCGTTGAGCCCATCTCTGTTCAACATTTATGTGTCTGAATTGGTTACCTTGGTTCAACAGTTCGGCTTCAATCTGACATCATATGCCGATGACACTCAGATTGTAGTAGAGGTGCATAAAAACCAACCCCCGCCTGCCACACGATTTCAGAATTGCATGAGGAAAGTTAGTTATTGGATGGGAAGGCATTGCCTTAAATTGAATTAGGATAGACCGAGGTGGTTATCTTTGGCAATCTCCGACCCATATGGGATGACTCATGGTGGCCGGCAGAAATCGGAGAACTTCCAAAGACGGTAGAAAAGGCTAAAAACCTTGGGGTGTTGATCGACAACAAACGTACCTATTCCCAGCAAACCAATGCCACAGCTTCAGCTGCATTCTACTTGATAAGAAAACTAAGGAAGATAACACCCTACATTCCCCTAGACCTTAGGAGGATGGTGGTAACAATGTTAGTGTTATCGAAATTAGATTACTGTAACAGCCTCTACCCTGCTTTACAGAAGCAACACTTAAAAAGATTGCAAATGGTACAGAATGCCGCTGCTAGGCTCTTGCCGAATTTATCAAAATACCAATCTATCTCAGAAGCCATTCGGAAACTCCACTGGTTACCAGTGACACAGCGCATCAAGTTCAAAGTACTTTGCCTTACCTACAAGGCATTGAACAATATTGGACCAACATCACTAAAAAGCTTTTTTTCATGGTACCACCCAGGCAGATGTCTAATGTCTACTAACGCCAGGTTGATGCTGCTACCAAAAATTCGAACTGCAAACTGGGGAGGTCGAAGTATAAGCTACTGTAAAGCTAAACTCTGGAATACTCTCCCAGCAAGTTTACGAGCGGCCAATTCCCTCATCTCCTTCAGAAAAAATCTGAAAATCTGGTAGTTTAACTAATTTTATTGAATTAATCCTTGTTCTCCTCCTTCTGTCAAGGCTACATTAAGGTCCAGCGCCAAGACCCCTTCGGGTATTCGTGCACTTTAGAAATCACACAAAAAAACATATATTTCGAGCGTGCCAGCAGACTTCCGGTGGACGTTTTGTGAAGAACACGATCCTGAATGCACAGAATCTACAGCGACTGCAATCTGGAGAAGGTTCTTTGCCCGAGCAGCATCAAAACCTTCTAGAAAGGATGATTTGGAGTGAAAAAACTCCTCAAATTGATATTTGGCTATACTTTTGTACAAGGAGTCCTTTTTCTTTTTTTACTTTTTTTTCAGAAGGAAAAAAGTGTCCCAGAGTCTCCAACTTCCTATTTCTGTCCAGCAGGCTCCACCCGGTGCTTTGTCAATCTCCTGGTCACTTTTCATTTGGATTTGGAGCTGGAAGGATCACTCTTTGTTTATGCTGCATAATATATCATTGGATTTGAGAACTTTGAATTTGAGATTTTAGAAGTAAGTTGGAAAACTGGTGTTGATTGTTCGATTGGGGCCATGCACCTAGATTTATTTTTTACTTTTCATCAATTTTTTAAAATTTAGTGTGGTCGGTGGCTTGTAGTTTCAGTAGGGGCCTGTTGGAACTGGGGTCACCAGTCCCCTAGGGTAGCATGGCACGAGCGGGTAGGCATCCGAAAGCACATGTGTTAAGCGATCATGCAGCACACACTCACACTGAGACAGAAACCTGGGCACGCAATAAATGACTCCACTCCAAAGCTTGTATAAAAACAAGTAATCTGTATTAAGATAAATAATCAGATAGAGCAGGATCAGGGAAATCATAAATTCATTTAAAATACATGTGTCTCAAAACTTGCTATCAATATTAGATGAATAAATATCCGTTCTGCAATAAATATTAAATATTGGATCAATAAATAGTTAAATACATTTTTAGTGGGACACAGGCCCGACCTACGCCTTGCTTCTTGGTCAGTACCTGAAAGGAATACATCTCAAAGTCATAAGAACAACACTGCATTAAGCATCAATATCCATTTCCTCAGGTAAACAAAGGGACAGTTCCATAACAGAAACATCTCCCCGCTGTAGGAATAAACAATTTGTTAAGTGTAGTTCAAACATTTCCTTAAATATGAAACATTTCATTTGCCACAAAAGTATGTGGACGTAACTCTCCTCCTGTAATAGGAATTAAACATTTCATTAAGAATAATTATTCCATATAACAAGGTTGGGCATCCCTTTGGGAGAACTTCTCATTGGGCCCAGCTAACCATTGCATTAGCCAGCACTAACTAGGAGAAAACATTGCAATCTAGGTAACCATCCCCTTGTGCAGGTTTAACTGTATCAGGGCTACACCAACATTCCATCAGGGAAGTAGAAATCCCTACATTGAGCAGGTGTAAGTAGATCTCTGTTATAGCAGGGGTATGAGACCCTTCCCTGGGCAGGAGTAAACATTGCCTCAAATGAGGTCAACACCTTTCATTAGGCATAAAGTATTTCTTTAGGCATCACACACCATCCTATTACCTGATGCCTGAACAGGCAGGGCCTTCCCCCTATTAATCAGGAGCTTACAGGTAAAACATTTCCTGCAATAGAGATAATCAGTTTAGCAGAAGTAAAACACTTCACTGAGGGTAAAACATTTCATTAACCATTTCCTTAGGCAGGAATGAAACTCCTATGGCAGGAATAAAAACACGCCACTGCGGATAAAACATCTCATTAGGCAGTGTAACTATATCCTTATAGCATTAACGTTCCCCTACTCAGCAATCAACAGTTAACAACTCTTCAAGGCAGAGATAACCATTTTTAACAGGCAAGCCTGAGCTTAGAAGACTTGGTTTATGCATGTAAAGCCTTTTAGTAAATGTAAACATTTCTTTTAAAGCAAGGAGCACCTCACTCCATAACTGTGGGCATGTGCTCCACCTTTCAACCAACATGAATAAATGTTTCATTAGTCAGCAGACACAGTTCATTATGCAGCTGTTGGCGTTTCCACCCCCAGGCCAGGATCAACATTCTAATTCCTACATTAAGCAGGCATAAACCTTTCAGCACCCAAGAGTAATCCTGTAAATAAGTAGAGGTTATAACACTGGGGCAGGGGTGTAATAAAAACTTCTATAGTTCAGAATAATCCTGGTTCCAAGCAGAAATAACCACTTCAAAACTCTTCCCCAATCATAGGTAACATCCCCCTAATCAGGAGTAAACATTACAGGGAAGGAATCAGGCATAGGCATTTCATTAAGTAACTTATAAATAGAACATTACTCATTGCTAGAGAGCAACATATCATTAAGCAAGCACAGGCCTTGCTTTAGATTAGTAAAACATTTCTGTTAATTAAGGTGAACATTTCAATAAGCAATTCAGTAAAGCATTCTCAATGAGCATTTTACTATGCCTTGGACTCCCCTATGCAGGGCTAAGCCATCGCAGGTGAACTCCGTATGTCTTTAGGCCTACGCCGGAACCAGGGCCCAAACAGTTAATGAATGGCAAGCCTGTCCTCAGGCATAAACAGTAACTTAATGGCCTCCACGTCACTAGAGGCACATAGGGGCCAACAGGTGAGCACTTAAGGTCAAAAATATAGCGTTTTTCTGGGGCCTACAAGAGAGCGCTTGGAGGCACAATTACAGCGCTTCTATGGGACATTCAAGAAAGCGCTTGGAGCGAAATTACAGCGCTTCCCTGGGCACTACATCAGTTCCTCACATGACAGCCCTTGGCCACAGGCAATGCTGAGGACAGCGCTTCAGCAGGCAATCAGGTTTAGATAATAGCACCCTGGAGGTACAGCACTTCACAAGGCAGCAACCCCCTTCAGTACCTCAGCACTCTTCACAGGGACAGCAAAGGAGCGGTGGGGGAGCAGGGAGTCAGTGCTTCAGAAGGCAGCAACTTCTAGAGCCACAGAAGTTCTTGGTGACACAGCGCTTCAGGGGGATAGCGCTTTTCAGGATTCACAGCGCTACGATATAGCAGGCAATTCACAGCAGAGGTAGCGCTCGGCAGACAGTTCATTCCAGGTAGCGCTGCTGAAGGGCACCACAGAATATAGCGCTTCAGGCAGGAATCACGCCCAGGATTCTAGCGCTTCACAGACAGCAGGGTGCAGGGCTATAGCGCTTTGGCCCACACAAGGTGGGGGCAAGACCAGCAGGTCTAATAACATTCAGTTCAGGGTGCTGCAGTTCAGGCAAATATAACGCTTCAGAAGGCAGCAACCCCCTCCATTACTTCAGCGCTCTTCACAGGGTCAGCAAGGGCAGCGCTAGATATACAGGACAGGTGACACCCCAGTAGCAGGTTAGCAAGGGAGACCCCAGGTGACATCAGGAAACGCAGGATCAGTACCGCGCCAATACCTGTTTGCTTCTTCAAAAGTCCTGTGATGATTTAATTTCTTCTTAGCGCTTTAGGTTTCTTGCGCCCTTGTAAATAGAGGCTTAGTTTCTTGTTGGCGTGATGTTTCTTGCGCCCTTGTAAATAGAAGCTTAGTTTCTTGTTGGCGTGATGTTCCTTACGCCCTTAGTTTTGTTGCTTGGTTTCTTGTTCCTTGAAGGGGGGAATAGTTTGGTGGCTGGTGTTCCAAGTTCTTCTCAGCCAATCCCTTCAAGTGGTCCCTGGGGGTTCCCTGCCGCGGGGTTAGGTCAGTGGGGGGGTACAGGATGCCTCAATACTTGTAAAGCAGCACACTAGGCCCTGTCATTCCAGCATCATAAGACCCTGCCCTGACCCCCACTGCCTATCCTCCTGCGTAGGTACTTCCCCAGGTCTCCCCTTAGTCCCTCTGACAGGAAAGTTTTCCTTCCTTTCCTTATACAGTGCCAGTTGACAGTTGGCAGTGGCAGTTGGTGTCCCCTCACCTGTTCCAGAAGGTTCCAGGGGGTTCTAGGAGGTTCCACCATTCTACCTGTGGGCAGGCTGGCAGGCTAAGTTGATACATTGTTTGGAGGGTTCCAGCCAGGCCCTAGCCACTAGAATGCGCCCACTAAACCCCGCTGCAGCAGCAGTGGTCAGTGGCAGCCATGTTAGGGGTATAAGACACCTGCATCTTAACATCAGTTTCACAGTACACAGGGCTTTCCTCACTACACAAGGCCTATACATTGTTGTTACCATGAGGGCATTCTGATTTAAAAGGGAAATAAAAAGGCGAAAAATTTTGGGGAAAGGGCCAAGTCTCACAGGGCCTGGTTGTTTCTTTGTAAGTAATTGTTCTTCTTTTATTAAGGAAACATGTTGCACAGTTCACTACATTTTCACCATGTTTCAAAATCATTTTGCAATGTTTATTTAATTCACTATGTAGCCGAGTAGTCTGTCAAAAGGCCTTTCAGCAGGTAGGCCCAGAGCTACTCATGGGTGCATAAAACAATTGTTTCTGTGGTGTCTGTTGAATTTAAACATCATTTAGGGTATGGCTGGCATTGGATTGAAATACAAAATGTGTATTTTTTGTGGTATTTCACTTTCTTTTCATGTCTGTTAATGTCTTTGTTGGATGTGTGTGGTTGTAACTTGCAAACCATTTTAGCCCTGTAGATTTTAGTTTTTGGCATTTTTGCATTAAAGATGTGTTGTTTAGCATGCCTCCTTTGTCTGGCCAGTGTGTGAGTGTATTCGTAATAGTAGGCCCCAGCATTGCCTTGGATCCCCATGTGGCCAGGGGACATTTTGTAAAGTCTGTGTCCATAGGCCTGCTTGTGTTTATTGTTTTCCAGGCCTCCTGCTTGTTGTAGTGACTATGCGGCTGGTGTGCTTTTGACATAGGCCTGCATTGTCTTCCCCTTGTAGGCTTATTGCTTCTTTTGGTGGCCTGGCCATGTGACTGGCAGCCATTTTGTGGAGGCAGCCAGTGTGGTTTTGCCATTGGCCTGCATTGTTTTCCCTTTATAGGTGTATTCCTTCTTGTTGTGGCCTGGCCATGTGCCTGGCGGCCATTTTGTGAAGGCAGCCAGTGTGCTTCTGCCATAGGCATGCATGTCTTCTTTGTTGTGGCCATATCTTCTTTCTTCTTTTATTCAGCAAAAATGTAGCACAGTTTACTACATTTTCTCCATGTTTTTAATAAATTTTAAATACTGATTTGAATTGATTCACTATGTGGCCTAGTCTGCCAATGGGGTTTCTAGCCAATAGACCCAGAACTACTCATCATGGGTGCATGAAACAACTGTTTCTGTGGTGTTTGTTGAATTTAAACACAATTTTGGCCATGGAAAACATTGGATTATAATACAAAATGCATTTTTATGTTGTATTTCACTTTTTTTTATGTGTGTTAAATTAATTAAATGCCTTTGTTGGATATGTGTGTTGTAACTTGCAAAGCTTTTAGCCTTGTGGATTAAAGATGTGTTGTTTAGCAAGCATGCCTCATTTGTCTGGCCAGTGTATGAGTGTGTTTGAAAGTAGACCAGCAATGCATTTGCCTTGGTTCCCCATGTGGCGGGCCATTTTGTAAAGTCTGTGTCCTCTTTAGGCCTGCTTGTGTTCATTGTTTTCCAGGCCTCCTGCTTATTGTTGTTGTGACCATGTGGCTGGCGGCCATTTTGTGAAGGCAGTCAGTGTGCTTTTGCCATAGGCCTGCATGTCTTCCCTTTGTTTCCTTTGGCTTATTGCTTCTTGTTGTAGCATGGCCATGTGGCTGGTGGGCATTTGTGAAGGCAGCCAGTGTGCTTCTGCCACAGGCCTGCATGAATTCTCTTGTTCACAAATACCTTCTTCTTACATGTGTTGTTGATGAACACCATGTGGCACTGGCTGGCAGCCATTTTGTGCATTCAGCCAGTGTGCCCCTTTGTTATATGCTTCAATGGATGTTTGATCAATGAGATAATAGCAGCTTTAATAAAATAATTTTTACTTATTTGTAATTATTTATTTATTTTAGGTTTTGATGTTTTTGTTTATTTTAATTTCGTTTTTTATTTTAATTGTTGGATTTTTCCAATTTGTCACATTTTTTCTTTTTTAATGTTTTCAATTTTTTCTTTTTTTTCAATTTTTCAAAGTTTTAATATAAAAAAAATTACATTTTTTTTCCGTTTCAAAGTAACTTGATTTGGGAGTACACCATGAAAGCCCTTGTTGTTGTCAAAGTTGCACAAATGGTTACACTGTATTGTAAATTTTTTTTAACAACTGATGTAACAGTAACAAGTGTGACCACACACTAAATTATATTATATTTATTTGGACTAGTAATTGAACTATAACAATGTCACGTTTCACTGATGTTCATCTCGCTTCTTTGCTTTTAGGTGCACTAGAGGAGGAGACAACATCACCCATTGTACTGCCAGACAGAAGGCCTGTGCCCTGCGCCCAATGTCACGTACCAAGAAAGTCAAAGTTGCCAGTGAGAAGAAGGCAATGCTTCTTGCCAACACCAGTATGTCGCCGTAGACCATTTTTGGGAAACCAAAAATTGCACCTGCAGCAGCGGTGTCCGGGGAGCAAGCTGGGAGCAGAAACCCCTCATCAGCGGACCCACCCCATTAACCTATGCCCAAGCCAATGTGTGTCACAGAGGCAGCCGGTCTAATCACGACAACGTCGACGAGCAGTGACGTTGAAATTGACTTATCGTTATTGCAGAGTAGTACCCATTCAATGCAAGAAACTCAGCCTCAACCACCACCAATAGTAGTAGTTCCTCCTGAAGTAGGGGCAGTTCAGGAGAGCGAGCTTTCTGATGAGGATGAAGAGCAAGCCAGTCTTTCAGAATATCCATTGTCTTCCAGATCTCCATCAAGGAAAAGGAGGGTTAGTACATCAACTTCTTCTCCAAGCCCCCCTTCTGATGATCTAGACACCTCTTGGATCTCGCCTCAGTCTGAGAGTGAGACACGCCACACCCATGAGACAAGGCTAGGGAAAAGGAAGGTTCCAGAAAGCCTTAGAGTTATGGAGGCGGATGTAGAAGGGGAGGATAATGACAAGCCAGTCATCATGGACGTTAGCCCCCCTAATAGAGACTGTCATTAATCATCCCAAATTGCTGTGAGGGATGTGGCACGGATAACATCAACACAGATACCACCAACACCACCTCCAGCTGCCATATTTACAAAGTCCTGGCAGCAACCTACATCCACCGCAGCCACCGCAGTTGAAGTAGGCACTGCAGAGAGTCAAACATCACGCCCACCTACCAGTTCATCTGACATTGCAAGTGGGACCAGCAGTGTCAGAAAGTTTTAGTCCGGGAAAGCTTGGTACAAACGATTGTACCGGAGGCCAAACAACCCATCTGAGAAAACACCACTTGATCCAGACAATATCTGGTCTCAAGAAGTCACCTGCATCAGTGGCACCAGAAAATCAAAAAATCCAGGCTACCATTCTCAGCATGTTTAGGCCGGAGGGGCAGTACGAACGCAACCGCACAATGGCATGTTTGTACAATGCAAAGCAAGCTAAAATGTTAGCACTGGACCTCTTCCCTATTCTCTTTTGTGGAAGGGGTGGGTTATCTAGAATGTGTGGCAGCCATCTGCCCAAAATTGAAGGTTCCCAGCTGGTCCCATTTCACCAGATTGCTGTTCCACCACTACATCCCGACGTGCTGGAATTGCTTGGACAAGCTTTGCAGCAGAGTGCTGTTCTCAATATCCACCTGACGACAGACATATGGACCAGTTGCTAAGCCACTGACTACATGTACATCACTGCACAGGAGTCTCTCTAGTCTGCATTACCTAATGTAAGTTCTCTTACATAATCAGCCCAAGCTAGTACAAAGTTGCAAACAAGTACGATTAGGTAGCGCCAAGCACCTGTCTAGAATAACAATCACATAATATAAGATTTTTAAACATTACTTACCTGCATGTGAGCAGCAGCATTCTTGCTATTTGGCAAACAAATAATATTATAATAAGCTACTCACCAAGCTCCGTGACGTCAACACCTAGCAGGTCCAGCAGGTCCTGCTCTCGGTCCAAAATATCGGACCACCGGTGCGTCAGTTGGTTATGGGTGCGCCGGACCCCAGAGCAGTGATACACTGCCCTGCACACCCTCACTCACCACTGCTGGCGCTCCTGGATCCTGTACCTGGACCCAGGCCTGCTGCCAGGGTGGAGGAGAGGTGATGCTGTACAAAAGAACAAGCGTTGCCAAGCCCACCTCCCACAATAAGACCCAGGGCTGCAACCATTCCGGGCGCCGCCTTCCGCAAGGAAGGCATCTCCTCTTTTAACGGGTCGCACACTCTGCTTTGATGCTAGGGTGGAAAAGAAAATGTAGAAAGTAAAAAATTAAGGGAGGAGAAGAATGAAAGGAAGTACAAAAAATTAAAAAGCAAGCAATATAGAAAAACAGAACAAAACACACTAAAAACATACAAAAAGTAGAATACATCACAAAATATACACTTAAGAAGACACAGAGAAAGATAATAAATAAAAACAACAAAAACAAGTTTGGAGAAAGAAGAATTGAAAAGATTAAGGCAAGGTTGAAGTAGGCCCGGCACCATAACAGAGAGAAGAAAACAAGATGGCCATGCCCATGCGTGATGCCTGGTGCAGTTTGAGTGATATTACCCCCCCCCCCAAACACCCAATCCACGTTGCCATATGCCAAAAACGTAACACGAACGGGTTGAACAAGCAAATGCGCCTGCTCACAGAACTCCGCGTAGCGCTGTTGAGTTTCTTTACTGCTTTGCGGAGTTCCACGTATCGTGGCTACACGAACTCTGCCCAGGCTTACTCATAAGACTTCAATCTTGGATCAGTGACTTCCTTCTGACCTGAGATGTCCAGTTTTCCTACTTGGTTTCAGTGGCGGCTGGTGACAATTGAAAGTGGTGAGACTTAAAAGTTTGGGATGAGTGACCTGTGGCGAGGAAGCCAAAACATCATAAGGTGGGATTGAGGAGAGGGTTCTTCCCCCTGGAAACATTTGACAAAGAGTTCTCAAATAGTGCATTTTCAAGCAAAGTTTTGAAAGCAAGGTTAATAAAGCAATTGTGAAATTGTAGTTGTGACATCAATAAAAAGATTTCATACTATAATGATGTAGGTAGCTGCTTATTCAGTATAACCAAAGTACTGAGTGCCACACTGCAAACACACTTCATTAAACGCTGCACTGAAACTTTAAACTTTTTTGAGACAATAAGCCCTGCTGGCAATCAACTTCCATCCCAAAATGATCCTTACAAATAACTTGCATGTTTGCAATATCACTTGTATTTGGTACATTATCCTTCCTGAGTCCTTTTTGTTTAAAAAGAACCATTATTGGACTTCAGCATTTAATGTTCTTACAGTAAAAAATATATCACCTCATCCATATGTCTGTCCCCTCACTACCTTCAATTTAACCTCTATGAAACTAATTATCAACAAAAATGCAGAGGCCGGCAGGTCAAGGCAGGTTGTCACCCACTATTATAGATTTTTGGCATTGCTAAACATCTCATGCTAAACATTCAATCAGAATAAGTGTATTTAACGCAAGTTTTCAGATAATTGCTGCATACAGCAGCCGCGGACGCAAAGAAATAAAATTACCCATTGATCCATTACCAAAGAGCACGTTTTCGATCGCAGTAGTCAGAACTAAATACACTCTTCTCTTTCAAAATGAAGCCTGCAATATCACTAGAGCATACGCAGTAAACTGGCTCTACACGAGCAGTTTCTAAACTAAGTAGGCAAAAAGGGGACTTGGTCAGTGTTTGTTTATCTTAATGGTCCATAGCAAGGCTGTTTTAACACTTCGCCCCATTTTTAGTTAAATTCCTTTTTCTTTGAATGCATGTCAGTATAGGCACAGGAAAAGAACCATTAGAGACCTTGCCCCAAGAAGGGCCCAATAAACGCACGTGCACATGAACAGTCAAGCCCGCACAATTTAAAGAACCAGGGGGCATATGTATCAAATACCGTTATTGTGATTCTCAAATAGCGATTTTTAGAGAATTGCTATTTGAGAATCGCAAAACGGGATGTAATAAAAAATTGTCAAATATTTTGTGATTCCTTGGCATTCCTTAATTGCGATTAGCAAATTGCGAACCACAATTAAGGAATACCTTCCCATTCATTCCTATGGGCTAGGAGGCCCATAGGAATGAATGGGAAGACATTCTCAATTTGCAATTCGCAATTAGAGAATCGCAAATTGAGAATGCAATTTCAAGGGTGTCAAAAGGACACCCTGTTGCACCCCTGTAAGTGTATACATGTGGCTCACATACATGCCCTAAGGGCATGTATGTGCGCCACATGACACTTTGAAAAATGCAAAAAAATGCATTTTTCAAAGAAATCGCAAATTACCACCAACTTGAAGTTGGTGGTAATTTGCGATTTCTTAAAGCCAAATCGCAAAATAGAGAATCACTAATTTTGCGATTCTCTAATTTGCGATGCCCTTTTGGGATGATACATCCCAAAAGGCCTTTTCTCTTTCGCAAACAGGCCGATTCTGACAATCGGTCCGTTTGTGAACGGAAAAATGGCATGATACATATGCCCCCAGATTGCATAACCCTGTAGACAAGCACACATACCAATGGTGTAGCTACCTCTGGTGCAACAGGCGCAGTGTCACGAGAGCTCTGAGGTGCCCAATGAACCCTGATGATTGCTGTATTTCACTAACCCAATAGTCAAATGGATATTTTTTCTTTGCACCAGGGCAAGGCCCATGAAGCTCTGTAACAACGTTACTTTTATTGTTAATTAAACTAGATTGTCCAAAATGCAATGTGTTCCACAATATTTTGTTTTACTCTCCCAAAAAGAATTTATTGAAGGCATGAAAATTAAAGCGAGTCAGTAGCACCTTAACGATGGTTCGAAAACATGGTTTTATTTTTAACCCTTTTCAGTGCAACAGTTGGTGACTTTGAGGAGGCAATGAATCATTTTCAGTACTCTGAGGGTGGCTGGTTTGAGAGCCAGCGACTTTCATGGCTGAAGAGCGAGGACCCGCTGCCACTACATGACATATTCCTGCTCGTGCACTTCTGGAACCGACAACATGTCTCAGACCCACGGCCACCTGGGATTGTTGTGTGTGAGAGAGTGAACGGTCGATGTCTCAACAAGTCTACCAGAAAGGCAGCCATGCTTATCTTTTTCTTTGCACCCCACTCAGTGACACGGCCCCTACCTAGAGCCACCCATTTACAGCAGGTCCAAGGCCCCGAATAAACATGCATGAGGTGGGCGTGTTTATGAAACTAAACCACACGTGCCTGCGGGAGAACTGATGCGTCCGCCTCCCTCCAGCGCTCGCTTCACTCAGCATCATTGTACCAGCAGTTAGATCTGTCTAATTGCCACATCCCCACTACCACCAGTAAACATGTCTAACGTGGGTCATGAAATTAAACCACAACATGCCTCCAGAAGACACATTTCCACTGCCCCTCATTCGGCATCATCTATCAGTACCAGCACTCAAGAGTCGTCCAGTTATCATATGACCTCCAGCTGCATATTCACAATACAGATGTTTAACAGAATGACCCAATATATGTATTCAATACAGTGTGCATCTCTGTCCCTGCCTGCTTGTCATTCCACTTCCCTTGGAGTAGAGCACCAACACTTAGAGCTGTCCAGGTGGTACGACCCCATCAATCAATCAATCAATCAATCAATCAATCAGGGGAATTGTAACCGCGCTACTCACCTGTGAGCGTCTCTTGGCCCAATATGCCCACATTTAGTGGGTGTCTGCCAGGAAACTCTACCATGTCATGTCTGCTGAAGTACCCATGCCACTAACCATCTCTCATTTCATCACACTCAGCCCACGCGCACACCCAAGGGAGTGGAAGTGTGAGTGTGTGTGTGCGATTATGTTAATCCTACCCTTAAAGTGCTTATTGACAATGTGGACTAACTTTTGTACAAATTGTTTGCTGCAATCATAGTTTATACACCCCTGCAAATGCTGCGTTGCAGTTTCAACAAACTGTAATAACCCGTGGCCACCCCACATAGAGCCTGAAATGATGAAAGGCTAAGCCAACACAGTTAAAAAAAAAAACAGCTCTGAGGGAGGCTCTGTATCACGTAGACGACACAGCACTCTGTTCACTAATAAGAGACTAACAGACAGAGTTTAGTTGGGGCAGTGCCATCTGGTTCATTAGAGCGTCTTTCCCTTCGGAGACAACACTGTTATTCGATCATTAGTGCAGCAGGTGTGGAAGCAACAGGGTTCAAGGATGTGAAAGGCCACCCCGTTTATGGCTGTATTATACAACCCATCAGGGCCCAGGGAACGCTGTGGGTATTATTAATTAATACCAGCTGCCCTAATAAAAATAACCAGGCCTAAGGTTCCACAACATCCTGGTTTCACTTACTTTTCAGCAGGTTAACACATGTGCCAAATCCATCGATTCTGGGCCTCACACCTTCCACGAGTGACTCACTGTCGAAGGACACTGTGACTTCGCACAGTCTCACCCTACGTCTCCTGAGCCAGTCTAGACCCTGCTCTCTTGCTCTTTGTGTTAGTAAACTGCATGAGAGCAGATCATTGATTGGCTTGGTCGGGTGCTGCCAGCACTTCTTAGGGGGCTGGGGGATGTGACTGCAATACCCCGGGTTCCTGACATTGCTGCAGCCGTGAGGTTTCAAGTGTGACTGTTGGGCTGGGCAGAGCAAGGCACCCTTCCAACTGACATGCGCAATTCACCCCAAGGAGGCCCAGGTGAACCTGTGCCATTCAAGCTTTTAAGCACCCCCCTCCCCCCCACCCCCCACCCATGCCAGACTGCCTTCACTAGCAAGCAAAAAGAAAACAGACTCTGCCCGGGCGGGTCATGGTGAAATGAAATCAGTGCACTGGCACTGCAGCTCAAACATTTAATAGGGGGCGAAGGGGCAACAAAAAAACCAAGGAGACAACGCCCCCTGCCTCAATAACGAAACTGCCGCTGCTTGGTTTCATCATCAGATGCGAGTGCCACCACAAACTGATTTTTTGTTGGAATCTTGTTAATATTTCTAATCTTCTGATTCTTCCCTTTGGCTTTACAGTCTTTGTTAAAGTGGCTTATTTTCCCACAATACATGTAACGTTTTATTTGTTTTCTTTTTTCTCTCTCTTAGTGGGACAAAGGACCTCTTTTTCCATTTGCCTGCATTGGCTTTAGTCCATTATTGTTTTTGGTGGTATCCTCAGAATTGTTTTTACCAGTTCATGCGACTGTGTCCCTGGAATCACTGCTGGTTTTATCCTCATGCTTTTTGTTCAATCTATCTATGGTCCAATTGGACTATTAGGTTTCTTAGCTTTTCATAGGTTTCCGGGAGATTTACTACTTGAGCCAGAACATCCTTCAGGTCTCTTCTCAAACCCTGATAATAAAAAAGGTACCCTTTGTTTTTTTCTTCGGCCAGCCTCACGATAACTAACTTATTAAAGATGGCCATAAGTGAAAGTAGATTTAGGGATCCTTGCTTTAAAGTCAATAATTCTTTGTCCAGGGTTAATGCATGGGGTTGTCTGTTGAATAGGTTTTGCATCTCATTGCAAAAGGCATAACAATTATTTACTATTTGATAGTCGTTTTCTATAATAGGAATGGACCAACTTGTCACACTGCCTCCTAAATAAGGCAACACAAATGCTGCCTCAGTCTGCCCATATGGAACTATGGAAATGTGGCTGGTTCACATAGAAAGTGAAATTTGCATTGATTTATGAACATATTATACATCTTTGGATCCCCGTAAAATCCCTCTGAGGGAGCCAGGGAAATGTGAGGTGGTTGTAACACTTGAAATGGTGTCAGGGAGCTGGGAGCTCTGGCTCCAGCCCCTGATTGTCCTGAAGTAGGTGACAGAGTTGAAAAACTCCTGGAACCTACTGCCAGTGGGGGCAATGGCCCTGGTTTAAAATGTGGCCTGTTGTAAATCATTTGTATTGTAATACTCTATGCTCCTTGTTACACTCTATGTCTTTTCCTCACACATTCCAGAATGCCTATGACTCTGACTCTACAGCTTATGTTCTATTGGAGTCAGTTAGAGTTTGGTCAGCAGGCGTTGGGTTACTCGCCGCTGTTCTCCTGAATAAACCGTTCGTACTCAACGTGTCTGCAGCTTACTTACAACATTGTGGAGACGTCTAACGGCTGACCAGATGAAGTGGCTGCAGTCCCAGGAGGAGATTTCACGCTTATTGGCGTATAGCGTGTACCGTCGTAACAGCGAGCAGAACTCATCGCAGAGGAACCCACGGAATGCAGAATTTGTCTCTCCTTCGAGTAAGGCAGTGGTGCGGTACAAAGAGTGGAGAATAAATTCCGAAATTGAAGTTCAACTTGTTCCGATGACGGAAATTAACCGTGAGTAGAGCGCGCTGCCATCTGGCGTATCCTAGCAACCCTCAGGATAAAGTCCATTCCACATCTACTGTGAGTACGTCACTTGATCTTCAACATCTATTCCAGAATTCAGCTGCGCGTAGAGCGGCAGTGATGCATCACGTTCGCCGCGTAGCGTAGTACGTGCATTCCAAGCCTCATCTACTTACAAGCTAACGGTCAACCTATGTTGGAGGAATATAAAGAGGCAATTTCCAGATTTGAAGTGCGTTTTTCAAAGGAAGAAAACCTTGTAATGAACCGATACAAATTCTACACACATTGTCAGAAAAGTGAGGAATCAATAGATGATTTTGTTGCTCGCCTAAGAGAGTTGTCTGTCAAATGTAAATTTGGTGCAATGAATGATGAACTTATTAGAGATCAACTAATAGTACAATGCAACAAC
This sequence comes from Lissotriton helveticus, assembly GCF_964261635.1. Classification (NCBI taxonomy): domain Eukaryota; kingdom Metazoa; phylum Chordata; class Amphibia; order Caudata; family Salamandridae; genus Lissotriton; species Lissotriton helveticus. Next base: position 1,759,285,665 of record NC_136061.1, read on the forward strand.
AGGAAAATCCAGGAAAGACTATGAGCAGCAAAGAATCCTTCTGTGAAAGTGGCTATTGAGTTAGCAAAAGTTATAGAGGAATCTGAAAGCTGTATGAAAGTAATAGAGATACAAAAGAAAAACACCTCACAACAAGAAGTTTCAGAAGTTTCTGAAAAAAACTATAGTACTGATAGTGAGCAAAACCTGGATGAATCTGTTGCTGTTGTAAACAAATTTAGACCGACTGTGAGGAAGAACACTTCACCTAACAAGTTTTTTTCATGTTGTGGAAGCAATAGCCATATTTCAGAAGCTAGATTCTGTTTTGCAGCCAACAAGGAGTGTCTCAAATGCGGTTGTCTGGGTCATTTTTCAAAAATGTGTAAGACCAAAAACAGACAGAAAGCTGCTGTAGTCAAAGAATATACTCATGAGAGTAAAGATGAAAGAGACAGACTGTTAGTGGTTGACGACGTTGACATAGTTAGCGAAGAGGATAGAAGACAAAACAGACCAAAAGCTACCTTTAAAATTGATGGACATGAAGTGTCCCTCATGGTTGATAAAGGGTCAAGATATACAATTATTCCTCAGTCTACTTTTAATAACATCTGGAATGATAAGGTTTTGGGTAAAAGTGACATTTCACCTAGGGGTTTCCAGGGTGAAACTATTGACATTGTGGGTTATTTTGAATCAAAAATTGTGTTTGAAAATAGATCCACTTTTGGCAAAGTATATGTTTCCGTCGATGGCCCACCAATTTTAGGTTGGTTACATCAATATGAACTGTATATTGTTATTAACCCAAGAGCACCAAATCAAGTTATGGTGATTGAGGATGACTCTGTTGATAACATGTTGAGAGAATTCAGATCTGTTTTCAAAAATGAACTTGGAGAACTACAAGCTTATTCTCATTTTATCAAACTAAAAAAAAATAGTTTGCCAGTTCAACATAAATTGAGAAGGATCCCACTCTCCATTAGAGATGAAGTAAAATCCTTGTTAGATTAAATGCTTCAGAGTGGGGATTAGTGAACCTAAGGAGGCGTCTACGTGGGTGTCTCCGGTCGTGATTTTAAAGAAATCCGACGGAAAATTGAGATTTTGTGTTGATTTAAGATCCTTAAACAAGTATGTGATTGCAGATACCTTTCCTTTACCAAATATTGGTGAATTGGTGCCCACTCTTCAAGGTGCAAAATTATTTTCAAAGTTAGACCTGAAGAGTGCGTATCACCAAATAAGGCTACATGAAAGTTGTAAACATCTTACTGCATTTTTCACAACTGAAGGAATTTTTCAATTTACACGTCTTCCGTTTGGCTTAACATCAGCAGCCAGCGTGTTCCAACGTATGGTCACTGAGATTTTTAAAGGTTTACGGAAGGTAGTGTTTTTCCAGGACGACATCTTAGTTTTTGGTGATTCTGTAGCTGATCACAATCATGTGCTCAGAGATGTTTTGCACAGAATTTGGGATGCTGGTCTTAATTCACGTAAAGAGAAGTGTTCATTTCTGGTGCAGCATATTGAGTATCTCGGTCATGAAATATCAGCTTTGGGAGTCAAACAAAAAAAAGATCTTCTTGAGGCCATACGTTCTGCCCCATGTCCGATCGACAAGGACCAACTTAGATCGTTCATGTGTTCAATAGAGTACTACTCTAAATTTGTAAAAAAAAATTCTGAAAAAACTATGCATTTAAGAGCTTTACTCAAAAAAGGAACAAGTTTGTGTGGGGTTCTGATCAAAAATCAAGTTTCCTACAGATAAAAAATGACATCTGTGACGCTAATGTGCTTGCTCCTTTTGACACTAAACGTGTTTCGATATTGATGGTTGATGCAAGTGCAACCGGATTAGGTGCGGTACTGCTGCAAAAACATACTGAGGGAGAGGGTGCAATTGCTTTTGCTTCACGTACACTTACCTCGTCTGAACAGAATTATTCTGTTATTGAAAAGGAAGCATTAGCGGCTTCCTGGGGGACATACTATTTTCGCACATATTTGTGGGGCATCAAGTGTTATCTTAAAACAGATCACAAACTGTTAGTTCGCATTCTGTCTCCTGGTGGTGCGATTAAAGGGTCACCAAGATTAGCACGGTTAGCAGCAAAACTCCAGGATTATCATTTTGAGATTTCACATATTCAGGGCTGGCGTAACTTTCAGGCTGACTGTCTGTCTAGACTTTCTATTGCAAGTGATAATTTGAGTGAAGATTCATTTCATTTAGATAGTAAAGATGAAAGTGTTGCTTGGATCCACGATGTTTTGTCTGTAAGTGAGGGGTCTTTCTCACATGAAGTTTGGGTGAAAGCCATGCAAAATGATCACATACTGCAGGAAGTCATACGTATGGTTAAACTAGGTCCAAGAAGGGAAAGTTGTTTACATGTTGCTGTTCGCCCTTTTCTAAAAGTGCTTGAAGAGTTATCAACCTGTGGTGATAATATTCTTATGGATGATGATACGTTTATTACCCCTTCAGAGTTAAAGTCTAAGTTAATTGGTATAGCACATGAAGGACATCTTGGACAAACTCTAATCCAACAGAGATTGAATGATAATTTCTGGTGGCCTGGTATAGACTCTCAGGTGTCTTTGTGGATTGAGAAATGCCCAACTTGCAAAGAAGGGGAGAAGAGACTTAAAGATGCTGTTGGATCGTCAATGGGAAAATTAGATTCTCCAAACATCCCTTGGCATAACATTTGCTTAGATTTTATTGGACCAATGGAGGAACTACCTTTGTATCAGCGCTTTGCAATTGTTTCTATTGATGTATTCAGTAAATGTTTCAGTGTAGAGTTTGTAAAGGACATTACCACTGAAAGCACCATAACATTTTTAATATCTCTTTTTCAAGAAGAGGGTTATCCTAATGTTATCATTTCTGATAATGGCACACTACTAGTGTCACAAAGCATGCGTTCATTTTTGCTGATTGTGGTGTCTTACATCATCGTACTTCCCTTTACAATCCCCAGGGAAATGGTCTATGTGAGAGGGTTAATAGACTTGTAAAAGGCATGATTCAATTGGCTCGCTCTAAAGGTGATTCAGACACTGTTCTTGTTCAAGAGATGGTATGTGCATACCGCACAACTATTCATGGTTCTAAAGATAAGTCACCTGTTGAACTCATGCGTGGTAGACTTCCAAGTACTAAACTCACTCCTTCATGGTTGAAAGAATTAGTTGCTAAAGATGTTCAATTGAATATCCAAAACACAGAGAAAACTACTACTTCAAATATATCTAAAAAGTAAAACCGGGAAGGATCTCCAAAGGATTATCCAAATTTAGAGGTCCTTATTGTGTCAGGGAAGTATTTCCCCACTAAGTCGTTCTTTCCAATGGTGAGAAATGGAATATTAGAAGAGTTGCTTTGCATGAAAAAAGGTATGTCTTGCAGTGATAGTGTTTTGCAGAATCCATCTGGTTTGTTTTGTAACAGTCGGAATAGTGGCTATATGTTTTCTTCTACAGAAGATTCCACTTTACATTCTTCTCCAGTTGACAGAAGATGGGATAGTTGTGGTGATGCTACTGATTCATGCTGTTCTAATGCCCGAATGTTATCACTGACACCTCTGTTTCTCAAAATGTCTCTTTGCCTGGTAATGCCAGGATTGAAAGGTATCATAGAACACCTGTTTATCTCAATGATTATTGTTGCAATTAATCTGTTTATGTAATTTTATTCTTTTTATTATTTTATCTTAATGTTACTTATTTTTCTCTTCGTAAAGGAGGAAGATAATAATAATAATAATAAGTCATTTGTAAAGCGCCTGGCTACACAAAGAACTGTGTGTCCCCGCGCTAACTGCTGATATAATGCCCAAGGGGCCGACGATGCCAGGCCGCAAGACTTACAGAGTAGGAAACAAGTGTGTTTTTATTTTCTGCCGGAAGCTAATTTCAGACGGCTCCATCCTAAGATGCAGCGGGAGAGCATTCCAGTGTTTGGAGGCCAGATACCTAAATGAGCGTCCGCCCATTCTGGCCCTAAGGATGCGAGGAGTTTTAAACAACATCACGCTAGACGATCTTAGGTTTCGGGTTGGGCGATGAATGATAAGGAGATCTTTTAGGTAGTCCGGGCCTTTGTCTTGGGCAATGCGATGCGCAAAGGTGAGGACTTTAAATTTTATTCGCTCCCTGATGGGGAGCCAATGGAGTTTCGCCAGGGCTGACTTCCCCGAGGCTCTGCGCGGGAGCCCAAGTACTAGGCGAGCGGCGGCATTCTGCACGCACTGCAGTTGATAAAGGGCTTTTTGATTAAGTCCTATCAGCATGGCATTTCCATAATCCAGGTGTGGAGTCACCATAGCATGGACAATAGTTTTTCTGGCTGCGGGGGGGAGAAGGTCTAAGACCTTACGAAGAACCTTCAGTAGGCCAAAGCACCTCCCTGTGACCTTGTTGACATGGGTCTTATACGAGAGGCTGGAGTCCAGCATTACACCAAGGTTTCTTACCGACTCCTTTGGGATAGGGGGACTCCCTAATTCATCAGGCCACCAGAGTTGTGACCAAGCGGATGACACTCTCCCGACCACAAGCAGCTCAGTTTTGTCACCGTTAAGGCGCAGGCAGTTGTCATTCATCCAAACCGCTACTGCTGACATGCAGTTCGAGACTTTGCCTGCGTCTTCCCTTCGGTCGGGTGTGAGCTTGAACACCAGCTGTGTGTCGTCAGCGTAGCTAACAATATCCACCCCAAATGCTTCCACCACACGAGCCAGGGGTTCCATATAGATATTGAACAAAGTAGGGCTCAAGCTAGAGCCCTGAGGAACCCCGTGGCTTACCTTGCGTAGGGAAGATCTGAAGGGTGGGCAGTGAAGCTGAAAGCCTCTATCGGCTAAGAAGGATTGTAGCCAGGCATACGCTGACCCTGTCACCCCCATCTGTGTCAGGCGGGACAACAGCGTTGAGTGCAGCACGGTGTCAAACGCTGCACTCAGATCTAATAGAATCAGCGCTGCTGTCTCGCCTTCATCCACTATTTGCCTCATGCGCTCGGTGGAGTACGGAACGGCCGACTCAGTAGAGTAGCTCGCCCTGAATCCCGATTGAGATGAGTGGAGGAGGCCTTCCTTTTCTAGATGTTCCATAAGCTGCCTATTGGCAATCTTTTCCATGATCTTGGCACAATAGGGAAGAAGGGAGATGGGGCGAAGGTTTTGGAGTTGCGTTGTGGGAATGTTGGGTTTTTTCTTCAGGGGGATAACCTGAGCAGTTTTCCACGCATCAGGTACGTGACATTCCTGGAAAGGTAAGGTAACCATATTGCTAATATAATCGAGTAGCACTTTCTCCATAACTCCCTTGCACCGCGCCACAGGGCAAGCGTCAGATGGGGATCCGGATAATGTGCTATTGGCTATTTCTAATAATTCATGTCTTTCAGGCATAGAAAAACATGTAAGCTGAACTTTTTGTGAGGACATAGCTCCTATATCCTCAGGCATGGTTAATGGATTGTTGCCAGCTGTAAAGGTGGCATGAATTGTATCCACCTTATCCACAAAATAGTCGGCTATAAGATCACATAACTCAGCGGAGTAGGTATCTTGAACCTCCAGCCTGGATGGGATCGTAAGTTCTCTATAAATACTAAAGAGTTCTTTAGTAGGGTTGCTTGCTGTTTCAATTCTGTTTTTAAAATAGATGCCCTTTTCTAATCTTACTAATTTCTGGTACTTTTCCATCTCTATTTTGTAGCAGACTTTGAGTTCAGGGGCATAGTTCTGTCTCCATCTCCGCTCCACCGTTTTACATTTGGCTTTAGCCAATCTGAGTTTTTCCGAGAACCACGGTGAAGTTCTAGATTGCCTTATTGGTGGTTTACTCACCCAGGGTGCTACCTCGTCCAGGGCATTAGACATCCAGTTCTCATAGTTGCTCCATGCTTCCTGTAGAGTGCTACCTGGGGACGGGGGATATATTTGTAAGGCACGTTCAAATACTTCAGAGGAAAACTTTTTCCAGACCCTGCGCTTTTGTGGTAAGGGTTTTTTGAATTTAATTGATGGGGGTTCATTTATAATTTCGAACGGGACCATGCTGTGGTCTGACCAGATCAGCTGGATCGGGGGTAGGACCCTGACGCCTTCCCAATTTGAAAAAATTGGATCCAGGGTGTGGCCCAGCTGGTGCGTGGGAGCTGTAGATAAAAGTCCTACCCCAACGGAGTTCAGGGCTGCAATTACGGTTTGTGCCTCTCTACACTCTCTGTCTTCGAAATGGAGATTTAAATCTCCCAAAACCAGAAACCTATTATGTCTAATTGCAGGCTGGCTAACTAAATCTAGGAGTTGGTTTCCAAAATCCACCACACTCCCTGGGGGACGATATATCAGTAATCCATTTATCATCTGTTTAGGATCTACTTTTAGGGTGAAGATGCCGCATTCACTATTGGGTAAGGTGGTTTTTGTGAGAGTACATTCTAATTCAGATTTATAGATTAGGGCTAGTCCCCCGCCACGTTGTTTTAGTCTGTCTAGTCTCAGCAGACTATAACCAGGGGGGACTGCATCGAGAGTGTCAGGGGAAGATGTTTCTTCCAGCCAAGTTTCCGTAAGAAACAAGGCATCTGGTTCTCTGCTAAGCAGTAAATCATGTAACTCCTCTTTGTGTTTCCTCATTGACCTACAGTTTAATAGTAGCAGTTTAAGCTTAGTAACTCCCTTTTCCTCCCCTCCAGGCAGTGGCAGAGGTAGATTACATATCTTACAGTGGGAGGGTAGTAAATCCGCCCGTAAAGTATGATAGCATCTACTGTCCGAATGTTTCCTGAATGACAGTAGATCTGTTTTAGAATAATAAAGTCGATGGTGAGACATACCCTGCGGTACTGCTGATCCTGAAAGACTGGAGGGTCCTGCCCCGTGCCCCGTTCGTTCGTGGACGGGCGCAGACGGGCAGGACTCTGGCTTGACTCCGGCGCGCGACCTGCGCGCCCGCTGAACGCGTCCGCTGCGCGGAGCCATGGCCGTATGTTTTTATAGAGGCGCCCGAGTGACAGGAGAGGAAAGCCCACTCCAAGATGTCCGCCACTGAGCTCTTAGCTCGGTCCCTCGGTAATGACGGCCCTAAGTCGGCCAGTGGGTGAGGGGGAGGCAAGTAATCTGCCAACCACCGAACATGTGGTTGTAAATCATTTGTATTGTAATACTCCATGCTCCTTGTTACACACTATGGGGCTCATTAGGATGACGGGCGGATTTTGTCCGCCCGCCATCCTGTCAGAATTCGGGACCGCCCGCCATAAGGGCGGGGGTCCCGTAGGGGGTATTAGGATGTGCCCGCCACAGTGGTGGGCACATCCTGCATTTTTTGCATTGTGGCAGGCGGTGCTCTCTGCACCGCCCGCCACAATGCTAAAAATGCATTGATGCATTTGCATAAACAAAGCGGCAGGCACCGCGCGGTGCCTGACGCTTTGTTAATGCAAATAAAGAGGGGTACCACAGGTACCCCCCGTGTGCACCCCCTACCTCTCCTTCGCTCTGGGGGCCCGCAGGGAGCCCCGAGAGTGAAGACCGCATGCCTTTCCGTGGCGGCATCGCCGGTCTTTCCGTCCGCCGAGGTCCCTTTCGCCATACTAATATGGCGGGGGGAAACGAGTTTTGATGCCGGGCGAAATGCCCCCGCCAGGCTGGCGGTGGCTACCGCCAGCCTGGCGGGGGAAATCCGCCCAACATCATAATGGGCCCCTATGTCTTTTCCTCACACATTCCAGAATGCCTACGACTCTGACTCTATAGCTTATGTTCTATTGGAGTCAGTTAGAGTTTGGTCAGCAGGCGTTGAGTTACTCGCCGCTGTTCTCCTGAATAAACTGTTCGTACTCAACTTAGAAGTGTCAGCAGCTTACTTACCACATGGCCCTTACTCTGTCAGTGTCCATTGCTGAGGCTGGATAGAATCACTTGGGCTTTGCAATCTCCCAGACAGCGCCATGGGGAAGGAGGGAAAATGGGATTGGGAGAAAGGCAAGACTGTGTAGAACTGCCAGGGTACTTCATTATGTTCTTACGCTAATCGGAGTCTTCCTTCACGCTGAACCCTCTCCCTCTCTTTCTCATATATTCTTGCCTGGAATTGTAAACACACTATTAGTACTTCTTCACATATTACGCTTCTTAATCAATTCTAGTTATATTTGCATACAATTAATTCCACTTGCGCTCTGTGAATTAGGCTAGTTCAATACATGCTAATTTCAATGGAAGAACACGCTCTGTGGTGTACAAATGTTCATAAAAATATCTCTGGGAGATGTTCCAAGTCTTGCAACAACGTTTGTATAAATGTCTATGAACTCTAATCCCCAAGTTTTCTAGCAACAAGGGGCCTTGTTTATGAGGTTTTGCCATAAGGCAGAGCTGCTAATGGGAAAGTGTCAAAAAGCCATGGATGTTGCTGGGAACGTCCCCAGCAACACCCACTGCACGCCCTTTTAATTCAGAAAACTGCGTTAAAGGGAACCATATTTACGAGGCAGCATTAAGACAAAAAAAATGGCTTAGTGCTTCCTTGTAAAAACGGGCAGGCTCCTGTGCCATGGAACGTTACAAAAAGTGACATTCCGGCAGTGCAAGGGGCCTTATGAATGAGGCCCAATGTTCACAACAGAGTCTTGGGTTTGTAATAATGTCTCTACATGTGTTTTGTCCTGAATTTTGCAACAACGTCTTTACTGGTTGCTACATCAAGCAAGTCCAATTCTTGTCTAGAATTCAGGGTCTTATTAATGAAGGCCTGTGACAGTTTTACATCGCCATTACACCACTTTTTGTGATGCAGTGGCGGCGTAAACAATGCACCACGTTGCGCCATATTTACAAGGTCACGTATCTAGGCAGATGCGTCACCTTATAAAGCCCTGCACCACATTATACCTGCATCAGGTATAATGCATGCAGGGTGTAAGTTTGCATCAAAGCCTTGTAGAAGTGGTGCATTGAAATCTATAAGATTTCAGTACGTCACTTCTAGGACGAGATTGCGTCAAAACATACACTTGCCTCATGGCAGGCGTAAAGGTGATGCAGTGCATTAAAGATAGGCCTCCCCCACACATTGCTGGAGGTGTGTCATGCTTGTGACACAACACCAGCAATGCGTGACATCTGCAGCGATGGAAACATCAAAATTCCTGATGTATCTGTCTTTCCTTGTGACAATGAGCGCCGTACAATAAATACGGCGCATCCATCATATTCCAAGGAGGGCACAGTGAAAGCTGTTGCATGGCTGTTTTGTCCCAGCGATGCAACAGTTTTCTTTAAAAGGCCCTTAATGCTTTGGTAAAAGTCTGTTGGATTTTGGAACACGTATGCACTCTTTGGGGTTTATTTACAAGCCCCTAGCGCTGCCGATAGGTCACTTTTTTTCCATATTAAGAGTGACACACCAGCGGCACAAGGGGCTTGTAAATAAGCTACTTTGGATTTGACTTATCCTTGCTCAGGAAACTGCTGTCCTAATACTTCTTTCTTTTTCTTTACAGGTATCCAATGCTGGTACATCGGTGAGGATGAAAGATCTTCAGAATGCTGATCACCTGGAACAGACAAGGCGACTGGAATGATTTTTGGCTCGGCTGGGCGGTAAGTGGCAGGTCCTCCAAGGAAAGTTGATTACCAAGCTGAGGGCATGCCTTAAAAACTTTTTGGATCCAAGATGGCCACTGACATTACCAAATCCTACAAGAGCTTGAAGGAGGGTTCTGGGAACCTCCAGAGTGTGGCTGAGGTTACAAAGATGGTTGGCTGAACCATGTCCAAGCTGCTTTTAATTTTATCCTTGTTTACATCGAAATAGGCTTTAATGCCTTTGGCAATTCACTTAACCTGAAACATAGCACCCATATTCTCTATGCTTGCATTTTGCTGCTCCAACCATTAGCCAAATAACTCCACCTGCACTGGTTGTGTAACCTGTGATGTTTTTTAATAGTGAGGTTTTGGTGGTGTCTCCTAACTGTGTGAGCTTGCCAGGTGCTGGTGCTCATGACAATCCACTTAGACTCAGTTTGCACCCATTTCATGTATTATTAATTCCCACAGTTCCCTCAGTAGTTTGCTCCCTTTTAGGCAGGGCTCTAGCAGTTTCCTTTTTACCTTTGTTGCACTATATACCTTAGATACCAGAAAGCGTTGCCCCATTGTTTGCTGCTCACTTACCACAACCTCAATGACTGAATCTCAGATGAATCAATGCTCCTGACCCTTTCATTTTTCTATCTGTATCTTAGTCGATGAGGGTGGGAGTCAGTTACAGAGCTTCCCTTACTTGATCCTAGTATACACTCTAATGAGTCTGAGATTTGGGGCAATTTACACTTTGTAAAGATCTATTTCTAATGTATTGTGTGCTTTCACTATAGAGAATCAATGGTCCAGTTTGTCTTTGTAGATTCATGAGACGTTCTGAGCAACTTTACTGTCTAGACATCACCGGTCTCTCTCTCTCTCAGAATCATTTTTTCTCCAGGGTAGCATTTTCTTCAGGTATGTTACAAATCACACCTGAGAGTTTGTTATTTTAAGAATAGATGTGGATTCTCTTTGCTTCCGCAAAGCTACAACCTGTCTCAAGTTCTGACTGCAGATTTCTTATTTTTGATAGGCTGCTGAACATCAGTTTATTTTAACTGAAGAAGAGTTTGATGGAATCACACTGTGAAGTGTGGCACTGGAGAATCAAATTAAATGCAGGCAAAATGGAGATTCTCATCAGTAGTCCAGATTCTCTCTGGAATGCCAACTTGTGACCTAGCAACTTAGTACACTCCTTTTTCCTGGGAGTTCTGTAAAAAATCTGGGCCTCAAGATTGATAAAGAACTCTCTTTTGAATCACATGTAAACTCAGTGGTATCATCTTGCTGCAATCAATTGAAGCTCCTAAGAAAGGGCTTGCGAGTAATCCCGCATGAACATTGAGCTATGGTGGTGTCAATATCCATTCTCCCCAGGCACGACTATGCCTGCTGTGAAGGTCTTCATGTGAGGTAAGGGACTTGATTGCAACTGATCCATGATACAGCTTTGAGACATGGTGTTGGTCTGCATGGTAAACAGGACTGGCTGACAGTGGAACAAAGAACACACTTCAAATATTTGTGCCTATCCATCAGACGCTAAACAGTGCTGGGGCCCCAGCAATCAAAGCTTGGATCACTAAATATATCCAGGGTCATTCCCTTAGATTGGTAACTCAACTCTTGCCCTGATCTCGAGTTTCTGGGGCGCCCATTGTGAGAAGGTATCAATGTATCACAGTTGTCTGGATAAGGTAAACATATGGTTTATTGGAAACACTCCATCCACAGTTTAGAGCTACAACAGTCTGTTGTAACCTCATCACATTCCAACTGTTATCCCCATAGAACATTCTGAAGAGCCTTCAATCGGAAGACTCCATTATCTATCTACATGAGAGGGAAAAGGAATATATGATAGGAAGATAGTATACCCATCTTGGAAGAACATTCTTTTCAATGCTGCCATTGAGCTGAAAGCCTGGGACCAATTACCTGATACTCTGTGCAACCTTTGCCTTCAAATAGGTCCTTCAATTGGAAGGTTCCATTATCTACCTACAGGGGAGGGGAGAAAAGTGTTGATATGAAGATACCACACACACCCCTTTCTTGACAAATCAAAATTATTGATGAGAAAATGACTTAAACAAGAAAAAATATGTGAATACAACTTAATAAAAACAATAAACATTACATATCTAAATAACTCAACAGACCAAGAATGAATAACAATTTTACAGTTCTATATGATCAGGATTATCTTATTTACATGTAATATGTTGCACTCTTCATTTACGCAAAAGAATAGCTACAGGTTAGAGAGGGAAATACATTCATATAATGTAGAGATATGAAATAATATGTCAGAAACACAGCTAATGAAGAACAACAAAGCTACACACCCATTAATTTGTGACATAGTCTTTTAATTACCTAAGTGGTTTAAGTGAGGTGTTTGCACCTTATATGAGGTATCACTCAGAGAATATGTACCTGAGTTTCCACCCAGTGGCTGATATTTCTTTTCCTTTGGCTTGCTGTTACCGTTCAGGTTATCTAATTGTTTACGAACACCTGCCTCCTTTACTTCACGCTGTCTCCAAGGTTGATTAGTGTGAACATCAGTCCAACCTTATTGCCACTTAATCCAGGCAATGACTAACTTGGAATTGAGCTTTCTACTTTTCAGTAGCTCAAAAGGAGTTCTGCACGTGGTTTGATGTGGTGTAAGAAGGAAAGCTTCGACCCCTTTAAATACTTCTTCTTTCCAACACACATTGTTGGCTTTGGCAAGATGGATCCCTTCCTTTAGAGTTTTGTTGAACCGTTCTAGAGCCCCATTGGTTTTGGGGTGGTACAGTGCTGAAAGGAGATGTTTAATGCCATTGGCCTCTAGAAATTCTTGCACACAATTGTACCCCCATTGTCAGATAGAATTATGGGAGGTAACCTTTCCTTGCAGAGATTTCTGTTAAGAGCTTTATGATACTTCTCAGACTGATATCAGAAAGAATTGTTTTCATAGGCCACCAAGAGTATAATTCTATCAAAACTACTAGGTATGGGGTGGTTAACTCTCAAGTCAGAGGATCAATAATATCAATAACAAGATCAACCCATGGTCTTTTAGGTAGCTTACAAATGTGAATGGAAGGTTTTCTAGTGACCAGAATGTATCACTTTTATTGCACAACATACAATCTCTGATTAACCTTTCAATTTGGATGCCCATTCCCAGCCAACAGAAATCCAAGCTTAGCTTCTCTTTAGTCTTGGAAACACCAAAGTGTCCATTCTAAGCTTTGCTAATGAGTTTCTCCCTCACCTTCTCAGGGGGGATCCACGTTGTGCCTCTGAATAAACAGCCATCAATTTCAGACAATTTATCTTTGACACACCAATAAGGGTTTATCTCATTCAAATCCCCGATATTGTCTATCCATAAATTATAGACTGTATCACCTTGTCTGGAGTACCATATTTCTTTAACTCCTTCTCCCACTCATTTTCAGTAACTGTTCCCTCTGTTACCATACAAACACCGACCGTAGCAGTATCACTCTCTTCTGTCCATTCTGATTAATTATTTTTACCTGAACCACTATGTACTAACCTGGAGAGGCAGTCAGCTGCTCTGTTCCTAGTCCCTGGAACATATTCGACAGAAAAAGTGAACTTTTGTAAAGTGACTATTCATCTCCTGACACAACTGGAGATGGAATCCAGGCCTTCCTTTTCAAACATTTCCTTCAAATGGGCAGGGTCTGATTTAGCCTTGATTGTGCTGCCCTTAATGACATTTCTGAACTTATTCATTGCCCAGAAAACAGCTAAAGCTTTATTCTCTATTACTGTATGGTGTACTTCAGCACCTCACAAAGATTTCACAGCAAAGGCAATAGTTTCCTTGCCATCTGCAGTCACCTGTGACAAGACAGCTCCAAGACATTTTTTAATGGCATCTGTGCTTATAATAACCATCCTCCCTGGTAAAAACAAACTGAGTTTAGGAGCATGTCTTAGACTATTTTTACATCTTGAAACTCCTCCTGGCATGATTTATCCCATATGAAGTCTGTCTTCGTTTTCACTAGTGTTCTCATCTGAAATGTTTTGCTTGCAATTTGTAAATATATTTGCTATAGAACTAAATTATTCCAAGGAAGGATCTCAACTCTTCTTTGTTCTTGGGAGTGGCCATCTTTACAATGGAGATTATTAATACTTATTTTAGTTCAATGCTATTGCCACTGACCTCATATCCTAAGTATGTAATTTCCTCACATCCAAACTCACATTTTTCAGCTCTTACACTGAGACCGTACTCTCTGAATTTCCTCAATACCAAATTAATACGTTCATCATGTTCTGCATTATTGATGCCACACAAAAGCAAATCATCCTGATAGTAGAACACATGAGTTATGAAACTGAGCATAGATGTCATAACCCTTTGAAAAACGGATGGCACTGATACCAACTCATAGGGCATCTGTTTGAATTTGTATACACCAAATGGTGTAATAAAGGTAGTGAGATCCTGTGAGTTGGGGTGCAAACATACATGTTAGTAAGCAGAGGCTAGATCCAGAGAAGAGAAGACCCTGACTCCATTGAGTACTATAAACATCTTTGAAATGGTAGGCAAGAGAAATCTGTCAACAGGCAGCCTTCAGGTGTACACACAACCTTACTTTTTTGTCAGCCTTGCTTGCTACGACTATCTATGCTAATCATTCTGTGGCTTGGACTGTGTCTATTACATCTTGGTCACACAGGTTTATAATTTATTCTTGACTGCATCCAGTATATTTACTGGTAACCTCCAGACTTTGGAAACCACTGTAATATCACCCTCTCCAAATTTTAACTTTTGAGTATATATTTTGAGGCACACTAGCTTTTCGCAAAAAACATCAGGAAATGTACTGACATAATCTGTGTGTTCCTGAACAGACTGCATTTGAATCTGGTGACATGTACTAGGATCTAAAAAAAACTCTGACATTTATTTGGACAGGCCAACCTAGAATTTCTGAGACATACACTTTCGATTGTGCTTCTGGGCCCTTATGCTTGATTCTTCATAGGAATTACCCTTTCATGCTGATAGGTTGTCCCCCATACTCACCAGTTTTCCTTATGGAACATTTCCATTAAAACATGGGTTAAATATTTTCTCAGAAATAATGGTCAATCTAAAGCCTAAATCAAACTTTGCTTTGGTATTCACATGATCAATTCCCACTGCATCTTTGGGATTACCAACATATGAATTGTTCATCTGTAGTGTGATTTCTTCACATACTTCTGACACTTTCACACCTTTGTTTCTCTTTATAGTTTCCTGGCATGTACAGCAAGCTACAAAATGTCCTTTACTTTCACTGCCATTACACGTGGCTCTCCACGCTGTGCATTCTTTCCAATTGACTGTATGTCTGGCAATACCGCAACTCTGACATTGACCTTTAGAAGTTTGCTTATTAGCTTTATGGATATCTTTTTTCTTTTCTTTTACCCCATTCACTTTTATTTTTTCATCACTTAATTTACTCTTTGTTTAAACTCTTAGCTCCTTTGCACACATTAACATTTTCCCACTTGTTTAGAGACAATGAGAACTTAATTCACATGGGAATCATCATTGAGCCATAGTTCCTCTCTAATTCTATCAATGTTGCATGTTAAGAGAAATTGGTCACATATGCGTTCATCTAGAGATGCACCAAATTTGAACATGGCAGCTAATTTTCTTAGTACTGAAATATTTTTTTCCACCATTTCTACTTCTTTTTGAACAATTTTGCCAAAATGGTATCTTTCTAAAATGGTTATCTAATTTCTTTATGCAAATTTCATAAGCATTAAGATCCCTAGCATCATCATTATATAATTTGGGCAAATGTTCCAATATTTCTTGTCCTTCAGCCCCCAAACAGTGTAGTAGAAGTGCTACTTTTCTTTCTGTACTCAAGTTTGGACCACCAACTATAACAAAGTTGTTAAAAACATTTTTCCACTTACTCCATATCATCGGCGGATCACTAGTGTTCACCATACAGAAAGGTGGTGGACTGATATTCTGCCTCATTTCTACATGACTAGAAAACTCATTCCAACTTAGGGAATGAAATACAAAAATTAGGAATAGTGCAATATACTCTCAGAAGTCCCAAAGTTAATGTCACTCAACAACAAAACATAACATACAAGTAAACTTTTCTAAATTAGCGGATAAACTTTTGATGGAGGTGATCCCATTTGAGAGGTAGATAACTATTAGATATTGAAACTAACTCAAAGTTCTAAAGAGCAGCTTCGAAATTACTGAACAAGTTCTCGAAGAAAAAACAACTAATAAAATCGGTGTAGGTGGCGCACCACCATAAGTCCACAGTAAGCCACTCTCACAATGGTTTTTCTCCTCAGGTGATAGGAACAGGAAACAGAGATCCAAAAAGAGTTTAAACTTCCCCTTAAAATGACTCATGTCATGAGGAGCTGAGCCAGGATACAGAAGCAACTTTTGAGGAACGAGTTGAGATATTCGTAACAGTGAGTGGAAAGAATCAAAGAGCAAAACAGCTTCTACACTAAGCAGGTGGAGCAAGCAGCTACCATCTGCATAGCACCGATAACAGGCTTAGATACTGCAGCCGTAAATGAACTTTGTGATGAAACTGATGAGCGAAAAAATGTGGGTTGTGTAATTAGTGGAGTGATGCTCGTCAGCTGAACTCCTACTGAAGGCTTGAAGGGGCTCGTAAGACATGGCATGATGATTCCGCTGTTGGCACACATCAACCAGGCACCTGGTGAGGTGCCGCTTGCCTAGGCGACGCTCGCGGAATTGCCTGAAAGGTCGTTATAAGCAGCCACTGCCCGTGGAGGGAGTTCCAGTGGGGCAGAAAGGCGGGACAGGGGAGGGGCACCGTGGGGGTGCTAAAAAGCAGAATAAGGATAATTGGAGGTAAGTAAACAATTTAATTAATACAACGAATTTCGTAGGGGGTGCTAAAAACCGGAATAAGGATAATTGGAGGTAAGTAAACAATTTAATTAATAAAACGAATTTTGTAGCGCGCCCTGCATCGCAAAATGTGATGCAGCGTGCTACAAAATTCATTTTATTAATTACATTGTTTACTTACCTCCAATTATCCATATTCCAGTTTTTAGCGCCCCCACCCTGCCCCTCCCCCTCCCCGCCTTTCTGCCCCACCAGAACACCCTCCACGGAGATGCCGCAGCCTGAACACCTTGGACTCGCTTAAAGAGTTTGGCGCAGCCACCTGATGCAGATGGCGCTGTCAAGGGCGCATAGGATTTAGAGCCACGGCTCTGCCATATGTAGATGAAGGAGACGGGATCCTGTGCAGAAACACTGGAAAGAAACACAGTTAAGCACTGTTATAAACAGTTGAATATGAAGAGGTCAGACACCAGGCACCACAGCGTAATAAAAACTCTGAGGCATCAGGTAATCACACACTGTCTGGTCGCCTCAGGCAGAACTGCCTAAATGTTTCCTCCCAGCAGACAAAGATGTGAAAAATACCTCTTTCTCTGTCTTACACTTTACATACATCGCGGCTGACCGTAGTTCTAGCTGACCAGCAGAATTCTTCCTTAATATATAAAGTGGAAGATAAACGTCACTCCACCTCACATGGAGGCTCAAGAAAGCATGTGTCACAGCATGTTAGGGTGTCTTCCAGCTGCAGCCCATCTTTATCACCAGTGTGAGATGGTATAAAGATATCACAGTTGTTTGGACAGGGTAAACGTGAGCTTTATTTGAAATACCCCAGCCACAGCCTAGAGAGAGAGACAACATTCCGTTGTCACCTCATCACATCACATTCCAGCTGTCATCAACACAGAAGAGTCTGAAGAGCCTGCAATCAGATGTCTCCGTTAACTATCTACATGAGAGGGAAGGAGTGATGATAGGAAGATAGTATACCCATCTTGGAAGAACATCCTTTGCAGTGCTGCCATTGAGCCGAAAGCCTGTGACCAACTACCTGATGCTCTGTGAAACCTTTGCAGATTACAGGATTCTTCGTAAGAAAAATTAATACCTAATACCGCTTTCCTTTTTAACACTGGTTATATTTTACGGGTGTCATGCTTCACTTTGGAAGTCTAGGGTGCTTTATATGTCCTTTCTCTCTAAATAGTTAGTGCCAAGATATCAATAATGTTTGTGTTTAGCTGATAAATACCTTTTTTAGGTCTCGCGCCTGCGATGCATATGGCGAAGCCATATGCCATCGCGCAGGCGCGATACTATAGTCACCGGCTATGCTTCCCAGGAGACAGGAGATGTCACGCGCACGCTCTGGAAAGCGATCGGCGCCGGCCGCGCGCGCGCGTTCCCAATCTCCTGTCTCTCTGGGAAGCACACAAGCAAGCCCAGCAAGCCCCGCCAAGGTAACTTGAAATAATCTTTATTTCTTGTTAAAGTTTGTCGGCGGAGGCGGGGGAAGCCGTGGGCTTTGCAGCACCAAGCGAGTGTCTCTTTAAGCTCGCTGCGATGCTGCTGCTCTCGTGAGCCGCCGATGTGCACTCGGGCGGAGGTACTGTGCCTGTCTCCCCAAAACACGCCTCCGGGATCCGAGCAGGCACGAAGGAAGTGAGACTCCCTGCTCGGTGCGAGCGAGGCACGGCGGAAAAGAGAGAGAAAGCTCGCCACTGAGGAGGAGCGCGGAGGGCCAGGCCGGCCAGTCACAAGGTAAACTCCCCTGCACTTTAGGGCTTTCTTGTAAGCTTTGTTTACACCCCTGCAACAACAGGGAAAAGCACCATGCTCGCGTATTTAAGAAAATCCCCATCGCCCTTAAAACTCTAACATTTGCATCGTAAGGTTACTTTTGTGAACTAGGCAACGATGTTCAAATGTGTACCCTCGTTTTGTAAGATTTAGAGGGAAAAAAGCGGACCTTATTAACGAGTGTATATAAGTTTTATACTTGGAAAAAAGACAAACTCAATCAGCAAATTCGGCTGTAAATGTGATAACATTTGATATGCAATTAAATGGTGCTTTCCACTGTCCACATGCAGAATGACGTCTTATTTCAGAGGGCCAAGTCTCTCTCACCGTTTGTCTCATTCAAAATCAAGTTCTCTCGTCTCATCGTCGATTAAAAAAATAACGTTCTTCTCTCCTGTCAAAGATGACTGACAATTAAAATGATCGTCACTTTGGTGGGCCCGGCCTCACTTTCAATTTATTGTCTAGACGTGCCCTTCTTTTCTTTCTTCTATGACTCTCTAATAGACGAGTTGCTAAGCATTCCAGCGTGAACTGAGGTTCCAGTGGTAAAAAAACAGTAACCGTTTAAACGTTTTAGAAAAATTGTTACCTTTATTTTTGGACTTTGAACATGGCTGCCGTTGTGCAGCAGTTCATAAATCTTGAAATTATAGTATTTATTTGTTTTTGTAAACAGGAAGTGACATTTACATTAGTTTACCCGTTGCACACAATTATAAGAAAACGGATTACAGAGGGCTGACGGTTGATTATCGTAAATCTTAATGTGAAAACAGTTATGCATAGCTCAAAATACATTTTTGACCATTCTAGAAAAACGAGTTCGGGCATATTCGGATATTTCTCTTCAGTGCCAGAATGATTTGGAGAACGCTATCTAAAAAGGAAGGGTTTGACATGGTTGGATTACGATCAAAATTAGGCCTGGGCACCCATTGAAGAACTGGGCCACACTTGTGGATAATTAGTTGTCATAAAATGTTGCTTCATTCGTATCGGGGGAGTTATTCCTCTATCTTAATCCCTTCTTTTTGCTATTCTTCTTCACCTGGCATATCTCACTTTTCTTTTTGTCTCTCATTTCATTTTGTTACTCTCTTTCCTTTGTCATTTTGTCAAGGGATGAATGTGTTTCACAGTATTGTTGTAAAAAAACGATTGTTTTGAGTTGTCACCGAAGTTTTTTTTTCTCAGTTTTATAGCTAGCCTTATTTTTTTTAAAATATTTTCTCTCAATTAAAAACGGGGGCCCCTCGCAGTTTTGAAGGTGACAAGATGGCAGCAAACACCTCAGGCTCATGTGTCTGCTGCTGGAGACAAAAGTAGAGCCTCTTAAATGGCCACCATTTGTAATCTGTCTCTTTGCACGCACAAACCCTCTTTTTCTTCATCTCCACTTACACTAGTGCTAGCTGTGATGCTCAAAAACAGCCTCGCCACTCGCTGAGGCCTCATTGTCCCGCTCAGGAGACGCACCACATGCTGTGCCGGCTCAGTTTGGTCCATTGTCCTACAGCACATGACAGTGAGCACCCAGGGTCTGTACTGGGTCATGCTGAGGTCTGGCATCTGCTCTTCACCTGCAGCAGCCTTTCGGGCTGTGTGCCACCAACCAAGGCAAATGTTGGGAGTTTATTTGCAGCTAAAAAAAGCAAAATAAAAACAGCCGACCAGCTGGCATTTGCCTCAGGCCACTCTGCCAATCCGACCCTGGGGTTTGATATGGATGTCTGAGTTTGATACAGACATCTGATACTGAATACAATTATATTTTATCTTGGGGCGTAGATCTTTTCACATACACATTGTAATTGTCAATCATTATGGAAGCTTGGCATGCGTGTTTTACTCTGCAATATCTTAAAGACATTTAATTTGCCCTAGAATCCACCTACTTAAGCCATCTGGCTCTAATTTTTGATATCCTTTATTTATGTTTATAGAATTGAGTATGTGTAATGAACGTGCTGTGTTGTCTGTGGATATGGTGACTCGCTGAATGGGTGTCTAGCTGCCTGAGGGCGAAAGTAGTTCTAGGAAGAGGTGGGTCCTGAATTATTTGAGGACAGCACAGTACTTCTTGAACTTGTGGACTGGTGCTGGTTAGGCTTTCCTGAGCTGGGCTGCCACCTTCTCCTGGTGTAGTTGCAAGTAAATTGGAGTTTCTGGAGTGGTTTAGGACATTAGAGTGGCATTTATTTGTTGGGAGGGGTTAGCCAGGTCAACAGAGGTTTGCGTGAATCCTTCCAATACTTTGAGCGCTTATGCCATTGACAGACCATCCAGAGTTCTGTCATGATTGACATTACAGTTCTTCACATTTTGGAGCTATCTCGACCATGTTTTCTCTAGAAGGCACAGACAAATAATGATGGTGCAGTTTTTGACCAAATATTTGGCCAAAGCATGAGTGGTTATGCGGGGAGATAAACACCTCCTTGGCCTGTGCTCGAAACATGTAACAGTAGCTGGTTTGCAGCTATATAATTTTCAGTGTTTTGAAGACTGTTATTTCTAGTGCTGTGTTCTCTGATGTATATGTGAAGTGTGCAAAGTGATTGCAGTAGATGTGCTGTATTATAGGCTTCTGGACAAGCTACCATTAGGAAGCACTTTTTTGGCTGAAACTTGTATTCAAAGGCCTAAACATTCGAACTTGTAATTCAGCAGAAGAAGCTGGCTTGCATGGCACCTCCGACCTCGATTTCTCAAGTTTATTAAGTTGGCTCTGTCAGAAAATGAGCAAGGCGACTAACAATCCCTTTTGTGCCTGCCATAAGGCAAAGGAGCTTGTGCCCTGCACTTTCAGGTCATCGAGGACCCATGAAGAAGCAGAGTAGAGTCATACTTCCCAACACTTGCTCTGTACAACTTCACTTTTATTGCACGAATAGCCACGGTTTAGTATAGGAGCCATAAGAGAACATTTAAAAATTCGACAAATGTTCTTTTAAGAATGCTTTTATTAGTTTATTTATGTTCAATCATTTAAATTAATCAAGCAATAAAATCCAAATTATCTGGGGACTGACCTGAAGCAAACAAGCCGGAGTGAGGGTAGGGTAGAGTGCCAAGGGAGGGCCAGTAGAAGCCTCTGCTACCTTCCTTGCAGCATCCCGGCCTTAGTAACATTGGAAATTATTTTAAAATTCTACTTAAAACGAGCATATTGCTTTGCACGCCCCACCAGCCACTCTAATATCTGTATTGAACACCTTAGTGCGGTGGGATTAGTGATGAAATAGATTTCTTGCCAAATTTCAGCAATAAGAAATTACTGAACAAGCATTTATAAAGCCAATAGGACTTGCCTGACCGACTAGGTTTGTAAATTTGTTTTAATTTGGATTGCTGCTGCACGCTTTTTATTGAACTACTCTTTATGAAGTTGTGACGTAATAAATTATCCCAGCAGTATGCGCTATTGCTTAGAATATTAACAAGTCAGGACAATTTTAGAGCAGATGTTTCTAAACTGCTTTGAAAAAACCTCTAAAGTTGTGTACTTTACGTACATTTTTGGAGACTCGATTGGCTGGAAGAAGGGTTGTGCAGTTTGTCAGTAACACAGATATAATGTTCAGTAACCATTGCACACTAGGCACCCACCCTTTTCCTCTCCAGTGAGGCATTTTATTTCTCTCCTTCAACTTGTGTATCTGATGCTTACAGTGGTTTAATCATTTTGCTATTCCATGGCCATTTTCCTTTTGTGGCATGATTTCAGAACATGTTTAGCCTTATACATCTGTCAGCATGATTTGTATGAATGGGGCCTAGGGATGGCTAACTTCTATCTGTACTATTTAGCATCCACGATTAGTTCAGTGGGGGATGGGTGAAACCCATCCTCCTGGTGGGAACGAGGTGCATCATCAGAGCTGTGTGAATAATAACTGCGTCAGCCCCGTGCGTGAGGTGCATCATCAAAGCTGTGTGAATAATAACTGCGTCAGCCCCGTGCGTGAGGTGCATCATCAGAGCTGTGTGAATAATAACAGCGTCAGCCCCGTGCGTGCGGTGCATCATCAGAGCTGTGTGAATAATAACAGCTGTGAGCCGTGCGTGAGGTGCATCATCAGAGCTGTGTGAATAACAGCAGCTGTGAGCCCGTGCCTGAGGTGCATCATCAGAGCTGTGTGAATAATAACAGCTGTGAGCCCCGTGCTGAGGTGCATCATCAGAGCTGTGTGAATAATAACAGCTGTGAGCCTGTGCATGAGCATCATCAGAGCTGTGTGAATAATAACAGCTGTGAACCCGTGCCTGAGGTGCATCATCAGAGCTGTGTAAATAAAAACGGCGTCAGCCCCGTGCGTGAGGTGCATCATCAGAGCTGTGTGAATAACAACTGTGAGCCCGTGCATGAGGTGCATCATCAGAGCTGTGTGAATAATAACAGCTGTGAGCCCGTGCCTGAGGTGCATCAGAGCTGTGTGAATAATAACTGCGTCAGCCCCGTGCGTGAGGTGCATCATCAGAGCTGTGTGATTAATAAAAGCTGTGAGCTCATGCCTGAGGTGCATCATCAGAGCTGTGTGAATAATAACTGCGTCAGCCCCGTGCGTGAGGAGCATCATCCACATTGCTCAGGTCATCCAAATTCCTGCACTCTCTACCACACTGCTTTCAAGAACAGCATACTCTTGCACACACTCTCACTGCTCACCAATTCAAAGTTTGCTAAAATATTTATGCAACGCATTGTCATACACAATGCCAATAACTCAAACTTTAATGCTGCGAGACCTATTGCATTGTAAATGCTTGTTCTTTCTTTCATTCAAACAGAGGTTAATGCAGTACTTGATTGCCTTTAGGAGTATTCTGCTTTTCTTGGCAGCTTCATAAATGGATTTGGTATAATAATTGACTTTAATGTGGTAAGTTGTCTGCGAGTTATGCAGAGGAACTTCAGTACTGTGAGGTCAAGTCATGTACGTTTTTGTTTTCTTGCTTGACTTCTTGAATGTAGGATAGAGTGTTTGCTGTTGGCAAACCCTCGGAGATCCAGGGTTCTGAAGGATTTTGTTTGCACTTGTGTGTTTAGTTGGAGCTTGGCTTAACATATCCTTAGCTTAGACCCTCACACAATTACATTTAGGTTTAATAGCCATCTTTAATCTTGTCAATATTGGAGATTTTTATTATGTTAATTTCGTAAATTGTAATTGTAATTGTAATCGCATTTATATAGCGCTTACTACCCCTGACGAGGCGTCAAAGCGCTTTTTCGGAGAGTAGCACGCCACTCCGGGACCCATAGCGTGTCACCGAACAGGCATAATATCATCTAAACAAGAATATGTGCTCTTTATTATCGCGGGACGTGATAGAGTGATAGATTGCTCTGCTAAACTTCTAAGTGGAATATTCCATTTACCACTGGTATGTATCTGGTAGCAGTGGCTAACAGACTAACATAATGAAGCCTTCATTGCCTCTGTGATTAATGTTACAGTGTTGAATAAACTCAGCAGGGTTTTTGCTCCGTGAATCTAAATTGATACCATGTTTTCAGTGTTCAAGAGGGCAGAAAGGTGTAATTGAAGGTGCTCATAATGCACTTGATTTAAAGACTAACCAAGTGTTGAGGGACAGAGGGGGTTATTTACAAGCCCCTTGAGCCGCTGGTAGGTCACTTTTTCCCATATTAAAAGTGATGTGATTGTAAATAAGCCCTCAAATATTTAAATCAGCTTCATAGAGTGAAGAGGGTGACCTGCTGCAATCCTCTGTTAACATTTGAAGTTATTTTTAACATTCAGTGTTTGCAAAAGACTGGCCCGAGGGAAATGTATGCTGGAATGGGCATGAGTGTACACAGACGGCGGATTTGTACACAATGATCCCACATACTTTATGGGTTGATGCGCAAATATTACATTTGGAAAAAATTACCCGCAAATGTGCACTGACATTTTCTGAATGCACTCTTATTTTGCAAACCGAACCATGTACAAATAGGTTGGTTCACAAAATAGATTGAATCCCAAGGGTTTGCAGAACAACCTCCTAACCAATATTCATTAGGCAGATCTCAATTTGTGAATCCCTGCATTTGGCCACAATCACAGAGGTGGCCTGCAAGGGTCATCTGACCACCATGCCTGTGATCATATTTAAATGACGAAATCCTTTTTTTAAAAACAATACAGCCCACTTTTAGAAATACGGGGGCATATGCACAAGACCCGATCGCCACCACAACATCTCCTATAGTGCTCAGATTACATCTCACAAAGTGCAAACAACTCAACCAGCAAACTGCTATGGATATGTAGATAAGCTAAGAATAGCTGACCTATGGTTCACTGACGCATGGGATACTGAACCCAAGAATGTTGAGGAGGGCTTAGCTCACTTTAATGAGGTGGCTAAAGCCGGCATAGATCAGATAGCCCTACTAAGATCTCGATCTAGTAAATCCAGACATGCCCAGACAGCCTGGTTTACACTTGAGCTTCACAACGAAAAAAGTAATTGCAAAAATTTGGAGAGGCGATGGCAACGGGCCCATCTCGCGGTTAGATTATGGCAATGCCCTTTACCTGGGCCTTCCCCAGTATCTGGTAAATAGACTACAAGTAGTCTTAAATGACGCAGCTAGATTGATTCTCAGACTGCCTAGGAAAACCCATGCCACCCCGCCGTTACGCAAGTTGCACTGGTTACCAATAAAACAAAGAGTGGAATTTAAGTGCCTCTGCATAGCTCATAAAGCTATATATGGTCTAGCCCCGGTCTATATAAAAGAACGCTTAGAGGTTTATACCCCTGGACGTTCCCTGCGATCTTCAGAAGCACAGTTCCTGTCATGCCCTCCGTATAAACTCTCCTCAAAAGGTGGTAGAGCCTTTTCAGTACTTGTCCCTCAGCTCTGGAATAGGTTACCCATATTCCTGCGCAGAGAACCTAAACTGCTTCACTTCCGGAAACTACTTAAAACTGTCCTTTTTAAAGAAGCCTTAAATATTTATTAATTCCTCTAGATTGTGTGTCCCATTCATGCAGTGAGTTGTCTATCTCTTTTCAAGTGCTGAGAGACCTGGCGGTGATTTAGCGCTATAAAAATCGCAATAACAACAATAACAACAATAAAGGGAAATATAAGACAGCCCTTACCCAGTATAACAAAAACATGAGGCTGGTTCGGAAATCCTATATTGCCCAACAGCTAAGCCAGGCAGAGAACACACCCAAAGCACTGTTTCAGATTCTGAAAGCCTTTACAAATCCTAAAGCCTGTGATCTGGAGGAAGCCTCACCTCAAACCCTCTGTAACAAAATAGCTGACTATATTATACAGAAAATTGATACTATCTATAAGAAGATCACCTCTGCTGGCAGTACGCAGATGGTTGCCGCCACTATAGAACCCTCACCTTGCCTGAAGGTAAATTCATTGCTGAGCTTCCGTCCTTTAACTGAGGAGGAGGTGGAAACCTTAATGTTCAATGTAAAATCAGGCTTGCCGCTTGATGTAATACCTGCCAGAATCTCTTCCTCTCTTGTTAAACAACTGTCAGCCACAATTTGCTCTCTACTTAATTTATCATTGAAGGAAGGCCATCTGCCATTGGCATGGAAGGCGCCACAGAGCATTCCAATCTGCAAAAATACCAAAGTCTCTATGGAAGATCTTTCTAATTTACGTCCAATCTCCCTTTTACCTCTCATGAGCAAACTGCTGGAAAAGCACATTAACAAACACCTATCGGACCATAATGAATCAACAGCCTGCCTTGATCCATCACAGTCAGGCTTTCGGCCGAAACACAGTACCGAAACAGCCCTGGTGGCCATCACAGATAACATCAGGGTAGCACTAGATAGCAGACAATCCACTCTCCTGGTGTTTTAGATCTTTCCGCCGCATTCGATACAGTCGACCACCAGATTTTGCTCAGGAGACTGAAGGAATCCGGTATTGGTGGAGTGGCACTGCAGTGAATGACATGTTTCCTTACTAATCGCTCCCAGACCGTTAACATGGGAATGTATCGTTCTAAATCTAAAGAACTGACCAAGGGAGTGCCTCAGGGCTCTTGCCTAAGCCCCACTTTGTTTAACATCTATATCGCTCCCTTGGCCGCACTTCAAAGGAACTATGGGTTTATACCAATATCATATGCAGGTGACACTCAACTTACCTTCTCCTTCAATTAATCTTTCCAGGCAGCTCAAGCCACCTTCTCTTCTGGCATGTTTGCAGTATCCCAATGGATGCGCAACAACTTTCTACAACTAAATGCCGTAAAGACTGAGAATATGCTTTTTGGAGAGGCTCCACTGCTGTGGACACCAGAGTGGTGGCCAAGAGAGCTGGGGATTGCTCCAGCACCAAAGACAATAGTAAAAATCTAAGGATTCACATTGAGCAGGCCTTAACCATGAAAGAACATGTGACCCACACGGTTTGCTCATGCTTAAATGTGCTTAGCCTGCTGAGAAGAGTCTTCCCTTTCCTTCCTGATTCCACATGGAAGACTCTCATTCAGACTTTAGTGTTGAGCAGATTGGTCTACTGCAACACCTTGTTGGTTGCAGCTAATGAGTCCTCTCTGGACCGCCTACAGGTAGTGCAGAATACGGCAGCTCGTCTAACACTGAATGCCCCTTACAGAACAGCTTCACTCCCCCTTCTCCAACAGCTCAACTGGCTGCCTGTATGCAAACTAATAAAGTTTAAGGTTTGCTGCATTGTCCACAAAGCAGTGTGGGGTAAAGGACCTATTTCCCTGGCGGAGAAACTTAACCGTTACATTCCTCGTAGGGATCTCCGCTCTGGTTCGAAATCCCTCCTCAAGATACCTAAGGTCAAGAAGTTAAGGACAGGGGGAAAAGCCTTTTCATATCTGGCTCCTCTCTATTGGAACCAGCTTCCCATCTCATTGAGGCAGTGCCCGGACCATCTGCAGTTTAGAAAGGCTTTGAAAACTGTTCTGTTCTAGACTCGCTCCTGTGTGACAGCTTTCCTATGTGTGCCGTGAGCACTGAGATACCCCTTCGGGGGTGATTCAAGCGCTATATAAATCAATAAAACAAATAAATATATAACAGTAATGGCCAACAATAACACTAAAACCATAATAAGCAGATTTTAGATCTATCAGCCTTAGGGTGGTCTTCCCACAAACCTTTTGCCTTCCTCCTCCCTTTTTTGCAGATTTTGTTTTTGTTGGCCTTAGGACATGGTGCACTTTGCCAATGCTGAACAGTGCTAAAGTGCTTGTGCTCTCTCCTTTAAACATGGTAAAATTGGCATGCACCTAATTGGCATAATTGCCTTATATGCAAATCCCTAGTAAAGTGGTACTACATGTACCCAGGGAATGTAAAATAAATTCTACTAGTGAGCATACAGCACTCTTTGTGGCACCTAGCACTACTGCCTCAAAGTACATCACACTAGCCTATTGTGTCCCAAGCAGACTGGAACCAGGGCAGGGAGGCAGGATATTCCAGACACTTGTGTAGGGGGAAATGTCAGACGCTTATCATAATTGAAAGTGGGCACAAGGTATAAATATTGGACTCTCAGACCTACTCTTCAGATCACTTCTCGACCTAAGAAAGACCCAGAAGAATGACTGCTCTGCTGCAAGAAGGACTGTTCTGCTAGTCTGCTGCTCTAATGCTTTGCGGCCCTGCGTCTTTGCTGCCCTGTGCCCTGTGCCTGAGTGAGAAGGACTAAATCTGCACCTTGAACCCAGGACCAGCAGAGGGACTCCAAGGGCTAGTTGGCTGGCCTACTGATAAGAGCCTCAGAGACAGAAAAGGGACCCATGACAGTTAAGGATATGCCTCCAACAGGAGTCTTCCTAAAACAAGCAATCTTCAAAAGAAGTGAGATGCAGATCTCTTAACAAGGGCCAGCACGTGTGACTAAATCAAGTCATAGAAGATTTGGGGGTCACTTAGATAAACAACCTATGCCTGAATATGGATCTGTTGATCAATGAAATGTGGTCATTCTTACATAGCCTGATAACCAAATGCAAATATTTTGAATGCATTGAAGTTTTATCAGTTGTTTTTACTAGGTCAACGTACAGTCTCAAATAACAGACTGCAACACTTTTGACTGGCAAAGCGCTGCCCACTCTATCTAGCATTATGGATCTGTTATCACCACTTAACAATGTCAACCATACAAAGCTATCATTTGAGGGGGAGGCGCGCAACGGGGTCCCTTCTTGTTTGTATTATACATCAATAACCTGAGTTCCGCCTAGAAACATGTTTGCGTGGATGTCCCTATAATTACCAGCACCCCTACACCAGTGTTACTATATGCAGAAGACACAGTGTTAATTGCTTGCGCCCCCAGGGCCTTGCGTTGTCTTGTAAATAACCTCATACATTTCATGGCGGGCCTTGACCTGTCCACAAACTTCACTAAGTCAAATAATGGCCTGTGGTTCCAAATATATGAGCATGCAAACCTTGACTGTGGATAATAACCTACTTGACCAATTTCTTTTCATATCTAGGTGTCAACTTTGACTCCTCAGGCAGGTGATTACCTAATATCTTCAATAGACAATTGAAGCTCAGTCAGTCTGTGGGTACTCTCTTCAATTTACTACGACCAACAGGAGGCAAAACAATTTTACTATTGCTGGAGATAATTATGACAGTGGGGCAGATTTACAAGCCCCATGTGGCACATTTACGCTGCTGTGACGCAGCGACGGCGTAAACCATGCGCCACATTGCGCCTTATTTACAACGTGACACATCTAGGTAGATGCGTCACGTTGTAAAGCCCTGCGCCACAGGAAACTTGCGTTAGGTTTTATGGGGGCGTTCCGGCGCAGGGTGGGTGTCCCATCGCAGGAACGCCTCGTGAAAGTGATGCAGTGAAATCTACAAGTCACATTTACGTCCTTGCTACGTCAAAACCCTGCGCCTGCTTGAAGCAGGCATAAGGAGTGACGCAGCATGTTAGGCGTAAGGCGCCCCTGAGCATTGCTGGAGCCGCGTTGCGCTTGCAACACGACTCCATACATTGCTTATTTATTTTTATGTGTATTTTGTTTTCTTGTTTTTGTATTAGATTTTTCGAGTGTTCATAACAATTGCAACTTCAATACCATCTTGCCACCAAAACACTGCATGCATCATAAGCTTTATGTAATGCCCCTTATCTTAAAATGAAACCTTTTGATGCAGTGTTACCTTAATTTTGAAGGGGTAATGTTCATATCCATTTAGGTCTTGTCTGATGCTGACAAAAAGTAGGTCATGAACGGACTCCATATATCTTTCGGCCTTGAGGGCTGCAGGAGTTCTTCAGTGTAAACGTCCAGCTGATCATTGCAGTACCCAATGTCCTTTAGATACTGATCCAATTTAACCCCTTCCGTTCTCGCTCGTCATGACACACGCTGGGCTAATTCCCCCACGGTGCTGAGCATTCTATTAAAACGGGCGTGGTCATGACGAGCTCAGCTCATCATGAGCACAGCGCCACCATGCAGCGTGATGAGCTAAGCTCGTCACGAGCACAGTGGCGCTGCGCGCGCCCCTCCTCCACCGAGAGCCGTGGGAGAATTAGCCCCACGGCGAAGGTGTTAAGAGCTGGCCTCTTACCCCAGTGAACAGCCACCCTCCTTTTTGCTAGTAAATAAAGAGACCACCACCAGCTTACGATTGGCCGGCTGCTGTGGCTTAACAAAGCCAAGGAGACACATGTAGGGAGTGCATGCTACCTGCTCCATCACCATATCCGAAAGGGCCTGTGTCGCATGCACCCAGAAAGGATGCATAGGGCCACCGACCCAGGCCAGGTGAAAGACGTCCGCTTCACGTTCCTGCTGCGAACACACAGGGGCAGATTTAACAGCCCCTTGCTTCAACTTTACGCTGCCATTGCGTCACTTCTGTGATGCAGCGGTGTCGTAAACAATGCGCCACGATGCAAAATATTTACAACGTGACGCATCCAGGGAGATGCGTCACATTGTAAAGTCTTGCGCTACATTATAACTGCGTCAGGTATAATGTATGCCTCTGTGTACATGTCAAGTAGTTAGGGTACTGGTATGGCTGCATATTCTTTGTAAAACTCACTTATAGGACCTGCACTGCCTGTGGTTTTCCCACTAGGGAGCATACGTATACCTTCCCTGATCTCGTTGACGGTACCGGGCTGCACTAAAAACTCTCTCTGTCCTAGTGAGAGCCATGCTAGGGCCCCAGCATCTAAATATGTTGCTGTCTTTTCACCTGTTGCACAATTGTATGCCCCATGCAGCCATGCGTGAAAGTAGACTAAGTGGGACAGTATAGTTGGCGTCTCATGACAGATGTTGCCGTCGTGGGACTCTATTTCTACAATGTGTGTATGCATGCACCCATGGTTCTTTTAGTTTAGCGGCCAGGCTGCGGCCAGTGTGACCTTCCTCCCCATACGACCTTGCAACCGAATGACGGGAAAAGTGTGTCACTTTCTGTACGGCACTGTCATTGTAGTCAGTGGTTGGCACTCTTATTTCTGCCAAGGTGGTGGGGTTCGGGTGGATCTCATTTCCCGGTTCCAGACTCTGCAGAGTGTTCTCTATTGACTGAAGGTGAGACCGAATGGACTTTAATACTCCTGCCTGTAACCCAATACATTCTCCTCTGATAGTGATTTTGAATGCTTCCCACAGTGTATCGGCCCCGTATATGGGCCCCTTATTTTCTTTTAGTTATTGAGTGATCGCTGTGCGCACTCTGTATCAAAATACTAGATTTAGTAGGGCTGTGGCCTAAAGTCTCCACTGATACTGCATGGGAATGTGTGTGGGTATTGCAATCTCCAATAGCATCAGGGCATGTTCTGAGCATGTGTTGCACTTCCATTGTCCATGTTCTCACCTCCCTCGAAACCAACCAATAGTCTAGTCTGGACCATGTTCTACTTACCAAGAAGGTGAAAGTGCCTTCCATGCCCACTGGGTGCGGCAGTCTCTATATATCTATAAACCCATAATTTCCATACTTTCATGTATTGCCTGGGAAACTGTTTGCCCTGTCGGTCTGCCACAGCAGATCAGTCCAGTGCGGAATCTAGATATGTGTTGAGGTCCCTACCCCAAATAATCAATGGGCTATTTCAGAGCATGTAGTCAGCACCAGATCTGAGTATATAACTCAGGATCATCTACATTGGGGCCATATGAGTTTACAATAGTTATAGCAGTGCCACATAGTCTTCCCTGAACAATTACAGCGTCCATGATCATCAATCTCAGAATGTATGATTGTGAATGGAACCCTCTTCTTAATTGACAGGAGGACCCCCTCAAATATGATGAATGGGATGAAGCTAAGCAGACTCAAGCCCATCTTGCCCCCATAGCATGTTCTGTGTAACAAGTGAGATGTGTTTCTTGCAAGATTTCGACCTGCACATGGTTGCGGTCCAGATGGGCGAGTATCTGTCTTGTTTAGTCTTTGCACATTCCATGTAAGTAAGTTAATGCAACCTGTGCTAGGGGTCATTGCAGTTGGGCGTGGTCCTGTAACATTCTACACAGCAATATTGGCATTACATGGCATGACATTAAGCACATATAAGTAGTGCTACATTGTTGGACCTGCAAACAGCAAAGATAATGCTCATTCCCACCCACTTCAGCATCCAAACCTTGCTAAAGCCATTGATGCAAATAAAAAGAGTAAACAACAAATATACAAACAAAATACTACAGTATACAATTACAATCATATCATCACATGGTAAAGTCAAGTTGGGTATACCCTTATGGGGCTGCTAGAGGCCAACGGACCCTCCAGGGTGACGGAGTTGCCCGGGAACCTGTCTGTTGACATTTAAATGGATCAATATCCCAGGGGGAACAGTGGTATAATATCTAGCAATGGTTGCAAGGGACCCTGCAAATCAGGCAGCAATCAGGCAACCCATGGGTCGAATACAAGGGACGCTAACCAATAATTTGAGTAGTATTTACTAAACCTAATCCATTGTTGTACCCCTGTTTGTTAGCAGTTCATTGAGAGCTCGTTCCCCTCAGCAGTAATAACAGTTAATTTATCAAGCTTTCTTGGTTAGGTTTCACAGAACAGAACTTACGTACAATCCTTGACTTTTACCTCCTCCATCTTCAGGTGTCTAGGGGTGTTAACTCAGATCGTGGTGGGCTTTGCTGTGTTTGTGTCACTAACTTAACAAAGTACATAGCCGCTTCCGTGTGGCAAATATTTACTGCGCACCATCATGTTCAATGCAAAGTGAGGCTGGATAAAGCATGACATATCGTAACTCAGCTGATTGCAATCCTGTTTGACATGGAAAAAGTCCCTCCGAGCTGCCTGTACTACCACCATTAAATCAGGGAAGAAGGAGACGGCATTCCCCTGGTATTCTATGGTTTGTTTCTCCCTTGAGAGGCGGAGTACTGTATCACAGTAATTCAGCAATTTGGCAATGATTGGTGGTGAAGTGGTCCCAGGAGGCGGTCGAGCTACCAATGACCTGTGCGCTCTGTCCACAATGAACACCATGGAAAGCACCATCACCAAGTGATCCATCCACTCGAAAGTCCAATCAGATCCTTGCCAACACTTCATCTTTACCAAAGCAATCAATACCATCTGTGTGGCCCTCATCCCAATACTCAATGACTGACTCACGACCACTACTTTCCCGGACACTTGGAACATGCCATCATATTTAGCTACTGAATAAACCCATAGTGGATCCGAAGATTCTAGCCAGCTACAGACTGATGTCTTTCCTACTATATCTGGCAAAAGTCCTGAACAAGCTTGTCAATAAAAGACTAGCCAACCACATCAACAACAATTACCTCCTGGACCATTCGCAGCCCAGACTTAGGCTTAGCCACTGCACCAAGATAGCCCTCATCACTGCCACTGACAACATCTGTCTTATAATGGAAAAGTTAGTGATACTGGCACTCATCTTCCTCAACCTCTGCATCATGTACAACACATTCTCTTACCCATCATCATCCAATGCCTTCACAAAACTGACATATGTGGACCCTCTTTCTGATGGAACAGTTTCTTCCTCACCAGATGTACCCAGACTGTTAGCCTGGGTCCATACACATCTTCTGGTTCAAACCTGCTCTGCAGAGTCCCTAGTGGATCCTAACTCAGACCCATATACTTCAATGTCTAAATGGTTCCGCTCGCCAACATCCCCAGTATCGCCTTGAACTCAGATGACACTCAGCTCATCCTCTCTGGTAACATATCCAACACCCAGTTGATATTCACCACATACATCTCAGTAGTCACAAAATGAATGAAGACCACCTATCTGAAGCTCGGCTCAGTCAAACCGGAGGTTGTGCTCTTCGAGAGAAACACTTAACTGTTCAGTGCGGTCAGGTGGCCATGACAACTAAGATCGACACCCAATGTGTCGAACCAAGCCAGAAACAAAGGACTAGTAATTGACAATCAAATCTCGCTGATCATCCAAGTCAACCAAGTCACCTCCTCCTCCTTCTACATCATCAACTGCTCAAAAGAATCCATAGATGGCTCTCACTCAACACCCAAAGAACAGTCACACACACCCTGATCACCAACAAACTGGACTACAGAAATGCACTATACGTTGGTATCTCCAAACAGCTCACCAAGAGTCCTCACATCATCCATGATGCTTCAGCCAGACTCATGCTCATTCTACCACCCCGCACTCATATCTCTATGCATATCAGAGAGTTCCACCGGCTCCCAGCTCACAAACGTGCCCTATTCAACCTCCTCACATAAACTCACAAAGCTCTGCACAATCTAGGACTGGCGCATCTGAACAGCCTCATCAGCTTCCACACACCAATGAAAACCCTCCAATCGGCGGCTTCCTGCTGACCCACTTTCCCTGCATCCACAGAGCTGACAGGTGCACTTTCTCTTGCCTGGCTCCCAAAGTCTGGAATGACCACCCCGCACATCAAAGCCACCAACTCAATTCTAGAATGTTGTCAAAAACTAAAAGCTTGGCTTATCCAATAGGCCCTGAGAAGGGAGGAAAAATACTTCTCTGGTGCCAGGATACCCTCCTGGGTGATATGTGGCTCATAAAAATTGGCATTAGAGCATAACATAATAAAACCTCTATTTCCCCAAGGTTATGCTTAGGCTGCATTGAGTTGTAATGGACTCAATCAAGACACTGATGGTTGGAACTGGCATTCAGAGTAGCTGAATCAACAGTTGTCTAGGACAATAATTCACACCTATTGGCTACTTCTGTTTCAGACCAAATGCATCTTGCTAGAGGTGAGAGAAGAGTTAATGGGACAGGGGAAGAGAATGGGAAGGAACCAGACAGAGACAATTTAATGGTACATAAACTTGAGGAGACATATATAAAAGGTGGTTTCACAAGGCTCACAAGTCAGATAAGAGCTGGGCTAAGGTTGTAAAAAATAGAACTACCACATCTATGCCATGCTGCTGTCCTAGCCAAAACAATGGAAGCAGGGTAATCCACCTTGAACCAGATGGCCTCTTTTCTGCCCTGCAATGTCATTAACTACTAATAGTGGGCATTGTTAGGGAGGAAGTTCTACGGGGTCAGGAGAGTGCATCTTTACATAAGCCTGAAAGAGCAGGGGTCTATGGGATCTAAGAAAAGTATTAGACGTGCATGAAGGGGAGATGACAGAAGTGTAACATGAGGCAGGCCAATTGGCTCTTGGAATGCCAGGTCAGCAACCCACTAATAGCTTTTCTTTTTCACTCTCGCATCTGCAGGGGCTCAATCTGGCTAAGGCCTTAGACCACGCCTGACGAGGGCTCATCCAACTTGTGTTTGTCCACCTTTACGAGCCTTCAGGTTGAAGATGGGTGTTGGGGTCAAACCTCTGCTCATATTTATTGGCTTCCTTTGACCTCCTAGGAGTAGGTGAAGTCTGGGCCTTTTAAAGATTGTGTAGTTTCTACTCAAGTTGGCAGCCTTGATTGCCCTTCGCCTTTCTTCCTCGTTCCTGGGTTTATTTGTTCAGTAGTAAGAATTATCTGTGCCTTAGAAAAAAGTGCATGGCTACTGCCTTTCATGTATTCCCTTCCTTGCCCTTTTTGCATCCTTTCCCCATTCATCGCCATCCTTGCCTGGCACATGTTACTATATATATTACTGGCCCTTCTCTGATTACATTCTCTTTTTTTTTTAGCTAAACACACAGAACACACCATTGTCCCTACGGCCAGCTGGTGCTGTGTATACTTTAGTTCTTATTATAATTTACAATTATAATTTGTGCATCAATCTCTCATAGACCCTCACCCACTACATTACCAGTCATGGTGTACCGTAACAGAATAACCACTCCTCGCTGGTCACCACGCATGACTTGAAAACACTTCCCATTTAGGCTCAAATCAAACACAGCACCTCTCCAACCACAAATCCTACAAGGCGTAGCATGCAATCAGTGTGAGTAAGCACTCCAGCACCCCACATAGCGGTAGTAAGTGTTATACAAATGCTACAATACATCACAATAGAGTGATATAGATTTAATGTACCTCTGGAGGCCATCCCCGACATGTAATGGTAATACTGAAAGTATTTTATTTTCTGGCACATTCATCTCGAAATCCATTTGACTCACACAGAAACGTCAATGGGAACTAAAGCTTATGACACAATATTATATACTGGCGTAGTTTCTGCCGACAGAAAATGTATGATAGTCTTATCCCAGTGGGGCAAAGACCACTGGAGCAGGCACCACTTCAGAGATCCCACTCTAATATGTGTCTACTGTCATTCATACAAGGTTTCTACTGGGCACAGGGTTTTCTAATGGGCACATGAAAGAACAAAATTCAGGGGCTCCCCATGCGTCACTTCTGCGCCACCGGTGCATCACTTTTTGTGACGCACTAGTAGCATAAAAATGCGCCATTTTGCGCAATATTTACGAAGTGATGCATCTAGGTAGATGTGTCACTTCGTAAACCTCTGCGCCACATTATACCTGCATCAGGTAAAATGTATGCAGGGTGGGCGTACCCCGCAAAAAGGGTCGTAGGAGTGGCGCAGTGAAATCTATGAGATTTTGCTGCGCCACTTCTAGGACGCCAATGCGTCAAAACCTTATGCCTGCCTCATGGAAGCGTAAGGGTGACGCAAGTCCTTGTGAAAAAAACATTGCTGGAGTTGCGTCAGGCTTCCGACACAACTCCAGCAATGCGCCACTTCTTGCGCTGACAGATACGTCAGTTATACTGACGTATCTGTCCTTCCTTGCGACATGATGTGTCATATTGTAAATATGACGCATCATTGGTGTCGCAAGGAGGGTGTACTGAGAAGTGGCGCATCGCTGATTTCTTAATGTATTCCTCACTACCACCCTGCAACAGTGCCCCTCATCTCTCCATAGCCCCCCTCTCGCAAGCATTTCATTTGTTTATGGCGTTACTCATACCAGTATAGGGTGTCGGATCACTTTACATCACACTCACACACATTATACAGAGACAATTAACCATACATCTGTAAATAAGACCACAGGAAATTCTACATAAGACAGTGAGGATTACAAGATGTAGAAATCACGTCACCCATGCTAGCGGGCAGTATATTTTAAGAATGTTTGGTTTGGAGAGGCACAGTCTTGTGGCTCAAAACGTACCATAGTGGTTGTCGTTGGCTTTACTAATATGAATGCATTTCTACCGAAACAAACCCTTCTTAGCAACATTAGGATAATGAAAGACTGAGGGGGACATAACTGAGCAATCCCCATAAAATACAGTTCTGTGATTTGGATGGTGCACACTCTTTGAAGCAGGCACAATAACCCTTTGTGCGAATTTATGACGAGTCAGAACTGCCAGTAGACAACACTCCATCTCTCTCCAGCAGGAACATTAATCACCAGAGTTATCTTGACATTTTTATAGATGCCTGAAAACCGCGACCCGAGGTCAACGCCAGATGTGCCTGCACCGGTCGCAAAGGCCTAAAGTCGGTCCTGATTTTATCTTTTATCGTACCTTTTTTATTTGTGAGGAAATCTTAGACTACTTTGACGTCTGCGGAACCTCTTTTACCTGTTTGGCAAGTTCGGACTGTTGCATGTGTTCAGTCAGCGAGGGGCAGGGGCGTAACACAGGCCCCCGCAGCCCACGCGGTGCGGGCGGGCATCAAGCTCCAAGGAGCCCCCTCGGCACTGCACTCTGGCCAGAGAGCTCATGATTGAGCCCGGAGGGGGGCCCTCTACGTACCGTGCAGGGAGGCCCCCTCAGTTTTCGTTACGCCAGTCGCGAGGGGAGCTGACACCTTCGCATCCTCCCCGGTGCCTAATATGTCTGTGGAGACTGCTGCACTCAGTGTTGTGACTGATCTCAAGCTAAGTGGAAGGAGTTGGTCTGCAGTGTCATGCTGCAGGCTTCATTGACTACTTACGTGCTTTTAGAGAAGTAATTGAAGTCACTGATGCAATAAATATCACTGCTGCTGCTCAGCAAATGGATATCATTACCCTCTCTTTTAAGGAACAAGGCTCTGGGCATGCAGCCAGCACCTTGGATGGAGGGAGTAGAGTATAGCCCTCCATAGAGGAAAACAGAATCTCTGCTGCAGGCAATGGATGGATTCCAATGGATTGTTTTACAATATCCATACGGTGGGCAATGGATCCGCCCCTTTCAACTATTGACTTTTCTCGACCAGCCAGTTTCAGCCATTGGCTTGAGACCTTGTCAATCAGGTTTTGCCACTGTTTAATGAGCATTCATCTCTCATGTATTGCTCGTGGTTGTTGGGGTACAGTGTTGTGCATGATGTGCGGGCAACTTTCATGCACTGTCTATAGAATACCTCCCACTGCTTTGTATACCATTATAAATTAAGAGCTATTGCAAGCAAAATGCACAACGAGGTAATGCTCCGATTACTTACGAATAATCTTCATTGGACTAAGTTACACACTTTTTCATCACAGGCGTAGGATTCCTCCCACACTCCTGTACAGTCTGTCCTAGACCATTGAGGTACTGCTTGGCAATCAAAACAGGAGTTCCAGGTGGAGAGTCAGATATGTATGAATCAATGCAAGAGGGGTTCAAAATATGTTGTTATCGAGTGCTTGCACAGTTCTCTCTTTCTTTTGCATTTCTTGCCGTCATAATGTAAGAACCAGGTGTAGGCCTGACAGCAGTGAGCACCACCGTTGTTATTCAGAGCAACACTTTGTGGAGCTGTGCTCATTTCAACAAAAGCTGCTCAAAAGCCTTCAAAAGCTGCAGCTCAAAAAAGGTCAGTCACTTCCCTGTTCAAGGACTCTGCATGTGGAGAAGCGTGGCTCAGTGGTTAGAGGCGGCAGACCGGGAAGCTGAGATCGACCGTGGACCAGGGTTTGATTCCCCGCCTCGGTGGGTCTCGGGCCCAAAATTCCACGGCCTCGACAATTCTCGCTCTGGTGCCTACTCAACTCACGGGGTCACACTCTGCGATTCTGGGCAATAGCTTGCTTAATCTCAACTACAGCCCCTTGCGGCGGTATGCCTGGCTTTCACCTTGTGGACACCCTGCCGGGGTTTCTCACAGGGCAATGGCTTTCACCTTGTGGACACCCTGCCGGGGTTTCTCACAGGGCAATACCAGGACGGGTTCCCTAAGCAAGTGCCGGGACGCTTACGGGCAGCTGTGCGCTTTACAAGTCCAACACATTTACATGTGAACTAGGCTACATATACCAATTGCCTTGAGGTCAACCACTGCCGTTTTAAGTAGGGGTGGGTGTAACTGGTGTAATTCTCTCTGGTGTAATTACTTGTAAT
The DNA here is from genome assembly GCF_964261635.1 of Lissotriton helveticus. NCBI lineage: Eukaryota > Metazoa > Chordata > Amphibia > Caudata > Salamandridae > Lissotriton > Lissotriton helveticus. The sequence goes on from NC_136061.1 coordinate 1,759,324,803, forward strand.
TACCACAAAATTACATGTAAAGATGCGTAATTATTTGAGATGTACAATCCAGCTTTTAGTGCTATTTTCTTAGTGTACAGTGTGCCTGTAGTGGCTCGCACAAGTAAGAGTGATGGGGTGGATTTGGGGTGGCGTTGGGGTGGGTTGGCGGGTGGTGGAGTGGTGGAATTCGACAGACAACGGGATAAGTAATATTAAATAAATAAATAAAACCACTTACTTTGCGCTTGCCGCCTTCGCAACTTGGCGATGTGGCAAGCGCAAAGTATGTGGTTTAATTTATTTATATATTTAATATTACTTATCCAGTGGTCTTTCAACTTCCACCATCCCCTCTGCACTCCCCCACTGCCCACCACTCTTACCTGTGCGAGCCGCCACTGCCGTATACTCTTGCATCCAAAATGGGTCTGAGGATGCATTTTGCAAATAGCACTGAATGCTACAGGACACGAACAGCAGGAGCCAAAGCCGCTCACTCTCTCTTAGTTTGCAGTTCTTCTGCTCCTTCAATAGGATTTTGTTCCCCAAATGAATCAATTACTCAAACTCGCATAATCACGCAATTTTGGTAATTTCGCATCACAAAGAGTAATGCATAATTACTGAAATTACTCTGATTACTCCGGCATAATTACGATTTTTCCCAGGCCCACTTTTATGAATAAACTTAAATTCACATCTTCTGATCTGACAAGTGTAATCTCGTCCAAACAGGAAATGTGTTGATGTAATGTAGTTCATTATTAATTCAATATTTCATTCATTCAGTCATATATTTAATAATCCATGTATGCACCTGTGCATTCAGCAATCAATTCATTGATAGATTCATTCGTGAGGTGTGGTGAAGAGGGCAGCGTGGGTAAGGTAGTGCAGTAAGAGAAGCAGGGTTGGGTGCTGGGCAGACTGCCAACACGGTCACAGCGGCTGCCACTGTTATTGCTTCACTTTATTGTGTTGACTCAGCAGCTGTTTTTCATTACACATTAAAAAGACATAAAATCAATTAAACATTGCATATCTGCCGCTGAGGGCCAGGGCAGGACAGTGCAGCTAAGCGCTTCGTAGGGTGGTGGAGGCTGCATCACAGTCAGGCCAGAGCAGTGCAGACCAGAGCAGGGGGCAGTGTAGGCAAGGACAGAATAGCATAGACTAGAACAAGGCAGCATAAGCTACTAAAGGAGAGAATAGGCAAGGGGAGGGGAGTGTAGGCAAAACAGAATGGCATAGATTAGAACAAGACAGATAAACTACCACAGGACAGATAAGATAGCAGTAGCGGCTCCTGGAGGGAGTGCTGCGGGCGGAGCGGTGGGGTGGGACGTGGGAGGGGCATAGTGGGGGGTAATGAACTCTGGCATACGGCCGAACGGTGGTAAGTACATAAATAAATGAATAAAACGAACTAGAGACCCTCATTACTAACAGCAGTGTAAACTAACGTATGTCACAGTGGATTAGAGCATAGCATTGTAGAGCAGAGAAGGATGGCATTAGGTACTGCACTGTGAGGTAGGCTAGACAAGCATAGTTTAGACTATAGCTGGTTAGCCTAGGCTGCTGAGGAAGATATAGAGTTAAGTAGGGCAGCTTAAACTAGAACAGTAGACCACTGGCTCCCCCCAGGCAGTATAGATTAGAAAATTGCAGTATGTAGAAGAGCAGGGCAATAGAGACTAGATCCTGGCATTGGAGAGTATTGTAAGTCAGTGCAGCCTACAGCAGGGCAGAACAGAATGAAGTATGGCTGCATTAACTACAGCACAGCATCATAGCCTGAGGCAGGACAGCATAAACTACATCAGTACAGTGAAGATTAGGGCAGCATAGCATAGAGAAGAATACTCTAGACTTCAGCAGGATAGCATTGGCTAAAACAGGGCAGCATAGACTGCAGCAGGGTTGTGTAGATTAAAGTAGGGCAGCAGATGTTCCTCCGGTGCAGTGTACACTATAGGAAACAAGTCAGGGCTAGACCAGCCTGCAGATTCTACAGCAGGACATTGTAGACCACAGTAGGGCAGCACAATCTAGAGAACAGCAGTGTAGAGTAGAGGAGGATTGCCTTATCTTACAATGGGCTGTGTATACTATAGAAGAGCAGTGTTGAGTAGATCAGTGCAATGCAAACCAGAGATGAGAAGTGTAGATGAGAGCAGTTCAGCATAGGCAACAGCAGGGCAGGTTAGATCATAGCATGGCAGCAAATGCAAGAGTGAAGTAGCATAGGATGGAGCAGTGGCTAGCTGATTCTACTATGTGAGAAGATGTCCTATCTGCTCTCCGTGGTAAACTGATGTAGCATGTTACAACTGGTTCCACTTATTCCCTGTGACTGTGCGTGTAGTGTACATGAGTGTGCTCAACCAAGATGCGAGGTGGGGTCCCAGCTTTGGTCCCCAGTATGCGGATGTAGGCCTGAAAGCTGGAGGGTGCTTCTCAGTCCTACTGTCAGTCAGGGACCACAGTCTCCACTCTCACTCTATGTCCCTGTGCAATGCAACATACATTCCCCCACCTCCTTCAATTCATGCAATGCCTGGACAATGATGGGGCCTGAAAACAATGTCAAGGTCACAGTCCTCACAAAAGGACAGGCGTTGTCTGGACATCCCTAGCAAACAAGTGCTTTGTATTATGGGGCAGAAACGGAGTGAAAACCACATCCGGGTGTGGCAGTTTCACCAGAAGATGGTTGCCATGAAGCTGAGGTGCACTATAAAGTAAAAGGTACTCTGCTGTGAGTCGTTCCACCAAAGGTGCTAGGCTACCTTTGAGTCTGAGTGGTTGACTTGACTTAGAAAACTGTTCCAAAGATTGGATGTGATTAGGACCCTCGATAATGTTGAATGTTCACTTTTCTACTTGAAGAAGCCCTGAACACCAGAATAGAGAAAGGCAAGAGCCAGAGACAAAAGCCTTATGAGTCTTCTTTTTAAGCATTATAAATCATACCCCCATGACTGAGAAAATAAACACCTTGCTAAGAGGGAGGTTGACTTCCCTGCAGTGAGTGATACTGGCACTCATCTTCCTCAACCTCTCCATCATGTACAACACATTCTCTTACCCCATCCTCATCCTATGCCTTCACAAAACTGACATATGTGGAACCGCTTTCTGATGGAGCAGTTTCTTCCTCTCCAGATGTACCCAGACTGTTAGCCTGGGTCCATACACATCTTCTGATTCAAACCTGCTCTGCAGAGTACCTAGTGGATCCTAACTCAGACCCATATTCTTCAATGTCTAAATGTTTCCGCTCGCTAACATCCTCAGTATCGCCTTGAACTCAGATGACACTCACCTAATCCTCTCTGGTAACATATCCAACACCCAGTTGAAATTCACCACGCACATCTCAGGAGTCACCAACTGAATGAAGACCACTTGTCTGAAGGTCGGCTCAGCCAAAACGGAGGTTGTGCTCTTCGAGAGAAACACCTTGCTGTTCAATGCTATCAGATGGCCATGACAACTAAGATCGACACCCAATGTGTCGAACCAAGCCAGAAACAAAGGAATAGTAGTTGACAATCAAATCTCGCTGATCATCCAAGTCAACTCAATCACCTCCTTCTGCTTCTACATCATCAACTCCTCAGAAGAATCCACAGATGGCTCTCACTCAACACCCAAAGAACAGTCGCACAAACCCTGATCACCAGCAAACTGGACTACAGACATGCACTATACGTTGGCATCTCCAAACAGCTCACCAAGTGTCCTCACGTCATCCATAATGCTTCAGCCAGACTCATGCTCATTCTTCCACCCCGCACTCATATCTCTTTGCATCTCAGAGACTTCCACCGGCTCCCAGCTCACAAACGGGCACTATTCAAGCTCCTCACATGCACTCACCAAGCTCTGCAAAATCTAGGACTGACACATCTGAACAGCCTCATCAGCTTCCACACACCAACGAAAACCCTCCAATCGGCGACTTCCTGCTGACCCACTTTCCCTGCATCCACAGAGCTGACTGGTGCACTTTTTCTTGCCTGGCTCCCAAAGTCTGGAATGACCACCCCACACATCAAAGCCACCAACTCAATTAATTCTAGAATGTTGTCAACTAAAAACTTGGCTCATCCAATAGGCCTTAGATAGGGAGGCAAAATACTTCTCTGGTGCCAGGAAACCCTCCTGGGTGATAAGTGGCTCATACAAATTGGCATAAGAGCATAACATAATAAAGGCTCTATTTCCCCAAGGTTAGACTTAGGCTGCATTGAGTTGCAAGGGAATCAATCAAGACACTGCTGGTTGGAACTGGCATTCAGAGAAGCTACATCGACAGTTGTATAGGACAATAATTCACACCTATTGGCTACTACTGTTTCAGACCAAATGCATCTTGCTAGAGGTGAGAGAAGAGTTAATGGGACAGCGGAAGAGAATGGGAAGGAACCAGACAGAGACAATTTAATGGTACAGAAACTTGAGGATACATATAAAAAAAGGTGGTTTCACAAGGCTCACAAGTCAGATAAGAGCTGGGCTAAGATTGTAAAAAATAGAACTACCACATCTATGCCATGCTGCTGTCCTAGCCAAAACAATGGAAGGGGGTAAGCCACCTTTCACAAGTTGGCCTCTTTTCTGCCCTGAAATGTCATTAACTACTAATAGTGGGAATTGTTAGGGAGGAAGTTCTACAAGGGCAGGAGGGTGCATCTTTACATAAACCTGAAAGAGCAGGGGTCTTTGGGATCTAACAAAGGTATTAGACGTGCATGAAGGGGAGAGGACAGAAGTGTAACATGAGGCAGGCCAATCGGCTCTTGGACTGCCAGGTCAGCAACCCACTAATAGCCTTTCTTTTTCACTCTCTCATGTGCAGGGGCTCAGTCTGGCTAAGGCCTTAGCCCACGCCTGACGAGGGCTCATCCAACTTGTATTGTCCACCTTTACGAGCCTTCAGGTTGAAGATGGGTGTTGGGGTCAAACCTCTGCTCATATTTATTGGCTTCCTTTGGCCTCCTAGGAGTAGGTGAAGTCTGGGCCTTTTAAAGATTGTGTAGTTTCTACTCAAGTTGGCAGCCTTGATTGCCCTTCGCCTTCCTTCCTCGTTCCTGTGTTTATTTGTTCAGTAGTAAGAATTATCTGTGCCTTAGAAAAAAGTGCATGGCTACTGCCTTTCATGTATTCCCTTTCTTGCCCTTTTTGCATCCTTTTCCCATTCATCGCCATCCTTGCCTGGCACATGTTACTATATATATTACTGGCCCTTCTCTGATCATACCTCTTTTTTTTTTTTTAGCTAAACACACAGAACATACCATTGTCCCTACGGCCAGCTGGTGCTGTGTATACTCTAGTTCTTATTATAATTTACAATTATAATTTGTGCATCAATCTCTCATAGACCCTCACCCACTACATTACCAGCCATGGTGTACCGTAACAGAATAACCACTCCTCGCTGGTCACCACGCATGACTTGAAAACACTTCCCATTTAGGCTCAAATCAAACACAGCACCTCTCCAACCACAAATCCTACAAGTTGTAGCATGCAATCAGTGTGAGTAAGCACTCCAGCACCCCACATAGCGGTAGTAAGTGCTGTACAAATGCTACAATACATTACAATAGAGTGATCTAGATTTGATGTACCTCTGGAGGCCATCCCCTGACATGTAATGGTAATACTGAAAGTATTTTATTTTCTGGCACATTCATCTCGAAATCCATTTGACTCACACAGAAACGTCAATGGGAAATAAAGCTTATGACATTATATTACATACTGGCGTAGTTTCTGCTGACAGAAAATGTATGATTGTCTTATCCCAGTGGGGCAGAGATGCACTGGGGCAGACACCACTTCAGAGATCCTGCACTAATATGTGTCTACTGTCATTTATACAAGGTTTCTACTGGGCACAGGGTTTTCTAATAGGCACATGAAACAACAAAATTAAGGGGCTCAATTATGAGCCCCTGCATCACTTTTGCCCCACCGGTGCGTCACTTTTTGTGACGCATCAGTGGCGTAAAAATGCACCATGTTGCACCATATTTACGAAATGACGCATGTAGGTAGATGCGACACTTTGTAAACCTCTGCGCTACATTATACCTGCACCAGGTATAATGTATGCAGGGTGGGCATACCCCCGCAAGAAAGGGTCGTAGGAGTGGCTCAGCGAAATCTATGAGATTTTGCTGTGCCACTTCTAGGGCGCCAATGTGTCAAAACCTTACGCCTGCCTCATTGCAGGTGTAAAGGTGACGCAGGCCCTTGTGAAAGGAAAATTGCTGGAGTTGCGTCAGGCTTCCGACATAACTCCAGCAATGCGCCACTTCTTGCGCTGACAGATACGTCAGTTATACTGACGTATCTGTCCTTCCTTGCAACATGATGCGTCATATTATAAATATGACGCATCATTGGTGTCGCAAGGATGTCACACTGAGAAGTGGTATATCGCTGCTTTCTCCATGTATTCCTCACTACCACCCTGCAACAGTGCCCCTCATCACTCCATAGCCCCCCTTTCGCATGCATTTCATTTGTTTATGGCGTTACTCATACCAGTGTAGAGTGTCGGATTCTCCAGTATTAGGGGTGTCTTTCATAGATTCACATGCTTGAATATTCCCCGTCGTCGAAGTGGGAGTCCCACGGTACATAAAATAGCAGTAATATATGTATACATAAGTAAAATTATTATAATTATACAATATATATACACATAAACTATATATATATATATATATATAAAATACAATAAACTCAAAAGTACCATAGAACTGAATAGGCCCATAGAAAGCCTAAGGGAGAAACTAAACTTAGTAACATATCCATGTCATTATGTCTTGGTCCATATTCCAGCCAATCAGGCTGCAGTTCCCTCTAGAACCTTCTCCTCAGAAGCTCAAGACCTCAGATTTTCTACCGCACGTCGTGTGAAGGGAGTCTCCCTGAGCTATGCTCAGTTTTCATCTTCAATTAGCTGTTATTTCTTCAGAATGTCTTCAAATAAGAAATCTTTGTTCAAAGCCTGCCCTTCTTGTGGCAAACTGCGTCTTTTCCATGAGGATCCTCACAGTAAATGCATTTACTGTCTCTACCCAGACCACGAGGTTAGGAACTGTAAGTACTGTCGCACTTTTCCTCCCAAGACTCGGAGAGATAGAGAGGCCCGTCTCCTTCTGTGGCTACAGAAGTTGAAGACTTCAGAGTCTGTGGTGTCTGATGTGGAAAGTTTTTCTTCAAGTGTTTCCAAGTCCTCTCAGAAGCGTGGGTCTGAAATTGAGCTTCCATCTCCTTTTCTTAAGAAAAGTAGACTATTGGAATCCTCCAGGACTGTTTCCCCACAGCATTTGCTTCAGGGCACGTCTACGGGACCTAGTTCTCTGACGTCTGCGCCCAAAGCCATGCCTTCCACGAAAAAATCTGGCATAGGCTCGTCGACGGGCTCGTCGACGCGCCCGTCGACGTCTTCAACGACGACGAAGTCTCTCACCTCTACGTCGACGACGACCTGTTCTATTTCATCCTCTGCCGCGTCGACGACGATCACCTCGTCGACGGCAGCCCAGGACACGAGACCCGTGACGTCCATTATTAAGATCTCGTCGACGAGTGTCAAGTCTATACCGTCGACGAAGAAATCATCGTCGATGCAAACACCGTCGACGGTCCCGACGTCGACGTGAATATCGACATCGAAGACCAAGTCATCAAGAAGGAGCTCGTCTACGGCACCCCTGTCGACGGCGCCCCCGTCGACGGCCCTATCATCAGCGTCGACGACTCCGTCGACGGCTATCTCGTCGACGGGATCTTCGTCGACGACGGTCAAAATTCCGGTTTCGTCGACGGCACCGTCGACAACTCCGTCGACGGATAAGACATCTTCGTCGACGATGGGAAAATCTTCATTTTCAACTCCTGCTGTTGCTTCAACGGGCTCGTCGACGTCTCACTCAGCTACCATTTATACAGTGGTTACTGCTTCTTCCTTGAAGACGGTCCCTCTCATCCAACTAAGTCCTATAAGGAGTGGTACCCGTCTTCCAGATAAATTATTTCAATCCGGTGGAGAGGACTCCGACCACGAATCTGAGGTGGAACAACTGTTTGCACAGGCGTCAAGTCCATCTGATTTGAACATTAAGTGCCAGGAGTACAGTGATGAGGGTGACGAAGAGGAATACGTCGAAGATGGGAATGATTTATTTCCTGTTGACGGAGCAGAGACTGTAACTTCAGAACCAGTTACACAAATTCCTTACTCTTTAGTCAAAAATTTGCAACACATGCTGGATGATTATAACCGCAGGTTTCCTCCATCTACACCTGCCTCCCCGGCATTACCTCCTCCTCCCCAGCCTCAACTACCAGCTCCACAAACACCTGCTACGGCTCCACCCGCGTCTCCGGGAGGAACTCGTCCTGACACTGACAATGAGGATCCCGCTCCTCAAGACACTGATGTCGACGATAACGTCGACATGAATGAGTGGGACGATTACAGAGCACAAACACCTTCCACTCCGCCCACTTCACCTCTTGCATCTCCTCCAGTGGACATTGCAAACAACAAAAAACAGTGACAGTTTCAGTTCCTTTCGTCTGCCGACTGCGCATCTTGGAGGTCTCAAAATTCTTTTGCAAATGGTCCAAAATCACCTCCGACCAATGGGTCCTGGACGTTGTCTCCAAAGGCCATACCCTGGAGTTCACAGAATTTCCTCCCACTCGTCCACCTTCGGGTCCTCCCTCTCCCCACCTCAAAGAACTTTTGGCCCAGGTGAAATTACTGATCCAGAAAGGAGCCATCGAGATAGTGCCGCTAGGTCAACGCGGCAAGGGATTCTATTCCCGCTTTTTCTTAGTAAAGAAGAAGTCGGGAGAATGGCGTCCGATTTTGGATTTGCGGGCCCTAAACAAATTCATCCTTTCCAAAACTTTTCAAATGTTAACTCCGCTCCAAATCCTAAATTACCTCAATCCAGGGGAATTCTTCTCAACAATAGACCTCCAGGACGCATACTTCCATGTGCCAATTCACCCTAGACACAGGAAGTATCTGCGCTTCACAGTCGGACACCTGCACTTCCAATTCAAGGTCCTACCATTCGGCCTCCGTTCAGCACCGAGGGTCTTTACCAAGATCATGGCCCCGGTAGCTGCCTTTCTACGCCTACAAGGCATACAATTCTATCCTTACCTGGACGACTGTCTCATAAAAGCTCCGAATCTTCAACTGGCAATCCAGCATACACAGTCTTGCCTCTCCCTGTTTCAAGACTTGGGTCTTTCCATCAATTGCCAGAAGTCACACTTTCGCCCATCTCAGCGGCGAGATTTTCTAGGAGGCTTGCTAGATTCTCGTCTGGGAATGGTCTTTGTCTCCCAGGAACGACAAGACCGTATGCTCAAGTTGGTACGATCACTCCAGTCAAAATTGTACGTTTCAGTCCGGATGTTGAAATCATTCCTCGGCATGGCCTCTTCTGCAATACAGTTGATCCCTCACTGCAGACTACATATGAGGGTCATCCAAGAAGAGTTGGACAAGCAGTGGAAACAGATCTCAGGATCTTTCAACGACAGGATCCTTCTCACGCCCCGCATCTTACGGGCTCTGAAGTGGTGGGCTCATCCTCCAAACATCTCAAAGGGTCGGTCTTTTCAAGACACTACTCCAACTCTGACGCTTACGACCGATGCATCCCTGGAGGGTTGGGGTGCACATATCGAAGGCCTATCAGTACAGGGAAAATGGACTGCGGTCCAGCGCACTTGGCACATAAACCGCCTGGAGCTTCTGGCGATCTTCCTTGCCCTAAAGTCTTTTCAAAGGATTGTTCAAGGTCAATCTCTGCTGGTGAGGACAGACAACACCACCAGCATGCATTACCTGAACAAACAGGGCGGCACCAGGTCCCTTTTGCTTTCCCAACAAGCACAGGAGATCTGGAACTGGGTGATTTGTCATCAAATTCATCTCACAGCCATCCATGTGCCGGGTGTTTCCAATGTTCTGGCAGATTCACTCAGCAGATCGTTCTTGGACAATCACGAGTGGGAACTCAATCAACCAACTCTCGAGTTCAACTTCCGCCAGTGGGGCCTGCCGCAAATGGATCTTTTTGCGACTATCACCAACAGGAAATGCCAACGCTTTGCAAGTCTTCATCCCCACAGAGAGTCGAGCGGAAATGCATTTTCGATCAGCTGGTTGAACGCATTCAGCTACGCTTTTCCTCCGCTTCCTCTGATTCCACACCTACTACACAGAATGAGGCTTCCACCCTGCCACATCATCCTGATTGCACCCAAATGGCCGCGGCGCCCATGGTTCTCGGATCTGCTCTTGTTCTCCCAGAACGAGCCAATTCCGCTTCATCCACTGCCTCACCTCCTCACAATGCAGCTGGGGCAGATTTGCCATCCAGATCCGGCATACCTCCAACTCCATGCCTGGAACCTCAACACCATGAATTTGCGCGTCTAGCCATCGACGCTGACTGTAGGGAGGTGTTGGCGCACGCCCGTGCCCCTTCCACCATTAAAACCTATAAGTTGAAGTGGAAGCGTTTCTGTGTCTGGTGTCACACCAAAGCCTTGGATCCGATGACCGCCAAACCTGAACAAATCCTGCCTTTCTTCCTATCCCTTGCAAAGTCAGGACTTTCCCACTCCACTCTAAAAGTCTTTTTGGCGGCTCTCTCCCGCTTCCGCCATGATGGTTCAACTTCACTGTATTCTTCTAGAATCATCCAACAATTTTTCAAAGGTCTCTTCCGTATGTTTCCACCCATTCGGCGTCCTCCGCCTGCTTGGCGCCTGAATCTGGTTTTGTCTCAGCTCCTCCTACCTCCTTTTGAACCCATCCACTCAGCAAGCTTGAAATTCCTCACGTGGAAAGTTGCCCTATTACTCGCCTTGACATCATCTAGGCGTGTCAGTGACATTCAGGGATTCACGATTCAGCCTCCTTTTCTTCAGTTTTCAAAAGACACTGTTACATTACGTACTAATCCAACATTTATTCCGAAAGTTCCCAATGATTTCCATCTAAACGAACCAATCATTTTGAGGACTTTCTTTCCTAATCCACAAACTCCTGCGGAATGTTCATTACATTCCCTGGATGTGAAACGTTGCCTTAAATTTTACATTCAGCGCACTGCACCCATCAGGAAATCTGATCAACTATTCGTGGCCTACGGCCCGATCTGCAAAGGACAACCTGTTACCAAACAAACTATTACTAGGTGGATTTCCTCCACCATTGCTTTTTGTCATCAACGGGCTGGCAAGCCTCTTCCAGCTTCAGTACGTGCTTATTCCACTAGAGCTGTGTCGGCCTCTACTGCCCTCTTTGCGGGGGTACCTCTACGGCACATTTGCAGAGCTGCTACATGGTCGAGCAGCCATACTTTTACGAAGCACTACTGCCTGCAGTCGACAGACGCCGCTGATGCAGCAGTCGGACAAGCGGTGCTGCGGAATCTTTTCCAGTAAAGGTGAGCCTCTGTTGCTACCCGCCTCCAGTCATAAAGGTTTTTTTCCTATTATATATCTATATATATATATTTTTTTATATATTTATTATATGTTTCCATTTACTGTTACCTTTATGACTTATTGGTGAGACACCCCTAATACTGGAGAAGAACATAAGTTACTTACCTGTAAACTGTGGTTCTCCAGTATTGGTGTCTTTCATAGATTCACATGCGACCCTCCCATCCTCCCCTCAGAGGCTCTCTTCTCCTCAGGCACTTTTGGTTACTCTGTGCTACGAAAATCTGAGGTCTTGAGCTTCTGAGGAGAAGGTTCTAGAGGGAACTGCAGCCTGATTGGCTGGAATATGGACCAAGACATAATGACATGGATATGTTACTAAGTTTAGTTTCTCCCTTAGGCTTTCTATGGGCCTATTCAGTTCTATGGTACTTTTGAGTTTATTGTATTTTATATATATATATATATATTTTATGTGTATATATATTGTATAATTATAATAATTTTACTTATGTATAAATATATTACTGCTATTTTATGTACCGTGGGACTCCCACTTCGACGACGGGGAATATTCAAGCATGTGAATCTATGAAAGACACCAATACTGGAGAACCACAGTTTACAGGTAATTAACTTATGTTCTTACTTTACATCACACTCACACATTATACAGAGACAATGAACCATACATCTGTAAATCAGTCCATAGGAAATTTTACATAAGACAGTGAGGATTACAAGATGTAGAAAAAATCACGTCACCCATACTAGCGGGCAGTATATTTTAAGAATGTTTGGTTTGGAGAGGCACAGTCTCGTGACTCGAAACGTACCACAGTGGTTGTCGTTGGCTTTACTAATATGAATGTATTTCTACCCAAACAAACCCTTCTTAGCAACATTAGGATAATGAAAGACTGAGGGGGGACATAACTGAGCATTCCACATAAAATACAGTTCTGTGATTTGGATGGTGCACACTCTTTGAAGCTGGCACAATAACCCTTTGTGCGACTTTATGACGAGTCAGAACTGCCAGTAGACAAAACTCCATCGCTCTCCAGCAGGAACAATAATCACCAGAGTTATCTTAACATTTTGAGATGCCTGAAAACCGCAAGACACACAAGGAACTCTGCAGCAGGTGCTTGTCATTACATAAGTTATTTCTAAACACAGCGACCCGAGGTCAACGCCAGATGCGCCGGCACCGGTCACAAAGGCCTAAAGTCGGCCCTGATTTTATCTTTTATAGTACCTTTCTTATTTGTGAGGAAATCTTAGACTACTTTGACATCCGCGGAACCTGTTTTACCTGTTTGGCAAGTGCGGACTGTTGCACGTGTTCAGTCAGCGAGGGGCAGGGGCGTAACACAGACCCCCGCAGCCCACGCGGTGCGGGCGGGCCTCAAGCTCCAAGGGGCCCCCTCGGCACTGCACTCTGGCCAGAGAGCTCATGATTGAGCCCGGAGGGGGGCCCTCTATGTACCCTGCAGGGAGGACCCCTCAGTTTTCATTACGCCAGTGGCAGGGGAGCGGACACCTGTAGTGTTGTGGACTGCGGGTTAGCAGTCCAGCTGACGTACGCACACGCGGGCGTACCGCGTCACGCGCAGTGTAGATAAATAAAGAAGGCGTGGCCGGAAAGGGAGTCCGGACCACGCGGTCAACAGCGATCTGGTGTCCCGAGTCTCTGTGCGGCCGCGGCGCTCATGCTACATTGCGCACGCGGTCACAGGACTCTACAATGGCGACGAGGGAGTGAGAGCCCATGCTGTGCCCGGTCCGCCTCTCCCTGCCTACACTCCGACGGCGCGCAGATGCCCTACAGGCAGCCTGGCCCCTGCGCAGCAGTCTGATCCTGCGCAGCCGGTCCTGAGGCACATGCAGGCCGCAGATGAGCGTGGTCGGCCCCGGTTGGCGGGACGCGCACTTGGTTCCAGAAAGCATGGGTGAGAGCACCACCCCGGGGCCCACAGCCGATAGCGGCCGCCCCGCCCCAAACGCAGCCACGAGCGCAGGGTCCACCACGGGGGGGAGGCCCTGGCATCACCGGCCTGGTGGCTCAAGCGTTCGTTCTACCGCAGTGTGGTGCGGCGACGCAGAGATCGCAGCTATCGTACCTGCGCCAACTTCGCCCATAGCCACACGCTGAAGACACTCCCCGTGCAAGCATGACGAACATACCCCCAATTGAGCCCTTCGTTGTGGACGGCGCCCCTGCTTCCCTGGCGCCGCGCTGGAGGGACTGGACGGAACGCCGCAGGGCGCTGCTCCTCCATCTTGGAGGGAAAGACATCCACAGGATCTATAAGACTCTTGTAGAAGCCACCCCTCACACCTACGTCATGCTCCTCAATGCGCTCAACGCACATTTCGAACTGATGACCAGCAAGGATTATGAGCGTTTCAAATTCCGGCAAGCCAAACAAGAGGCGGAAGAGTCGCTAGATGCATTCCACGGCAGGCTCAAAGAACTCGCCAGCACCTGTGGTTTTCGCGATGAGCAAGAAGAGATACGGGGTCAAATAATACAAGGGTGCTACTCGTCCAACTTGAGAGTGAAGATCCTCCAAGAAGATGGTACACCGCTGACAGAGATCCTAAAATTGGGGCGCTCCAAGGAGCTGTCGCAAGCGAGAGCATCGCACATGGAGGCGGCCTATAGGCTGGTCAAAACGGAACAGGTCAATACCGCCGAACAGGTCAACGTTGTCCGCCCGAAATCATGCCAATTTGGAGGAAGGAGACCACAAGAAAGGCGCAAAGAATGTGGATACTGTGGAGGCGCGCCACATCGCGCCCAATTCTGCCCAGGACGCGGGCAAAGGTGCAGCTCGTGTGGGCGGATAAACCACTTCGCAGCAGTCTGCAGATCCACGAAGCCAAAAAGTGAAGCAGCCCACGTGATCAGGGAAAGCCCAGACAGTGAGGATATGGATGACGACTCCAACGACTATCCAGTCCACTACGTGTTTGCCATCGACCAGCCGCTGAGGAAGAAGAGGCGCCTACCGAAGTGTCGTTTGAGGATTCAACAACAGGAAGTACGAGCCACAATCGACACAGGGGCCTCGATTGAGCTCATGGCAGCCAATGTATACCACCAACTACGAGAGAAACCACCCTTGAGGTAGCAAAAATCCGGGTATTCGCATACGGTCAGAAGACCCCGATCCCGCTAATTGGGTGTTTCCAAACGGAGTTACAGCACCAAGACCGGAAAATTCCGACGACCATCTATGTCACAGAGGAGGGCAGTGGTATGCTCCTCAGCGGGCAGGCAGCCGAAGAACTCCAACTGATATCTTTCGCCATGGCAGTGTTAGAAGAAGAACTCGACACAATCCTGGAAGAGTTCGAAGACATGTTCAGAGGCATTGGATGTCTCAAAGGGAAGGAGGTATCGCTCCACATCGACCCTTCCATCCAACCTGTTGCTCTCAGACATCGAAGAATAGCGTTCCATCTGAGAAAGAAAGTGGAGGAGGAACTAGAGGCCCTCGAGAGACAGGGCTTAATCGAGAAGGTCAGTGGACCCACCCGTGGGTGTCCCCGATCGGGGTGGCACGCAAGCCCGAGCAACCAGGTCAGGTCCGCATATGCGTAGACATGCGCCTACCCAACGCAGCAGTCAAGAGAGAACGGCACTTGACCCACACGATTGACGACATCCTAGGAGAGCTGAACGGAGCAAATAGTTCTCCAAGATGTACCTCCGGTCGGGCTACCACCAGCTGCCCCTTTACCCGGACTCCCGCTACATCACCACTTTCTCCACCCACGTCGGCCTCAGACGGTATCGACGTCTCAATTTTGGCATATCCAGTGCAGCGGAGGTCTTCCAAAACACAATCAGAGAAGTTCTAAGCGGACTCCCAGGAGTCCTGAACGTGAGCGATGACCTGCTCATACATGCGAACTCTATTGAAGATCACCACAAACGGCTAAGAGGTGTGCTGCGAAGAATCAGAGAGTCGGGCCTGACTCTGCACTGCGAGAAATGCCAATTTCTCCAAAACAAGATCAGTTTTTTTGGCTACACGTTTTCAGATCGAGGGATCGCTCCCGATCCGGACAAAGTAAGAGATGTACAAGCAGCCCCGACCCCTTCCAACATGTCAGAGGTACGGAGCTTCCTGGGAATGGCAAATTTCTGTGGGAGGTTCATCCTGGACTTATCCAATCTCACCAAACCCCTCAGAGAGCTTACCAAGTCCACCACCCCGTGGCAATGGGGGGAAGAACAGGACCTTGCCTTCCGGAACACCAAGAACACGCTGTCCGCGGACAAGACCCTCTCCTATTTTGACCCGGCGAAACCTACCAACATAGCCGTGGATGCCAGTCCCTACGGTCTAGGAGCGGTACTGACCCAACGCCAAGGAGAGGACGACTGGGCCCCCATCGCCTACGCCAGGCGATCCCTGACCGAAACAGAACAACGCTACTCTCAGATAGAGAGGGAGGCGATTGCGATCCATTGGGCCTGCAGGCACTTTCATGTCTACGTCTATGGACATCCATTCACGGTCACGACAGACCACAAGCCTCTGTTCCCACTATTCCGAGGGTCAGTGTCCAAGCCGCCGCCCCGAATAGAGAAATGGATCCTACAACTACAGGAATACGATTATCAACTGGAGTATAAGCCAGGAGCGACGAACCCAGTGGATTACCTCTCAAGGCATCCTCGTGCCGCAACCCATGGTGAAATGGAAGACGCGGAAGAAACCGAGGAATACGTGAGAGTCGTGCTGGAAAGATCAAGACCCCTGCCAATGAGTATGGAAATGATCATCGAAGCGACTCGCAGCGGCGAGGTCCTCCAACTGGTGGTAGGTGCCGTACAAGCCAACGACTGGAAGCCCATCCAAGCATCCCTGAGCAAGAGGACACCGCAAGCAATGAGCTCGCTGGAGACCTTTCTGAAGGTGAAAGACGAACTGTCAGTCGACAGCCAAGGGTGCCTACTGAGAGGACCGCGGATTGTGATGCCTCAAAGCCTAACCCCACAAGCCATCGAGCTAGCCCACCGCGGACACCAGGGAATAGTGAAGACCAAGAGCAGGCTCCGCGCGAAGGTGTGGTTCCCGGACATGGATACCAGAGTTGAACTAGCTGTCAAAGAGTGCCGATGGTGCCAAGCGGCAGGGCCACCCGAACATCCCCCCCAGTCATCACCGAGGACGACCCGCAAAGGCCCTGGGAAAGAGTCAGCGCTGACTTCGGGCACCTTCCTGATGGAAGATACATGCTCGTCATCATTGATGACCTTACGAAATACCCGGAAGTGGAAATCGTGACAACTCTCACTGCTAAAGAAGTCATCGCAAAGTTTGAGAAAACAATTGCCACACATGGCATCTTCGAATGTGTCAAGACTGACAACGGACCACCTTTTCAGGGACAGGAATTTGCAGAATACCTCAAGGAATGGGGGATCCATCACCGGAAAGTGACTCCCCGTTGGCCTCAAGCCAACGGGGAGGTAGAGAGGTTCATACGCACGCTGAACAAAGTCATCAGGATCGCCCATGCAGAGGAAACCCCCTTGGAAAGAGCAATCTACACATTCCTGCGAGAGTATCGGCTCATGCCACATCGCACCACAGAAGAGGCCCCGGGCCCCTCACGATGGGAAGAGTAGTCAGAGACACAATCCCCAATCATCACACCTGGTCCCCAAGCAGAGCAGACCCACAAAGAACTCTATCCAACCAGAGACGGTCAAATGAATATGCCAGTTTCAAACGCAGAGCCAGGGAACCGTCTATCCGAGAAGAGGACCAAGTATACGTAAAAGACCGATACCCCGGAAGCAAATTCCGACTCCCCTTTGAACCCCGTCCCTGGACAGTCGTGCGCCGCACAGGGACCATGGAGACCGCGCAGCGAGGGATGGAAACAGTCACACGCAACGTCTCATTCTTTAAAAGAGCGATCTCACCAACCTCCTCAGGTCCTCAAGACGCCGACCTGGAGCAAGCGCCTCTCAGCCCGTCGGAGGGACCTGGCAGTCCAAGAGGAAGTGAAAATGAAACTCAGCACGATGGCTCTGCGATGAGCCCCCCGGCCACAGAATCGCCGATAACCAACAGCCCACAGTCCCCAGCTGACCCCTGGATTGCCAGAGAACCACCTCTCGAGACTCCACGGAGGGCACTCCACCGGGGAGAAGCGTCGGGGTATGGACTAAGAAGAAACCCGGCCCCATCTTCACGACTAGCGGACTTTGCCGTGGGCTGATCATAGACTGTCCGCATGCCAGACTGGTAAAAGGCCGGACGGCCCAATATCATTATTTCTTTTTTCCAGTACCTCATCTCACCATTTGACTGTAGCTGTATGTTATGGCTTTCGATTTGTTTTGTTATTAAAGGTTGAAAGGAATGTAGTGTTGTGGACTGCGGGTTAGCAGACCAGCTGACGTACGCACACGCGGGCGTACCGCGTCACGCGCAGTGTAGATAAATAAAGAAGGCGTGGCCGGAAAGGGAGTCCGGACCACGCGGTCAACAGCGATCTGGTGTCCCGAGTCTCTGTGCGGCCGCGGCGCTCATGCTACATTGCGCACGCGGTCACAGGACTCTACAACACCTTTGCATCCTCCCCGGTGCCTATTATGTCTGTGGAGACTGCTGCACTCAGTGTTGTGACTGATCTCAAGCTAAGTGGAAGGAGTTGGTCTGCAGTGTCATGCTGCAGGCTTCATTGACTACTTACGTGCTTTTAGAAAAGTAATTGAAGTCACTGATGCAATAAATCTCACTGCTGCAGCTCGGCAAATGGATATCATTAGCCTCTCCTTTAAGAAACAAGGCTCTGGGCATGCAGCCAGCCCTTGGATGGAGGGAGTATAACCCTCCATAGAGGAAAACATCCTCTCTGCTGCAGGCAATGGATGGATTCCAATGGATTGTTTACAATATCCAGACGGTGGGCGTTGGATCCACCCCTTTCAACTATTGACTTTTCTCGACCAGCCAGTTTCAGCCATTGGCTTGAGACCTTGTAAATCAGGTTTTGCCACTGTTTAGTGAGCATTCATCTCTCAGGTAATGCTCGTGGCTGTTGGGCTACAGTGTTGTGCATGATGTGCGGGCAACTTTCATGCACTGTCTATAGAATACCTCCCACTGCTTTGTATACCATTATAACTTAAGAGCTATTACAAGCAAAATGCACAACGAGGTAATGCTCCGATTACTTACGGTAATCTTCATTGGACTAAGTTACACACTTTTTCATCACAGGCGTAAGATTCCTCCCATCCACACTCCTGTACAGTCTGTCCTTGACCATTGAGGTACTGCTTGGCAATCAAAACAGGAGTTCCAGGTGGAGAGTCAGATATGTATGTATCAAGGCAAGAGGGGCTCAACATATTTTGTTATCGAGTGCTTGCACAGTTCTCTCTTTCTTTGGCATATCTTGCTGTCATAATGTAAGAACCAGGTGTAGGCCTGACAGCAGTGAGCCCCACCGTTGTGTATTCAGAGCAACACTTTGTGGAGCTGTGCTCATTTCAACAAAAGCTGCTCAAAAACCTTCAAAAGTTGCAGCTCAAAAAAGGTCAGTCACTTCCCTGTTCAAGGACAGGCTACATATACCAATTGCCTTGAGGTCAACCACTGCCGTTTTAAGTAGGGGTGGGTGTAACTGGTGTAATTCTCTCTGGTGTAATTACTTGTAATTACCACAAAATTACTTGTAAAGATGCTTAATTATTTGAGATGCATAATCCAGCTTTTAGTGCTATTTTCTTAGTGCACAGTGTACCTGTAGTGGCTCGCACAAGTAAGAGTGGTGGGGTGGGGGCAGGGTGGGGTGGGTTTGGGTGGGTTAGCGGAGTGGTGAAGTGGTGGAAATCGACAGACAACCGGATAAGTAATATTAAATCTATACTACTATAATAAAGGAAGAACTTTCAGCCTTTGAGGCGGGTAAACTCGGGAACCACAGCGCCAATCCACACACCCGATACACCGTTGGAATCGTCAGGGTTTGTAGATGGTTATAGGCTATATAAATTAAAAACGTTATTTAAAATATTCACAGTAAAAAAAAAAGTAGTCCCTCCGAAGTAGCGCCGGCCGCGATGTGCGTGCTCACGTCAGGAGCGCGGGGAGGAGCGGCGGACATGACGCAGGGGAGGAGAGGTGACGTGAGGAGCAGCGGACAGGCCAGCGGCGGTGCGAGCAGCAGACAGGCTGGAGGAGCTACAGCTGAGGTAAGGGAGCAGCGGACATGGCGCGGGGGAGGAGGGCTGACGTGAGGAGCAGCGGACAGGCCAGCGGCGGTGCGAGCAGCGGACAGGTGGGAGGAGCGGCGGCTGAGGTAAGGGGACCCATGTCGGGGCAGAAGGGACCCATGTCGGGGAGGGCGGGGGTCGGGGCAGGCGGGGGTCGGGACAGGCGGGGGCCGGTCGGGGACCGGGCTGCTGGACAATGTCGGGGCGGGTGGGGGCGGGGAAGCCTGTTGCTCCCAGACAACGTCAGGACGGGCTGCTAGTAAATAAATAAAACCACTTACTTTGCGCTTGCCGCCTTCGCAACTTGGCGATGCGGCAAGCGCAAAGTATGTGGTTTAATTTATTTAAATATTTAATATTACTTATCCAGTCATCTTTCAACTTCCACCATCCCCTCTCCACTCCCCCACCGCCCACCACTCTTACCTGTGCGAGCCGCCACTGCCGTATACTCTTGCATCCAAAATGGGTCTGAGGATGCATTTTGCAAACTGCACTGAATGCTACAGGACACGAACAGCAGGAGCCAAAGCCGCTCACTCTCTCTTAGTTTGCAGCTGCTGTGCTCCCGCAATAGGATTTTTTTCCCCAAATGAATCAATTACTCAAACTCGCATAATCGAGCAATTTTGGCAATTTCGCATCACAAAGAGTAATGCATAATTACTGAAATTACTCTGATTACTCCGGCATAATTACGATTTTTCCCAGACCCACTTTTAGGAATAAACTTAAATGCACATCTTCTGATCTGACAAGTGTAATCTCGTCCAAACAGGAAATGTGTTGATGTAATGTAGTTCATTATTAATTCAATATTTCATTCATTACGTCATCTATTTAATAATCCTTTTATGCACCTGTGCATTCAGCAATTAATTCATTGATATATTCATTCGTGAGGTGTGGTGAAGAGGGCAGCGTGGGTAAGGTAGTGCAGTAAGAGAAGCAGGGTTGGGTGCTGGGCAGACTGCCAGCACGGTCACAGCGGCTGCCACTGTTATTGCTTCAGTTTATTGTGTTGACTCAGCAGCTGTTTTTCATTACACATTAAAAAGACATAAAATCAATTAAACATTGCATATCTGCCGCTGCGGGCCAGGGCAGGACAGTGCAGCTAAGCGCTTCGTAGGGTGGTGGAGGCTGCATCACAGTCAGGCCAGAGCAGTGCAGACCAGAGCAGGGCAGTGTAGGCAAGGACAGAATAGCATAGACTAGAACAAGGCAGCATAAGCTACTAAAGGAGAGAATAGGCAAGGGGAGGGGAGTGTAGGCAAAACAGAATGGCATAGATTAGAACAAGACAGATAAACTACCACAGGACAGATAAGATAGCAGTAGCGGCTCCTGGAGGGAGTGCTGCGGGCGGAGCGGTGGGGTGGGACGTGGGAGGGGCATAGTGGGGGGTAATGAACTCTGGCATACGGCCGAACGGTGGTAAGTACATAAATAAATGAATAAAACGAACTAGAGACCCTCATTTCTAACAGCAGTGTAAACTAACGTATGTCACAGTGGATTAGAGCATAGCATTGTAGAGCAGAGAAGGATGGCATTAGGTACTGCACTGTGAGGTAGGCTAGACAAGCATAGTTTAGACTATCGCTGGTTAGCCTAGGCTGCTTGCTGAGGAAGGTATAGAGTAAAGTAGGGCAGCTTAAACTAGAGCATGAGATCACTGGCTCCCCCCAGGCAGTATAGATTAGAAAATTGCAGTGTGTACAAGAGCAGGGCAGTAGAGACTAGATCCGGGCATTGTAGAGGGTAAGCAGCCATGACAAAGCAGGCATTACCCCGTGCTGCCATTACGACGCTGCTTTTACAACGACTTGCGCTGGAGGGCGCTGTTGGAAAAGGAACAGTTTAATTTTCTGTTCCAACACCTTCCCTACTGTAACGTGGGCTGGAGTTGGAATAGAAAATTAAACTATTCCACTATCCAGCACCTACAGCGCAAGTCATTGTAACGACTTGCGTTGTAAAAGCAGCATCGTAATGGCAGCACGGGGTAAAAGCCCGCGTTGTCATGACATACATCCATTGTAGAGTATTGTAGGTCAGTGCAGCCTACAGCAGGGCAGAACAGAATGAAGTATGGCTGCATTAACTACAGCACAGCATCATAGCCTGAGGCAGGACAGCATAAACTACATCAGTACAGTGAAGATTAGGGCAGCATAGCATAGAGAAGAATACTCTAGACTTCAGCAGGATAGCATTGGCTAAAACAGGGCAGCATAGACTGCAGCAGGGTTGTGTAGATTAAAGTAGGGCAGCAGATGTTCCTCCGGTGCAGTGTACACTACAGGAAACAAGTCAGGGCTAGACCAGCCTGCCGATTCTACAGCAGGACATTGTAGACCACAGTAGGGCAGCGCAATCTAGAGAACCGCAGTCTAGAGTAGAGGAGGATTGCCTTATCTTACAATGGGCAGTGCATACTACAGTAGAGCAGTGTTGAGTAGATCTGTGCAATGCAAACCAGAGATGAGAAGTGTAGATGAGAGCAGTTCAGCATAGGCAACAGCAGGGCAGGTTAGATCAAAGCATGGCAGCAAATGCAAGACTGAAGTAGCATAGGATGGAGCAGTGGCTAGCTGATTCTACTATGTGGGAAGACGTCCTACCTGCTCTCCGTGGTAAACCGATGTAGTATGTTACAACTAGATCCACTTATTCCCCGTGACTGTGCGTGTAGTGTGCATGAGTGTGCTCAAACAAGATGCGAGGTGGGGTCCCAGCTTTGCTCCCCAGTACGCGAATGTAGCCCTGAAAGCTGGAGGGTGCTTCTCAGTCCTACTGTCAGTCAGGGACCACAGTCTCCACTCTCACTCCATGTCCCTGTGCAATGCAACATACATTCCCCCACCTCCTTCAATTCATGCAATGCCTGGACAATGATGGGGCCTGAAAACAATGTCAAGGTCACAGTCCTCACAGAAGACATGGGTTGTCTGGACATGCCTAGCAAACTTGTGCTTTGTATTGTGGAGCAGAAACGGAGTGAAAACCACATCCGGATGTGGCAGTTTCACCAGAAGATGGTTGCTATGAAGCTGAGGTGCACTATAAACTAAAAGGTACTCTGCTGTGAGTCGTTCCACCAATGGTGCTAGGCTACCTTTGAGTCTGACTGGTTGACTTGACTTAGAAAACTGTTCCAAAGATTGGATGTGAACTGGACCCTTGATAATGTTGTCTGGTCACTTTTCTACTTGAAGAAACCCTGAACACCAGAATAGAGAAAGGCAAGAGCCAGAGACAAAAGCCTTGGGAGTCTTCTTTTTAAGCATTAAAAATCATACCCCCATGACTGAGAAAATATACACTGCTGCACCTTGCTAAGAGGGAGATTGACTTTCCTGCATGCCTAGAACTTGTCCTGCATTGTCAGAGCATATTATACAGTATTCTGGCACTGCTCAATCAGGGATTTGTAAAGCACACCACTCACCTGTGAGGGTCCAAAGGTGCTGCTGAGAAGTATATATTGTTGGAGGTGGTTCCCCAGTACCCATTCAACCCAAAGAAACAGAGCAGCAGGCTTGAGAAGTAACCCTGGACCTGTGAGGCCTACCTGTATCTACACAACAGTACCCAGATTTTGTGGCATCCCACCTTTGAGAGCTACTGTACCTGGACTTGAATGCTCTCACTCAGCACTTTCCACAGGTGGAAGAGAGACTTGCATATATGACTCCCCAACTTATGGCCCATCACCATTGTGAGTCCCAACAACCTATCCAGAATCAGTGATCAAAATTCATCAACAACCTGATGACCGTAAGCTGCATAGATGAAGTATTGTCTTTCTGTGAACCCTACAATGATTTGTGAGAACCATGCCTTTGACGAAACTGCGGTCTGCAACCGCACCCCACCAGCACCCATCCTCCAAGCAACTCAAGCACCCAAACAGCTTACTCCATCAGAAGATAGCCCAACTTTAACAAATCCCTGCAAGCCAATGCTGCCAGATCTTTTTACGTGGATCATGGTCCCCTACCTCTATGAGCTACACCAGAATCCCATATAACGACGCATGTCTATTCATCTCAACTTTTTTTTTTTAGGCGATGCTGCACAGCATCTTCAAAGGGAATATGTTTTCTCTTTCTGCTAGTGATGAATATCTCTGTTCAAAGGACTTGTATTTGTCATCCTTCTGTTTTCAATGATATCGCATGGTGACAGTAATTCAAAGTCAATAGTGCCTCTTCTGTGTGCCAATAAGAATCATGGGGCATATTAACAAGATGTGCGATAATAAAAGCACATCGCACATTTCTATGTCGCTGGCTATCGCCGGATTTAATGGCCCTGATAGCGCGTAATTATCAACGCGCAACACGTAGGCGATATTAAATCCGGCGATAGTCGGCAATAGGGAACATTAGCGCATGAAAACAAGCGTTATTTTCACGCGCTAATGTGTGCCTTGATAATATGGGGGGGTGGATTCAGCTTTATGATCCACACACCCATTTTATCAAAGCCTAACACCTGATCAAAGCAGGCGTCCGGAGACCTGCGATAAACGAGTTTATCGCAGGTCTCCTATTCCCAACGCCTGCCTTGATAATAGGGTGTTAACACCTCCAACCACATTTTACATGTGGTTGGATGTGGGAACGCCCACCCTGCATCCCATTAGTGTTATCTATCGCCCCCAGCGCGGGGCGATAGATGACGTCAAGAATACGTCTCTAACTCAGGTTAGAGACGTATTGGTAATAGTGCGATGAAAAAAAAATGCGTTAGCGACTTTAAAAAGTCGCTAACGCATTTATCGCGGACTTGGTAATATGCCCCCATGTTTTTTCTGTGATGTGGATAAGTACTAACGAGAGTTCTATACGCGTTTAAATTATATCTGCCTGCTATGAAACACTTGCATTGTTCTATTAAGGGTAAGTTCAATGGTTAATTTATTTTTAATCAGAACAATTTTTATTCCAGTCACACAGTCACCAAGTTTAGACGACGTGTTTTTTAATTATACGTAATTGTGTGAGAAATGTAAACCAGCATTTAGTGCAATTTTCTTAGTGTGAAATGCACCTTGGTGTCCAAAACCGATCAGAGGATGCATTTTGCACTAAACAAAAATAGCACTATTTGCTACAGGACATTAACAGCAGTAGTCCTCAGCTGCTCGCTGTCTTTTAGCTCAGTGTTCCTGTGCGCCTGCAGTACAATTTTTGACCCAAACTACTCTTTATTACTCAAGCTGATGTTATTACATAATTTATGTAATTTTGCGTATCAAGTGTAATGTGTAATTGCAGAAATTACTCTGATTATTCCAGCATAATAAACATTTCTCCCAAACCTAATTTTGATGCTAGAAATACAATTGTGCAGGCAAAAACTTCTTCATGTTTGGGGTATGGACATTCACTGAGTCTAGTCCTTCACAAATTCTGGATGGCCTTGCTTCAAACTGTTTTCCTTTTGTATCTTCCTCATTACATATACATGGTTTTCCTATAGATAAAGGACTTCCTTTGAAGGCACTTTGTATATGGGGGCTACTGGCCCCTCTTTACTCCATAGCCATTTTTAGGTCCAAGTCCTGTCTATTTGTGAAAAGTCTTCTTGTAGGCATTCTGAAAGCTTCCCTGGGGATACATTCCATCCTCTAATTACCAATGGCTTTGTAGTTTTTAACTCACATTTTCTGGCTTTCTATTTGCTGGCTTTATTGGTTTTAAGTTGTCCAGAATGTCTTCGGCCCTCCTGTGGAGCCAAGCTTGTTCACCAGCGTTCCTTGTATTTTTCCACGAGTTCGCTCTTTCTGTAAAAAGGCCTTCAAATCTAGTCACTATATAGGCACATTTGCTGTGTGTTCCGAGACAGTGGTCAAATGTCAGGCTCTGTCTCCCAGGGGAGCTTGGTGTTTACATTTCTTTCTTTGACTTCAAAGTGAGAGAATTTATGTGACAATCTTGCCAAGTATTGGGAAGAACAAGGGGGTCAATCAGGATGGCGGACGGATCGCCACCACCATGCAGGCGGTGGCGATCCATCCGCCATCCCTGCCCGTCCGCCACCTTTCTTCCCCCGCCATATTACGATGACGGGGCGGACCATGGCGGAGGGGAAGACCGTTCGCCGCTTTTCCGCCGCGGTCACCTAGCGACTGCGGCGGGAAAGCTCTAATATGGTGGCGGTGTCTATCAGACACCGCCAGCAATTTCCACACTTATCGTTTGTGCGTTGTATAGTTTTATCAGTAAAACTGTATGCGCAAATGTAATGATCATTTCAATTGAAAATGTATAGCATGTAATGGCAGTGCGCTAACACATCATGACTACATCCCACTAATGCACCCCGAGTGGGACGGGTATGCCCAGACGTGAGTCCCTTTTGTACCGCTTTGGCCGCCATAAGTGTGGCAGGGTATGCTCAGACGTGAGTCCCTTGCTCACTTTGCCACTCGATTCAAGCAAGCCGGGCTGAAGACGGCTGGAATGCCAGAAACCGGTCCTCGGAAGCTTGTTTCTGGTCCAGGGAAGGCATGGCTTGGCAGTTCGGGCTGGACTGTTCCCATGAGGCACAGGGTCAGACTGATTTGCATATAGCCATGTCTGAACTGGGGTGGCAGAGTGGGCTAAAGAACGGTGATGGATCTAACCCAGATCTTTTGACTGGGTGTGAGTGTTTGTTGGTTCAGATGCTCCGTCCACCACAACCCCCTTTTGTACCGCTTTGGCCGCCACAAGTGTGGCAGGGTATGCTCAGACGTGAGTCCCTTGCTCACTTTGCCACTGGATTCAAGCAAGCCGGGCTGAAGACGGCTGGAATGCCAGAAACCGGTCCTCAGAAGCTTGTTTCCGGTCCAGGGAAGGCATGGCTTGGCAGTTCGGGCTGGACTGTTCCCATGAGGCACAGGGTCAGACTGATTTGCATATAGCCATGTCTGAACTGGGGTGGCAGAGTGGGCTAAAGAATGGTGATGGATCAAACTCAGATCTTTTGACTGGGTGTGAGTGTTTGATTGGTTCAGATGCTCCGTCCCTCACCACCCCCTTTTGTACCGCATTGGCTGCCACAAGTGTGGCAGAGTATGCTCAGACTTGAGTCCCTTGCTCACTTTGCCACTGGATTCAAGCAAGCCGGGCTGAAGACGGCTGGAATGCCAGAAGACGGTCCTCGGAAGCTTGTTTCCGGTCCAGGGAAGGCAAGGCTTGGCAGTTCGGGCTGGACTGTTCCCATGAGGCACATGGTCAGACTGATTTGCATATAGCCATGTCTGAACTGGGGTGGCAGAGTGGGCTAAAGAACGGTGATGGATCAAACCCAGATCTTTTGACTGGGTGTGAGTGTTTGATTGGTTCAGATGCTCCGTCCATCACCACCCCCTTTTGTACCGCTTTGGCCGCCATAAGTGTGGCAGGGTTTGCTCAGACGTGAGTCCCTTGCTCACTTTGCCACTGGATTCAAGCAAGCCGGGCTGAAGATGGCTGGAATGCCAGAAACCGGTACGCAGAAGCTTGTTTCCGGTCCAGGGAAGGCATGGCTTGGCAGGTCCGGCTGGACTGTTCCCATGAGGCACAGGGTCAGACTGATTTGCATATAGCCATGTCTGAACTGGGGTGGCAGAGTGGGCTAAAGAACGGTGATGGATCAAACCCAGATCTTTTGACTGGGTGTGAGTGTTTGATTGGTTCAGATGCTCCGTCCATCACCACCCCCTTTTGTACCGCTTTGGCCGCCATAAGTGTGGCAGGGTATGCTCAGACGTGAGTCCCTTGCTCACTTTGCCACTGGATTCAAGCAAGCCGGGCTGAAGATGGCTGGAATGCCAGAAACCGGTCCTCGGAAGCTTGTTACCGGTCCAGGGAAGGCATGGCTTGGCAGTTCGGGCTGGACTGTTCCCATGAGGCATAGGGTCAGACTGATTTGCATATAGCCATGTCTGAACTGGGGTGGCAGAGTGGGCTAAAGAACGGTGATGGATCAAACCCAGATCTTTTGACTGGGTGTGAGTGTTTGATTGGTTCAGATGCTCTTTCCATCACCACCCCCTATTACATCCCACTAAGCCACTGCCCTCTACCCCAATCCACTTTACGACACTCCAGTCTACAACACTCAACTCCACTCAATGACACTCCACTCTATAGCACAACACTATACTACAGTCTGCACCACTCTATATAACTTAATTCTAGGACATTCTACAACACTCGATGACTTCACTCTATGATACTCCCCTCTATGACACTCCACTCTACGACACTTCACAACTGTCAATGCCACTCTACTCTTTCTACTCTATGACACTTTACTCCACGCCACACCACCCCACTCTACAGCAATCAAAAACACTGTACTTGACTCCACTCTGTGCCACTCCACTCCATAACATTTTACTCCATTCTGTGCCTTTCACTCTGTAACACTATACTGTACTCTACTCTATGACATTTCACTCCACTCTATGACACTCTATTCCACTCTACGACACTCTATTCCACTTTATGCTACTAACTTTATGCTACTATACACCACTTCACTCTAGGCCACTCTACTCTTCTCTATGCCACTTCACCATACACCACTCCACTCTATGACACACCACTCCTCTACTCCACTCTATGCCACTGTACACTATGACTATATTTCACTCTGGAGAAGTGTGGCTCAGGGGTTAGAGGCAGCAGACCCAGAAGCTGAGATCGGTCCTGGACCAGGGTTCAATTCCCCGCCTCGGCGGGGTCTTGGGCTAAAAATTCCACTGACTCAATAATTCTCGCCCCGGTGCCTCCTCGACTCACGGGTTCACACTCTGCGACTCTGGGCAATAGCTTGCTTAATCTCCACAACGGCCCCTCGCGGCGGGATGCCTGACTTTCACCTTGTGGATACCCTGCTATCTCACAGGGGAATACCAGGAAGGGTTCCCTAAGCAAGCGCCGGGACACCCACTGCGGGTAGCTGTGCGCTATATAAGCTCAACTACATTTACATTTACATTTACATTCTATGCCACTCCACTATATGACTTCACTCCACTCTACTCCATGACACTACTCTATGCCAAGCTACAAAACTTTATTCATGTTATACCTCTCCACTCTACGTCCTTCCACGACACTCCACTCTCCTCTCCGCCAATCTACTCCACCCTTCGCCACTCTACGCCGCTCTACTCTATGAATCACCACTCCACGCCACTCTCCTGTACGCCACTGAATTTTAGCTATGCTGAACAGTAGCCACGTTGGTGTACAACATAGGTAAAACCGATTGGCAAAGACAATAGCTCTCACATTGCGGAGACCTATTGGCATTGTCAAGGCTTGTTGTTGATGGTATTGTTCTTCGCAAGCACTGAACTCTTATGGCTCTCGTCAGAGTTTCTATTTTATTATACGGTTGCATAGGGGGCAAGGTCGCCTCTGCCAAGCTTTGGAACTGAGTCTGTTTCTCTGACTTCCATCTCTGCTTTAGGAGGGATCGAGCCAGCAAAAACGTTGGCCTTCACTCCATCTATTCAGCTTTGCCTGCTCAGCGAGTGCTTCCGTCTTCATTAGCGCCCTGACGCCCCGGGTGACTGTGCGCTCTATAAATGGCACTTTCCATCATTCCTTCAATTAGGAAGCCTTTCGAACAGGATTGGACTTGACACACAGTATTGTTCACTTCGAGAAAAAAGTAGTGTTTTTTTAAAGTTCTCTTCTTTTCCTTAACCGATTCCATTTCAATTGTTACTTTTCTTTGTGTTTGGATTATGAGAAGAAACGAGGAATTTATGTTACTAAGAATGAGCAGATTCAACCTAGTTTATCCTGGTTACCCTTTATTTCTGGTACATCACTTGCGAACACACGGCTCCTGTACCGAGGAAAAGTCTGCCACCGATGCAAGCCCCATCGCACGTACAGAAGGGCAGTATATACCAGTGAAAGCTCGGGATGCATACGTAATGCAAGTTGACCTCGTGCCCCACCTAGAAAAATGGTGTACCATGCAAACTTTTCATTCATGTGGCTGCCTTCCTAATTGGCACAGTAAGTGGCAAGGGCAGGGCAAGGGTTTTAAATAGCTGCTACAGCCCCCTCTAGACATCCACAGGGCCATATCAATAATAGAAAGGAACCATGAGGGTATTTCTACCCACAAATGTTAACATGATAGACTCACATTCTTCTAACCACAACCATTGGTGTGGAACTTTTTTCAGTAGTCCAAGTGTCTATGGGCTCGCCATAAAGTAGCTCAGAGGGTTAATATGCCTGCTGCAAAAAACGTATACCGTGAAGACAACAGATCTGTAGTTTATGTGGACAGCTGAGTGGATTACTGCTTTTATCACAGCGATACTTTACTTACATATGATAAACCCTAAAATAGAACTGTTACGAACTGTCATCATAGAGCTTAATTCAAACTGCATAAAATAAGTTAGGTGTTATGTTGTTTTCCCCCATCTTTCATTATTTATTCCTAACGTTGTGTGTGTATATATATATATATATTTTCGCTCCTGAAAAACACCAGGACGATGCACTCACAGGCGGGTGCTTCTCAAAGTGGGGGTGCACCCACTCAAACAACCTCAGCTCCAAACTCCGTAGCAAGGGACACTACCCAAACGGAAAAAAGCACTCGCGGGGACCAGTTTGGGTTAGTTTATTTCAACACCAAACAGACACTCCATAAACAGACGCGTTTCGGTAGTAAACCTTCATCCATGTAATATCACTGCCTAAAGTATCGAAGGAAGTAAGAAACCTCGGAATGACCATGGACTCCAAGCTGTCGATGAATGTCCAAGTAAATAAACTAGCAAGATCAAGCTTTGCTACTATAAAAACGCTGCGACGAATTTTCACTCATTTGGGATTTCCACACAAGGTCCAAGCTACCATCTCCCTTGTTCTATCCAAACTCGATTACGCCAATAGCCTCTACCACGGATCACCTTTAACGACCATGAAAAGACTACAACGGATTCAGAACTCGGCTGCCAGACTACTCTTGCATATAAAACCACGAGACCACATCTCCCCTGCCTTGAAAGCCCTGCATTGGTTACCGGTTGCCAGAAGATCCACGTTCAAGCTGCTTTGTATTACCCACAAAGCAATACATGGAATAGGACCACTCTTCATCAGGAATAAAATCACCAAACACATTCAACAAAGGAACCTATGCTCTAAAGGAGCATCTCGCCTCAAAATCCCACCATATAAGAAAAAAACAATGGGTGGCACATCCTTCTCTGTTCAAGCAGCCAAACTATGGAACTCTTTACCACCCAACATAAGATCCTCCGACAACCACCTTATCTTCAGAAAACTACTCAAGATCTGGCTCTTCCCCACATAAGCACCATACGGAAATAGAAATTTACAGCATATCCCTCTGTATATAAGCATTTGTTTTCACTATAGATATGTACCTATCTTTGTGTATTACTTTATAAAACATGTAAAACAATTATGTTGTTAAAAGAAGAAAAATAATAAAAATAATAATAATAATCAATAAATAAAAATCATTTTTGGTCTACATGTACATACTTCCATTGTACATCTATGTACCTTCCATGTACTTGGATCTCTGTGTCTGTTACTTTTCTCCTGAAAAAGCATATCCAATGCACTACCCTGTCTCTCATCCCGTGCCTCTATCAATATATTTAATCTAAATATACTTACTTTTTTATGTATCTATATACTTTTAATGTACTTATGGATCTATATACTTATCTCTTTCTTCTAATTTAGCATCTCCAATGCACTAGCATATTTCTCAGCCTATACTTCACTCAATATATCTTCTAGCCCAACCTTCTGACTCCTCTCAAACTTCTTTCTACTACTCCTTCTAATGCACTACCCTATCTCTCATCCTATAGATCTATTAATATATCCTCTACATCCACTCTCTCATTTATCCCAAACCCCATACCACTACTAGGATCGCCAAAATAACCTTTTCTAGACTCTCTCCTGCTCTACCCCTCCTTGCATCATCTGACACCTCTTTTTACAAACTCTCCCCTCTGACTCCTTCCCTCAAACTCCTTTTACTCATCCAAAAGCCTCTTCCTACTGCTAAGGCTCACTCTATCCTTTTTCAATAAAAATTAACAGACTAACATGTTTCACTTCTCAAATTCCATATTCCATATTCAACTATACTAATGTACTGCCCAAATAACTGAATAACATATCTACTACTCAAATTACTTCATATTTATACTATACTAATTTTCAACACTAATCCTTTATGGGTTCCGGAGTGGCGTGCTACTCGCCAGAAAAGCGCTTCAACGCCCATCAGGGGTAACAAGTGCTATATGAATGCAAATCTTTCTTCCCCTTTTATCCATCCGCTATTCTTCTCAATCCAAGTAACAGACTAATATCCACCACTGAAATTACCTCATATTTCACCATATTAATTCAGCACTAATCCTCTATAGGCTCCCTGAATAGCATGCGTCAGCAAGCGAGCGATAAATAAATACAAACCTTTGTCCTACTCTATCCTTCTGCTATCATTCCAAATCCAAATAACTGATTAACCTATCCACCACTTAAAATGTACTTGCATGTTTCACTAAACTAATTCAACACTAATCCTCTGTGGGTCCCGGAGTAGCGTGCTACCCGCCGAAAAAGCGCTTCAACGCCTCGTCAGGGGTAGTAAGCGCTATATAAATGCAATTACAATACAATACAATACAATATTGTTAGGAATGCAGCAGAGAGGCTGCATTTCTGAACATTTACAATTGCATGGGGTAACCAGCCTGGCAGATAAAGAGACTCTCTTTTAACATTCCGAAATCCTTCTAGAGGAAACATAAATGATTTTAAATGTGTAAGTGCACGGAAACTTATTTAGGGAAAGATGACTGCTGCTCACTAATGGACTTCAAGTTCCATGATGCCAATGTTATTATATGCACTAAGCAAAACTCAATTGGGGGCAACTAACCAATTGAATGAAGGCGGATTTAAATAAAAAGAGCACTTCTGGCACTAACCTTGCAACAGGCCTATGAATAAAATGTTACCTACATCGAAACGCGCCAGGCAGAGAAATTGACACAGAATGCTGAAGGGAGTCACGGAGAGAAAACCGGATGGTTGGCTGGTCACTGTGTGCCCTCCCGAAGCTTTCAGGGCATTTGGTGATTTATGTGTTTACACGCCGGCCCGCCCCATGGGGAGGAGCACCATCTTGTTTGGAATGCAGCATAGTGCCAACATCGGCCTATACCCCAAACCGCTCACAACAATTTCCCATAATAACAGACACCACACAATGTTTTGTTGGAGAAAGTTGTTGCAGCTTCATTTGCATAAACATTATGCCAACATGTTGGATTATCTTATGGGCGATTCAGGGTCAGGCCGCCTCTCGCGACCTGCCCACCTGATGAGCCATAAACCCCCTGTGGTGTTAACTGCGGGGGCTTTGTCAGTTTTGGGGGAAGGGCTAACCCCCTCCCCCCTGTGGACCTCCAGTCCACCCCTTACTCACGCCCCTCCCCCTACGGGGGCGGAGCGTTGCAGGCAACCCCCAGTTGCTCAGGTCCACAGCCGCCCGAAGGACTAACGGCGTACCGTCACTCCTCCAGGATCCCACCGAGGATCTCCCTGGGGATAATTGGCTCTCGCACCCTTACTGTGCTCCTGTAGAGGGTACCCTTCTGTATCTTCCAGCGTTGGATCGCCCTGTAACTCCGCCTGCAACACAAAGCAAAATAGTATTAGATAACTACCCCCACACCCCGCTGCCCGACAGCCGGGTTAGCGGTAGGGAGGGAAAACAGCGTCCGGGCAGCACTGCTCGTCCGGGTCAAATGGGAGAGGGTCCGTCCACGTGGCCGATCAGGGGTCAAAGAGGGTGCCAGGCCCGCGACCCCAGGCCATATACTTTCGGCTCCGCCCCTCCCTCGCCGGAAGTGACATCATTGGAGACCCACCGGGTCTAAAAACACTAGACCGCTCTTTGGGGGTCTGTGCCATCCTGTGGCATTAAGGGTGGCTGCCCTCTTAGGTGGCCCCCTTCGGTGGCCCAGGGCAGCCTGGCATAGTGCCAACATCGGCCCATACCCCAAACCACTCACAACAATTTCCCATAATAACAGACACCACCCAATGTTTTGTTGGAGAAAGTTGTTGCAGCTTTATTTGCATAAACATTATGCCAACATGTTGGGTTATCTTACGGGCGATCCAGGGTCAGGCCGCCTCTCGCGACCTGCCCACCTGATGAGCCATAAACCCCCTGTGGTGTTAACCACGGGGGCATTGTCAGTTTTGGGGGAAGGGCTAACTCTCTCCCCCCGGTGGACCTCCAGTCCACCCCTTACTAACACCCCTCCCCCTACGGGGGGCAGAGCGTTGCAGGGAACCCCCGGTTGCTCAGGTCCACAACCGCCTGAAGGACTAACGGTGCGCCGTCAATCCTCCAGGATCCCACCGAGGATCTCCCTGGGGATAATTGGCTCTCGCACCCTTACTGTGCTCCTGTAGAGGGTACCCTTCTGTACCTTCCAGCGTTGGATTGCCCTGTAACTCCGCCATGACTATGGGTGTGGCCCCCGCCACCCTTGGGCTCCCCCACCTTATATTGCTCTTTCGCTTACCACCTGCCACTACCAATGCCTCCGCTAAATCTAGCAGGAAGAGGTCCATCCCCACTTTGGATAGGTGTATGCCATCCTCTTCAAAGCACCCTGTGCATACGCATGTAGCAACCCATGCCTGACCAAACCAAATCCTCTTTGCTCGGTGAATTTGCGCATTGCGCTGTTCACCCGCCTGCACGAGGACTCCATTGCCTCCGCTGACCTTGCGCCCCGCCAAGATAGCCTCGGGCTAATTTCAGAACACCATATCTCACAGGTCCCCAGCAAGTTGCCCAATTCGCCCAAAGTGCTCTTCATCATGTGCAGCAGGCCCCTGCGCCCCAGGTGAAACCAACTCATCACCTCCTAGGTCCGGGAGGGAAACCACTCACCAGGGAAAAACAGCGTCCAGGCAGCACTGCTCGTCCGGGTCAAAGGGGAGAGGGTCCGTCCACGCGGTCGATCAGGGGTCGTAGAGGGCACCAGACCCGCGACCCAAGGCCATATACTTTCGGCTCCGCCCCTCCCCCGCCGGAAGTGACATCATTGGAGACCCACCGGGTCCCAAACACTAGACCGCTCTTTGGGGGTCTGTGCCATCCTGTGGCACTAAGGGAGGCCAGCCTCTTAGGTGGTCCCTTCGGTGGCCCGGGGCAGCCTGGCAGAGAGGCCGCATTGGTGAACTTTTACAATTGCATGGCGTAACCAGCCTGACAGATAAAGAGACTCTCTTTTAACATCCCGAAATCCTACTAGAGGAAACATAAATGCTTTTGAATGTGTAAGTGCACAGAAACCCACTTAGGAAAAGATGACTGCTCACTAATGGACTTCAAGTTCCATGATGCCATTGTTATTATATGCACTAAGCAAAAATCAATTGGGGGCAACTAACCAATTGAATGAAGGCGGATTTAAATAAAAAGAGCACTTCCGGCACTAACCTTGCAACAAGCCTATGAATAAGATGTTACCTACATCGAAACGCCTCAGGCAGAGAAATTGACACGGAATGCTGAAGGGAGTCACGGAGAGAAAACCGGATGGTTGGCTGGTCACTGTGTGCCCTCCCGAAGCTTTTAGGGCATTTGGTGATTTATGTGTTTACATGGCGGCCTGCGCCATTGGGAGGAGCACCATATCATTTGGAATGCAGCAGAGAGGCCGCATTTGTGAACTTTTACAATTGCATGGCGTAACCAGCCTGACAGATAAGGAGACTCTCTTTTAACATCCCGAAATCCTACTAGAGGAAACATAAATGCTTTTAAATGTGTAAGTGCACGAAAACCCACTTAGGGAAAGATGGCTGCTCATTAATGGACTTCAAGTTCCATGATGCCATTGTTATTATAGGAACTAAGGAAAAATCAATTGGGGGCAACTAACCAATTGAATGAAGGCGGATTTAAATAAAAAGAGCACTTCCAGCACTAACCTTGCAACAAGCGTAAGAATAAGATGTTACCTACATCGAAACGTGTCAGGCAGAGAAATTGACACGGAATGCTGAAGGGAGTCACGGAGAGAAAACAGGATGGTTGACTGGTCACTGTGTGCCCTCCCGAAGCTAATGACGTAATGTACGCGTGCCTGAAAATGTATTCGTTTTGGGTTGATTTTGCGCTATATAAATATGGTTAAAAAAAAGAGGAATAGCCCACACTTACTGTCACAGGTAAGATGGTTGCATACACTATTTATAGCACAATATAATGTTGTAGGGCGGAGGAGCAGCATTTTACAAACACAATAAATACACAGATACAGATAGATAATTGAAGTGGGTACGGGCACTTGTGCTCGACTTCATTTTAATACGTTGTTGGTAACAAGTAGAATAGTAATCATGATATCATGTACAGATCTTTAATCATAAACGGTTTATGACTTCTGCTGTACAAAAGTAGGAGCATTGTATGTGAAATAATACACGGAAGATTATTTCGTAAAGAGTTCATGAGTTATGGTGCACTGAGGTAGGGGCGGTTTGTGTGGAGCCTGCGATGATGCGTGGTCCAGGCAGACCGCACTGGTAAAAATGTGTTTTGACTATTGAATTTTGCCTTAACAAGGGCACGTGGCGATTATTTACAGTGTACTGAGTTAGTGATACGTCTGGTGTTTATTGTGTGCTCACCCTGCAATGATGCGTGGTCTGAGCGGGCTGCACTGAAATCATTCACTGTTGCATACTGGACTATATGAACTTTGAGGGGAGAAAAGAAAACTAGCATCGATGGTTATCAATTGCTTTGCAAACTAGGTGTACTGATTGCTCCCCATAATAAATTCAACGATTCCTCTTCACGCAGTACATTGTAACTTTCACAAATTGAGGCTGTATGTCTGATGGCGATGTTGAAGGTGATACCTCAGAGGTACTTGGTATTGCTGGTGGTGGAGGTACATTTTGAAGCAATCTTCTACATTCTTTGTTATCATAGTTCACACGATGCAGCTATTGAAGGTGCTTGCACATACTAGCATTGCAACAGCAGTATTTTTTTCTCTGCTTTAAATAAATCAAGGCTGAATTTAATGCTGTCTGTGGTATAGATGAAAAGGTAAATTCAAGTTGTGAACCCTACTGTGCACAGTGTACATAGAAGCTAGTAGTCAGTTCAGTTATGGAACAATGTTTTTTTAAACTTATTTTAACAAAATCTGAATACATACAGCATAATTGTCTCTGCATTAAATAAATCAAGGTTGAATTTCCTACTGTCTGCAGTGTAGATGCAAACGTGAATTCAAGTTGTACACCCTGCTGTCCGCAGTGTAGATCTTAGGGTGGAGAGCATCATCTGCAGTTATGATTGAAGTGGTAGATAGAGCATGTATGCAGCGTGCATTTTATTATTCAACTAAATCTATAAGTGATATAAAATAAGTTTCTTAAGGAAGCATAATAAAGGGATATTGTGTAGGGTTTGATAGGTGTTATACTTAGTTTGGTTTACACTGAGTTAGTGGTATCTAAAACAAGAAGGTTCTGTGGAGCCTGCGATAATGCGTGGTCCGGGCAGGCCGTAATGACAGTAATGTTTTTTGTGTTGTGAATGCTTCCTTAGTAAGGCCACGTGATAATCATTTTTGGTGCACTGAGTTACTAGTAACTTTGGTGCTTTGCGTGTACATATTCTGTGATGATGCGTGGTCTGTGGGGGGAGGGGGGCACAGTAATTGGAGTAATGTCTTTTGTCAATTGGACTCTGCATGAATTCCACTTAAAAGTGATAGTATGCCTCATTGCTGACATAAAACTGTTCACTCCTCTTTCCGATGATTTATGGTGCACTGAGTTAGTAGTATCTTTGGCGCTGAGCTTGTGCGTACCCTGTGATAATGCGTAATGCAGGGGGGCTGTACTGGGAGCAATGTTTTTTGCCTATTGAATTCTGCTTTAATAAGGCTACGGGGAAATGACTTGTGGTGCAGTGAGTTAGTGGTACCGAAAGAAATCAGCGTGTGCGTACTGTGTAATGAGTCGTGGTTTGGGGGGTCGCAGTGGTATAAGTCTCTTGTCTACTGGAACGCGTCATGTACAATTGTCATTCTATCTGAAAAAATCTGAACACATACAGTACAATTGTCTCTGCATTAAATTAATCAAGGTTGAATTTCTTACTGTCCCTAGTATACATGCAAAGGTGACTTCAAGTTGTGAACCCTGCTGTCCACAGAGTACATTGAAGGCTGTAGTTGACACAGACATCGAGGAATGCTTTTTTTGTCACATACCTTAAATAAATCGAGACTGAATTTTATGTTGTCTGTAGTGCTTATGCGCCACTGTTATCAAGTCATAAACTCTTTTGATTGCAGTGTACATTTGAAAACAGAACTCACTACAGTCATTGAGGAATGTTCTTTGTGGCATCCTTTAACAAAATAGTCTTTGCCTTACATAAATCAAGGATAACTTGAATGCTGTCCATAGTGTAGATGGAAAGCTGAATTCAAATTGTGAACCCTGTTGTACGCAGTGTAGATTGAAGGCAGTAGTCGACACAAACATCGATGAATGTTACACAGAATCTGAGGACACAGTATAATTGCCTCTGCCTTAAATAAATCGAGACTGAATTAAATGTTGTGTGTAGTGCTTCTGCGCTTCTGGTATCAAGTAGTGAACTCCGTTGATCGCAGTGTACATTTGAAGGCAGTACTTTTTACAGGCATTGAGGAATGGTTTTTGTGGCATCCATTAACAAAAATGTCTCTGCCGTACATAAATCAAGGCTAACTTGAATGCTGTCCGTGGTGTAGATGGAAAGCTGAATTCAAGTTGTGAACCCTGTTGTACGCAGTGTAGATTGAAGTCAGTTGTTGAGACAGACATGGACGAATGCTTTTGTCACTTATGTAAACAAAATCTGAAGACATATAGTAGAATTGTCTCTGCATTAAATAAATGAAGGCTGAATTTCCTACTGTTCAAAATTAAAAGAAAATGGTCTCTGCCTTACATAATGAAGGATAACTTCAATGCTGTGCGCAGTGCAGATCCAAAGCTGAATTTAAGTTGTGAACCCTGCTGTCCGCAGTGTAGATGTAAGACAGTAGTTGATACAGACATAAGTCTGCGGTGCTGTGGCGCTGAGTTCGCAATCGGCCTGTATCGAGGAGGCACATGGTCATTGCGGCAGCCATGTGGCAGGGTGAGGACCTTCGCTGTGGCAGTCTTTTCTCTTTGCAAAAGTGAACCACACCCATGGCGTAGGCTAATTATTTATACTCTTACGTTGACGTTTTATAGGTTGGATCAGCCCACTTCAGTTCTGCTAAAAGGGGGGGGGGACAACACAGCAACATGACCGAGATATTCCTCAGAGTCTGAGATAATGTGGTTGCATCCACTGTGCAGTACACATGTATCAATGATAAATCTACACACAGAAAAGTTTTTGGTTTGTATAGTGAGTTGTGTATAGCATATCACCGGTAGTATTAGCATTGTGTACATTATTGTTGATGTGCGAGTTCCTTCCCTTATACATAGTTGATTGCCACACCTCTGAACATTGAGCTAGTGTGCTGTTGAGGGAATATCTTATTTTGGGAAGGTCCGTTGTCCTGTTTTGCGCTGCCTCTGAGGTAGCAGAGGGGGAGGGGTCAGGAGGGTGGTTGTAGTGGTAGTGGCACTGGGTATTGTGATTTTGTTGGGTGTCGGAAGTGTAAAATTAGTACCTCTATCACATATTGCTCTTTAAATATGGGTGTGAGTTGGATGTAATTCACGCAGTACATAGTCAAAGTCCTTACACTAGTTAAATGTTGATGTTAATTTGTTAGTGGTAAGTAGAACTATTGCCTGTTTTTTAAGTAGCATTGCACATTTGGTTTGTTGTTGAAGATATGGTCAACATTATAATTAGGAATTGTCATTTTAAAAAAAATCGAAATTCACTGAAAAAAACATAGGTTTCAGGCAGGTTATAGTTAGGAATTACCATTCAAAAAACCTTAGAAATTCATTGAAAAAACCATAGGTTTCAGGGGTGTTATAGTTAGCTGAACATTTCACTCATACAAAACCATTGAAATTCCTCCGTTATAGTTGGTTGTATTAACTGTAACTCTTGTGCCCGCAATCCACTGGTGATGATGTCACATATTACATCATTCATGACATGGTCAGTGACATCACTGATGACATCACTGATGGCATCTCAAATGACATCACTGATGACATCACTGTTGACATCTACAGGCTCAGACACACACTCACATACACACACACACACACACACACCCCAATGGCAAAGACACACAGACATCCACCTTATGACACACAATCCCCTGAATTTGAATTGAGACACACACACTCTCCATAGACATACGTACAAACACAAACACACAAACCCTTGCACATGGACTCACCCTTGTGTTCACACACACACACAAAAGTAACTCTCTACAGAGATGTCCACATCCAACTGATACACAAAAAAAACACAATCAGCTTACGTGCACACACACTGTTGATATACACACTCTAATGATAAACAGACCCAGTAAACACACACAAAGATTAATGCCTGCAACACCCATTGAGCTGAAAGGGCTTTAGTCCCCCCCCGTTGTCTGCCGTAGCCCAGGTTGCGCAGCTTCAGATTCCAGGACAGGCGGACTTCTTCAGCTGTCATGAACTTGGGCTGAGTCCGCGCACACATTCAAAGTCTTTCACAGGCAGGGCGGAGTGGCCGTGGCAGGCATCAGGTATTTTCCTGGGAGCGTGGAAAAGTGGGGGCCGGTTTGCAGCAGTGGGGGGCGTTTTTTTGTGACTTAGGGTCGGTTTCACAGTGGTGCTGCAATATCAGCCCCCCGTAACAAAAGCAGCAGTGTTTCACATTTGCACCCACATGCCCATCACCCCTGGGGAGAGGGAGGGAGTTTGGCCCTACAAAATTGCCATGGCTGCTTTGGGTTCCCAGCAGGGCCGGACTGGCCGCAGTGGGCACCTGGTATTTCCCTAGTGGGCCGC
Organism: Lissotriton helveticus; assembly: GCF_964261635.1. Lineage (NCBI taxonomy): Eukaryota > Metazoa > Chordata > Amphibia > Caudata > Salamandridae > Lissotriton > Lissotriton helveticus. The sequence goes on from NC_136061.1 coordinate 1,759,365,651, forward strand.
CAGCGTGGGTGTCAGTTTTGGGCCCCTGGGGGTGCCTTTTTTTTACCAGCCCCTGTAACAAAATCGTCCGAAACCAGCCCTAGGAAAGGGCTCAGCCGCACGCCCTCTGCCCCACAGGGAGATCGGTCGAGCCCTTTGCCAGGGCCTGTTTCTGTTCGCAGTCAGGCCCTGGTTCCATAAAAGTGACAAAATGGCATTTTTAAAAAAGTTTGTTGATGTACATGAAGGGGCACCTTCCTGTACATAAACAAACAATGGCATTTTGCTTTTTCCATGTGGGCTGCCTTGTGCAGCACACATGGAAAAAGCAAAATGCCATTGAGCTAAAAAGCTAAATTGAGGAGAAATAATGCATTTCTCCCCATCTTAACACCAGTTTTCACCTGGTCTTAAGTTTGGCACTGACTCCTATGTATGCCACCCTTGCACATAGGGGGCAGCGTCAAAATGAATGGGTGTTGTGGTGGAACTTTCACGTCAACACCCAATGCCCACACCTTTCACACTATGCATAGCGTGAAACGAGGCCTTATGTACCAGGCAGTGTTAACCCACTTTAAGTGGTTTAGCGCTGTCTTGCAGCTAAGGCACAGCCCTTATCGGCACCACAACATCAAAATAGGTGGTGATAGGGGCTTGTATATATGCACCTTTGTGTTTTCACTACTTCCTATGCTCCCTGCCGCTTGACTCTTTTTAAGGGCTACTGCTGTTTGTAGCACAAAAATATATTGCAAGGTATAACCACAGGCGGGCAACAGAGAGCTAAGCAAATGATAAGGCTTGTTTGATGCTCCTTAACACAAACCCAGCCCTCTGCTTGGTAGGAAGTCACAATGTAAAATGTGTTAAAGAATCTTGAAAATTCAAAAAATATACAAGGGGGTTTATCTCCGCTTTTATGGCTTTAAAAGCCAAGAAAGCGGAGATAAAATTATCTCCCTATTACCTAGCTTTCGCTAACACCAGTTAGCGACAGCTAGTAGGAGATAGTGACCATCTTGGGCCCCACTTTGCATGTCAGTGATATTTATCACTAATGACATGCAAAGTGGGCGTGCCAAGATGTTAGCGACTGGAAACAGTTGCTAACATCGCTATCTCCTATTACCAACTTATGGAGATATTCGCGCTAAGCGCGAATATCTCCAAAAGCTAACAACTGCCCTGAGCAGTTCTTAGCCATGTTATCCAATGGGAGGTGGATAACATGGCTAAGAGCATTAGCTCGATAATGCATGAATATCACTGACTTTTCAGCGATATTCATGCTTTGCGGCCGATTTTTATCGCATTTGCGATAAACCTGGGTAATACCAAGGTTTATTTGCGATAAAAATCGCCGCAGCTCAGCTGTAAATTTTTGTCTCTAACCAAGCAATAGCGATAATTATCGCTATTGCTTGGTAATATGCCCCATATTTCTTTAAATAAAAAGTGTGCCAATCCAGAACACTAGAATTAATTGATGCTTTAAATGACATTTAATCAAAAATCTTAGGGGCAGATTTACTAACACTCTGTGCAAGGTTTGCTTCATAAAAGTGACAGAAACTGATGAAAATGTTTATTTGGAATTCACATTGCAGCTTTCCAAAGTTGCCTGAAAATAACACAAAGCAGCACTTTGATTTACTTTGCATCAAGGGGGCGCTCCACAGGTAGTGCATTGTTGTGCCATTGCCATTGTTTTTGATGCAAAGCCCTTTCTACTAACAATAGTAGACAGGGTTTTGCACCAGAAAAAACACCTCTTTGAGGCAGGTGTTAGAAAGGAGATATATTTTTATTTCTTCAAAATTTTGTGAATTTGATTGTAGGTTGCACTGTACAGTACACTTCCAAAGTGGGAAACATTTTAAAGTTATCTGGGCATAGTTTTTTGTACTGGAATGGTACCTTCTCAGTACAAAACCTATGCTAGACATGCCACAAACACCTTTGCACTAGTAGCTGCTTGGCACTAGGCAGCCGTAATGTGCACCAGCACTAGGGAAAGAGCAGGAGAGTGCCATATCCTAGTCGATATGGCACTGTCCTGTTCTCTCCCTCTCATTCAGCGCAGGACAGCAACTTCGGTTGCTGTGCTGCTTTGCATGAATGTTTAGTAAATCTATCCCTTAGTTTCTAAACATCAACCTAGAAATATTCATGCCTCTGATGACCATACCATTAATAAACCAAAATACAAGTAAGTTACCATGTGAACGCTGCTAGGATTTTATTAACAGATGGAGCAACATTTGCGGTTTATAGAGCATACATCCTAAACTGAAGATTTTGTAAGGCACTGTGAAATAAGGTCTAGGGTCAGCCAATTTTGTCAAGCAGGTAAACTGATTCTAGGTAAACTGGTTTCACATTACACAGTTTAGCCACTAGATGAGGCGATAGGGGGTTTAGTGATTGACAAAAGGCGTGGGTGGCAGCAGCCATATGAAAACTTGGCTCGTTTTGGCTCGTTTTGGCTCAAGGTTCCAAGACTACATCTTTCCGAGTCATAGCTCAGCATGTGACTCTAGCCTTCATGGTTCTTCCACCTCTAGAAAAATAAGTTCAGGCATGTCCAAATAGCTGACATTTCGATGCAGGAGTAGCTGATAATGTATTTTCTACATCCCACATCTCCAATCGACGGTACAAAAATCCTAGTTTAAATTACACCCAAAGCCCCGCTTACCAAGCATCAATGACAGGGTGAGCAACCTGGAGTGTCTAGGGATACATCATCCTGCATACACACTGTTCACACTTCTCACTCTACACTTACACAGGCTCCCAATTAACCCTCCACTAACCCAGGAATCCACTCATCTATTACACAGCAAACCTTCACTTACATGTGCACACAGGTCATCCAGCTCTCACATGTGCACACCAATTCCCCTGCACTAAAATTGGCACACCTTTCACTCAGCGTTTACACCACTAACCCTGCACTCACACCACTCAGTCACCCAGCACTTGCATGAGCACACCTCTCACACCACATTCATTAAATTACCCAAAACTTGTGAACATGCACATATGTCTACAAATGCACCCACAAGATTTTCTGCTCTTCTTGGAGTACTTTCTGCCTATTCAGTTTCATCTGCAACTAGGCTGGTGTAATAGGGAAGAGGGTACTGAGCATGTGAGATGGTACAGGAAGTATGTTTGGGCTGAGCCTGTGGGGGCTAGTGCGGTGCGGGAGTATATATCAATCTCAGGCTTTGGGGATGAGATGGGAGGGAGTGTTGATGTGATACAGAAGGGGAAAGCAGGGGAAGCAGGGAGCACACACAACAGGCTAAGAGTGAAGCATAGCATTTGAGGCTGGGGGCTGGTAAAAGAATTGAGTGGGGACTGCAGCTTAAGTGTGCAGTGTGGGTGGGCACAGGCTATCGATGTACGTGTTGCATCTGATCCCTGTTGCCCTTTAGAATGGCTGCTGTGAAGGTACTGGGTACAGGGTCATCTGTGGCAGACCTGCTTTTGCCACTCCTGAAGCCACAATGTAGACCATCATCCATGCCTCATTGGATCCATAGCGGAGTGCGCTACCAGAGCTGCTGCTGGAGTGGAGAACGACCTGAGGTTGTTCAGGCTGGTGTAGGAGAGGGGATTTGGTTGTAGAGTAGTCAGTGAAGTTGGGGAGAGTGAACTGAGCCTGTGAGTTGGTGCAGAAGAGGGGACTGGGAGGAGGCTTTTGGACCCAGCAGCCATTTTGGATGAGGGAAAAACCTTTACTGGCAATCTCTATTCACCAATTCTTCAATTCAATTTCAATTTTAAAGCTTTATTCGACTTCAGTCATAAAAGCATTGCCACCTAACACTATACAATAAATACTAAATCTAATACACTAAATTTATAAAATGAGTATTAAACAAAAACCATCAGTCGAAAGCATTTACTATTAGTTACATTTTTAAGAACCACTCTATCTCGTGTTCTCCTGACATGGCAAAATAAACATAACCAGGATATCTCATGCAGTTTTTCCTAGTAGGGTGCGTGTTCGTATCACCCAGGCCCATGCTAGGAACTTTGCAACAGCAATTGCAAACTGTGGGGAACAGTCGGATTCCAGAATTCTAAGAGCTATGGTTTGGGTTCGAATCCCCAGATTAATACAAACAGGTCTAATCCATTTATGGCGCGGCTTGGAATATAGGGGACAACAAAACAATAGATGGGAGACGTGTTCGACTTTGTCCTTGCAATGGTAGCAATGTTCATCCCAGGCTGTAGACCATTTCTTTTTAAACACGTTTACTGGGAGGGTTCCAACTCTGAATTGGAAGTACAGCTTCCTATCATAGGGCTTCTCAATCAAATCCCAATACGCTTCATACGAGGGAGCCAGTTTTAAATCCAGGAAGCACCTCGTCAATGAAGCAATAGATCCGTTAGAGAAGGTTCTTAGGTTCACCATCTCCCAGTACATTTGTTTCAGTCTTGCCTTTGGGGGGAATCTAGAAACATCATTGTTACACCATAGATGACCTAGGTTTAGTTGTTGCAATACCCCCCTTAGATCTTTCATCCAGGGAATTTTGTGAAAACAATCAAGAGATACAATGTCAGAGAATGCTTGTGCATAATGTGCTAGCTCTGGGATCACCATTAGGCGTCTCCAATACAATAATGGGCGCAACCTCGCTATATCTGCAATGTTTTTGCGACCAAGATCTAGTTTTAAGGGGATGGTTGGCGTACTTTGTGGTACCCCCACCAGCCCACGCAGAAACTTGTTCTCTGCGATCGACAGATTTGCCAAGTCACTAAAGCCCCATAACTCTGAGCCGTAGAGGTTAGCACTTAAGACTTTCATATTGTAGATCTCCAGGGCACACTTTACTGGCTTGGTGAGAGAAGCTCTGTGTTTTAATGATAGTGCTCCCGCTAGTTGTCTGAACTTCAATACAGCTGTGTCTATGTGTGCCTTCCATTTCAAGTTCCCCTGAAGTGTTATTCCCAGGTAGGTAAAAGCATCTACCTGCTCAAGGGGGACACCTTTGTAAGTAATAGCACCTTTAAACCCTGTATGAGAGTTCATACACATAAACTTTGTCTTGTTTGTATTCAGTTCTAGGCCACGGGTGTCACAGAACTCACCAAACAAATTTACTGCTTTTTGCATGCCACTTGGAGTACGTGATAGTATAAGCGTATCGTCCGCGAACATTAGTACGGGGACATGTGCTCCAGTAATTTTTGGGGCGTCAGAGGGGGACCTTTTTAGAAATTCAACTATACCATTTATGTATATCGAGAACAATGTAGGAGCTAGTACGCAACCTTGTCTTACCCCACGCTCTACGGGGAAAGGCACGGTTACTTCTCCTTGCTGGCCCCATCTAATTTTAGCGTAATTGTTCTCGTGCAGGCGTATCAAAAGAGTGAGGAGTTCCTGGCTTATTCCTACATCAGTTAAGACCCTCCACAGCTGGTCCCTGGGGACCAAGTCAAAAGCTGACTTCAAGTCCACAAAGACAGCATATAGGGGGCCATTGCTTAAAGTGACGTTTCTCCAGTACAGGTTTAGAAAGTAAAACACCTGATCAATGGAACTTGTCAGGGGGCGGAACCCCGCTTGGTATGGTGACAAGATGTTATTTTCCTCAATCCATGCTTGGAGCTTGTTTTGAACCATACGTCCCATCAGTTTCTGAGCTGAATCAATGAGACTGATGGGTCTGTAATTGCTAGGAAGGGATTTGTCACCTTTTTTATAGACTGGGATAATTTCCGCCCCTTTCCAGGATGGAGGTACTTCACCACCCATCGCCACTGCATTAGCAAGCCATGCAAAATATACACACCACGTGTTCCGATCGCTTAGATATACGTCTGCTGGTATTCCGTCCATGCCTGGCGCTCTGCCCCTAGTTACACAGTCAAGGGCTGCATTTACATCTTTTTCATTGAACACCCTATCCTGGTAGAAGACAGCCGGCGGAAGAGTAACGCAAGCTTGGGCCTGGTTTTGAGCGTATTGTGGTTTAAAATATTCTACCCAGTTATTAATGGGAACATTGTTTTGTGGGGGTTTAGCTATCCCTCCTCGTTCCCACTTCACTGTGGACCAAAATAGCTTTGAGTTTTTATCTGCACATGCTATTTTCAACTCAGCCCATAGCTCCTCGTCCCACAGCCTCTTTGCCTGTTTTTGGGCGCGTCTATACATGTCCCTTGCTATCCTGACTGCGTCAGCGTTTCCTAGTTTGAGCTCTGTGCTAAGTTTCTGGCGTGCCAGCCTACAACTTTTGTCATACCATCCTTGTTTACTTTGGTATTTTTTCCCTTTGTTGTGCTTTATTGTTTTTAGGAAAAATACTTGTAGTCTAGAAAAAAAAGATTTGTGAGACTCCATTAAGATGTCTCGGAAGTTAGGTTTTTTAGTGAGTAGTTTCAAGTTGTTCACTTCCTCTTTTGCTACTCTCTTAAGTTCATCTAACATCCCCTCATCTTCCATAAGTTTCCCCCATTTTAATTGCCGCTGGTTGTTAGTGCATGCGAGGTCCAGGGTCACCCTTTCCTCCTCAGTGCATGTCGCCCTATCCTCCGAGTAAGACTTGACGACCATACTCAATGGATTATGATCACTTTCTATTCTTTTTACCACAATCATGTCGATTAGTTTATACCAGATCCTGGTATCTACCAGAAAATAATCAATTCTGCTAGATGCCCGGCCATTATCAAATGTACAATTCCCCTCGCGGTCTGAGGGTGTACGACCGTTTGCGGCTCTTAGGCCTCTAGCTAAACAAAGGCTCTTGACTTGGATGGCCACCACACTCCATTTTTTGACTGCAGCTAGCTCAAGTTGGGGGATTCCCCATTTGCTGTCTTCTTCTTCGGCTAAGAATTTGTCCTCTTGCCCTAGGGGTTCAAAGGTTGTGTTTAGATCTCCCTCTACAATAATAAATTGTTCGAGGGGCAATAGTTCTAGCTCTTGTTCGAGGACCATTATTACCTCTGAGATTTTACCCCAACAAACTCCTCTAGCATATATATTATAGAGGGCTAGCTCTTCACCATTTTCCCATCTTATGCTAACTGATAGTATATCCCTAGTTGGGAGTGGTCTTTGCTGGATTTTACACTTCAGCGCTTGGCGAATCCAGATTAATAGCCCTCCAGATGTGCGACCTTTCCCATGTAATACTGCAGGTATAAAGAAAGTAAGATACCCTACCCGATACACAGGGCTTTGCGACCAGGTCTCTTGAAATAATATGATGTCATAGTGATCAATGAAAGTACACCAATCAGGGGATATTATCTTGCTTGCTATCCCAGCCAGGTTCCACGAAATGAGGGAAAGCAGTGGATTTGATGCGAAGTGCCTTGTCTGGCCTAGGTTTAGAAGACCATTTGTATTTGTATTCTGTTGTATAGGTTGTACTATTAATAATTCCAAGGACATCCCAACAGAACCAGGCAGGTAGGACTCCTTTAATGGCTCGATATCATTGCTCTTGGCTAGGCTATTATACTCCTCTACGGTTTCAAGCCCCTCCTCACTATTTTTCCTACTGAATACTTCCTTTTGGTTGGCTCTCTGGGGCAGCTTTCGCTGTATCAGTCAGTCACAATCCTCAAGATTAGATAATGCTGCGAACCTGTTTTCTAGGTTAACACCCCACTCTCCACTATGAGTGCCTCCACCCGCATCGCCACCCCTTCTGTTTATCACGGTGGACCATTTGGTTCTCAAGACGCTAGGTTTGGCAATGAGACCTCTTCTACTATAGAAGAAGTCTAGTGTAAGTGGGACAATTTCTGCTGTTCTACGCTGTGGGGGCAAGAGGTTTGGTAAAATATCAGGTAATACTTCTGGCCCCTTGAAGTTAAGCACCACACAATCACCTTCGAATTTTTTTGGGCCACTGCCTATCCATTTAACTCTTCTGGCAGATGATATTTCCTCTGTGAGTTTGCATTTCCCCCAGTGAGTGATGCGCATATTGTTGGTTAGCCAATAGAGAGCTTTACTTACAAGTGATTGGGGGGATTCTGTCTGACCAGGTTTTAAGATCGGAACATTTGCAGGACCAGGATCATTGGGGATGCCTCAACGACCAACTCCACTGGGCCTGATTCTGGCCAAGAAACTTCCCCCGGCCTACAATACACTAGCGGATCTTGTAAACATTGGGCATTTACCGTTGGGCATGGAATGGGGATAGGTGGATGAGTTGGAACCCCCGCCTCCCCACCTTCTCCTTCTCCTCCATTTATTTATTATTTTTTTTTTTTCAAAACCTTTATTGGAGTAAGCATAGAAAAGTACAAGAATGGGCCTACAACCTCACGGGCTGGCCGCTAATAACAAGGCAAAATGCATGTAAGAAAATATACACCCGTGGAGAGGTACAACTCAAGTACAGAGTGTTACTCTATAGACATCACAGAACAATTCGTATTTTTATTTTTTACAAAAAGAAAACATAAACACTAAAGGCGAATGGACGATAATTAAGGTCAGCCCAAAGAGCGGAGGGGACGGTTCCACGATCAGGAGAACACACCCAGAGCCCGGAGGCTCCAATCAAGTCGGGGAGGGGGGGAGGGGAGCAGCGGGGAGAACTGGAAGTATAAAAAACCTTACGGAAAGGTTCCGGGAACTCTAGTCTAGGGAGAAAGGACAATCTCAGCAGTGTTTTCAAGGGGAGGGGTGCAAATACCCCCACGATAATCATTCCACTGGCCCCAAACCTTCGTCCACGCCCTGGGTCTGCCCCTGGCCACATAGACCGTCTTTTCACGAAACATGGACCAGTCCATATTATCCTCCCACCTCGAGACCTCAGGGGGCCTGGAAGCGCCCCAGAGTTGCGCGACATCCCGCTTCGCAATCATGTAACCAAGGGTAGCCCATCTGGTCTGGGCCACAGAGTAGTCAGTGGGTTCCCATACATTCAACAGACATCTGCGAGGCTCCGGTCGCAGGGCCACCTCCGTAACAGCAGTCATCACCTCAAGCACAGCAGTCCAATAAGCAGCTATAACCGGGCACTCCCAAAGGATATGCAGAAAAGTCGCACTCAAGCCACATCCACGCTTGCATAGCCCATCCGAAGAAAAGCCCATCGTAACCAGACGCGGACCAGTGACATAGACTCGATGAAGAATCTTAAGCTGAACCAAACGGAGACGGGCAGGAATGGCCACCTCCTTGGGAGAAGAGAGCGCCGATTGCCAATCCTCGTCGTCCAGTTCCAACCCATCGCAAACCCAAGCCTCCCGAAGTCGGATCAGTAAGTCCACCCGATTATTAATCAACTTCTTGTAAATCAGAGAAATAGTACTATCGGGAAGATGCCCATCAAGGATACGATCCTCGAGGGGGGAAGAGTCAGGCAAGGCCTCATCAGGAACCAAGACTGAGACGAGGGCATGTCGGACCTGCAGGTAGCGAAAAAATTCCCTACCACTCAAACCATATTCCGCCTGGAGGGCCTGGAACGACTTCACACAACCATTCGAGTACACGTCACCCACCCTACAGATCCCAATCACATCCCAGCGGTCGAAACCCTTGGTAGACCAGAGTCCGCCCAAACGTTCGGATGCATAAAGCGGTGTCGCTAACGTCAATCGATCCTCCCACCCCAAACTCACACTCGCAGCCCGCCACACCGTTACTGCAATCCTGGATGGGCCCACAAGATGGCGCCCGGCCGATCGGGAATAAAGCGCTCTAGTAAAGTCCCCACCTGGAAGCTGGAGTCTGTCCATCTCGAATGCAGGATTACGACCCGGGGAAAACATCACATGATTAATGGCAGACAACTGGGAAGCCCAATAATATCGCTTGATATCGGGGAGCGCCATGCCCCCGTCATACCAGGGGATGTGAGCTTTGCGAGTGCGATACGGGGTCGCCCATCCCATATCAACTGCCGTTGAAGACTCTCAATCTCTTGGAAATAGGTCTTAGGGATAGCGTCATAAGAGTTGTGAAGCGCGTAAAGGAATCGCGGCAAGGACATCATTTTAAACAGGGCCGCCCTGCCCAGCGGTGATAAAGGAAGCTTGCGCCAACGGGCCACATCCAGTCGCAGTCTAAGCAACGGTGGGAGGAGATTATGCTCAAAGCGGAGCGTCGGGTCCAACGTAATAAAAATCCCTAAGTACTTGAAGCCCGAATGGACCACTTGAATGGGAAGTCTACTCGGCAAGGGGGGCAAAACCCCCGAAAGAACATATACACAGGACTTGGCCCAATTAATAACGAGGCCCGAGTTGGCCCCAAAAGAAGCAAGAACATCAAACAGAACAGACAGAGATTTATGCGGGGAGGTGAGGTATAAAAGGATATCGTCCGCGTAAAGCGAAACGCGGTCCTCAAAGTCCGGAGACCAGCGAATCCCCTTGAGAGACGGTTCCCACCGGAGCCAGGCAGCCAACGGTTCCAAGGCGAGAGCAAACAGTAATGGAGACAAGGGGCATCCCTGACGGGTACCCCTGCCGAGGGTGAAAGGAGCCGAGACCCTACCATTCACCACCACTTGCGCCAGAGGTGCCGCGTACAGCAACTTGACCCAACCAATAAAATCAGGCCCAAAACCAAATTTCTCAAGAGCCGCCCAAAGATAGGGCCACTCCACCGTGTCGAAGGCCATGGATGCATCCAACGATGCCAAAATGGCCGGCTCCGTCAGAAGCCCCGCCCTCGCGATCGCGCCATGAAGACGACGTAGGTTCAGAGCCGTGTTGCGATGTGGGATAAATCCAGATTGATCCGGATGGACCAAGTCACTAATGACCGTCAAGAGACGGGTGGCCAGGAGTTTCGCCAACACCTTGGGTTCAACATTTAGTAGGGATATGGGTCTATAGGAGGAACAAAGATCACGTGGTTTGCCCTCCTTGGGGATGACAACTATCGTGGCTAGTCTCTGATCATAAGGGAGAATACCCCGTTCCCGGGACTCCAGAAACATGGCGCGGAGATACGGAGCAAGCCTATCCGGACGCAATTTGTACAATTCGATTGGCAACCCGTTCGGGCCCAATGCTTTGCCAGAACGGAGGGAACGGATGGCAGTAGCTATCTCATCAACCGTAAAGGGGGAGTCCAACGCCACACGGTCCGAATCAGAAACAATAGGCAGGGCTATATCACGCAACAGAAGGCGAGAGTCAACCACATCCCTCACAGACACAGGGGTATACACCACACGGAAGTACTCGGCAAACCGGTCAACTACCCCAATCGGGTCCGTTACACTCACACCACAGGCAGACTGAATCACGGGTACCACACGATTAGCTCTCTCCTTCTTATCCAGCCACGCCAGCAATTAACCCGCTTTATCACCCACATCATACAAACGTCCCTGTTGCTCCCGAAACATCACTTTGGCGGCATCCGTGACCAAGGACTTATAATCAAATTGTTTCAGACCCAGGGCATGGAGCTTCTCAGGCGTGACACCAGATTCCAAGCCCTCCTCCAGTACAGAAATTTCCCCCTCAAGATCAACCACTTCTCTATTCCTCGCTCTCTTAGCCTCAGCAATAAGGGAGAGGGCCTGCCCACGAATCACAGTCTTAAAGGCCTCCCACAGGGACACAGCAGATGAAACCGACCCCTCGTTATCCAGAAAATACGAGTCGAGGGACTTAAGTAAAAGGGTGCGGGTCTCAGGGGAGGTAAGATACCACGGATTAATGGGAGCCACCCTGCCCGCTGCTTCCACCCCAACCTCAAAACGAAGCCAGAGCGGAGAGTGGTCAGAGATACCCCTGGGCAAGTGCACAATCTCACGCACAGCCGGGGACTGAGCCGCAGGCATCAGGAAATAATCCAGCCGAGACAAACTCCCATGGGCCCCGGAGTGAAAGGTGTACTGCAGCTGCGTAGGATGCAAAAGCCTCCAACAGTCCACTAGGCCGAAGGTATCCAAAAAGCCACCCAACCACTGCTGAGCCGCCGGGGTATCCCTAGGAGGGTGGCGATCATGAATGCCAGAGACTACCGAATTGAAGTCACCAGCCAGAAAGAGAGTACTATCAGGAAGGTCCAACAAGACACGGCCCAAATCTGAAAAGGTGGAAGTCTGCAAGCCGGGGGGCACATAAACAGTTAATAAGGAAAGGGTACGGCCTTCATACCGACCCACAAGGACAGCATACCGCCCCCGGTCATCCTGTATAACATCATCAATAGCCAGGGGGAGGGAAGCCCGAATGAGGATACCCACACCCCTGGAACCCGAGGTGAACCCCGAATGTGCTACGAGGCGATAGCCCCACCTGTTCATTGCATGACAGACATTGCCTATCAAATGAGTCTCCTGCAGGAAAACAACGTCAGGAGATAAACGTCGTATACATTTCAACACCACACTGCGTTTGATACGATCACCCAGACCATTAACGTTCCACGAAACAAATCTCAACCCGCTACCCCCCATCCCACCCGACAAAGCCCAAACCCCCCATCAATGAGCACGACCACAAAAAGCAATTCAAATACAGAATAAAGTCGCCTTGAACACAGAACATACAAACAATGAACTTCCCAACCACCCACCCCCCAAATAACAGGAAAACACCCCCCACCCTGCACCCCTGCAAAAAGCTAAAAAGCCACCCCAACCTGCAGTGTGCCTGTCGCCCAAGAACCCCTATTCTACACGAAGACCCCGGAGGAGGAAAGGCTCCGGCCCACCCGCCCCCCGATCAATAAATAACGAGAATAAGACCATACATCAAAACACATATGAGGTAGAGGAACATAGGCTTACATCCCTGGAAAAGTCATACAGAACAAGGCATCAGTCAAAAACGAAACGTTTAGCTCTCAACACCACCTTCAGCACCGCCCGGGTGGGCTTCGGACTCAGTCTCAGGAGGTCGATTAGGCAGGGAGTCCAGCCAGTCATTCACAGCCTCTGGCCGATCAAAAAAGAAAGTTCGATCATCATGCTCCACCCGCAGCCTGGTCGGAAAGAGCATTGCGTAACGCATCCCCAAGTCCCTAAGACGTTTCTTGGCACCACGAAATCCCATCCGCTGCTTCTGGACCTGTTGGGAAAAGTCTGGATAAAAGTTCACAGTGGCATTTTCAAAGGCTACTGGGCCCTTCGCCCGCGAGGCCTGCAGGATAGCATCCCGATCTCTGTAGTGGAAAAGCTTGGCAACAATAGGTCTCGGCGGGGCGCCAGGCTTGCCCTGGCCCCCCGGAACACGATGTGCGCGCTCCACTGCGAAAAATTTACTAAGGCCAGACGGTGAAAGGTAATTCTGGATAAGATCTTCAACCAGGAGATCAACCGAGTGGGGTTCTGGATTCTCCGGCACACCAACCACGCGAACATTACAGCGACGCGCCCTGTTCTCAAAATCCTCCAAGCGCCGGGTCATAAAATCGTTCACCCTGCGGAGATTGCCAATCTCCGTCTGAATATCAGAGACGTCCGTCGTGAGGCTGGAAGACTTAATATCCAACGATTTCACCTTTTCGTTCATCTTGGAGAGATCGGCTCGAATCAAATTGACCTCAATCGCCACAGTGTCCAGTTTATGGGCCAAAGTTTCATACTGGTGGCCTATGGATTCCCTCATGCCAGAAATGGCGCCCATGATGTCTTGCAAGGAGGGCTCCGGCGACGCATCTAGTACTTGGTCCGACGCAGTGGGACCGGGCAGGGCAGCTCCGGGGGATCCCTTAGAGTGGGTATAACGATCCATGACATTAGATTGAACCGGACCCCCGCGCAGAGGTGCCTTCGTCTTGCGCGTCTCTCGGTCCCCTCTGCCCGCCATTTTGAAGATGCGTCACAAGCAATGTCACCAGGGTCGACAGGCCGAGCACCAGAAACGGAGGCCCCTGGACCAAAGGAACAAGAGATGTAGCACCAGGATAGATGCAGCCCACTCCAGAAACAGTGCAGCCAAGGGCCAAACAACCTACGTGGAGAGCGGCCGCAGCTCTGGCCCAGCCCTCTCACCAATGTCCCAGTCCGAGGCAGAAACGAAACCGAAACTTAAGAGGGGGTCTCACACGTCCAATCCCCCTGCCGTTGTTGTTCAACTCCAAGACGGCCACCGAACCTCACCCAGTCCCGGGCGCACTTCGAGGGCGGAGCCCAAAAGTTCAAGTGAACATAATTCAGACACCCAATGTCCAAATTCGATTATGAAAAGTCCAGGTAGATCAGCCCAACGTCCTCTATATGAATCCTCGCAAAAATCAGGATTAAATCAGGATATTAAGCCGGGAGCGGCGGGGGTCCGGGGAGCGCTGTGCTCACGCGGCCATCTCGGATGCCCGCCAAGCTCCTCTTCTCCTCCATTTCTAGTCCCTTCATCCCTGTGTTTAGTAAGCTCCAATTTGTCCAACACCTGGGTAGGTATTTTTTCCATGTTATCATTTGTGTTAGACAGGAGGCCCTCAAGTTTGTGCACTTTATCTGTCAGTTGGTCAATCTTAGATAACAGTGGTTTTATTATGCCCCTCATTTTTTGTTCAAACATACCCATGAGTTTGTTAATATTTGCTTCGTCCCATGGCCTATTGCCCTCTACCTCAGTTCCTTCGTTCTCTACATTGCTTTTCCTAGGTGGGGTCGCTGGTCTTTTCCTGCTGGAACGTAATCCAGTACGTCTGGGTTGCCCCTTTGATGCCCCTCTGGTCACTCTAGGCGCAGGGACAGGTACAGTGTTGGGGGAGGTATCCTCCATAATTTCTAGGTCTACAATGGTGTCATCGTGGTCAGCCTCGGGTATTTTAGTCAATATGGCCGAGGATGATACATTATGTACAAGATTATCTATATCAGTCAGGGAAGACACCCCTACCTCACTATCCTTTTCTATGTCCTGCAGGTTAACTAGGGAGTTACTCAATGTGGAGGGTGTCTATGTAATGAGAGCGGGACAATCACTGCTGCTTTGGGTGAAAACCCCTAATTCATTGGGATTATCTATGGCCTGTGTGAAGCCTTGGGAGGGATCGGTTGTAAATATATCAGGTGTTAAGCTCAATCCCAGTGAGGACCTTCTGTCATTATTGATTTTAGCGACCACTTGAACTAGGTAATTATCCATGGTGTTTGAAGGAGCAATGCATTGTTTTGGCTTAGACATACCTTTACAAAACACGGTTAAAATCACTCAAAAGGAACAAAAGATGAAAAAGGGCAGTATACCTGGCCCAGTCCAGTCGCCGCCAGTCGCGGACTGTCGCAGACTGTCCCGCCCTTGTCCCGGGCTTAACTCCGCGCTTAATCCCACGCGCGTCCCGCGTGCGCGGGGCAACAGCTCCTCAAATAAGGGAGGAGCAGGAGGGGGCGGGAAGAGGACCAGCTGCGGCCGATCAGCGCCGCTGTGCACGCTGGTCCTCGCAGTCCCACCTCTGTCCGTGTGAAGGAGGGTGATGGTCAGGGCAGAGTTTCCAGAGCCTCAGGCGGCCAGGCGGGTCCCTTGGAACAATTCAGCAACCAAGTTCTGGACCCACGAGCGGCGCCCGCGTAGCGGGGGCCGCGAGGCGTGGCGTAGTGGCCGGCAAGGGCAATGAAGCAGAGTCCGCAGTTGTAAGATCCAGGAAGGGCACAAGAGTGATTTCCCCCGAAGCACACTCCACAGCACGCTCTTAACTGCTGGAGGGGGCGGGAAGAGGACCAGCTGCGGCCGATCAACGCCGCTGTGCACGCTGGTCCTCGCAGTCCCGCCTCTGTCCGTGTGCAGGAGGGTGATGGTCAGGGCAGAGTTTCCAGAGCCTCAGGCGGCCAGGCGGGTCCCTTGGAACAATTCAGCAACAAAGTTCTGGACCCACGAGCGGCGCCCGCGTAGCGGGGGCTGCGAGGCGTGGCGTAGTGGCCGGCAAGGGCAATGAAGCAGAGTCCGCAGTTGTAAGATCCAGGAAGGGCACAAGAGTGATTTCCCCCGAAGCACACTCCACAGCACGCTCTTAACTGCTGGAGGGGGCGGGAAGAGGACCAGCTGCGGCCGATCAGCGCCGCTGTGCACGCTGGTCCTCGCAGTCCCGCCTCTGTCCGTGTGCAGGAGGGTGATGGTCAGGGCAGAGTTTCCAGAGCCTCAGGCGGCCAGGCGGGTCCCTTGGAACAATTCAGCAACAAAGTTCTGGACCCACGAGCGGCGCCCGCGTAGCGGGGGCCGCGAGGCGTGGCGTAGTGGCCGGCAAGGGCAATGAAGCAGAGTCCGCAGTTGTAAGATCCAGGAAGGGCACAAGAGTGATTTCCCATACTGCTGCTGGCTAACGGGGCAATAGTCTTAGCCAATATCATCAGATAGTGATTGAGGGTTCTTTCTCTGGCACATTGTGAAATCATTACATTTTTATGGGGCAGCCATGTTAGGTAAGAAAACACCCTTCTGGAGCCTAGTACATTAGGTAACATTGACACCTTGGCAGCACAGGAAAAGGCCTCTCACCACTGACCCTTGATGTTTGCACGGCACACTAGAATTACTTCCCACCCATTAATGTAAGTCTCCCCCCTTGCCTTTCCATTTCTCATTCACAATTCAAGTAGCACAGCTCATTTCACCAGATAGAAAAGCATGAAAGAAACTACAGTTAATCACCTTTAACCTCTTAACCACGGCAGACTTAATCAATGCAGTAAACACTTGTAAGCCAGCAGAACAACAGCACACCAATGTCTTCTTGAATAGCTCTGTAGACAAGCCATCCGGAATTGTCAACAACACCTTGAATATAGATACCTTCCCAAATGAATGTCTTCCATAAAACTCTCCCTAAAACAAACATGCCTTGAAACAAGAGGTCATTTTAATACCTGGCCAACAACAGACTTTTTTAGTAAAAAAGATAGAAGGATTGAAAGATCTGCATTAAGACAAATATCTACGTCGGAGTACAAGCATGCATATATTAGCTCTCCCTTGCCTTTGAAACTGTTCATCGTTACAAGCTTCTATGGAGACTTCACAACATTAAAATGCAAGGAGCGAATCTAAGCTGATTGAATCTTTCCTATCAGACAGATCATCATCTCACTTTATCCTTTCAGGTCTCTCCATTTAATTCACAACTAATGTACCTAACAGTTCTATCTTCTCTTTAACATTTGCTTGGCTCTCTACTGGACCTAATCCTCCAATTCATTCTAACTGTTATTGTTATGCAGATAATACACACATCATATTTAAGCATGAAAGACCCTCTGACTTTGATTCTTGCTTAAATGGACATTGGCTCAAACAGTCAAATGAAGTATGGTCTCTAATCACAGCAAAAAAAACATGTCACAAATTGAAATAATTATTTGTGGCAAATGGACCAAATACTACCCATCAACAATATGAACTCCGTAGCCAGGTATGCCACCAAATAACTGATCACAAGTGAGGAATCTAGGGGTAACCATGTACTCCAATCTTTCAATAATAATCAGATTAGGTTTGCCAATAAATTTCAACTGCATAGTTTGTCACTTCTTTCCCTAATGGCTATTAATTTAACTCTGCCACAATTGCTTGAAATGATTGACTTGCACCATTTGCTGAAAGTGTTATCCGCCCGAAGGTCGGGTCTAGTGGTACCCTCGCAAAGACCCTACGCAAGTACATACACCCACGCACAAGTAAATTAACAAATGCATACCGACAGCAAGCCTAGCCCCCAGCCAACCCACCTCTCAAATTGAAGTAATTGCTGCTTTGGTAGCAGTGGTACATATTGTAAATTTAGAGCACCGAGCTGCTGACTCCAGAAAACATGTGCGGCTTCACTTACCCCACTTTTACGAGCGAAGCTATTTCTTAATACAAACATAAGGAAGGCCACTCTCTATACCTGTGTAACTCCATGCTTGCTCAGATCTGCCAAGGTAAAAGATCCTGTGGGACGATAACAGGTGCAGGAGCCAGGGGAGGCTCCTGCTTATTGGGGGAGGAGCGTTGCCCCACTGGCTCTGAGTCAGCAGGTGAAAAAGAAAATGATATTCAACCATTGTTTTATTTTTCACCTGCTGGCTGAGGTGGCATGCATAAGGATGGGCGGGGCCATAGGAGGGGGAGGAGGACTTTTAAGTGCACATGTGTGTTTGGCCAGCTGTCTCAGGCCTGCCAAACACATATGGGCACTTAGATTTCTCCAACCCGGCTGTATTGAACACTTGTGTTGGAGAAACAGCACAAAACCCTGCCCTGAGCGGAGCATCAAAGCAGTCGGCTCAGGCCAATCCCGACACTGCTAGCACGGGGATTGGACAGGGAGTCTGTGATGTGACCATAAACAAGGCCCGCCCTGGAAAAGTTGGATGGTGAAATCATGGCTTTCATGTTCCTGGTACCAAATTAAATACTTGGCCAGGTCACATTTCCTAACAGCCAATTTCAGAAATAATATATTTCTACTTCTGGGGTCTGCACCGATTGTACTTGTAATCAGTTTTGACTCGTCAGCCTGATTTCGTAAGTGTAGCAAGTCAGATTCGATATGAGTCTCCCTTTAATCTGTACAGTGCCAATCTAGATGTTTAATTATTTATAAAGTTTTGTATAGCACAAACATGGCCCACAAGGGTATCAGAGCGCTTTACAAAATACAGTTATTAAACATTAGATGGTTGATGTAGTATACAAACATTTGGTATTCGCCATTCAATACTAAGAGGTAGATAGTAGTATATGGATAGCATAGGTGACTAGTAGTCAACAAAGAATGATCCACGAGGGAATCAGAGCGCTTCACAATACACTGTAATTAAACATTAGGAGGTTGATGTAGTATACATACATGCGGTATTCGCCATTCAATACAAACGAGGTAGACAGTAATATATGAATAGCATAGGTGACTGTTAGTCAACATAGAATTAAAGTCTTAGGATGTGAATTTGCTCAATAGAAGCATTTTTACTTCTTTTTTGAAGGAGTTAAAGGATGAGATTCCACGTACCACTGGAGGTAGGGAGTTCCAAATCTTTGTTGCGATCCCTGAAAAAGCTCTGCAACCAGTTCTCTTTTTATGGAAGGATTGTGGTTTCAGTAGAATTGACCTCGCACTTCGCGATTGTCTGCATCCTCCCATCGCTCTAGCTTTAGTGCTAAGAACCTGGGGGCATTGCTATGCAGGGCTTTATGGGTCAGGCAGGCAATCTTTAGGTGTATTCTTGCCTTGTAGGGCAGCCAGTTCAGAGCTTTCAAGGTCAGAGAAATGTGGTTATTTCTTTTAGTTCCTGAGACCAGTCTGGCCGCACTGTTAAGCGATGCCCTCACCGGGGCCAGCTTGTATTTGGGGAGACAGCATACAGTGGTACTTCCGCAGTCCAATCTTGGTAACACAAGGGCTTGTACTGCCATTTTTAAGTTGGTCTGTGGGAGGAAGGGTTTCCGTTTCCTTAGTATACTCATCTGGTGATTAGCTCCCTTGGTAGCATTAGTGATTTGCGCCTGCATGTTCAGGTGTTTGTCTATGGTGACTCCCAAGGATTTCGCGCAGTCAATGATGTGGGGAGCACAGTCAAAGGAAGTTAGATGTTTCAACCATATGTCTATCTTGGGTGTGTGTTTGGATGAGGAGATGAGAAGGAATTCAGTTTTTTTGGTGTTAAGCATACGGTGGTTGCCAGTGAGCCAACTTTGAGTATTCTGTAGAATAGCGTTGAGAGAGATGAAGTCTTCTGGTGAGGAGATTTTCATATACAGTTGGGTGTCGTCCGCATACAGGTGATATCAAAAGTTCGCAGAGTTCAATGCATTTGCCAGGGGCTCCATGAATAGATTAAAAAGAATGTGTGAGAGTGCTGAGCCCTGTGGAACCCCTATGGTGACCATGGAGGGTTGAGAAAGTGAATGCTTCACCTTGATTCTTTGTTTTCTGTTATTTAGGAAGGAGGTGAACCATTGTAACACTGGGCCAGTAAGGCCCATCCTTCGTTCCATAAGGGACAATAGGTTGTCATGCTTGACCGTATCGAAAGCGGAAGATAAATCAAGAAGTATCAATAGCCATGATTCGTTGTGGTCTAGCATTTTTAGTATGTCATCCATTATGTGGGTGAGTGCAGATTCCGTGCTGTGACCGTGACGGAAGCTGGGTTGGTGTTTGTCTAGGAGATTGTGGATAAAATAGGCAAATGGAATTCCATATTTAAATGCCGTTGCTGCGCACTTACATTGCGTGCTTTACATTTTTTCAATCCTGTGCAAACAAGTAGTTCACAAAATCAGTGCCATGATCACAGGAATCTGAAGGAGGGCTTCCTCCAGTGCACGGCGGCCACCACAGCCTTCTCACTCGTGCCTCCTTTACAAACAGACGTGCATCTAAGGCCTGCATATTACACGAGCAGTGAGTTCTGCTGGGAGCAAGGTTGACCATAACAGTAATACATGCCAACATTTCGAAACAAAAAAGAGGAAATGTTGAAAAAAGTATCGGGGAATTCATTTTCCCCCTTAATCTATATTAATACACAGACAGTTTCAGGCGGGAGACGGATAAGCTACTTTTGAGGCTTAAACATCTCCAGCCTGAATCGGTCAGTGGACATGTATGGAAACAGTGCCACACTGCAGTCTGGTCTCTGCATAGCTGCCAAGGTTTCAGGCCGCTTATGTGTGACATTTTCATAACTTCAATGTAATTATGAGTGACATATAATGACTATGAGTGACACTTTCTTGCGAGTATTATCAAGCAAAGAAGAAGAGGGAAACACATAAATGTCAGAAATTACACCTATTTGAGCAATGAGAAACTCTAAGAAGGTTTTAAAATGGCTGTAAAGCACCAGAAATAAAGGCAGTCACCTAGTGCCCAGTTTACTTAGACTCTTGATCATGATGCGCTAAAAGTAAATTAAATAAGGATTGGAGAAGGTACTAGATGAATTTACTAGTCTGTAGTGAGCAGCATGTGACTGGACAGCGGCTGTTAGACATGGATCTGCGGCTGTCTTACAGCGTGAGACGTTCAACAGGTTCAGCAGCATTTAGGGGTCAGGCATGGATGAGGCCGGTGCCCCTTGTCTGCTCTGGCAGTGGTGGACACAGCAAAGAAAAACAAAGCGAGGGCCGAACTGGCCATAATGGGCACCTGGTCTTTCCCCAGTGGGCCGGACGGGTGGGGGCCAGTTTTGTCACTGGGGGCCAGTTTTGCCGCAGTGCTGCAATATCTGCCCCCTGTAACAAAAGTGGGATCGGTGCTTTCTACTGGCACCCCCCCCCCCCACTCCCAGGGCCGGTCGAGCAGCAATCAGCCAGGGATGGTTGCTGTTCCCAGTACAGTCCTGAACAAAGCTACGGCACACTGCCTCAGTGAAGGCTTGAGGCTGCCAATAAACCAATCAAACAATGCAGTGAGTGAGTTTAATTCTTATATCACCTTAACCATTTTTGACATTTTAATTGTTTCCTGAAAACTTCTGGACACACAGAGAATTCAGAAGCAGGTGGATTTATTTCTGAATACACAGTGCCTAACCCTCCCCGGCCCCCAGCTCAGTGATAGATACTAGGTGCCATGGTGCAGCAGAGGTTCCACAAGTAATAAAAGGATCTCTATGACAAAGGCAGTAACCCACTGCTGTAATCCTCATAAAAGGTTTGTTATAAAAATGAGTGGTACATGTTCTTTGCAGCAGGATAATTAAGCCACAGACAAGAAACTTGGACCATTCAGTATGAACATTTGTGTAACCAGCTGCATTATATGATTTACTTACCTGTGTGTCTCAGGGTCTCATAACCGATGTTGCTATGTGCGTCCTAAGTGGCTAACGGTATACCTAGAAATGGGTCCCTTGTTTGATGCGCCTCTGGATTCAAGCTAGCCTGGCTGATGAGGAGTGATACACTGAAATCGGTCCCAGGATGCTTGTTTACGGTACAGGGAGGACCTGGCATGGCAGTTTGTGTGGGACTGTTCCCAGGGGGAGCAGTGTCAGGACTGATTTATATATGGCTGGGTCCAAACTGGGGTAAGCAAAATAACAATGGATTAATCCCAGATCTTGGATTGAGGGTGAGTGTTTGAAATGTTTCAACACTCCATTATTTTATTTTGTGATGTTCCTATGTGTGCCCTAATTGGCTACGGGTAAGCCCAAACGTGGGTCCCTTGCTGGCTGCAACACTGGATTCAAGTCAGCCTGGCTGATGTGGGATAATAACCCAAAACCAGTCCCAGAATGCTTTTTTCCGGTCCAGGGAGGACCTGGTTTGGCAGTTCAGGCTAGACTGTTCTGTTGGGGCAGAGGATCAAGACTGATTTTCATATGGCTGCGTCCAAACTGGGGTTACATAGCGAGCAAAATAACGATGGATTAAACCCAGATCTGTGACTGTGGGAGGGGTATGGGGGGGTTAAAAGTTTCAACACCCCGCCCATCGTTTTATTTTGTGATGTTGCTATGTGTGCCCTAAATGGCTATGGGTATGACCAAACGAGACCCCTTGCTCGCTGCTCCACTGGACTCAAGCTAGCCTGTCTGATGAGGGGTTATACCACGAGACAGGTCCCAGGGGGCTTCTTTCGGTCTAGGGGGGGCCTGGCTT
The DNA here is from genome assembly GCF_964261635.1 of Lissotriton helveticus. Lineage (NCBI taxonomy): Eukaryota > Metazoa > Chordata > Amphibia > Caudata > Salamandridae > Lissotriton > Lissotriton helveticus. Next base: position 1,759,388,151 of record NC_136061.1, read on the forward strand.
TGCAGATCAGGCTGGACTCTTCCCATAAGGAGCAGGGTCAAGACTGATTTGCATATGACTGCATCCAAACTGGGGTTATGTGGCGAGCAAAATATCGCTAGATTAAACTCGGTGACTGGGGGTGAATGTTTGAAAAGTGTCAACACTCCATCATTTTATTTTGTGATGTTGCTGAGCGCTCTATGGATTTACCAAGACGTTGATCCCATAACGCTGCACCACAGGATTGAAAGTAGCCTGGCTGATGAGGGGTGATATCCCAAAACCAGTCCCAAGAGGCTTGTTTCCGTTCCAGGGAGGACCTGGCTTGGCTTGGCCGTTCAGGCTGGACTGTTCCTATGGGGAGCAGGGTCAAGACTGATTTGAAAATGGCTCGGTCCAAACTGGTGTGAAGTGGAGAGCAAAATAATGATGGATTAAACCCAGATCTGTGACTGGGGGTGAGTGTTTGAAAAATTTCATCATTTTATTTTACTTTGTGATGTTGCTATGTGCACCTTAATTGGCAAAGGGTATGCCCAGATGTGGGTCCCTTGCTCGCTACACTACTGGATTCAAGCTAGACTGGCTGATGAGAGGTGTACCTCAAAGCTGGTTCCAGAATGCTTGGTTACAGTCCAAGGAAGATCTGGTATGGCAGTCCGGGCTGGACTCTTCCCATGGCAAGCAGGTTCAAGACTGAATTGCATATGGCTGGGTCCAAACTGGGGTAACATGTTGAGCAAAATACTGATGGATTAAACTCAGATCTGTGACTGGGGGTGAGCGTTTGAAAAGTTTCAACACTCCAGCATAATTTTATTTTGTGATGTTGCTATGTGCGCCCTAAGTTACTATGGGTATGCCCAGATGTGGGCCCCTTGCTCGTTGAGCCATGGAGTCAAGCTAGCTTGGCTGATGTGATACCCCAGAACTGGTCCCAGGATGCTTGTTTCCGATAAAAGGGATGACCTGGCTTGGTAGTCCAGACTGGACTGCTCCCATGTGACACAGCAGACTCTCCACTGGACAGCTCAGTACTACCGACTGTTGCCGCTGCCTCCGTATATACAACACTGCACCCTTGTATGTATTTTATTTATTAAAAACAGTGAGTATAAACCTGACTCATGAACAGTAGATACCTTGCAGAACCACTATTTCTACCCAAAAGTACCCCTTTTAGCAACATTAGCATAATGAAAGAATGGGGTGGGGTAAAATAACATTCTAACTTATAACATGTAGTTTGAATGTAGCTCCTTGATCGGAGTTCATATGTAATTGTGCTATATTAGGATTGTAACTTATGAACTGCAAGTAGCCAAAGGATCTCTGTGACAAAAGCAGCAACTCACTGAGCTAGCCACATAAAATGCAGTTTAGTGAACTGCATGGTACTCGTTCTTTGCAGCAGGCACATTAACCCACCTGTGCTACTTCAAAATCAGTGAAAACTGCCACTAGACAAAACAGTGATCTTGCTCCAGCAAGAACATTAGTCACTTGTGCTAGCTTGACATTTTAATTGTTTCCTGAAAACCTTTGGACACACAAGGAATTTGGCAGCAGGTGGTTTTATTTCTGAATACACACTGCCTGACCCTCCCCCGCCCCCAGCTAAGCACTAGGTGCTAGGTGTGTGTTGAGGGAGAAGTTCCACAAGTAACAAAAGCATTTCTATAACAAAAGCAGTAACCCACTGCTGCAATCCTCATTAAAGACATGTTATAGAAATATGTGGTACGCATTCTTTGCAGCAGGATAATTCACCCTGAGAGCTACTATCTAAGCTGGTGAGACAAGAAAACTCCGACCTCCCAGCAGGCACATTAGTATCACCTGCCGCGTTATTTGATTCACTTACCTGTGTGTCTCAGAGTCTCAGAACTGTAAGCTGCAGCGGCCTGCTGCCTCGGGCAGCCCTGAAGTGTTCATTAGTCACAGAGGTTGCAGGCAGCTGCTGTGACGGTGAGGAGATCATGGAGTGGCGGCACAGCTGTCTTGACTTTAGAGCTGAGCCATGTGCTTTTTAAAGACACTCAGTGGCTCTGCTCTTACTTTCCCCAGACACAAAATTACCCCTTGCTCGGTGCCCCCTACATATACACAACAGAGCAACAGCATGTGTGTCCAGGTCAGGGAGGACAGGCAAACTGCGGAAGGTGGCAGCAATTCCCTGGGGCTTAGGTCAGTCGGCAGGAAATTTAAATTAAAAACACATCCTGCTGCCAAAGCCTGTGCTGAGCCCTATGACAAAGGCCCGCGCAGCCCACACGGTGTGGGGGGGCCTCGAGGTCCAGGGGGCCCCCCTCAGCTCATTCCATACTGGCTCGAAATATCAACACAGTGTCACCGCACGCTTCCGCTGGACACAGTCTCCAAGGCAGAGGAAACATTTAAATAATGATAATGGTCTGCCGCCCATTCACTGCAAAGGCTGGCTCTGTGCACAGGCGGCAGGCCATTAATAAAACAGGCCCTCGACCTCAGAGACAGAGGCTGGGATCACGCAGCCGCATGGCAGCACGTTAACATTTGGTGCGCAATCAATGCGCCGTCACGCAGTGTGGGTGGGGCAGAGTGGGTCATGAGTACAGTGTAAACTGCACCTGCGATAGCACCAGCAGTATGTGCCTGCCTCCATGGAGGATACAGAAGCCTGCAAGCAACTAAGTTAGGTACTTTTTAGGTCTCGCACTGCGAACCGATTGCGAAGCGATCGTCGCTGCGAGACTCTATTGTAATCATTTCTGCTTACAAGGAGTCAAGGGAGACAGGAGACAAGTGATGTGCACGCGCAACCTTGCGTAATCGGATCAGGTCGCACGCGCGTTCACAATCACCTGTCTCCCTTGGCTCCTTGTAAGCAGACACGCATGCACGCACACACATAGAGACCCTCCCCCCCGCCGTGCGCGCACACACACGCGCATGCACACACACATACATACATAGAGAACCCCCTCCAACCCCCCCCGGGGCTCGATATCTTCAGAATGCCCACCGGAGCCCTCGCAGCTCAGCAAAGGAAGAAGGCCCCCATTCACTTGGGGGCGCAGGTCCCGCTGGTTACTTTGTTGTTGAAAGTAGCTTCCGTTTGTCCCTGCAAGTTACCAGACTCCTTTATTCCCGGCCACACCGTTCGTGTATCTCCCAATTCTCAGTTACCCTAATGTCGAGCCACAATAGAGTCGGGCTGTGAGGGGAAATGGGGCCGGACATGCAACTGTACTCAAAATTGTTGTACAGTTTCATTTCGTAACGAACACTCCATACGAGTGCATCTGCAGGCCGTTTCCCCCCACTCTCTCACCAACCCACAGTGCTTTCGATATATACAATGAGTTACGTAATCCCTGGTTCTGAAGTATTCTGTAATATTAAGGTAGGGATGCTGATAGATGGTGTTGCTGCTGGGTGGGATGGGTCCAAGCACTGCACTGTCTGGGTAGCGATACCTGGCCTAAACACCGGGCAGGCTTGCACGGACAACCGCCTTCAAATCATGCGAGTATATGGAATTTGTTGTTTACCCTGTGCCCTAAAATCTGTATTACTTATACAAACCTCACCAAAATAAAGCACTCCCGTCTTCCTGATCAGGCCGATCCCCACCTGTTGGGGAAAGGTTGAGTCAGTTGTAGTTTCAGTTTCGAAGTCTTTGCTTAATTAAACAAACATTGGCTTTGCCAATAGATTTTGCCTATGCGAAACCCAGTGGTTTTTCAATGTTTTTTAGACGTGTTACACAGCAGTGTGAGCTGCTGTGAAGCATGTCTTAACGTTAATTAAAAGAAAAAGCTCTGTGACCCACCCAGCGTTTATTGCATCGTGGCGCTTTTTGTTTTAACTTTGACATGCAGCTCAGCAGCTTGTGCTGCTGTGTAAGATGTCTAAATAAACATTGACAAAACCAATAGAGTTTGCAAAGCTGAAACCTATTGGCTTTGGCTATATTTGTTTTTGTTTGTTAACTTTGTCTGTATAATGTGTAACTTGGATATTCTGTCGGCATCCAGAGAAGAAATAGTGTGGTAGACGCCTCACCTTTTATTATATGACTTACCTGCTCGGAGATATGATGGGAGATTCACAATGATCTATTATGAGAGTACTGGGGTTCCCCTCTAGGCGCACACCCGGTTTGGTTCCTTGACATAATGTAAATACTGTAATTCCATGTATGTACTTTGCTGTGGTGCACATACGATTCAAGGTACTCAGCAGTCCATTACGTGTATAGGTGCAGGTGCTTGGACTCTAGACCCAGGGCCGGCGCTAGGCATGGGCAGTGTGGGCAGCTGCCCAGGGCCTTGCGCTCAGGGGGCCCCCTGCTTCACTGTGAAAGGCCACGCTTTCACAGTTAGCCTCCAGGGCCCCCTGCCCCACGCAATCAAATTACAAATGCGAGGTGTCTTGACCTTGCTGTCAGGGTGTGATGGCATTCCTGGGGACACAGAGGTGGGGGGGAAGGGACAAACAAAGTAGGGACTGCACAGCAACTGGGCCAGCAATTATTATGTTGGCTCACAGTGTCAGGGGCGAGGCAACACCTCTGCTAAGTACCGGACATTACCTTTCTGCATTTTGTTGCTAGGTGACAGAAGGCCCCCTTTGTTAGCAGAACCAGTCAGACACAGGTAAGAAGAGGTGGGTGAGGAGAGGAGGGAGCAGCCAGATCAACTGGCTCCTGTTTACTTTTGTATCCCCTGTTTTTTTATGGGAATGTGCATTTAAAATGTATGTAGAACTGTCACAGTAGTGTTTTACGATATGCTTCGTTACTGCTTGGAGGCCCAGGGGAGGGGGCTCCCTTTCCCTGGGCCTCTAGGCACTAGAGCAAGATCCAGGTGTGGGGCCCCCTCCTTGTGCCTTGAAGCCATTTCTCCCTCTTTCCTTTCTTCGTTCCCTCACCAAAAAAAACATGCTTGCTGGAAAGGTTATCTTTTTCTGACATTTTTCACTTTAAATGTGCTCCCTCGGGACGGACAGAAATAAAAGGTTAAAATTGAAAAATAACTAAAGCAAGACAGTGTGGATCGAAAAAAGTGGCCAAATTGATTTTAATCAAACCCAAAGCACATTAGCGCCACTTTAAAGAGTTTGCCAGTGAAGCGCTACTTTTGGTTTTATGAGATGGGGCAGAGGCAGGGTGACAGACGGAGGGTGACAGACGGAGGGTGATAGACAGAAGTTGACAGACGGAGGGAGACAGAGGGCGGGAGACAGAGGGAGAGAGACAGAGGGAGAGAGACAGAGGGAGAGAGACAGAGGGAGGGAGAGAGATAAGGAGGGAGAGAGACAGAGGGAGAGAGACAGGGAGGGAGAGAGACAGGGAGGGAGAGAGACAGGGAGGGAGGAAGACAGAAGGAGGGAGAGAGAGAAAGAGATGTGGGTATGCCGGGTCTGATGGCTCAGTGGACAAAGGCGTCTGCTGCAGGGACCTGTGTTAAACCTCATGGTCACAATTTTTTTTTGCTTTCCCCCTTTGACCCCGCCCCCACCGGTGCGGCACTCGGCCAAAAACCACACTGTAAATTTGCCCCCCCCCAGAGAAAGTTTCTGAGTACCCATGTCCAAGAGGGTCAGTGACCCTGTCATTAAGGTCACAGGACCCTTGAGCAGGGAGGCTCTAAGGCGGTGGGACCGGTGACATCGCACTGAGCGCTCACTTCGGGTGGGGGCGTCATCTTTGCAAGTATATTAGGTTTTTAAAAGCACTTGCTGCCTCATCCTGGCCTCCAGCAATTTTCGGCAACAATAAAAATGCCATGATAACTCCAGTGATTAATGTTCCTCCTTGAGAGAGATCGAAGTTTAGTCTAGTGGAAGTTTTGACTCGTGGAAAGGTAGAGCAGAGGATTAATGTGCCTGCTGCAAAGAACATGTACCATGCAGATCACAAAGTGCACATATTATAAATAAGTCAGTTAATAAGTCAAAATCCTAACATTAAACAGTGAGATATTAACTGTCATCTAAGAGCTGCATGCAAACTTCAAGGTATAAATTGGAGGGTTATGTTTTTCCCCCAGTCTTTGGTTATCTTAATGTTGCAAAAAGAGTTCATTTGGATAGAATTCAATTCTGGCTCCAACCATGGTATTACGTTCTAAATTCAGAGTTTGTGTTTATCCAGACCAATCACTAATAAACTATAATGCCTAGTAACATGATTGTCTGATGACTCCTACACCTTGTAGTCCTTTGTCTTATGTAACATTTCCTATACAGTGATTTACACATTTATGACAGATTGTCTCTGTATAATGTGTGTGATATACATTTCTCTGACACCCTATACTGGTATCAGTAGCGCTGAAAATCAAATTAAGTGCATCTCAGTGAGAATTGGTTATGGAGACTCAAGGGGCACTGTTAAAGGGTGGTAGTGAGGGAATCCGTGGCAGAGGAAGTAATTAGGGGCACTAACAAACATTGTTGCATAGGGCTCCACCAGCGCTAAAGCCAGCCAATTGCATTTCTACAGTTCTAACACCAAATCAAAAACGTTGATTTAAAAAAAAACTTAAATCTGCAGCATACCTTCAAGTCAATGTATGATTTAGTTGTGGTCTCGGTTGTTCTAGGTCTTTTTTATTTATGTACAATCTTAATTTGTTTGCAATGGTGTCTTGTAATTTTGTATTGTATTTGTTGTGTTTTTGCACTCAACATAATTCTGGCAAGTAAAGAGCCCACACACAAAAAAGATTGTCCTACGACTCTTAGCATGTGGGTGTGGTATACTGGTGAGAAGATATACGTTAAAAGAAATTACTTAGTATTAATGTCATCCTAAGGTGGCAGCATAATGACACAAAATGGTAAAGGAGACTTTTGAAATGTGCAAGGTTTGCTTTTGTGTAATTTTATATTTTGAATGATCCCGCACCTCATTACCTCAACAGGATCTCCCCCCTTTATGAGACGGAACTGGAATTTCTATCAAGCACTCATCTGGAAACGATCAGTTAACATTGAGTGAAAAAACATCTATCTTTCTAAGACCTGGAACTAGCTTTTCCATCCAATGCGACAAATGTAATCCATTTAATACAGTTTGAAAATATATGGACTTATTTCATTTGTATATTTATCTTTTTGTCATTGTTACTGATATCCACGTTAGGTCTCTTCAGTGATGCCAAATAAGATCAATAGTCCCACGATGTCACTTTCTGTGGTCACTTCTTGTGATGTTACATGCAAATTAGAGGGGCCTCACATCTTCCCTTTCGCCCGGGGCCCCAAAAGTTCTAGGACCGGCCCTGTCTAGACCTGTCCTGATACAGAGGCCCACCCATCATGGAAGCACACTGTGCCAGGCCTCCTGTGTGTCTGACGCATGGCTGCTTTTGTAGTGTACTGCCCTACACTGTGCTCTAGCAGGAGTTCTCTGTAAAAGAGGCCCGCCTGCATTTGCTGGGTTTAGGGGAAGCAGACATGATTTCGTTGACTGGCTTTGTTGCACCTGCCAGGTACGTGTATTGTTGCAATGCGTGTAAATTATGGATAAACTGGGATTTTTTATTTGACTCAAAATGGCCTCTTTGGGCTAAACCTGAGTGAAACGGTTGCTATTGATATGTAAATATACAGAACGGGAGCTCGTGAAGCAGGTTACTGCCCTGGATGATGGAGCACGTTTTTTCAGTGTATTACTTTGGGCAATCAAACAGGTTATTGCAGTGAGACACTGGGCAGTACCTATTATTGTAATATATAGAGAAACGACTTCCAAAAACTAGGTGATTTTAAATGGGTGACTTCTGGTAATTCGATTGTTGCATTTGTTGCTGACAGCCCAATAGACCGTATCAAATAACGCAGTTTACATTCCCAGCAAATTAGGAGCATTAACCCATCTGTGCCCCACTTAATACACCTTTAATCTGTCTCATGCCTTCTTTCCAGGACTCTGGAATTATTGAACTGTGCAGGAATCCCAGTTTATCTCCTACAATAAACCAGAGCAGTCCTCTGGTATTTGCTGTCCTTCTGGGGTCATTGCTGTTTTAATATTGATATTATGGAGCGTATATAAACATCCGCCACCCTATCCGGTCAGCATTTGTCATTGTTTGTAAAACAGCTGCGCTGCTGCACATGTTTGGATTCTTAAAATGTTGCCCTAGGCTTGCGAGTAAAGAAACTTTGAATTTCTGAGATGTAAATGATGGTTTTGGTTTTCTTGAAGATATAGAACGAAAAAGTAAATAGACTTAATTTTCTGAAGAAGGTTAATGAGTAGATAAAAGTATTCCAGTGTCAGTTGTCAGCACAGCCCCATCCTTCTGCCTTCCTGTGTGACCGGAGGCACCGGGTTCTGGTGCCACGGTGTAAATTGCTCCTCACTCCTGTGGTACCAGACCGGATGCATAACTTCCTGTCTCATTCGGGTTCGTTCCTATAGTGTACATGTGGATAAAACAGCACCTTCTAGCACACTTTTGTAAATAACAAGCTTTACTTGTCTCCAAGTTCGATACTAAATACTTCGACTTTAAAGAATAAAATATTTTGGCCTTTCAAGAATTCAAACGTCTGTCTTGGACTATATTTTAAATTACTTCTTCACAAACTCTACCATCAAGCTTGTTTCTTTATTGTTTCTATGTGCACCTCTTTGTGCTCCATAGAACTATGCAGCTTAATACCAAGTGGTGCCCCACCAACCTTTAGCTTCCTGGCCTATGCGCAGGCTTGTAGAAACTGCATGTTCTTCCACTTTATGCTTGCGCCTTCCATACCTCTGTCCTCCAATTGCAATGTGCCTTGCCACTCCCCTGACCACCTCCTTCCTTAATTGTATACAAGTTTGGGTTTCTCACAGGCATCCTGAATGATTTTGATGGCATGTCCTTCTACTGTCTCCAAACAAGTAATAATTTCACAAACTGACTCTGTGCTCCAGGAAACAACAAGGACGAGTATGAATCCCAGGAAGGCATCTCAGTCTTCCATCGTTCCAATGTACGTAAATTGCACTAATGTATATCATAATGCTTGGAGACTAAGCTTTATTATTTGGCTCTTTGGTTGGGCAGGTGTTGGTCGACCAATATGATAAGCCACCAACCAACAATGGGGCGTTCAGTGCATTTTGACTAATTGTCATAAAATGGTAGTGTGGAGTCAAGCTTCAGTGGCTAGAGGTGGATTCAGATCACTCTGCTTCCAAGAAATCTATCCATAGGTTGAGTCTTTAAACATATTTAAATTAGTGACTTCCCTTTACTAAGGCAGAATGATACGATGTGCTTAGATTGGTTCTGGAAGTCTCTAGATGTGACCCCGCTCCTTGCAGCAGACTGTTTTCTCCTGTCCAAAGCTTGGAGTGTTTACTGTGTACTGTGTGTGAATGCTTTTTTTGATGGCTTCGCTACTTGTGTCTTATATATGTACTATTGCTGAGAAGCTTGCTCTCAAAAACTTTTCTGTGTTGTACCGTGCGTCTCAGAGTTTGTTCCTTGTACAGTATTCCACAACCCTTAAATGTACCCAACCGTGTATGGCCAGGGCTACTGGAATGATGCGATTCTGCGGCCTCAGTTTTTTTCCATACAATTATTGGGTTGTTACATGTGCCACATAATTGATCATCTTCTGCATAATCTGCAGATTTTAACAAAATAAATTGCTTGTAGCTCAAACGGATAAAAAATTACTAAAAACGTTGCAACGTGTTCACTCACAGTGGAAGGCCCTTTGCAAAGGTTAATAGGTCAACTTTCAGTTTATTATTTCTGTATTTGGTAGTTTCACTGGTACTAATGAGGTGAAATCTTTGCAAAACAGCATTGCCATGTGTAAAAAGTATAAAATAGGGAAGTAGTGCAACCAAAAAATGTGCTACAGTATGCTGCATAATTTGTCTTTTCTTGATGCATAAGTTAGTCAGCACTGCCACATAATTTGGTGCTCTCCTCCCACATAATTCCAGTGGTGTGCTTTATAACAAGTATCCTTCCCTTCAGAAGTGTAACCATGAAGGGTATGGAATAACCGAAGACACATATCACAGAACCTCATCATATAGTGATGTGATCCTCTAACTCAAAAGAAAAACCTGCTGTCTATGTGAAAAATAATTTTGTAAGCAAATTCTTGAATTCAGACATTCAATGGATACATGATAAAAACCCATTTCTGCTGGACTTGGCCTCATCTGATAGAGGAGGTGGGTTTTCCATCAGAAGCACATCTGATATAATTCCACCTCATGTAGCGCCGCGGTTGAAGTGAAAATAGACTGTGGTATCGATTTGTTAGATGCTTGAATAACAAGCATTTGCAATGCAATAGGTCTCACATTATTAAAGTTTGAGCTATTGGTGTTGCATTATTATGAGCAATACCAATAGCTCAAACTTTAATAATGCGAGACCTATTGCATTGCAAATGCTTGTTTTTATGTGACTACAGTGTAAACTGCACGTGTGAAAGCACCAGCAGTCTGTGCCTGCCTCCATGGGCATACAGAAGCCTGCAAGACTAGGGGGTCGATTAGGATGGCGGACGGAAACGGGTAACGTCCGCCATGCTCGCGGAAAAATCACTCCCGCTCGCACTGCGGAGAATCCGCGTTTGCGATTAGTATATTCATGTCAAGAAATTCTGACCGCGGCGGACGGATCACATCAAACACCGTCTGTAGCGGACGGAACACATCTAACACCGTCCGCAGCGGACGGAACCAAAAGAACCCCCACCGCTGCGGACGGAACCAAAAGAACCCCCACCGCTGCGGACGGACATGACCGCGGGAACAGGCCCAACCGCCGCCATACCTGCGGAGGGTCCGTCCGCACGATTAGGATAATGCCGACATTCCAACGGAACTCACCGCCGTCCTCCACCGCCGCGGAAACAATACCTCCGAAAACGGATCATGACTGCGGAAGGACCACACAAACACCATCCCAGCCGTCAAACCGATTACAAAATGGCAGACGGAAGTAAATAGAAATTACATCAAACAGAACACCCAACCACCTGAAACACCCACCCCCAGCAACTACACGCCCCAATGACACCCCCCCAAGCACCGAAAAATGCACCTAAATCACCACACCCACAGAACACCTGATTGGCAACTACCATTGGGACACCACCACCACACAGAGTATAAAATGAATCCCTCCCACTACCACAGTCCTTTGCATCACAGCATAGCTGCAAGCAAGAGCCACATTAGCACGACCAGCAGACACACACAAACACACATACAACCTGCTCACAAACACACACACCACACAACCCAACACAACACCATCCCTACACACCACACACCTGCACATCCCACCACACCCCACCCACACCTAGCACATCACACACCATGGCACCTAAGAAAAATTCAAAATTCACTGACACTGAGTTGAAGGTCATGGTGGATGAAATCATCCATGTCGAACCACAGCTCTTCGGCAACCTAGTCCAGCAGACAACCTTGGCAACCAAAAACCACATGTGGGACAGGATAGTGAGCAGAGTGAATGCATCAGGGACCGTGTCACGCACCAAGCACGACATCCAGAGGCGGTGGCACGACCTCAAGGCAAGGGTGAAAGGCATCAGGGTGAAGAACCACCTGGGGGCACACCACACTGGCGGCGGCACTCCCCCGGAACCCCTACCATTTACTGAATGGGAGGAGAATGAGCTTGGCATACTGCACCCTGAGAGCCTGGAGGGAATCGAGGAGGAAGAAGAGGCTGGTAAGTACAAAGAAATGACCACAAACACACTGATATCCTCTGCCGTGCACAACTGACAAGACAAATCTCCCTGGCCCCAATCCATGCATGTTGACCACACAGTCACCCAAATGTGAAGTCCTCCGCTCAAATCCACCCACCATGACCAACCACAAACGTTGCCTCCTACGTTCCAATGCTTGCATGTAGTCAGAGCAACCAACACCATAACTCCCAATAGGCCCCCATGTCCACAGGGAGTGTGGTAGTGGGGGGGAAGGGGTGAGAGAGACCAGCACTACAACTCCCAACAGGCCCCCATGTCCACAGGGAGTATGGCGGTGGGGGGGGTGAGAGAGACCAGCACTACAACTCCCAACAGGCCCCCATGTCCACAGGGAGGGTGGCGGTGGGGGGGGTGTGTGAGAGAGACCAGCACTACAACTCCCAACAGGCCCCCATGTCCACAGGGAGGGTGGCGGTGGGGGGGTGAGAGAGACTAGCACTACAACTCCCAACAGGCCCCCATGTCCACAGGGAGGGTGGCGGTGGGGGGGGAGTACGAAAGGTGTGTGGGGTCTGAGAGAGACCAGCACTACAACTCCCAACAGGCCCCCATGTCCACAGGGAGTGTGGCGGTGGGGGGGGGGGGGGTGAGAGATACCAGCACTACAACTCTCAACAGGCCCCCATGTCCACAGGGAGTGTGGCGGTGGGGGGTGTGTGTGTGAGAGAGACCAGCACTACAACTCCCAACAGGCCCCCATGTCCACAGGGAGGGTGGCGGTGGGGGAGTACGAGAGGTGTGTGGGGTGTGAGAGGGACCAGCACGACAACTCCCAACAGGCCCCCATGTCCACAGGGAGTGTGGCGGTAGGGGGGGTGATAGAGACCAGCTCTACAACACCCAACAGGCCCCCATGTCCACAGGGAGGGTGGTAGTGGGGGGGTGTGTGCGTGAGAGAGACCAGCATTACAACTCCCAACAGGCCCCCATGTCCACAGGGAGGGTGGCGGTGGGGGGGGGAGTACGAGAGGTGTGTGGGGTGTGAGAGAGACCAGCACTACAACTCCCAACAGGCCCCCATGTCCACAGGGAGTGTGGCGGTGGGGGGGGGTGAGAGAGACCAGCTCTACAACTCCCAACAGGCCCCCATGTCCACAGGGAGTGTGGAAGTGGGGGTGTGTGTGTGTGAGAGAGACCAGCACTACAACTCCCAACAGGCCCCCGTGTCCACAGGGAGGGTGGCGGTGGGGGGGGTACGAGAGGTGTGTGGGGTGTGAGAGAGACCAGCACTGCAACTCCCAAAAGGCCCCCATGTCCACAGGGAGTGTGGCGGTGGGGGGGGGGGGGTGAGACCAGCACTACAACTCCCAACAGGCCCCCATGTCCACAGGGAGGGTGGCGGTGGGGGGGGAGTACGAGAGGTGTGTGGGGTGTGAGAGAGACCAGCACTACAACTCCCAACAGGCCCCCATGTCCACAGGGAGGGTGGCGGTGGGGGGTGTGTGTGTGAGAGAGACCAGCACTACAACTCCCAACAGGCCCCCATGTCCACAGGGAGTGTGGCGGTGGGGGGGAGTGCGAGAGAGAGGTAATTGATTAGTAATGTTGTTACCAAAACCATGTCATGTCCACAGCATTGATCTTGATAATCTTGTCCCTCAGGTGATCGCAACTTGACTGCCGCAAGCACCAACCGCCAGCACCAGTCGCCCCCCTCACAGCACGGACTCTCTGGGGACGAGCCCATTGTCAGCTCAGACGCAGAGGACGAAGCAGGACCAAGCAGACTTCCAGGGCCATCAGGTTCACAGGACATCACTGCCTCCACCACCACGGCCTTTGTCACCACACCATCACCTGCCATAGTGAGCTGTGCAGCCACCACCACCACCACCTCCACCACCACCACCACCATCACTCCTGCCAGTGCCACCCTGCCTGACCCATCAGCTGATGAAGGGCCATCTACATCCCAGGTAAGCAGGGAGAGTGGACATGAGAGGACACAGGTGAGGGCACAGCACACAAGCAGGAGTGCAGTTGCCCGGCGAGATGGGGAAGGACACCCACCCCATCCAGCCGCAGAAACCCTGGAAGCCATCGCAAGAGTCAATGCCTCCTATCAGCAGGCGCAGGAACAGTCTGAACGGGCCCACCAAGACTCACAGGAGAACAGCAATCTGTTGCGGTCCATAGATACGCGCATAGGGCAAATTGTGGACATCATGGGCCAATCAACTGCTCTGTGAAGGGACTGGCTATCCCGTGCCACACCACCACCCCCTCACCCTAGTGCCCAGCGGGACCACTCCCCAACACCACCGCCACCCACACCTGAGCCCTCAGACAGGGAGGTGGCCCCTGACCAACCTGCCCCCACAGCTGTCTCCGCTCCTGCTACAAGACGGAGGGGCCGTCCGAGGCAGGATGCCGGTGAGAGCAGTGGTGTTGCTCCATCTACCCGCTCTAAGAGGGGTCACCAATGACTTTACCCTTCTCCTAGCCTGCCATTCACCCTGTCAACTATCCTGCCCCACAATGCAAGCATTGCCACACGTCTGTTGGACTAGGTGTACATCACAGAATGTGGTGTACCCCCGTTGTTTTCATCTGCCATGACCTTCAACTCTCACTCCCCCACCAACACTTCTTTGTAAATATGCACCAACAACAATCCTCAACCTGTAAATAAACATCACGTAGACACTCAATGATGTGTTGCCTCCATGTTTTAATCACATGAATGTCTTAGAATGTTAAGTTACCAGGTGCAGGGATCAATGTTGTTGAGAATCATGGCTCTGTGGGAGTGACCTAGGGATAATGAGAGGACAACAAACACAGGTCATGAAAGAGATTCACATCCATCACAACACACTGAACTGCAACATCCCACAAACCACACTCATCACCAATTAAGTTGATCACAGGACACACATCAGGGAGCATACCATGTACCCCATGTAACACACACATTTGCAAACTGAACATACCAGAACAGGCAGCACAGACACACCAAATCCACACTCCACCACCAAACATACATCACGCGTTGTCTGGCTGTACAAGCGGTAGTTACTCACAATCAAGGGAAATAGCGATCAATGAGCTGACGCCTCTGGTCCACACCTTCTTCCTCACCACTATCCTCATCAGTCGACATGGGTGGGATGGAAGGCCGAGCAACCTGTTGGTCTTCAGGGTCCATGATCAGTTCTATGTTATTGCACAAGGCCAGGTTGTGGAGCATGCAGCAGGCAATCACGATTTTGCATACTTTGCCAGGTGAGTATGGCAGGGCCCCTCCGGTTTTATCCAGGCAGTGAAACCTAGACTTCAGCAGTCCAAAAGTACATTCTATCACTCGACGTGTCCTCCCATGGGCATCATTATAACGCAATTCACCAGGGGTATTAGGATTCCTGATGGGGCTCAGCAGCCACGGCCTGTTTGGGTACGCTGAGTTGCCTAGATGGTATGATGACAGACACAAATGTCATTACCATGAATTGTGGAAACACTATGCCACACATACAACACATTTGTCCTCACAACACACTGACAACACAATTGTCCTTTCAGCACACTCACCTACAAGCCACGCACGTTCTGGATGCAGATTAGCCATCAGTTGGGGGGTAATGCTGCTCCTCATGATGTGGGAGTCATGGGCGGAACCGGGAAATCTGGCACATACAATGCGAGATGATATTGTCAGCCAGGCACACCACTTGCACGTTGAGGGAATGGTAGTGCTTCCGATTCCTATATACAGCTTCACGTGCCCGGGGTGGTATGAGACCAATATGTGTCCCATCAATTGAACCCACCACGTGTGGTAACTGGGCAAGGGCATAGAAGTCCCCTTTGACTGCTGCCAACTCTGCCTGACGTGGAAAATGGATGTAATCATCCTTGTAAAGCATCATGGCATTCAGGTCATCCCGCAGAACCATGCTGAACATGGATTGTGACATCCCTCCCACATGGCCAACGGTGTACTGGAAAGTGCCAGTCGCAAAGAAATGTAGTGCCGCCATCACCTTTGCTGTGGGTGTGAAAGCTCCAGGATATGTCCGTCGTGGCTGCAGATGAGGTGACAGTTGTGTGACAAGCTCCTGCAATCTCAGTCGGTCAAGCCGATATTTGTGGATCACCTCCTCGTCAACCATGTCCTCCAGCACAGTGTATGGTCGATGCACATTTGGAGCCCTTCTGTGTGGGAATAGATGGCAGCAGATGTCAAATGACCAACAACACATAGCCGTGCAACACTATCACATCTTGAGCACCACAATGCTAAGACATGTTGCAGACAGTGATGATATGTGTGACCGGAACAATATATCAGGAAATAGAGCTGACTACACACAATGTACAGCCACAAAGAACATCCTGTGGCCTAACATGTACAATGTAACGTGCACACATGTTTGAACTTCTTGCAACAACACATGACTGAGGGCCCATATGTGGACAAGCGTCCACACAGACACACATGTACGTGCACAAACAACATGAAATTTGAAGACACCCTACTTGTGTTCATGCACCCATGAACACACAGACAATGCCCCCTCAGCTGACATGCATGGGCACACAACAACAGACACGCATACACAGAATGCATGTGCACACACATCATCGTTACTTGCACACACAAACAACACACTCACAACAGGTAATGAATGTGTGTACACACCCTTGCGGTACTGTGTAGATGTGTAAAAATGAACACGTGTGTCCACAAGACCAAAATGTCAACACGTCAAAATGCACATCTGACGCTACTTTGTCCCACAACACTAGCCTTTGTTGACCACTGGCAAGGTCTACAGTCTGAGCACACATGCAATAAATGGACATGAATGTCGCACGTGGACATGGTCCATAGACTACGCATCAAAATATCTTACAGCATTCCGGACATGTCCTGACACACTCGTACAACTAAGAAGATTACATGTGTGCGGTGACATGCAGTGTGTGTACATACGCCATCTTGGGAGGCCTTCCACCAACACAGGAGATGACCGATTACACAGCAATTAAGCATGACATATGCTGTATGGTCAATGACCATCCCGGTTGCACCCCGCTAAATGCATGTGCGCACTACCGCGGCGGTGCTTCATTTGAAAATATTCACTCACTGGCGCCGCTATGGCGGTGCACGCCTTCCGCAGTGGCGGTGCAGGCAAACACGTACATGTGATGATGCAATCTGAAATGGCAGTTGAAACAACCACTTACAGTGTTATTGCCTCACCCACCGGCAGTCCAGGCCGCTCACCCACCGCCAGTCCAGGCCGGTCACCCACCGCCAGGACTGGGCGGTCACCCACTGGCAGTCCAGGCCGGTCACCCACCGCCAGTCCAGGCCGGTCACCCACTGGCAGTCCAGGCCGGTCACACACCGGCAGTCCAGGCCGGTCACCCACCGGCAGTCCAGGCCGGTCACCCACCGGCAGTCCAGGCCGGTCACCCAGCGGCAGTCCAGGCCGGTCACACACCACCAGGACTGGGCGGTGCCTGGACTGGCATTGGGTGACCGGCCTGGACTGGCAGTTGGTGACCGCCCAGTCCTGGCGGTGATGTACCTGCTGTGTTGTTCACAATGTCCTGTTGCTGTTCTGATACTGCATTCTGCCCTCTCATTTGCTGCCAATGATGTAGCTATTCTGTGCAATGGACTGCTGATGCACTTAGCCCCTCTCATATGCTGCCAATGATGTAGCTATTCTGTGCAATGGACTGCTGATGCACTTAGCCCCTCTCATATGCTGCCAATGATGTTGCTGTTCTGTGCAATGGACTGTTGATGCACTTATCCCCTCTCATGTGATGCCAATGATGTTGCTGTTCTGTGCAATGGACTGTCGATGCACTTATCCCCTCTCATATGCTGCCAATGATGTAGCTGTTCTGTGCAATGGACTGCTGATGCACTTACCCCCTCTCATATGCTGCCTGTGATGTAGCTGTTCTGTGCAATGGACTGTTGATGCCCTTATCCCTTCTCATGTGCTGCCAATGATGTAGCTGTTCTGTGCAATGGACTGTTGATGCACTTATCCCCTCTCATGTGATGCCAATGATGTTGCTGTTCTGTGCAATGGACTATCGATGCACTTATCCCCTCTCATATGCTGCCAATGATGTTGCTGTTCTGTGCAATGGACTGTTGATGCACTTATCCCCTCTCATGTGATGCCAATGATGTAGCTGTTCTGTGCAATGGACTGTTGATGCACTTATCCCCTCTCATGTGATGCCAATGATGTTGCTGTTCTGTGCAATGGACTGTTGATGCACTTATCCCCTCTCATGTGATGCCAATGATGTTGCTGTTCTGTGCAATGGACTATCGATGCACTTATCCCCTCTCATATGCTGCCAATGATGTAGCTGTTCTGTGCAATGGACTGCTGATGCACTTAGCCCCTCTCATATGCTGCCTGTGATGTAGCTGTTCTGTGCAATGGACTGCTGATGCACTTACCCCCTCTCATATGCTGCCTGTGATGTTGCTGTTCTGTGCAATGGACTGTTGATGCACTTACCCCCTCTCAGATGATGCCAATGATGTACATGATGTGTTGTACACAATGCCCATGCTCTTGGATATTCTG
Organism: Lissotriton helveticus; assembly: GCF_964261635.1. Lineage (NCBI taxonomy): Eukaryota > Metazoa > Chordata > Amphibia > Caudata > Salamandridae > Lissotriton > Lissotriton helveticus. Next base: position 1,759,406,471 of record NC_136061.1, read on the forward strand.
ATGTTATCCACCTATTATGTTGATGAAGCTAATAAATCATGTTTTATGGTATGTCGTTGTCATTCCTGGTTGTGTACTTCACTTGTGTATATTTTTGTGCGATCGGCAATGTATTTCCTGTGACAAGCCACTCCCCCTTCCAACGTCACAGCCGTGGCAGGTACTCCCCTTCCGGCAGCAATAGGTGAGTTGGCGTACCTGCGTCGTCGTCGATGATGGTCCATGACTTGTTGGTGGTGGAGCACGAAGAGTATCGGAAATGCGTGCAGCGCTGGGTCCATGACTGCCATCTGCTTGTGGTGTGTATCTCCGCTGTGGTGATTCCGCCGTGTTCAGGCAGGCAGGTTGTTTTTCCGCAGTGATTTTATGTGTTTCTTCCGTCATCGTGATTTGGGGGACGGTCGGACACGTCATTCCGTATGGCGGTGTGTCTGGATTGGGTGCGTCCGCCGCGGGGTCGGGAGTACTACCGCAGCGGAGCGTGCTCTTCCGCCGCGTACGGAAATCTGACAGTGTTTCCCATCCTAATATGGCGGACGGAGTGTCCGCGGCAGGCAGACAGAAAAAAGGCTTTTTCCGCCTACTCAAGGACGGCGGTCGTCCTTCCGTCGCCATCCTAATGAGCCCCTAGGTTAGGTACGTGTTTTTTAATGTGGGGATGGAGCTGTTTCACTTTACGAACCAGATTCAGCAAAGAAATATAAGCAAAAACAGCAGTCAGAAACTGTTCAGCCATAGCTGCCAAGGTTTTAGAATGCTATGTGAGACATTTTCATAATTTCAATAGAATTATGAGTGACATTTCAACGAGCATGAGTGACACTTTCTTGGGAACAAATCAAGTAGTGGAGATGAGGGAAACATAAAAATGTCAGAAATTAGACCCATTTGAGCATCGAGAAACTGTAACTATATTTTAAACTTGTGCAAAGGACTGCTGGCTGACTCATAATTACAATGACATAATGAAAATGTCACACATAGCAACCTGAAACCTTGCAGCTATGGGCAGGCTGGCTTGAAACCTTACCTGGGAGAATGGCTGACCAAGAGTTACTGAACGCCTTTGCCCCACTTACCATCAATGCTTCGGTACTTCTAAAACATAAGTAATTTGTGGAGTATACTCAGAATGATGAGTACCTAATGTCCCAACCTCACCTATCCTGGGCCATAGTTCAAGATGCTGACTGCAATGTGGTGTTGTTGCAATTCCGTATAGGCCCTGATGTGAGGGTGTGAGGTACCAATAGGTCATTTGTCTTTGTTAATGAAAACATGCACATTCCTGTGCAGTGTACACAGGCAATGATTGAGCGTTGGATATACATTTAAACATGCCCAGGCTGGTTCCCAGTTCAGAGGGGAGGCAGTGTCCACCCTTTTATGCCCCTCTCTTTTCCCACCACTATCCCGCTCCCGATGATGGATTTTGTCATTAACCTGGCCAGTGAGTGACGGATTTTGATGACTGGAGTCCTCTTATTGTGCCCTGCTTTAGTGCACACATTTCGTGCTAACCCTTGATTAGGCAGACCATAGACCCATGGCTTCTGCAGGACTTGGGGGTTATCACTGGAGATCTGCGAGCGTGCTGCTGCAAATGTTCGCGGTCTGCAGGAAATATGGATCTGGGAGGTGACTGTCGGTAGTTCTACCCCCCTTCCAACAGCTGTGTAAGGCCACCCCAGGACCCATGCGAGGGAGAAAAGGATTTTGCAGGGGTGAAGAGAAGGGAGACTCTGAAGAGTACACGGTCCGGGGAGTGTCGTCCATGGTAAAAAGCGGTCACCATTGTGCTGTCTTTGCTGCAACTCCAACTGGGCAGGCCCATGGAGGTAAGGAGAGGCTTCACCCCTCTTCCCTTACCTTGTCACAAAGCAGCCCTCAGCCCTGCATTATTTTCAGGTTGCATTAGCGCTATTGAACTATTTAAGATGTACTAGTGAGCCAACGCCGCGCAGCAGGATATTGGAACTGTTAGGCTTTAAGGTACTCACTCACAGAGGCGGGCTCAGCTTGATGTGCATGATAATTAATAACTGAGTTTGCATACAGTCTATTCACAGACATGCATGTCAAGACAGACTCCAGCCTTTAACCTTCTAGCACTGATAGCAGAGTGTTGCATTAATTTTAACACGCAGAAGTCGATTATTCTCTTTATGTTCTGCTGCAGCCCTGACTTTACGTGCACAGCTGAATTCAACTGTGGTTAGACAGACTGGCTGCGTGCAGAGCTGCTGTCTGTAACTGAAGCACTCCTAAAAGTAAATTACATTAGGAAGACAAGAACAAATAGCAGCTTAACACTTCACTTACTGTGTCAGCTGCGAGCACGGTCATTGAAGGTACAGGTCAGCTCTCTGACATTTGCCCTGGTACAGTTCCGGGCAGCGCGGCCACAGACCAGATTGGACACTCCACTCTGAATCTCGTGGCATTGGCAGAACTGGCTGCACTGGACTGTAGGCAGCAGCTGAGCAGTCATGCTGATGCATCACCATGACCGAATCATTAGGCCGACCGGGCCACGTGTGGCAATCTGAAGAGGCAGGCCCAAAGTGCGCAGTCTGTCAAAGAACGGAAATTGTGCCGCGCATGCGCACCAGCCCACAGCGCCTATGGTGATTGGGCAAAATAAGGCTCATGAGGTGACTTCAGTAAATGCGCGGTATTGGATGAAACATTGTAGCCTGCAGTGAGCTAAGCCAGCCCCCACGCCTGCCGCTAAGAGCTGAGCCATCCCCCAAGCTAAGAGCTTTGGCAGTCAGTGGAGGTGCTGAAGAGCAGTGTTCCTGCAGACAGCTGAGGTGCTATAAATGCGTGACAATGCATTTCAGTGGGGTGATGCGGACCACCACACTGAAATGCGTTAGTCTAACGTCTGATGCGTGATACTTGGCAGGGCTGTTCAGCTGGAAGTCAAGCCTTGACAGTGAGTCTGCAGGTGATTGTGAAAAAGCCGCATCACCTTGGCTTCTAAAGCTATGCATTCTCCGTCTTCCTCTCAATGACTTCTCAACGCAGGAGTATTTATTTATTTTTATAAACTCTGTACTTCTATCTTTCAAATTAGGTCTGCACCAAAGAAATAACGTTAGTGGTGCAATGCTAAATTAAACTATGCATGTGAGAATAATAGGTACGATCCGGCACAAAGCAATCGAATTTGATGTGAGAGTGTAGTGCGTGTGGAATTTAGCTACTTCAGAGGGGCTTGCTCTTAGACATCAGCTAATTCATTGCCCTCATTTGCTTGCAGAAATATACGCCAAGCACCGCACCAATGATTAAGGACCAGAGACATCTTAAGGATTTTGGGGTCCTCTGTTCAGAGCAGCTTTGAATTTTTGATTCGATATCAGGGCTTTCATGCCATGGGCAGTGTACAGGCACACTGGTTCAAATTGTAAATGTTATTCAGGGATCGTGATGTGTATTTTCAATACTGATACACAGCAGTAGCTCACTAATATTACTGCAAATAATCTGTGTGACGTCCTCCCATTTCTCCTCTGTGAGGACCTAGTGTGATCTAAAAGAAACTATTTTTTTATGGATTTTGCATAAAACATCCCCTGCAAAATGTGTGTAATAGACTCTCATACGTTTTCTAGTTCAGATCATGTGGGTGTGGCATGACATAGGCCTGTCTCATGGAATGCGATCTTGTTGGACCAGAAGGGGCACCCAAAGTGCTACCCTAATAGTGGAAGAAGGCTACCGCCTTCACCAGGAATTAAGCAGCAAAAGGTAGGTGGTGGCAGCATACTGTGTAGTGATCAGTAGTAGTGAACTTGTCCTTTTTGCCCTGTGTTACTGCAGTGAGGCCTACAGGCTCACTCACTTTTTTAAAAGCTCAGCTGCTGTGTGCTTGACTCACCCTTGGCCAACTTCAGGTAGATGTGCTGTGCTGTGCAGGAGTAGTGATTGCGCTAGATGTCTATGTGCCTTGGAAAGGTACAGTACATGGATCTTTTTATGCAGCTGCTTGCTGTACTTGTTATTGTTTAAAAAGTCACTGTGGCATATTTACACCTTCATGCACAAACCAAAGGGCCATAGTTTGATTAAACTGGTTTGATGTTTGTATGCTGCTGTGCATGTTATTGTTTGACCAGTCACTTTGAAATATTTGCGCCTTCATGCACAAACCAAAGGGGGAATTGTTTGACCAACCTGGCTTCATTTCTGCATACTGCTGGACTTGTTTTTATCATCATGCACTTTGAAAGTGTTTTCACCTTGATGCAAGAAGAAAGGATTTTAATACTAAACACACTTGTATTGTGTATATTACTTGATTGCTGATTGTTTTATGATGCACTTTGGTAGTATTTGCACTTTTTCCTTTGCTTCACCGGCTACAGATAATATAGATTCTATCAGTAGCTTCTTGCGGATATGGTTTGGTTTTATCCTACAAGATGTGTTATTTATGGTGATGTTTGCACTTGTCTTAAATATGTGGACCTTAAATCGTGTACTTAGCATTGTTTACACTACAGAAATGATAAAGGCAGACAAACATCTGCATCAATGTTCTGAAGCATCCAAGCAGTTTCCATCTTCAGCCTTGTTTGCCTGCCAGCTTTTGTCATGCTAACTAATAAGCCATGATGGTAGAAATTGAAATTGATTCCTCAGTTCATTTTAAATACTATAGAGTGGTTATTATCACACACACTCCCTGGCAGACGCAAGTGTGTGGCATGTAGATAATTCACACCAGTTTATTTCTCTTGGAGCTGGCTGGTTACTGAGTTATATCCTGTATACTACTCATGTATATTGTCAGTTGAGTCTGTGAAATTGCAGGTTTGGGATTGTCTTTCAAAGTTCCAAGTTATTTTCCATCCATGTCAATGCTAAGTGGGGCGAAGTAGTAAGTCGTGGGTCGGGGGCCCCCTCCATGCATTTTGCAGGGGGGCCCACTCAGGTTTCGTTACGTCACTGCCCCGCAACACAATAAGACAGTCTGTCCACGAGCACCAACCTGTGTGGAAACAGCGGCCCCACTCTGGCGGAAGGATGGAAGCATTTAGTAGTAGTAAAGTTAGGATTTTGTCTTAAGTTTGTTTTAAGTCTGTCTTAACTCTGTCTTTAGTCTGTCTCAAGTTTGTCTTAAGTTTGTCTTAAGTTTGTCTTAAATCTGTCTTAAGTCTGTCTTAAGTTGCCTTAAATCAAACTTAAGACAAAATCCTAACTTTACTACTACTAAATGCCTTCTGTGAATACCAAAAGTAGTAAGTTTAGGATTTGTCTTAAGTTAGTTCTGTGAATCGGCCCCATAGTAAAGAACCAAAAGATCCAAAAGAGTCAAGACAGGACAGAAATGTTACAAATATGTCCTGTCAATCACTGAACCACCTATCAAGTCTGAAGCAGGAACAGCGGCCAACATAGACCTAGTCCTCCAACACCTGGGGTCACTCCAGGTCACTCCATGACTTAGTTCAAGAAACTAAAACCATCACTGAAGTGATGCAAAGCAACATCCATGCGGTCAGTAAAGACATGAGAGATCTCACATTCAAAATCACCATGGATGAAAACAGAATAAACAATCTAGGGGACACTAGCTCATCTCTTAAAGACAGTTCTCAAACATGTCAATGAAAATTTCCTCGCTAATTAAAGAAATCAGTGAGCTGGAAAACCAGAACGACAGAGGGAACTTGAGAATCTTTGGATTACCTGAAGACTCCGAGAGCAGTGCTAACTCATGCATTGAAATCTTGGAAAGCTGGATACCTAAAGTCTTAAACATCAAATATAACAAAGCCTTCGAGATAGAAATGAACCCTGGGCAATGAACTCCGAAATCCGCTCCTCCACATAGCGCAGTTAGCTTCTAAACTGCAACCACAAATGCTTTGATAAAGCAACTTTACATGTTAAAAAGCATATAACCAATTCCCAAAATTGAACATTGAAATTAAAAGATATCAGGCAATGAGCGAGGTGATGATTTTGGGGTCCCTCCTAAACTAGGGGGAGGACTAACCAGATGCCTTGAACACAAGGAGCATATCAAGCTGAACTATTCAGTGGTGGTCCCATCTTCTTAGGACCACCCCAAGCACAGTTATCATGGGAAAAAATACAATCCCAACCAAAGGCCCTGCAAAGCATTATGGGATGAGATTAGCAGTGGGCAGTGAATATTATAGTATCCAATATCAAAATAATTCTACAAAGAGCTGCAGTTCAACTTGTCGTTACTAGGTGTCCCTCACGAGTCAAATGCAAAAGCATTGAATCAAGCTGCAGTTCAGTGGCGTCACTAGGGGGGTGCGGGGGGTGTGGACCGCACCGGGTGACACCATCAAATGGGGTGACACCGTGGTCCGTGTCGACAATAATCTTGGCCGGCGGCCGGGTTAGGTTGGACATACAGTAATATTATTTTGCATTTTGGTTTCACTGAGCCGGTGATACCAAAAGGCAAAAAAATATTACTGTATGTCCAACCTAACCCGGCCGCCGGCCAAGATTATTGTCCCAATTAGGCTACAACATCAGCGTCCAGACGTCGACGACGTTTGAAACGTCACTCACGTCACGTGGCTCCCAGATCCGCCGTTTTAATCACTGCTCTGTCTCCTCAGTGATGGATGGCTTTCTCCTGCCTGCCTCTCCTAACCCTCCAGGGGGACACATTCAGAGAGCCCCTCCTGCACTAGCCGGGCCGTGACGGTGAGCCCTAACAGTTGCTTTTAATCAGAAGCCGTTCGATTCTTGGGGAGCGCCTGACTAGCCTCAGCCTCTGAAACCCTATCTGCTTCCTCCCAAAACTCGGCTCGTGTCCCCGGGACCCGAGGTCCTGGCCAGGCCAGCAGACCCCGCACGGAAGGAAGAGGAAACCTCCTCTGGCACGCCAAGCCCCCTGGTGGCGTGGTGTGCCTGCCCTAATGGGCAGGCTGCACCTTTCGCTTCGCTGTGCACAGTAAACAGGATGTTGTCACTTATTTTATATAAGACAGTTCTGAAGGAGATGCGTGTATTTGATATTGTTACCCACACACCCTGCAGTCGTTACACACGCGCACGTCAGAAGTATTGTAATAATCAACACCACTGACAGCAAGGCAAAGGCACTGTTGTGATAATTTCACAATGAAAAAGTGTCCACTACCAACTTTGATGTGGTTGCATCGGTGATGAAACACCATCAGCAGTAGGTGCATTGTCAGACTGTCTCACAGGACCACAGTCACAAAACAACCACACTGGAATCGTGTCCTAAATATGGAAAAGTTGAAAGCTTGTAATGCAGATTACCAAAGGGGGGTGTATTACAATATCACTATGAAAATCGAACTGCATATATTTCAAATACCAACATATTGCTTAGGTAAGCATCTATTGGGAAGTTAACAGGGATTTACTATTTGAACTCCACATATACATATACTTACCTAAGATGACATAGTGTAAGTCGATATTGTGGAGACAATATATATGCTGGTCGATATTGAAACTTGTAGTATACAATGAGTTCCATGGCATACTCAGAGGGCTGAAGAGGTGACGACAAGACAGCACAAGAGCGTATGTGACAGGTGCAATGGGGCGACATATCAGCGCCCAGGAGGTTCTATGACCAGCGTTGAGGTACACTGCCCATGAGTCGTGACCTGAGGCCAGGTTTGAAAGGGTTTCATGGACCCTGGCAGTTTAGGAGATGAGGCAATGTTTAATTTGTACAGGTGGTTACAGATTTTAGGGCGCAGACTTATTTTGATCATAAGTTATACATCCATTCTAAAGCTCACTGAGGCCGAGGGCCTCCAACTGCTAAACACTCCACGGCCTCAGAAATCTTACCAGACCCAACACCAAGAAAGGGGAGGATGGATTCGGCCCCTGAGATCCATGGGATGCGGGCAAGAGGAATCATTTCAGGAAAACCAAACGAACAAAGAAGTCCCTGCAGGCTGAACTCTGGCTAACCGACCGGGAAGTGAACCAGGGTTTTGCAGGGCCAGGTGCATGCTTGTCTTCCTCTGCAGCTGGTAAGTGGCACCCCCATTCTTCCCTTTGCTGTGTTTGCAAGTATGCCCTTTGGGGATTACAACCTATGCTCCTTGTTTCTGAGCGTGCGATATACCTAGTAAACTGCTTTGGTCTGTAGTTGCGCTATTGTGTGCAAGTGTAACGTACTGCCCACTGACTATGTGTTGCACGTGGGTGTCATGTTTCCATAAGTTACTGTGCGCATCTTTCCGAGTCCGTGCAGATGTATCATGCTATGCCCGGAAACAGTGTAGCTCTGAACGGGCATGTAGGGTTCTTGTGCTGCCAGTAAACCTGTGTCTAACTGGGCAAGGGTAGACTGGTGGCATGCGTTGTGTGTGTGTCCTGTACTGTCCAGGACATGTGGGTGGCTGCACATGACACACAGGTGCCATGTGCATTTTAGTCCCTGTGTAAAGCCGTGTATGGGTATCTGGGAGGCATTATGGATTCATGGGGTAAGTCGTGAGGGGGTGACACCATGAGTTACCCGCACTGGGTGACACCAACCCTAGTGACGCCACTGCTGCAGTTCCACTCATCGTTACTAGATGTCCCTCACGAGTCAAATGCAAAAGCATTGAAACCCTTTCATGAAGCTACAGTTCAGCTCTTTGTGAACTTTATAGTATTAGCTCTCAGCTCAGGGTTTCAATGCTTTTGCATTTGACTCGTGAGGGACATCTAGTAACGACTAGTGGAACTGCAGTTTGATGTAATAATTTCAATGCTTTTGCATTTGACTCGCGAGGGACATCTAGGGATCTAGAGAATACCTTGTAGGAAACAACCTAGGTCATCAGCTATCCCTTCAGACCTTTCCACTACCGCCACACAGAAGCTAATAAGCACAAGTAAAGAAATGGTAGTCTATACAATGGAATAGGGCCAAAATCAGCATTGCTCAAGCCTACTCAAAAGATGCTGCAACTAAAAGAGAAAATGATTTTTGGTCCTAAGACAAACATTGAGAGACATCTCTATACCATTCTCTTTTGTGGTCATATCCAAATTTATAATCACCCATGGGGGAAATCTATGATCTTCTCAGAGCCTTGCACGTTAAGTGAATATCTGATCTCACTATCTCACAATGGCATGGACACATGAGGGAATCTACAAAAATAAGATTCCATGCTTTAACTAGACTGTCTACTTGCACTCCAGCAAGTATTGGTGGATTCTATTATATTCTCTCATTTTGACAAAATGGTATTTTGTCTGAATTCTTTCACAATTAGACAGATTGTCACTTATTGGGATCTTTTCAACAAAAGCCATTTAAGATCCTTGTAATGTATGCATATATCTGCTGTTCAAACCGTTTCTGTTATTATACCATTACATACATGACACAGGCGGTGCTTTCTATGAGGTTCACTGCAAGACATTCCCAATCTTCAAATGGTTAGATCCCATACATACCAGTCCAGGTTGATCTGTGGCAGAAGCACTCAGTGAACCAAAGCAAGTGCCTTTAGAGGTATTCAACCACCTTATCCATTATTCAAATAATCCATTACAACTACTGTTAGCAATCCCATCAGTGTGTGTTGAGCCGATCTTCCTTTATTAGACTCCCATTATATGTATCTGTACTTAGGAAACACCATTAATACTCACTCAGTGTCATAACCCAGAGAATGTAAGACTCTGGGCCTTCACCCACACAGGATCTAGATCGTCTATGAGTTATCGTAACTTCAGCATTCCTAGACACACACCATATCTCCTCTTGATCATCCTCTGGCTCCAGTCTAGCTCCTTCTCTCATGACAACCAACATACATTTATTGAGCCAGAAGCTAGGCCCAAAACCTGCTTCCTGTACCACACTCTCCATAAAACGGTTCACTGACAGAATATAGATGTAAAAAATATAGAAGTATAAAATATAGATGAAAAAATATTGACTCCCTCTACTTAAACAGTTAAATACAAAAATATTGAGAGAAAAAAAATGATGTAAAAAATACAGTTGTACAAAATATCGATACATATATATACATATAAAATAAAATAATAAATATTAAAAATGTTAAATAATAAAATTAGTATAACAAATAAAGTAGATTTAATATAAATTTTAACAAATATAACAAATACACTTAATTAAAAATGGTTAAACATACATACATATATTTCTAGAATTATACAAATGTGCAAAAAAAATAAATATATATATATATATATATATATATATATATATATATATATATCATAAATATATATATATATAGTGGAGAAGTGTGGCTCACTGGTTAGAAGCGGCAGACCCTGAAGCAGAGGTCAGCCCGGGACCAGGGTTCAATGTCCACGGACTTGATCATTCTCGCTTGGGTGCCTACACTAACCATGGGTCCCACTCTGCAACTCTGGGCAATAGCTTGCTTAATCTCCACAACGGCCCCAGCAATGTCGGGGATGCCTGGCTTCACCTTGGGGTGCCCTCTCACAGGGAAAGCCAGGACGGGTTCCCCAGCGGTATACAGCGCCAGGACGCCACGTAACGAGGTAACAGTGCGCTTTACAAGTATACATACATACATTACATATATATTTGCACGTTTGTATATAATTCAAAAATTATATGTATGTATGTTTAGCAATTTTTAATTAAGTGTATTTGTTATATTTGTTAAAATTTATATTAAATATATATCCTCACACACTGCTTCAAACCTTTCTCCAGTCCTGGTAACGGAAACAGAAAGCAGGTCCGGACCACAATTCTGTGCAATAGTTGTTTATTTTTCAGTCAGCCAAGACGCGTTTTGGTCCTTCCTGGACCTTGATCACATGATATATATATATATTTATATATATATATGTATATATATATATATATATATATATATATATATATATATATATATATATATATATATATATATATATATATATATATATATATATATATATATAAAGAAAAACTCCCCAAGCCACCTCCAATCAAATTGATCGGCGAAGCGCAGAAAGGAGACGGACCACCAGATCTGGCCTTGGATATCTTTAATGGTGCAGGTAAACAGCAGCAGCAAGACGCGTTTCGGGCTCGTGGGCCCTTGATCACAATATATGTATATATATATCCAGCCACATTTGCTCCAATGAATGAGACACAGATTCTGCAAGGCGGGTCAGTAAAGTGGGACCGGAGCTCCCCGTTGAAACATCCAAACATCACCTCACTCATTGTTAGCAGTGAGGTACACCAATGCCTGCTGAAGGTTGCAGAAAATCGTTTTATTCATTGTGGAAAGCTGCACAGGTGAAAAATAAAACCCAACGCGTTTCTCCTCAAAAGAGGCTTGATCACAGGTAGAAGTTCTCTGCCTTTCAACTGTTCTCGTGCTTTCACACTGCAGTTCAGTAATTTCCCAGAGTGCACTTGCCCACAGGTGTGTCCTTTTATTTCTTTTACGCCGACAGCAGCATGCTGAAACTTTATTGATCCATTCTCGCAAACATGCTGCAAACTTGCCTGACGCTGAAGACTGAAAGTAAGTGCAATGTTCGTTTTTTAAACCTGTTCTTTTAAACTTTTCTTTCCACATCACATTTTCGTACACCTTCAGCCTTCAAGTGAAAACATCATCTTGCATTCCCTTACCCGCACTAATGATTTTCGTATGGAGTTCATTCAGTTTTTTGATCTTTTAGGAGGCAAGGTGAACCGGCTCATTGAAAGTCAAATCCAGCCACAATTGCTCCAATGAATGAGCCACAGAATCTGCAGGGCGGGTCAGTAAAGTGGGACTGGAGCTCCCCGTTGAAACATCCAAACACCACCTCACTCATTCTTAGCAGTGAGGTACACCGACACCTGCTGAAGCTTGTAAAAAATCGTTTTATTCATTGTGAAAAGCTGCACAGGTGAAAAATAAAACCCAACGCGAATCTCCTCAAAAAAAGGCTTGATCACAGGTAGAAGTTCTCTGTCTTTCAACTGTTCTCGTGCTTTCACACTGCAGTTCAGTAATTTCCCAGAGTGCACTTGCCCACAGATGTGTCCTTTTATTTCTTTTACACCGACAGCAGCATGCTGAAACTTTATTAATCCATTCTCACGAACATGCTGCAAACTTGCCTGACGCTGAAGACTGAAAGTAAGTGCAATGTTCGTTTTTTAAACCTGTTCTTTTAAACTTTTCTTTCCCCATCACATTTTCGTACACCTTCAGCCAGCAAGTGAAAACATCATCTCGCATTCCCTTACCTGCACTCCTAATGATTTTCGTATGGAGTTCATTCCGTTTTTTGATCTTTTAGGAGGCAAGCATCTTCCAGACACCGCCAGCCATATTACGATGGCCGGATCCAGATGCCTTTCCGTGGCGGAAAGTCATACGGGCTTTGCTTTGGGGGCCCGTTGTGGGCCCCCAGGGTGAAAGGGGGGTGGGGGGTGCACATGGGGGGTACCTATGGTACCCCCCTGCGTTTCACAGTACAATATGGGGAGAGGGGTTGGCCTAACGGCTAAGGCGCTCGACCTCGGACCCGGGGAACTTGGTACGAGTCTCGGCAACGACGCCAAAAACCCCCTGTGATTCTGGGCAAATCACTTAATCTCCCCGTGCCTAAAAAAAAAAATGAAAGTGTGTCCTCATGTAACGTAACTGATGCTATGTAAAGCGCTCTGATAACTGATTCGGTTCGGTTCTAGTTTGCGCTATATAAAACTCTGCAAAAAAAAAAAAAATATGGCAGGCACCGCGCGGTGCCTGTCATGTTGTGCTGTGAAATGCACAACATGCATTTTTTACATTGCGGCGGATGGTGCTTTCAGCTGCGTCGGCCGCAATGTTGAAAATGTGGGATGCACCCGCCACTGTGGCGGGTGCATCCTAATTCGGGGCACGGTACCTCCGCCCTTGTGGCGGACTGTCCCTGCCCCAGACAGGATGGCGGACAGACTTTGTCCGTCCGCCATCCTAATCGACCCCTTAGTTCCTAGGTAGCCTATAGGGCAGGGTGCTTTAGAATCGAAATGTAGGCCATGTACCTTTAAGTTTTGCTTTTCCCTCTAGTGAAAAACACCCAAATGTGTTAACACTACTGTGAGGCCTACCCCTCTCAAAGGCTAGCAATCGAAAATCCTTATCACACTTAGGGGCCAATTCCGATCTCGGTTGGAATAGCTCCGAATCGGGGTCAGGATTAGCGGGTCGGATTCGGAGGCTGAATTTCCATCCGGTTCGTATACGGGTCCGGTTGACAAAGTGTGATGCGAACAAGCGTGAAATCTCCGGCCGAATCATTTCCGGGTCCGAACCGCTCTGTACGTCTCTGCCGTAAGCTAACCGTGGCGCACAATGGAGGCAAATTCTGACCGAGCCAGTACGATGCGTGATTCGGACAGCCGGATCGAGTCGGAGCTGCCGGCTCGCAATAGCTCCCAGACCTGGACTTTGGGGGTCCGCATCGGGCCCCCTGTTACCCGCCGCCTTACGGCTCGACACAGGGGGAGACCCATGAGTCTCCCCAACACAGGCATGTACGGTGCGGATGGCACCAACGCATACACACTGTAGGGGGCGCACTTGTCCGGAACGTACCTATTCAGTCAATGGGAGCCCATGTACGCACTGTACGACCGGCTCCCATTGACTTCAATGGGAGTCCGACAAAACGAGTCCAACAGCATACGGCCGCATCGTACTCGCTTGATTGGACTGCAGGAGCCCGGATCGGTCAGAAAACACCCCGGAACCGGCTCGGTCGGAGTGATTTCCGACCCAGATCGGAATCGGCCCCTTAATAGGCAGTAGTGGTCGGTGGTGGGAGTAGCTGCCGGACGGTGACGTGGGGAGGGGGAGGGGCAGGGTGGGGGGTAGTAATCTATGGATTATGGAGGATTACAGGTAAGTAAACATATAAATAAATAAAACAAATGTTGTTGCGTGCACTGCATTGCATTTGGGGAAGAAGTGGGCGCAGATTTTTTTTATTATTTATTTATATGTTTACTTACCTGTAATCCTCTGTAATTCATAGATTACTACCCCCCCACCTTGCCCCTCCCCCTCCCCACATCACCGCCCAGCAGCTTCTCCTGCCATCGACTGCTCCTCTTAAAAGGCTGTAGTTCCTGATTGAGAAGGAGTATACTAGATCCGGCATTTTTCATATCACTGGGATGGTTCTGATAAATCCTCTTGGTTAAGACAAATTTATCATTACCCTTTTGAAATGCAACTTTTAGAAAGATTACATTTTTCTGCTGTTAGTCCTGTGTGTATGAAGCCTGCCTCCAATACACGTCTGGCGTGGATGACAGCTGGAATTTGTGCATTGCCTTTAGACAGTCACACACAAAGGGAGCTTAGGTGTGACTGAGTGGGCATCCACATCCTGATGGGTCATCCTGGGGAGAATGGGAGGTGGAAGTTGACACTTACACTACTTACAGCTGAATAGGCTGTGTCCTGTCCCCACACACACGGCTGCATATCCACTTAGAGTGAGTGTGGAGCCAGGGCTGGTGAGGGATGATCTCTGTGCACTTCAAAGCCCATCTTTGAAGTCTACCCCTCTTCAAAGACACCACTGGGTTTACGAACTGGACTTCTGACCTTACCACTTCAGTACACTACTGGGCCTGTGAAGAACTCTGCCAGGTGGAAGGACGATTGTGCTGGTAAGAAGACTGCCACTCTGCTGGACTGTTGCTCTGGAAGAACTGCTTTTTTGCTGTGCTGTCATGCTGCCTGCTACCCTATGCCCTGACTGAGGAAGGACTGGACCCATCTCACTTGAACCCAGAGTGACTACAAGGGCTTACTGGCTTTCCCCCTGTTCAAAGTCTCAAGGACATCAAAGACTTAAAATTATCCTGAGACAACACCTGGACTTTGCTTGCTGAAAGTCTTGCCCTGCCAAGTGGTTCCAAACCAGTCCTGGGCCCATGGAAGTGGGTAGAAAGTACTGCTACAACCAGAACTCACACATTGATGCAGTTGCACCGATTGGTACTGGATCTCCAAAACAAATTCATAAGCAATGGTTCCCACACACAGATGAAACACTGTAAATCTAACTACAACTTATTTGACATTTGGAGAATACATATCCCTGAAGGTAGGGACTTCACTCTCTACTTTAATCCACACCATACACTGTTATGGATTGACTATAATCTAACTGATAAAACCTTAGTCTTAATATGCAACTCACCCAGGAAAGAATTAATACTAGTTCCTGATCACGCTTCCATTACACTTGGACTTTGGAGGTAACTACCTGCCCCCAAGCAATGGAAACTTACATATAGATTCATCAAAGTCCCGTTTTGCGAGTCTGTAATTGCGATTATTAAGGAATCGCTATTACAGACTCGCAAAACGGGATTCATGTACAAATCGCAATTTATTTTGCGATTCCTACAGCTTCCTTATTTGCGATTAGCTAATTGCTAATCGCAAATAAGGAATAACTCCCCATTCATTCCTATGGGCCTAAAGGCCCATAGGAATGAATGGGAAGACATATCAATGTGCGAATCGCTATTAGCGATTCGCATTTTGAGTTTGCGATTTCAAGGGTGCAGGGGTGTCCAATGCACACCCTGTTGCACCCCTGAAATGATATTGGATGCTGGTGTTACGCACACACATGTCCCAAGGACATGTGTGTGTGTAACATACAACTTAGAAAAATGCACTTAAGTGAATTTTTCTAAGTTTCCGCTATTGACCACGAGGTTTGACTTCGCGGTAAATAGCGGCCCAAAATTGCGAATTCGCAATTTTTAAATGTTTCATGAATTGCATTTAAGGAATCTCAAATAGAGATTCCTTAAATGCAATTCCTCGCAAAATTGCGAATTCTATAACAGTGATTTTTGCATTTGGGATGATGAATCCCAAATGCAAAAATTGCACTCGCAAAGGGCCAGATTCTCAGAATCTGGCCCTTTGCGAGCCGATTTCACGTTGATGAATCTGGCTGATAATGACACCTTAATTTAGGATCTCATGGTAAAAAATAAGATCTCAAAGACTTCATGGCAGACAACAAAGATAAGAATAACGCCCCAGTAACAAGATGGGACGTGTTGAAAGCTGCCCTACGCAGCAGCGGCCTGCACCGGTAAGTGCGGTGGGACATGCTGGTGGCGGGGTCGGAAGTAGACCTGGGTGTAGGTCTATGCTACGCTTGCGTAGTTTGCGCAACTACGCGGCTATGCGAATTGCACTGAGCCCAGTGCAAAAACCTGTGGCGTAGCGGGCATTTTTTGCTTGCTTGCAGTCCTCAACGCCAAGTTGGCGACCGTGAGCGAGCAAAATAACATCCCGGCAAGACTATTTCCTCGTTCGCGGTCAGCAACATCAAGTTGCCGATCACAAGCTTGGAAAATAAACCTCCCGGCGAGATTCTCAACGTGGGGAGGTCAGGTTTCTCATTGCGAGTGGTTACGTATGCTCGCGACTGCTTGCAATGAGAAACTACCAGTCCACGTTGAGAAAGCTGCCGCTCGAGTACAAATCTACTCGAGCGGCAGATAACGACCGCTTGCACTGTGCAAGATGCAGTTTGCACTGATTACACACTGCGGACAAGCATCCGGCACTGTGCAACCAGTGCGAACAGCATTTTGCACAGTGCACTACGCAGTTCACGTAGCTACGCGTAGCTTGCGTAGTGCTACTACACGAACTACGCCCAGGGTTAGTCGAAAGTCGAGAGACGACGGAATAGGTACAGTTAAATAAATAAATAAATAAATAATACATATTCTGTTGTCTGTAGACTTTCCCCCCGTCATGCCACGCCCCGCCTCACCGTGCCAAGAGGTGCCGGCCGCCGCTGGCACTACGCAAATCCATCATGAGCTTAATGTCAGCAAAAAACAAATCCACTAATGAAAACTTCACAGATTAGAATCTGACATTAAACAGATGCAATACACACTCCGACACAGTAAAGTATCGGAGACATTACCTACGCAACGTAAGCTCCAGTATCAATATAATAGTATCTTAAATGAAAAAGCCCCAAAATGGGTCAAGATCAATCGAACGAAAAAAAGTGCTTAAAAAAAAAGTGGGGAAAGCTCTAGCAAATTATCTAAAATGCACCAAAGCCAAATCCATCCTGCATGCCGTAAGGAATAAAAATGACAATACATGCACTTCCACCGTGTGTTATTGGACGTATTCCATCAATTCCACTCCTCCCTGTATAACACAGCCAAGAAAATATCTTTGAAGGAATGTCTCACATATCTTGATTCTTGCAATATTAGTAGAAGAATAGTAGAAGATAAAGATAGAATGTTTCTAGGAAAACCGATTAAATTTTGGAAGCCATTCATTTAGGCATTCAGAGCCTACAATCTGGCAAATCCCCTGGGAAGAGAAAAGTTCACTAACCGGTTCTATAAAACCTTTCCTGACACTATTTCTTACCCTCTCAAACCCCTCTTTGAAGAATTTAACTTGTAGGGTGTGGTCGAACACACTGATCAACGTGACCATAGTTTATATCCCAAATGTAGGGAAGGACCATTTTGATATCAAAAACAAACCGGCCTACTCACTCATCATTATCGATTGCAAATTATACGTAAAAGATCCTTGCTTCCAGACTTGAAAAGGTAATTGGGAATATTATTCACCCCCTCACAAACCGGTTTTCTTAAAGGAAGGCTTGTTGTGGATAATATACGGCTTTTCTGCAATGGTACAGAAAAAGCAAACCACTCCCACTTCCCCATTACTGCCCTGGCCTTAGATGCAGTAAAGGCTGCTGACAAGGTCTCATGGCCATTTTTATGTGCAGCCCTTCAAGAGTATAGACTAGGTCCTGACTTCATTCGCATGAACGTGGAGCTATATAGAAATCCTGTTGCTAAGATTTCCCAAGATATCAGTCAAGTGTACCCCTATCACCCCTGTTGTTTCTTCTCTCTTTTAGAGTACTAAAGAGACATTCCCAATATCAAAGGTATTCTCTTGCTGTCGGGCAGAGAGGTCGCGGCAGCCTATACTGACACTGTATTAATTTTTAATGAAGATGCAGAACACACTATCCCAAACGTCCTATTAGAGCTTTTTAAATACTCAGAGGTTTCAGGTTATTCTTTAAACAATGAAGAAATGGAAGCATTTCTACCAAATGTATACCACACCCTTTCTTTTCTAGGAAAATCTGGCCTAAATAGCCAAAAAAAGCAATCAAATACCTTGGCATCTAGTTTGTAAACAGCCTAAGTGAATCCCTTTCCATAAGTGAAGGTAAGGCACTTAGTAAAATCAAGGAGCTTTCCCAGGCCTGGTCCCTCAAACTTATATAATGGTGTGGAAGACAGAGAGCATCGAAATTATCTTTTACCCGCTAGTGAACTTTCTCACAAAAATCTTCCTTAAGTCGATTAACAACTTATTGAATACATTCATTTGGAATTATACAACGGCACGTAAATACCTAGAAAGACCTGTGCTAAAAAAAGAAAGAATGTCTAAATCTACAAGCCTTTGCAAAATACCAAGCTGCCAACCTGGCTGCACAAGGCTCATGGTGGTTCTGCAAGGATAACCTTCGACCTCCACCACGGGGGCATGTAGAAGCACAACTATTAAATCCACTACACCTTAATTTTCTCATGACATTAGACCTTTCTTGCCTCCCCAGCATTACTCATACTCTCCCCATGATTTATAGTATGACACATGCCCTGAAACATTTGGATAAGACACTAGAGAATTCCCTGAAGTGTGTCATCTTCTTACATGTACTACCCCTCCATCCCTCCATTAGGTGTAATTTTGTCACGTGGAATGTTCGTGGTCTTGTACACCCCGTAATGAGTAAGGGCTAAGGTTGTCATCCACAATAAAGAGCTAGTTCTCTTCAACATTTACGGCCCAGTCAGACCAGATCCTGACTTTTGGAATTCTATTGAAATCTTACTTTCCTCCATTGACTGCCTGAATATTGTAGTTGCTGGTGATTTTAATCAATGGATGGATCCTTTTTCAGAGAGACAATCTAAGTGTAAATGTAATCCTGATAAATCCCACAAAGCCTTTCAATCTGCCATTACCTCTTGTTCATTATATGATTTTTGGAAAACTTGTAATCCAGATTCTCTTGAATTTACTTTTTTCTCAAATGTTCATCAAACTCGTTCTAGAATTGATTATATTTTGGTTGGTAAATCCCTTCTCCCATCTCGGAGATTAGATCTATTTTTATTTCTGATCATGCTCCTGTCCTTTCTGTTTTGGACCTATCCTTAAATTCCCCAAAATGTAGTCATTGGAAGTTAAATAACTTTTGATTATCAGATACCCTTTTCCTCAGTGAAGCTTTTATTGATGAATTGTTCACACTTAATAACCCTTCTGACACATCTATCTCTAATAATTGGGATGCCTTTAAGGACTCTTTTGGTGCCTTTACTATTTCATTTGCAACAAAGAAAAAAAAGTGCACAAAATAAATATACAGCATTACTACAACAACTCAAATTATTGGAACATACTTATTTTACTTCTAAATCTCCCCCTGCTCTTCATGAATTGATTATTGCCAAATCTGAACTTAATAAACTGGCTACAGTTGAAGCTTGTAATGTCCTTCTTAAAATTAAATCTAAATATCAAGGAGGCCAAAATAAAGCCGGTCGAATGCTGGCCAATTACTTAAAAATGAAATCTTAACATAAGACTATTGGACCCATTTTAAATGAATCTACAAACAACCTAGCATCATCAGATGAGGATATTGCTCATATATTTCATGAATATTATCAATCACTTTATTCCGATGATACGAACCCCTCTACTCAAAATTTAAATACCTTTTTTTCTGGCCTTCCCACTCCTCCTTCCCTACCTGATGAGTTTGGCCTATTGGAAAGAGAGATTACTCTTCAAGAGATAACTGATGCTATTAAGTCTTTAAAAAAATCAAAGACACAAGGACCAGATGGCCTCTCTGTTGAATTTTACTCTGCTTTTTCCTCCATTTTTGCTCCTAAACTCCTTGATCTCTTTAATTACTTCTTTACAGATTCTAAAGCCTCGGGTTCCTTTATGGAAGCCTTGATTATCCCCATTCCCAGACCCAAATCTGATAAGGATCACTCCCTTTGTAAAAAATTATCGCCCATATCATTAATTAATTATGACTGTAATATATTTGCTAAAATTCTTGCTACTCGCCTTGAATCTATTATACCATTATTAGTTCAAACTGATCAAGCTGGTTTTATTAAGGGTAGATTGGCTGCAGCAGATAATGCTCGTATGTTTGCTAATGTAATTTCCTTTGGTAAAAAATGTAAATTCCCACTTGCTGCGTTATCCTTGGATGCTGAAAAGGCTTTCGATCAAATTAACTGGCAATTCATGTTTAAAACACTTCAATGGTTTGGATTTGGTCCTACTTTTATTTCTTATGTTAAATTGTTATACTCTTACCCCCGCTCCAGTATCTTTGTAAATAATCGATTCTCAAAAAGATTTTCTTTATCCAGGGGTACACGTCAGGGCTTTCCTCTCTCCCCCTTGTTATTTGTTTTATGTCTTGAACCCTTCCTTGAGCGTATCCGTGTTAACACACATATCTCTGTTTCACATATAATTCTAAGGAAAGCAAAATGTCAGCATACGCTGATGATATATTAATTTATGTGTCTAACCCTTACACTTCCCTTCCTCCCTTCTTGGACGAGGTTCAGTTATATTCTAGTATTTCTGGATATAAGTTGAACTTCTCAAAAACAGAAGTATTACCGCTGAATTCCTTATGTTACCAATACATTTTCGATGATACTAATTTTACTTGGTGTCCTACAAAAATAAAATACCTCGGTATCTGGTTTTCTGCTACTTTGTCTACCACAATTAGACTCATGTTTAATGCACTAATTACCAAAATTTAGTCTCTCCTACTTACTTGGTCCCCTCTTCATTTGTCCTGGTGGGGTAGATTGGACACCATTAAAATGATGATTGTTCCCCATATCCTTTATACATTATCTATGCTACCTTTTCGAATCCCTATTTAATACTTTTCACAAATTAATTACATATATACTAAATTTCTATGGAATAAAAAACATCCATGCATTTCTCCCACAAAACATAAACGCCCTAAATCTGAAGGAGGCGTGCGTTTTCCCGATTTTAAAGCCTATCATTCTGCATTTTTGTTAGACAATTTTTCCCCGTATCCTATGAATTTACTGATATCCCTATACCCAGATGGATTGTTTTTTAACGTTCCTTATTAAAGTGTTTTTCATTTCGTAATGTCATGTACATGTCTAACTGTACTTTCATATCAAATAATCCTATTTTAAAATATTCCCAAAACTTAATATATAATATATTTGTTGATGGTCTAGACCCGTTGCAACGTTTTTTATCCTCTACTACATGGTATAATAAATACATCAAATACAAAAGTAAATCATTTTACTACAAACATTGGAAGGAGAAGGGAATTATTTTTGTTCACCAGTTGATTCACCAAAATTCTGTTCTTCCCTTCCCTGATTTACAATTCAGATATCATTTACCTGTCATTTCTTTCATGAGTACACTCTAATTTCAACAGCATTACAGTCCCACTTAGCTTCTTTTGATCTCTCCATTGTTTCCACCTCTCTTATTCCACCTACACCGTTATATAATATTTCTCAAGAACACAAACCTAAAGCCGCACATATTTATAAGTTATTGCTATTATATGTTACTGCAAGACACAAATCCCTTACGGAGTTAGCTTGGGAGAAATACTTATGCTTCTCCATATCTGTCTCTGCGATAAATTATGGTCTAAGTTGTTCAAAATTTCTGCTGCTGCTCGTATAACTCAATCTCTCTATTTTATCTACAATAGAGCAGTTATTACTCCTGTTTGTATATCCAAGTTTTCCTTTCCTCTTCACCTTTGTGCTGGTCTTGTTCTGAATTTACTGGCACTTTAAGTCATCAAATTTATGAATGTTCCAATGTATTGACCTTCTGGCATTCTATTTGGTCTACATGCATGCAAATCTTTAAATGTGATATTCCGTTATCCTCCTCACCTGACTTAGATGATTCTCCTCCTATATCTTTATTGGTTGACCTATTTATTGCACTGGCCTTCAAAGTTATTTTGTCATGTTGGAATGATAATTCCTAGTAATCCTTATTGACTTGGTGGAATTGTATTTGTGATGAACACAGAATTGCTACCATCTCCTCTTCTATTTTATCTCAGAAATTAAATTGGACCTTCTTTGGTTACCTTTTACCTTTATCTTGCTACACATGCACCTGAATCTTAAACTACTTATCCTTCTTAATTCCATATTTCACTCTATACCTTAGCATCTCTCTTTTATTTTTCCTCTTCTCCTTTTATGTTTTATCTCCCCCTCTTTTCTATTTTTTCTTTCTCTCTTTTTCTGTTAAAGTATTCTTATCTTACAGTTATATATTGTATACATATGTAGTGTTTGGAACATGTGTATTCAATAAAAATTCTTAAACAAAAAAAAGACACTAGAGAATAAAATGCACAAGTCAACACTCTCTTCACTCTGGTATAATGAACATGTTAACATACTTATGGCTACACTGTTTTGGGAACAATGGGCTACAAAATGTATTAACACAAGCCAAGACTTAGGCTCAACATTACCTTCCTCAGAAATGAAAGACAAATGTACACTTGAAAACATAGACTTCTATAGCTTTCTGAAACTAAAACACGCCATCAGGAAAATGGGTCGTCCACATCAGCCTGATCTCCCTACATTGCTATCCAATCTTAGGAAAAAGGGCCACTTATCGTCTAAAATATAAAACCTCATTCAACCACTCATGAAAGCTCTAGGTAACCAAGTCCAACTCATTGATCTTCTACTTACCTTGGGTGCTGAAACTAACCTTTCAGATTGGAAATCCAAAAGCACTGTTCCCCATAAAAAGTGGTGGCTACTCCTAAGCTACACCAGGAATGCCAACAACACTATATGCACCAAAGCACATTCACATCAAAGTACCAAAAAACTTTGTACCAATCTAGATATACATTTCTGCCAAAGTGTAAACCTCCATAACCCCAATGACTAATTTTACTGTCTCCCCCCACACACGATGAGCTATACATCTCCACTTTATCCTTCATACTTGTGTATGAATTGTGAACCATATGGTTGTGATGGACTCTTCCTCCCCCCTTCATCCCACTTCACTCGTCATTCGTATTTTCTGTTTTTTTCTTCTCTGTATTTTCATTTTTATATGATTTTGCCCTATCTCATTTGGCTCACCCAGCACCCGTATTTTCAGAAGCAAGAAATACGAATCTACAAAGTGCACTTAAGTTTTAAAAGCTACTTCATACCTTGTTTTTCTTAGTAGATTACACAAGCTTATTTACCGTAACTTACTGTTATTACATGATCGCAGCCATATACCAAGATATTTTAATTGCTCTTGCAATTTCAATGTTACGAGTTAATTATCAAGTGATGTTGCAATATCTCACCACATTTCTTTTTACAGTCTGTGTGTGTCTTAATTTCCTTGTTAAATGAAAATAAAAAATTCTTTGAACAAAAAAGTCTCGCTTTCTGTGGGAGTGGGGTGTGCATTGCGTGCCAGTATATCTGTGTGCACGTGTGTGTAGGTGCATAAGTGTGGGTGTGTTTGTGTGTGCATGTTTGTGCTTGTGTTTGAGAGGGCGGCAGACTGTGTGCCTAGTGTCTGCAATGCCCTGCTGCCTGCAATTGTCCCTTCCTGGAATAGAGTCTTTACTAAACTGTAAATAATGTGGGTTATTATTACAGCTTGGCAACGTCCAGCTCTAATGGCAACATAAAAGAAAATTATTACTGTAGTTGTTTTTGAAGCAGGCAGTATGATGAGCCCGTAGGGTCTATAGAGTGGTCCAAAGCACATCCAAAGCACAGCTTTAATACAGAAGCAAAACAATGCTTTACATTTATCTTTGAAATTGCTGCCTGATTTTTACCGTAGCAATGCGTAGATGGAAGCCTAACTTGGTTTAATAACGAGAGCAAATATTCTTTTTGTTCCAGAAAATATACTTTGTGTTCCAGGCAGTAGCGGCTGCTATGGGGCAGTAGTGGTGAGGGCGCTATATGGTGTTAAACAAAAAAGAAACAAAAGAAAATTTCCCTTACCTGCCGGTTGCCACCTCTCCTTGGTCCTCTTCGGTTGGAAAAGGAAGCGCATAGGCTACTAGACTCTCCTGAGTCAATCACAACGCTGCTGTCTGGTTCGACGCTCCGACAGGTAGTGGGAGCCTGTGCATTTTCTCCACCTGGCTGCGCAATACTTCCGGGTGGAGAAAATGCTAAGTGTGCATGTCTGTTTGGCTGTCCCAAGACAGCTGGCCAAACAGTCATGCGCACTTAGAAAGTGTCCACCACTCCTCCTCCTGCTCTGTGAGCAGCCCATTCCTGCTCCACACCTAAAAGAAACACAACAGAGGAAATACTGGGAAAAAATGTATAATAACATGGTGTTATTATCATTTTAGATTTCCAATGGGGCAACGCTCCTCCGCTTTATCATAGGAGCCACCACTGGTTCCAGTTCTAGTTTACAGTGAAATTTGTGAGATTAGAAGCAGGCAGTGTGTAATTTGAGACACTGGTTGCAGGTGGGGCCCTCAAACTCTTTTTTTGTGGACCAGAACCTATTTTTCCATTATTAGGCTTTGACCCAGAAAAAGAGAAAAGGAAAAAAGCAGGGAAGAAAGGGGAAGAGAATAACAGAAAAACAGTGATCAGAAAGCAGCGAGGAGGCAGGAGGGAAGTAAAAGAACCTACAATAGTGAGCTAAAGGTTGCAGGGATTGTATTGTGGTAGATGAGGTGAAATCAAGACTAGACAATCTTGGTATTTGTCAACTCCAACATTCGGCAGCACAGGCGGCAGCTTTAAAGTTTGTGTACGGGGACATATTATTTCACAAATTAAGCACTTAGCAAACTTTCTTTGAGGAACTTTCTAGGAGAGCCCAGGTAAGTTAAATTACAATATCCAGTTTAGAAATTAACACAGCTCTAATTAAATGTGAAGTAAAGAAGCAGTAAGGTGATGGTTTTCAGCTGGTTCAAAGCCTTACCCTCATCCAAGTCCTTATATAAGGAGGCAGCTGCCCCCAAGACAGACCCTTTCACAAGCTTTTTTCTCATTCTTTATAAAAAACATAATAATTAATTCCTTTTGTGTTTCTGCTCTCCCCTTACAAACCTCCCCATCCTGCTAGTCTCCTTGTTTTTCTGTTGCCTGAGACAGACCTTCTTGAGACAGGTACATTATATTAAATTGGCTTGGACGTACGCAGCTATGGTGTAGCAGGCAGCGATTTCTTTGTGTGAAATCCTCAGAAGCACTTCCCAGTCATGTACTGACCTGAGGCACGGAGCAGAAATGGCATTTAGGGGCTTATTACGAGTTTGGCGATCCGCAGACGGTACGACCGCTGCAAGCTCAATGGTCCGACCACCATGCTATGAGGTGACCGGATTGGGTTAGCAAAGATTCCTGCTGAATCACAAACACCGCCAGCTAACTACGAGCATGGCACTTGCAGAGCGGGCCTATGAGGCTGTGGGAGACTATAACCACCAGTGAATCTGTCCGCCCAATTACGAGTTGCTTTACAGCTGTTATGACCGTGGCGGTCCAACCACCACATCTAAGACAGCAGAAATGGTGGGGTGTAAGGCCAAAACTCACATCTACTCTACTCCAAATGACCTGTGCCCCATCGATTCTACATGTCCTGCTTCTGCTCTACCTGCTCGACAACATTAAAAACCAAGCCTGTTGTAGATGCAATCGTCGGTAAGTCACCTGTTGCCATTGAGTCCTCAACAAAATGATGCCCAAGCCATGGACCAGGCAAGAGAGTTGGGGTTGCTAAGAAATCTGCATGGATACAGGGACCATATCTGGGATTGTTTCTTAACAATTATTCTAAATACATCTGTAGGATGCCCTCCTAGGCCAAAACATTGGTACTGCAGGCACACTCTACACAAATGGACGTGTTAGCAAATGATTTCAAGTGAACATGATTAATTTGTGTTCCACAACACCACCTCCTCATCCATATCCCACCTATTAATATCTGTCACACATAACTTTTGCCCTTTCTCACTTGTTTGCCATGTCACCACTGATCTACACCAGCCATGCTGCTTACCATTTCTCAAGTGTTGGTAAAGTGACATTGAAATGACTACAACAACCATGAGGCATTGTGATTATAACTCTGATCAAGATGCTCTGGTGAATGTGATACACTCACATTGAACACATCCCATGTCCTGTTGTGAGGACAAAGAAACATCAGAATGGATGTATCCATAAAGTGAAACACACCTTCCCTGCTACAACTCTGCAGTGCACTCTTACCCATTACCCACATGAAAAGGCAATGCCAGACAATGGGAGTACATAGAATCAGTGTGAGAAACATTCTAAGGGCACAATGGAAACACTCTGCAGGACAGCAATTCCTCTATCAGGGGGAACCCTGAAAGGCTGGGGCCCGAGGCACAGTACATTTGGCACATGTCTAACAAACTTCGTGTGCACTGGATCTGGGAACTGACGTACATAATTGAGAACCAATAGAATAATCAAGCACCAGGCATGTGTAGGCAATGGGTACGTGCAACTTATGAAAGCAAACACAGCACTTACAGCATGTGGCACGCATCTAGCTGAAGTAGCTGTATGGCATACTCTGTAAAATGGACAGATGTCCATGCAGAACTACACAAAGGTATGATAAGTTGACACCCTCCATGTGTGAATACACAAATATCTAACTTCAACACACCTAACGCATACCCGGCCTACATCATAGGGAGAAGGGCAAGCTAATGACTTTGACAGTGGTCAGGCTAAGCTGAAATACTTACCACATAACATGTCACCCAATGCAATGTCAACCCCATCTGGACGTCAAACCACATAGACATCCATCTAACATTTACCCTTGTCCTGTCTAACTCCAGCTCTGGCTCCAAGGTCACATCATACTAACCACTTCAACTGGACAGAAATCAGGGATCAAACAAACACAACTGTACTCACACAGCACTAATTATACAATAACATCAAATATATAGGAAAGTCATGGCAGGACTAATGTCTTCCAAACTGGGAAAGTGTTTTGCTGAATGGATTTCAACAAATCCAGAAAAGAAACAATGGCCAATCAGTCCATTAATTGTCCATGTGCCATAGCACGATGCCGTGCCACCAAACTTGCTTTTACTGACACTGCCAGGGAAACCTCCCCAGCAAGGGGCATCTAGTGGGCAGTCCAGACTCCTCAATGATGCTATTTGGGAGGCCCGGGTCGATATTGGGAGGAGTTGGGTTGACATTGGGAGAGGGGGAGTGGTTGTGGCAGAGTTAAGGGCAAGGACAAACATATAGCTTTCCTTGGGAGCCTGGGGTGGTGGGATGACCAGGCATGGGCTTTTGGAGGCAGTGTCAGTGCATTCAAAATGTGACATGAACAATATGCCTGTACAATGCAAGCAATAAGAAGAGTTAACAGACATCTGTGGAAGGAAATGGCCCGACCTAATTCAATCACACACATCCCCAGTGTGGGCCAACAGAAAGAAGTATCAGGTCAGGGGGTGACTACTGACAACATACAGAATGTACAACATGCAAATGCAATATGGACAAATAGTGGGGAGAGGGACTCAATATGGGAAAATAAAAGGATCAGCAGAACTACAGAGAGGTAAACCTGTGACTCACAAGTGCAGCTCAATGTAACTGTGCCTCTGCCATGGCCAATGTTGGGTACAATACTTCATCATCTCTTGCCCTCTGCAGGCAGTGCAGACTCATTCCACAGGTACAACACACTCTCAGTACTTCAATCCAGAAATGTTCATCTTTGGGCCATGCTATATGTGACACGACCGATGTGTGGTACTCTGAGGGGGCCTTTGTGGAATAGCTATCTCCATAAGCAAAGTTTGACATGTACAGACCTGGCCTGCGTAAGTATTTTGACTGTACACATGCCTCGCATCACACTTACCTGCTTCTTAAAGTATACATACACAGCTGAGAATGTAAGCCTATAGATATGTAACACCCTTTACCATGGCTTGGTAACACAAGGTTTGCATGGCACCATCAACTGAACATATGCATTGAAATATGCATGCTAGGCAGGAATGATCTAAGGCTTAACAAACGTCACAATGATGATGTGAAGTACACAGAGTACAGTGCTTCATCAATGTCCTATCTAGGGACACCAAAATATTACTTAATTACCATCATCTGACTCACTGGACACCAAAGCCACATCATAGCCTGTGAGATATGAATCAATGAAGTCCAACAGAGTGAAGTATGTATGTTAGGAAGTTACCTGCTCCTCTGGTGAGCCATAGAGTTGGCCATTCAGGGGGAGGACCTCATTGACTAGCATCTCAAGCTCCTCTGGAGATAAGACAGGGCCCCTCACCCCTGCAACGTGTACCATGATTGCTCTCAGAGATGGCAAACAGCAGCTAAAGTCTAGGAGGTGTAGATCGCAGCAGTGTAAGTAGGCAAGTGAATAGTTTAGCATACCACAATGTACATGTACACCACACACACAGTCTTCTGCATACCTGGAAACACATTGGAACATGACAATCATATGCACCAATGTTAACCAATGGCTGTGTACACCGTGAATGACAGCCCCTACCGTGCGGTCTAATTCCGCCGGTGGTAGTCTATTCAGAATGTCTGATAAGCAGTCAGACAACAGCCATTTTGGCATTTAAAATGAGAGTATTCCTCAATTTTTCTACAGTGCCACCATCATTACAAGTATATTGTGACATGTCTACAGAGGTTGTAGACCAATGCTCTGTAACTACCAGTACACAAAAGAGGTTGTACCCCATTCCTGCTGATGTCCCAATGGTTACCATGGTGAACTTGACCCAGGTGATGACATAAATAGGGCGTTCATATCAACATTTATAGGACAGGTTGGTGTATATGATACAACATGAGTATGCACAATGTGTATATCGCTGAAATGCACCCATTTGGAGTCTAGAATGAGTATTTGATGGTTAACATTGATGTTAGTGAATAAATATGTGAATGGAGGTTTAATGCTTACAGTACTGTACTGTACTGTTTGTTTACATGATTAATTTGGCTTTCTCCTCACAGATGTTACTGTGGACACTGTGACTAAGCATGGGCGTAAAATCCGTTCCGCTGGCGGATTTTGCGGATTTTCGGTAAATTCGCAATCCGCGAACTCTCGCGAACTTGCCGAAAATCCGTAAATCCGTGCGAAGCGGATTTTTTGCTTGGTCGCACTTGCCAACTAGAATACTATACAATTTCGCGGGAGTAAACACTTGCGAACACGTAGATGCGGCGAGCAGCGACAATCTCGCAATTGCGAGATTGCAAAATTTGCAATTTCGCACAAGAAATCCACCAGCAGGCAGCATAAACCTTGAAAATTATGATTTTTATCAGAATAACTCCTCAGGTTGACATTTGCCTGCACTTTTTTTTTGCAAGGAGTCCATTTTGGGGGGGGGGTGGGAGGAAGGAAGTGCCCCACAGTCTCCAACTTCCTGTTCCTGTCCAGCAGGTTCCTCCCAGTGCTTTCTTCATGTGCTGGTCACTTTGATTTGGATCTTGACCTGGAAGGATTACTTTTTGTGGATGCTGCTGGATATTTGGATTTTTGCAAAACTGAAAGCACTCAGCAGGTGCAAAAGTTCAATCTTATCATTAGTAACCATTCCCTGTAGTGCTTCCTGAGGGGCCCCTTCAGAGTTCAGTTGCCTACTTGCAACTATTCTATGACCCTGCTCTGACCCTCACAGCAGGCTCAGAGAATAGCTACAAGTATACCACAAAGGTCCTGTTAAAAAAAATTACACTGCAACAGAAAGCAATTACAGATAAGGAAGCAGGTGCCAGCCTGGAAGTTCAAATTCAGTGACACATTAATCAGCCCCTAATTCATTCATGTCAGTTGAGGCAGGGCAGGTGTGTTTTTCCACCCATAATCTACAGTGATGAACTAGAGGGTGGCATGGGTGAGCCAGAGGGTGGCATGGGTGAGCCAGAGGGTGGCAGTGGTGAAACAGAGGGTGGCAGTGGTGAAACAGAGGGTGCTGTGATGAACCAGACGTAGAAACAACATGTTCGCGACCGTTGCTACCCGACAAGTAAGTTCGCGTTTGCAAACTGGTAAAAAACCCTCGCGAAATGGCAGAAACACTTGCGAACACAAAAAAAAGGAATCCCCAAAATTCGCGAGAGTTCGCGGATTTTGCGGATTGCGAATCCGTAAATACGCAATTTCGCGGATTGCCAATTCGCAAAATCCGCCCATGCCCTAGCCCAAATGTACACATATATAGAAAGTCTGAGATAGTAAGAACACTCGAGGCTCCAGTGTACCTGCCATTCCCAGACCTTCAAGCCGTGGAAGAAAGAGATGTCATGAAGAAGTGCTTTCTGAATAGAAAGTACCCATACATGATAGTACTCACTGCATCACTTGGGTTCC
Source organism: Lissotriton helveticus (assembly GCF_964261635.1). Classification (NCBI taxonomy): domain Eukaryota; kingdom Metazoa; phylum Chordata; class Amphibia; order Caudata; family Salamandridae; genus Lissotriton; species Lissotriton helveticus. The sequence continues at coordinate 1,759,437,061 of NC_136061.1, forward strand.
TGACAGCCTGAGGGCCTGGGCCACAGTCAACGTTGCACATGACTCCAAATGCCAATGTGCATAATAGCAGTGAACTGAGTATATCAGGGACTGAGCCAGAACAAACTACATGTAGCTCAGCTAAATGGGTACACTTTAAAATGGGGGAAGATAAATCCCGGGCAAATTACTGAAGAGCTGATCAAATCAGCTTACCCCTACATTATAAAATGCCTAGATTTAACAGTAACAGAGGAGTAAGTTCTAAGCAACTTTTCTATAATACTAGCTACTATTAAGGGCCTTTTGACAGCAAAGCCAAAACCAGAAACATCAACTAAGAAAGGCTGGTTTAATCATAGCTGCACTCTGGCACATTCTAAACTAAAAGTGGCCCTGAACAAAGATGCTAGAGATTCACAGCTAATCGCTAGACTTAGAAAAGAGTATTTGTCTGCACGTAAGCAGAGAAAGGCCAAATTAAAGCAGGCTCTGTGGGACGAACTACACAAAAGTGCCTTAGATAAAAACAGTGAGGCCTTTTGGAGGGTAGTCAAGTCCCCATTTTTAGCTGATGATAACCTTCCTAAGATTGAAGTGGCCATAGAAGAAGGAGTTTGGGTATCCCATTTCTCTAAAATCTTTCAGAAAGAACCACATATAGCAGGACCAGACGTAACGCACCCAGCGGTAGTATACCCTATTCCTATAGAATTTGACATATCGGAGGTGCTTCTGGCCCTAAAAGTAAGCAAAAATGGCAAAGCACCGGGCCCCGATGGAGTCCCAGTGGATATTTTTAAATATAATGCGGACCTCTGGGCCCCTATACTCACCAGGGTATGTATGGCAGCCGCAAAAAAGGGGCTGTTGGATTCTTGGACCAAGTCCATCATGGTCCCAATATTTAAAAAGGGCGACCGCCATGACCCTACCTGTTATCGCCCTATCTCACTGCTGGACTCGCTGGGCAAGGTAGCCGGTAGGTTATTCTTGAGCGACTCCAGCAGTGGGCAGAGGAAAGGGGTGTTCTGTCCGACCTACAATTCAGCTTCAGGGAAGATTTTGGCTTAGTAGAACAGGCCCTAAATCTATCTATGATCCTGGGCAAATATATCCATGCAAAACAGGACAGGCTCCACATGGTGTATGTGGACATGTCCGCCGCATTTGATTGCGTGTCCCATTCAAAGCTTTGGTCAGTTCTGGCACAAATGGGAGTGGATCCCCCTCTTTTAGATTTTTTGAGGGAGCTATACTCCAAAGCTTCCGCGAGAGTCCGATTTGGTCTGAAGGGTGAGTTGTCTGCATCTTTCGGAGTAAAACGTGGAGTTAGGCAATGATGTGTCCTGGCCCCCTTTCTTTTCTCCTTGTACACAAACAGCTTGGAGGTGGAGCTTTTAAGGGGGGCTCAGGACCTCCCACAAGCAAAACAACGACTAATTCCTGCTCTGCTCTATGCGGACGACGCCGTCATACTGGCGCGTATTCCGTGTGAACTACAGAAGGCCCTATCCAGGTATGCAGACTATATGGGCAGTCTTGACCTTCACATAAACATTAAGAAGACCTTTGTAATGGTGGCAGGCAAAGGGAGAAAACGGCCTAAGGGTATATACCTTAACAATCAAAAACTTAAAGTGACGGCTCAGTATCCTTACCTAGGTATCACAATAGACGAAAAACTTAACTGGAAAGCAGCAGTCGAGGCTAGAAAGCACTGTTTTAAGAGAGCAATAGCAGCCCTGATAACTTTCTCACAAAAACTGGGCAAAAGGTCGCCTGTGGAACTACTAAAAATCTACAACGCTAAATGTCAGACAATAGCACTGTATGGGGCTGGCGTCTGGGGGCATGTGGATGTTAGTGCCCTACAGGTGGCAGAAAATTCTTTTTTAAGATTTCTCCTCGCGGCACCTAGACGAATCTCTACATACGCATGCCACATAGAACTAGGCATACCACATATAGAGGACCTGGTAAAAATTCAACCACTGCTATTGTGGCGGCGTATTTGGACCTCTGATAAAAACATGTTCACTAAAGGAATTGTGGCAGACTCAATGGCATTAGATCATTCGGCAAAAATTAGAAGGCTTCTTTACATTAGAAGAGATATATAAGAAGGATCTGAAAGTGATGGCTCTGAGCCATTTAGATGGACTAAGGCATGCTAGCGAAATAGGGAAAGCCTCTGTCCTCCATGCAACCATGGTTCAGACTACCATCATGATTCAGCCCTACTTAACACTGGATATCAGTATGTTTGACCGTTTTCTGCTAACAAGATTTAGATTAAATCTTTTCCACCGGTTAGTAGCTTTTCCCATGAGGAATACTTGGGAGCCAATTTTAGGACCTTGTCCCTGCGACGACAAATCAGTGCAGACTACTATACATACCGTACTGTTCTGCAAGTTTTATCATGCTCATCGCAAATTTTGTCTGCTATCTTTGTTAAAGTCGTGGGGCACTAGACAGTGCCGCCCTGTCATGTTGCGTCTTCAGTTTATGGAGTCTGAACTTACTTGTTATCATGTTGTTAATTTCTTGAAATGCATTTTTAGACATAGGAAAAACTTGTGAGGAAAACGCCTAAAAATAACGATGTCAACGAAATGTGCAGTGATTCACTTTTAATGATTTCTAGAGGAATTCAGTTTTATTGTGTAATCGATCTTTTCTACTTTGTTACAATGTGGATAATGTTGCTTTTATGGATTTCTATTATGAAATACCGAATAAAGAGAATTTATTATTATTATTATTATTATTATATCAGGGACTAAAACATTATCATAACCAACAGCCAAACAAATTAGGGAAATGTGGAAGTGCAAGTTGTCTAAGCAAACGCTTTGTTCACCATAAGTTGGCAGGCTATGCTCAGAAGTGAGTCTCTTGCTCACTTTGCCACTGGATTCAAGCAAGCCTGGCTGAAGACGGCTGAAATGCCAGAAACCAGTCCTAGGAAGCTAGTTTCCGGTCCAGGGTAGGCATGACTTGGCAGTTCGGGCTGGACTGTTCCCATGAGGCACAGGGTCAGACTGATTTGCATATGGCCATGTCTGAACTGGGGTGGCAGAGTGGGCTAAAGAACGGTGATGGATTAAACCCAGATCTTTTGACTGGGTGTGAGTGTTTGATTGGTTCAGATGCTCCGTCCATCACCACCCCCTTTTGTACCCCTTTGCCCGCCATAAGTGTGGCAGGGTATGCTCAGACGTGAGTCCCTTGCTCACTTTGCCACTGGATTCAAGCAAGCCGGGCTGACGACGGCTGGAATGCCAGAAACCGGTCCTCTGGAGCTTGTTTCCGGTCCAGGGAAGGCATGGCTTGGCAGTTTGGGCTGGACTGTTCCCATGAGGCACAGGGTCAGACTGATTTGCATATAGCCATGTCTGAACTGGGGTGGCAGAGTGGGCTAAAGAACGGTGATGGATCAAACCCAGATCTTTTGACTGGGTGTGAGTGTTTGATTGATTCAGATGCTCTGTCCATCACCACCCCCTTTTGTTCCGCTTTGGCCGCCATAAGTGTGGCAGGGTATGCTCAGACGTGAGTCCATTGCTCACTTTGCCACTGGATTCAAGCAAGCCGGGCTGAAGACGGCTGTAATGCCAGAAACCGGTCCTCGGGAGCTTGTTTTCGGTCCAGGGAAAGCATGGCTTGGCAGTTCGGGCTGGACTGCTCCCATGAGGCACAGGGTCAGACTGATTTGCATATGGCCATGTCTGAACTGCGGTGGCAGAGTGGACTAAAGAACGGTGATGGATTAAACCCAGATCTTTTGACTGGATGTGAGTGTTTGATTGGTTTAGATGCTCCGTCCATCACCACCCCCTTTTGTAGCGCTTTGGCCGCCATAAGTGTGGCAGGGTATGCTCAGACGTGAGTCCCTTGCTCACTTTGCCACTGGATTCAAGCAAGCTGGGCTGAAGACGGCTGTAATGCCAGAAGCCAGTCCTCGGAAGCTTGTTTCCGGTCCAGGGAAAGCATGGCTTGGCAGTTCGGGCTGGACTGTTCCCATGAGGCACAGGGTCAGACTGATTTGCATATGGCCATGTCTGAACTGGGGTGGCAGAGTGGGCTAAAGAACGGTGATGGATTAAACCCAGATCTTTTGACTGGGTGTGAGAGTTTGATTGGTTCAGATGCTCCGTCCATCACCACCCCCTTTTGTACAGCTTTGGCCGCCATAAGTGTGGCAGGGTATGCTCAGACGTGAGTCCCTTGATCACTTTGCCACTGGATCCAAGCAAGCCGGGCTGAAGACGGCTGTTATGCCAGAAACCGGTCCTCGGAAGCTTGTTTCCGGTCCAGGGAAAGCATGGCTTGGCAGTTCGGGCTGGACTGTTCTCATGAGGCACAGGGTCAGACTGATTTGCATATGGCCATGTCTGAACTGGGGTGGCAGAGTGGGCTAAAGAACGGTGATGGATTAAACCCAGATCTTTTGAGTGGGTGTGAGTGTTTGATTGGTTCAGATGCTACGTCCATCACCACCCCCTTTTGTACCGCTTTGGCCGCCATAAGAGTGGCAGGGTATGCTCAGACATGAGTCCCTTGCTCACTTTGCCACTGGATTCGAGCAAGCCGGGCTGAAGACGGCTGTAATGCCAGAAACAGGTCCTCGGAAGCTTGTTTCCAGTCCAGGGAAAGCATGGCTTGGCAGTTCGGGCTGGACTGTTCCCATGAGGCACAGGGTCAGACTGATTTGCATATGGCCATGTCTGAACTGGGGTGGCAGAGTGGGCTAAAGAACGGTGATGGATTAAACCCAGATCTCTTGACTGAGTGTGAGTGTTTGATTGGTTCAGATGCTCCGTCCATCACCACCGCCTTTTGTAGCGCTTTGGCCGCCATAAGTGTGGCAGGGTATGCTCAGACGTGAGTCCCTTGCTCACTTTGCCACTGGATTCAAGCAAGCTGGGCTGAAGACGGCTGTAATGCCAGAAGCCAGTCCTCGGAAGCTTGTTTCCGGTCCAGGGAAAGCATGGCTTGGCAGTTCGGGCTGGACTGTTCCCATGAGGCACAGGGTCAGACTGATTTGCATATGGCCATGTCTGAACTGGGGTGGCAGAGTGGGCTAAAGAACGGTGATGGATTAAACCCAGATCTTTTGACTGGGTGTGAGAGTTTGATTGGTTCAGATGCTCCGTCCATCACCACCCCCTTTTGTACAGCTTTGGCCGCCATAAGTGTGGCAGGGTATGCTCAGACGTGAGTCCCTTGATCACTTTGCCACTGGATCCAAGCAAGCCGGGCTGAAGACGGCTGTTATGCCAGAAACCGGTCCTCGGAAGCTTGTTTCCGGTCCAGGGAAAGCATGGCTTGGCAGTTCGGGCTGGACTGTTCTCATGAGGCACAGGGTCAGACTGATTTGCATATGGCCATGTCTGAACTGGGGTGGCAGAGTGGGCTAAAGAACGGTGATGGATTAAACCCAGATCTTTTGAGTGGGTGTGAGTGTTTGATTGGTTCAGATGCTACGTCCATCACCACCCCCTTTTGTACCGCTTTGGCCGCCATAAGAGTGGCAGGGTATGCTCAGACATGAGTCCCTTGCTCACTTTGCCACTGGATTCGAGCAAGCCGGGCTGAAGACGGCTGTAATGCCAGAAACAGGTCCTCGGAAGCTTGTTTCCAGTCCAGGGAAAGCATGGCTTGGCAGTTCGGGCTGGACTGTTCCCATGAGGCACAGGGTCAGACTGATTTGCATATGGCCATGTCTGAACTGGGGTGGCAGAGTGGGCTAAAGAACGGTGATGGATTAAACCCAGATCTCTTGACTGAGTGTGAGTGTTTGATTGGTTCAGATGCTCCGTCCATCACCACCCCCTTTTGTACCGCTTTGGCCGCCATAAGTGTGGCAGGGTATGCTCAGACGTGAGTCCCTTGCTCACTTTGCCACTGGATTCAAGCAAGCCGGGCTGAAGACGGCTGTAATGTCAGAAACCGGTCCTCGGAAGCTTGTTTCCGGTCCAGGGAAAGCATGGCTTGGCAGTTCGGGCTGGACTGTTCCCATGAGGCACAGGGTCAGACTGATTTGCATATGGCCATGTCTGAACTGGGGTGGCAGAGTGGGCTAAAGAACGGTGATGGATTAAACCCAGATATTTTGACTGGGTGTGAGTGTTTGATTGGTTCAGATGCTTCGTCCATCACCACCCCCTTTTGTACCACTTTGGCCGCCATAAGTGTGGCATGGTATGCTCAGACGTGAGTCCCTTTCTTTTTTTGCCACTAGATTCAAGCAAGCCGGGCTGAAGACGGCTGTAATGCCAGAAACCGGTCCTCGGAAGCTTGTTTCCGGTCCAGGGAAAGCATTGCTTGGCAGTTCGGGCTGGACTGTTCCCATGAGGCACAGGGTCAGACTGATTTGCATATGGCCATGTCTGAACTGGGGTGGCAGAGAGGGCTAAAGAACGGTAATGGATTAAAGCCAGATCTTTTGACTGGGTGTGAGTGTTTGATTGGTTCAGATGCTCTGTCCATCACCACCCCCTTTTGTACCACTCCCGTCACAGTAGCACGTAACTGTACAACACTGGCTATGACATGAGACACCTGCCAGTTAACAACTCCGTCCTTACAAATCGTCAGCATTCTGGGTTCATAATCTCCACAGCACAGTTAAAACAGTCTGCCATAGACACGGTTGAATAACCCAGATGATCTACCATGTCTCAAACATGTTCTTGCATGTACCTACGCATCGCAAGGTCCAATATAGTAAGTGTTCGCAGCTTGCCCCAGCGGACTGTCCCAGTGGAGGCATACACTCATGTCATCCCAGTCGCAGGTAACCAAACCGCTGTACATACCAACATGTCGCCTACTATCAATCCTTGTCTTCATTACATGCATTACAATGTTGTTCCTTGTGTTTACGGCGTTGTTGCTTGAGGAAGTCCTGTGCCGTCTTCGGCGTTGGTAAGATAGTGGAGCGCCCATCCTGAGTTACTCGTAATCGTGCTGGGTAAAGCATGGCATATTCGATGCCCATTTCACGCAACTGTTGTTTGACCGGATGATATTCCTTGCGCGCCAATTGAACCGACATGGTAAAGTCAGGATAGAATTCCAAAGTATTACCTTGATAGTTTATATCTCGTTTAGCTCTTGCCAGACGGAGGACAGTGTCTCGATCCCTGTAATTAAGTATGCGGGTGACTATTGGTCTTGGAGTCGCTCCAGGCTTTGGTTTCGGATCCAACGATCTGTGCGCCCTTTCGACTATGAGGACCGAGGAAAATGCTTCCGGGCCAAAGATAGACTTGATCATGTCCTCCACATACGTTTCCATTTTTTCAGTATTGGTTGACTCTGGTATACCGATAATACAGACATTATTGCATCTATATCTGGCTTCCAGGTCCTCAGCCTTATTTTTAATCACTTCCAGGATCTTTTCGATATCAGAGCATTTCTTGGTCGTGGTGTGTGATTCATCCTCCACCGCCGCTATTCTGGTCTCTGCCTCCACAAGGCGCTCGCCATGTTTATCAAGTTTGGCCGCCATGTTATCCACACGCTGCGTGATAGTGTCCAATTTTCCGTTAATATCTTGTAAACTTTGTTGTATGGCCTGCAGCACAGCCGCCATGTCACTGGGGTTTCCCGCCGCTCCTTCCTCCCCACTTTCCAGCGTTGTGGGCGTGCTTTTGGACTGCCGCCGTGCCTCAAACGTGAGTATAGTTTGCTATTTCTCCGGCCTGCCCATTGTCCCGCTGTGATTGCACAAAGTGCACAAATGGCAAATGGCAAATGAGGTATTAGCAGAGACACCACAGTCTTTCAGAATCGCACCAGTATTGTCGGCTCCGAACCCACACAGCGTGTTTAGGGCAGGAAGCACTTGACAGACAGAGCTTGCCACCAGACCTTATGCGACAAACTCTCGCACACTTCTGCAACCGTCGTCAGTCCAGTAACACCGCCACAGAGTTCCGGTACCCCTGCGCAGATAGATCTAATAATACGCCATCACTCCCTTCCACTCGACAACTCTCGGCGCCATCTTGTCGCAGCAATATCCAGCCCAGATCTGTAGTAGGTAACGATATCTCCGGCGAGCCGTCAACATCCAAAAGTTAGTTCCGCAGGCAAAAAACCACGTTAGTAAAGTTGTATAACCAAGGAGAAGCAGCACTGTCGTGATGGGTGATTAACTGATGCGCTTCCAGGCAGTGAGCGCCGCCATGTCGCAGTGTGGGCACTCCAGCGGTTCTCAGATAGCATCTGACTCAATGCCCCCAACACTCGCCACTGAGACACTCCCAATTTGTACGAGGCAGCAGGGACCCCGGAGGATGATCACACATTACAAATGCTCGGGGCATACAAGGCAGAGGCTGCAAATATATAGAGTTTGCAACAAGGCACTGATCGTCCGCCGCCATTTTAACTCCCGGTCACGTCGTCCCAATTATACAGCAGTCGTCGCATACCAGCACATGCCGCTCGCCTCATATGTTCGTTATGTTTGTTATTGAGGGCAATGCCGTCAATAGGACAAGTTCTCACAATCTCATCAGTCCCGCACAGCACTTACTCTGGAGCCACCCGCTCCACGGTGCGTATCGATGTCGAGAAGGTGAGCGCCGCCATCTTGGGAGCCATGCACAGCGTAGCAAGTCGCGGTGGGAGCTCTCGTCGCTGAGGGAATTATACCATTTTGCAGCGCTGGAACCTCATTTTACCACCTCACGTTGGAAAGCCACTGCATTCCGATAGTCAAATCCGCCCTTCAAGCGCTGATTCGAGTCTGTTAAACAGCATATTTTGCCGCATTATGGACCTGGCCGGCTGAGCTGTCTCAAGAGCCAGCCATTCCGCAGTGCTCCCTCTAGCTCCCCCTTCTGGGGAGAAATATTAATCGCAAATAATAGCCTATTGACGATACTATCTGCTCCCTAGGTCTGACGGCGGCACCGCTGGTGGACACAAGAGCGGCTTTTAAAGAATAACAGATTTATGTTTGCTCCAATTTTAAAGGTTTGTTTGGCTCTAATACACATCGAATTATCTTTATTATGTCATGCAACAAGAGAATTTTTTGGATTTACAGTCTGTCTCTTTTTTGATATTTAGACAGCCATGCTGATGGCGTCATACTTTTAATCCGAATATACGTGAGACGGCAAGCCGCCCCGAAATAAGGTAAAGATTGGCACACTGGAGATAGTTTGTAATTTTACTTCATTCTTAATAGGTTGCACTGCTTATGGAAAATATTACCAAAGCAGAGCCCCGCTGGTGAGATATAATTTGGCTCCAGCAAGGAAACACATATGCCAAACATGGAATTGGATAGTGTCTAGTATCACATAATAAGAGAATTTTTAATCTGACTATTGGTCTTTGATGAAAAATGTAAAAAGTGTATGTGTGTAAGAATGATATATAGAGTTTAGAATGTGGAGCATATTTTTTTTTTAATTGTAGATGTTTGTAAATTATGTAAAATGCTGTGGTTATGCTTATCTAAGACATCTTTCTTGTATTCCAGATGGTATAAATATGTGTGGGATTCTATCAATGTTATCCTGAAGAAAGTGTTGGCTTCTAAATACTATGCCCACCGAAACGCGTCAATGCCCTTTTTGAGTAGAAGTATATAAAGCCCTGGTGACGACATCTCTGATTGAAAAATTAGTTGTACATCGGAGTGTGATTATTATTGTGGCTATTACACTGATCTCAAGCTAATAGGATTCATTAATTCCTCTAGCCCGGTTTCCCACCTATGGTATTGTGATTGTATTCTGTAATGCGATTCTTACTGTGCATAAATATGTGTAGTTTTTAACTATGTTTGATGTCTTGAAAAGATAAGTTTTTAACAAATTGAATAAATTGTCAAGGTTTTTTTTTATAAATGTTTCCTTCTTTGCTCCGGTTTGAATACATTTTTGTGGTAAGAGAGTGTCTCTGTGATTCAAGTTTTCACCCAAAAGGGAACTTCTTCTTTGACATTTGTCTTTTGGTACCCTACCCTTTTGGGCTGTGGGGTCCCTCTTTTTTATTAAAGAGCGTTACTCACCCTGTTGCTGTTGGGTCAGATCATGTTGAGCAGTGTCGGGTCCCCCAACTTCTGCCACCGTCTCCCCACTTATGACTGTGGACACCATTTCCTCCATCTCATCCAGATTTGTGGCACTGGACTTCCACCTCCAGTCCGCATTACTACTTTCCGTTTGTTAGCGAGTTTCAGCTTGGTTTTGCGCTTCACATCATTCCAGTGCTTCTTGGCACTTCACTCCGACTGCATTGCCCTTGGCCAAGATGGAGTGCCATATTGCATTTTTAGTTGCCAATGACACAGTGGAGGTGATGAACAGTTGTTGGTGGTGTTCTATCACCTCCGTAATCAGGATCTTATTTTCCTGCAGACTGAATCGCGGGTTCCTCTTCTTCTTCTCCTTGCCCTTCTCCTTCTCCGAGGTCCCTGGCTGGTCCTCCGGGGGGTTGTGGGGTACTGGTTGGCCTCTGTAGTTGCTCCTGCTTCCTTCATGGTGCTTCTCAGTTGTTTGGGTTTTGTGTTTATTGCTGATATTTTTATTGCTGTTGGGCCCATCGCCACTTTTTTCACGTTTGGTTTTCCTTTTTTATTGGCGTCCCGGTAATTCTAACCCAGATATTTGATGCGTTATCGAGAAACTATCGCCTGTTGTCGGCGTGTTGCAAATACGCCGTTAACATGTTGTGATTTTCACGCGATAGATGGCGTTATGCAAAATTGCGTTCACCTAGGTTGGCGATAATTATCGCCCGTTCTTGAGAATATCCCCCACGGTGTTTTTGAAGACCGGAGTTTATTAAAGGATTGTCAAACCCTGCTAATTGTTTGCAGGATGAGTTAGACCCTTCATAGATTCGATTCTAGTAAATATTGTGCTTTTGGTGCATTTGTTTCTAACAGACACCATGTTATTGGTTGAGGGCCGTGAACCACAAAAAGTCACTAAGCTAACCTGTGCTTTACCCTCTGGTAGAGTGACAGGCTTAAATTAGAGGAAATGTGCAAAGCATTTATGCACACACAAACAGTAATAAAGTTAAAACCAACCCTAAGAAAAATACCAAACTGATTACACGTTACTTGTTACATATTTTTTATATTACATGCTATATTAATTGATATTGGTGCTCTTAGGAGAGATTCACAGTACTTGAGCATCATCCATTTACTATTTGTTGTTTGCCCGAGACTGCAGTTTTGTCTGTCAATGCTTTGAGAAATGTGTGTTTTTGTTGGGGATACTGTGATAATATTTTTAAAGTGTTTTACATCACGTGTATTATTGTATATCAAGTTTTAAATGCAAAGCATATTTTAGGAAAATGAAAAACATAAATTTTAAAAATGTGCTTTTTTTTTGTAGACCATAGACACCATGTGGTAGGTTTACCTAAGCAAACATGAAGAAACAAAATAAAGTGCAACATGATCTGCACTTACAATGTTTATTTTCACACACTGTTGATAATTAATTGGTAGATACTTGCATCAAGGTTGGGCCTGCCATGGTTAGCTTGTCAGCTGTGCTGATTAATGTTCTAAAAGCATGCCTGTCATTGTGGAAGTGTTTTTAAGAAATGCTGGGAGATATTCTCAAGAACGTGTGATGATTATTGCAAAATTAGCTTAATTCAACTTTGCACATCGCAATCTAGCGCGTCAAAATAACACACTGACAATGTTGTATTTTCAACCCGACGGCACCATGCGATAGGCTCACAATAACGCAGTAAATGACCACGTCAAAATTAACGCAACACCGAAAAAATGCAAAACACGAATGCGCAAAAAAGTTGTGATGCTCCAAATCGCGATACAAAAATCAGCGATAACCAGCGACAGACCTGCAATTCCCACACGTCATGCGTGAAAATGCACCATCAAAGCAACAAAAAGAACACACCAAAACCGAAATAAACTGCGTAGCACCATAGATGCACCCGGACCGAGAGCAGAGGACAACTGGAACCCCACAAGCACTAGGGAGAACCAGCCAGGAACCCCGTGGTCGGGGAAGGACAAGGAGAAGAGGAAGAGGAAGACGGGGTTCAGTCCGCAGGAAAACTGGATCATCGTCACAGAGGTGATAGAACGCCACCAACAACTGTTCGTCACCTCCACTGTGTCACACACCTTCTTATCTTGAATTTTGTCTTGCAGGCTGTTTCTTGCAGATTGTCCAGAGAAGACCCGCCATGACTCTACCAAATAGGTGTTTGAGTTAAATTCGAATGTAATATTTTGTTTGGAAATTCAATGATGAATGAATGATTCTCCTTTTTCTGACCACACATGAATGTTAATTGTTGTAATTGTGCGACATCAGGCGAATAGTTTTGTTCATGATTTCGCAAAGTTGATGTAAAATATCTTTGTCCGGGGGGATGGCCGGGGTAGCGTCAGGGGGTTGGGGAGGTACTGGGGGTGGTGGCAGTGGATGTTGTGGCCCTCTTGGGTGTCTGAGCTACATGATCAGTAGCTTCATGGCATCTGTTGTTCAGCTGTGGCTCTGGGCTGGGCTCCCTTTTATGGTTCAGGTTATCGTCCGACTTAACACCAGATAAGAGCAGGTGTTAAATCCTTGCTGCTAACGCGCCTTATTGCATGTTTTGTGATCTTATTGCCGATCTGGCTGGTCGTTGAGAATGCTGTGAAGTGGTGGTGTCGTGGATTTTTGTACGGGAACGCCTACTCTGCATATCAATAGCGTTAGTAGCCGGTGTCATCTGTGGCGATGTTTTTTTGCAGCTGCTATGGTAGGAAAACTGGTGATATCGGCTGTTAGCGCCAGTTTGTGAATAGGACGATAAATCTATCGCTACTTTGGCTGAGATGAAGTGTCGATAACTCAGCGATAAGTCCTTGAAAATATGCTCTGCTGTGTTTGAAGTTTCCTATTTATTTAGAGAAGCTAAATATTTTGCTAATAAATTCAGTACTGTGAATTACAGAAGCTATTTACTGTTAGACCTCTTTTCTGTGAATTGCTAGCTTTGAAACCCCCGGCAAATATTAAAAAAACAGGCTTAGCCATGTAAAATGTATTTATATATATATATGTGTGTGTGTGTGTGTATTGTATTCACTGAAAAAGCAAAGGTTAAAGCGACATTATAGTTAGACATTGTAATAATATGTAACTATGAATTTAAAAAAAAACTTAGAAATTCACAGAAACAACTAAAGGTGATAAGGCTGTTGTAGCTAGGTTGAAATGTCAGTAAAATATGTTTTAAACTAACAAAAGTTCCAAAATTCTCCAGTCATAGTTAACTCAAGTAGCTATGACTTGTGCCCTGAAGTAACTATAGCTTATGCCCTCACCATGCACAGTGTTGTTATCAATTATGTAATTTTCAATGTCAATGTATTTATTGAAAATGTCATGAATGAAATAATTAGTGAGGGTGCAAGAGGGAATGGTGAGTGCATGATTTATAGTTACTTTAGTTCATGAGTATATACGTATATTCCTATGAAAATTATCACCAGCTCCACCGGCTACAACTGTGGAACGTGGACCCATAATATCAGTACACTATTCCATGAGGAATTCAACAGGAAAACCGCATAGACCTCCTGAATTCTGCAGTAAGTCATGAATTATTGTCCATGTGACTGCAACCTCGCGTTTCAATGTAAGCTTTATTTACGGGTCATACGGTGAACTGCGTCAGGGTTGTAGGTATATCAGCAGTAAATCATGACTGCTGCAAATTCGAAGTGTATGTGGTATTTTTACTTTGGGATTCCACAGGGAATCGTATGCTGACAACCCACCACACACACATACATATATGTAGTACACAGTTTCAACTGTGTAGTTATGGTTCAGCTGCACTTTCAATTAGAAACACATTTTTTGACTTGCCTATAACTTTAGTGCTGATGGATGGTTCTGCACTAACTTTACCACTTACTTAACTTACTCATAAACAAAATGATTCTGTCGGACTTGCTTAGAGCCAAGTAGTTTTTAGATATATAGAAGAGGTCTCAGTAGAGATACTCCTTAATGTTAAAAATATATTTCACATGATTAATGGGGATCCACTGTAGATGAACTGTATACAGTATTAAGCAATAATTACAGAAATAATATACAACAAAGGTGTTCCACAATTTACAAAGAAAAATTGCTGCGACTCAGTGCTAGTGGAAAATAAGTAGATGACAATTGAAAACCATGGGTAGAAGCTTGCTTGAAACCAAGCACATTTTTCTCATCAATAATTTTACTGCAAATGTTGCAGCTATATTAGTGTAGACACTGTAGCTGTTGGATAGAGACATAAACAATTGTGTGATGTCAGTGCAAGAAAAGTTCAGCCGGCCCAGGCATGTCAAATTGCAGTGTCAGATGTTTGGGGGTCATGTCTGGGGAGCGAGCTGACCTCGGGTCTCCAGACCAGGCTGGCATTGAGTCCGCATCACCAGAAGATCTAGGTGGCGACATCGTGGAGGGGGTCCAAGAGGCAGAGGCCTGAAGGGCAGCTGCCACCTCATGCGGTTCTTTCTGCTCCATCTGAATCTGCTCTGGGTCTGGTGCTTTCACCGACAAAGTACAACTTCTTGCCCATCCTCTACGTGTTCTCCCTCGATTACGGTTACTTTGCTCCAGTGATAATTCCATGTCCGGCGGCCTGGCTGATATCGGCCTGGCTGATATCGCCTGGTCCGTCTTCTCCAGCCAGACCCAAGCATCTGACGGCATGTCAAAGGAAATGAGTGGCTCCATCTTTTACCACCCTTAAGCGAGCTGGGAAGAGCAGGGAATATCGCAGATCAAGTACTTGCAGCTGCCATTTCACTGCCCCAAAGGAGGCTCGCCGTTTGTGGACTTGGGCCGAGTAGTTCAGAAAGAAGAGCACTGTTGCGTATTGCACTTTGACCCCAGAAGACTCCCGAAACTCCATTACGATTGTGTCCCTGTCCCTAAAGTTCAAAACTTTGAACAGGAAAGTCAGAGGGTTGAAGCTGGGTGGCGGACGGTGGGCCGTAACTCTATGAGCCCACTCCACTACAAAGTGAGGGGAGAGGACTTCGGAAGAGAGCAGGTCCTTTAGCCACTTCTTCACGTAGTCTACTGGGTCTAGTCCCTCTGCCCCCTCCGGAAGGCCAATCATCCTCACATTATTGCACCGGGGAACGGCCCTCCTCGTCGTCGATCTTATCCTCGAGGGTGCAGACATAGTCCAATAGGTCCTGCAGCGTTGCTGTCTGATTGCGAGTCTTCAGATGTAGGTCAGGAAACATGAGTTTGGTTGCAGGCATCTGCTCATGCAGTTTCCGTTGGTCAGCTCAAAGAAGTGAAAAGTCTGAGCCCACCTTGTCAATCCTGGTTTCAAGGGAAGTAAGCGACTGTGTCAACGTTGTGCCAATCTGCTCCACTGCCGTACGCACCATGTCAATCTCTGTCAGTTGTTGTGAATCTGCAGGTCCAGTTGTTTTTGAGGATACCCCCTTTCTGCCTCCCGCCGGGCATCCCCCTGGGGAACGGCCGAGTAAAGGTGGCCCATGGCTAGTTGCTGCGAGCTAGGCATCAAGGGGGTTGCAGACGCAAGGTGTCAGGTCTCCACGATATGTTGCAATGCAGGGCGTCCCATCCCTAGGAAGGCCCCTGGTCCGGTTCCACCACCTACTCCTGTATTATATTGTGTACGAGCACTTCTAGTTTCCAGCGGCCGGTCACAGACCCCCAGTACTGCTAACTTCGCTTAGTTGGACGATTGGGAGTTATCGCTGCCCAGCAACCTGTAGCGCCCCATCTACATGCAAGTCCATACCCTTGAAGCAGGCCAGTTCACAAGTGTCGACGGGGTACTCAGTGCCCAAGTCTATTCTGCATCTCTGCATTGATGGCCTAGAGATTGGGGGGTGCATGCAGTGCGCAAGGTGGATGGATGAATCTGTGGCCCTATGGTGGGTGCTGTACTCCCAAGCCCCTCAATGACTCCCAGAGTCAGGTCCGCTCAGATAGGCAAGTTTCAACAGGGCTACCAGTTAGGCCTGTATTTGTGGGCTCCCCATGGAGGCTCGGCAGTGGCCACTACTGAAACCAGGGATGTGAGAGGGGGTCCTGATGTGTTAATATGAGGTCTGAGACGGGTTTCTCTAAGCAATGCTTGAAAATGGTGCCTCTTTCAGATTGTACTCAGTGCCCCGTCTGCTTCTGCATCCAGTATGGGTGCGCCCAGTGTCCCCCAGCCCAGCGCCAGCCCCTTCACTGGCCTGACAGGATATGGCCATCAAGAATTAACTTAGCCCTGAAGGGGTATGTTTGGGGTTGAAATGTTGTATCAGCTCCTCCACCGAGTGCACCCTACTCCCTGGGCCACTGCAGGCAATGACGTGCATGCCCACGGGCACTCCCTGGGCCCCAGGGAGACGGAATGAGGTGAGAGACGGCCTAGGCCTGAGCTGACCCCCGTGCCATCCTTCCCGTGCAACAGCTGCAGCGTGTGACCTTGGGTCCAGAGTCGGGAGGCAAAATGCTGCTCTCGGGGCCACTGCAAAGCCACGGTGCTCTTCACTGCCCTGCTACCGCTGCAGAGGGGGACCTGGGCCCAACTGATCCCCAGGCCAGCACCTCTGTACTATACTACCATGGCCCCCTTGCCTCTGCCGTCAGCTCACCAGGTCATGACGGCCACACCGGCCCGATCTCTGACACAACATTTTAATGAAGCCATCAGTCCTATACCATTTATCACTGGCTCATCACAATAAGTAACTAAGGCTAACTGTATTCTTCATAAACTTTTCCACAAGGTAACTGATGGTATACATACATAACATTATACATCTGTATAAAATTAAAGTTACCAAAACAATATACACCCTTCATAAAATAACATAACAATGCTTCTATCAGTACGAATATTCTTATCCCATGGTTTGTCACTGGGAGTAACCAGCAACAAACCCTTACCTACCAAAGTAATTGTAGGAAGCTGGGTTTTTGTTGCCATTTCCCCCATTCCCCCACTTTTTGCCTGGTTTTTGAAACAACTTTGACTAAGGTGTACTTGGTCCCTCCTAAAAATGGTACCACAATTGGCAAAACTTCAGCAACCCCTGTAGGACCCTAGTAAATGATACCCCTGGTACCTCGGGCAGTGGGAATAAAGAGGGTCTATGAGGGCTTCACACTGACTGTGCCACCCCAGACACTCCTGACTAAGATTATGCAAACTACCTTTGCAGGCTGTGTTTCTTGGTGCAGACAAAACCAAAGAGCTGACATGATACTCTACCCTGTGTTCCATGGCCCCATACACCACCTGAGGTATAGGTAAGTCAACCCTACTGCAAGCCTTACAACCCAAAGGCAGGGTGCACTATATCCCATGTGTGGGCATATCTATAAGAACTGGCCCCTTAGAAGGTGTAGACACCCTAAAGGTAGGTAGCCCATTGACTACTACCTACACCCCCTTTAACACCCCTAAAGTTAATATTTAGGTGACACCACAGGACCCTGGATTTGAGATTTGTTAGGTACAAAGGTGAAATAGACTGCTGACCCGAGAACAGAAGACCTGTGCAGAAGTTTTGATGTGAAACCCTGCCTGCTGCTTCCAGGACTCAATAATTGTGTTGTGCTGTCTTGTCCTGCTGCTTTGAGGACTCCAAGAACTGCAAATTGCCAGGGAACTCCCCTGGGGTAGAGGAGCTACTACCTTGCCGACTGCAGGCACTGAACCTGTAGAGTCCGGTTTACTGGCTTGCTGCTCCCCTCCGACTTGGGTTTATGACAATACAACGCAAACATTTACAAAGCACGCCTTTACAACGCAGTTTTTACATCACAACATCCATTAAAACACATGTTTTTACATCGCATGCCATCACAACGCATTTTTAGAGACAACAATTACAACGCATTCCATTACAATGCATACCATTACAATCCATACCATTACAATGCATACTACTTTTAGGGCAACAGTAGGGTAAGTGTTGGACAGTTTACAGGTAAAAATTATTATTCCCACTCCAGTGAGTGCAACAGTAGGGTAAGTGCTGGATAGTGTACGGATAAAATTATTATTCCCACTCCAGTGAGCGTATCAGTAGGGTAAGTGTTGGAAGAGTGTAGCGGTAAAAAGTCCTATTCCCACTCCAGTGAGTGCAACAGTAGGGTAAGTGTTGGACAGTGTAGGGTTAAAAATGACTATTTCCCCATTACTTAACTTATATTGCGTTGTA
Organism: Lissotriton helveticus; assembly: GCF_964261635.1. Lineage (NCBI taxonomy): Eukaryota > Metazoa > Chordata > Amphibia > Caudata > Salamandridae > Lissotriton > Lissotriton helveticus. Next base: position 1,759,455,278 of record NC_136061.1, read on the forward strand.
ATGACATGTGTTGTAGTGACATGTGTTGTAATGACATGCAATGTAATGGCTACTTTGTAATGGCATGCGTTGTAAAGAATGTTGCGTTGTAATGACTGCATTGTAAAGGTAGTGACATGTAATGACTGGGTTGTAAAGGTTGTTTCCCCTGCAACTCTGAAGCAGCATCCTAGCGAAATGAGTTACATCAGCTCTGGAGGGTCAGATCCATCTCCTCACCAAGTCGTGCCGCACCAGTACCTGGGGTACTGGACCCCTTGCAACATACACCGAGACGAAGAGTCCATTCTGTACTCCAAATGCCCAGGAAGTAAGCACCTATCAATGGACATCGAGATCCATAAGGCTCACTTCTTGAGTGGCCAACCTGTCCTGGAATCGTCCCTGCCACCTACCTGCCCTGACCGTAAAGACATTTTGACACACGCTGCCCGGATGACCTATCTGCTCTGCACCCAATCAAGCTGTGTTGCAATGGTCCTGAGGCCCTTGCAACCTGCTTCCTCAAGTAAGACCCTTTAGACATACTTTTAAGTTCCCTTGTGCTGTGTGTTTTTCGGTGGCCCCCTTCTTCGTAGTGCACCAGATACCAACAAACTCAGCACCCTTCTCATGGCTGAGCCTGGGGCGCTACAGTAAATCTGCTTCTGAAACATTGGACTTGGTCTTGGTACTTACCTAAATCCAGAAGTTGAACCTCAAAATTCAACTGTATGATTCTATATGCATTTTTCTATTTTCTCCCAATGACTTCAATGGGATGTAATTGTGGACAAGAGTGATTTATTTTACGAACTTGAAAAATTAATTACTTGAAAAGTATTAAGGGCCAGACGTATGACCTGTCAAATAGAGCCTCGCAAATTACGTCCTCTGCGGACCCCTTCCCATTTGCGATGCATTACCACCTACTTCGAGTAGGTGGTCATTTGTAAGTGTTTTGTCACCTCAATTGTGGTTGCAAAACATTGGTACATAGTTTTGCGGTCGCTATTAGGAAGGGAACGCCCCTTCCTAACAGCGAGTAGCAAAACAGTAATTTGCGATTTGCAATTTATTTGCGAGTCGCAAAATAATGTTTGTACATGGGACCATGCTTTTTAGCGTGTGCAAACGGGTCTAAGACCCGTTTGGGCATGCTAAAAAGCATCGTACATCTGGCTATTAGTGTAGAACAAAGTTCTTGGTCGGAAAAACTATATAGAAATCTGTGTTATATTTGAAAATTGGTCTCGGATTTATTCTTGAGTGTGTGTATCATTTATTGTACAACTAATGTTTAGCACTCCCCTCTTGTAAGCCTAACTGCTCACCCACACTACCACAAATAGAGCGCAAGTATTATCCACTTTGCACTGTATACCAATCTGGGTCATCCTGGACTCTCTGCACAGTGAATCACTGACAAAATATCAAAACTAAAAAAATCGACATACAAAATTATCGTGCACTAAATATCGATAACAAATAAATCGACTCTCTATATTTATCTATAAAACAACATAAATATTGAGTAAACAATATTGCAAAGCAAAAACATCGACCACACAAAAATCGTAAACACACATATCGAAATTAAAAATATCGACAATTTTAAATAAAAATAGCACATATCAAAAATATCGAAAACAAAAATATAGACATCAATATTATCGACAATATTGAAATATCGACAGCTCAAAAATACAAATAAATTCTTATTTTACACACTATAATTTAAATAATTAAAATATACACTCATATAACATTAAATATACATAACAAACAACTAAAACAATATATTCAAAATAAAATTATTAAAGCGACTAAATAAACGCAAACATTTTAAACAAACACACTTAATAGATACAATACTTAAAATCAATATTATGCGTTTTTAAAAACAATATCCCTTCAAAATACCCTTCATAAAATGAGAAAAACACAGTAAATCTCGACATTAGAATTTCAGATACAACTAACATAATTAACAAACTTTAAAAAATTCAAACTAACCAATAGAAACACATTTAAATATATCTGACCAATAACATACAACAACTAATTAAATACTCATTATATAAAGAACTAAACTGAAAACTCCTTCAAGGAAAATTCAGCAAGGAGAAACTCTGCCAAATTCTCTACAACCTTAAAGACGAATCCGAAAAAAAACAACTACAGATAACAAAAAGTAAGTAAATAAAACTTTTTAAATAAACTGTCAAATTAAATGAAACCTACATTTTATCATCAAAACATAAACACTAAATTATATTTGTATCACCTTATATTGCCACAACAGATCCAACTATAAGAAAAAGAAGAACATTTTCTACCTGCAAAAACAACAAACCAAAAAAGTAAGTATACTGTTCTAATTTTTTTAACACTAAGTAAAAGACAACTAAACTGCCAAAATGTTCTAACCATCAAACAAACTCCATTCTGACTTTTAAAATTGTCAAAAAATGTTAACACATATTTAAAGCACAGATAATGTAAACTTAGTCCTAAAAAAAGGCCAACTTCACATATAAATAAAATTCATAGCATAAAATATACTTTGATTTCTTTTCACAGACCACTTAAAAAAGAAAAGCAACACAAAATTCAGAAAACATCAACATTGAACTGCAAATAAACAACACTTGGTAAGTATATATGGTAAGTATATAATAAATACACATGTACTATTATTCATGCTTACTATATAACAATGTTAAAATTTAACTTCATTAAATGACTTTTCTATTTTTGTAATACTTGTATAAAAGGTTTATAAAATAAATGTAACATATTAATCATAAAATATTGTATCCTACAAAATGCTAACACCAAATATACATTTAAACAAGCACTAAAATATACTTAACTTTATTTCCACAGACCACTAAAATACAGAACAGCATTGACCAAATAAGACCAAAACTTCATCCAAATTCAACTAAATTATAATTGGAAAGTATATAGTAAAAGTGCATATTTTATTACTAATGCCTAAAATATAAATACATTTTCTTATAATGTTTTATACATTTTTTCTAGAATTAATCATTCCACAATGACTGAAGATGCAAAATGTATTACATCTCAGCAAGGGAGATTTTTGTTGTGTTATATGGGGTATATTTATACTCAAGAAAAACAAACAGACCTTAAAGTAAACTGGAAATGTTCTAAGTATTACTCAAACAAATATTATGGGCGTGCAACAACCAGGGAAACAAGTGTAATACATACAACTGAACACAACCATCCACCTAATATCTCAGAAATAGAGGTTAGATCTACTCTAGAAAATAATACAGAATTAAGCAGCACCTCAGAACTACCAACAAGTGTAATACTTAAAGAACTACTACCTGAAGTACCTAGAGAAGCAAGAGGTCAATTACCAACAATAGCTTTTATAAAAAGAACTATAGCTAGAACTAAAAAATCTACAAGACTAACCATACCAACACCTAAAACGTTTGAAGATGTAATAATTCCCACTGACCTTACCGTAACTCATAATGATGAACCTTTGATCTTCTATGATAACAACAATAAAGATAAAAGGATAATTATGTTTTCTATAGTAAACAATATAAAGAAATGAAAAGAAAGCCAAAAATGGATGATGGATGGCACTTTTAGCATATGCCCTTAACCATTCTATCAATAATATACTATACATGGACAATACCATAATACTTGCATTCCATTTATCTATTGTTTGTTACCAAACAAACTTCAACATACACAGAAATGTTGAACAAAATAAAAGAAGAAACAACAGACTTCTTTCCCCTAAAAATAGTAATTGACTTTGAACAAGCCATGATGAATTCCATCCTTAAAATATACCCTCACACATCCATAGAAGGATGTTATTTCCACTTCAACCAATGTCTATGAAGACATTTACAAAAATCAACACTAGGGGGTCGATTCCGATCCTGTAAAATCCCCCACGATTCGCTGTACGGAGCGTTTTTCCCGTACGATTCGTACACCTACAACGTCCCCATACGTACAATGAAGAACGATCCTAACCCAAAGCATATCTACATACGAATCGTACCAAACACCACACGAACAAAAAATACATATGATACATATCCGGGTCACGCTGTACGTGCCGTCCGTACGTAAACAGGCAGCAGTTTCCGGCCCAGCAAGTACGATTCGTCTCTGCGACACTCCGTACGGTCCTATTGCTACGGGAGCTGAAAACTACCGTAAAAGCAGAGTCCGGCTCGAACCATACCCCATAGTAACTTGATGTGTAGTAGCAGTGTTCCATGTGCTATGTACATTGGAATAGTTGTTGGCTGACAGTTGCTCTCCATTCTTCCCAAATATGTCCTGCAGGGCACCGCCCCTACCAAGGCCTTTTCCCGACTTGGAGGCCATGAGGGAACGTGATTGCATCCAACGTTACAGATTCACTCGCGTTTTGATTTAGAACTTGACAGACAGGCTGGAACCACATCTCCAACAATGACACAGGTATCCAACTGCACAACTGCCTGGTGTCCCACCGGTATTTCCCCCATGATGTTTCTGAGTTCAGACATACCGGTCCCTGCAGCTTGCTGGTCAAGTTCTCGCCTCCGCCTTGTGCCACTCCCACCACCTCTGCCCACACGAGCCTGGCCTGCTGTTGTGGGCACATTGGGTCGAGGGGACCCCTGAGGGTTGACAGTGGTGGTGTTGTCTGCCACCTCCTGGGTGCCTGCGAACCTTGTCCCTCATTGTCCGACTGGCTCAGTTCTGGATTGTGGGCAGGGCTCCGAGCTGTCTGCTGGGATGTGGCAGGAATGGGTGTGGTGGTTGGCGCAGATGCCCCTGATCCAGCTGCTGCATGGGTTTGGGATCTAGAGGTGCCAGGTTGGTCGGGGTCATCCATGGAGTGATGAGAGGCATCACTGTTGGTTGGATCAGGGTCCTGTGGAGGCTGGGACTGTGATCCATCTCCCCCCTTGTTGGGGGTAGATTGTGCACGTTGCCCTGTGGGTGTGAGAGACAGATGATGTTAATGCCATTTAATGAAAACTCAAATGTTCATGTACATTGTCGTTATCACTGTTAAACCTGCTTTGGATTTTTCACACTGTTCACTTGTGGTGTCAGATTGATCTGTGTTCAGGACACATTTTAATGTGAGAGTCTATTTACAATGAATGGCACAGCCAGGCATATGAGCAGGGATTTGGCAGTCATTGTGCACCACAGCTATGCCAGCATGGATGTAACACATTAACACTGCGTATCATGATAGTGTGATAACAGTACAGCTGTGTCCCACATCTGTGCCATGAAAGTGGCACATTGCTAGAGTTGTGTTGCTGGTGCAACGCAGATCCAGCAATGCTCTGTGTGGCCCTATCTGCACAATGCTGTGTCAATCCTTACGTCTGCTTCAGGCATGCACAGGGTTTTGAGGCAGCATGCGCATAAAAGTGACTGAGTGAAATGTTTAAGATTTCACTCAGCCACTTTTGGGAGGTCTTGCTGCGGTGTGACTGGCAGCCATCGCACACCACACCACGACCACACCATGACCAGGCCACCTACTTCTGGTGCAGGGCTTTAGAACGTGGCACATCTCCCAGGTGCATCACCTTGTCAATACCTAGCACCATTGCAGTAATATTTGTGTGTCCGCTGCGTCAGTAAGGTGTAGCTACGGCATCGTGGTATAAGTGCAAGTGATTTGTGAATCAGCCCTGTGCATTTTTTGCTTAAATGCTTCATCAGATCGGTATTTGTTGTGTTACATGACGATTGTGACAGTGGGGCACCACATTGCCTGTCACAGCTGGCTATATTTATGTAAGGGATGTGTGTGACAGGCCGTGCTGGTAGTTGGCGTGTGAGTTGGAACTGGGCCTCACTCATGGTGTGGCTGTCCCCCCCATGGAGCATGCTGCCATGACCGTGGTTGTGAGTTCCTGTGCAAGATATCTGACCTTGTTGTCCTGATGTTAGTGTTTGCACTGGTCACAGGAGGGCCTTGTGCTGCATACACAAGGGCCCAGTGTCAGCTATGTTGTCAGTACTTTCTCACTCCCTGTACATTGAGCATGGTCCATGGGTGTGTACCTGGACCATATGGGATGGGTACAATTGGGCTTGTGCTTACACAGTATTGGTGATAGGGGTGACCAAAGTTTAACCTTATTCACCACCCCCTTGCAACCTCCCACCACCCCCCTTGCAGCCTTCTGGCCCTCAAGCCTTGCACCCACACCCATACTGTTGCCCACTGCTAGGAGTCATATCCACCCCCCTCCTATATCTGGGCAGTGCTGGGAGTCATATCCACCCACCCCTCCTATGTCTGGGCAGTGCTGGGAGTCATGTCCACACACCCTCCTATGTCTGGGCACTGCTGGGAGTCCTGTGCACCCACCCCTCCTATGTCTGGGCACTGCTGGGAGTCTTGTGCACCCACCCCTCCTATGTCTGGGCAGTGCTGGGAGTCATATCCACACACCCCTCCTATGTCTGGGCACTGCTGGGAGTCCTGTGCACCCACCCCTCCTATGTCTGGGCACTGCTGGGAGTAATATCCACACACCCCTTCTATGTCTGGGCACTGCTGGGAGTCCTGTGCACCCGCCCCTCCTATGTCTGGGCACTGCTGGGAGTCATATCCACACACCCCTCCTATGTCTGGGCACTGCTGGGAGTCCTGTGCACCCAGCCCTCCTATGTCTGGGCACTGCTGGGAGTCCTGTGTTCCCATACCTCCTATGCCTGGGCACAGCTGGGAGTCATATCCACACACCCCTCCGATGTCTGGGCACTGCTGGGAGTCCTGTGCAGCCACCCCTCCTATGTCTGGGCACTGCTGGGAGTCATATCCACACACCCCTCCTATGTCTGGGCACTGCTGGGAGTCCTGTGCACCCATCCCTCCTATGTCTGGGCACTGCTGGGGGTTCACCCATGTAACATGAGTTGTTTGTATACTCACCAGGCTCCATGGCTCCTTGAATTCCATGTACTCCCACCGGTGGTAGCAGGGCCATGACCTCCTCCCAGGGCTGGTACTGTACTGGTCTGCAGGGACCACCACCTCCAGTGTACTGGCTCTGGGCGTAGTCCGCATCCATCTTCCGCTTGACCATCCTCCGCAGATTGTACTACCTGGCCTGGCAATCCTTCCTGGTGCACCTGATGGGTGCAACAACATTGACCTTATTGACGATCCTCTCCCACAGCTGGGTTTTGTCAGCTATGCTGGTCTGTCTGACCAATGCGCCAAACAGCTGTGGCTCAACTCTAATGACTTCATCTGCAAGGATCTCCATCTCCTGGTTTGTGAACTTTAGATTCTTCTGTGCTGACATGTTGTGGGGTGAATGTGTTTGAGGGGTGAGGGTACATATGGATGGGGGTTGTGGATCTGAATGTGAAGGGGGTGTGTGGGTCTGAATGTGATTGGGGGTATGTGTGAAGGTGGATGTGTGCAGTTGTTGGTGTGTTGTCAGTCTCTGTAGGTAAATGGGTATGTTGCAAAGGATGCTGGTTTGTGTGTGTGGGCCCTTTTTATTGGTCCATTTGTGGGTGTGGCTTAGTTAGAATTTTTGGTAGGTGTGTTATAAGGGGTGGGTCTGAGTTTGGCCCTCTGTTTGCCACTTTGGATTTGGCCAGGACATTGTTTTGCAATGGTTTGTACACAGGAGATATGTTTTGTGGTGCTGTGCGACTCGTTTGCACACTCCTTGTGCTGTTTTAGGGGTTCGTGTGTGTTTTTTTGAGGGGGGATTCGTTTCGTACTTTATTGTGTAGCTCTCTCATACGCGACGTATTTACGGGGTACGCGTGTGCTTCGTTGAGGGGGGGGTTCGATTTTTATTTGATTGTGTGGCTCGCTCATACGCGATGTTTTGCGTACAAATCGCAGTTCATACGCGACGGCGTTTTCCCGTACGAATAGCGTTCAACGTCCCGGGTCTGGATCGTACTTGGGGGGTCGTATGGCATGTTTACAAATCGTACGGTTCACTAGCCTAGTCTGTGTTGTACGGTTTTTTGCTTGTTTTATCTACGGGTTTGTAAACAAAATGAACAAAAACTAGCTCCCCTTTTAGATTATTTCGAGGACACCTGGGTGGGGAGACTACACAGATCAGACCATAGACGACAACCAAAATTCCAAATCCCTTGGTGGAATGTATATCTACCAACCCTAAACCAAGAAGCCAAAACAAACAACGCAGTTGAGGGTTGGCATAATGCCTTCCTAGCTTCAACTGGCCGAACAACTCCTACCCTACACAAACTCTAATTTCTAATTTCTAATTTCTAATTTAAAACATTTGTAGAGCGCAACGTCCACCGAGCGGTTTCTTGGCGCTAACAAGGTCCGATTTACTGAGGATTGCAGGGGTAAGCGAGTTTATAAAAGGAAGGCCTGTCTAAACAGGAACGTTTTGAGATCCTTTCGAAAAGAGGCATAGTGGGTGGCAAAACGTAGGTGATCAGGCAGAGAATTCCACAAAGCAGGGGCCAAGGTGGAGAAATTGGCACCACCCCACTTTTTCCGCTTAAAACGGGGGGTTTGGAGGAAAGCTTTAGAGGAGGACCGGAGCTCTCTGGAGGGAACATAATCGCTTATCAGCGAAGAGATGAAGGCCGGGGCAGTGCCTTGCCGGGCCTGGAAGGTCATACAGGCGGTCTTAAAGAGGGAGCGCTCCCTGATAGGTAGCCAGTGGAGCTCCCTAAGAAGGGGGGAGGAGTGATGGTAGCGTGGGAGACCGTAGATAAGCCGGGCCGCGTGGTTCTGCACCACCTGGAGCCTCCGTAAGCTGTATGCCGGAATGCCATTATAGAGGGCATTGGCGTAATCCAGCCGTGAGATTACCAATGCGGCCATGATCAGTTTGAGAGCCTGGGGGGAAAAAAAACAGGAAACAGTACGGATTGTTCGAAGGGTGAGGAAGCAAGAGGAGACTACGGAACTGATTTGGGAGTGAAGAGTGAGGTGACTGTTCATTTTCACTCCCAGTGTTTTTACTGTGGCTGAAGGGGTAGGGGCGGGACCAAGAGAGGGGGGCCAAAAGTGGGGGTTCCAGGGACTGGATGAACCACCAGTGAGAACCAACTCGGTCTTCTCCGGGTTCAATTTGAGGTGGTTGTGGTTCATCCAATCCCTGATGAAAGTCATAATGGACTGAAAATTAGAAACAGAGAGAGAGGAAGAGGTAAGGTCGAAGATGAGCTGGAGGTCATCTGCATAATTAAATACAGTGACCTCCAGCTGCTGAAGAGCGAAAATAAGAGGGGAGATGTAAAGGTTGAAAAGTAAGGGGGCAAGGGAAGAACCCTGGGGGACACCACAAGTGACGGGGAGTGGGGTGGTCGTGAAGGCTCCCAGCCGAACCGCCTGGGTACGGTCCCTCAGAAAGGAGGAAAGCCAAACCAGGGCTGTTCCCTGGATTCCGGCCGCCTTGACAAGAGGATGTTATGGTCAACTGTGTCAAAAGCGGCGGAGAGGTCCAGGAGCACCAGCGCCTGGTGTTGGTTATGATCCATTCCCTTCCTGAGTTCATCTAGGACCGATACCACGACTGATTCGGTCGAGTGCCTGGGACGAAAGCCAGCCTGGCGGGAAGCCAGTCCCCCATTTGCCTCTACGTGGGCACTGAGTACCGCGGTGACGTGGCGCTCTAGTACCTTGGCTAAGTAGGGCAGTAGGGAAATGGGGCGATAATTGGCTGAGATGGTTGGGTCCGCGCCAGGCTTCTTCAGTATGGGCACTATGGTGGCAGAATTGAGTGCGGGTGTCACGACTCCCTGGGCCAAAGAGTTGTTCAGGACAGTGACGGGGGGTTCAGGGCAGCAGGAATAAATTTGCTGCAGGATGCGTGCAGGGCAGACATCTGCGGGGGAGCCCGATTTAACCTTAGGGAGAATCTCCAAGAAAACTTCCTGGGTGAGGGGGGGAATAGAGGTAAGACAACTTGGGACGGTCGGAGGGGGAAGATCGACGAAGGCAGATGAAGGGGGAGGGATGTTAGCCTTGATGGTAATAATCTTGTCTAGGAAATATGAGTTGAGTTGGGTACATAAAGACTGGGATGGAGGAATTTGGGGTGAGGCTCTGTCAGAGAAGGCTAGATCATTCACTATGCTGAAGATCTCCCTAGGCTTGTTTTCGGCTGACGTGATTTTGGTGGAAAAATAGGCGGTTTTGGCATCAAGGATTGCCGTTTTATATTTGGCAAGTGCAGAGAGGTAGAGGGTTTTTAATGAAGGACAGTAGTCCTTCCTCCAGTGTCTCTCTGCTTGACGAACGGTCAATTTAAGTTCTTTTAAGTTGCCATCAAACCATCTATTTGAATCCTTGGGTCGACGGATGGAGATACGGCGCAAGGGGGCTTCAGAGTCACAGCCTCTGGCTAGCCAGGCATTAATTGCCTCGGCTTGAGAGTTTGACGAGAGGCCAGCGAGGGTCGGGGGGGAATTCCGGAGCAGGGAGGTCAAAGCGGGGAGGTCAACTCTATTCCAATTTCGGGCCAATGTGTTTTTGGCGCGTGGGATTTTCGGCGCTGGTTCAGTAGAGATGAAGAAGGAAATGAGGTCATGATCCGACCAGGGGCAGGGAGAGACAGTCACCGGGGAAATTGGGAGGTTAAGGGACCATACCTGGTCTAGAATGTGACCGTGAGAATGGGTGGGAACCGAAATATGCGGCACCAAGTTCAGGGAGAGAAGAGATTCTGTGAATTCTTTTGAAGTGGCGCACTCGGAAGGGTCGGAAGGCCAATAATTAAAATCACCGAGGACCAGGATCGAAGCGTAGTTGACCACCAGGGTGGCCAGTAAGTCCTGGAACGCAGGTAGGAATAGGGGCGAGGGCTGGGGTGGGCGGTACATCAAGAGGCAAGTGATGGGGGAGAGAAATAAAGGGATCGGGCAACAAGGAATTCAGAGGAGGGGATAGAGGAAGATGGAAGGATCTGAAAATGTAAGTCCGCCCGAGCAATCAATGCCACGCCACCGCCTGTCCTGCCCGCCGGGCGGTCAGTGCGTAGGGCAACATAGGAAGGGGGAAGGGTGGCCAGGAGAACGGGGAGGGACGAGTCACAAAACCAGGTCTCGGTCAAGAGCAATAGATCCGGCTTCTCAGAGTCGAGGAGGACGGATAGCTCATGGTGGTGTTTGACCGCAGATCTGGTATTGAGTAAGATGACAGATAAGGGAGTAGTAGAGGGGGGATGGTCAGATGAGGAGGGACAAAGCAACGGTGGGGCCGACAGAGGCGGCGGCCGTGTAAGGGTAGAAGAGGGAGTGAGATTTAACGATACAATGTGCTTTCCGATGGATTCTGAGAGTGGCCAATGACCCTGGAGAGAGGTCAGCTCCTCAGAGGAATAGCACATAAAATTGGCATGGGGACGTGCCCCTAGCCCCGTCCGGCTGCGGACGGGCGCAGACGGGCTTGCCTTCGGCGCGCAAACGGCGCGCCCGCTGCGCACGTCCGCTGCGCGTCCTGGGGTTGCACATTGAAATAGGAGATCTCTAGGGCGGGTAGGGGGCGTGGCCTCTGGGTGGGCGTGGCCAGGCGCGAAGGAAGCGGCGTGGAGGGTGACACGTGAGCGCTGGATCCGCTACACGGCGCCCTCGAGGAGTGAAGTGCAAAGTGCTAGCAGCAATCAGGTAGGCTTTGTAAAACACAAGAAATACACAAGATATAGTTTTAAAATCAAGCTCCCGGCTGTTTTGCCTCAGGAGTACGAACCAACTGAGCGCTTGTGGGTCAGCGCTTTAAGTAGGGCGGGTAGGGGGCGTAGCCTCTGGGTGGGCGTGGCCAGGCGCGAAGGAAGCGGCGTGGAGGGTGACACGTGAGCGCTGGATCCGCTACACGGCGCCCTCGAGGAGTGAAGTGCAAAGTGCTAGCAGCAATCAGGTAGGCTTTATAAAACACAAGAAATACACAAGATATAGTTTTAAAATCAAACTCCTAATGGCAATACAAAAAGAACAAAGTTTTCAAGAGATAAGAATGGAGCAATCTGTCTTACAATTAAAACCTAAACTATCACGACAAACTGCCCAACTGTAACAATATTTACAACATGTACAACTTTATCCTACAATTAAAGGACTAGAATACTTAAAAATTATTGCCAAAACCCTAATCTAAAAATACAAAATATATAAACTAAAAACAATCCAAAAAATCTCTAAAATATAAACATACACTTTTCCTTTAAAAAAAGAATTTATTATTTTGTCTAATATATATAACCTTTTTTTAAATATATAGACAAAATAATTATATAACAAAACAACAACTATATAAAAATAACACATTTCCCCACCCACAATAAAATACATTTAAAATCACTTACCTTTTGCAGGGATGTAAATAGAAAATCCAACTTCTCCAAAATAATCCAGGTAGTTATAAATCCATATTAAATAAAAAATAGACCTCAACAAAATGCAAAAATACAACTGTGGGGAAAACATGGCGGCTGCTGGTTAAGCGGTCGCAGTGCTCCGTGACCGGCTCCTGGAGAGAGCGCCACATTGCATGGTAACGCCAAAAAAAACCCGAGGATGACTTAGGCATAGCCGCGGAGATTTTGGCGGTCCTTATTCCTCTGCTGCTTTTTATCACTAAACGCGGGTAATTTGTTTAAGATCCTCGGCGATGCAGTGCTGCTATACAGGTATCGACGCGACGTCTCAGGCAGTCCGCTCTCTGTTTGCATGCGGAGCTGCAGCGGAGGGCGGGGAGAGCGCTGGAAGCAGTCGGGCAGGTCAGCGCTGTTTGTTCACTTTCCCCGACAACCGCTGTAGACTCGGCTTGGACTGTCTAACAGCGAGAGTAGTCCGACGGCCGTTCTCTTTGGATTGTGTCCCATGGTTAGAGCGGCGGGGGCCGCTCTGTGAGGAGGCACTCTCGGTTTTTGCTCGAGAGGGGGAGGACGTCTACGGCGCAGTTTGCCCTAGCAGAGCTGAGGCCAGAGACGGGGTTTTGCACCACCACCCCACATTGAGGAACCCCGATTGCTGTGAGTCCAGCTCACAGCAATCTTCACAGGAAATAGCACTAGAGGGAAAGCGAACACCACAACTGCGTCTCTGGAGCTGGAGCTGAGGAGAGGGAGAGTTTTGAGGAGCCTGGGGCAACCTTATCAAGCTGTTTCTTCTGCTTTAATCTCCCGTGCTGCCCCAGGGAATACAAGTTCCCAGGTAAGACCCGGCCACCCCCTTGCACCTACAGCACCAACAGCGGAGGCGGAGGTGGATACAGTGGTTACTGTGGAGGGGGTATCACCTGGGAGGAACAGTAAGGGTTTTTTTGATAAAACTGATCCTCTCACTGTTACATTGTCAGGGCAAGAGAGAGTAACAGTGACAGTAGCTGCCCCTGAGATATCAGGAAAGGTGCTGCCCTCCCGCAGTAAGGCTTACGGCAAGAGTTACGGCAAGAGACGATGGAAGAAGCAAGCTGTGTTGCAAGAGGGAAAGGGTGGTATCTTAGGTCTAACTAATAGGGAGGCCGATCTTACTGCAGCAGTGGAAGAGAAAAAAAAATCATCTTCTTACTTAAATACAGAAGTTAAATGCAGAGGCACTAAGCACAGCTCAAAATCCAAGGCAAAATCTAAAACGCAGATATCGGTACCAGAGAAAGGCTCTAAAATTACTCCATCCTTACGCTCTTATTTCAAAGCTATTCCCCAGATATTACATCTTTCAGGGGATCAAGTAATGTTATCTGAATCTGAATTGGAAGCCTCTCCCTTAACAGAAGTATGCAATATGGCTTCTTCTCTTCTGGGTCATGATGTTCAGGTGGATCAAGAAGGCATCGATCAAGAAGGCATCGAAGAAGGGGTCATTGAGCATGAAGCTTGTATGTTGGGCTTAGGAGGGGAGGGGGAAATTCAGCCTCCACAGCCTCCTCAGCTAGATAAGGAAAAAGGACCAGATCCACAGGCTTTCTTTGTCCAGGTGGACTCAGAGCGTGGGACGCTACCGGTTACTCCTCTAGGAGATTCAGACTCAGGAGCAATGGCCGTCGGGGGAGATCTCATTGATCAGATTGAATGCCCCTCTGAACCACCCATGGATCAAACTAAATTCGACGCTAAAGAAGATATAACTCCAGCCTCTATGTTAGGTATGTTTTCAGCCCTCACGATGGAAATAAGGAAGGGGTTTGCGGAGTCTTCTGCGAATCAAGCTGAAATAAGAAGTTATTGCGAGTCACTTGACAACAAAATTGATGGGCTCACTATTAGAACTGGAGTCCTTGAAGAGACAACAGTGTCATTATCTGTCAGCTTGGACCAGGCAAAAATTGATATCCAGAAGCTTTCCAGAGAGGAGCAAGCACTCAGCGATAGAATGGAGTCATTAGAAAACAACGCGAGGAGGGGGAACCTCCGAATCCTGAATGTACCAGAAGGCTCTGAGGGTTCAGATATAAAGCAATTCATAACAGTATTGTTAAAAGAGTCCCTGAGTTTAGATCAGTCATTGGAAGAGCTAGCTTTGGACATCCAAAGAGTACATAGGGATCCTTTCAAACGCAATGCCCAGAGAGTAAAACCACGTAAAATCTTGGTTAACTTTCATACGTATGTATTGAAAGAGCAAATTCTTAATTTGGTGCTCAAGCAAAAATCTCTGGCTGGAAAGGGGTTTTCCTTCTTAATAAGATCGGATCTCTCAAGAATTACCTTGGAGAAACAATGGGAGTTCGGGAGGTGCCTGGAAGCCTTCAGAGCACTGGGAGCCACAGCTCAACTTACATTCCCTGCTGCCATGAAAATCATGTACAATAATAAGATGATTAATATTAGGTCAGTTCAGGCAGCAGATGATCTCCTGATGCAGATGGGAAGTAAAAAGAAAGTACGAATAGCAGCCTAGTTATTTGTTTTAGTAATAAGTTTTGGGGCTAAATTTCTTTATGCTAGCTTCCTTAGATCAAATGCATCCAGAACATGAATCCACAGCACGCTAATGTTAAAGCCCTTAAACATTAGAAAGGGAAATGTAATGATTATGTATTACCAGTTTTTTTTTCTTCTGTTTTCACGTATTAAGGGTGGCGTATTTCTCCGGGAGCTCGCAGAGGGGCGCTATCAACCGGAGATTGTTCCGGTTAGATATCACAAGAGTTTTCCTAGGGTTGGGAGGAGGGAGGGGGGAGTCACGTAGCTAGGGTAGGTGGTGGGGGGTGGGAAAAATGGAAAAAAGTCCTCAGTAAGCCAAGACATGTTAGAAAAGAAAATCGTCTGCAGTTTTTTGGAAACATTTTTGGGCAACAAGGGGTTGTATCAAGCTCATCCGTCTGTATCTCCTTTTTGTTGAACAGGTATGACAAAGACAGCTAATATAAAATACTTCTCCTGGAATATCAATGGCCTGCGCACTAATCCTAGGGCAAATAAAATCATGCAATACCTACGAGACATCGAGGCGCAGGTCATTATACTCCAAGAGACCCATTTAACCCATTTAGAAATGCTCGACTTAATTAGGAGAAATAGGTGGATAGACTTCGCAGTTTCAATGACTCAGAGTACAAACACTAGAGGTGTTTCCATAATCTTTAAAAAAGGGGCCAAAGCCAGGCTCTTATCTCAACAGGTGGACCCAGGTGGCAGATGGGCCATCGAATCTGTGATAATAGCTGGTTCTCAAACTACAGTCTTGGGCTATTACGGGCCGAATCACGATGACCCATCTACACTGGAGGTTATGTTTTCTCAGCTGCTGTCTTTCCCAGAGCCAACTATCATTGCGGGCGACTTCAACGTGGTACTGGACCCGATTTTGGATAAATCTCCCAATAGTAGATCCTTAGTCCTATCTAAATCTAGGATAGCTCTACACTCTGCAATGAAACTATATGGATACCTAGACATATGGAGAGAAAGGTCCGGGCACCAGCAAGGGGTGTCTTTCCGGAACTACAAGTACAAACACCAGTCAAGGATTGACTTCATTTTAATCAGCCGGAGGCTGGCTGATCATGTTAGATCCATTGACTATCTCCCAATACATCTTTCAGAACACTCTGCAGTAGAAATGGATCTAGCTCAAGGAACGGAGAGATTGCTCTCAAGATGGTCCTTCGATCGTTCACTTCTTTCTTCTCCTGATGACATGGTATACCTTAAATTAGAGTCACATAATTCTTTTTTGGATAACAACGACTCAGCAGCTACTAGGATCATATGGGATGCATTTAAAGCGTTTCTGAGGGGGCTCATAACAGGGAAAGTATAATATAAAAGGAAGCAGTACAAGGAACAAATTTCTTCAATCGAAAAAAGTATAAATAATCTCCAAAGTCTCATCGACGCTAGTAGTGGGGCAGATGAGTCCATCATTGACACTCAAAGAAGGGAAATGGTGACTCTGAAAGCCAATCTAGGTACAGTTTTAAATCTCAGATTGCAGCAGAGATGGGAGGCAAGTAGGTTGGCCCACTTTGAATATAGTGAAGGTGCGGGTAAACTGCTTGCTTGGAAGACCAAAACAGACCGGGCCCGGAACAACATAGCTACTATCAATGTGGGTAACAAGTCTTTAACATCAGACGTTGAAATAAGGAAGGCCTTTAATGAATTCTTCAAAACTATATATAGGGAGGAAATTGGAACTCGTCTTGAGCAGGTCGTTGAATGGCTAGGGCGCATTGATTTACCCAGACTAACGAATGAACAGTCCCAATTCCTGGACAGCGCCATAACTGAAGGAGAAGTTAGGGCCGCCATAAAAAGAAGTAAGAAGGGAAAAGCTGCAGGGCCCGACGGGCTACCTGCTGAAATGTATAAAATCTTAGAAGCTGAGATAGTCCCCTTTCTTACTAAGCTGTTTAATCAAATTCTCCTCGAAGGTCATACCCCTCCGACATCATGGGATAATGCATCAATCACGCTTATTCTGAAACCTGGGAAACCTAAAGATGCCTGTGAATCATATAGGCCAATATCAATTTTAAATGTGGACTACAAGATCTTCACTACAGTATTGGCCTCTAGGTTGGCCCTGGTAGCCCCGTCAGTTCTTCATGCAGATCAAAAGGGGTTTATAAAGGGGCGACAGCTATTCGAACTGACGTACGAGTTAATAGGGGCAATAGATACAGCGGTCTCACAGAATTTGCCCCTGACTGTCCTCACGCTGGACGCAACTAAGGCCTTCGACAGGGTCAATTGGGTGTACCTGTCGGGGGCCTTGGCCAAGTTCGGCGTGGGTGAGGGATTCCGTCGAACAGTTGGTCTGTTGTATCGTAGCCCAGTGGCGAGCCTTCTGATTAATGGGGAGTTGTCAGATTCTTTTTCTATAACCAGAGGGACACGGCAGGGCTGTCCGCTCTCCCCCCTGCTGTTTGACCTCTACATTGAGCCTCTCGCACAACAACTGAGGAGAGAGATTACCATCAGATCTTTTTGTCACAGAGGGTGGGAGAGAAAGGTAGCTCTATATGCCGACGACCTGCTTATCCTCACATCAGATGTAACCACGGCTCTACCTGTAATATTTGAAATCGCTCAGGGCTTTGGTCAGATATCAGGGTACCAGATCAACACTTCCAAGACAGAGATATTGGTTTGGAACGATGATGTGAGTGCATTGGAAGTACAGGTGGGTGAATCAATGCGTTATTTGGGCTTAAACATAATAAAGGATCTCAACAAACTTGCTTTAGTAAACCTCACAGCAGTCACAAAAGAGTGTAGGAAATTGATGCAATCGTGGTCCCATCTACAATTGTCGTTAATTGGGAGAGTAAACTTGATTAAAATGTCCATTCTGCCCAAAATCTCATTTCTTTTCAATACCATCCCTCTTTATTTGGATCAGACTTATATATCCAAATTACAGTCAGATATCACTTCTTTTATCTGGAACAAAAAATTACCGAAAATTGCCTGGAAGAAGCTTAAAAGGCGATGGGAGAAGGGGGGCTTAGCTGCCACGGATCTAAAACTATACGCTTGGACGTTTCAGCTGTCTCATACTCGAATGCTCCTAAAAAAAACGACTGACCACGGGGTAGGCCTGATGTTTTCAGCCATTTTGGAGGGGGAAGGTCTTAGCCAGTCGGGGTACCTATTCAAATTTGGCAACCCGAAATTCTTTAAAAAGATCGAATTGAAGGTCCTATATGGATTAGCGAAAATGTGGAATGAGTTAACAAATTTAATCAAACAAGGGTATTTCTGTGACAAGACACCGCTCTGGGGGTTACCTGAAAGCCCGGCCTGGCTAGAAGACACCCTAGCCATGCCTCTGAAAGAGGCAGGCCTTAAAGTATGGGGGGATCTCTTCTATGAGGGGGATTTGCTTTAATGGGAGTACCTCCAGAATAGGACAGGGTCAACCATTTCGAGGTTTAAATACCTACAAATGAGTAGCTGGACACAGGCTTATAAAATTCCACCTTTAAAAAGAAATAGATTCCTTCTTGGAGGGTACAGTCAATTAATAACTAACTTAGTGAGTACTGGTCCATCTAAAAATGAGGTCTCAAAATGGTACAAACTCCTGCATGAGGAGTCGGATGGGGAATTTACGCTACCAGTCCATCTGTGGGGTACCTTAACAACCGGTCAAGACCTACAAAAACTTTGGTCCACCTCATTTGAGCTCTTAAAGAGTATAGTAAAGCCCTCATGGCTTTGCAGGAATCATCTTTACACCCTCCATAGAGCGTATTACTCTCCCCAGAGGCTTTCTAAATTTGCTTTAGGGAATCCAGTGGCATGCCCAAGGTGTGGACTGCTTGCAGCATCAGACACTCATGTTTTTTGAATGCCCTCGGGTTGCTACATTCTGGGAAGCTATTGGGAAGACTCTTACAACATTGTTGGGTTTCCCAGTTATCATTGATCTATCGCTAGTAATTTTTGGGATCCTAACAGGAGCGCAAGGAGCAGCTAGAAGCCTAGTGTTCTACACGGTCCTCTTGGCAAGGAGGGAGATCTGCAGGAGGTGGAAGGACCCCCTACCTCCATCCCACTGGGACTGGTTGGCATCTGTTTTACAGACGGCCAGAATGGACCTAGCTAGACTGGGGAATAAAAACAAAAGAGCCTTCTGGCACATGCTTGTTTGGGCACATTAAAGATCCATTTTTTTTTTCCGGGTCCAATGATTACACTGCTATGGTGCCCATGTTTCAGCCATGTGCACAGCAGTTAGCCGGTCAAAGCCCGGCTCAGGACATGCTGTGGGCTTCCCCAAAGGCAGCCAATAATGAGACCAAGCTAGCAACAGCTGTGGGATGTCGGGCCCCCCTCTCTACAAGATCCCATCCAGTATAATACTGAGACAGCGGTTCTATGGCTTGTTTTAGATGGCTTTCTTATACCATGGTGGATATGAGGACAAAAAAAAAAAAAAAAAGAATGGAGCAATCTGTCTTACAATTAAAACCTAAACTATCACGACAAACTTCCCAAATGTACCAATATTTACAACAAGTACAACTTTATCCTACAATTAAAGGACTAGAATACTTAAAAATTATTGCCAAAACCCTAATCTAAAAATACAAAATATATAAACTAAAAACAATCCAAAAAATCTCTAAAATATAAACATACACTTTTCCTTTAAAAAAAGAATTTATTATTTTGTCTAATATATATAACCTTTTTTAAATATATAGACAAAATAATTATATAACAAAACAACAACTATATAAAAATAACACATTTCCCCACCCACAATAAAATACATTTAAAATCACTTACCTTTTGCAGGGATGTAAATAGAAAATCCAACTTCTCCAAAATAATCCAGGTAGTTATAAATCCATATTAAATAAAAATAGACCTCAACAAAATGCAAAAATACAACTGTGCCAAATCCATCGAACATCCACAAAAAATCGATAATCCACAATCCATTAAAAACCCGAAAACGTAAAAAAAAGAATAAAAACCGCTCCAGGAAACCCGAAGAAAAAAGGAAGTGTAAAATAAATATTAGTTGAGACAACTAAAATACACTTCATTTTAGTAAAAATACGCAACACTTCCGGAAACGAAAACGCTTTCTCCAAAAACCTAGAAAATAAAAATAAACATTCCCACCCACATAAAAGTTAAGACTATACATTTTAAAACACCATTACATACATCATTAACACAAAAAGTAACTAAATACATACAAACACAATGATTCTAACTAGGCCATAAATCCAAAACATGCCGATAAAAATTAATACCTAAATAAACGACTACAAACATCAAAACTTCTAATACATAACTCCAAATATCCTAAATATAAAACTACTACCTTCCAAACACACTTAAAATACTTAAAATATAAAGAAAACAACTCTTACCTTCTCAGACGCGAAGCAGCTTCCGACCGCAAGCTTGAATCTTCCCAAATGACCCAAAAAGAAGAGCGGTTACAAAATAAAAGACCCAAATAATAATATCAACACAAAAATAGTTAAATAAATGACTAAATAATTTATTTAACATTAAATAATAATTTAAAAATTAGAAAAACATTTTCAATTTGTATATGATGTATTAAAAAATATATTATTGTCTACATATATTGTAAAATTATAAAATTAAAAAGTATTACATTATAATATTTAATATTATAATTGTAAAAATATGTATGTAATTTGTTAAAATATTAATAATACTATATTAATAATAATATTTTAGAAAAATTTAATTCATATTATAAAACTAAAATGTTATTATGTAAAAACTGTATAATATAATATTAACAGTATATGATGTAATTAATTTTCTTTAAATGTATTTTAACATGTATACCATGATTTCAAGTAATATGTAAAACATATAACAAAATATATACTAATAAAAAATGTGAAAATGAAAAATAAAAATGCATCCAACTATGGGGTCGATTCCGATAAAAAAGCGTCCGTCCGAATCGTATCCGGAGCCCTCTCCGTACGAATCGAACACGTCCGTCCGAATCGCGTAGTACGATCCGTATCCCGTCAATCCGTCCGAATCGTCGAGAACCATACGAATTGCAAGGCTGAAACTATACGACATGGACCCTTACAGTGAACCGTACGATTCGTAAACAGGCCGTATGACCCAACGAGGTAAGGGCGATTCATATGGACAACCACACAATCACATATACACTGTACGGTGCATATACCCCATGATTGCAGGGGTACGGTGCGTACCCCTGCGATCATGGGGTGTATGCACTGTACCCCATGATCGCAGGGTGTACGCCCCGTATACCCTGCGATCATGGGGTATGATGCGTACACCCCATGATTATGGGGTGTACGCACCGTACCCGGGGGGGCCATTCCGTACCTGTTTCGAGGCGTACTCTGCTTCTCCGGATGTTTTGGGCTCCCATAAATAAAGCGTTGTACGGTGCGTACCCGACACAAATCGTACTTGCTGGGTCTGGAAAACCTGCTTCGAACCATATGGATGTCGCGTACAGCGGGTTCCGAGGGAGAATCGTACGGAGATTGAAGTCGTACGGTCTTTGTACGATTCTTACGGAGTCCTGCTCCTGGTACGTATCGTACTTCATCGTACATACGGGGGAGGCTGCAGGGTACGATCCGTACGGGAAAAACGCTCCGTACGGATATTCGGAGTGGTTTTTCCCGAATCGGAATCGAACCCTATATGTACAAAATATATTCAAATGTTAAATAAAATATATTTTCATTGACAATACTGCTTCTATGTTCCTATAATGTACTTGTCAACAACAACTATACAAATGAAAAATAATTTGTATAAAATAATAAAATACAAATACTTATATATTAGTTAAACATTTATACTGTTATTTATAATAAATATTTTCTTTCACTTATGTAATAAAAAAATTCTAAAAACTGTGTAATTTCTTTTGACTACCTTAAAATACCTATTACTGCCAATGTTCATAAATTTGCATCTTTTTACAATTTATATATATGTATTAAAAAATGTAATTAAAAATAAAATACAATTTTTTTTTAAACATATAAATAGTATGTTTACAATAGTAATTATTTTAACACATAGGGGGGCCGATTCCGATTTGGAAAAAAACACTCTGAATAGCCGTATGGAGCATTTTTCCCGTACGAATCGTACCCTGCAACCTCCCCCGTACGTACGATGAAGTACGAGGAGCAGGACTCCGTATGAATCGTACAAAGACCGTACAACTCTAATCTCCGTACGATACTCCCTCGGAACCCGCTGTACGCGACATCCATACAGTTCAACGCAGGTTTTCGTGTCGGGTATGCACCGTACAATGCTTTTTTTACGGGAGCCCAAAACGTCTGGAGAAGCAGAGTACGTCTCGAAACAGGTACGGAACGGCCTTCCCGGGTACGGTACATACACCCCATGTCTGCAGGGGTACGGTTCGTACCCCTGCGATCATGGGGTGTACGGTTTGAACCCCTGCAATCATGGGGTGTACGCACCGTACCCCATGATTGCAGGGTGTACGGTGCGTACACCCTGCGATCATGGGTTACAGTGCGTACACCTCATGATCGCAGGGGTACGAACCGTACCCCTGTGATCATAGGGTATACGCACCGTACGGTGTGTATGTGATTGTGTGGTTGTCCATACGAATCGCCCTTACATCACGTGGACCGTACGAATCGCGTCCTCATACCCCGGTCCGGATCGTACTCATCGGGTCGTACGGCATGTTTATGAATCGTACGGAGAGGGCTCCAGATACGATTCGGACTGACGATTTTTTCCCTGATCGGAATTGGCCCCATTATAACATAAAATTAAAAATTATTATATTAAATATGACTTTGAATATATTTTAAATTAAACATTAGACACTTTAGACACTTAACTATAACAAATGTTTTAAAAAAACATAACTAAAACGTTACTCCCACTATAATATAAATTTATTTTAACAGTAAAATCTGGACAGTAAAAATAATTAATGAACTATTCCCACTCCAATCTACATTAAATTGAGATAGATGATGGACACTGAACCTAATTAATTTACTATTCCCACTCCAATCTACATTTAATTGGGGTAGGTGTTGGACACTGAACCTAAATAATGTACTATTCCGACTCCAATTTACATTTAATTGGGGTAGGTGCTGGACACTGAACCTAATTATTTACTATTCCCACTCCAGTCTACTTTTAATTGGGGTAGGTGCTGGAAACTAAACCTAATTAATTTAATGTTCCCACTCCAATCTACAATAAATTGGGGTAGGTGCTGGACACTGTACCTAATTAATTTACTATTCCCACTTCAATGTACATTTAATTGGGGTAAGTGCTGGACACTGAACCTAATTAATTTACTATTCCCACTCCAATCTACATTTAATTGGGGTAGGTGCTGGACACTGAACCTATTTAATTTTCTATTCCCACTCCAATCTACATTTAATTGGGGTAGGTGCTGGACACTGAACCTAATTATTTACTATCCCCACTCCAGTCTACATTTAATTGGGGTAGGTGCTGGAACCTAAACCTAATTAATTTAATGTTCCCACTCCAATCTACAATAAATTGGGGTAGGTGCTGGACACTGAACCTAATTAATTTACTATTCCCACTTCAATGTACATTTAATTGGGGTAAGTGCTGGACACTGAACCTAATTACTTTACTATTCCCACTCCAATCTACATTTAATTTGGGTAGGTGCTGGACACTGAACCTATTTAATTTACTATTCCCACTCCATTCTACATTTAATTGGGGTAGGTGCTGGACACTGAACCTAATTGATTTACTATTCCCACTCCAATCTACATTTAATTGGGGTAGGTGCTGGACACTGAACCTAATTAATTTACTATTACCACTTCAATCTACATTAAATTGTTGTGGGTGCTGGACACTGAACTTCATTAATTTACTATTCCCTTTCAAATCTAAAATATATAATTAATTTAGAAATTTAAAAATATAATTTCCTATTTCAAATTTTTTTTAATAATAATTAAATAAAAAAAATTTAAAAACGCCCAACCCTTATCCTCTATAAACCCAACCATTTAATTTTGTAATAATTAATTACACATGTTTAAAACACTCACCACCTTTATCCCCTATAAACCCAACATCCCGCTCCTAAAATTTAAAATTAATTTAGAAATTCTATATTTTAATTTCCTATTTCAAAATTATTTTTGTAATAATTAAATAAAAAAATGTAAAACTCTCCCCACCCTTATCCCCTATAAACACAACATCCCGCTCTTAACATTTAAATTTAATTTAGAAATTCAAAATTTTAATTTCCTATTTCAATTAAAATGTTATAAAAAATAAATAATATTTTTTTTTAAACTCCCCACCCTGATCCCCTATAAACCCTAACAACTCCTAACATTTATAATAATTTTTTTAATTTAAAATTTCCTATTTAAAATTATTTTTTATAATATTTAAATACACATTTTTAAAACACTCCCCACCCTTATCCCCTATAACCCCAACATCCTGCTCCTAAAACATTTATAACTTTTAAAATTACTTAAATACTTCTTAAAATAATACCATACATACAAATTACAAAATTACAACTTATAAAACATAATACAATATTTTTACATTACAATATTTTTTCTGTCGACATTACTTACCTCAATATTATACACACTGATTAAAAACGATATTCAAAACATCGAAATTTCTTACCTTCGATATTTAGGAGTCGATATTACTGCATTTCCACATCATTGACTCGATATTTTGATTGTGCACCCTGCACAGTGTACTTAATTATGTACTGGAAGAAGTTGTGGTCAGTCCCTGAATTGGATGCGTATAGAGCGGAATTTTCTGAGATCTTGCCCCTTCTTAAAAACATAAAGATCCCTTGGCTTCAGCATATTAGGGCTGTTAGTACCCGTATAGGTTTTCCTGAACTGTGGGAAACCCCTGAGATTTTCTGCCTCTAAGAATGAACTTCTTTCTCAGATACGTATGTCAAACTACCAATCACTAATGAGCTTCGCATCACTGGGTAAGCTGACATCTGAGTTCCTCCTAGCTAAATCAGAACCTAAAGTTGAGGAATTCATGAACCTAATCGATCCCCCAGTTGCTCGAAAGTTGTATCTACAATTAAGGTATGGCACTCCTCCAGTTAGGTCTTTTACATCTAAATGGTCAAATCCTAAGAATGAAGTTTTCCCAGCATGTAGCTACAAAACTGAGAATGTAACCCATGTGCTGTTTTTCTGCCCTGCCTATTCTGCAACTAGAAAACGCTGGCTAACACCGATCTGCAAGAACCTGGGACTTTTGCACTTTACGCAGGCCTGTAGGATACTGACATATGATACGCATCCTCCCATTGTGTTTATGGTCTCTCGTTATTTATTTAATATGTGGCGCAGGAGATATACCTTTTTAACTTAATTGTTGTATATACAGTTTTTAACGTCTCGTACTGTGATAACTCGTAGTTTAATTCTCTTTTTAACATTTTATGCCTATTTATTGTTTTATTGTCCGTGCTGATGTACTTTATATGCACTTTTTATGGTCGTTTGACCGAAATAAAAGTTATCAACAACAACTTAATTTTAGTGCATTATATAGAGAGCCAGCGTCCTACAGTAATCTGTGAGAGTCCCTGTAACAAACTACCTTTCTACAAGCTTTAACACACTGACATAATATTCCATTCTTAAAAGCTTAGCAGCGCTTACATATAAGCCTATTGGGTTTTCACACTAAATTCATCAGGCCTACTGTCTTTGTAGTAATTTTCATAATAAACAAGTCAAGCCTGTAGCTTTGATCACTGGCTTGTCACTATAACTAACACAGTCCTGCTGTTTTGAGCATAAGCTTTCCCACAAGTCAAAACTCCAGTTAACGAACTCTTCAGTGGAAGCACACATTCTGTCGAATCAGGATCTGCGCTCAGGTCCTCCAACATTTGGGTGAAGCCCCAGTCCCTCTCTCTTTAGTACTCTTTTTTATGTTGTTCACATAAGGTGAACAGGCTGCTGAACTGTCAACCCAGAACTATAATGGACAAGACGCCAGCACGCTTAGATCACTTTGGTCAACTTGTTCCTGTATTTTTTAATGGACTAACGGGATTTCTAGTCCCACTGTACACAATGATAAGCCCAAGTTCCAGAGGAAAATGCCAGTTAATCAGTACATTACAACAAGCCTAATAAGGAAGGCTGGACTCACTGAATTAGTGTAAAGCCTATAGAGAAGGTGTCAGAAATGAGACAGATGATTCAGGTAACAGAACAATGTAATGTGTATCCGTACAAGGGGCTCATTCCTTTTGATGCTTCCTTCCTTCTAGCAATTTGAATTTTTTTAGAAGCAGTGACAGTGAGACAAAGACAGAGATTTAGTACCCGTATCACTGAAATTGTCTGATCCTGATACCATAGTTAGAAAGTCCATATGTATATCCTACTAATAGTCTCAAACACCTTTCATGAAATACTTATAAAGATTCAGTTTGCTAAAAGGACAGGTGTTTTTATTACAACACGTAAGGGATGTTTGAGGCCTTTGACTCTGTATTTGAGGGTGTCCATCACATACCCAAAACACATTCTCCTTTTTTGTCTTGCCTAATGACTGCTTTAGCGGACTTGAAAGCCTCGTGTTTTCCAAAAAATATAATAAACATATGCATAAAGGGGACATTTAGTCAACGTGCTTTATCCATGAGACTACTCAAAGGTCACACAAATCATTGCTCCTACCACCACTGCACCCTATTTCGACAATGGGTCAAGTTATTTCAGCAATGGCATTTACTTGTAAATATGTATACATCAAACTAAAAACAAAATATTCCAATAATGTAAGCTATTCAAAGGCACTTGTGTTTACCAGCGCTCCTAGTACGTATTTATGGTACGATGTAACGATAATAAGCAATTGAAATATTGACTCATTGACATAAACTACAGTGGCACATATATTTATCCTAACGAATACAAGCACAACTCATTAAGAGAGCAAAAGTGTATGTGCAAATCTATATGGGCATGATCGCAGTTCATACCCTATGCACAATCTTTACTGTTAGGTAACCCCTTGCAGGTATGGTGTGTGTCATAACAACATGCCAGACCATGCACCTGACTTCAACATAAGGCTGAGCGCAGTGAAGGTTGGGCAAACAAGGTAGGCTGGACAAAGGACCTAGCAGCAGTTCAGGCCCCCGCCCAACCCAAGTTGCTCATGGCCAAGGGCTTTTGCACAGCGGGGTTCAAAAATAAGTACAGAATAATAAAAGCTATGAAAGCCAAAGAAAAAATTATTTAAAACTGAATTATGGTTCTGGCTCAAACGTATAAAATTTAGGTGTCGGCAGAACTCATGGAGTTCCATAAAAACTGTGCGAAATTCCATAGAGTTCTGCGAGCGGGCAGAATTTGGCATGCTGTGCTACTTGCGCTGATGTTTAGCGCCAGGAGCTTGTTCCACACTGTAAAATCAGGACAATTTGGCACTGTGTAGTATGCCAGAGTGTTCTGCTACTTTCTGATGCTCTAGTAGATTTTCTACTCGAGCAGTAGCTTTCTCAACACAAACGGTAGGGACCTGCCACTACTGCCCATTTTGAGAAATCTCACCGGGAGGCATTCTAATGGCCAAAAATCGCACATGGGGACACAAATTCTTGCTTGCGCTCACCAACTCAATGTTGGCGAGCCGTGGGTGGGAAAAAACGTTGCCAAGCAGTGGTTGGCAGAGAATTGCCGGAACTCTAAGCTCCAAGCAGAACGTGGAGTGAGCAAAACTCTGCAAACTTCGCCGGTGGAGTGGAATTTTTCACCCACCCCAAAAAAATCACTGAACTTCACCAGTTATGGTTATGAATGCACACAAAATACACAAGAGAATGCACTGCATTTACATGTACAAAATACCTATTTGCCATTGTCTCAGAAACACAAAAACTGTTAACAGGAGAACATCATTGCAGACGCCGTGAGTTATGTTGTGTGTGTTCATAACCATAACTAGTGAATGTGAGTATTTCAGTGGTTTTCCATAATTGAGCCAGAACCATAGCATTTCTTTTTTTTATTTCATGAAAAAAGATATAAATATATGTACTACCTAGTTGCAGTAGATATAGTTAGGTCTGCTTTTCCATAGAAAGAGACATTTTTGGTTTGCTAATAACTTTGGCTCCATTTGATGTATCTTCATAAAACGTTCCCATGCAAACGTTAATCCAGCTCAGATCCTCCCAAGAAAGTTTTGGGGCGCTTTGTCAAGCTGGAGCCAAGAAAAAAAGGGAGGCCCCAAAACATAAAATTACCATGCATTACTCATAGACTTCTTTAAGATGGGCTGCAGGAGAAACTGCTGAACGGAATAACACCAAATTTGGCAGGAAGCTAGATCTTGGTTTGCAGTTTGGGCTTTTTATGAATTGGTGTAAATCCGTTCAACAGTTTTTGAGAAATTAATGTTTAAAAATAATGTTATTTCTGGGCAGTTGGTGTTCAAACATGTTTTGATTGGCCATTTCAAGGGGACTAGTCAATCCTGATTAGTTGGTGACAAATTATGTTTAGGCAGACATTACATGACTCAGGGACTTTAAATTACTTTTATGATTCACAGAGGTGCAACTATGTTTTCTAGGTGTTCATTTTTCTTGAGAGGGGTCTTCCCAAGCTGTCTCTATTACCTTTGTGACACTGCTGCACGCACAAGAAGGCTTGTCTCCATCCATTTCAGCTGCTGATAGTATCCCCTGCAGGACTTCATGCCTCTGTGCCATGCTCATATTAATGTAATTTAAATAATATTTGCTGTGGAATGTGTTGTAATGCTCTCAGCCTAGAAAAAATATGCTAAACTTCAAATTATTCAAAGGAGGTCAGTGATCACGTTTAACAGATCAGGAGTAGATTTTTCAAATAAATCCACAGTTATTCTCCTCAGGATCCTCATCTAAATATTTTGAAGATATATGCTTTGCATATATGTGGAATTAATTATGTTAAACCTATACTTATCTGTCTATTTTGGTCCTTGATAACTTAGGCTTGAATATTTTGACCCATCAATATTTCCTATACAATAGTCAGATAAGTATAACCCAAAGGTATCTCTTGGTACATGTTTACTTTGTGCTTTTGTAAAGGAGGTAAGGGGATTCTCTTAATGACTTTGGATGGGTGAAAATAATAATTTCTTATCACAGGGTGAGCCACAACACTAAGGATCATTTATAAAGATTTGGATAGGTTTTTAGGTAACTTAACATCAGAATAATATTGATATTCTTGAAAGTATAACTAAAAATAAAATGGATCATAAAGTAGATTTATGTACACATTTATATCAATATCACCAAAATGCAATAGGTAAGGGACATTTAAAGAAAGGCTCAATATGGAATCCCTGACCTAGGTGAAGAAGATAGCAGATGGGGTATTCCCACACTCTCCATCCCTCCGATTAAACATTGGACCCGTAGTGCAGTGCAGTTAAATGCACTGACTTTGGAGTTTGGGTTAAGAGCCACTAATGGCCGTACATCTTCTGACCGGATGGGCGCTCCAACATTCAACAGGGTTGGTCATACCTCGAGGATTGACTATATTCTGTTGGACTTGGGGCTCTGGAGTTCGGTTGAAGATATGGTAATTATACCGACTGTGGAGAGCGACCATAATTCGCTTTCCTTAATCATCACGAATCCCTGGTTTAATGGAGCATTGTTAGCACCACCTAAATGTACACATAGGGTCACTGTCTCCTCCTGTGGAAGACGCTTAAAGTGGAACAAAGTTGCCAGCAATGCTGACAAACTTTCTACCATAGAAGAGGTCCTTATAGCCTCACAAGCAGAGATCAACACTATTGATTCAGTCACGGTAGCAGATAGGGCAACACCCATTTTTGAAGCAGCTGTAAAGGCTATAGGGGAAGTTTTTTGGGTAAAGGGTACTACAGGGAAGAATATGTCCCAGAACAAATCTAAAGGGATACATGATTGGTACACTGTAGCATGTAGGAAAGCTAAGACTAGGCTAATTGAGGCCGTTAAGGGCAAGTCCCAACCCCTAATACAGATAGCCAGGAAAGAACACAAGAGAACACTGGGGCTAGCAAAAAAGGAGTGGGAAGAGGCCTATTGGTATACCCTTAAAGAAGCTAGCTCTAAGAAAGATTCAAAATGGTTTTGGGATACTATAAGAGCTCGTAATAGGCCAGATAGTGACCTGATAACTTGCAACATCCCAAGTCAGGCGTGGGTCAAACACTTTTCAAAGCTTTATACCCGTCAAGATGATCATCTCACTCTACTGTTTCTTGTGATCCTGATGGGGTGGTGGTGGCTCCACTATTGTTCCCCCCAATTTGGGACTTTCAGCCTAATGACTTTGATTTTACAACTAAGGAAGTGGACTACGCAATAAGCACTATCATTCCCCAAAAAGCGGCTGGTCCGGACGGCATCCCTGGCGACCTCTTGAAATCTGATATTATGAAGTGGGGGAAACTGATCCACTCCCTACTCGTTGCTATCTGTAGGGGCGCCCCTATCCCCTCTTCGTGGAAAGGGGCTGAGGTGGTCCCTATTCATAAAAAAGGCTCCAGAGATGATCCATCTAATTATAGGCCCATTAGCCTGTTAGATATCAGTCAAAAAGTAGTCGGCAAGGTTCTGCTGGTCAGAATTTTAAACTGGATAGAAGAAAATAAAATCCTTTCTGACTATCAGGCGGGCTTTAGAGTGGGTACCGGGACAATTGAACAAGCTTTTAGACTCATGATGGTGTATTGGAAAGTTGTGGTCATAGGCAAGGGCAGTCTTTATCTCGCGTTTATCGATTTAAAGACTGCCTTTGACCTTGTACCCAGGGAGACCCTATGGAGTGTACTGGCTGATATGGGGTTGCCCCACTACTTGCTATCCCTACTTGTTAGGTTACATGAAAATAGTTTTGCCCAGGTTAGGTGGGGCTCAGGGGGGGGAAAAAACAAATAGTATCCCGGTTGAGAGAGGTGTCCGCCAGGGATGTGTGTTAGCTCCCACCCTCTTTTCCCTTTACATCAATGGGGTGGTTGAGCATCTTCGGAAACATCCTTCAGATGAACCATCCCTGGCTGGCGAACGTATACCAACCCTCCTCTTCGCGGACGATACGCTTTTAATCTCTAAAACCCCCATAGGCCTCCAAAGGCTCCTAGACAACTTTCAATCCTTTTGCACCAAACGAGGCCTGGTAATCAACACAAGCAAAACTAAATATCTTGTGTTGAACCCTCCCAAAAAACAAGTCCGCTCTCCTACTCTGAACGCTGAATTTTTGGAAAGGGTAGAGGTCTTCGACTATCTTGGGATACGCCTTTCACACAAAATGGAATGGACCCCACACTTGGACAAAATGCTGTTAACTCATAAGAGGATCACAGGAGCTCTCCTGAAAGAACAACGCTCCTGTATAATAAGACCAATAGCTACAGTCCTTGAGATCTATTCGGCCAAAGGGGTTAGTTCTGCTCTCTATGGGGCCGAACTTTGGGGATCATCCATTACTGACGCTTTGCCAAGATCAGAGAGGAAATTCTGTAGAGCGATTATGTCTCTCCCGCAGGGTACTCCTACAGTCCCGCTAATGTTGGATTTAGGCTGCCGCCCGATTGATGACCTTGCAAAATTCCGTCCACTATTGCTATGGGCACGCCTGTGGCGTGTGGAGGAACTCAGCAGATATGCGCAAGGCCTAGCAGAAATTATGTCACTACCAGGGTGGCACAAAATTAAATGGTTGAGGGATATGAAGGTGCTGCTAGTAAACTTGGGCCTGAACGAAGCATGGGCAAATAGAACCTCACCCCGAAGTTAGCTCTTAAGAAACTTTATTGGGACTGGATCCTTTTTCAGAGGAACATTAGTACCACCACGGGTAGACTCACGGAGGACTTCCTGAAGTTCAAAGATCAACCTAAACGGGAAGTGTACCTTGACATTATTGAAAAACCTTTCGATAGGGCTTTGTACTTCAAATTTAGAATAGGAACTCTTCCCCTCTATTCTTTTACTTCACGTTGGAAATCTCGTGCACAAATTACAGAGCTTTGCCCAGCATGCCTAGATAAACCAGAGTCACTGGCACATCTTATGTTCGAGTGCAGAGAGTATACAATACCTAGGAGGGTTTGGCTCAAAAACTTATGTCGGCAGCTGGGTACTAGGAGCCACGCGGCTGCAATCAGGATACTAATGTCTGACAGCCGTGCAACCTACGTTTGTGCCTTAGCCAAATTTTTATCATGGGCTTGGTCCATTCGAACCAAAAGGCTAAAATTGACTGTTTAATTTTATTTTAAATTCACTGTTTAAATGAACTGCCTTATGAACTGCCTTGCAAATTTGTAAAAACTAAATGAACTAAAAGGCTAATATTGACTGTTTAAATTTTCTTTTAAATTGATTGCCTAATGTACTGTTTTGTCAACTTTTTCTAAATAGGTTAAATCTTTATTGCACGTTCACGCTTGCTTTTAAAATTGTTGCATTGTGATTTCTGTGTTGCTTTTATGATAACTTTTTATCGAAATAAAGCCTTTTTGACTTGACTTGAATATTGATATTCTTGAAAGTATAACTAAAAATAAAATGGATCATAAAGTAGATTTATGTACACATTTATATCAATATCACCAAAATGCAATAGGTAAGGGACATTTAAAGAAAGGCTCAATATGAGTGGTTAATCTGTAAAAGAAATAAGCGCTAAGGCTCACACCAGGAGGCAGCTTGCACCAGCCCATTTCTCCTGTTAGAGCAGCCTATAACAGAACCAACTACTAACCATGAAAGGGGAGAGAGGATGTGGATAATGGCCAGAGCTACTGACTTCGGAGCTCGGGAACCAGGTTTGAGTCTCGGCATTGGCTCAACATCCTGTGATTCTGGGTAAATCACTTAATCTCCCGATAAATGAAAGTGTCCTTAGCTAGTGCTCCTGAAAAGAGCCACTGTTCATGATTGAGTGCCGGTGCTGCACACCGGAAACCACCCGCTCGTATTAAGCACTGCTCAATATCAATAGAAAGTCACACAGAACGTATAAGAATACAGAACTGTGACCATAGGTTAGTTTTGCAGTTGCAAATAGGGATGTCAACAACAAATTATATCCATGTATGGTGAACCAGGGGGTTCCTATGCTCGGCAACTCGTATTTATCCAGCTGCTTCACTATCATTGGTAAGGTGGTCTGCATGACTTCTAATGATAATGTCCAGTGTGGACAGCACAATGCTTCCCAAGACAAGGTTTCCACAAGCTGGTCACCAGCCTAAACACTGGTAAAGAAGAGGCGAAACACATGATGGGAAAGATCAGGCAACTAAGGACATAAACAAGGTCAAAAGAGCAGGAGAAGGTGGGAATGGGAATTTAGAAAGCAGTTGTTGTGTCAAACCTATGCCCTGGTTTCTGTTAGAGTAGCCCTGCAGGGCTGAAGCAAATATTGAAACTGCATAGAACAACACATGGTGCTCTTTTATTGCGTATGTCCCAGGATAATAGTGTCATATAGACTGTTAAATAAATATGTTGTTGTCTCCTGGTTTTATTATTCTTTGGACTGTAAGACCCTGTTAAAATCAAAGGGTTCATAATGTCGTTCCTGCCATCCTGGCAATTGGGTGAACAGGTGTCAATGGTAGGACTGGTGAGAGTTCACCATGTTACCAGTAAGAAGTATTAAAAAGCATGGGAGGGGGTACTCTAAATGAAGCGTGGCCTAAGATGTGTATCTAAAACCCACCCACAAGAGGCATGACCTGAGTAAATTGAAAGTTTACCAGAAAGGGAAACATCCATTGCAATGCAGTCATTACATTGCACTGCTTTTACAACCCTGGTGTTACAATGCAACTGCCTTTACATCACATGCCATTACATTGCATGCCATTACAACGCATGTCACTACAACACATGCCATTACAATGCATACCATTACATCGCATGCCATTACAATGCATTATTAGGTAAGTAATGGAGAGTTTTTAATTGTAAGGTGGGTATGGGTTCTGGGGTAGATGGGAATAGTAATTTTTACCCCTACACTATCCAACACTTTCCCTACTGTTGCACTCAATGGAGTGGGATTAGTTATTTTTACCCCTACACTATCCAACACTTACCCTACTGTTGCCCTAAAAGTATTATGCTTTGTAATGGTATGAGTTGTAATGAAATCCGTTGCAATGGTAGTTTTTAAAATGCATTGTAATGGCATGCGTTGTAAAATCATGCAATGTAATGGTAGTTGCAATGTAAAAACCGCGTTGTAAAAGCATGCATTGTAATTGTTTGCGTTGTAACGTCATATTGTCACCAGAAAGCTATATATTATTATTTGAGATTGCAAATGTGGCACGAAAAGTAAATGTTTTACTGAAACTGAGGAGTCAAATGTAACTGTATACCTAGGAAGATTTTCTAGATTGATCTATGTGCCTGTTTACATTTTAGAAAACCCATCTTTGACATATT
This sequence comes from Lissotriton helveticus, assembly GCF_964261635.1. Classification (NCBI taxonomy): domain Eukaryota; kingdom Metazoa; phylum Chordata; class Amphibia; order Caudata; family Salamandridae; genus Lissotriton; species Lissotriton helveticus. Next base: position 1,759,489,763 of record NC_136061.1, read on the forward strand.
TGTAATACATGATGGCTTTCAGTGTCCTCTTATGGTAAATGAATCATAACCAAGAAGCATTTAGGGAATGTTATTGGCTTAATTAATGCCCGTAGAGGACGTAAGTGGGCATTATGTTACTGCTTGAATAATGCATTTTTTTTACTTCCGATATCTGAGAAATATTGTTCTCATCTTTTCGTTTTTATTGCCTATTACCTGAACCAGTTTTCCATTTACATAGTTAAATAAATTCCATGTATGACATTTAAAAGAAAGCACAGTAGAGCAAAGTCACTGTGACATGTGCAAGTGAGCGAAATATTAAAAAATGAATGCTGTAAATTATAGATGTGCGCTACCGATAACTTGAGCATGTCTAATTTCCAACTTACCCTTTCCTCCATCCCGCAGCTAAGTGCTGCGCCTGAAGACGCGACAAGAGCGCCACTCACGCATGACAGCAAAATGCATCCCAGATAAGGTTACAGCAAGTGCATCACCCTTCCAACCAAACGCTCCTGCACAGTGTGGCATGCTACCTGTCTGATAATGCTCTTCGTCACCCCACAGTGGGTGATTAAGTGCTATATAAATGCAAGTATTATGCAATAATTAATACTAACTGGCCTGAATCATTGGAACAATTAACTAGGAGCCATTTTCTGCTGCATATGTCCTAATCCTTTAGGCTTTCTAAATAGATTCTGATACATAAATGAAAATGAATAATATATAACTTGCTTGGGCACACTGCACCCTTGTCTATCTATATATATAAAAACGAAAGTATGTCTGTTTGTCCTTTAAGCATTACTACACCATTCATCCGATCGCCATGATACTTTGGGAAGTTGTTGAGTACACTCCCGCGAAGATTTCTGTAAAAAAAAAAAAAATTAATAATAATTAAAAAAAATGTTTAAAGTTGTTGAGTACACTCCCGCGAAGGTTTCTGGCAAAAACAAAATTTGTTAAATATCGACCCCACGGCCCTCCAGGGCCCTCATAATCTTTCCAATACTGAACGTTTACAGTTTACGGTGCGACTCGCTTTTGCAATGACCATCAACAAAGCACAAGGACAATCGCTGCAAGTGTGTGGACTAGATTTGGAGAATCCGTGCTTCTCACATGGACAACTGTATGTGGCCAGCTCCCGCGTTGGAAAACCTTCTGATTTATTAGTGTACGCACCAGACGGAAAACAAAAAATACCGTGTATCCACAAGCACTCTAATAAATAAACTGAATTAAAACAACACTTTAAAATGTTTTCCATATTAAAATGAATAAGTTTCAATAAAATGACACAGTGTAAATTGAATGTTATCATAACAAGTTTCCTTAAATTTACTTTCTTCTGAGATCGCAGCAACGCGCGACGGGTAAGCTAGTTTATAATAAATTAAGGTGCTCATTTATGACATTTTGGCGTAAGGCAGCGCAGCAAGTCACCTTGCTGCGCTGCCCTGCATCAAAGTGAAAGGGCAGGAATTTGCTGTACCTATGGCATGCAGCGCCTTCCTGTCCTTTCACATTGCGCTGGCTCCGTTTCTGCATCCTAGCACCATCACAGGCACCCTTGCTCTGTAAGGGTGCCTGTGTTGTAGGCAGTATTGTCTTTGTGCAGGAAGGGGGACCTTCCTGCATGTAAACAATTCATCGAGGCGTTTTCCTCCTTCTCTGTATGCTGCAGAATGAAGCATGTGTAGAAAAAGGAAAAAACAAGCACAAATAAAGATATTTCTCCTTGTTAAGCCTGCCCTGGGTAGGAATAAGATTTTGACACATTCCTGGGCTTACATGTCCTTGTATATCTGGGAATGCATCAAAAACCATGGGAGTTGCGTGGGAACACCCATTGAATGCCTTACTCAAGAATTATTAGGCCACTGAAAGCCATGCAATGTAGCATTGCATGGCTTTATAAATCTGACTCAGACCCTTGCGTCATGCATGTACCACTTTGCGTGGTGTAAACAAGACGCATGGCTCCCATAAAAATGCCCCTGTATTCCTAAAAATACATATGTCAAGTCTGTTCCTTACGCCTTATTATTACTTAAAATCTTTGGGTTGGGACTGTTTCTGTGGGAAGCATGTACACACTTTTGTCCCCAAGGCTTCATTTTAGTAGAGATGAAGTTAATAGAATGATTTTCTACAGCTTGATATTTATAATATTGGATATTATTTTCAAACATTAACCAGGACACAAAGTATATGGAGAGTCATAGTTTTTACCAGGAATATATGCATAAGATTTTAATGTTAATTACATGGACGTTGTATTTTATGAATGCATTTGTAATTTCTTGGTACCAATTTGTCTACAGTAGTGATTACGAGTACCCTAGAGGGGTAGACAGTATTTATCACTCCCGATAAATACAACATCCTGGGCTTAATAATTTATCCATTGTGATAAACAGCACCTATTTCAGGTTTCTTAATTACCAGATGCTGTAATCATCGTACCTTAATAATTGCGACGACACCTCAAATAAGTATTTATGCAGGATTCACACATTTCTGGAGCATTCATAATCATGGACTCTATTTTAGGAGACAATCTTCTTGCTTTAGTACTGTGATAAAGCCCAATTAAAAGAAGAAAAGAGAAAACATCTGATGAGCATTTCTTTACAGTTGTGCCCATAAAGCATTAGCAGACGTTCATAGATGCTTATTTTAGCTCAAAGTGACATATTGCACAGTACAATATTAAAACAGTGCACACTTGTACTGTTTCATCGATGTGCTATTTAAACAATTGTTTTTTTACAAAGCAAGAAGTTTACGAAACTGCAATCACCATATGTTAGCTAACATAATTTTGTGGTCCAGTTATCAAGATAGGATTTCATATTATGCTTCAATATTAGGTCAGTTCTGGTGGCTGAGTAGTATAAAGCACAATCAATTGTTTGATGTAACTCTAGGAAAAGTTAATTGACCTAATGTATGAATCATATAATCAAATACACAAAATCAATTTGTTTGAACCATATGTAACAAAAAATAAACACATTAAAACATATAAACATATAGACAACAAAACACAGGGGTGTATATGAAAAGAATTTTATCAAACGTTCATTAAATCAGCAATAAATCAAAGAAGCAGGTAAGGAGATGCTGGTATGGAAAACGTGATAACAAAATAATCAATAACACAGCAAAACCTAAAAAGAACATCTATCTCAAAAACAAAGTGAATCAAACACTGCAGAGATAAGATGAAGGTCGACGTTTCGGTCTCTTTACAACAAAATTATCGAGACCATCCTCAGGACTGTTGTCATTAAAACACTGCTGAAAGCTGTACTGTAATCTGTAACATAAATGTTAACAATTACAAATCCATCATAGTTAAAAACCAATTGCTCCAAACACCCATGTGACAGACCTGACTACAACAAAACGTGACTTACTCAAAATACACATGACTTACTGTATGACAAACCTAACTACAGAGATACATGACTTACTCAAAATATACGGACACTTTGTGCATAATACGAAAACAATACTCAACATTTACCTACATTCTAACAATTTCTAAAAAGCGGGTACATTACTCGAGATTAATGACCCCTGACAGTAACTAATATTTTCAAAGGAATCAAACTGGTTGTACAATTATTGTTTAGGCCTATCTTCACTTTAGGCAGAAAAATATAATGAAGACAATGCTTCTTTATAAACTGTAGGTTTGATTTACGGTTATGTCATTAGAGGATATGGTTAAAATGACACTCTAGCGGACATTCTTCTGACTGACCTCATCGGTAGCATTGTCTTCATTATATTTTTCTGCCTAAAGTGAAGATAGGCCTAAACAATAATTGTACAACCAGTTTGATTCCTTTGAAAATATTAGTTACTGTCAGGGGTCATTAATCTCGAGTAATGTACCCGCTTTTTAGAAATTGTTAGAATGTAGGTAAATGTTGAGTATTGTTTTCGTATTATGCACAAAGTGTCCGTATATTTTGAGTAAGTCATGTATCTCTGTAGTTAGGTTTGTCATACAGAAAGTCATGTGTATTTTGAGTAAGTCACGTTTTGTTGTAGTCAGGTCTGTCACATGGGTGTTTGGAGCAATTGGTTTTTAACTATGATGGATTTGTAATTGTTAACATTTATGTTACAGATTACAGTACAGCTTTCAGCAGTGTTTTAATGACAACAGTCCTGAGGATGGTCTCGATAATTTTGTTGTAAAGAGACCGAAACGTCGACCTTCATCTTATCTCTGCAGTGTTTGATTCACTTTGTTTTTGAGATAGATGTTCTTTTTAGGTTTTGCTGTGTTATTGATTATTTTGTTATCACGTTATCCATACCAGCATCTCCTTACCTGCTTCTTTGATTTATTGCTGATTTAATGAACGTTTGATAAAATTCTTTTCATATACACCCCTGTGTTTTGTTGTCTATATGTTTATATGTTTTAATGTGTTTATTTTTTGTTACATATGGTTCAAACAAATTGATTTTGTGTATTTGATTATATGATTCATACATTAGGTCAATTAACTTTTCCTAGAGTTACATCAAACAATTGATTGTTCTCTTGAATTATATCCCTTGAAGGCCTCTCTACCCTTTCATTTAACTACCCAAGCCCTCAAGGGTTTAACTGGGTCACTCACTTTCTTTGAATCATTAGTATAAAGCACAGCAAGATTTTGTGGTTGAACCCTGGACCACAGGTTTCATTTCAGATAGCCTCACTCAACCTTTCACTCTCCCAAGGTTGATAAAATGAGTGACTTACAGATTGGTAATACTAAACATCTGTTATTTGTCAATAGCACTCACAGACCCCTCGAGGTCAATAACACCTGCAGGTCCTTCAGAGTCAATATACCCTCTTCGAAGACACACCTATGTCATTAGCTTGAGCTGTAACACTCCGTGAGGTCTGGTAAATTGGTTGAGGACGGATTTGAGAATGTAGAACCTGTTCCCAATTGTACTTACGCAGCCGCGGGCCGTGGAGGGAGTTACGGTGGGGCAGGGAGGCGGGGAGGGGGAGGGGCGGGGTGGAGGGTGCGAAAAACAGGCATATGGATCATTGCAGGTAAGTACACAATTTAATTAATAAAATGAAATTCGTAGCGCGCACTGCATGGCAAAAAGCAATGCTGTGCTCGCTACGAATTTCGTTTTATTAATTAAATTGGGTACTTACCTGCAATGATCCATATGCCTGTTTTTCGCACCCTCCAACCCGCCCCCCCCTCCCCGCCTCCCTGCCCCACCGTAACTCCCTCCACGGCCCGCGGCTGTACTTACACCGACCACAGCTGCATATTTTACCATGCGTATATTCAATCATACATCCCTCATGTGCCTTTCTACCAGGCCTGGTTGAATCTATGAATCACAATACAAATGTTTACCTTAACTACGTCTTTATGTGAGCATTGATTACAAAAATGCAAGTAATTGATGTAATTTTGGTACTTAATCTATGCCAAAAATGTGTGTAACTACGGATGAAGCAAATAGGTTTTATTCAATAATTGCGAATACTGATGTATGCAGTATGTTGGGACGAAAATGTCCTCTACCTGGCATTGGTTGTGCACTCCTACCCTGAGTGCCCAACTGTACTGATGTATATATCCATATTGCAGATTTTTGTGCCTTTGGCAAATATGGGTTATGATCTTGCGTCATGACATAGAACTGTCTCACAGATTGCAGTCTTGTTGGCCCGGTAGGGGCACCCAAAGCGTTACCCTCATAGTAACGGAAGGCTACTGCCTTCATTAGGAGTTAAGCAGTATGAGGGTGGTGGCAGGAAAATACCATGTAGTAATCAGTAGGAGTGAACAGGTCCTCTTAACCTATAAACTGTGTCACTGGAGTGAGATCTACAGGCTCACTCATTTTGTTAAATTCCTCTGCAGTGTGCTTAACTCACCCTTGGCTTGCATCTGTTTGTGTTTGGTGCTGTGCAGCGCATGAGTGGTGTATCTGCACTGGTTGTCACTGGGTGTATCTGTGTTTAGGAAGGGTACAAAACAGGTATAATGCAGTACAGAGGGTTCAGTGGTGGAAAATCGATGGAACAAACATAGATATAGAAAAAAAATATTGACTGCAAAAATATTGACTTCAAAACCTTAACAGGTAAGTACAAAAATATCGAGGTAAAAAATATAGATATAAAAAATATCGATTTAAAAATATATATAAAATAAAAAATATATATACTAAATATACTAAATATTAATATTATGTTTACCAAAATAAATTAAAAGTAAAATACATTTTAACTAAATTTAACAAATGCACTTAATTTAAAAAATGTAAAACACACAAACATAAAAATGTATACATATTTAAAAATAATGTATTAACTATTATATTTATTTAATTGTTCAACTTTACAATTATATAAAAATAAAAGATATATACATATATATCAATCATTAAAAAAAAATCATTCTATATAAAATTAAAACATTCTACTAGTAATGCAATAAATGCAACAGTAGGGAAAGTGTTGCATAGCGGAAAAAATTTATTTACTATTCCGAATCAAGTGAGTGTAACAGTAGGGAAAGTGCTGGATAACGGAGGGGTAAAAATTACTATTTCCACTCCAGTGAAGGCAACAGTAGGGAAAGTGCTTGATAGCGGAGAGGTAAAAATGACTATTCCCACTCCATTGATTGCAACATTAGGGAGAGTGTTAGATAGCTGAGAAACAAAAAAGTTACTAATAAAACTCATGCAATAAAAAATAAAAAACAAATGTATTCCAAAATTTAAAAAATCATCAAAATAAACATTTTAAAAATATAAAATGAAATATATTAAACATATAAAAAGAACACATATTATAATATTAATTACATATATCAAAAACCTGCAAATAATATATAAAATAATTAAGACATACATTTATAAACAATAATTATTTAAAAGTAGCAAATATTAACAAACATAAAAATTATTTAAAACATAAATGTTTTCCTACCCTATAACACCACACCAATAACAAAATTCCCTTAACATGTTTAATGACATTTATTTCCACAATTAACATATTTAATAATCAATTAAAAAAATCTTATTAAAAAAAATTCATTGAGTACACATACTTTAACACTATAATATCCACAACACACACCTAAATAAAACTATTAAATAATAAAATACAATTCAATATTATTTTAAAAAGAAAATCTATTACTATTAACAACTAATTAAATATTAAAACATTTATTTAATACCCACCTTTTACCCCTTTTAAAGTACAAACAACACACAAAAAAATATACAATTACACAAAATAAATATCAAATAATTAACATTCATTAACAACCATATAATATTAAATTAAACACAAAATATGTACCACCCATTACTCCTATAAACACCACAACACACACCTAAAATTAATTACCATAATTAATTACCAATTAACTAATGAGAATTAATTAACAACCAATTATGCATTAATTAATAATAAACTACTTTAACCAATTTAACACTACAAAATCTCAATTAAACAAATAATAATAAATAAAAAATATTCAATACATTTAATATAATTAAATTACTTTCCACCCTATTCCCCTATAAACCCACAACCCGTACAGAACTAAATGGAGGATGCAGGGCTGTTCATTGCTTGCATGGTAGATGCATGTGCTGTATGTATATGTGCTTATCAGTGGTACAGTACATGTAGGATTCAGTGTGTTGCAGTGCATGCAGGCTAAATTGATACTTGTATAGCGCACTACTCACCCGCAAGGGTCTCAAGGCGCTTGTACGAATACCGCTATGGAACCCATCCTGGCTTTCCCTGTGAGGTGTCCACTCCTGGGCACCCCCAAGGTGGAGGCCAGGCATCCTTAGCGTTGTGGGGGCCATTGTGGAGATTAAGCAAGCTATTGCCCAGAGTTGCAGAGTGGGACTCCATGATTGGAATAGGTACCGAGGCGAGAATTATTAGGTCCGAGGAATTTTTTTGAGCTCAAGACCCGCCGAGGCGGGGAATTGAACCCTGGTCCCGGGCTAGACCTCTGCATCAGGGTCTGCCGCTCTAACCATTGAGCCACACTTCTCCAGGTTAAATATATGTGCTGGATGCATGTGCGTCTCTCAGTGGTACGTTAGGTTTTATACATGCACTTGGTGTATGTATGTCTGTGGATGCTACTATACATGGAGGGCCCTGGGTTCTATTTTTGGAGACCCAGGTCTGTATGGTGATACATGGATACGAGGTAGATAAAACTCCCCCAGACAGATTTGTGTATTGCTGTATTCCTGTAAGCTGGGTGTGACACACACTGGAGAGGGCAGAGCCAAGCTTCACTTGAACACTTCAAAGGGTGCTCTTTGATTCAGTGAGAGGTCACAACGTAGGAGCCTGGAAATATCTCTCTCTGGAAGGACTTCAATATAAACCAAACCTTGGAATCAGAACCAAACCCAGCGGAATTGTACCATTTGTATAGTGGTCAGTTAGCTGAGAAACTGTTGCAAGTTTATCAAGAGGCATTACAGACGGGGATGCTCCCGCACTCGGCCAGGCAGAAATCATAATCATACCGAAAGCAGGGAAAGATCACATAAGACTGCAGTGCATACTGCCTGCTCTCCCTGTTGAACACAGACAATAAGATACTTGAAAAATGCCTAGCATGTAGACTAACACAAATTAATTTGTTAATGTACCCTATCACGGGCCTATTGAGTGTGTCTGAAATGCTCTTACTCAATATGGAGATCCCATGGGAAACAGGCATTTCGATATTTGAGAATTATGGTAACCTCCTCAGAGTTAGAATGGGACTTCCTGAACACTAACAGACTAATATGGAGCATCGAGGGGCCTATAGATATTTGGACTTCTTAACCCTTATCAATATCTTGTAGAATAGTGATAACTAAGATGATAGTACTACCTAGATTTTTGTATCCCTTCCAGTGTAGCTTGTATGAGATATCCTCAAGATACACCAAAGAACTAGGCTCTTTTGTGAACACACTTGTATGGGGAAAGAAGGGGAGCATAGTAAAGATGAATACACATACCTGTAAGTATGAATAGGGAGGGCTGAGAGACCCAGACATGGAAGATTACTGCCTAGCAGAACATTTACAATTTGTGACTGGCTGACTCAGCAGGGACAATAATATAAATGGCATCCTGCCACAGGGATACATGGAGTGCCAGTACTTACCCACAGAATAATTTTAGCCACCACAAGCTCTATCTGGTAGCCCACATGTAGTACAAGGCATGGCACAACTCTGGACGCAATACTGTAGAGGTTGGGGCAACCATACCCTGTATTCCGCAGATCTACAGTTATGGTGCCTGCCGTAGTTTGCCCACCTAGAACGCAACATGAATATGACAGATTGGAAGAGGAGGGCTGACACACACTTGCTGACATATGAAAGATGGATGCAATGTTTTCCTTCAAGATAGTAAAATCTCCATACCGAGTGGATGTGGGGCAGTAATTGTAATACTATTCTATATATGACGTAATGAGCAAACTGTGGGACAACATGTGGACGCTCCTGCTGAGCTCTGCCATTTTGTTGTTGCTGGTGCAAGCAGACAGTGACCGGGGCAGTATAATCTGACTATAATCTACTGTTAGAGATGATACACACAAACACCCACTGCATGCCCCAGAAAGTGTGAGACAGACTGTAACCACAGCTTCACAGATGCTCAGTGTAAGCAAACATTATTATTAATTAAAGAAGTATCTAGCAATTGCAGATTTAGATTGTTTCACTTTAACTACGTACACAGAATGTATTAGGACATCAGCAATGTTGCACTGCATAAATAGCAACGTCCCAGGGTACTGCCTCAAATGCTTGGACCCGTAGGCCATGTACTATCATTTGCTATTGGATTGCCCAAGAGAAGCATACTGAAGGAAAGTGGTGGATCGATACTGGAGACACATGTTGCTTACTCTGCAATTGGTGCCACAGACTTGGGTATTGAAGTTATAAAGACAAAGTACAATGAAGGGGAAATCTTTACAGTTTACAGTCTTGCTAGCAAAAAGACAGTTAGCCATATGCTGGATGAGCACAAGTATTCTAGAGGTACGACAATGGATTCAGGATGTAGCAGAATAGGCAGCAGCAGAGGAAATACAAATTAATCTAACCAGAACTGATGACAAGCTAACAGAAGATCTTGGCTTGTGGAATGCACTGTGTTGCACACTGATCTGCCCTCTTGGATAAAAGACAACCGCAAAGGCTGAAAATACACATAGGCCTACTGCAATATTACAATCTGCATCATTGTGGCCAAACTATGTATAATTCCATTACCCAAATATCACATTGTTAAAAAGTGTTCTAATTTCTGTATGCATTCGATTATCCAATACTACCTGCATTTGTGTAGTGCAATGTGCTGCTTCAAAACTTTAATAAAACGGCATTTAAAAAAAAGGCTTCCAAGCAGCCAGATGAGATGTGTGAGAAGGGGAAGTACGGCAAGACCTCTGCCTGTGACCCTGACTGGGAGCCAAGGCCTGCTAGTCTCCCTACTGGGTAAGAGGATATCACCCAGGGAATCCAAAACCGCCACTAGCGCCTGCCTGCTTGCCAAGAGCAGTGAGCCCTGTGAGGAAGAGGAAAATGTTGGAGGGAACAAGGCCCTGTCGACTAGACTCCCTTTGCTAGGTTTGAGGAGTAGGGATAGACAGCACTCACAGAGTTTCACTCCATGGAATTCCATGGAGTTACCTAAAAACTCTGTGAGATTCCACCAAGAGGTCCTTGAGCAGCGGAATTTTTGTACGTTGTGCTGCTCGCATGGATTTTAACGTTGGGAGCTTGTCCGGTGCTGTAAAACCTAGCTCAAAGGCTGTGTCTAAGCTACAACCAGAACATTATATTTGAAATGAGAAACACCCCAAATCAGTTCTGAAATCTTAAAAGGGGGTCCAGATTTCCTGTCTGGAAAATGAGTATTAAAAGCGGACGGTAAAATGATCGATCAGTAGATCACAAGAATGAAGGTAAGTTTTCACTATGACTATCCCTTTGTCGGCTGAACAAACTCCTAGGGATACTGCGATTGTGCCCAAGCCACCACACACAACCCAAACAATTGCCCCTGTGATGTCTGATAACCCTAATATGAACATTATCTTACACTTAAATACTTAAGTGCTCATACTCAACCAGCTCACTTGCTTTCCACCTCCAAGACTCACGCCCCAATCTATCCACAACCTATCCTTCTCCGTTGATTCTCCCAGGCCAGAGGCACACTAACACTACTGACATGATTACCCCCCCTGCCCATCTCCTAGTGTATGGACTCATTTATCACAGAACCTGTTCTCACACATCTTTAGAAGCCAGACTTAGTGTGATGATTCAGGGCCTACAACTACTTAAGGCAAATCTAAAAAGCCTCATAAGCATCACCTCAGAGTTGGAGAACAACAGAGAGAACAACATGGCGCCTGAGAGAAATAGACTCAACCATATCCTAGAAACAAATTACTGCACTAGACCTAAATCACACCCCACAGGCAATGAGATATCAACTTTCTTGGCATTTCCCCACCTGAAATGGTGAACAATACTCTACCGCAATGTATATTTGCAGCTGCGCAGACTGAAGGATCCCCTTTCCCATAGGGACATTCACTCCCCCCTCCTCTCATATAACACTGCTTACTACTCAGAGTCTGTGGGGCTGAAATCCAAACAGTGCCTTCAAAACCCACAAAGACATACAAGGCACAATCACAGAGCTGTAAGCAAATCACATATTAAACAAGTGCCCATCCTTCAGCCACCCTCTGCTGACACCAAACAACACCTGAAATGCATGCTACTCAATTGCAGATCGGCAGTGAAACATGCTGAAGACATAGCGAACCTCATCCTCACACACGAGCGAGACATACTAATCCTGACTGAAACATTGCTAAACGATGACTCCTCACATACCCGTGACCTACTTGTGCCACCTAATCACAACATCATTAGATTAGATAGACCAAGCAGATCTGGCGGAGGCATCGCCTGCATACAGAGAAACAATATTACAATGAAACAGTCACATAAAAGTCACCTATCCTTGTGTGAATACCTATGCATTGACATTTTGAGCAACAACAGCCCATTGTGCAAACTGCACAAGATCTATCACCCACCGGGTGACAACATCACATTTATAGGACAATTGATGGAAACCATCTCAATCAATGCAGGACAACATGGCACCCACATCACCCTCGGAGATTTCAACCTCCACTGGAATTACCAAAATGACCAAGCAGTCAACAGCCTGAAAACCTTCCTAACTGACCTCAACCTGTCTCAATTCTGTGACAGTCCTTTCCATAACCTGGGTGCGACCCTGGACCTTATCACTGCCAAGAGTAACACAATCCAGTTGGAATCTATCACGCCTTGTGGCTAGACAGATCATCACCGCATCACCTTCCTCATCACTGAACCAGTGAAGACAAGAAAGGGTCACCAAAGAAACCCAAAGAAGGGAAAAGAGCATGCAGAATATTAACTGGAAGGATCTGACTTCCCTCAGCAACAACATCCTGACACCTCCCTTGGATATGACAGATGACCATGACTTCACAAGCAATTACAATAACTCCATGTTGAACATTTTAGGCTCAATAACACCCCTAAAGCTAGGAAGAATGTCGACCAAAGACTCCAAACCTTGGTTCAATGGCAACCTTAATACAGAAATATGTAAGCTTAGACTAGCTGAAGGTGCATGAAGAGCCTCATCGTCCCCCAAAAACCTTAAAATCCTTAGATAAGAGAGTAGAACATACATTAAAAGAATTTGAAGCTCGAAAGCTAACTTCTTAAGAAGCCAATTAGACAAAGCTAGAAATCGCCCAAAAACAACTGTTTGATTTTATTGACTGCCCTAAATCTGGGCAGGTTACCCCCATTAAAAAAAAAGAAAATGACAACAGACCTCTCAGACATAAACAACTACCGCCCAATCTCTAAAATTTCAACACTAAAATAAACTCATTGAGAAATGCGTACATGTTCAACTGTGTGACTACATCGACCATTTCAATGTCTTCGATAAATTATAATCCGGCTTCCTTCACGGCCACAGCACTGAATTAGTGCTCACACACTTAGTTGGTGATGTACTAAAAATGTTGGATCTGAATGAACCCTGCTTTCTTATTCTTCTTGACCTCTCGTCAGCATTCGATACTGTCAAACATGACAGCCTCCTATACCTGCCTAAATGTAGGATGGGGCTATCGGAGGCAGTTCTTAACTGGTTTGCCTCTTTTCTCCAGAACAGAACTCAAGGTAAATATGCCCCTATCCATCCCAACACAGGGGTCCCGCAGGGTTCTTCGCTCTCTCCCACTCTCTTTAACTCAGTCATGGAATCTCTAACCGATCTGTTGAATTTAGCTAACATTCACTATCACATGTACGCAGATGACACCTAACTGTACTTAAAAATCTCCTCCCCTGACAATATTAGGTCCTAAACTCAACACTACAGAAAAACATAAAACTGGCTGACTGGTAACCACCTCAAACTAAAGGCTCTCAAAACAGAATTCCTCCTAATTACCCTTCCCAAACATTCATCGGACATTGTAGAATGGATGAAACAATGAACAACACTGAATTGCTAAGCACACACTATAGAGTCAACAAGATCTCTGGGAATAGCACTGAACAAGAATCTAAACCTGCAGGAACACATAAGCTGTGTCACCAAAGGAGTAAACTTCCACATGAGCATCTAAAGAAAAATAAAACCCATCTTTCCCCCGGATTACCTCAAGTCCGCTGTTCATGCTCTAGTGATTTCCAGGTTGGACTATGGGAGTGCAACCCTATGCAGCCTACCCAGAACTAAACTGGCGCCATTAAGGGCCTCTCTTAACTCTGCTGCTAGGCTCATTACAGGATCAAAAAGAAACACTCACATCACTTCTGAACTGAAATCTCTCAACTGGCTTCCATATACGGCAAGGATTCATTTGAAAATTGCATGCACACCCCATAAAGCCCTGTATTTCTACAATCCAAATTACCTTACCCAAAAACTAGAGCTCTCTGGTGGCATCAGAGCTTCTAGAGGCATTAGTTCCCTACTGCTGAAACCACCAAACCTTTGCAAAAAGAAAACTTACAACGAACCTTCTCAGGCTTGGCCCTGAGAATCTGGAATGTTCTTCCATCTCAAATCAAAATTAACCCGTCAACTGCTTCATTCACGAAAGAAGGCAAAAGGATACTGATGAATAAACGAATTCTGCTAAACTCGTGATCTATACTCCAGGACATTATTTAACACTTAGCCTGCATGCATGCTTATTTCTAGCAGAATTTGTTTTTATTCTGTTTTACTGGTTGTTGTCCGTCTGGAGCCTGTGGTTTTCTCTCTATGGGATTCTCCCATATCTTGTCCCTCCTTGATGATCTTGTTATTTTTATACATGTCACCTTGAACAATGTAAAGTCTTCTGATACCCGCAAGGATCATGTTTGCACTGTATGCAACTTTATAAATAAATAAAATAAATAACAGGAAGATTAGTTTACTGTACAATGACATGTATAATGATAACCTCATCTCCATACTGTGAGAACCATAGTTTGTCATCTCTTAGTATACTGTTGTAATACACTTTGTGTTGAGTTGCATATGGGAAGAGCCGGCTCTAGTCTAATCTTCTGAAGCTGAGATGGTTGTCAGTGGACGTTATCTTTGTGGGTAGCAAATTCCATAGTTTAGCTACTAAAACTGGGACAGATTTTCCATCCATGTGTTTTTCCTCTATGTAGGAATTTTGAGGCAGGAAGGCATTCTAGTGCATAGGTTCCGGTGTGGCATATATTTGTTGATTTTCTTCCTGATGAAGAGTGGTAATTTCCCATCCATGTATATTTCTTTGTGGATAATACAAAGTAAGTTAAAGGTGGATCTTCTGGCAACTGGTAACCAGTGTAGGGCCCTCATGGCAGGGAAGATGTGTGCGTGTGACTATAAATGTAGAAGTAGTCATGCAGCAGTGTTCTGAACTCATTGTAATATTTTCATAGTTGATAAAAGTGGGCTGTGATATATACCGCTAGCGCAATCCAGTTTTGATAGGACAAGCGAGATGGTAGTTTGAACCCTGTTGGGCAATCCTAGGTGTGGGAAAATGTGCCACAGTGTTTTATTGTGAAAAAGTTTGATTTGGTTACCTTGTCCACTTGTGCCTTCACTGACAGTTTGACGTTCATGGGAATTCAGAGGCTTCTTACGTCAGATATTTTCTCCTGTGGTCTTAGATTGCCAGGTGCAGTGCCGGTGATAGGTTTTCCGGTCACCACAGGTGAGTATTCTGGTTTTGGAGGCATTCAATTTGAGGTGGTGTCATGTCATCCATTGGTCAATGGCCAGAGACAATTGACGAGTTTTGATATTCCAATGTCTTTTGTGCTTTCCGATTTCAGAGATATCTCTGTGTCATCTGCAAAGTTATAGCAAGTGAAGTCAAAACAATTGATTAAATTTGGTAATGACTTCATGTAGATGTTGAAATGTATGGGTGATATGATTGAGCCCTGAGGGACTCCTGCTTTAACACTTTAGGGTTTGGGAGAGAAGGGAGGTGTATATATAATATTTGTTCTATTGTGTTGGTAGGATGCAATACAAGTGAGAGCTGTGCCCTCTATTCCAGCTTCCTCAAGTCTTTGGATTAGTGTCATGATCCACTGTGTCAAAGACTCCTAAAAGGTCAAAGAGAAGAAGGGATGCAACCCTCTTCTGGTCTACTGTGTTTTTAAGGTCGTCCCAGATAGTGATTAGGGCCAATCCTGTGCCTCTTCCTGGACAGACTCCAGTTTGGATGTCTGAAACTATGTAACTGTTTTCAGTGAATAGTGACATCTGTGTAAAGGCTGCTCTATTGATAAGTTTGCTTAGGATGGCTCGTTTGCTATGGGTCTGTAGTTTTTGGGGGCTTGGTTGTCCAGGTTAGATTTTTTTAATAACAGGCATATGTATGCCTTTTTTAAGTCTTCTGGGAAAACTCATGTTGTGCTGAGGGTTCTGACTAGGATGGCCATTGAAGTTGTAAAACAAATATTTTAGAAGGTTTGAGGTGGACAAGTGTCAGAGGGGCAGTCGGATGCCTTGCTCGCTTTGACAAGATATAGAAAGTCAGTCAGTGATAGTGCTTTCAAGGAGCATAGAGGATATGTTTGCCTTTGTCTGGAGTATTTTGTGGCGAACAGGTTTGGCTGTTGGTTTATTTTGCTTCAGTTGTATAATGATTTAAAAGATTGTCACACAATTCTTGAGAAATGGGATTCATAGCTTCTGTGTATTTTGGCTTATGTATTCTGTAACTATTTTATAAAATTCTTTATTGATACACTTTGCATAGTGGATTAGGCTGGAATAGTATATTTTCTTTTGCTTTTTTGATTGTTGACTTGTATATTTTGTTTTGTCTGTGTAGGCATATCTTGTCTTGAGGGTTATTTGTTTTGAGCCAGTTGCGCTGAAACTTAGCAATGTGTTTGTTGACCTTTTTTATTTCTACATTCATCCAAGAGGTATATTTTGTTTTGTTATGCATAGATGTTTTCAGGGCAGTTAAGAGATCAAAAGCTTTCCGGAGTCTTCCATTGAGTGTTAGTATAGAATTCATTGGTACCAGATTTGTGTTGAAGATAACCAGGTTTTCTAGTTCCTCCAAATTCGGTTTGTTCCAAGGTCGATATGTAGCTATGGGTAAGATGATTTTAGATGGTGTGAGATGTGGTCTCTTGTGTTGTAGGGTAATGAGGTAGTGGTCTGACCATGTGACTAGAGCAATCCTTTGGAACGTGACTAGGTCTAGGTTGGAAAAGATTATATCTAATGGATGTGTTGCGAGGGGCGTGGAATTGGGAATGAGCTGTTGTAGGTTCTGTGATTCTAGGCCACTGAAGTTGATTCTGGTATGTGGCATATTACGTTTTTCAAACCATATGCTGAGGTAACCAAGCATGCATACGTTTCATTATATTGTAAGAAGGTTAGAGATTTTGTTGCAAAATGTGCCTGGGAATGTTGTATTTCTAGGTGGTGGTCTGTACAGAAGGAGAAAGCAACTTGAAAAAAGTTGAGCTAGGGTTGCATCAGAGAAGATGGGCCTTACAACCTCATGAAAGAAACATCCTCATCTTTGGTGAAATGTGTTGTTTCTTCAAATATTACGCCTAAGCCCCCTCCTCATTTGCATTTGAAAATTGGTGTCACAGTTTGATATCCTGGTGGAACAGTTTCATACAACACTGGTGTCATATCTTTCTCCAGGCATGATTTAGTTATCAAAATTAAATTATGTCTGTGTTTATCAATAGGTCGAGTTGAATATGTGGTACTTGTGTTTTTTTTGAGTTCAAAGAATTTTATTGACAGAAATGCATGGTAAAAGTACAAAAATGAACATGTACCGTAGGGAAAGGAGAAAGGGGGAGAAAAGGGAAGGGAAAATATACGATGAGGAAATAATAAAAAAAATATAGGAGCAATACAATGGTAAAGATGTAATGCATGGTACAAAAACAAGTCATGGAAAATTAGGAATACAAAATACAAGAAATATGCAATGCGAAAAAATGCAGATAAAACAATGCAACGAATTGAATTAGTTAACAGAAAAGAAATGAGAAGGGTATCAGGGGGGTTTAGGGACTTCCTGCTGAGCAGGAGTAGGACGGAAAGAACGAGCAGTACAATTATCTAAGTACTTGTGTTTTTTAAATGGAACGAGTATCTATAATTGTCTCAGTATTGTATACATTTTTCTAATATATACATTTCCTAGTGTTTCTGAATTTCATTATCTGGTTTATTTGCATCTTCAAAACACCCGATCCACCCCCCCCCCCCCCACCCCCAGGTGTACACATGTAACAGTGTAAAAGAGTGTGGAACACAATTTCAGGTAGAGAAGAGTTCTGGCAAAACTGTGAATGGACACTGTAAATTAATGTACAGATGGGTGGAAGACCTAGCAACCTGATGGGATGGCAGAGGCTCTCACCTCTGCCCCAGTGGAGGACCAGCCATCATATTTAAAGATTCAGGCTTGCCTAGCCAGGATCTACATGCCTACAGTTCATCCCTGATGCAGGAGATACATTGTAGGCACAGCTGAATGTCTATTATGCACCATGTTCTTTTCTGCTTCCTTGTCATTATTTTTTGTTTTTTCTCAAACAAACTGAGAAAACCTAAGTCATATAGCATAACATTCAGCAAGATTTCCCCCTGCCTGTTGATTCCATTGTTTATTTACCTTTCCAAGAGGTTTGGGCTTAGAAAATCAGTGGCAGCACCTGCGCCCTAAAGAAGGTGGGGCCACCTCCACTATCACTCTGAACTCCTTTGGCAAGTGGACTGCGTGGAAAAGTGTTTGTGTTGTCGGAACCGGTTGAGGTCCGCCATCACAAACCTGCCAGTTCCACGATCTGTATATGGATGGAGTGTGGGGGGGGGGAGGTACCGTTTGACAGGCGGGGGACCTACAGCTCCTGGATTAGCTCCCCTCCACCAAACTCTAAATCACACTCATAATTTATATATTTGAATATGTATTACTTAATGTATGGAGAAAATGCAAAGAAGTCCCTAATCCTGCAAAAGAGTGATTTACCATAAAGTTGTTCAATGCTTATTTCAGTGAATGCTTCATTGATGTAACAGTGGGATCTTCTAAGGTGGTCAAGGGTGGGATTTCAATTCTTACATCGAGCCTTTGTTATCTGCTTGCGACTGTCTAAGCTGAAGTGTCTCGCTAAGAGGTGGGCTTTCAACAGACGCCTATAGAGGGCAAGTGATGAATGGAACCACGGAATTCACTGAAATGGATGCAATTACACCAAACCTCCCTGAGAGGACTAAAAGCTCTCCAGACCTCGCTGCCTGATGAAAAGGCACTTGGCACACTGCAGATGAAATGAGCCGGAATGAAAAGAAGTGTATGCTGTCTTTTAACATTGACTCATAAAAGCTTCCAAATTGAACTCTCGCGCGTACATATGGTAGACTTGATAGAGCATGTGCTATTTTATTTTATTCTGGCCAAGTGTGTTGCATTTCCAATTTTTTTACGCTGCCTATTTACTGTGACCTTCTTTCTCCATTGCATACAAGCACTCCCTCCTTAAGGAAAATCACATTTCCTTTTTGTCCAACAACACTGTACAAAGTACCAAAAATAAATGAATATAATAAATAAAAATAAGTAAACAATTAAAATAAATAAGTATATGGGCAAACAAACAAAGAAATAAAAGTTCTCGGCATAGCATCCATTCTACTAGTTGCTACGTGGCTTTATCATACACTGCAGTTGATACACTAACATCTTCCCTGCCATCTAACATATCCTGGGCCTTATTTACAAGAAACTGACGCATCGGTACACATGCAAAATCATTGTGCCACCATGGGGGCACCCTATTTACAATGTGGTGTACCATGGTGCAAGGATTGACGAACGCGTCATCAATTTTTACACATCTAACGGCGCAAAAGTCACGCACTGCTAGAGTCGTGTTGCAAGCACGACGCAACTCCAGCAATGAATGGGAAGGCCTATTCCCTAATACACTGTGTCATTTCTCACGCCTGATCTAAGCAGGCATAGGGTTTTGACGCATTGGCGTCCTAGATGTGGCGCAGTGAGATCTTCTAGATTTCACGGAGTCATTTCTACAAGGCTTTCCCGCGTGGGAACGCCCACTCTGCATTCATTATACCTGACGCAGGTATAACGTGGCGCAGGGTTTTACAAGGTGACACATCTCCCTAGATGCATCATGTGTTGTAAATAGGCTGCAACATGGAACATTGTTTATTTCATCGCTCCATCACAAAAAGTGACGCAACGGGGGCGCAAAAGTGTCGCAAGGGGCTTGTAAACCTGTCCACCTTCTCTGCACGATTGCTTCATCCCAGGTTACCTAAAAAACACTTTTGAGTGTATGGATATTACCTCTCCGTAGTTTAATTTCTTTGTGGGTCCTCAATCTAACCCAATGCTAATCTTCCCTCTGGACTCTCAGTTGCTGCTCTGTGCTCTCTAACATACCTCAACCAGTCCCGTGCATTGTCATGACCTACACCAACACATTCCTGTACGGATCAAATCACATCCCTCCTTTTCAGATAATTTCTGATCCCTTCACTTAAAGCATGCCTGCAGCGGACACCCACTTATCCAGACAAATCTACCAAAATGTTGTGCGATTCCCCAGTTGTTTTGCAAATTGCTCTGGGTGCTCCAAGTATCAGCACACAGAGGTAAATCCTGGCACCCAGTGCTTTGAGTGAGTGGGTGCCAGTTTTTGAGGACTGTTAGGGCCTTATTTATGAAGCCTTGAGAAAGTTTTGCGCTGCCATTGTGTCACTTTTTGTGATGCATCGGCGGCATAAAACATGCCCCCTGATGTGGCCTATTTACAAAGTGACTCATCTAAGCAGATGCTCACTTTGTAAATCCCTGCGCTACATTATACCTGCATCAGGTATAATGTATGCAGGGTGGGGGATTCCCACGCAAGTAAGCCTCTTAGAAGTGATGCAGGGAAATTTATGAGATTTCCCTGTACCACTTGTAGGACGCAAATGCGTCAAAACCTTACGCCTGCCTCAGGGCAAGCATAAGGGTGATGCAGTCCTATATCCATAGCCCTCCCCACTGCATTGCTGGAGTTGCGTCACACTTCCGACACATCTCCAGCAATGCGTAATTTTTGCGCCGACAAATAGGTCAGTAAAACCGACATATCTGTCATTCTTTGCGACATGATGCCTCATACAGCAAACATGGCGCATCCATCCTGTCGCAAGGAGGGTGCAATGAAAAGTGACGCATCTCTGTTTTCAAGCAGCCATGATTCACTTTTCATAAATGAGGGGGCAGATTTACAGGCCCCTTGTGACACTTTTGCACCACCATTGCGTTACTGTGACGCAGAGGTGGCGTAAAAAATGTGGCATATTTACAAAGTGACGCATCTAGGGAGAAGGGACAGATTGTAAAGCCTGCGTCGCATAGTACCTGAGTCAGGTATAATGTATGTAGGGTGGCGTTCCCACGCAGGAAAGCCTCGTAAAAGTTACGCAGTGAAATCTACAAGATTTCACTGCGTCACTTCTAGAATGCCACTGCATCAAAGCCTTATGCCTGCTTGAAGCAGGCGTAAGGAGTGATGCAGTGTTATGGGAATAGGCCTCAAAATGCTTTGCTGGAGTTGCATTGTGCTTGCGACACAACTCCAGCAAAGGATCCAGAATTTCTGACGCATCTGTCAATCCTTTCACCATGGTGCGCCGTATTGTAAATACGCCGCATCCATGACGGCGCAAGGCTTTTCCATGGTGGCGCAGGGAAAGTGACGCATCTCTACAGACGCATTACTTTATTGTAAATCTGCCCTTAGTTTTCTGCCTCGCACTACACTTCTGCAATCATAAGCACTGTAAACAGGCATTATCCAGTTTTATAATGTTCAATTTACCAAACGCAGGAGGATGAAAGCCTGAGTCTGCCACGCCTGGAGTCAAACTCACTGCAGATTCTTATAATGAGCTTTAACTCACTGACATTTAATAGGGGCTACAAATTGTCCCCTCCCCCTCCTTTGGGTGTAGCCCTCTTCAGGGTTAAACCATTAGTGCCATTGACGAAGAATCCTCATATGAAGCTTCTAGTCAAACCTGGGCATCTTACAACCTATGTCAGGCCCCCCAACAATACAAGTATGCCACCACTTCTCTTTTATCACACTTGGGAACAGTCTTCTCTTCAAGCTCTGGCAACCTTGTCATTCACCATGACGCGAACACTTGACGGTGCTCAGAAATGGCAGCTTGGTGGCTCTCCTTTCCTCCATGTCTCTCTCTCGGGCATTTGGGTAAATGTATCATTTAGGAAGAGGAAGTAAGACTAGCCTGTTCCTGCCCCATTCCTCTTTGCTCCATATTGTTTCCTATAGTTTGCCTCCCCCCTGCTTTTCTCCATCTGTATCACATTTACCTGCTGTCAGACTCACACCCTAGCTCTGTTTTGCCTCACTGCCTTATCTCTTTCTACCATGTTCTCCATCTTTATTTTAACTCTGCTGCTTTCCTCTTGTCTTTTACTTTCGAAAGACTCTGAAATAGCCAAAAAGCCACACAGAGGCGCTACCTAACAATACAAGTATAATACTTTGGCAGAATACATTGTACTTCACTCGATTACACGGTCACCACTCCTTTTCCTATCTTGGAACCTCTCAGACATACATGCAATCTGTCCAAACTAATATGGTAAATAACGTGTTATTGCTGTTTATTAGCACTAAATGCATCCACACATCAATTTTGGGCACACGGATGCATTTCGCGCTTCAAAAATAGCATAAAATTGCATGTGACAAGAAAAAGGAACACCAGCTGCTCACCTTCTGTTCATTTTCATTGTTACTGGAACCGAATGAAATCTCAGTTGCATTACAAGTATCCCTCTAGTCTAGAGTCAGACAAGCTGCATACAGACAGCAAAGGCCAATCGCAGTATGGGGCTGGCTGTGGAGCATGCACCCAGCCCATGCAAGTGGCCAACCCTCATCTGTGCACAGCATTCATCCATGCACAGTGGAGGTTTGGCCACAGGGCCTGGCTCCGGGCCAGGCCCTATGCATAACCCTCCGCAGAACCCTATTGCCCCATAGAACCCCAACTTGCACTCCACGTATTCCTTTTTTTCAAACATGTTCTAGTATTGTGGTACTCCTGTGATACCCACAGCTCAAGCTTCACCTCCACGGTGCTGGAGTACAGTGCAAGCTTCCTCCAAAGTACTTTGTTGGTATCAAAACTACCATGGAGTGAAGCTTGAGCAGCGGTTCCTGAGGGAGTTTGACAGTACCTCGCGGGGGACCACCCTGGGTCCGGGAAGGGTAACTCTGTAGCCAAGACATGAAAAAAAGTATTTACGTTTTTGGTCCCTAGGGTCCCCACCCACAATTTCCAGATCGGAAGTGTCTCTACCCAGCCCCTTTATACTACTTTTGTTTTTAAAACATTGACAACACTGTGACTAAGTCCCCGAGCTGCAACATTTTTCTATAAGTCATGCCTAGCCAATCAGATCGGTCGGACAATACTGAAAATCTGATGGGGAAAAAAACTCCCTCAGCCAATTAGAGGGCTCTATTTTTTTAATTTTCGTTACAGTGAGACCCCTGCAGGATCAAAAGTCCAGATACACCTAATTTATTAAACCCTTCATGGCCATCCCAAGCACCTCTTAAATGCAAATATATCGCAAATGGCTGAATGGATTTACACCAAATAATGAAATGCACGCTTTTGAGTACAATTCTAATTCTCTCTCAAATTTGGTGTAATTACTTTCAGCCCTTTCTTCTGCATAGGAGGTCCTCTATAGGAATTAACAAGGAAATCACCATATTGGGACCCCTTTTTTCTTGTTTGACAGATCAGCACGAAATTTTCATTTAGGAGTTGAGGTGGATAAACTTTTCTTTAAAATGTTTTGTGAAGATTTGTCAATGCTCTTCCTAGAAAAAGATTTGACCTAACTACAATTACACAGTGACAATTGCCATTGTCTAGCACAATCACACTTGCACACACACAGGCACAGACATATATGTAGTGCATGAACATTACCAAATCAGTCTGGCTCATTGCACATACAGGCTAGTCGATACGCTATAACACAAAGAGACACACTCCAACTTCGATGTTGGAAAACCTGGATTTATTTTCAAAAGCATAGCATTTATTTTTAAGTTGTGTTCATTGTGGCCAGTATATTATATATTAACCTTTATGTAAACAAAGTGCATACATTGCAAATGAAGACAAACTGAAAGTGTCTATAGGCTCTTTAAAGTCTTCTCAAACATCTCAATATATGCAAATCAGCTAATCGCAAAATGAATTGCTGACATTGATTTATAATCTCATATATTCCATTGTATAGGAAAGGGTAAACAAAATAAATAACAATTGCTGTTACACAAATATTAGCTGAAATAGCTATATCATAACTCAGATAGTTAAAATTCTCTGCAGTGATCATAATATTTCAAAATCGTATACAAAATTTGTAAATGCACAAACAGCATAAAGATTGTCTGACAAAAGCCCAAATGGACACCCCAAATTCTAAACAGTGCAACCACCTCACAAAGCGAAACATCTCAATATATGCAGATCAGCTAATCGCAAAATGAATTGCTGACATTGATTTATAATCTCATATATTCCATTTTATAGGAAAGGGTAAACAAAATAAATAACAATTGCTGTTCACAAAATATTAGCTGAAATAGCTATATCATAACTCAGATAGTTAAAATTCTCGGCAGTGATCATAATATTTCAAAATCGAATACAAAATTTGTAAATGCACAAACAGCATAAAGATTGTCTGACAAAAGCCCAAATGGACACCCCAAATTCTAAACAGTGCAACCACCTCACAAGGCGAAACATCAGTCCCATAGTGAAATCCAATCTAAAAAAATCTGCCACAATACAAAGAAAGTAATGAAAGACCAAATTATCCAAAAAGAAAACCCTAAAAGAGGAAAAGTAAAAAATACAGCAAAGAAGCCATTAAAGTAAGATGGGGCAGTTTCGTAAGGAACACTGAATGGGGCTATAATTAGCTCGATATGATATATATAAGCAAAGAGATCCTCTTCCATATTTAGGCAATCTAGTTTAGAATCTCACTAGATTCCAATTTGTATAAAGAACCCTATCTGTCAACTTACCTTGGATGTCTTGAGACCCTATTGATGCCAAAGAAACTAACTTTCATCCAGTCTGCATCGTTTTGCTGTTTGAAATGCCTAGCTATTGAATATTTTGGTTGCAATTAGTAATCACCCTGAAATTATCATGAATCCACGTTTTAAATGCAAAGATGGTACAGCCAATGTATCTGTTATTTCAAGGGAACAAGATCGCATAGACTGTGTAATCAGATTTACATGTCATATATTTCATAATCTTATATTCCTTAGTCATATTTTATGACTTATAATGCAGAACTTTGGTGTTGTATTTCAAGGCTTTTTATTCCTACCTGGATGGAATCCGAGGATTTCTTCCCCTATCCTAGTAATCAATTTCATGGGGGATAAATTATTTTTTACATGAAGATTTTAATAGGCAGGTTATGCCTACATGTGATATCAGGTGTGTCATTACATATTTACTTATGATATTATCACTCTTTAACACCCCATTAATATTATTTGTAATAGTATGTGATTGAGTGAAAACGGTAGCAATTAGACATACAGTGAAGTCATGTAAGTCATATCAGAGCCTACCTGTATCTTTGCTTTAAAAAGGTGGCTTTCTCTTTTCAAGGTGTTGACCTCCTCCAATGGTTTTTGTAAGAACCCCCTAAGGTAAATCCCTTGCTTTAAACCTCACAATGATTTCTCTTTTCAAAACTGTTCGATGTACTTCAATTTATTTTTACCCTGATAAATTCCCCATGAGGTATACTCAGTTATTGGGTGTGTGATGATAACTTTCTGCATGCAGGACACCATTATCTGCCTCTGCTTTCCTAAATAATGACATTTATTATTTACCTTTACCAATCTTTACTTTAAGGTCTAGAAATTCCATACCCTCCTGACTATCATTCATTGTGATTTGTATATTCAAGGCATTATCATTCTAAAGTAACAGAAAACATTTCAACTCTACAGAAGGAACAAGACATCAATGTAACATAACCAGAAAGTTACTTAAGATAGATATTGTTGGCACCTACTGTTAGTAGATAACTGCTCTTCCCACCAGACATGAACACATGTGCAAAGCTGAGGGTGAGGAAGGTGCCATAGCCATTTCACTTAATTGCTTGTATAGATCATCCTCAGCCAAGTATACCTTCTTGGTAAAACATGTTTTAATCATATGCACAAGCATCATGGTATGTTCATAAAGTCTTACAGGTCAAACAAGCAGGAAATGCGCACATTCCCCCATTCCATTACAGTGATATATACTGGTATATTGACTACTGACTACTGATTTCCAAAGTAACTACAAAGCTGCCAGGGTTGACATATACATCATGAGTCTTCACAATGGAACCAGTACTATCTCTCGATGAGATGGGTATGTCTAATCTAATAGAAAAAGAAGGTAATTAATATAAATGGCTGGGTGGGAATCAAAGACCTAGATGCAAGGATTTATCTTCCTGTGATAAAGTTTTATTGTACAAATTATCAATAGTGACAATATTATATTTAGTAATTTATTTATTACAGTTTCTCATTCTGCTGCTTTCCTTTTCTTGCCCATCTTAGCTCTTTCGGATCCTGTCCCTGTTTTTTTCTCCCGTAGATACATCGGGTCCACCTTTTGCCTGTGCCTTTTTCCGAGGTAGACCACTGTGTACACGCATCCTGTTTTCCTTTTAAAAAAATGTGTATTGGAACTTGTTATTGCTCCAGATTAATTTAAATCTGTTTTCCATACATGAGCTCGTCTCAGAGCTTGAGTGAACAGTTAATCTATTCTCTGACTGCATGGCCATTTTAAGTGAGGCAGACCATAGTGAAGGTGCCATGCTGGTTCTTAGAAATGTTACACCAGTGGTCCAACAAAGTAGGGCCACTGGTTTAGGTGCATTACACTTTTCTGCCCTATTTAGAGTGGATGGCACAATGTATTTTAGTTTCAGTTTTGGACTGCCAAGGAAACCTTGGCAGTCTTGAATTTAAAAAATAGAAAAAGGGCACCCAAACCCTGGGAGAAAGCACCTCAGGTCATTTATTTTTTGCTTTCCTAAAACAGCCTTCCTTTTTGAGAGTTTCCTTTGGAAAAACAAAAAAAGTTTGTGAGAGGTTACCTAAAGCATAGAGGCCACTCACTGAGGATTATCAGGGGAGCGGCTGTGATGGCAGCTCCTTAGAAGGCACTGAGATCTTCATATTGGGGGTCGAGATGTCAAAATGTAGCAGGAGGTAGTCCACCCAGGGTAGCAGAGAAAAATAAGTCTGCCACCCTGACAGTTGCAGCTGTCTAAATCAAGCCCGATAGTTCTCCACTTTAGCATAGGAGGCATTCAGTAAATAATCTGTAAAGTAGACTGCAATGCCAGCTGCACTTCAGCATGTCCATCTGAAGGACTTCCAGCTTTCACTTCTCTCTCTTAGTGGGCAGGGCTTGGAACACTGAGAGTCACCGTGGTATTAACAATATCTTGTTTGCCATCACCTGGCCTCACTATGTTACATATACTTGATGTCATCTAACTACACCAGTCCCAAAAGTTGTCCCACAGTGATGAGGTGTTAGCTTCATATAGCTTCACCAATATAGGGGTTGATTTTATTGCCATGTATTTAACTAATCCCTTGCGACCCTCCGTGGGGCATGTGACACAGTCCTGGTTACTTCCTCTTCTTTAACCCCTTCCACGCTCATGACGAGCTGGGCTCGTCATAAGGTAGCCTCCTCGCACGCTCATGACGAGCCCAGCTCGTCATGAAACATGGGAATAAGTAAATCTCAGCACAGGAGGGGAAAATGCATAGCATCGATGTGGTTACGATGAATGGACAACAGATAAACCTTCTCAAATATAATTGTAAAACTGGAAATGATTCTGTGTTGATTCAACAAATCCATCTGGAGTAATTTTGATAAATCTTGGTCCATAATAGAGAAGATCATGTCATCTTCAAAAAGCAGTGGTATGCGTTCCTATGTAATGCCATGTGTCCCAAATGTAATACCATGACCAAGTTTTGGTTCCTCGCCTGAATAACCAGTGGTTTTACAGCAAACATAAATTATGGTGGGTGGAGAGAGTAGACATCCAAACGTGTTCCTCTCAGTGATTGAAACTGCCTCAAGTGTATCCCATCACTAGCACCCTTGCCTCCAATTTGGTAGATTGCCATCATTATGGAAACACATTTCTTTCCTAAGCGAAACTTTGACATAACAAACAATCTTCAATGGTCTGCAGCCGCTTAACAAATCCCACCTAAATTGTCCCAATAAGCTCTTGCAGCAAGGAGTCCAACCTACTTGCTAGTACTTTCAGGTAGATTTTTTATGTACATTAATTATGGAAAAGGGAAGATGCACAAAGCAACTTGTCTAAACCCAGCCTGTAGGTGAGCAAAATGCTGGCACCAAGTATCAAGAGTGTTAGCCTACCAGGGTCTCTAAAAGAGTTATAAAGGCCTGTCATCCTCTGGACAAGTACCACTGGGAAGATTTTATAGAATTCACTAAAGAATCCATCCAGATCAAATGCCTTGCTAGTTTTCGAGATTCTAACAATTTGTTGGATTTCCCCATCTCTAATGGGGACATCCAGATCCTAGTTCTTGGCTGTCAGCACTTTGGAGAATTCAAACATTTTCAGAAATCTATCTTGCTCATCAAAAATTCAGAGCCACATAGAAGTCTCAAAAGGGTTGTATTATTCCTCATTTTACGTACATAAAATCTACTTTTATGGTCGATCTGAGAGAGTTCCAATTGGCCTCGTCTTTACGTCTTCTGGCACACATCCATAGCATTCTGCCTCAGTGATAGCTGCATCTTTTCCTATTTTTGTACCAGTCAATTTGCTCCCTCCCTCTCACTTGTAGTTCTTCTTAGCTCGATATATTTTAAACGTCTTCCCAAGACTCTTTTCGAAACAGTTTTTCCAGTGATGAAGTTAACCACCTTCAATATTAATAACTGTCAGGATAACTGTCATGCTGTCCCAAGCTGTTGTCTTTCAGACGTCTTGGATCAAGTAACGTGTTTCCTAATAGCCAGTCTAATTTCCACCCTATTAGCAATACCTGCCAAAAAGTACCTCACTAGTCTTCACCTCCAATTCTGCCTTCAGTACAACACTTGAAATAATTACAGGTTTATGATATATTGTAACAATTAACCCTATGGAAGCCCTTGCCGTTTTTCTCAATTGAATAGGTGATAACAGTTTGCGATTAATTCTCAAGAATACACGGTAACCCATGGGAAAGGAAAGTGTTATCTCTTTCATGTAGATATAACTGTCTCCTTTCAACCACCAGGCTCAGGTCTGGCATCAACACCTACCTTGGGTGGTGTATTGAGCCCCTTTACAAGACAAGTCAAGAGCTTTAAAATGCGTGTGTAAATGTGCACCTCCTTTTACATGTCCGGGAGTACATCCCTCCATTTGTGTCCCAATACAAAACAACTCTTCTCAAATACAACCACAAAACAAACTATGAACCACAAACAGAAGATGAGGGAAAATGAAAAATACTGTCGGTCTAGCACCCTCCCATCCTTGAAGGCAAGCCTTCCATATGTCTATTTTGCAGTTTTCTTCCTCCTTCTGGGAGCTATTCAACATCTACTATTACATTGAAAATGAGTCATCAAACTTATCTTCCATCCAGTGCCTCTGGTCTCTTGTCAGGACACTGTTCTCAGCATGAGTCCTTCTGAATAACAATCTATTACATTCAGACACTTCAGCCACCCCTTCCACCCATTCAGGGTCTACCAATGTGATAACAGCAATACTAAGCGGATGCATGACATTGCAACGCATGCTTTAACCATGCATGCCTTTACAACGCGGTATTTACAACGCATGCCTTTACAACGCATAGCGCTTTGGGGTGCTGGATAGTGAATAGTTTAATTTACTATTCCAACTCCAGTCCCCATGGATAGTAGGGAAGGTGTAGGATAGTAAATTAAATATATTCCCTATCCTGGAGCGCCCCCCCAGCGCAATGCGTTGTAATGGTCTGTGTTGTAAATACCGCGTTGTAAAGGCACTGCGTTGTAAAAGTTGCGTTGTAAAGGATGTTCCCCATACTCAGCTGCTGCTACAGCCTGACCCTGCCACAGCCTGAACACTGTGAAGCAATAATACGAGAAATTCCCCTATGGCCTTATGCTTTTATATTTGACATTATTCTTAATGCTTTTCAAAGGGAAGAACATTTTCTTAATCAGCACAGATAACATGATTTTATGTCATTTTCATTATTTTCTTTATTTTTTTATAAATACATTCTTTTCCTTTTTTTTGAAGTTGATTACTTTCACTATATCAAAATGTATTTCACAATTATTATAAACATTAAAAAATGCAAAACATTATTCAAGTGTTTGGGAATCGATAAATCATTTAGGTGAACCCTGTTAACCACACATCATTCAACAATCACTCCCTATTCATACATTCCACAAAACATACTACATAAACATCTAATTCCTGCAATAGAGGTAGTCCAGATGATGCCAGTGACTTAAAAACGCCAGGTCAACGCGTTTCGGTGGATTGATACCACCTTCCTCAGGACCAACAGAATTTATCATCCTATACTTGTGGATACAGGGTATCTTATACATCAAGGGCGCTGCCCAAATTATGGAATTCAGTATTTAGAAAAAGGGTTTTCTAACTCTTCCATGTATACGAGACAATCTTTAAATCCTTTTGTTTGTAAAATGAGAATGTACGATACTGAATGGCAAAACTTCTCTATGAGTCTTCTCAAGTTTATATGGGCAATAAGGCTTCCTCGGGTAATATCTTTAATTTATTGGCTTTTAGTTGTTGGAGGTCGCTTCATGTCATATTTTCTTTTTTCATGTAGTTGTTTAACAACAATACGCTCAATGTTAATTTATCTGAGTCGCCATGCTCCCCGCCGTTCAGTAGAGCCATCAAGGCCATTAGTATTGGGCCATCTATTATATATATATTTGTTGGCCCATCTTGTCTCAGAAAACAGAACTAAATCATCTATTGTACTACCACCAGATCTTCTGTCTACTAGATCTTTATCTCTATCTCAGGCAAAATCAAGTCTTTCTTGGTTTTGATGCCCCTCTCTCATTTATAATATTTTGAAGGTTTTATATAGCGTGAACATGACCCTTGCAGGTATCAGAGCACTTTACAAGAGAAGAAAGATGAACAAAAGAACACTGTATGCCATAAATGTGTCCTGCTATACAACATCCATTATGTGGGTTAGATATGTTGTTCATGTGAGTTTACTCATGAGTAGAGGCTTTACTTCTTTTTGACAGAGGCAGTAGAGGGATTTAGTCTGGTTTCAGGGGCAGTGCATTCCTGATCCTTGGAACGATTCCTGAGAAGGCACAGTTGTATATTTTCTTTTTGGCAAATCATTGTGGTTTCAGAAGAAGAGTGCTGAAACTTCTGGAGGATCTATTACCACATAAGTGCTCCAGTTTCTGGGCCAGATAACTCTAGGTATTATGATGAAGGAAGGGCTTTGTGAGTCATGCAAGCGATTTTTTGTTGAATTATTGCTTTGAATGGTAGCCAATTAGGAGATCTAAGGTTGGGGTAATTGTGGCAGTTTCTTTTAGAACCTATGATGAGCCTGGCCTCTGAATTGAGGGAGGCTCATAGTGGGGCCGTTGTAGATCTGGGAAGTCCACAGAGAGTTGCACTCCCATAGTCTAGTCTGGGGATTACTAGAGCTTGTACTGACAATTTGAAGTCATTAACTGGAAGGAAGGGTTTTAATTTTCTCATAATGTTAATCTGTATGTTTGCTCCTTTTGTTTCGGCACTGATATGTTTCTGCATGTTTAGATTCCTGTCAAGTGTCCCAGCGATTTCGCTGAGTCGAATATTTGAGGTTGGCAGTTGATCGCTGTAAACTGTTTAAGTCATTCTTCTTTGATGGATGTTTGGTTGGGTGGAGCGATTAGGAGGAATTCAGTCTAGAGGGTATTTCGTTTCAGGTGATTTTCAGCCAGCCAAATCTGTGTTTTTGGTAGAGTTAAATTGAGAGATCTGATATCCTCCAGGGAAGTGACCTTTAGGTAGAGTTGTGTATTGTCTACTTACATATGATAGTGGATGTTGGAGGAGCTGAGAATTTCGGTGAGTGGTTCCATGAATAGGTTGAAAAGTGTAGGTGAGAGGGAGGAGCCCTCTGGGACTCCTAATGTGACTGGGATGGACATAGATAATGATTGATTGACCTTGGATCTTTGGGATCTATTTTGTAGGAAAGAGATGAACCAATTTAGTACGGATCCTGCTAGGCCCATTCTATATTACAGGAGGTCCAGAAGATTGTCATGTTTGACGGTGTCGAATGCCGAAGATAGGTCAAGCTTCGTTTTGGTCTAGGATTTCTAGTGCATCATCCATTAAGTCGGTCATAGCCGACTCAGTACTGTGCCCTGCGCAAAAGTCCGATTGGTATTGGTTGAGCAGTTTGAATTGGTCAATGTGGTTGCCCAGTTGGATGTGTACACTTTTTTCTAGGAGTTTAGTCAGAGTTGGGATGTTAGAGATCAGGTGGTAATTATTTAGGTCCGTGTGGTCTGCCGTTGTTTTTTTCAGGATGGAGGACACCTGCCCAGATTTAAGGTTTTCTGGTATAATGCCTTGAAGCAGAGAGGCATTGATAATCTTGGTCCATAGTGGCAGTAGCAGAGGTATGAACTGTGCATGTGGGCACGCCCGTGCTTGCGCATTTCTTACGAGAAATGTGCATGTGCAGGCGTGCGTGCATGCGCAATTTTCTTAAGCAGTATTTCTAATGGTGAAGAAGAGGAGGAGGGCAGCCCGAGGAAGCCGCGGTTAAAAGGTAAGTGGTTTTTAATTGCTTTAAGTTAGTGTTAAGGTATATCTTAATAGTTAAATTGACACAGCAGACCCTGGATTTTTCATAGAAAAAGATAAAGGAATCAGGAAACTTACATCCTCTCCACTGGACAGGACGCTGTAATGGTTGTGGAATGAAGCTCAGTTGCGGATGATTCTTTCTGGGTCATTTACCATGGGCGAGGTCTGCGCTGAGGGAAAGAGATGAACCAATTTAGTACGGATCCTGCTAGGCCCAGTCTATATTTCAGGAGGTCCAGAAGGTTGTCATGTTTGACGGTGTCGAATGCCGAAGATAGATCAAGCTTAGTTTTGGTCTAGGATTTCTAATGCATCATCCACTATGTGGGTCACAGCCGACTCATACTGTGCCCAGCGCGAAAGCCGGATTGGTATTGGTTGAGCAGTTTGAATTGGTCAATGTGGTTGCCCAGTTGGATGTGTAGACATTTTTCTAGGAGTTTAGTCATAGTTGGGATCTTAGAGATCAGGTGGTAATTATTTAGGTCTGTGTGGTCTGCCGTTGTTTTTTTTTTAAGATGGGGGACACCTGCCCAGATTTAAGGTTTTCTGGTATAATGCCTTGAAGCAGAGAGGCATTGATAATCTTGGTCCATAGTGGCAGTAGCAGAGGTATGAACTGTGCATGTGGTCACGCCCGTGCTTGCGCATTTCTTACGAGAAATGCGCATGACAGGCGTGCGTGCATGCGCAATTTTCTTAAGCAGTATTTCTAATGGTGAAGAAGAGGAGGAGGGCAGCCCGAGGAAGCAGCGGCTAAAAGGTAAGTGGTTTTTAATTGTTTTAAGTTAGTGTTAAGGTATATCTTAATAGTTAAATTGACACAGCGGACCCTGGATTCTTCATAGAAAAAGAAAAAGGAATCAGGAAACTTACATCCTCTCTGCTGGACAGGACGCTGAAATGGTGGTGGAATGAAGCTCATTTGCGGATGATTCTTTCTGGGTCATTTACCATGGGCGAGGTCTGCGCTGAGGGATGGAGATGCAGACTTTGCGTCAGCCAGGGTTTGCATCACTAGTGGTGGGTTTCTAGTCCTGCAAAGATCCCTGCAACAAGGTTTTGGCAGAGGAAGCGGAAGCCCGGTCTCACTGTCGAGCACCTCGGATATGGCGAATGAGCAACTGGTTGCTCTCGACGCTGAGGTGAACCGCCGCTGGACTCCGGACCAAACCTCCTTGGGGTACGTACAGAGATGGCTGATGAGCTATTGGATGCTCTAGAAACCGTTTTTGTGTGGATTTCTCTTGCACTCTCACAGACAACCCCAATGCCTGCTCGAGATCGGACTGTTATGATCCCATTTGCCTGATAAGCGGCCCCCTTGCAGGATCATTCTTTACAGAGGCTTCCTCATTTATCATAAAGATGGCATTTTCCCAATTTTGGTTTATTTTTATAACCACCACCATATCCCTTTCTTTTTCAATCAAAATGGCAGTCAACACCACATAAATGGAGAAAGGACTAATCATTCTAGACTGAACACGGAAAGAGACATAGGACTATGCTTCAGAGCACACCGCAAAAAGAAAAGGACCAATCAATCTTTAGTGTATATGGAAAGAGACATAGGACTACGTCTCAGAGCTGAGCTGTTATCAGATAACAGGTGGCCATCTTGGAATGGCTTCAATTGCAATGGGCTAATCTCTAGCTGAACCAGATAACATCCAATAGTACCCTAGTCGCAAGAGATTTCTACCTAGCCTCATCTCAACTACCCAGTTGTGTACTACTGCCGCCCCATGCCTGCTTGGGCTTAGCCCTAGTCTCTCCTCTTCCTCCCTATATTTTATTTCACGTCCCTCCAGCCTCACTCCCCCGCTCACTATCTCCCCCTCTACTACCCTCTACAGCAATCAACCCAACTCCATTTCTGCCTACATCGGCTATGCCTCTTAGCTGGCCCAAACTCACAATTTCTCATAATCCCCCCCCCTTTCTCCGCCTAACCTCACTTTTCCTCCCACTATCTTTACCTGATAAGATTTCCCAAATAAACTTCAACTCCATTATGGAGCTTACAGGACAACATACCTATATTATTAAGTACCCCCTAACCTTATTAAAAAAGTAGCCAAATGTTTTAAACATAATCTTCTCAAATCACCCTCGAGACCCTGATCTCAGACCCCTAATTCTCTGCAAACAAAGGAACTATAACTAATGACATCATTTTTTACATAAGGAGCCTTTTTTGCCCTGTTCTCGGTCTTCACCTATAGGAAAACAGCACACGGTCTCAGGATCTCGATCACCCCCTCACCAATTTACAAACCAGCAGCAACAATCACCTTTTACCATAATGGGATCATCCTCATACAATTATCAGACCATAACCTGGTCTTACTTGACAATATTTTTCCTCTCATCAAGGAAAAAGTCAAGAGACCCTATCCCCCCTCCCCAGGCTCTCTCAACTTCAGAACGCCCATTAACACCCCTCCTGAATCCCCTCTTACTACCCAACTTATCTGTACACCCAGTACAGCTCCAGCAGATACCTTAGATTGCAAAAATCACCCCCACCCCAACACCAACAGTCCCAAGCCTACACCTAATCCCTGAATAAGTAGCATATATTCCAATTTGACCCCACTAACCCTGACCAACAACCCATGAATCTGTTTCTCCTTCTTCCTTAGATATGCCTGAAATGTTCCGGCTTGCTTTCACCAACATCATTTTAAAAGGTATCTACTTCAGCTGACACTGAATGCCTCGTGGAAAGGACTATGTCTGCTGTAACTTCTGCTACAGAGCTTTCCTCACTGACTTCATTGCTATGTTCAACACAGTGCCCTATTCCACATCCTGCAAGAGAATAGATTTGTCCACCTGGAAGCAAACCAAAGCCTGTCTCCTGGTGTCCCTCAAGATTTCTTTATGCTGCCAGAAGGAAGGTATTTTGGCCAAGATGTCTCTCAGTTTTATATCATTAGAAGGTCTCCTTGGCCTACTCTATGGACTCATTCAATGTTAACTTCCTCCCCTTCTTTCACTAGCAAAATCTGGGCAAACATAAATGGCCCATGTTCCACTACATTAAAACCCTCCAAAAATTCACCACATTCCTCACTTTGAAATTGTATCTTCTGGCCTGTTTTTCTAAACTCAAGATTTCAAAACAAGTGTTTCTATGTTGATTGTGGCCATCATGACCCTCTTTGAGCTGAGATGGTTGCTCATTCCAGGTCTAGAACTTTCTCTTCATTTTCTACATTTTCTGCTGTTCCACTACATACCGAAGTGTTGAAAGTACATTAGCAGAATGTTTCCTTGCATCTTCCATTTAAGACTTATAATCTTTTTGCTATTGCTTCTTCAGGTCTTAGAAGCAGACTCCGAGAAATGCCTTTATCAAGAGTGTACTGTTCTTCTTTAATGTCCTGGCAAGTAACCTTGCCCAGCCTCAAAGCAAACCCAACTCCAGAAAATCTTGGATGAGATTCACTATTCTCTAAGCAACTCTCCAGACATCTCTGTTTCTATGTGTACCTGCCTCCAATGCAGTGAGGTTAGTGGAATGTGTGTGTTCGCAGCACTTGTTATGGTACATAGATAGAACACTCAGACTAACTCCACGTTCCTGCATGTACAAATATTCTTATTGGTTCTGTGCCACCAGGATTCATGCCTGAGTGCTATCAATGGTGCCAGAGTCCTGATCCCACACTTTGTACCTACTGAGCCCAAAATAGCTCTTAAATCGACATAGCATTCTGGAGTTTGTACAGGGCTCCATCTGTATCCTCTTGTGACCTTTACTATAAGTAATTGACACGACTCCATAGAAATCTGACACCAATTTATATAAATAGATTGCATTTTTATCTGAATTTAGACACCAAAACAAACAAAATAGCATACATTCACTGGGAACCAAACACCCATTTGTAGCGCCTGACTCTCAGAGGGTAGCGTTGCAGAGCAGTCTGAGGCTTACTCAAGGGAGGTTGTGTCGGCTAGTAATCGTCATTTGCAGGTGCGTAGAAATAACTCTCAATAATTGATTGTCCAGTCTGTACTTTGCTTTATAAAAGTAAGAGTACATTTATTGAACACACACACTACTCAATACTGTGCACCAATTTACAAATATACATATGCTGTTGGAATTACCTTGTGACATTGCATAACATCTCCACCCATCCCGCAAGGGGGGTGGGGTCAAGTGCCACCAAACCCATGTATGCACATCATCTTGCCCCCAATGTAGTTAGTTGAAAATATCCTGGAGCGAGGGCCCTGCGCACTAGCACCATCCCAGTGGCGACCCACCCCATTATCTCAATAAGCATTTAAAATAGGCAACCCTGCCTTTGTGACACCCTGACTGAGAATTTCCTACTAACCATGAAGTATACATCTCTACATCTTAAGGGCTATCAGTCTGGGTTCTTCACCTAAGCACAGCAGCAAGAATACATGTTTAAGAATCACTTTAGATTGACAGTACTCATCACATTTGTGGATCATTAGAATGCATTGCAATTACAGCCCCTAGAGGCATACAGCCAGACACCCTAGCAGGAATGTCTGACAACATAACCCCACTTTGCTTAAGACATCACCTTACACAGGTACTTCACATTACACCTGTGACTTTCAGCCTCTCTAAAAGAAATAACTGTTAGTAAATGCATTTCCTGTGCAATTACACCTCTTCACCTTCAGGGGATGCCCTTCACCAGACATCCCCAACTCAGTGTTTCATCCCATGGTGCACATCTCACTCCTCTTCCAGCTGTGAAACCAAAGTTCCAGCCCAGAAAGAGTTAACATGCTGGCTGAGCCCTAGAGGGGTTATTCCTTTCAAATTCCCATGAAACTTAGGGGGGGAAATGATTTTTATGCTGGGGGAGACTGCGTTGATCCTGCAGCTCCGCCTGCACCTCTCCAGCAAATGGGGTGGCCCCTCTCCTCTGGCGGCCACCAAAACGCCCAAAACCGTAGGTTTCCTCATGCCTTGCAAGGCATTATGGGGCGCTCCGTGTTCCTTGCCGTGAATATTCTATTAGTTGCTCTCCCGCTGCGTAGGGGAGAGCTGCGATTAGGCTGCCGACTGCCTCACCCCCTCTCCAGCTGTTGGAGGGCCCGGTACCACCCAGACTCCCAGGTGAGGAAATCTATGGCCCGGCCCGGTCCCACCCGGACCCCTAGGAAAGGGTTGGCAACTCGGGATGCCCACCCCCGGATGCTTCTTTCTTCAGGGAGGCCCAATCCCACCCGGGCCCTCCACCATCACCAGGCCGAAGGGCAGCCCGGGGTGCCCACCCAGGCTGCTCCTGCCGGCTCCCAGCTCAGCCCGCACCTCTGTGTGCGGCTGTGGGAACCGGCGCATCCATTCGAGTCTGCCCGCTCCAGTGGGCAGACGCGGAGACCTCCTCGGCCTCACCGGACCTCAAGGGGGAGTGAGAAGGCACTCACTCTCCTCCTTCCCGCACTTTGGCCCCGGAGATGGGGTCCAGGGCCCCTCCTCTCACTTTCGCGGGGAGCGCAGCTGCGCTCCCCATCTTTGCTTTTTTGGTGGGGGCCAGGGTGGCTCCTGGCACCCCGCAGCAGGACACCGTCGTGCTCCTCGGCTTTGCTTCGGGCCCGGGGATAGGGTCCCAGGCCCCTTGAGCAAATTTTTGCGGGGAGCGCAACGGCGCTCCCCCGACTTCATCTTCGCTGGGGGACGTGACGGCGCTCCCCCGCTTCCTCCTCCCTTGGCACATTTTCACGGAGAGCACGACGGCGCTCTCCGGCCTCATGTTCAGCAGGGGCCAGGGTGGGCTCCTGGCACCCCGCACGGGAACCTTCACGGGGAGCTTGACGGCGAACCCCAACTTTACTTCTTTTGTGGGCAGCCCCAGGGACCTGACCCACCCCAGGGGCACATCATGGACCGATGGCGGAGCCCCACGTGCTTTGTCGTCAGTCCTTCCAGAGATCAGTGGTTGCCTACTTTCTGGGGGGTATCTCCGCCCCCAGATGGCGGGTTTTGGTGATCTTGGCCTCTTCTTGCTCCTGGTCGCACACCTCAGCCACTGGGAGCACTCTCCTTTGCCCTCTGGGTCTCCCAGAGGGTGGATTCTGCAGGGAGCTGTCTTCACTGGCTCCCTTTGCCAGACATTCACCTGGCTCTCCTCCTGGGCCTCTCTTCTCCCTGTGCAGAGGCCCCTGCTTTTGCGCACTGGTACTGGACTCTTCTCCTGGCACTGTTCAGGATTCTGGAACAGTCTGGTGGGTGCCTCCTTCCAACTGCCCATTGCGCCAGGCTCCAGCACCCTCTGCCTCAGCAGACCACACCCCAGAGAGAGCTCCTCTTCCTGTGCAAGTTCTTTTAAGAGGTTAGGGTGGGGGCTGACAGGAAGTCTCTGTTTGCCCTATCACACAGCGACACATCACTTTGATGCCCCTGCTCCCTCCTTCCTGCGCTGACAGCACCCGACCGAGCCAATCATTGTGCTGCTCCCATGCAGTTTACTAACAAACAGCAAGAGAGCAGTGTCTAGACTGACTCAGTAGATGCAGGGTGGGACTGAGCAAAGTCAAAAGTGTTCTTCAACAGTGAGTCACTCGTGGAATGTGTGAGGTCCAGAATCGATGGATTCAGCACTTTTGTTAATCTGCTGAAAAGTAAGTGAAATCGGAATGTTGCAGAACCATTGATATGGTTGTTTTTATTAGAACAGCCAGTAGTAATTAATAATACCTACCTCTGTCTCTGGGCCCTGATGGGTAGAATGATACAGACATTAGCAAGGTGGCCCCTCAAATCCCTGAACCCTGGTTCTTCCACACCTGCTGCACTAATGATCAAATTATAGCATTGTCTCCAATGGCAAAGAAGCTCTATTGAACAAGATGTGGATACACCAACTAAACTCTGTCTGTTACGAGGAACATCCTTTACAACGCAACTTTTACCACGCAGTGCCTTTACAACACGGTATTTACAACGCAAACCATTACAATGCATTGCGCTGGGGGGCGCTCTAGGATAGGGAATATATTTAATTTACTATCCAACACCTTCCCTACTATCCACCGGGACTGGAGTTGGAATAGTAAATTAAACTATTCACTATCCATCACCCCAAAGCGCTATGCGTTGTAAAGGCATGCGTTGTAAATACCGCGTTGTAAAGGCATGCGTGGTAAAAGCATGCGTTGTAATGTCATACATCCGTCTGTTACATGTGTTAGAGAACAGCCTGCTGTCATTTTGTGATACAACAATGGGATACTCCACCAGAGCTGGTTTTATAACTCTGTTGGCTCGGTCTTTCATCATTTCAGGCTCTATGCGGGGTGGCCACGGGCTCTTTCAGTGCATTGAAACCGCAATGCAGTATTCGCGGGGGATGTATAAACTTTCATTGCACCAAACAATTTGTACAAAAGTTAGTCCACATTGTCAAGAAGCACTTTAAGGGTAGGATTAACATAATCGCACACACACTCACACTTCCTTGCCCTTGAGTATGCACGTGGCATGAATGAGAGGTGGTTAGTGGCACTGGTGCTTCAGCAGACATGACATGGTATCGTTTCCTGGCAGACACCCACCTGGCTAAGTGCCGGTGCTCTACTTCCAAGGGAAGTGGAATGACAAGCAGGCACGGACAGAGACACACACAGTGTTGAAGACATGTTTTGGGGCATTCTGTTAAACACAGGTATGTTGAATATGCAGCTGGTGGTCACATGATAACTGGACGACTCTGAGTGCTGGTATTGACTGACAGATGATACCAAATGAGTTGCAGTGAAATTGTCTACTCTAGGGGCATATTGTGTTTTTATTCCGTGACCATCGTTAGATATATTTAATGGTGGCAGCGGGGCTGTGGCAATGGGACGGATCTAATTGCAGGTACAATAATGCTGAGTGAAGTGAACAGTGGATAGAAGTGGACACATCAGTACTTCTGCAGACACTTTTGTGGTTCAGTTTCAAAACCACGCCCACCTCGTGTATGTTGATTCGGGGCCTTGGACCTGCTGTAAATGGGCAGCTCTAGGTATGGGCTGTTTAACTGAGTGGGGTGCAAAGAAAATGATTAGCATGGAGGCTTTTTTGGTAGACATGATGAGATACTTATTGTTCACTCTCTCGCACACAACAATCACAGGTGGCCGTGGGTCTGAGATACCGTGTTGGTTCCAGAATTGCACGGACAGGAATATATCATGAGGTGAAAAAAGGTCCTCGCCCTGCAGCCATGAAAGTTGTGGGTGCTCAAAGCAGCCAACGTTAAACCTCAGCCCTACCTCAAGGTAGAATCCAAGCTTTCGATCAAAGAAAAATTCCTAAGGCTACTGTTGGAGCAGCCAACGTTAAACCTCAGCCCTACCTCAAGGTAGGATCCAAGCTTTCGATCAAAGAAAAATTCCTAAGGCTACAGTTGGGAGTCGGTCCATTTAATCCGTTTTTGCCACCGTGGGAAGGAAGAGGGGGCGATCAGTTTTGCCGTCTGTGTGCGAAAGACACTCAGACTTTGATCCATATCATATGCATATGCAAGAAGTTAGATGACATCCGGAAAACACTGTTAAAACCATTATTTAACCAGCATGGAGTGAGGTCCTGTAGGCAGGCAGTGATGCTGTCCTTTAATCCAAGCTTGGTGCAGCTAAACTGTCGCCTTACAAAATTCTTCGATCTGATAGCATTGAGACTGAAAAACCCTGCTTCCAACTGTTAAGACCTACTATAGAGTGTCGTAGATGCTGTATTGGACTACTCCACAGGTTTAATCTAGAAAGTTTACATAATTGACTTTATACAGGCCTGTAAATCAGTGCCAGCGGAGCTAACTCATTCGAAACAATTTTATGTCTTTTAATCACAAAACAAAAGCATTTTTAACCTCATTGTAAATTGTTTTATTAATGCAAAATTTCTGAAATTAACCTAAATGTTCTGAATGCAATGGTTTTAATTAATCATGCATAATAAATTTACCTATTACCAATTTTTTCGTTACGGTAATGGAAATGAAATATTGCCTACTCAAAGTCACAATATTTTGTTCAAAAAACGTGTTAAAAATACAGCCATGATTTCAAACTATTGTTAAGTTGCTACTGACTTGCTTTAGTTTTCATGCCATAAATGACTTCTTTTTTGAGAGAGCATAACATAATATTGGGTAATACATTGCTGTTTTGGACAACGCAATGTAGTGTAATTAACAATAAAAGTAACGTTGTCACAGAGCTTCATTGGCCCAGCCCTGGTGAAAATAAGAAAAAGTACCCATTTGACTGCTGTTGGGTAGTAAAATACAGCAATCATCAGGGTCTTCTTAGGACTTGGCCTCTCACGGTACTTTCCCTGACACACCTTCAAAGAAAATGGTAGTCAATTAAAAAAGAGGTGAAGTTTTATGTCAGTGAGTACAACAGCCCGGCTATGGACTATTAAAATAAACAAATACTGACCAAGTCTCCTTTTTGCATGCACAGTTTAGAAACACCTCGTGTAGAGCCAGTTTACTGCGTATGCTGTCGTGATATTGCAGGCTTCATTTTGAAAGAGAAGTGGATATTTAGTTCTGACTACCTGCAATCGAAAACGTGCTCTTTGGTAATGGATCAATGGGTCATTTTATTTCTTTGTGCCTGTGGCTGCTGTACGCAGCAAATATCTGAAAACTTGCATTAAATACACGTATTTTCTGATTGGATGTTTAGAAAGAAAGCTAAAATGCCAAAAATCTATAATAGTGGGTGACACCCTGCCTTGACCTTCCGGCCTCTGCGTTCTTGTTGATAGCTAATTTGTATCTAAATATAGAACTTACATAGAAGGAAGTGAGGAGACAGACATATGGGCGAGGTGATATATTTGTTAATGTAAGAACATTAAAGAACATTAAAGGCTGAAGTTCGATGATGGCTCTTTTTAAACAAAAAAAGGGCTCAGGAGGGATAATGTACTAAATACAGGTGATATCGCAAACATGCAAGTTATCCGTAACTAAGGATCATTTTGGGATGGACGTTGATTGCGAGCAGGGATTATTTTGTCCAGAAAAACATTGATGTTTCAGGACAGGGTTTAATGCATTGTGTTTGCAGTGTGGCATTCAGTTCTCTGGTTATACTAAATAAGCAGCTGCCTACATCATTATAGTAGGACATTTCTTTATTGATGTCACAGCTACAATTTCACAATTGCTTTATTAACCTTGCTTTCACAAATTTGCATGAAAATGTACCATTTGCACACTCTCTCCCCCGACCACCCCCTTGCCATCTACTCCCCAACCCTCCTCATGATGTTTGGGCTCACGCTCTACACTTGCTCACCACAGGGAACTCATCCCAAACTTTTACACCAACCACTTTCAAATGTCGTCAGCCGCCACTGGGGCTGGGCTCTCCCGTCCTGTCCCTGCAACAATTACTCAGAACAAAGTACCTTACACATGTTTTTTTGTCGTTTTTGCATGAAACCAAGGAGAGAGCTGATCATTCAAGTACTCAAATATTTACATTTTGTACAATGCAGGGTTGCACTTGTCTTTCTTCAACAACTTCACACAAGTGTTATATACAACTCTGTAGCCAGGTTTTTGGAACAAGTTCGGAAAATCAGGAAAGGTCTTCGCTAGATAAGATTTCTTTTATCCAGGCACGTTGTATAATACCATACATTTTATGAGTAATTGACTGTCTTAGATGTTTGTATTATTATGACACCCGTATTTTAATGTTTTATCATAAGGGTATGAATGTTATTCTTTGTGATTATGCATGAACTTTTATGTTTTACTGAATACAGAAATTGGCTGGCAAAGTAGCAGCTGCCAGGACTTGCACATAACTCAAAATTAAAAATGTTTTTTAAAGACCGTGAGTGGTGGTGTTTAAA
Organism: Lissotriton helveticus; assembly: GCF_964261635.1. Taxonomy (NCBI): domain Eukaryota; kingdom Metazoa; phylum Chordata; class Amphibia; order Caudata; family Salamandridae; genus Lissotriton; species Lissotriton helveticus. Next base: position 1,759,533,365 of record NC_136061.1, read on the forward strand.
GAAGGAGTGGATTGGGGAGTGGGAGGGGGGTTAGTTGGTAATGGCAATGGAGCAGCAGAGGCACTTGAGTCTTGGGGAGCAAAACAAATGAAAATGAAAGCCAGTGAAGGGTGGCAATAGCAATTAATTAACTTTTGTGTAGATGAGGGAGCAATGTGGAGGGTGCAAGGGGCAGGGGGTGGGGTGTGTTGGGTGAAAACAGCACGAGGGAGAGTACTAGAAAGAAATGCACTCTCATGGAATTCGAAAACAAGTGCACTCTCGTAGTTTGGAAAGAAAGATGAAAAAAGTTTCATAAATGTGATCAATGGAAGGATACAAGTCAGAGAATTAAATTGATGGTAAAGAGACTATGCTCCAGGGGAGGGAGAAACATAAACATTGGAAGGCAAACCATCAAATAGTAACCAAGCAAAACAAGCATTTACAATGCAATGGTCTCGGCATTATTAAAAGGTAGAGCTATTGGCATTGCTCATGACATTTTTTTAAAAACATAAATAAATGGTATTGTCATTTACAATGGCAATAATTGAGCATTAGAGAGTAGTAGAAAGTAGTGGAAAGTATTCGCGGACACAGAGCCACACACACACAGAGCCACACTCACTGTCCCACACACACTCACTGTCCCACACACACTCACTGTCCCAAACACACACTCACTGTCCCAAACACACACTCACTGTCCGCCACACACACTCACTGTCCCACACACACACTCACTGTGCCACACACACTCACTGTGCCACACACACACTCACTGTGCCACACACACACTCACTGTCCCACACACACCCACTGTCCCACACACACTCACTGTCCCACACACACACACAGTCTCTCACACACACACACTGTCTCTCTCACACACACACACACTGTCTCTCTCACACACACACTGTCTCTCACACACACACTGTCTCTCTCACACACACACACTGTCTCTCACACACACACACTGTCTCTCTCTCACACACACACACTGTCTCTCACACACACACACACACACTGTCTCTCACACACCCACACTGTCTCTCACACACACTGTCTCTCACACGCACACACACTGTCTCTCACACACACACTGTCTCACACACACACTGTCTCACACACACACTGTCTCACAAGCACACTGTCTCACACACTGTCTAGGTTGGGGTTCGCCCACTTAGTACGGTTTATGGAGCACAGTGTTTGCGGGGACCCCCTCCATGATGCACCGACACAGAACAGGCAGGAGACACATTACTTAAAAAAACAATCCACTCTCCTGAACCATCAGAGTCCATAAGATTAAAGCGAAAAGCAAAGACTCACAGATAGGCGCGATCAAATTTAGAGTTATAATGGTGCCCCACTGAAACTGGAAGAGCTGAAGAGTGTTCTATGACGAGCTACATTTAAAGTGCGAAACTCGAGCATCATACGTGCAGTTTCCGCACTCAATTATTAGTTTATACGAATACAGTCCCTGCACCCCCAAAGCGGGGGGCAGAAAATCGAGCACAAGGCAACCCAGGGGGTTGGGGAGGGGGGCAGAAGTCAGTTAAGTTAGCACCACCCCAGTCCATGTATCGTGATTTACTCAGTTTACAGTGTGCACAATGAGACAGCGGAAGACGAGGGTAGCCACAGTCACATGGCAAAATCAACATGGTTGACACACAAAAACCATAGATTTCAGCGAGCATTTAGTCAAGGAGTATATACATAAAATTAAACATTTAAAGAGGCTGGACAGGACTGATATTGACAAGTGGCACACTCTGGAGCAGATATGTGCTGATAAGCTAACAATTAACTAAATTTCCGGATCCCAGGACACAAGAGAACAACACTAAAATGTCAATGCAATGGACAAGGAAACTATATAACACAACCTGGGCAATCTAACTAAAAAGCTTTAAATCAACTGTAGCTGCTCTCAACTATCAATCAAAAAATGTAGATTTACAAGTGGACTCGCAAAATATGCTAGCAGTATTCATATCTGGGATAGAGAGAAAACTCGACAACTTAAGCAATGTGGTAAAGTGTGTGCAAGAAGACAGAGACGGGCAGGAAGCAAAGTGTTTGTATTCCCAATATTGGATAAACCCAGCGGCCCCCCAAAGCGGGGGTTAGGGGGCAGAAAAGCGGGGGTTGTGGGGCAGAAAAGCGGGGGATGCGGGGGCAGAAAAGCGGGGAGTGTGGGGGCAGAAAAGCGGGGGGTGGGGGGCAGAAATGCGGGGGGTTAGGTTGGCCAGAAATGCGGGGGGTGGGGGGACAGAAAAGCGAGCACGAGGCAACAGGGGGGGGGAGGGGCAGCAAAGCGAGCACAACGGTCAGCTGGCCTCGTACACGGTGCGCCGAGGAGATCATATTAAACAAGATTAAGTAAAGCTCGAGACATGTAAACAGGAACAGCATAGTTACCATAACACACTTGAAGCTGGGCGTATTACAATAAACAATGGCATGCAACGGACTGGTGAAAGGCACGTTCCGGGACTGCTACAAATCAAACACGTCCAGGTCCCGGAAGGAGCTGTCTGCATGACAAGGGCTCAGCCTGGAGCCTCGCACGTTCACTGAGTATGGGCTCTTTAACTAGCGGCGCCACGGGCTCTGATGTTCACTACCACACCTCTGGCGGCAAAAGGGAGATTCCAATTGTCAGAAAAAAAGTTTTTAAATAAAACTCCGTAGCTGGCGGAACATGGTGGAAAAGGGGGTTGAAAAGCAATTCTCCATAGAGCTTACAGTAACGAGGTGCGCAGAGGGCGCGGCCTACAGAATCCACGGTGGAAGTAAGTCGGGCATATCCCTTCAAAGCGCAGTGACGCAAAGACAGGCGCCTGACGAAAGAGGCCCTCTGCAGCTCACAGTGGCAGTGAGAGGGACCAGGGAGACAAGCATTGGCCGCGCGGCCAGTAACAGAAAAGCTGCGCAGCCGCGAAATGAAATTAAAACAAGAGGTAGCAAAAGGTACATTACAGGAGGAATAGACTAGGACGTTAAAAAAAAAGAGACAGAAACGCCCAAATCGCATCAAGCCGGGGAAAAGAGTATGGGACCTCGGCGAGAGGGAGGGTTTGGGGGGCGGGACTTAAAAAAAGAGGCAGAAACGCCCACGGATCGCATCAAGGCGGGTAAAATAGTAATTGACACACATCTCTTCCAATGGCTAGCCTCCATTTACGAAGCTAGCCAATGGAAGAGAGAGGCGTGTTGAAGCACCACTGTTGAACTCATTAAATCTTCGGCTCCGCCCCCCACAGCTTCGCTGTGGGACGGTAGCCTCGACCTAAAAATGAGTGACAATAAAGCAAATCAAAGATAAGCACTGAGCAAGTTGTAAATTCACTCTATATTTTTGGGGTGGTCCACAAGAAGCATTTTTCAACCAGACAGGTAAACTTTGTCTGTTATTATATGCAAATTTGCAAGTTGTATACAATCATTGTAAACTGTCTCTGTTTTCATATCCTGCAAAAATGCCTATGGTCTTTTCTGACTTTTTGTGGTTGAAGGTCTGCAATTAAATGTAAACACATGAGGACAAATCCTACCGCTGCTTTATTAGGAATCACTTGTTAAAACAATGCTGATTTGGAGATTAGGTTCTTGTCGCTCAATAATTATTACCTTAATACTTATGCCTCGTGGCCCTCTGCCAAGGCTGTTAACACCCTCTGCTGAAGGTGTCACCTGCATGTAATTGTCCATCACGCCATTAAGAGCAGGCACTCAGGGCAAAATTGTGGAATAAGGGCATAAGGTTTTAACAGCGCTTAATGACGGATAGCAGGAAGGTAATGAGCCTATTAGAACCTGTTGCTGCTAATCGCCCCTAAAATAAGCAAAAACACACTGTCTGTCCTTGACTGCCTCCTGCCTCTGCTTCTCGCTCTTTAATGAACTGAAAATATAGGCAAAGAGCAGCTGCTAATGACTGCATTCTAAACATTTGCATTGGCTACATCAGTCTCGCTGTTCATTACATGGTGCTAATGAACCCTTACCCTATGATCATAGTCCATATTGTTCATGTCAAATGTAAATTTCAAATGCATCATAAACGTGCGCAGTAAGTTATCTCCTCTGTCACTTTTCCACAAAATGTTTCCCCAAATTCAAATAGTCCGTTTCATCTCATTGCAAAAGAGTTCTGTTGAGCAGTGTCTAAAACCAGTCCCTCCAGAGGTCTTTGCAAGATACCACCGCTCTTTACAGTGTAGGTAAATGAAGTACACTGTGTCGAGAGTGTCACAAATCCCCAGAGAAAGATAGAGGCAGTGACTACATAATACTCTCTTTTTTTGTGGTAGCGTGGGCGAGCAGTTATGCTCATCAGAGAACAATGTTAAGCATTTGCTGTACTCGGATGCAATAAATAAGACACACACTGCAGAATAAACCAGAGACCAATGTGGTAAAAAAGAACGCAATCTTTATGTAAATTTTAAGAAGCAAGATTTCAAATCGGAAATATACTTTGTAAAGTTCAAAACACTCAGATGAATACTTTGTATTCGAAATAAATGCAGTGCAGTTCACAGTATGTAGTACTCTCAGTATCTAGTCACACGGGAGGCGTTACTGTCAAATATTTACCATCACGGTCAGCGGAGGAAGCCAGGGAGGTCTATAGCTGTAATGGAGTTCAGTCGTCCACCAACTCAGTTAACATCGCAGTCGCCGCCAGCAGGTGGCACTAGTTCTACGGAAGCACTGCTAACCCAGTGGCTGCAGTTGATGGGATGAAGGACTAGTCTTGGATGGTGGAGTACTGCTGACACGGTTACCCTTGCGGTCGCCAGAAGGAGGTTTCCGCAGGGAGTTTCAGAGGACTACGCTACCTGGGACAGTTAAAGGTCTTCTTCAACGGCAAGGTAAAGGTCTTTGGAGGCCCAGGACCCGGGTACAGCAGGAGTCGAACTGCACCTGTAGCAGGAGTACCAGAAGTCGTGGGTGCTGGATGTCGGAGTTCACAGGAGGTGGTCCGGCCACAGGTGGGTTGCAGGGTGAACCGCCACAGGGGAGAGGTGGACGTGTCAACATTGCGGCTTCTGCCATCAAGGCCACCAACAGGAGGGTACAAGCTCTCAGGAGTGGGGCAATTCCAGCATCAGTTGCTGTGATGAGGAATATATGATGATACAACGAATTCCGCTGCAACGCATGCCTTTACCACGCATGCGTTACAACGGAATTCGTTTACCACGCATAAACATTTCCTCGACTATTAGCGTGGTGACGTCATACGTCGTTCGCAGAAAACGGCATTTTTTTCCCGATTTCTCTTAACGACTATGATGCCGACGTGACTTATGGTGAGTTGTTTTATTTGGGGGGGAGACCCCCCCAAGCCCCCCCTTTATTTTTTTTTTCCTTTACCACATATGCCTTTACTACAAACATCGTAGTAAAGGCATGCGTGGTAAAGGCATTAGTGGTAACCACGCATGCGTTGTACTGCATGCGTGGTTAAAGATTACGTGGAAACGGCTTCGTTGTAAAGGCCGTTTCCCGTGATGAGAGGATCTCTCAAGGTGATGGAGGCATGCTACAAAGTTTCTTTACAGTGGTGAGTTGCGACGACATAAGTGGTGGTCCTCAACCACCATGGTTCTTTACTGCCGGTCTCTGGGGAGTACAGCCTCTAGCCTAAAGGGAGGTTTGTGTCAATTTGCAAATCCTGGAAAGTCTCCGGGGTTTCTTGGAGGCCCTGCAGGTTTCAGGAAGGACAGCTGGCCCAGTAGTCGAGTCAGGGTTTTTGCCAGTCTCCGGTGCAGCAGGGCTCAGTTCCTGGTCCGTCAGCAGTCTTCTTCCATCGTCTTCTTTTTGTCTGTCGAATCTGTAGTCAGGCCCTTGGGGAGCCACCTAATTACTGAATTTAGGGGCATACAGGTAAGAGCCAATGGCGTAAGGGTGGGCGTAGTTCGCTAAGTAGCGTTACGCGAAGCTACGCGAAGTGCACTTCGCACTACGCAAACTTCACGTAGCACTACGCGAGCGGCGTAGTAGCATGTTCGCACTGTGCAAGATGTGTTTTCAAGGATTGCACAGTGCGGACAAGCACCGGGCACTGTGCAATCATTGAAAACGGCATCTTGCACAGTGAGAGCTGTAGTTGTCTGCTGCTCGAGTAGATTTTTACTCGAGCAGCAGCTTTCTCAACGCGAACTGGTAGTTTCTCACCGCTCGCGAACATGCTCAACCACTCGCAATGAGAAACCTGACCTGCCCGCGTTGAGAATCTCGCCGGGATGTCATTTTGCTTGCTCGCGGTCCCGAACATGACGTTGAGGACCGCAAACAAGCAAAAAATGACCGCTGCACTACGCTACGCTGAACTACGCGTGTTCGCACTGTGCTACGTGCAGCTCGCATAGTGTGAAGTTGCGCAAACTTCGCAAACTACGCGGGCGTAGCGTAGTGCTTCGCCCAGGGTTACCAATGGGCTGCTTAGCCATAGGGTGACTACACCCTCTTTATGTGCAACCCACGTGGTGGGTGGGAATATACTGACTACCAATAGGCTACTAACACCATCCTTAACATGGTGAATAGTGAAAAGTGGGGTTTACCTCACCTGCCCCACCTGAGGGGTGGTACAGGGTGAAGGTAGACCCGCCTCCTATTTTATCTAATTTTCTGACCAGTCCTTCTGCCAAAAGTGGGGCAGGACTGGGTGGGCTCCTACTGCTTCTGACAGCAGCAGCTGGGGGCAGGGTTCAAAGGCTGCAGGGCCTTTGAAGTAGCCTATTAGGCCAAAGCGGATCCTGCAGGGGGGAAGGTTCCGTCCATCATTTGTTTATGTAGCACTTTTCACCCTAAGTGGGATTGGTATGCCAATACGTGGATCCCTTGCTCTCTGTGCCACTGGATTCAAGCTAGCCCAGCTGATGACAGGTAATACCCCGATACCGGTCCGAGGATGCTTGTTTCTGGTCCAGGGAGGACCTTGCTTGGCAGGTCGGGCTGGACTGTTTCCATGAGGAACAGGGTCAAGACTGATTTGCATATGGCTGGGTCTAAACTGGGTTGGCATGGTGAGCAAAAGAATGATGGATTTAACCCAGATCTCTTGATTCGGGTGAATGCATGATTTTTTCAGCATTCCGTCTATCATTGTTTATGTAGCACTTTTCGCCCTAAGTGGGACGGGTATGCCCAGACGTATGCCCAAACTAGGGCAGCATGATGACCAAAAGAACAAGGGATTTAACCCACTTCTCTTGACTGGGGACGAATGCATGATTTATTCAGCATTCCATCCATCATTTGTTTACGCAGTAACGGCACGGGCCACGGTGGGAGAAGTCAATCCAGGAGAGCTCCGGTCGGAGCGAGTTTCCCACCGAAATCCGCGAAATGCTGAAAATCGGGTGTCTTCAGGCCCTGTTGCTGGTGGATATGCGGCCCCTCCGCCTGATGTGGGCCATGGCGGGTTCGGTCTTCCGGTTTAAAATCCAGTCATCCACATCCAGAAATCGAATCAGTCGCAATCGAATTGAGAATGAAATCCGAATCGAATGGAATCGAATCGAATCAAATGAATGAATCCTGCTCCCCCAGCCCCTTTTGAAGGAGGGCTCCACAGGGCAGACGGTCTGAACTGGCCTGCCCCCCACGTCTGGTGATTGTGCAAACTAGAAGCAATGAGCGTGTGAGCACCCACCTCCTCACTCCCGGGGACCGGTAAGAAGCCGGGGACCGGTAAGAACCGCATGGGGGCGTGCGCCAGGTTGCACTCAGCCTAGCCCAAATGCACTGATGCACAGGGAGTTGTCTTTTTGTGCATAAAGCACTGGCGTAATGAAACTTGAACACCCCCACCTCACAAAGTGCAAGGGGGGAGGTGCCCATGCTCTGTACCCAGTTAGGAGCTCTCAGGCCTGTCCTTGCCCAGAACCAGAGAGGGCCCCCTGGAACTTGCTCCCCCCCAACCCCCCCCCCCCCCATTCCCCCCCAACCACTGCAGGGGCTGCAGGGACTAATGTTAGGCCACTGCATGGAAGCCCATGTCGATTTACCAGGCCTGGTTACATCATTGAAGCGCAAGTAACATTTGATTCCGGAGGCCCAGCCTGTCCTGAATACACCAAGATCGAAGGTGGCGCACACTGGTGAATGAGATGCCGCCTGTGATTGGCAGCCAGCAGTCTCCACTGATGGTCAGTTAGAGATCTCCCAACTTATAGATGGGAAATCATAATTAAAGGAAGCTAGAACCCTATTTATTCACTGTGTGGCTCCCACACTGCCACATCCAAACGACTCATCCCGCCCCCAATTAAAAAAACACAATAGCTTCGGTAATTCTGGATTGCCAGGGTTCGTTCCATGCCTTTGGTGGTGAAGGAGGAAAAGAAAAGCCACCCTCAAACTCACCCCGTGGTCCTCTTAAGTTCCACCTCCCCAAGCCAATTTTCCTTGTGTTTTGCTCATAGCTCCATAAGCCACTCGAAGTCAGCTAAAGACTCAAGCGATGCTTAGAAACTGGGCCAAGCACTTGACATGTAGCTCAGGTCATCAGGCTTTTACAGTATACACTATTTCCTTTTTTGGAAAAAGTGCATTGGTTTGCTTTGATCCGATGCATGGATTCAGTGCTTTGGGTGCTCGGTTAGCCTCAACTGTGCCAGTGGAGCAGGTTTTTGTTACAAAGAAAGATTTTCATAGGAAGAGTATGAAGATGTGTGAAGTTTTGTAAAGTTGTGCTTCTGTAAAGGTTTTTTTTAATTTTGTTTATAGCTTTAAAAGTGAGTTTATAGTATAGGATAAGATGGGTTCTGATTCTGAATTCAGCAGGCCCGGTCTCCAGATCAGGTGCAGTGTACACTGGAAGCAAGAGCAAGAAGGGACGTCACGCTATCGGTAGCGCTGTTGGACTATTGATGGGACTACCAGGCCCAGATTGTCAAAGGTGTAGGTCAACCAACGCCAAACCTTTTCTGGGATTCACAAACCAACGCAAATTGGTATTAGTTAGTGGCATACCTAGACCTATGTCCCTTGCATTTGCCGCCCATGGCCATGTGTAAGAGTGGAGGGGGGGGCTGCTGCCCCTAAAACTCATGCCCCCCATGGCAGACCGCACCCCTTTGCTACACCATTGCTATTTGTGTTGGTTTGTGTGGCAAAGAAACGCAAAACAGCACAAAATGCTGCTTTGAATTACTTTGTATCAAGGGGGCATTACATGGGTGGTGCAGGGGTGTACCCGTGCTAACACCCATGCTTTATGATGCTAAACCCTATTCTCAAACATCAGTAGAATGGGTTTAGCGCCCAAAATTCACGCATCTGAAAAGCAGACAGGAAACTGAGAAATGTTTTCATTTCTCCTTAATTTTATAACTTTGTATGCTTGCTGCACTGTGCAGCACATATACAAAGTAGGAAAAGCTTTTTCACTTGTCTAAGCATAGTATTTTGTAGAGGAAGGGTACCCATCCTGTAAAAAATCTATTCAAGACTGACCCCCGCCCCCCCCCCCCGCGCTATGGCGTCAATGTGTGTGCCTGGCACTCGGCAGCTGAAATCAGCACCCATGCAAGGGAGAGGGGAGGAGATTTCTTTGTGAATATGGTGCTCTCCTGCTCCCTCCCTGTCGCACAACCCAGCGCAGCATCTTTGGCTGCTGTGCTGCTTTACCTGACACCCATGAGAATCTGGGCCTTAGTTCCTCATCAAGTCTCCCACACTTTGAATTTGACATGCACATGACTTCTCAGCACTGCTGCCGCACTTTAAATCGAACAGTGCTGACACTTCATAAGAGGGAGTTTGTTCCTGTTATGGGGCAGTAACGGCACTGTCGTGATGGGATGGCCCACTCTGAAGTGAGCAGAGCTAGATGTTGTCATCAGTGCTGGTGGAAGAGTTATGGGGCACCAATTCGCACAGCATAACAGGACTGCTGTACTTTAATTAGGACAGTGTAGCCTCATCTCAGCAGGACAGTTTAAAGGGGCACTACCCAGTGTGTGTGGGGGGTGGGGGAGGGCTCCTATGCTTAGAATGGGCCTGTAACCAGGGGCGGCCTGGGAACAGCAACCTGCCATGGCAGATTGCTGCTCAACTGGCCCAGGGAGGGGGTGTGATGCTAGTAAAAAGGGTTGTATGTTCTTACAACGAACTCCGTTGTAACGCATGCCTTTACCACGCATGCGTTACAACGGAATGCTATTTTCACGCTTATCCTTCTCCACGTGTTTTTCCGTGGTGACGTCATACGTAATAAATAAAAAACTGCCGTTTCCTTCTTCTGCGACGCCGATTGCCTGCACATCTCGACTAAAGGTTAGTGTTTTTATTGGGGGGGGGAACCCACCCCCCTTTTATTATTTGTACCCTTTACCACACATGCGTTTACTACGTACCTCGTAGTAAACATATGCGTGGTAAAGCCTTTCGTTGTAACCACGCATGCGTTGTAATGCATGCGTGGTTAAGGTTTTCGTTGAAACGGCCGCGTTGTAGTGGCCGTTCCCCATTCAAAAGCACTGCTACTGCTTTTGTTACTTGGGGCGATATTGCAGCACTGCTGCAAAAACGCCAGCCCCCAGTGACAAAACCGGCCCCCATGGCTAGAAAACCGTCCCTCACCCATTTGGCCCACCGGGGAAACACCCAGTGCCCGCTATGGCCAGTCCGTCCCTGCCTGTAACTCCTCTCCCTAACAGGAATCCCCAGGGTTAGCGTGACTCTTTCAGAGTCTCTTAAAGGGGCAGCTAGGTTTTTGGGGGCTATTACCAGTGCACCCTGGTAATGCTATTATTCCTGTAATTGAACAGGAGCAGAACTTCTTGATGTGATGTTTTTAAGGTGAAAGTACCAGAACGCCTCCGCAGATATGACACATTCTTATACTGTCCCAGAACCTCATTATGTAACAGTTGTTTTTTTTTTTATTTGGCAATATCAAGTCCTCTCAGTGGACTGACGTTTCTTGGCAGTGCAACCCTGATAGTTGTTTCAAGTGTCAAAGAGGCCAGTTTTTGAATGGGCATGGAGTGCCGACTCCTTGCTGTAGAGTCTTTGGTGACTCAGTAACCACGCGGACAATTACTTCAGCAAGGAGCTTCTTTATTCATGACCTACAAGCATGGTGGTCAGCAGTGAACTGCCCTTTCGTCCCCCAGCTCCTCCCTTTCCTCCCGCCCTCGGCCTTCCCTCGGGCTGGTCCTAGTGCCTGACCAGTGTGGTCACTGGGCACTGCCAAAAACGAGATTCCCGGCGGCCATCTTGAAGTCAGGCAGTCTCGACCAATCCCCTGCGAGGGATTTCCAGTGGCCATTTTGAGGTCAGGCAAAGGCCCTAAAGTAACGAACAAGCACTGGCAAGTGCAGCAAAGAAAATAAACAAGCACTGGTGAGTGCACCGAAGAAAATAAACAAGCACTGGCGAGTGCAACGCAGACAATAAACAAGCACTGGCGAGTGCAACAAAGAAAGCAAACAAGCACTGGCGAGTGCAACGGAAAAAAAACAAGCACTGGCGAGTGCACCGAAGAAAATAAACAAGCACTGGCGAGTGCAACGCAGACAATAAACAAGCACTGGCGAGTGCAACAAAGAAAACAAACAAGCACTGGCGAGTGCAACGGAAAAAAAAAAAAACAAGCACTGGCGAGTGCACCGAAGAAAATAAACAAGCACTGGCGAGTGCAACGCAGACAATAAACAAGCACTGGCTAGTGCAACAAAGATACCAAACAAGCACGGGTGAGTGCAACGAGACCGGACAAGAGAGTATACACGGACTGAAACAGACGTCAGGCACTACGAGCAAACAATGGCCGACACTGCCCCTGAGAGCATGTCGAGAGCATCTCTCCTCCGGCGCCCTGAACCCTTCATTATCGAATCTGGCAGGAGCATGAGCCTGCGGTGGCACGAATGGATTGAAGACTTTGACGACTTCATAAAAGCATCCAAGATAACTGACGAGGAAGGACAACTACTTTTCCTCAGGAACCTGATTGGCAGGGACGGAGGCCGGGTCCTGAAAGAACTGCCAGAAGAATCGCTGGAGTCTTACACAAAAGCACGGGAAGCCCTGGACGGTAAATTCCTACACAAAAAGAACGTCGACTATGAGCGGTACACCCTCAACAGAGCTGTGCAAGAGAAAGGTGAACGAATGGAGGAGTTCGTGACTCGTCTGAACCGCCTAGCGAAACACTGCGAGTTTGACAAGTTTTCAAAGGAAGACGCTCTGCGACTAAGAGTCATAAAAGGCTGCCTCTCCGAACCATTGAGACGTAAGCTGCTGAAGAAAAGCTACACACTAGCACAAATCGTGGACATGACGAGAGTAGAGGAGCAAGCTGACGATTCGCAAAAAGCATGGAAAGCGGGAAAAGCGAGAGACCGGAACAAGCCTTCAGGATGCAATCTCGGCACGAACATAGGCGGTCTCCGCCACGTGATCGCTCGTCCAGGTTTAAGAAACACCACCACCAGTCCCACAAAGGGCACAAAGACACGAGATACACGAAAGGACGCTCGGACAAGCACACCAAATGTTCCCGATGCGGCTACGACTATCCACATGCAGATGCATGCCCAGCGCTGGGTGAGCAATGCCGGAAATGTGGGAGGGACAACCATTTTGAAAGTATGTGCGGGGCAGTGCCGAAGAGTGATCACAAGGGAAGCCACCGACGATACCCAGACAGTCGCCATCATGTCAGGGCTGTCGAAGCCAAACGTGACTCATCTTCTGGGTCGTCACAATCAAGCGACCGCTCCTGCAGGACATGTCAGTCTCGGCGATCATCCTCAAGAGAATCTCAATCTCCATCACCCGTTCCCCGAAAAGAATACCTCAATCGGGTGGCAGACCTTGACCAACTAAAGGAATACCCGCGCCTGGATATCAACATTGGCTCTCACCCCACGCAGTTTGTGCTCGATAGTGGGGCAACGCTAAACTATCTACCAGCCGCTGAATATCACCGGATGAATCCTCCGCCCGAACTAATGGAGGCCCATGTGCAGGTGTACACGTGGATGGCTGAAGAGCCACTGACATGCCTGGGAAAGTTCGAAACTGACCTTTCGTATGAAGGTCAGACAATACCAGCGTACATCCATGTCATTGAAGGGCCCGAAGCCGACTGCCTCCTGAGCCTGGCAACTGCCGAACGGCTGAAACTGGTAGATATCCTATTCAGAGTCACTGACAAACAAGCACTCATCCGAAAATTCCCAAAGCTGTTCCAAGGCCTAGGAAAACTGAAGAACTGTCAAATAAAACTACATATAGATGACCAAGTCACGCCGGTGGCGCAACACCACCGAAAAATCCCATTTCATCTACAAGAAGCCGTGGGGAAGGAACTCAGAGACCTGCTAGAAGCAGACATCATCGAGAGAACGGAAGGGCCGACCCCGTGGGTCTCCCCGGTCGTGGTAGTCCCAAAGAAAGGAGAAACAAGCCACGTTCGTCTGTGCGTAGACATAAGAGCGCCCAATACGGCCATCGAAAGAGAGAGACATCCTGGACCACACATCAGTGACATGATCACGTCCCTCAACGGAGCAAAGATATTTTCAAAACTGGACCTCAACAAAGGATACCATCAACTAGAGTTGCATGAAAGGTCTAGATACATCACAACATTCTCGACACATCTTGGCCTATTCAGATACAAGAGGCTAAGTTTCGGAGTGTCATCAGCAGCAGAGATATTCCAAGAGGCCATCAGGAGAACAATACACCACATCCCACAGGTTCTGAACTACAGTGATGACATCCTCGTATACGGAGCAATGACAGCTGAACACAACAAAGCGCTGAATCAGGTCTGTCAAGCCCTGATGGACGCGAACCTCACACTTAACAAAGCTAAATGTGAACTGCACAAACCAACACTAAAGTTCTTTGGACACCTATTCTCTGGAAATGGAATGAAACCTGACCCAGAAAAGGTAGCAGCGCTAAACGACACACCAAGCCCGAAGGACGTGGGCGATATACGCTCATTCCTAGGTATGGCCAGCTACTGCTCCAGATATATTCCCGACTATGCTACACTAAGCTACCCGCTGAGGAAGCTCACTAAACAAGGGCAACCCTTCCAGTGGTCCACCCAGTGTGAAGGAGCATTTCGCGAAATTAAGAGAACTGTTGAATCAGCAAAGAACTTAGCATACTTCAACCCCACAATGAAGACGGAGATAACGGTAGACGCCAGTTCGGTAGGACTAGGAGCCATCCTAGCACAGTATGACAGGGTAGAAGACCAAAGGCACATAGTAGCGTATGCGAGCAGAAGCCTGACGGACACAGAGAGAGCCTACTCGCAACCAGAAAAAGAAAGCCTGGCGGTTGTCTGGGCGTGTGAACACTTCCACATCTTCATCTTTGGGAAGCACTTCACACTCATAACTGATCATCAGGCCCTAATCACAATCTTTGGAAACCCGAAAGCAAAAATGCCACCAAGAATAGAGCGGTGGGGCCTAAGACTGCAAGAGTACACATACACCATTATCCACAAGCCAGGCAAAGATGCAAACCCGGCCGACTACATGTCACGACTCCCCATCAAAGACAACAAACCAGAACAATCAATAGCGGACGAATACATTCACTTCGTAGTGAATCAAGCGAGGCCTCCGGCTGTACCTCTGGAGGCCATCTGCGACGCGACACAAACGGATGCCACCCTGCAAGAAGTGAAAAACATGATCCAAACCAACGGCTGGAGACGCCAGTCAAGCAATGGACAAAACGACACAGACATGGCGGCATTCAAACATGTCCATGAAGACCTGTCGATCGCCGCCAATGGACTCATTCTACGAGACAAGAGAATAGTAATACCACGACAACTCAGACAAGGAGTCATCCACTTAGCGCATGAAGGACATCGGGGTGTGGTAGCTACAAAAAGAGCACTCCGCGAAAGGGTCTGGTTCCCAACCCTAGATCAGATGGTGGAGGCGACATTGAAGGACTGCCCGCAATGTCAACTCGTAAGTCGTCCGGACCCCCCTGCACCGCTACAAATGTCCCCACTCCCGGAGGGTGTCTGGCAACACATTGCCATTGATTTCTTCGGGGCAATCAAATCGGGCCAATATGTCCTAGTTATCATGGACGAATACTCTAGATTCCCCATCGCCCAACTGTGCGCTTCCACGAAAGCATCAAGTACCATACCCATCCTAGATGAGGTCTTCGCCGCATGGGGAATCCCCCTAGTGGTGAAGTCGGACAATGGACCACCGTTTAATAGCCACGACTTTGCTGAGTTCGCACAACACCTCAACTTCACACACCGCAAGATCACGCCACTCTGGCCACAGGCCAATGGAATGATTGAACGCTTCATGGCCACGATCAAGAGGACCCTCCAGCAAGCAGAAATCACCGGAAAGCGCCTACAGACAGCACTTGACGAGGTGCTGCGGGCCTATAGAAACACGCCCAACTCTACCACGGGCAAATGTCCCGATACCGTCATGCTAGGACGCCCAGTGTGCACCAGAATACCAATGATGAACCTGACTGCGCCAGAACTGGATACTGACTCTGATCACGAAGAGATCGCGGAAAGAGACAAAGAAAAGAAGGAAAAGATGAAAGACTATGCGGATGAGCGACGTCACGCGGCCCCCCCGCAAATAAAAGAAGGAGACTCGGTGCTGGCGAGACAAGAGCAGCACCGGAAGACAGACTGTCGATACAGCGAGGTTCCCCTCAAAGTGATCCAACAAAAAGGAACCATGATCACAGCGGAGGCCGAAGGGAAGAGACTCACCAGAAATGTGACATACTTCAAAAAGTGCGGACCCAATGTCACCGAGTTACTGGCCGATCCCAAAGTGGAGCCAGAAGACCTCGAGACACTGACAACCAACAGCCCATCGCCCAGGGGGATCACTGACAAGAATGAGAGTGACAACTCTGACCCCCAAGCACGCCCCAGACGTGTAATTAAGAAACCATCGCGTCTGATTGAAGAACCTTAAAGAAACAAACTTGTGACTTGACCAGGGACAATGTCATTGTGTCATCATCCACCGGGGGGGGAGATGTAATGTAGTCAATGGACAGTGCCCAGTGACCACACTGGTCAGGCACTAGGACCAGCCCGAGGGAAGGCCGAGGGCGGGAGGAAAGGGAGGAGCTGGGGGACGAAAGGGCAGTTCACTGCTGACCACCATGCTCCTCCCTTTCCTCCCGCCCTCGGCCTTCCCTCGGGCTGGTCCTAGTGCCTGACCAGTGTGGTCACTGGGCACTGTCCATTGACTACATTACACTTGCTTGCACCTGAATGGATTCATTGGTTCCACCAATAATTGTATATATGGTGTGTACAAGTCAGAACCCGAGCAAGCTTTTCACACAAACAGAACAATGACAGCACACCCAGTACGTAGCACCGAAAGCTGCAGAGCGAGTCACAGTGTCACACACTTACATAGTGGAAGAACGAGTAGACACTAACATTACACACACATCCACGCACCTCTGAAACAGTGCACGGAGCAGAAATGTCTTTGTCGCACGCCCTGTAGGGACACTCCATGGGCAGGCGGCAGCCTGCGTTCACCTTGACGCCCCACACTCCTTCCCCTCTCCCCAAAGTACTGGGTGGGGTCACGAGCTCAGGCAGCTTCATGTCAGTGATGGGGGCAGCGGACCGCCTTTGCGGCCCAGCCCCCAAGGGAGCACTTTGGTTATTACGTTCGAGATCCGGTGAAAACTTTAACAGCTCTGCTGACATTAATAACCTGTTCCGCGGTAACAGCAACCCTCACTCCCCTCGTGCTGGTTAAGCCTTTTGTCTCCATGGCAATGTTATCACTAGTTTCTATAGTCGAGGAAGCAAGTTGTTTGTGTGTTTTTCATTTCATTGGAATATCCCATAGTGGTTTCGATTTTTATCTCTCTCTCTCTGTCTCTCAGGTAGCAGGGCTGTTACAGGTCAGATCGGGCAGTTCGCGCATCAGCCACAGGTGGCGGTATGGGCTGCGTTTTTTCAGATGGCACAGTCGTAAGGATTGGACTGCGCCATTGGTCTCACGAGAGAGTGAGAAAAGCAGTGCTTTAACTGGACAAAATTAGTGCAAGTACTCTTCCATTTGAGCAGTCAATGGGGTGGAGGGCAGCTGGGGGCGGGGCTAGAGGTGGAGCTAGTGGGCAAGCATTTATTGGGAGTGACATTTTCTTGATGAGCAATTATGCATGATAATACAGGAATGGTTTATCATCTGTAGGGTATTTGTTTTTCCCTTCAATGTGCAAAAGGATACATCTTTTTTCTCTCTATTTTGCCCCCTCCATTTTTCATAGTACACATCAAAACTGAAGTCACTGAACCAACCCCCATGAAAGGGAACATTTTTAATCTGGTCTTCAGCACAATGCAGACTACTCCACTGGCTCAGTCAATGTACTCTACAACAGGCACCCACTGTGGTCAATCAAAACCCTTCACAACTCCTCCAATTGGAGCTCGAGGTACCTGATGTGAGCCCTGGGTAACCAAAGTGATTACAGGCTACTAGAGTGGTAACACGTGTGATGAGGGCTTAAATAAATGGCTGAGAGGAACATAATGGGATGGGTTGAGACAATATATGTCAGGACAAAGTGAAGGAGAGGAACAATGGGGGACACCAGGGTAAGTAAGGCATGCACAAGGTAGCAGAGACAATCACAGGGCATGAGTCTTGCACTGGCTGGGTCCAGTGAGAACTAGGTGAGTGAGGTGCGGAGGGATAAGTCAGTTAAGGCAGGATGAGTAAATCAAGCATGATAAGTCAGTGCAGGCTGGAAATGCCAAGCACAGGTTTCATGATGTAAGCAAGGCAAATATAGAGTGGTTGAGTCGAGCACAGGTGAGAACACAGTGATCTAGACGGATACCGGTTGAGTAAAGCAAGTAATCTGGGTCTGTGGAAGAAGCAAGAAGCCTGCATTAGGTAAGCACAATATGGACAAGGCAAATGCAGGGCGGGGAAATCCAGCACATTGTAGGTACAATGGGGACAAGAAAGGGCAGGAATCCATAGGTTTTTTTAAAAGTAGTTTTTTTATGTGTTGGACCAGGCCTCCTGGGCATATGAGTAATGCAACATAAATGGTACTGCAACTTTCCAGCATTTGGATGCCTCCTCAAAATAGTACATCGATAGATAGACATTGGGAAACAAAAACATTTTGGTTTCAGAAAAGAGTTTCATATGGAAGGGGAATAAAACAGAGAAGGCTCCACTCCTGGTTCTCTTCTTGCCGAAACAATGGTCTATCAACAAAAGAGTTTATATGCTGTCTGACTTCCACAGACAACAGAGACTCTGACTGTAACACTGTCCTAAAATGCAAGGACTGCGTTGCTTTTCTTTCGCTAAATGTAATTAAAGCTTTGCTTCATTGCAATATGAAACACAGGAACAGTCAGCCCTCTGTCTTGCTAGCTTATATCAAAAAACAAAGAATTAAAGGGGCCATCCAGTGAATACTGTAACAATAGATCCCAACCCCCACCTGATATCACCAAACATTCTATAACCTCTTAGATATGCAAGGCTGGGCTGAGAGAACTGTGTGTTTTCTCTACTCTGGAGAGTCCCTTTAAGATTTGAAGACATTATATTATAAAAAATAATATACATCACACTGCATGTATAATTACAGGGTGAAAAAGCAAACTGCTCGAGATCAGGGATGGTGTGAGAGGTCTGGTTCAGACCCAATGTTTAAAAACAGTTTGGGTAAGTCCTTGAATCATCTGAGGAGGTTACACCTGGAGTCGATCGCACTAGACCTGAGGATCAAAGTCAAAGTATCTTGAGAGTGTACTTTATTTTGAAGACCACTCTTTTTCAAGCCACTCAATTCCCTGTGATTTTTTGCCAATCTCCTTCGGCCTCTCTAAATCCATGAGATTTTATGCAACACGTTTGTTTAGTGGCCGGGAAATCTGTTTATTATTAGCTGCCTGTTCACCACCAGGCATCCATGCCTGACCACCCCTAAACTCTTGCTTTCTCCCCTGCAGTACTCACTCACTTCCTGCTCTCCTAAACCTGTGGGAGTTTTAACTTGAGTTCTGCGGAGTATCTGCCTCTCACCCTCTGTCTGGCAGACCCAGTAGGATGGACATATGCCGCCAATGCTGGCTTCGGTTCACACAAACATGGTTGGACTACATAAGGTGGTTGTGAGCCCGTCTTACCTGACTCAACGGATTCATACACATATACTCACCCACCACACAAAAAAGCTCACACATATTCACAAGCACTTACACACTATTTGATTCAGATAGTTAGCTCACGTTGAAGGCCTGAAAACGTGGAGTAGATCTGTCCCTTCGGACCTATGTTGGATATCCCTTGACCACAGTAAACTCTCAAAAGTCAGAAAAAGTAAGATTCATGTGCACAAGGAAAGGCTCACAAACATGAAACGATTCAGAGAACAAATCTGAGAATGGAGGTCATTTTTCAATGGACAACTAAACTGAAGACAACCAATGATCTTACGGGCAGGGAAATGTAATTCCACAGCTTTAGCAGTTGGTGGTCATCATAACAAAAAATACTTGTCTGCAGAGTATTCACTACCCAAAGGAGGCCTTTTGATGCTACTTTCGATCTTTTGTGAATTAAAAGATTTAACCCACAACTGCTGGGTCAATTTATCCTTCAAACCTCAAGGTCATCTGAATTACTCCATCTGAAATTTCTGTTATGGAAATATTTAGATGTCCAGGTTGCCTTAGCACCCTCTGATCCTTGAAAAGCCAATGCAAGAAGTGAAGCATTCATATAACTTAATCAGATGAAATACTGCAATTGGGTGATTACATGGATCTTACCAAATGGACACAGGTGTGCTAGAAAGAAAACTGTGCATGATGGTGGATTATCACAACACAAAATACCTGGGGGTCAAAATCATAAGTCAAACAGAGAGGATCACAACACCGATATTACACCAATAACACCCGTGAGGACATTTTGTGTGTTAAGGATGCCGGCCAAGTCAAGGCTCAAGAGCATATGGAGAAAATGATTCCCATCAGAAGCCACACTGTACCGCCCTCTTTCTCATCATTTGGGTTCTCCTTACCCAGGAGACAAAAACGGCTGGTCAGTTGTTACCGTAGCCGATAAATGTGACAAGGGGGAGGTATATTGTGCAGAAATTAAAGAGGCTCCTGAATAAAGCAGTGTATAGTGATAATAGTGAGAAGTGAAAGGTAATCATAAAATTAGGTGAATTGGGTAGAGAAACAGAATTTATTAGTATCTCCCAATCCCTAAGGTTAAAAAGCAAGTGTAAGTGCGGGTTTGAAATAATAACCGTACTTAATAGTGGTCAACATGTTTCTGCATGTAAGTGGAACAAAGTTTCCAATGCATTCGTCAGGACCTATTGGTGGTAAACACTACTGCTTGTAATAAATAATGAAAAAAATATATCACCTGAAAATCCCAGGTGTGTACTCAACCATGTACCATAGATGTTGGTTGAGAGGCTTCACCCCACCTGGCTGCAGCTCAGGTTGAAGGAGCACCGCTCTTTCCGTCGGTGTCTCCGGGCAGTCGTCTGTACTGTCTGGGGGGGTGAAGCCTCTCAACCAACATCTATGGTACATGGTTGAGTACACACCTGGGACTTTCAGGTGATATATTTTTTTCATTATTTATTACAAGCAGTAGTGTTTACCACCAATAGGTCCTGACGAATGCATTGGAAACTTTGTTCCACTTACATGCAGAAACATGTTGACCACTATTAAGTACGGTTATTATTTCAAACCCGCACTTACACTTGCTTTTTAACCTTAGGGATTGGGAGATACTAATAAATTCTGTTTCTCTACCCAATTCACCTAATTTTATGATTACCTTTCACTTCTCACTATTATCACTATACACTGCTTTATTCAGGAGCCTCTTTAATTTCTGCACAATATACCTCCCCCTTGTCACATTTATCGGCTACGGTAACAACTGACCAGCCGTTTTTGTCTCCTGGGTAAGGAGAACCCAAATGATGAGAAAGAGGGCGGTACAGTGTGGCTTCTGATGGGAATCATTTTCTCCATATGCTCTTGAGCCTTGACTTGGCCGGCATCCTTAACACACAAAATGTCCTCACGGGTGTTATTGGTGTAATATCGGTGTTGTGATCCTCTCTGTTTGACTTATGATTTTGACCCCCAGGTATTTTGTGTTGTGATAGTAATGTTTGGGGCCTGTACCTGGTTGGTCGCTAAACCCGCCCTGAGACCCTCCACCAAGTATTTGTTGTGTACATGATGGTGGATTGCCTGCCTGTCCTACAATCGAATGCCCAGCTTATGGGAATCAGCCGATGCAAGCCACAGGGTGATAACCCCACCCCGTGCCCCACCTTTGCTGTTGGTAGACAGGTGCTGGGAAGTGAATTCCGGGCTCGGTGTCACCTCGTAAATAAATTAGATTTCCTTTTCCCGCTTATCCTGAGACATGGTGAAGCAGGCCCTGTGCCACACACCTACAGTGTGATTGACTGTCAGAGTCTCATTGGTTCCTTCACTTTCAATCACAGATGATCACAAGACATCAAAAACCCTAAACAGCGCTAAAGTAATCCAAATGAGCCCCGGGTGAATTATTCACAAGCGACTCCGTTCATGGCTGCACTGGCTCATTCATTCCACTCGGACGGCCATCTCTTTTTCAGCAGCAGTTGAGCAGAACAGAACACATTCTGGCAGCTGCACAGTCAAAAATGCCACAGAGTCTGCCCTGTCTGGCTGCCCCTGAGAGTACCACACGCTCCTTGGCCAATGAGAAGTTCAAGTACTCAAGGGGAGAAAATTCAAGAAAATTCAAAAGTGTCGGTACTGGTGAGTACTGGCCTATTTTAAACCCTGGGGAAAAGTTAAGGATGCTAGTCCACCTCACCTTATTGCTCAGATCACCAAGCCTAATCCGCCAAAAAAGGATTAGAGCAGGCCGTGGGCCAGGCCAGGCGGAAAAATCATAGAGTAATATGAGGGTTCCAACTAGGACATCCAACAAGATTTCCCATGCCCAGGAGACCATTTGTGCAGGCGTCTTCCCTCCCACCCACAGCAAGTTGTGATCTTCAAAAGTACTTTAGCTGCTCCGCTCAATCCCTGCCTTACTAAGCTCATGGGGCCACTCACGGGGGTTTGTGGCTAGGTAAAAGATGTGGGCTGAAGGGCAGGAGCAGGTGACCACTGGGCACAATGTTTCACATGCATCCCCCACTGATTCAAAGTTAGGACTTGTGTGGGCTGGTACCGGAAGCAGAACTTCAACCACAGATGGGATGCCATCAATCACCCACCCCAGACACAGCACTCTCAATCACCATCATTTCTGCAAGTAGACAGCCATTTCTGTTCACCACTGTGCCGTTACCCCCACAGCAGCAGCACCATCCTCCCCTTACCCAAAACAAAGGAAGCACCCGGTCCAACGCCCACACCCATTAATGACCACCAAACACACCCCTGACACTGGGAGTGGCTTACCACAGAGTGCAGACACTGCGAACATTAACAGGCAAGCACCCATTGAATAAGTCCCCCTGCTCTCTGACCACTCTTCCCTGTCATGGCTTGTCTCCTTAGCAGCCAAGGAAGGCCTCTGGAAGTATGAATTTGTGGATATTTTGGCATTGCTAATGCTTGTAAAGGATGGCATTCATTTCACTGGGCCAAAGAGAAGGGAAAAAAGCAGTAACATTAGGCCTGGCCAGAAAGGAATATTGAGAATTTGGTTGGAGTCTTTTGCCATCTTATCTACAGTTATTATGGAGAAAATTCCTGAGAATGGCCCCACACTTAATAAATATGCTAAATCTATTCACAATGAGGCTCTGGATTCCAGGGGCATGACCTGGCACTATTAAGATAGGCATTTTAGGAAAAAGATGTCTATGTGTCCCAACATGGATTGAGACCAAGAGGAAGTGTACATCTGGATGAAAGATAAAGGCAAATGTTTGACTTGCCCCTCTGCAGAGTCATCCCCAAATCTTTGCCTTCACCCTCTCAACCCATTTTTCTTGACTTTCCGAACTTTGAACACTTTGTTATTGTTAACCAGTGCTGAAGTGCTTGAGCTTTCTCCTTTAACCGTAGAATGGCTTACCTGCAATTGTCACATTTAATTTACCAGAAAATCTCTAGAAAAGTGGTACTGCATGTACCCAGGCTCTGTAAATTAAATGCTACTAGTGGGCCTGAAGCACTCATCGTACCTCCACTTAAGTAGCACTTATTCATGTCTCAGGCCTACCATTGCAGCCTGTGTGTGAAGTTTCAAACTGTCATTTCAACAATGAAAAATAAACCTTTTGCCTGGCCTAAACCTTTCCTTTCAATACATATAATATAAGTCACCCATAGGGTAGACCCTAAACAACCCATAGGGTAGGGTGCAGTGCATTTAAAAAGTTGGACATGTACTTTTTACTCCTGGTAGTGAAAAAGTCTTCAAATATTTTTCACTACCATGAGGCTTACCTCTCCCATCAGATATCATTGGGTAAAAATATTACATTTATTAAGTGCAAACTTTCAATTGAGAGTAAGTAAGAAAGTGGTGTTTGATGTCTGAGGAATTGTAATCAAAATCCTTGTTAACGGTAAAGTCAGATTTTAAATTACAATTTGAAAATGCCACTTTTAGAAAGTTAAACAAACATATTGGAGGGTGCACTCCTTCCCTTGATAAGACACCATGCTGTTTAAGTCTTCATTTGAGGTGCATGCGATCAGTACTGTGGATCGCCTCCACCACAGGAAATACTGTTGTTTTAAAAAAGAGACACACTTCTCGTGCTCAAACTGTCCCAATGCAAAATTTGGGAACTGGTCCCACCAGAATATCCAATTTATCCAGGTATTCCATGGGACACACTTATTCCAATACTTTCACCATTCATTTTTTGTAATTATCTTTTTTTTTTTTTTAAAACCTTTATTTGGACAAAAAGGATATACAAATACGGGCCTACAACCAGTCAGGCCGGCCACTAATACGAGATGGCAAGCAATAAATCCAGGATGACAGTGTACGGAATAAAACGCAGTAAATCGCAATCATTACAGCATCAAAAAAAGGGGGGGAGCACAGACGGCCAGCAAAAAGGAACAATGAAGGTTAATTTTATAATAATACAAAAAGGAATATCGCAGGCTCGACTACAACACAAGACGTTACCGGGTTCCCAGAGCGAGTCATTGACAACAATAAGGCTAAAGGGTGACAATGTGGGAGAATGGTGTAGCAACGCACATCAGTGTAAGAGCAAATATCAGTAAATCAAAGCCATAATCAGTTTCACTCGTCTCATTCAGACCCACCACCCATTAGCATATTAGAGACAAAACAGGAACCGGAATATTGACATCGTAAAGGAAAAACTAACCCGCCATATTGACCTTAAGGAAAGGAAGAAAAAAAAGGAAAAACAGAGCTGAAGGGGAAGAACACCGCGCTGATACTAGTACCCCACAGCAGAAACACTTAAGGATGGGAACATTAGTAATAAGGAGGGCGTGAGAGTCGCGTTCAAAATGCAGCATAGCCCCATAGAGGAAGCAGCGGGTATGCAAACCCCACCCACATAGCCCATGGGAGACAGGGACAGACACGGCACCCCTATAAAGAGACACAAAAGGGCCATAGAACTAAGAAGGAAGACATCGAAAAAGTCCCAACCCACCCATCCCACCCAGCACCCCTGCAGAAGGCTACGGCCTACCCCCCCAGCAGCGTGCCTGTCGCCCTAAACCGAACCCGAAATGTAGTAAAGACAAAAGAAAAAAGGAATGAAAGGCGAAAACAAAAAACAGAAAGACAAGAAGGAAATAGGAGGGGGGAGTAAAGGATCAATAAACAATACGTTCGGCCCCAACCCTCCGCCCAACCATACAAACGTAATATTTTAAAACCAGAGCAACACATTCTCGAGAATCGTAAAACACACTAGGGGGTCACCCACAACGCCATGAGTACGGGCCGGTACGCCGCTAAGCTGTACCCCGGCGATCCACCGGGAATAAGTTGTCTCACCCCAGGCCTTTCTTAGTGACCACCACACCCACCACATAGCGGCAGGAAATAGGCAACTCAGTATGAAGAAAGCACTCGAATGAAAAGATATTAGACAAAGGTGTAGATCAGGGAGGTCCATCAACAGACAAGAGAACAGAAGTCCGGGTATATAATTCAAGTGTCCCAGGAAAATTAACCCGAGCCACAGAACACAGGAGTTCAGTCTCGCCATCTGAAAAAAAGGGGGCTCCCCCGCAGCATAGGACAACGACCCCACCGAAGCAGAGATAGACAACAGTCCACCATGTTCATTGGGTGCTCGGACAGGAACAGGCCCGAGCCCGGGGTCCAAGTCTCCAAACTCCAAACAGTGAGTCACCAACGGTTCCAATGCCACCGGATTGCAGACCTGTCGATGGGCGGCGACAGTAATCTTCGCCGCGACCAGGGGGGGCGAGGTAGCGGCTCCATCGAAACAAGAGGATACCGTGAATAGCCGTCCATCCAAGATGGCGGCGGACCGCACAGGTTCCCCCGGGGCACCGGGGATCAAGGCCGCGTGCAGGGATCGCAAGGCGTAGATAACATCACCGATAGTAGGCTCATGCTCACACAGCAAGGTCTCCGTGCCGTCCAACATCTCAGGTCCACCGATTTGGGGATATCCACAGCCCAGGTCGTCGGCCGCCATTTTGTAATTCCAGCCGCGACACCACTCTCTACGGCTCTCGAAGCCGGCACACAGATGCGGATCCCCTCCGGCACACAAAGGGAAAAAAATGAAGGGGGGGGGACCCCGCTAATGGCAGCCTTGGTGCAGAAAGGAGAGCCGCCAAAGTCGGGGGTCCGCCGCACTAACACCTGCGCGGTCTACGAACAGAGTCCGGGCGCATGGCTCCAGGATGGATGGACGGGACAGTGGCGGGGGGCATCCCCTCACACGATTAGTCCTCGGAGCGCCGCACCCCGCACCAGCACCACTGCCGCCGCGGCAGGCCCGGGCCGGAACCACCCGGTTACTCGCACAACGGCCCTTCGCTGTCAGGCACCTCTCTCGGCCGGGGCTATCATCGACACCACCGCCAGGCTGAGTCCAGTAGGCGAGGCCCCAGTCCCGACTCCATGGAGGCCCCGTTCTCTCCGGGGGCAGAACTTCGGAATCACTGCACGCAGGAGCCTCCAGGTCAAACGGTGAGTACGAGCAATAATTCACGCATCTTTATCCGCTCGTCGTCTTGGGGCAGGATATGAAGCAGGATATGTGTTGCAGGCCGGATGGTTGACGGAGCCGAGCTACTAAGCGACCATTACGATTGCGAGCTTGGCTCCTCCCCCTTGTAATTATCTTTTGTACTCTTCATCACAGCGGAGACAATGTAGTTCAATCTGTAATCTTTATTAGACATTTCTGATACCAACTGTATGCCATCCTGGGATTCGAACACCGGAACGTCAGATTGATCTCAAATTGAACAAGCATTGGAAATGCAATAGGTCTCGCATTAGAAACGTTGGAGCTATTGGTCTTGTAAATGACAAATATTTTATTTATTTGTTGGTTTTTAAAATATTGATAACTTTGTCATTTACAACGCCAATAGTTATAATTTTCGCGAATGTGACACCTATAGCATTTGGAATGCAACATGTTTTGTATTTAAGTGACTTAGATGGCAGCTCTGGTCGTTAGGCCACATCTCTAGAGAGCAGGAGAGTGCAGCAGGGGAGAGAAGCACAGCAATGCAATAGGTCTCGCATTAGGAAAGTTTGAGCTATTGGTATTGTAAAGGACACATTTTTTATTTATGTGCTTGTTTTGAAAATAGCGAAATTAATAGCTTTGTTATTTACAATGCCAATAGTTTTATCTTTTGCAAATGTGACACCTATCGCCAACCTCGGTCTCAAGCAGCTGGTGACCACCCGCACCCACTACGCCGGACACACACTCGACCCCGTGTTCTCATCCAGCAAGGACATCACCTTCAGCCACGCCACCGGACTCCACTGGACGGACCACAGCTGCATCCACTTCAGCTTCAGAAGGACCACGATCCACCACCACCAACAACAGGTGGCACGCAGAAGCTGGAACAAGATTACAGCCGACCAGCTCGCGAACTCCCTGAGCATGAACCCTCCCACCAGCGCAACTAACCCAAGCCAGGCGGCCACCAACCTCACGAAGTGGATCAGCAACTGCGCAGACGACCTCGCCCCTCTGAAGACCCCGCATAGCAGACCCGGCAGCAAGAAAGCCCCATGGTTCACCGACGAACTCAAGAGCTCCAAGAAGAACTGCCGAGCACTCGAGAAAGCCTGGCGCAGAGACCCACACCGAACAACATGACTGCCCTCAAGCTCGCCACCCGAAAACACCACCAACTGATCCACGCCACCAAGAAAACTGCATTCAAGGAACAACGCACACAACAGCAAGGAACTCTTCAACATCGTTAAAGAGCTCTCCAACCCCAACGCCGGAAACAACAACATCACCCCTTCGCAAGACCTCTGCAACTCCCTCGCCTCCTACTTCCACAACAAGATCGCGGACATACACAACAGCTTCAGCACTCAACCGACGCACGCTACGACTGAACCACCGCCCCCCACCACCACCCTCCGCGCCTGGACCCCGATCAGCACCGAAGACACCATCCGCACGATGAACTCCATCCACTCCGGATCTCCGACCGACCCCTGCCCTCACCACATCTTCAACAAGGCCGACGCTGTCATCGCACCCCACCTGCGGGACATCATCAACACCTCCTTCAACACCGCTACCTTCCCGGAGAGCTGGAAGCACGCCGAACTCAGCGCTCTACTAAAGAAGCCATCAGCCGACCCCACCGACCTCAAGAACTACCGCCCCATCTCGCTGCTCCCGTTTCCTGCAAAAGTCATCGAGAAGACCGTCAACAAGCAGCTGGCCGCCTTCCTCGAGACGAACGGATCCCTCGACCTCTCGCAGTCTGGCTTCCGGGCCAACCACAGCACCGAGACCGCCCTGATCGCAGCCACCGATGACATCCGAGCCCTGCTCGACAACGGAGAAACAGCGGCCCTCATCCTCCTAGACCTCTCCGCGGCCTTCGACTCTGCGGCCTCTGCCACCGTACCCTAGTGCGGCGCCTCAGCAACGTCGGAATCCAGGAGAAGGCACTGGAATGGATCATCTCGTTCCTCGCCGGAAGGACACAAAGAGTCCGCCTTCCCCCGTTCAGATCAGAAACCACCGAAGTCATCTGCGGCGTTCCACAAGGCTCCTCGCTCAGCCCAACCCTCTTCAACGTCTACATGAGCCCCCTCGCAGCCATCGCACGCCAACACAACCTCAACATCATCTCCTACGCCGACGACACCCAGCTGATCCTCTCCCTCACCAACGACCCCGCCACCGCCAGAGCCAACCTACACGAAGGGATGACAGACGTAGCCAAGTGGATGATGAACAGCCGCCTGAAACTGAATTCGGACAAGACGGAAGTCCTCATCCTGGGATATTCACCCTCTGCCTGGGACGATTCCTGGTGGCCCCCCGCCCTGGGCAACGCACCCAAACCAACAGACCACGCACGCAACCTGGGCTTCATCCTGGACTCCTCCCTCTCCATGACCAGACAAGCCAACGCCGTCTCCTCGTCGTGCTTCAACATCCTGCGCATGCTACGTAATATCTTCCGGTGGATCCCCACCGAGACCAGGAAGACGGTCACACAGGCCCTCATCACCAGCCGTCTGGACTACGGCAACTCCCTCTACACCGGAACCACCGCCAAACTCCAGAAGAGACTCCAGCGGATTCAGAACGCCTCTGCACGACTCATCCTGGACATCCCCCGACGCAACCACATCTCCGGACACCTGAGAGATCTGCACTGGCTCCCGGTCAACAAGAGAATCACCTTCCGTCTCCTCACCCACGTACACAAAGCCCTACACAACCAAGGCCCAGGATACCTCAACAGCCGCCTCAACTTCTACGCCCCCACACGCCAGCTTCGATCGACCGGCCACGCCCTCGCCTCCGTCCCCCGCATCCGAAGAGCCACCACAGGAGGAAGGTCCTTCTCCTACCTGGCCGCCAAGACTTGGAACTCCCTCCTGACCCACCTCCGCCTGACCCAGGACCACCTTGCCTTCAGGAAGCAGCTCAAGACCTGGCTGTTCGAGCAGTAGCGGACCCCCCCCTCCCCTAGTGCCTTGAGACCCTCCGGGTGAGTAGTGCGCTATATAAATGCTTTGATTGATTGATTGATTATTGTAACACAATATGTGTTGTAGCACTGAGGGGTGTGAGGGTGAGGGATGTGAGGGTGAGGGGGTGTGAGGGTGAGGGGGTGTGAGGGTGAGGGGGTGTGAGGGTGAGGGTGAGTGGGTGTGTGAGGGTGTGAGGGTGAGGGTGAGTGAGGGTGTGTGAGGGTGAGGGTGTGTGAGGGTGTGTGAGGGTGAGGGTGTGTGAGGGTGAGTGAGGGTGTGTGAGGGTGTGTGAGGGTGAGTGAGGGTGTGTGAGGGGTTGAGGGTTGGGGGTGTGAGGGTGAGGGTGACTGAGGGTGTGTGAGGGTGAGGGGATGAGGGTAAGGGTGTGTGAGGGTGAGGGGGGTGATGGTGAGAGGGTGCGAGGGTGAGGGGGGTGAGGGTGTGTGAGGGTGTGTGAGGGTGAGGGTGTGAGGCTGAGTGAGGGTGAGAGGGTTGTGAGGGGGTGTGAGGGTGAGTGAGGGTGTGTGAGGATGAGGGGGTGAGGATGAGTGAGGGTGTGTGAGGGTGGGTGAGGGTGTGTGAGGCTGAGGGGGATGAGGGTGAGGAGGTGTGAGGGTGAGGAGGTGTGAGGGTGTGAGGGTGAGGGGGTGAGGGTGTGAGGGTGTGAGAGGGTGTGAGGGTGAGTGAGGGTGAGATGGTGTGAGGGTGAGTGAGGGTGAGATGGTGTGACGGTGAGGGGGTGTGTGAGGGTGAGGGGCTGTAGAAGCAAAAAAGGCAGCCATCTGGAACCTTCCAGATGATGTAAGAGCTGCGCCAATAAAAATAGGGGTATATATTTCCCCACTGACTCCTATTAAAACAGTTAATTTTAGGCGGGAGAGAGCATAAATAAAGCCATTGTTTGCTTTGAAACTCGGGAATAACCTGTCTGACTCGGGTCTGTTGAACGGTGCTGCTTTTGCAAGATAAGGGTGCATGGGTAGGAAGTGACTTGCCCAGAATCACAGTTAAGTGTAGAGGGAAGCCGAGATTACAACTCTTCTCACGTAGCTCAGAGTATGTGTCGAATCGACTCTAGGCACATCTGGAATCTATAGCCCGATCCCACCGCCCCGGATTTGGGATCACGCGGCACTGCCATTAAATGTGAGCAGTAAACCGGATCGGCTTCCTGGAGTTGTTTACCTAGACGAGTGTGTGCGACAAGCACAGTAAATGCACAAGCGGGTATTGTAATAGCGGGTTGCTTGTTAATGTTATCAGCACGGGGACGGGGCTGTGCAGTGAACAGAAGGGATACTGGGGTGTATTCACTTTGAGGTTGGTTGGAGGCTGTGGAGACTGTCTGTCGGAGATATGGAGAGGTTTGTTAATTGGGGCTTTGAGCGAGTAGCCTTCATTTTGGAGAGATTTCTGTTCATGTTCCAGCGCCTGGAGGTGCTTCACGGATCGGACTGGTTGGTGGAGGTGAGCCTGTCGGCAGTGGAAGCGGGAGATTTTGGTTCAAATATATTTGTTCACACTTGACTTCGCAGCACCGTGTGACCCTGAGCAATCACTAGCACCGTGTGACCCTGAGCAATCACTAGCGCCATGTGACCCTGAGCAGTCACTAGCACCATGTGACCCTGAGCAGTCACTAGCACCGTGTGACCCTGAGCAAGCACCGTGTGACCCTGAGCAGTCACTAGCACCATGTGACCCTGAGCAGTCACTAGCACCGTGTGACCCTGAGCAGTCACTAGCGCCGTGTGACCCTGAGCAATCACTAGCGCCGTGTGACCCTGAGCAATCACTTTATCTTTGTCTCACAAATCTGTCAATCTAGAGATTCGAGAACAATGCACGACCAGGCATAAAGCACTACATTGTCCCTTTACAGTCGCAATGTACGTCTATTTGTTTCCGTATACCAGTGCTGGTGTTAACAGTAATCTGAAGTGTATCTGTAATGGCTGCCAGGCTCTGGATATATATATATACATATATTTAATAATGTCTGTCTTAGCAGGGCCTTTTCCCGGATGAGTCTGCACTTAGTCATTGCACAGAGGTGGGTGTGTCTTAATGCTGGTCGGATGGGGCGGACTCCGTTACTGGTTACGAAGGACGCCTTGATTCTTGGAATGCACTGTATTCCCTGGGAAGAGTATCCCTAGACCCTGCCTGCACTGCACGAGAAGAGAGTTCCAGGCTCTTAAAACAAGACGGAGGGCATTGCTGTGGGGAGGGGGGAGGAGAAATGCGACACGGCGGGCAGGGGAGGGGGCGGAGCGGGGAGAGCGGCATGAGGGTGTGAAGCAGCAGGGGCCTTTGAAGTGAAGCTAAGCTTCACTTCAAAGGTGTGGGAGGAGTGCGGCTGAGGCAGAGCGCACGCTGGGGGAAGCTTGTGGGGCGGAGCGGGAAGAGCTGCTGGGGAACAGATGGCGATTTGATGATGTGCACGCGCATTTTAGGTCAATGCGCTTGCGCATTGACCTAAAAGCGCACGGGCACAGCACCAAATCGCCAGTTGGGTAAAGTCTGTTTAATTCCCTATAGTCTCGCTCTGCTCAATGCGCATGCGCATTGAGAGGCGAGACCTAAAAATGGCCCAACGTATGTAATATCCTAATGCATTTCAAGTCCCTAAGGCTCATCGTCAGAGGATTCTAAAACAGACAAAATATACAGCTTAACCAACTAATCAATTATACTGCGGGCATATTATCAGAAACAAGCAATAACTGTGTCAGCACTACCCGCCTCCATGTCCCATAGCCTATTCTAGAGTCATGCAAACCATAATACAAAGAGCCACACCCTCCTTTTCACCGACTAAACTCCTACTGCCCAAATCTACAACAAATCAAATGCAACCGTTAAAACAAAAAAACTTGTGCTCACCCTATCCAACACTGAGTGGTCTCACTTTTCCTGATTCCCATCTCTCTTGCTTCATCACCTCCCTCGCTCTCACCATGTCCCCCGTGGCGTTCTCTTGAAGCAAAGCCACCTTTACAATCCCAAACCTCATCCTCTATGCCATAAACCCTCACCGTACTGCATCCACTCCCCCTCTCTACCTCTACCTCTTTCACAGTGCTTTCCCTCTGCCAGAAACTTACTACAACAATCTCACCTCCTCGTGCTTCTCTCCATTAGTTCATCGCTCACTCGTTCTTCCTGACTCTCGATCCCTGTAAGCAGCTACTCTCACTCACGTGCTCTTAAATACCTTAGCCACACTTGCAACTGAATGGGCTGGGCCCTGTCTTCAACGGACAGGAGAAGCAGGAAACTTCAAGGACATCAAAGAGAATTCTCTAGAAATGTATCTTCTACTTCAAATTGGGCACCATATATAAACACTGGACCATCAGACCCAATTCTTCATTACACACCTGGACCTGTGAATAGTACAGATAAGGATTGCTGTACTGCTCTGCTGCCAGAAGGATTGCTAAACTACTGCCCTGCTACTCAGCTGCTCAGCTGCCTGCTGCCCTGCTTGCTACGAAGGAAGACTGGGTCCTTGGCTGAAGTGGCTCTAAAGGTCAGCTTACTGACCTCCTGTTCTGAGCTACAGGGACATAACAAGCTCCAGAGACTCCCTTCATCTGCCCAGCTGAACTTCTGCATTGGACCTGCAACTAGACTTGCAGCTGGACCTACCTCAGACCTGCTGGCCTCTGCTTAGGTGAGTTCCTGACACTAAAGAGGTGCCACTCAAGTCCTGGACCCATGATGTCGCAGCAGTGGAGCTCCTCGTCAAAGAAAATGAGAAATCATAAAATTCTAGGCTCTTTGCAACTGTGAATGGGACTATTAGCACCAATATCTTTCTGCTTAGCAAAGTGAAGCTTCGGTAAACTTGACTTTTCTCCCCATAGCACCCACCAGCTATGACAATAAGGCGAGATCTCCAGTTCCTGCTACAGCATCGATAGTCTGCAGTGACCACCAACGCAAAGCCCCAGCAATGACCGTCCACAAAACCTGAAGGGATCTTCCCACTAGAGCAATGACAGGCTTCAAAACTTATGACTTTTACATGATCTCGCACGAGCCGATAACCGTGAGTGCCGATTTGTGTTTTTGGGTGCTCTACTTATCTGAAATCTTTTAAATTGTATATCTCCGGTTCTACTGATTGGATTTTTGTTATTTTTTAGTCAAATTTTACTCTAGTTGTCTAAATTGGTGTGGGATTAATCTTATGTTGTGTTTTCATTTTATTACTTTTTGAAGTGCTGCATAAATTATTTACATATTGCCTCTAAGTTAGGCCTGACTTTTTTTTTGCCAAGCTACCAGAGGGTTAAGCACAGGTTAGTTTGGAGTTTGCTTGGGTTTCACCCTGACAATATTTGTGGTTGTTGTTTGAGAAGGGTATCATCCATCTCAACCAGTAACCTAATTTCCAACAGCAAGTATATCTTAGTGCAAAGGGACAAGTTTAGCAGGTCTTCAGGGCAGACTGCTCTCAAGTGGGGTTTTTATAAGCCTTTTTCCCAAGCATCAAGGAAAGGTGTTAGACAGCCTCTTCAGGGAGGCAGAGGAAGTACTTCCTTCCAGGGGTCTATCAATAGACCATCAGGTTAAGCCTGTAGATTTTTCAACTCTAGGGTCTGCATCGAGGGAAAAGCATGACCGTTTGCACACATACGCACCAAATCTAGTTCCATTCACCCAACCTCCTGTTGCAGTTGGAGGAGAAACTTTCAAAAAGAGCTAACTAACACTGCGCATGATCCCAAAGATGGAAGCAAGCAGGTACCATCTCATTCATCATTGATCTTTTTTTAACAATCACATGTCTTACCATAGTGTAGAAAGTAAACTATTATAAGTCTAGACTGAGGTTACACATTGTGTACTCTTTTTCAGTTGGTAGCCTATGGTGACCAAATATTCAAATAAAAACAACAGTCTTCAGGTCCACATCCTGTATATTTACATGACCATTCTTGATACGGAGGGTAGGTTAGGAGTCCCAGGCAGAATCATGTGTTTGTATAGGAGGTGCTAATTTCGTGAAGCGACATATGTTACTAATTCTGCACTAATCCTTTACGGGTTTCCGGAGTAGCGTGCATCAAGATTCTGCTATCTTTCTGAATCCGAATCCAAATAACTGACTAACCTATAACTGACTAACCTATCTACCACTTAAAATTTACTTGCATGTTTCACTATACTAATTCAACACTAATCCTCTATGGGTCCCAGGGTAGCGTGCTACTCACCCAAAAAGCGCTTTGACGCCTCGTCAGGGGTAGCAAGCGCTATATAAATGCAATTACAATACAATCCAATATGTATTTCTATTCTGGCCTGCATCGCCTGTGTTCCATCCGCATGTAGCTCGCCTTTGTGAGTTGAGGTTACAGGTAGGATCTTTTCCCCTAGCTCCCTGGAGTGTGAAGGGGGCACCAGGATATGGAGATGGAGGTCTTGCATCAATTTTAGCCTGCACCACTGCCAGCAGTGTTTCCGAGCAAGGAAGCCCTGTGGCCCCTTCTTAGTCCCCTATGATGTTCTTAAGAGTTTCTATGTTGGTCTTGGTCCATTTCTACATGCCTCAGCCACTACATAACTACAGTGTAGTTATGGTGTGTTTAGCCAGGACAAACCCTAGGTCTATAAACTTGCCAGTGTATTTTGTCATACTTAGGCACATCCTCATGTCTTGAGTTATCTGTTTGTTGGAGAGGACCCACAGTGTTTTTATGATGTGAATCCATGCACGCGATCAAATCATAGGACCACACCACATGGATGATTGGCAGCATGGGCATGTGCCCATAGAACCATGGTACATTGCTGCCGTTTAGCGTTTAATACTTTTAATGAAGATAGTGAACTAGGGGCATATTTACAATGGGATTGCGCCACCAGAACGTCAATTTTTTCGATGTACTGGTGGTACAATGCCCTGCACTATATTTACAAAATGGCGCTAAGCCACTTTGCAAGGCTTATCAACACTTTGTAAATATGATACCCTTTCACGCAGGTATCTGTGTGCAAGGGGCGTGTAATGGGTGTTGCTATGGGTGTTCCACCGTAACACCTGTTGCTTTTTGATGCTGCCCCAAACTTAAAAGGATGTGCATATCTGAGGTAGTGCCAAAAACTAGAGCCATGCGAAAGCAGGCGTTAGATTGGCACAACGAGAAGAAGTACTTTTATTTCTCATTTTTTTTGCTTTTACTATGTGTGCTGCATTCTGAAGCATACATAGAAAGACCAAATTCCATTTAAAGATTGTTTATTTGCAGGAATGTGTCCTTTCCCAGCAACACAGACACCCTTACACCATGGTTCAAGGGTGCCTGTGTTGCAGGGATGATTCCCTGCAGTGCAGGCATCCTTGCACTATGGCGAAAGGGTGTCTGTGTTGGTGCTAGGTAGCTATTTTTAGCACCAGCCCAAGGGAAAACACAGGGTTGCGCCATATTCTTGTGAATACGGCTTATCCCTGAAGGTTTTAAATGATGCAACTTGGGACTGCAAAATCTGCCGCAGCGCTGTGCCATTTCCTTGCAAATATACCCTAGGTGTATTTGAAGCTCGGATTTCTCATTGCACTTTTGGTGTATCTTATAATCTTGTTCCAGCCATTGTCTGTGGCCTCGCTGTCAAGTCCCCTTTCCCATTTTGTTTGAGTGAGTCAAGGCTCTTACGGAGAGAAGCAAATACTGACCCATGGAGGAGTGTGATGGCTCACCCTTCAATCCTGTGAGTCAGGAGAACGTGCAGCATGTTGTCCATTTGAGGTTCTACTTCACCTTCCACCATGTGTCCTTGATTGCACCCAATTGTGCATTGTGAGTGAGGAAGTGGCCTGGACCCATTTTACAGTTATCAGCTAGGGCTTCGTATTTATGAAGGCTGCAGTTGGAGAAAAGGTGTCCTACAGTGAAGCACCCCCACTTCTGTCTACACTTGAGAACTGTGATGCGCTGTCAGTGCTTTAAATCAAGGGGTGAGCTAGAGTGGACTCTTTGGAGCATATATCATGCCTGGTTTAGCTAATTTTAAATACTGTTGCTAGCAACTCCTCACCATCTGCACCTCCCTGGGGACATTGTCAGGTGGGGGCAGTTTCCCAGTAATACTTCATATAGGATGATAGGCTCCAGCTCTTGTAGTTTTTCATGCATACTGCGCTCACCACCACCCCCCCCCCCGCTCCTAGCCATCGCTTCGGTGACTTCAGCTGCGCTGTCAAGTAGTAGGCTTCATATTCATCATTTATCTTATCCAAAAGGCAATTCTGTGAATTTCTGATTGGTTGAGGAGGCCTGCTCTATCACCTACAGGTTATTTCATGAGATGGTCGACATGGTCTAGTGTGCTGGTAAAGGGGCACTGCTTGCAATGGCTGTTATAGAATTTGGCGCCAGGTTGCTGCCAGTATACCCCAAGAGTTTCGATCCACTGGGCTACCAGTAGGCAAGCACATTTTATTTTGACAGGTGCGTGTACAGGGATTTCTCTTTAGCTTGTCCTTACATTGAGTCTTTCACTACCTTCCTTCAGTGGCCACTCTCCGAGTCGCACTGTAGTGGTTTTAAGATTCACAATCTAGTTGACTTTATTTTCTTTTTTACAGAAGGAGCATCACAATGCCTGTCTGGTTTAAAGGCTTTTTAGAACCTGCAATAAATCAATCAATCAAGCAGTATTTGTATAGTGTGCCTAATCACCCCGGGGGGATCCAGGCCATGTGCTGTAGGTGTCAGTTGAAGAGCCAGGTCTTGAGTCCCTTCCTAAAGTGGTTCAGCGAGGATCAAGTGCAGAAGTGGAGAGGAAGGGTGCTCTAGGCTTTTGCGGTGAGTTGGGAGATTGGAGTGTCCTCCGAGGTGGCTGCGGTGGATACGTGGTGTCTGAGCAAGAGTAAGGGGTGTGGGGCAGAGTTGTCTGATGGGTTGGTGGAAGATAATGCAGTGGTTCATGTAGTCTGGACCTTGGTTTTGTAGGTGCTGGAGAGGCATTTGAACTGGCATCTCTTCTGGACGGTGAGCCAGTGGAGAGCTTTCAGGTGCTGGGTGATGTGTGTCCACTTGGGCAGGTTGAGCATCAGACTGTCTGCTGCGTTCTGGATTGTCTGGAGGCTTTGCATGAGTTTGATGGAGGTGCTGGCAAAGAATGAGTTGCCGTAGCCTATCCAGCTGGTGATGAGGGCCTGCGTCACCATTTTCCTTGTGCTGATGGGGAGCCATCTGAAGATTTTTGTTGAGCATGCGGATCATGTAGAAGCAGGCTTAGGCGATGGCATTTGTCTCATGTTTCATGGAGAGTTTGTTGTTACGTATGATGCCAGCGTTGCAGGTGTAAATCTTGGCACGGGGTGGGTCTGAGCTCCACTGGCCACCAGAAGACGTTCCAGACAGTGGTTTGTCTGCTGAAAATCAGAACTTCCGTTTTAACCATGTAGAGTTTCAGGCAGTTGCCTTTCATCCATGTTGTGGTGTTCTTAATGCAACTTTGGATGTTGGTCATCATTGGGGTGGGGTTTGCTAAGAGTGAGAAGACAAGCTGAGTATCGTTGGCGTAGGAGATGATGTTGATGTGGTGTGATCTTACGATGTCTATGAGTGGTGTCATGTACATGTTGAATAGGGTGAGACTGAGGGATAAGCCTTGGGGTACTCTGCAGGTGGTGTGCTTGTGTTGCGAGGTGACGGAATGGAGGTGGACAGTTTGAGTGCATCTTGTGAAGAAGAATGTCATCCATCTGAGCTCATCATCTACGATTCCAATCTGATATACTCGATCAATGAGTATGTTGTGGGAGAAGGTGCCAAAAGCTGTGGAGAGATCCAGGAACATGAGGATGGTGACTCTCTCCCATCAAATAGTGCTGGAATGTCGTCTGTTGCTGCGATCAGGGCTGTCTCGGTGCTGTGGTTGGCTCTGAAGCCCGATTGAGATGAGTCCAACAGTTTGCTTCTTCCAGATTATCTTTGAGTTGGAGGTTGATGGCTTTCTCCAGGACTTTGGTGAGAAATGAGAGGGGGGAGATAGGATGGTGGGTCAGAAGCTTTCTGGGGTATGCCAAAGGTTTATTTAGCAGGGGTCTAACCTCTGTACCTCTGTGTGTTTCCATGCACCCGTGAAGCTGGCTGTAGTATGAAGGTGTTGAGGATGGTGGTGAGCTGGTGGCTTATCTCATTACTTCCAAGGTTGAAAAGTCGATGGGGACTTGGGTCAGTGGATGCTCCTGGGTAAACGGAGTTCATCAGGGTGTTCATAGTAGGTAGTGACTCCAATGATTTTACGTGCAGCTCCCCATCGCCTTCCAGATCAGCATGAACCATGTTTTTCACTGGAGCTCTCATGTGTAAAACATTTCTCTAGTACTTGCAAAGTTCAGATTTTTCTTCACATAATTTGACAAACCTTGACAGAGTGTATTGAACATTGCCTGGCTTTGCATTATGTCTTTTTAATGAAGTGCACCCTGCGCCTTGTTCACTTTTGAATTAAGATATGCAAATCCTAATTTGTCATTCTTGTTCCAGAAAGCATTCCAACACAATGTTTCTCTAGCCTGAGATATGATCAGCATACCTTGTAATGAATTACCATAATGAGTTGCACTCAATACTGACTCGACAGTTTTGCTTCCAAAGATTTCAGCCTGAATAAGAGCATTGTCTATGCCACATCCCCTGAGATAACTTCCTGCACACCGTAATACAACTTTTGCCAAGTGGAAAATGCCCATCATTGGATACAAATCATCAAATTTGACTGGATTTCTCATAAAAATGTCAACTACAATACGGAAAACACCTTCAATACAGAAAATTGGTAGGATAGGCTGGTCCTCAAGCTGAACATGCATATTTTTGAAAAACTTTAGATTGTTGTATACTGTTGCTTAGCTTGTAAGATGGCATTACTGGTAAAAACCCAACCTTCTTCAGTGGGACAGTATTCTGGGAGATCAGAGCATGAATTCCAGCCCATAGCTTTTCTTCATGTGTTAGTCTACACAGAATTGCAGACAGCATCATCAGATAGAAGAAGATCCATGTACTCAGCCACTTTGAAACTTTCTGGCAGACTGGGGCATATTGATGGCTTGTAGCAATTTGGCACACATTGACAAGGCATTTGGGTTATAAGTTTGCAACTTTCTTTGTTTAAGCCTGCAGCTCACACAGCTTGTCAGCTACTTCATTAGTACAGTAAAAAAAACGCACTATAGCCGTATTATGTGTGCTAAATGTTCCAGGCAAAGAAGAGCTGTCTTCAAAATCAAAATTTTCAAGAGCAGCAATTGTAAATCCTTTCCTGGCAAAGTGACCTGAAAGTGGTGTGCTGTCAGATTCACAATGTTTTACAGCATGAGCTGCTAACAAGTTCCTGTTTCATACTATGTCATTATAATTTGTTGATACACAAATTCTATTCAATTAAGTGATTAGCTCTCTACTTTTGCACCTATCATACATTGTGCGGGCAGTCATCATGTTTAGCAGAGTTTTTTTTTGCCGTGAGGGAATCAATAAAACATATTTGGGAAAGGCAGTACATTTCCACAGCATAAGCCTGTTGGTTCATAGGATTATTTTCCACTTCTCCGCTTATATCTCCAAGGCCATCATCAATGCTATCAGCTTCTGTTCTGAACTCAAGAACATTAGTTTGTAACAGTTTTGCTTTGCTGATATTAACCCCTTGCCTGCACTGACCATTCAGCGCTAGTGCGGAACGTTCTATTGCGCAGACGGGGCTGCGACGTTCAACGGACATGCGCAGCACTACCGAGGTAGTACACGCGACGTCCACTGAACGTCGGCAGCAGCGGTGAGGTTAAACAATGATGTAAAAATAATGTAAGACAACATCAGGCATTTTTGTTGACTTCCATGATTTGCGGTGCTCTGGGACATCACAAAAGTTGTCATTAAGTCCAAAATCTAAATCTTTCAGGATGCTTCTTAAAATGGTTCCTGCTGATTTTACAGCATCTGTGATCTTAATTTGGCAGCACGAACTTCAGGATTCAAATCAGTTGAGAACACCATGAGAGGCTCATTCATTTTGTTAGAGTGACAAAAACGAATTCTGTCATTGTACATTCTCACCAGAAAAATCTTAATTTTATTATTATGAATCAATAGAGTTTCATCAATGTTAACCATTATTTCTCTGATTTCACTGAGTGTGAACCTGCAGCTAGCACTCAAGAGTGGCTTTAAAACTTAATTTGATTTTTCAAAGAGTGCAAACTAACATAAGCCTGGTGGCTACGTTGCTGCTGGGAGCTCAGTGTACATTATTATTTTCAAATGTATGCACACATGCAGTTCAGGTGGGCATACAAATCTGCTGCAAATACATGCACATTGCTGTTTAGATCAGCTACTCGACTGAAAACTTCATCTAGGAAGAAACTAGCTGCATTTAAAACATGTTTGCCTTTTGAGATTCACATACTCTGTAGTTTGTTCATTCGTCAATTCCTTTAGCCCTTATTCTGGCTAAACCACACATACCATATTGAAAATACTCTGCTTTCCGATCAGTTGTTGAAGGAGTCCTCAGATGTTTTAGATAGCAACACTCTGTCCGGAGGTATAGATCTCTGCTACCACCTGCTTAGCTTATGTTTACACATTTAAATCACTGGAAAACCTGAAACAAAAGCAATATTAAAACGAATTACCAAAATGTTGGCTAAAACACATCATTATGGAGCTGCCATTTTGGGAAATTGCAGAAGGGTTGCTCTGAGGAGTTATTTTCTGTCTCTATGAGACTACTTGTCCCCCAAAACCTATGTTTTGACACCAAAATGAAGAATATAAGTCTGATAGTTCCTGAAATATTACATCATCCTTGCAACAAATACACCATTTTTAAAATATTGTCCACACAAATTTGGCTCTGATAAGCAATGTCTACCCAAGCTAAATTACTTCTCTAATGATACAAATACACAAATCAAAATTGAAAGTCTGCGGACAACAATTTTTCTACAGAGATAGATCAAGGAGCCAGGGCTACAGAGATGGAGTCTGTGAAAGCCCATTGGGGGTGGCCTGTACTCGTTTCACTTTGATGGGAACAACCTTCCTCTGGCCATCCATCTCCATTAGGAGGGTAACACCCTTGTAAGCCGTGTTACGGTGCTGCAACTAAAGAGTTGTTTTACAGTTGGTTGGAAAACCAAATCAGGGAGGCAAAACTCTCTGTCCCTTTTGGATCAACCGTAAGATGACCCATTAGCTTTGCTAATAATCCTACAACAAATCTTTTCTCCAACAACGCTTTGTACTGTCACTTATTTTCTGCATGGTTACTATTGCAATACAAAATCATTGCCGGGGGTGACTAAGGGATACCAGTGTTGTGCTTCTTTCAGACATAGGATGAAAAGTGCAGGCATCAGGAGGTTAGCTGAACTCTATGGCAGTCGGGTTGGTTCTGTCTGATTGGTTTGTTTGCACTTGCTTTGTGTTTCCAGTTATAGATACGTCTTTATAATGGCAGACTGCAGGCCCCAGAATGCACAGAGAAAACAAAGACTAGATGAGCTGCCATACCTGCCCTGCAGAGTCTTGAGATCTATGGAACACTTGCAAGTCACTGAACAGAAAACAGTTAAACATGATCGAGTGTGCCACAGGGCAGCATGAGTAAAACTATTGTTTCCCGTGCATTACATGTGGCTACTTCTTCATCTTGCCTTTTTATTATTATTCTTTGCACTCTGATCCAATAATAACGTCAATCTGGGCCTGGTGGCTCAATGGACTAATACATCCATTACAGAGGCCTGTGTTCGACCTCATGGTCACAGTTGCAATTCCCAGCAGGTCCATTCATCCTTTCTGAGGTCGATAAAATGAGTCCCATTGAGTTGGGTAACAATAAACATGTGTTATTCAGCGCCAAGATACCGCTTTGGGGTGAATATGTGCTTCACAAATACACGTTAGGTTATACTTGTTTTCTGTACATTATAAATACAGGAGTACAAGTATTAAAATGCAACAAAAGACTGTAACACAAAAAACTTTTTTGAAACGATTTAAAATACCAGTATTGCCAAAAGTTGTTAAATATGCTCATCCAATGAGATTCTTCTTCTTTGTATACATCTTTTACTCTAGTTGGCTTTTTACAAACCCTAAACGTCATTTTTATTGCATTCGTGTCATAGAGCGACATTCAACCATATAATCAGTAACACCAAGTGGCAACCTGTATGCACAAACCCTAAATCTAGTTCACTTTTCAATCCTGTAGAAAACGCTTCTCATTTTCAAAACCATATGTTTCTGCTGTGGGATGCATCCAACCATAGTGAAATGCTTATGCGCAACAGTCACTTGCCTGTCACACGCATTCAACAACCCTACTAGAGAACATTCTGTCTTCACTGCTGTTATCTAGCCTGTACGACTTCCTGTAGTAAAAGAAATGCTGTTTCCC
Organism: Lissotriton helveticus; assembly: GCF_964261635.1. Classification (NCBI taxonomy): domain Eukaryota; kingdom Metazoa; phylum Chordata; class Amphibia; order Caudata; family Salamandridae; genus Lissotriton; species Lissotriton helveticus. The sequence continues at coordinate 1,759,576,060 of NC_136061.1, forward strand.
CTATGTGTCTATCAGCTACATTTGCTATTCATTAAATTGTTTCCATCAAAAATCCAACTTTTGGCTTTCTATGCCTTCGTCAGGACAACATGATTAATGGAGGCACAGGTTTAACATCTCGAATTTCTCTTCACAGTCACTGCAGCTCGCTGATTATTTTTTTCTTTTATTCCTATTAATAAAATCAAATTACTTTTTATGCATTCATAGTGTATATAGACTCACTGTTTGCCTCCGATAGATATCTGCACAAAATTCATCCTACCAATTGTGTCTTCAAGTTATTTTTAACCATTTCTTCTTCTTTGCTATTCATCCATATTTCCTTCTCTTATTTGAATTTGTCTATTGACGTGATTTTGAAAAGTTATACCTTACTGATTTTTTTAATATGTACATAGCATCAATTTCATGTATCACTTTATATTCCTCTACACAGAATATTCTTCAGTGAATTCCTCCTTGACTTTTCATCTTTATATGTAAAGGATTGTTGTGTTTTACCTCGCATCAGAGCATATATACTTCTTATTTCCTTTATGATTTATAATATGTTTTGACATTGTTTTTATTAGTGCATGTCATGACTAGTGATTGTATACCTTAATAATCACAATGTATTTTTTTATTTCAAACCATTTTTGGCTGGCTATATGCAGATTGCTCGAATCTCAGTATTAATGATGCAAACATTAAATTGAGTGATGGCTAATTGCTGCACCAGCCCTTTATAAAAAAAAATGTAAAAACTGCTAACACCTGCACCACCCAAAACAAAGTGACTCGATAAAGATGCATTTTTTAATAGGTTGTCCCAAAGTGTTCTACTGTCGCTCACCTCGTGATTTCCCTATAACAGCACAACTGATGTGAGGGTGAGAATGTGGGGGGCTGAAAAAAGTGTGAGAAGAAGTATAACCAGCATTGGCAAAACGTGAGTAACTGGCCTTGTCCATGTGTAGTGCGACTGTCATGCAGTAAGGCTGAACGTTTTTAAAAAAACGCTGTGATGTGGTCTTCACTGGCCGTGTCGCAGCACCTTTCTTTTTGCTTGTGCCGGAGGAAACACAGAGGGATTGGGGGTGCAACCCAGAGGGCGGAGAGTGTGGGGGGAAAAAGTCCTTGTCACAGCACTTTTTTGTTTGTTATGGTGATGAGGAGGCCAACATGCACAATGAGCAGAGGGAGGGAGGATGGGTGTGGACAAACATGCCTGGGCGCAACCAATGGGGGTTGAGGGGGAGCAAGTAAATACAGACAATGAGCAGAGGGAGGGAGTGTGGGAGAAAGCCAAAACAGACAATAAATAGAGGAAGGGAGGGTGGGGTAAACCTAATAGTCTTGGTAGGGCAAACAGATGGACAGGGGAGGAACACAGAAGGGGAGAAGTACATGAGGGAGCCAACTGAAAAAAGATGCACTCTGGTGCAGTGCTTAAATCCAAAGAAAAATGTAGAGCTTAAAAAATTAGCAGTGAAATGACACACATAATGAGTTTATGCTCCAGGCAAGGGACACATACACAAAGAGGAAGGAAGCCTACCCCAGCTGATCAATAAGAGCAACTAAATGAGAGAGACAACGAAGCCAATCAATGTTATGAAATGTGCATTTTCTAAGCCCACTGATAGAAAACAAAAGGTCTGGAAGAGACAGCTGATTTGCTGTCTAGCTAGATCTGAAAAGGATAATCCTCACTGATCACAGGAAAGTCAAATGGAAACAAAATCAGTTCTCTCTGGAGATTGGTGCTTGAGTGAGAATGTTGTGTCTGCAGCTCTGAGTGCCCCACTGTGCCTGGCACTTTGCAAGATAAGCCAGTTCCACCATTCATTTGGGTGCCCTGAGCAATAGGGTTTCTGGGAGAAAGGAGGCAGATGAGGCCCATGCCCTAGGTCCCTTTGTCTTGCCTGGCATTGGGCCCACCACCACCACAGTGTTTGAATGCTGCCCCTGATAGGTTGCAACTCTGAAAAAAACAGACTTTGCCACACACATTAATTCATTATAACTGTGATTGTTTGAATATGACTGTTGATGTGTGAGTGTATATGTCTATACAGTTTTATATGCTACATTTACATGTGGGAAAAAGCCTATTTTTGCATGATTACCCCATTTCTGATGCTGCTGTTTGTTTACTCTGGACACTGGAACTCTGCTAATCAGGCCACAGTGCATGTTCTCTGACCCCTAAAACATGTCAAGATTGGCAATATTCATAAATAGCAAATTTACTTACCCATGCGTCCCTAGTATATGGTACAAAGTGTACCAGGGCTTGTAAAATAAATGTCACTAGTGGACTACAGCACCATTTATGCCACCCACTACAGTGGCAGTGCAAACTTAACTGTAAGACTACCATTGCAGCAGGCTGTGCTACATAAAACTGCAAATTCGAGCTGTCAAAATAACCCCTTTTGACAGGCCTAAAACCTCCTTTTAAATACTTATGAGTCACCGTTATGTCCAAAAATTAAAGTGCATGGTATTTAAAAGTAAGACATTTAAACATTTAATGTTAAACATGTCCTTACACTGAAAAGGCCTTAAATCCTATTTTCTCTGCAGCAGGGTTGGCAGGTTCCATAGGAAAGCGTTGGGATGCAATATTTCATTTATTAATGTTATTTCCGGATAGGAAACAGCTAAGGGTTCAGTTCATGAACTTTGTGAAATACTCATTACAAGACCTGTTCACTGGTGAAAATAAATATTTTGGAAAAGGTATTTTTGGAAAGTTCTATTTTCCCTGCCTAAAGTCTCTCAAAGCCAATTTGCATTAGCTCCAACTGTCATCTGGCAGCTGAATAGCCCCCTTGATGAGGTGTGAAATCTGCTTTCCAAAGCACAACAAAGGCATTGGGTGTGGGAATGTGTTCTGTTTCTGTGGCAGGATGACCCTCTGGGCTGTGCTCAAGAGCTTGAATAACTTCAAAGAGGCCTACTCTATCACAGTTAAATGTTAGCTGACACCTGAGCAGGATCCTTCTTTGTTCCCTTAGTTAGGCAGGCACCAAACCCAGAACTGATTTGAAGTGACCACAGAGGAGGGGTTGCTAATTTTCCTGACCACATCTCTTAGATATACAACAGGTTCTGTACAAGAAGAGAAGGGTTTCACCATCTTGGATTTGGGCAGACAGGGCCACTGTGGTATTGCATGCAGTCAATCAATCAATCATTCATTTGTAAAGCGCACTACATACCCGCAAGGGTCTCAAGACGCTGGGGGGAGGGGCACTACTGATGGAACAGCCAGGTCTTGAGTATCCTCCTGAAGGTCAGCAGGTCTTGGGTCTGTCGTAGGTTCAGTGGGAGGGTGTTCCATTGGCGGCAAGGTGGGAGAAGGATCTCTCACCAGTGGTTGTTCTTCGGATGCGCGGGACGGTGGTGAGTGAGAGGTTGGCGGAGCGTAGCTGGTGGTTGGGGATGTAGAAGGAGAGCCATCTGTTGAGGTAGGCTGGGCCGGTCTTGTGGAGAGCCTTGTATGCGTGGGTGAGGAGCTTGAATGATATCCTCTTGTTGACTGGAGCCAGTGCAGGTTTCTCAGGTGGGCGGTGATGTGGCCGTGGCGTTGTACGTCAAGGATCAGTCGTCCCGAGGCGTTTTGGATGCGTTGTAGTCGTTTGATGAGCTTGGTCGGGGCTCCCGCGTAGAGGGCATTTTCGTAGTCGAGTCTGCTGCTGACGAGGACCTTGTGACTATCTTTCTTGTATCTGCCGTGATTCATCTGTAGATCTTGCGGAGCATGGGGAGGGTGTTGAAGCAGGAGGAGGAGATGGCGTTGACTTGCTTTGTCATTGAGAGCATTGAGTCGAGGATGATTCCCAGGTTGGGTGCATGGTCGGAGGGTGTCGGGGCTGGCCCTAGTGCTGTCAGCCACCAGGAGTCGTCCCTGGCTGAAGGGTTGGAGCCGGGGATGAGGACCTCCATCTTGTCCGGGTTCAGCTTCAGACGGCTGGTCTTCATCCATCGGCGACGGCCTTCATTCCTTCATGGAGGTTGGCTTTGGCTGTGATGGGGTCCTTGCTGATGGAGAGGATCAGCTGAGTGTCGTCGACATAGGAGATTATGTTTAGGTCGTGCTGTCGGGCTACGTGTGCGAGCGGGGCCATGTAAATGTTGAACAGTGCCAGGCTGCGGGAGGATCCCTGGGGTACGCTGCAGATGATCTCGGAGGCTTTGGAACGGAATTGGAGGAGGCGGACGCTCTGGTTTCTGCCGGAGAGGAAGGAGCTGGTCCAATCCAGAGCCTTGTCTCGGATCCCTGCGGCGTGGAGGTGTGTGCCTAGTGTGCGGTGGCAGATGGTGTCGAAGGCGGCAGAGCGGTCTAGGAGGATGAGTGCTGCGGGCTCGCCTTTGTCCAGCAGGGTCCTGATGCTGTGGTTGCTGCGGAACCCTGACTGGGAAGGGTCCAGGATTCTGTTTTCTTTGAGGTATCGGGTTAGCTGTCTGTTGACGGTTTTCTCGATGACCTTGGCCGGGAAGGGGAAGGGGAGCAGAGAGACGGGCCAGAAGTTCTTGAGGTCTCTTGGGTCTGCCTTAGGTTTTTTCAGTAGGTTGTTGATCTCAGCGTGTTTACAGATCTCTGGGAAGGTCGCGGTCTTGAGGGAGAGATTGATGATGTTGCGCAGGTGGGGTGCGATGGAGCTGCTTGCTCTGTTGAAGACGTGGTGCGGGAATGGGTCTGATGGAGAGCCGAAGTGGATTGTGCGCATGGTCTTGATGGTGTCATCGATGCTCACGCTGGCCCAGGCTAGCAGGGGGTCGTGGTCGATGGTGTGCGGAGGGTCTGTTGTGTTGCTGTCTGTTGGGGCTGTCTGGGTATTAAAGCTGTCGTGGATGTCTGCTATCTTGCGGTGGAAGAAGGTGGCGAGGGAGTTGCACAGGGCTTGCGACGGCGGGATGTCGTTGGTGTCGGAGCTCGGGTTGGAGAGTTCTTTCACAATGTTGAAGAGCTCCGTGCTATTCTGTGCGTTGTTGTCAAGGAGGTCTTTGAAGGAGGTCCTCTTGGCCACCCTGATGAGGTGGTGGTGGTTGCGGATGGCGTCCTTGTGTTCTGCGTGGCTGTCTGTTGTTTGTTCACTGTACCATTTCTTCTCTAGTTTCCGGCAGGCTTGCTAGGAGGCTAGGAGTTCTGGGGTGAACCAGCTGGCCCTCTTACTGGTGTCTCTATGAGGGGGTTTCTTTAGCGGGGCGAGGGTGTTGGCGCAGTCCTCCATCCAGCGTCTGAGGCTGTGGGCAGTGTCTTCGGTATTGGAGGGTTCGGTGAGTGGGCTGAGAGCGAGGTTTGCGTGTAGTTGGTCTTCGGTGATTTTGCTTCAGCAGCGACAGGGGATCTGTTGGGTGCGGTGGTGTGTGGTGGGCTTCTGGAAGGCAAAGTGGATGCAGCGGTGGTCGGTCCAGAAGAGTTCGGTGGTGTGGCTGACGGAGACGTGTGGGCTTGAGGAGAAGACGGGGTCGAGCGTGTGGCTGGCAGAGTGGGTGGGCGTTGTGACGAGTTGCTTCAGTCAGAGGTTGGCGAGGTTATTGATCAGGGTTCTGGAGTTGTTGTCATTTTTGTTCTCAAGGTGAAAGTTTAGGTCTCCAAGGAGGATGTAGTCGGTGGAGGTCAGGGCGTGTGTGCTGATCAAGCCGGCAATGGAGTCGCTGAACTGCGGGCGGGGTCCGGGGGGTCGGTAGACGAGGGTGCCTCTGAGGGTGTAGTTAGGGTCTGTGTGGATCTGGAAATGCATGTGTTCAGTGGTGCTGAGCACGTTGTCGGTGCTAGTCGAGACCCTGATGCTGTTCTTGTGGTTGATGGCGATGCCTCCTAAAATTCCGTTGGTGCAGTCTCTGCGGGTGATCTTGTAGCCGTCAGGGATGGCTATGGCGATGTTGGGTGCAGAGGAGTCGTTAAACCAGGTCTCTGTCAGGAAGGTGACGTCCGGGGATGTTGTGTCGAGCAGGTCCCAGAGCTCAACGGCATGTTTGCGTGCGGAGCGGGTGTTTAGTAGTATGCATCTGAGGTGGTTGGGGTCTTTCTTGACGGGTGGTTTGTCGGCTCTGAGGCTGGTGTAGCTGCAGTTCCGGCAGGTGAAGGGGCTGTGTGTGCGTTTTGTGGCGGCCTTGAAACAGGTGTGGCTCCTTCCGGAGTTGAGAGCGTGCAGAGTGCGTAGTGGCGGTGGTCATCGTGGCGGGTGCGGGGGCCAGGGGTTCTAGCACTGGGCGAGGTCCAGGCGCAAACGGGCTTGCCTTAGGCGCGCCTTTGGCGCACCAGCAGCGCAGCCGCGCAGCCGCCGGCATATATGGGGAGGTGGGAGGGAAGAGCAGCTTTGAGGCGGGAGGTGGGGGCAGCGAATGGGCAGTGGGCCGTCAGGGGGGCGGGGATGCAGCAGGGAGGGCGGTGAGGGACATTGAAGGTAACAGAATGCAAAAGGGGCACAAAAACAAGGGAAAAACGAGTGGCACAGAAGGCAGAAGGGCACAAAAAACGAGTGAAACAGAGGGCAGAAGGGCACAGAAAACGAGTGGAACAGAAAGCAAAAGGGGCAGAAAAATGAGGGAAAAAACTAGTGGCACAGAAGGCAGACGGGCAAAAAAAATGAGTGGAACAGAAGGCAAAAGGGGCACAAAAACGAGGGGAAAACGAGTGGCACAGAAGGCAAAAGGGCACAGAAATACCGGAAAAACGAGTGTCACAGAGGCACAATACAGAACACATAAATACAGGGGCAGCTAAGAACAGGAGGCAGAACGGGCAGAGAGGCACGGGCGCAGCTAGGGGAACAGAAGGGAAAACCGGGCAGAGACACGGGGGCAGCGATGGGAACAGAAGGGAAAACCAGGCAGAGACACGGGGGCAGCGAGGGGTACAGAAGGAAAGACCGGGCAGAGAGAGGACGGGGACAGTGAGGGGAACAGAGGGAAGAAAAAGGGGCACGGACCACATACAGGCAGCGGGGGAAGACTGACAACAGCAGTCGCAGACACAACAATGAAAATACAGGCGATACAATAAAAGCAATAAAGCAGAGGATGAACAAACCTACCTACGGCCTACCACTGGGCACCAGGGATGAGGCACAGGTGGTAGCCTGCGGGTGGTGGAGGGCCTTGAACTTCCTCAGCAGCGGCAGCTGGGGCACGGAGACACAGGCGGTGCAGTGCGGAGGGGGAGCGACCTACCTGTATGGCCTACATGAACAGCTCCAAAAGTGAGATGAGTTATCATTGTGAATTTTTATCCCTATCGGTTAGACCAATCACAGGATTGTGCCAGGCATAAATGTGGACTCCCCCTAGGCACCCTCCTTAGAACACTGCTGGATCTGAGGAAGACGGAAGAAGGATTGCACCTGCTGTTGAGACACGTGAGGAGACCTGAAAGGCTAGATCTACTCCCACGTGTACCCAGGGCAAAGGCATGCGGATTTTGCTTCGGGGGCCCATTGCAGGCCCCCAGGGTGGTGGGAGGATGGGGGACTGCACTCTGGGGGTACCTATGGTATCGCCCAACATTGGCATGGTCAAGGTGGCAGGCACCGCGCAGTGCCTGTCATGTTGTGCATGCCAATGCACAACATGCATATATTGCATTATGGCGGGTGCTGCTTACAGCATCGCCCGCCACAATGCAATATATGCAGGATGCTACCGCCACAATGACGGGGACATTCTGATTGCAAATCCAAAATACTTTTTAAAACAGTGAGAGAGCTTGCAGGTTCCCTCACTTTACAATCGCCCCCAGACCTTAATAAATCACAATGCGACTCCCTTGCGGCATTCTTTGTAGCAAAAGTGGATAAGATATATCAGGGTATAGAACAAGTCACAATCGACATGGCCAAGACTCATGTAATTTTGCCTTCCACCGACTCCAGCTTCGAAATTAATACTTCAGATTCCATCATCCCTGCTGAAATAGCTCTGTCCTCCTGCCCACTCCCCTATGAAGTGACACCTCCAGCTATTCTTAACAACTGGCCGAAGCTTGACCTTGACCAGGTTCACAAATTATTAAATTCTATAAAATCAGGCTCACCCAATGATCCACTACCTTGTTCGGTCCTGAAAAAACTTAATAACGGAGCATTGGAAACAATCACTAATCTTCTTAATAAATCCCTACAAGAAGAAACTGTACCGAATGAGTGGAAACATGCGGTGATTCACCCGTTGTTGAAAAAAGTAGGTGCAGACCCCAACTTACCATCCAATTTCCGACCTATTTCTCTGTTACCTACTTTTGCGAAAATACTAGAAAAACATGTTCACAGGGTACTTACTGATTTTATTACTACTCATGATTTATTATCCCCCCCACCAATCAGGATTTCGCGCAGGCTTTTCCACAGAGACGACCTTGTTAGGCGTCACTGAGAACATCCGTCTAATGCTAGACCGTGGAGAAACGGTAGCTTTGCTGTTACTCGACCTCAGTGCAGCATTTGATACTGTGTCACATACTGTACTTGAACAAACACTTTATTCCATAGGTATCAGGGGCGCAGCCTATAATTGGATTAAATCCCTACTAGAACAACGCACTTTCCAAGTCTTCTCCCAGTCTGCCTGCTCAGACACTATGACTCTTAAACATGGAGTACCTCAGGGCTCCATATTAAGCCCATTACTTTTTAATTTATACATGAGCCCGCTGGCCAAAATGATAGAAGAGACTGGATTACTTATGTTCTCCTACGCTGACGACTCTCAGCTCATCTTCTCTCTATCATCCACTGAAACCAATAATATCTCATCTTTAAAACTCGGTCTAACCAACATCGCGGAGTGGATGAGAATTTTTTTTCTCAAACTCAATGGCGAGAAGACCGAGTTACTTGTCCTAGGTAAGAATAAAGAGCTCTGGGGACCCCAACACTGGCCTGACGAGATGGGTACTCCCCCGATCCCTGTCAAATCAGCCCGCAACCTCGAGGTCATCATTGATGATTCACTTAATCTCAATCAACAGGCTGCGAAGACGTCAGCTACTTGCTTTGCGATTTTAAAGTGGTTGAAAAAAATCTGTTGGATGTTGCCCAAAAATACCCAAAAAACTGTCATCAACGCTTTAATAACCTCCAGACTCGATTATGCCAACGCGCTGTACTTGGGGGCCAATAAGGCCACAACCCATCGACTACAGACAGTGCAAAATGCCGCCGCGAGATTACTGTGGAAAATTCCCATCTCCACACCTACCACCAAGTACATCCGCGAATTGCACTGGCTGAAAATCGAGAACCGGGTAAAATTTAAATCTCTATGCTTTATGCATAAGATCTCTACCAACAATGCACCCAAGTACCTTCAGAATCTAATACATCCTTACCGCCCATCTCGAACCCTCCGCTCAGCCACAGCCAACCACTTTGTGATTCCAAAAATTAAGCGGGCACGAATGGGTGGAAAATCCTTCTCATACCTCGGACCCTCACTTTGGAACACTCTTGCGGTGACACTTTGGCAGGAAACCAACTATATGAAATTCAGGAAGGCCTTAAAAACCTGGCTGTTTAACATCTAGAACCTGAACCAATCAAAGCACTGGATCACTAGCGCCGGGAAACCCTTTGTTGGGTAGCTGTTGCGCTATATAAATGAAATAAATAAATAAATAAATTGCAATGGTGGGACCGCTGCACCTCTGGCTGTCACTCTTGGGTACCGTTATGGCGCGCCATCGTAATGGACCCCTTAGTCTGAACGTAGACATCTTCACTGGCCTAAGGCGCCAAAAGCATTCAGGTAGCGAGGGACCTTCCTTAGGTGTGATTTTTTTATTTTTCCCACGCAAAGGTTTCCCTGCCAAAAGCCAATGGATTCACCGAGATCTCAACCAGCAGCTATGCGGCCTTGTGGAGCCCTTCTCTGCTACAGTCTGCTGTCTTTCCCTGCTGAGTAATTTTTACTTCCATTCCAGAAACTAAGCGAGCAGATAAAACTAACGCTGAGCCGAACTTGATTTCGGTATTCGATACATGCCCCATCATGGTCCGCCTTAAATCGCACCTAGATACCAATGTAGCTCAACCAGATGACCATGGTTGGCACTTAACTCTTTTAGGCGCTTTTTTTGTTTTACAAATTTGAAAATTCATACCTCCTGTCCCCCTTAAAGGATTTTTGCTGTTTTGATATCATTCTGTTCATTAAAATATTCTATAATTCTATAAATGAGAGTTAACCCTGTATGCTGGGTGCCATATCCAGGGACTGAGCTCAGGTTTAAATTAATTAAACTTTTATTGGACCTATCAAGAATAGCAACATTATTAGTTGTGGTGGAACACCAACCGCCCCAAAGAATAATCCACATCTTCACATTGGTGTTTAGGGGTGGGATTCAGAACCTGTGTTTAGCAGTACAACTCAGTTACTAATTTGGAAATTAAAAATCCCTAAATTGAAATGAAAGCAACACATTTGTTTTGAGTTTTAACTGGCATCAGGTTTTTGATTTGGTCATTTTTGATATTTTCTAATTATTTATTATTCCAATTTTTGCACCTCTTAAAAGTCTAAAGTAACATGGAGTTGGATCTGGTTAGCCTGACCACTCCCACAGTGATGGAGATGAAGGCAGGTCTTAGGTAGAAAAAGGCAATTGAAGTTGGACCAGAATGCCAGGAAGGTAGATTATAATTGGGTCCTCAAGGACTGGGAAGACGTCTACCAAGCACAGATCCCCTATAAGGAAGAAGCAATGGAAGCAACCCCAGAGGACAAAGGGGCAGTGGACTACCTGTCCCAGATGGATTTTCTAGTATACCATGCAGGGCTGGGAGTGAAGCAGACTCTGCCAGCATAAGCTCTTCTGAACTGGCTAATCTCCAGTTGGAACTCGGAGACAAGCAATAGACAAGGTAGCTGAAGGACAAACTGGCAGATGTAGGAATTGTGGTGGAAGTTTGCCCAAGGAAAACAGGGTTTAGACTGAAGCCATATAGGTCTTAATGGGTAGGGTGGATGTTGAAGCTAGGGTCTCCTTACCTCCAAGCATGGTGAAGTACAGGCAATGGCTAATTCACAACCGGATCAAGACAGAAGCTCTGAGTGGTAGGGGAGCGACCCTTGACCTTGCTGGTAGGTTGCTCCCCCACCACACAGCTCTGCCTGTGTGTCCTGACCTTGCCTTCTGTTCCCTGGTTGTGCTAGTTTTTTCTTGCCTCTGCCCCCCTGATTGTGATCGTTTTTCCTGCCTCTGCCCCCTGATTGTGATCGTTTTTCTTGCCTTTGCCCCCCTGATTGTGATTGTTTTCTTGCCTCTGCCCCGATTGTGCTAGTTTTTACCCAGAGCGTCCACCTCCCACCCTTCCGATCCAAAGCCACCGACATCATCTGCGGCGTCCCCCTGGGCTCATCCCTCAGCCCGACGCTGTTCAACATCTAAATGGCCCCCTTCGCACAAATGGCCCGCCAGCACGACCTCAACACCATTTCCTAGGCTGACGACACCCAGCTCATCCTCTCTCTCAGTAAGGACCCACACATCGCCAAAACCAACCTCCACGAGGGAATGAAGGCCGTCGCCGACTGGATGAGGAACAGCCGTCTGAAGCTAAACTCAGACAAGACGGAGGTACTCATCCTCGGACCCACCCCTCAGCCTGGGACGACTCCTGGTGGCCGACCACACTGGTAACAGCACCGACACCCACCGACCATGCAACCTATGATTCATCCTCGACTCCTCCCTCTCCATGGCCAAGCAGGTCAACACCGTCTCCTCCTCCTGCTACAACACCCTCTTGTGCTCCACAGGATCTACAAGTGGATCCCGACCGAAACAAGAAGAACGCTGACACAGGCCCTCGTCAGCAGCAGACTGGACTACGGCAAAGCACTCTATGCAGGAATCCCAGCCAAACACCTACAACGACTACAACGCATCCAAAACGCCTCCGCCCGACTAATCGTCAACATCCCCCACCGCAGCCACATCACCCCCCCACCTGGGAGACCTACACTGGCTCCCTGTCAACAAGAGGATCACCTTCAAGCTCCTCACCCACGCACACAAAGCACTCCACAACGCCGGACCAGCCTACCTTAACAGCAGACTCAGCTTCTACAACCCCACGCGCCAGCTCCGCCAGCCTCGCCCTCGCCACTGTCCCCCGCATCCAACGAACAACCTCCGGCGGAAGATCCTTCTCCTACGTCGCCGCCAAGACCTGGAACACCCTTCCTACCCACATACAAGTACTCAGATTGATTGATACAGGAGCCAGCATGAACATAGTGGTGGACCAGCTGATCTTGCCAGAGCAGATTTTCCCAGATGTTCTTCATAGAGTAGTCAACGCTGACAATGAGGTGACATTTTATCCTACAGCAGTGGTCCCCTTTGAGTGGGGAGGGGTTACTGACCCAAAAAAGATTGCTTTGATCCTTGCCATTCCAGTGTAGTGCCGGTTGGGAAACAAAATAGAAACCTCTGCTTGGAAAGAAGTGGAATGGAGAACCAATGCTAGAATGTGTGGTCTGCCTGAGTGGGTGTGTGTGGCCACATGGGCTCAGACAGGCAGTCAGGGAAGTCAAGGGAGCCTGGAATCTGGAACAAAGACCAAGGATCCCACAACCAAGAGGAAGGGCAATATGTATGGGAAACGAGCTTCAAAAACTCTCAAGGCCCAGAAATAATTTGAACCCCAAGGGGAGTATCTGAGGCCTACAGGGGAAAAAGAGCCTAACTTAAGAGACCTGACAGAACACGCTAAGTAGCGAAGAGCAAGAGGGCCCTCAAAGGAGGAATTCTGGCAAGCGCAGAAAGAGTGCCAGACTCTTGAAGGTCTTTGGTGCCAGGCTGATGTCCCGGAACAAGGGATACCAGAATGTACTAGAAAGAGGGTGTCCGGTAGAGCAAGGCTAGGGGCCTAAAACCTGGAGTAACAAGGAGTTTGGTGGTCTTCCAGCAGTACAGGGTATCCCTCTAAAACTTAGCCCATGATATCCACTTGGCTGGCATTTGGGACAGGCCAAAACCTGGGACAGGTTGATCAACCACTTTTACTCTTCTAAAATGTCTGAGAAGGTGATGGGCTTCTGTCGCTCCAGGAGCACCGGTCAAACCAATGGCTAGACAGGAGGATAATCCAAGGCTCCTCTTATTCGAATACCTGTGGTGGTGATGCCCTTCTAGAGGGTAGGGCTTTGCATTTGTACTGCTTTGGTACTTCTAATAATGATTTACACATTTCTTAAACCTGCCAGCTATGTGACCTAGCTACCAGGAGAGGAGCTCATGATTAACTTACTGAAACCTTTACTGGACCTAACAGGAATAGTGCCATTATTATTTGTAGCAAACTACCATCCACCCAAACTAATAATTCACTTTCTCAGAGCATGTACACACATAATCACACACACTCTTTAACAGAACCCTTTGTAGGGAGCCCCACCATTTGTATCTGAGGACTGTTGTGTGCCCCTCCTAAAATCATTTCTAGACACACCACAGCTATGGAGTCTTCGGTTCTCAGACAACCTGAGTTTACAGCCACATGCATTTCCCCTGCACTCTGCTGTTGAAATGCTACCATGTTACAGTCCAGATCTGATGCTCTGCCTAATACATTGCACGCTCTTCTGGAAAAAGATTAAAATGTATGCCTTGTAAATCAATATGAGTTACAGTACTTCCAAAAAATCAATGGAATCTATAAGAATGATTTCTTTTACAGTGTAGGTTGGATCTTTAATAAATGCAAATGTCATTGTTTTAATCAAAAAGGCAAAGTCTACAATGAGAAACCCAATATGGCATGTTTGAAGAAGCAATTTTAATTTTTGTTGCTCAGTAATAGAAATGCAGAATTATGCATCTCCTAAAACATAATTTCAGTTCTAAAGTACAGATTTGTCTTGGTGAACATAGACATGCAATAATTTCTATTCTTTTGGGTGCAAGATTGGGGACTAAAACAGCCTTTACTGTTACACATTGCAAAACACTTTTTAGATTCTGTACGTCAGTACTTCTGTTCAGATTGACATCCTGGAGAAAATGTTGCAGTGAGATCACCCTTTTTGCCTCCCTTCAGCACCAAATCCAAAGTCTCCATCTTAAAGAAACGCAGGTTTGCCTCTGACATTGCACTTGATGAAGATGAAAGTTCATATAACGTACGGTTCACTGACAGAATATTGACTACAAAAATATAGATGAAAAAAAGATCCAGATAAAAATATAGAATGTAAGAATATTGACTTCCTATACTTAAGCATGTAAGTACAAAAATATTGAGAAAAAAATATCGATGTCAAAAATATAGTTGTACAAAATATCGATTTTTATTTATATAAAATAATATTAAATATATTAAATAATAAAATGAATTAAAAAATAAATTTGATTTATTATACGTTTTAACAAATGTAACAAATAAATGTCATTAAAATGTTAAACACGCAGATCTAATAATTAATATCTGCTGCAGTTTTGAATATTTAAAAAATGTACATATTACTCATTGAGTATTGTTTATTTGTTTATTTTTTTAGGTGGTGGCACGTATTCCTTGTTGAAAGTGGTTTGGACTTTGCCTATACAAGACATTTTCGAACATTATAAATGTATATTATTTGCCCACTGGGGCTATACTTTCCGGGCCGTTGGTTGGTCATGCTTGGACATTATGTATATAACAAGTGCCCACTGGGGCGTTATATAACTTTACCTATGGGACGTAACATATATATTCTTTTGCAATTATTTATTGTTTGCAATTGTATAGGTATTTTCAAGCGAACCAACATTGGCAAGGTATGATAGTAACTGTTTATATCTATTACCTGTACTGTCTGTGACTAGGCAAAAATGGCGGGACCACTGTTTATCATTTTCTTGTATTTTTCACTATGGTGTGAGTCCTTTGTTGATGTTTATTCACAACACTATACTTAAGCGTGGTCACTGTGTAGCTTATTTAGCGTGATCAAGACGTTAAGTCGAAACGCGTTGCTGTGCAGACTATATGATTAAACTTGCTGCAAATCATGTGAGGTGTCCGTGGTGATCTTTCTCGAGGAAGGAAGTGTTGGTGTGATAGTTTACAGGGCTTCCGGTGCCCTGATCACGGACCGCCCTATTGACGGCTTCTTCTGTACCGGAGCTGGGTTGCTTATATATATATATATATATATATATATATATATATATATTTATATATATATATATATGTGTACTTTAAAACAATTAATAAACTGTTACTTTTAATTTATTGTATAATTTTAAAATTATATAAAATTTACAAATATGTATATATAAATATATTCCCCTTCTGGTGTCCTCCTCGCGGATTTCAGTTACAGCGGCAGACGGCTTCAAAGTACCAACATAGCTTTCTTGGTGAGCCACATTGTTTTATTGCTCGTTATACATATTCAAGGCATATTCTCTCACAAAGTTCTCATTTCCCTTCTAGTAAGGACCTACGCGTTTCGGCGAGTTGCCTTCCACTGGGTCAATTTTCAATAAAAAAAACTAATAGAATTTAAAAACTAATTATAAAGTAAGTAAAATTAATTTACTGTCCACCCGATACCCCTATAAATGTAAAAGCCACGCACATAACAACAATTACCCTAATTTAATATGCATTAATGAATTAATATTAATGAACAACTATTTATTAATTATTTAAACATAAATTACTTCCCACCCTTTTCCATGGGTGTAGGAGGTATGGAGGACGCGGGGGATATATCACCCCCCAGATTTTGTAGTGGGGGGACATGGGGTACAAAGGTGGGGGGGACAATGGGACAAAAGAATTTCCCGTCTCTCTTCTGTCAGTCGCAGGGCCATTGGCACCTCAAAGCACAAGTGCTTTGAGCTGCCAATGGCCCTGTGACTGACAGAAGAGAGCGGGGAAATTCTTTAGTCAAAGCCTTTCACGTGCCAATGGCACTTCCCTTTTGTTGTGCTGCAAACTTACAGGAATTGTCAGATTTACAAGCACTCTTACCTGTAGGATGCTTGTTGCATGATTTCGCAGAGATGTTATAGACCAACTTCCCTTGACTCTAAGTAACACCCAGTGATGTATTACTTAACACTAAGGCTATTAGATAAAATTTAGGGAGGACGGCCGGATCGGGGACGCTACCTGCTCCTTAATTGTCAACCTGCGAAGCAATAAGGAAAACTTTTGTAACTTCAGCTTCTTTTGACTGTTAGACTGTTGTTATGTTTACTTTAGATAGCGTGCCTAGGAATGTATTGCACGCGCGCTCTGCCTACTGCACGCGCGTCCTGCCATAGCATTGTGACATCAGAATGTTCTACCTGGTCACTGGCAGAATGACAGTTATGTTGACAGTTGCTGCGAGAGGCTCGCAGCAGATAGACGTGCCTTGGTGTTAGTAGTGTTCATCTCAATAAAGCAGTTCAAACTTACTTGACCTACTTGTCATCTTTACAAGTTGGCGACGAAACGGGACTGCTGACACCACGAAGAACCCACCAGAAGCCACCTGTCCGTGCTCTGGGTACGTTTTCTGCCTGCTGAGGTTGCCCTCTCATCTTAATTTCCGCAAGCCAAAATCGGAGTCTAGCGGAGTCTTCAGGAATCCATGGCTGATTGACCTCACCCTGGCAGTGTCTGCAATTGTCTCCGGGGTAAGGATCTGCAGGTCGGCAGTTCAGGTTCCCTTTTTTAAGGCTGAACATTCTTGGAGGCAGCAATCTGGACATCGCTCTGACCACCGATTGCATTGGGTGAGTTCTGGATGTGGTCCGGCTGGTTGTTGATGCCCTGCGCGTCGTCAGGGTCCCGTAGTAAAATCCTACTGGTGCGATTGGACAGAGTTTTCCGGAAGAAGGCCTGTGCTAGATCTGGAATACGGTGTTTTCACACCGTGAGGGAAGCACTTAGTGAGACTTTGTGTGGTGTGGTAACTGCCCAGAGTTGCTTGTATATCCACTAGCCATTCGGACAGATATCTCAGGTTTGGTTAGAGAGCGTATTCGACGTGAGGGAAGTCCTTCTGTGGTAGTGTGACCTGTTTTCTCATTTCGGAACATCGTTGCTGCCATCGTTGCGAGCGCCGCTTTCCTGTCAGGATTACACGCCGCATTTCTGACCAGCGGCTTTCCTGTCAGGTTTACGTATGACGTCAGTGGAACGCACAAGTTTTCCGACGTCGGACGGCCATTTTGGAAGATTGGGAATCTCCGATTGAGCTTGTCTCTGGTCACGGTGACACGCACACCACCCTTCGCTATTAGAGGGTTTTGTTCGGGTTTATTTAAGGAGAAGATTGAGCGTGTTTCTATATACGGTGACACGCACACCAATTTACGCAGTTGGTAAATTTGGTAAATTTATTCCTTTAGGAGCGTTTTTCTACAGTGACACGCACACTTTATTTTGAGAAAACCAAGCGTGTCACATACAGCGGTGGCACGCACACCATTCTAAAAGATTTCTTAACAAGAAACTATGTAGTGCTTCTGGAAAAAAGTGTATTTTCTTTGATTGGAAATGGTTATACACACAACAATCTGGGTGACAGCATCCTAGAAGTACTATTTACAAGAGACACGAATGCATAATTGGGCATAACATTCATTCAAATATTTATGAGAATATTTGTACACCTTGTCTGAAAAAGAAGTTTAGAAGAACATATAATTCATACTTTTCACATATCAGTTCTGTTTTTGGTAGTACTACTTAGTTAGGCATGGCTTCAGGAAATGTGTGGAATTTATCTCCTCCTTTGCCTTTCATACCCTCGACAGGAGATGATGCACTTAAATGGGAAGAGTGGCGGGAATACTTTGAGAATTATATGTCCACTTTTGAAGGTGATGAAGAATTGACCCCTGAGAAGAAGAAGAAAATCCTTCTTCATTGTTTTGGTGCTAAAGCTATGAAAATGTACAACCGTATTAACAAGAAACCTAGGACAGGTGATGTGTACACAGTCGCTTTAGAAGATTTGACTATGTAGTTCAAACCCACTATTTCTATTTCAGTTAACAGATTCAAGTTTTTTCAACGCAGAAAAGCCCCTGAGGAATCTGTAGAAGATTATATTGCTGCGTTGAAAAATTTGGTGCTTATTTGCAGATTTGGGGCATTACATGATGAGTTGGTTCGCGACCAGGTCGTTATGAGGTCCTCAAATAAGCATGTTCAAGAGAAATTGTGGGCAAAAGGTGAATTACCATCAGAGGAAGTGGTGGAAATAGTTAAGTGTACAGAATTAACTGGAAGATGTGCAAAGGCTGTGTTGCAGGAAGAGAAATCCTCTACCTACAGAGGACAAATCCATGGTGGCAAAAGTCATTAGTTCAAAGAAAACAAATAGTAAACCCAGTTCTAGTTATGTACAGAGAAAAGATTCCACCAATAAAATTGTAAATTGTAAAATTGTAAATTGATACTTGTATAGCGCACTACTCACCCGCAAGGGTCTCAAGGCGCTTGTACGAATACCGCTGTGGAACCCATCCTGGCTTTCCCTGTGAGGAGTCCACTCCTGGGCACCCCCAAGGTGGAGGCCAGGCATCCTTAGCGTTGTGGGGGCCGTTGTGGAGATTAAGCAAGCTATTGCCCAGAGTTGCAGAGTGGGACTCCATGATTGGAATAGGCACCGAGGCGAGAATTATCAGGTCCGTGGAATTTTTGAGCCCAAGACCCGCTGAGGCGGGGAATTGAACCCTGGTCCCGGGCTAGACCTCTGCATCAGGGTCTGCCGCTCTAACCATTGAGCCACACTTATCCACCTATAAAGCAAAACTTTCTGATGATAGAAAATGTTTTAGATGTGGTAGTAGATACCATTTGGCAAATGACAAATCGTGTCCAGCAGTAAGACAAAAATGTTCAATTTGTGGGATAGTTGGACATTTCAGTGCCATGTGTCCTAAGAAACAGAAAGGGGGAAGAAATGTAAAAGCAGTGGTTCTTGATGAACAAGAAGATTTTACATCTTCAGATGAAGAGGATATGAATTTATTTGTGTTGAACGTGGATGATGGAGGTAGCAAAAAGAAGAAATCGATATGTGACATGAACATTGGTGGGGTAGATATTTCTATAGTTGCTGATTCAGGCTCACCCTATACCATTGTTAACGAAGGGGTATGGTTGGAGAAATTTGTTCCCGTCATTGGCAAGAAGTTACAGAACCCAGATATTTTTCCCAAATCATTTAATTATGATCCTATAGAAATATTGGGTTTCAGAGAACTACAGTTCCAATTTAAGTCTCGCCAAACGGTAGGCAAACTGTATGTATCTAAGGTGGGTCCATCCGTGTTAGGGTGGATCGACCAAGGAGAATTGGGAATAATTCTGGATCCAAACAGCCCGGATCCTGTTTTGATCTTACAAACGGAAGAAGAGTGCAATAACTTCTTTAAGAAAAGGTATCCCAAAGTGTTTTCTGAGAACATCGGGAAACTTAAAGGTTTTGTTCATGAAATCAAACTGAAACATGAGGCTGTTCCGTGTATACACAAGTCTAGGAACATACAGTTTTCCATCATTGGCGAAGTGGAAAATGAATTAAAGAGATTACAAAAAGAGGGCATTATTGAGCCGGTAGAATCAGCAGAGTGGGTTTCGCCCTTGGTTATCACAAAGAAACCCAACAGCAAGCTCCGTCTATGTATTGATCTACGTGACCTCTATAAGAATATTCTAGTTGATCAATTTCCCTTGCCAAAGATTAGTGAAATGCTGTCTTATACCAATGGGGCTAAATGGTTCTCTACCATCGATCTAAGCTCAGCCTACCACCAAGTGGCTTTACATCCTAAAAGCAGGAGCCTTACCACTTTTGTAAGGCCTTTGGGATGTTTTAGGTTTAAGAGGGTACCGTTTGGACTGGCTTCTGCTGCGGCCATGTTTCAGAGGTTGATGAGCGAACTATTTAAGGGGGAAAAGAATCTCCTAATTTTTCAGGATGACATCATGGTATCAGGCGGCACCAGAGGCGAACATGATGCTAAACTAAACAGAGTCCTAGGAGTGCTTGAACATCATGGGCTTACAGCTGATTTGCGCAAGTGCAAATTTGCTGCCAATAAAGTCACTTATTTTGGGACACGAAATCGATGGAAATGGCATAAAACCAAAAAAAGAACTGTTATCAGCTATCAGGGAAGCCCCCTCACCCAAGAACAAGGAGGAGGTCAGAGCATTCCTAGGTCTTTCGGAAATTTACGCCAACTTTGTGACTTGAAGGATATCACTTCCTGTCAGGGACATCTTAAGGATTTTGGGGGCCCTGGGCCCAACATAGTTTGGGGGCCCCTGTTCAGACCAGCTTTGAATTTATGATTCAATTTGAGCCTCTGTTTCCCACGCTGTTTCCTATTAGCCTATTAGCCTATAGATTACAGATGAAAAAGGACATGTGCAGCTGACAACTGTAGGATTTCGTGTTTCCTGCCATGCTACTAGGTTTTTAATACTTTTTAAAATGTATATGTGTGGCTGAATTACTTTGTGCTTTTTAACAATTTCTCCTGCCTACGTGCACTTGC
Source organism: Lissotriton helveticus (assembly GCF_964261635.1). NCBI lineage: Eukaryota > Metazoa > Chordata > Amphibia > Caudata > Salamandridae > Lissotriton > Lissotriton helveticus. The sequence goes on from NC_136061.1 coordinate 1,759,596,563, forward strand.
ACGTTACTTGATTCTGCTGGCATACACCTCTTTAGCTGCTCCGATTCGCATCTCACTTTTCCTCCAGTCCTGGTCTGCGGCGGCTGATACACAGATTGTGTGGAGGGCTGGGGCTACTATCGGGTTCCTCACTTACGCCCACGCAGTTTCCACTTCCTCAGCTGCGTTAGCGATCCATTTTGCATCATAGGCATCAGCCTATATATTCACGATACAAATGGACGCTTTCAGCGGGCGTGCTGCTGGAACACGGAATGGCATGTCAAAGGCAAGCCCTTCTGTGCCCGCCAGCATCCTGGAGGCATCCAGTGCCCGCCATATTGCCTCGTTCCCCTTCGGTGAGTTTTGACTACTATATTACAATAGGGAAAACCTGCTAGTCAGTGTACAGCCGCTGATCCGAGCTTGGAGGTAGACTTTCAATGCAATAAGTGCAACTGGTCTCTCCTCCAGCCCAGGAAACTCGCACCCAAGATCCTCCCGTGCAACAATAAGTGTAAAAACAATAGGAAAATAGAGGACTTAAAGGCCACCCTTTTAAATTGTCGCTCTATGCAATAGCATGAACCACACATTTATGACCTACTTTTATACGAAAGGCCTGATATTTTATTTCTCACGGAGACCTGGCTGTCTGAAGCCTCCAACCCTACTATCACCTCGGCCATCCCTACAGGTTATAAGATCCTTAGGAGGGACTGACCGAGTGTGAAGGGGCAGGGCTTTTTCATATCTTGCACCCAAATATTGGAACAGCCTTCCATTATCCTTGCGTGAAATTCCCCTCTACCCTGTTTTTAGAAAACAATTAAAAGCGTTCTTGTTCTAATCCCTTCCCTATCTTTTGTGCTGGCTGCTCATCGGGGTGACCCAGAGTAAAGCGCCGAGATGCCTCCCGGTGATTCGAGCGCTATATAAAAAAGATTAACATAACATAACATAACATAACAAGGGGGTTGGTGTCGCCATAATTTACAATAAAAAACTAGACCGCTCTCCCACCCCAATGGAAAAGATTGAGGGCGCAGAGTCCTTAGGCTTCTATACCTTATCCCCCATCATAGCACCACTTATTTTCTGATTTACAGACCTTCCGGTGCAATTGGAAATTGTATTACTATGCTTGATACAGCCACCACCTACCTGGCCTTAAAATACAACAACTGCATCATTCTGGGAGATTTCAATATACATATGGACAATGGAAAGACCCTCAAACAATGTCCTTGTTGGAGACGCTGCAGGCCTGCAACATGTTTCCATCTATTTCTTCGACCATCCATGAGAAGGGCCATACCCTAGACCAAATCTTTCACAACTTTGACATATCAGTAAGCCTACCTCGTCCCATTACTTGGTCTGACCACCTCCTATTAAAACCGGTCATTCCCAACTCTGCCAAAGCCCCTCGGGTTATCGCAGGACAGGGCGTTCCATAAAATATCTATCCCGATGTTAGCAGACGCCCTCGGTCATTTGTCACCGGAGCTGTCCGGCTGCCCAGACTCGGACGCCCTCTCAATAGATTCATGGTTCCGAACCAACATTGGTGCAGCGGTACCGGTTGTTTCCCGCTCCGCAAAGAGGTCGGCCCCACCAGCTCCATGGTTTGACGATTCCATCAGGTCTAGCAAAAGAAATTTTAGAAAAATGGAAGAGAAATGGCGTAAATCCTATCTACCTAAGGACAGGAAGGTGTATAAAGACACCTTAAAAGTTAATTACATTTTCGTGAAGACAGCCAAGAAAAACTTCTTTCAACCCAAGATAGAAAATGCCCAAAATAAAAGTAAGGAAATGTTTAGCATAGTTAAATCCTTTACCGCCCCTAAAGCCAGCACAAAGGAAGGGCTATGCACGTAAGAATAGTCTAAGCAAATAGTTCAATTCTTCCACACAAATATCTCTGTGATACAACAAGCCTTCACCAACATGTCAGAGGAAGAACTGACCTTTTACCATAGTTCTAATAGTAAATTTCACATCTTGGATCCTCCATTTTTAATAGCTTTCCCTGAGTTTCAGCTTGAAGAGTCACTGACCCTTCTCCAAAGCATTAAGTCTGGCTCTCCTACCGACCCATGTCCAGCAAATATCCTGAACTTATTAGCTCCCACCATAAACCTCACGAATACTAGCTCTTTAATGCTTCCCTCTCCTCAGGCAACATGCCGAAATTATGGAAGAATGCTAAGATTCGTTCACTGAAAAAAGGCTAACGCCAAACCGACGCACCCTGCCAACTACAGGCCAATCTCCCTTCTTCCTGCCCTCTCCAAAGTATTAGAGAAGCGCACTCTAGATTGTATTTTCTCAAATAACCCAAACTTGCAGTTCACGAGAGCACTGCCTTTGACCTGGACTGACCATGTGGGAGTTCGATTTGAGATTTTCATAGCTACTCATAACAGGGCAGATAAAGGCCCTAACATCCAGATTCAAGCAAAGCCTGGAACAGAATTAAGAGTACAGACGTACAGGTCATACTCATGGCCTCTGTCGGCCGGTTACCATCTGATACAGAAGAGGTGGTCACTCAGTATACGTCCTGGGCGGAGTCAGCCTGTAACACACTAGCTCCAGCTAAAATGCTACGCCCTAGAAGGACCCCTCCCACAGCCCCTTGGTATTCAGAAGATTTGCAGAGACAAAAATGTTCCTGGAAACTTCTTGAGCGAAGCTGGAGGAAAGACTATAGGGAAGAGGAGAAAAAGTAGTATAGACAAAGTCTGGCTATTTACAAACAACTCCTATTTGAAGCAAAGAAAAACTTCTTCACAAAGCAAATCAATTCCACTAAGAATTTTACTAAAGAGCTTTTTAAAACTGTCTCAAGTCAGGCCTCCCCAACCATGACAAAAGTTGAGGTAAGCCAGGAACTTTGCGACGATGATATCGCCAAGTTCTTTTTGAACAAAGTAGAAGCCATCTTCTTTAATTTCAGTCACCCTAATCTAGAGATAGGAGATGTGCGGTTGGAGGACAGGCAGACAACCTCAGACTCTTCAACTGTCTTCAATAAATTTGGGGAGTTGTCCACTTCAGACACTGAGAAGCTGCTCCTCTCTGCCCGAACAGGCTCCCCTTATGACCCCTGTGCTGTCTCAATAATTAAACAAGCACAGGTGCCTGTGGCCTTAGTCTTTACCTCACTGTTCAACACAATGTTTGAAGTCGGGCACTTCCCTAGTCCTTGGAAACTGGCCTCAATATATCCTCTATTGAAAAAAGCCTAACCTGGACCCAAAGGAACCTAATAATTTCCAACCCATATCTCGCCTTCAATTACCTGCAAAACTGGTTGCGAAAACCATGAACTCACAGCACAGCACCTTTCTAGCAGGAACCAACGCCCTAGACCCAACTCAGTTTGGGTTCAGAGATGGGCACAGCACAGAATCCACCCTGATAAAGTCTACAGAGGAGATAAGGGAGGCAGTAGACAAGGGAGATAAAGCAGTGCTGATTATGCTGGACCTGTCCGCCGCTGTCAATACAGTGCATCACAATGTTTTGATGGACCGTTTATCAGCCTGTGGTATTCAGGACATACTTATGATCTTCTTGGATCTTTTTTTATCGGACAGATCTCAAACGGTGGCACTGGGTAATCTTAATTCTAAACCTTTCTCGCTGCCATGTGGAATACCTCAGGGGTCCTTCCTCAGCCCCACTCTTTTTAATGTTTGTCTCGTTGCTGGTGAATCTGATTAGGTCATTTGGTTTCAGCCTGATTTCGTACGCTGATGACATGCAAATTGTGGTGGCTCTACGACCTGGTCTGACAACAGGAATTGAGGACAGGTTCCACGATTGTAAGGCAGCAATCGGGAGCTGGATGTCCCAAAATTGCCTGAAATTGAATTCTGGCAAGACCGAAGTCATCTTGTTCGGTAATGATCCCAACCTTTGGACTCCAAGGTGGTGACCTTAAGGTATGGGGACACTTCCTACTCCTGTTAGGAAGGTAAAGAACCTAGGAGTCATCATTGACCAAAAACTTAACTTCGGGGACCTAATTAATGCAGTAGCATCCTCCGTCTACTTTTTAATCAGAATGATTCAGAAAATACTACCCTTTCTGCCCACTACCTGTCAGCAAACTGTAGTCACTGCTCTTATTATGTCCAGACTCGACTACTCCAACAGCCTGTATTTAAATATACAGGAACGTTTTGCGAACAAATGACAGCTGCTACCAAATGCAGCGGCAAGTCTGATTACGGGCACTCCCAAATACGCCCCCATCTCCAAGGAATTGAGTAAACTGCACTGGCTGCCAATTAAGAATTGAGTGCTCTTCAAATCTCTCAATTCCGTGTTCAAGGCACTCCACGGAATAGGTTCAGATTTCCTCAAACGGAAATTGCAGTGGTATATACCCGGAAGAACCCTGCGCTCCGGAGGAGCCAAGCTGATGAGCCACCCGTCAAAAAATCGACATGGGGAGGGAAATGTTTCATGGTTTGTGCATCCAAAGCTTGGAACAAGCTTCCCCCTAGTTTGGGAAAGGCCCCGGACCTACTCACCTTCCGGAGAGGACTGAAAACCTGGCTTTTCCCCCGCTAGTACGAGTCCCCTGTTAATGTTCTCAGTAAATTAGTGGTTCAGCGCCAGGACACCTCCGGGTAATTGTTGCGCTTTATAAATAACGATAACATAACAAGCATGTAAACAAGGCCCTCCAAAAACACAGTGAAGATGGGAAGCTTCTTCATGAGTCCCAATCCGGTTTTAGGGCTAACTACAGTATGGAGTCCAAGTGACTGAATTTCTCAAGGGTAAGCTGGACCAGGGAGGCATGGCTGTTCTGATACTGCTCGATCTGTCCCACATGAGAGGCTCCTGGAGAGACTCGCTAACATCGGCCTGGGCGGGACCGCCTTAACATGGCTGTCATCCTTCCTGGCAAATACATCTTAGGACATCGGGCTCCCCCCTTTCTTTCTCAGTTCTAGTCATGAATGTAGGTGTCCCGCAGGGCTCCATTCTCATTCCTATCCTTTCTAATATATATCTATTCCCCTTTGCATTTCTGGTAGAGGGCGCCAAAATTGTTTCCTATGCTGATGACACTGGCCTGGGTGGTACCGCCTTAACATGGATGTCATTCTTCCTGGTAAATAGATCTCAGGACATCTGGCTCCCCCCTTTCTCATCCCCAGTTCTAGCCATGAATGTAGGTGTCCCTCAGAGCTCCATTCTCAGTCCTACCATTTTTTATGTATATATCTATCCTCCCTTGCATTTCTGGTAGAGGAAGAGGGTGCCAACATTTTTTCCTATGCTGATGACACTCGGCTGATTTTCACATGTGAAAAAGGAACCAACATTGACAAGGCAATGATTAGGTCTTGCCTCATAAAGGTTTTTAACTAGTTTAAGATCAATCAGCTGAAGTGCAATCCTGACACAACTGAAGTTGTTTTCTTTGGTAATCCAGAAAAGCCTGATTGGAGCTCTTGGTGGCTAAAAGATCTGCGACTCCGCCCGCTGAAAAGGAGAAAGTAAAAAACGTAGGAATTGTCATCGATAAGATACACTCCATGCCCTTTTAATTCCAAAATCTAACCGCCGCTTGCTTTGGCATACTCTGGATGCAAAAAAAAATCCTGCCACTGTTACCGCTTGAGAGCAGAAAGAACGTGGTGCAGGCTCTGGTGACATCAAAGCTTGACTATGTCAACAGCTTGTACCTCGGTCTTCCCAAATCCCTTATCCAGCACCTACAAGTGGCACGGAGCCATCTGAGACCAAAACCCAGATCTAGTATGACTCATATTCTTAAGTCTCCACACTGGCTCCGCATAAAAAAATGGATCGACTTCAAAGCAATGACCATCTTCTTTAAAGCTTTCCACGTCTTAGGAGCTGGCTCACTAATGAGCGCTCTAATCACTACACAGCATCAAGACCCCTAAGATCTTCCCATGCCAACCTGGTCATCGTGCCTAAAGTATGCAGTGCCCGCACTGGAGGCAGATCCCTCGGCTTTCTAGTCGTAAAATTGTAGAATAGACTCCCTGAGTTTCTGAACCTAACCACAGACTTACTCTCTTTCAGGAAGAACTTAAAAACCTTGCTTTTTAATAACTGATGGGTCTTTTACACATGTTTTCCTCCCGCTGTCACGTGCCAGGACACTCTAGTCTGAGTAATACACGCTTTATTAAATACACTATTTCATTTAATTTTATTTCATTAGGTACCTGACAGTGCAAAGGAACACTCGTCCAAATTCTAAGAGCCTTATTTATGAGGCCTTACTTCACTTTTATGCCGCTGGTGCGTCACGTTTTGTGACGAACTGGCAGCGTAAAATATGTGCGATGTTGCACCCTATTTACAAAGTGACGCATCTAGACAGATGCGTCACTTTGTAAACCCCTGCACCAAATTATACCTGCGCCAGGTATAATGTATGCAGGGTAGGTGAGGCCCCGCAAAAAGCCTCATAGAAGTGGCGCATTGAAATCTATGAGAACTCAGTGCATCACTTCTAGGATGTCATTGCGTCAATATCTTACACCTGCCTCACAACAGGCATAAGACTGATGCAGGCCCTTTCACATGGGGCTTGCCCTATGTGAAAGGGCACATTGCTGGAGTTGCGTCTATTTTCAGACACACCCCAGCAATACATCACTTTTGCACCAACAGATATGTCAGAAATACTGACGTATCTGTAACTCCTTGCGACATGATGCGTCATGTCGCAAGGAGGGCGCACTAATAAGTGACGCGTCCCTGTTTTCACACAGTGATGCATCACTTCTCATAAATAAGGCCCTAAATGTGTTTATATCTAATATTCAGGGATAGTTATGTGTCTTTTCATTATACCACAGCAGCAGCTCACCAATATTACTGCAAATAATCTCTGTGATGCCCTCCCATTTCTTATATGTTAGGCCTTGTTTTGATCTAAAAGAAACTTTTATGTATTTATATTGCATGAAACATAAACACAACATTTCTCTGCAAAATGGCTGTACTAGACTCTCACAAATCAGGTACATAAAAAAGAAATGAAAGAAAACAGTATTTTAAACAATCTGTTTAAGAAATATTCAAGGTCATTAGGGCACAACTCTGGAGAATGGAGCTGACTCTGTCAGGGGGCCCCCTGAAAGGCTGGGGCCCTGGGCCAGAGCCCACTTTGCCCATGCATTAAAAGGTCTCTGCTTCCTGTTAGGTCGTGGGTTGTGATGTCACGTGCTCTGATGTCAGGTACATACTGCCTAACTTGTTTAGTGCCCCACATCTTTTTTGAGGACTTGTACCCTGGTGGGAGAAGTACAATAGAGAACTGTTGTTGTTGGTTGTAGGAGGCTGGCCTAGTATATAGTGTACCCTCAGGAGTGATGCACCTTGCACTAATCCAGACAACCCTTGTGGCGATTTTAGTGGTCTTCGATAACCATAGAAAGCTCTCAAAGTGATAGCTGTGGAGAGCAGCCTTCTGGCTAATCTTGAAGGAGTGTAAAGCAGCTTGTTTTACCGCATTTAATCAACAGTGTAGATTAGATGAAAAAGAAGAACCACACATTGTTTATAAAAATAGGTCTATTTATTATGCAACACAATCACTCACACATTGGCATATACCCTACCAGGCGATATCAACAATACACACAAGAATACTTCAAAATAATCAGGTAAGTAGCACAAATATACACTGGTCTCCAGGGGGAGACTAACCCGTATACTAAGAAAGTGTAATGTAAACTGCAAAGGAGAACGGGACTCGGACCAGAAGACTCAGGGAAGCTGGGGATACAAGGAACCACCCAAGGTAAGTACCCAGGAACCCCAATGAGGCTGTGTGCAGAGTGGAAACACAGCCACGTGCCCAATGGAAGTCAATGGAGAGGTCACAGTTACAGTTTTAAAGAAGAAGGATCCTGCCCATAGGACCCCTAAGAAACCCTTTGGAAGACAGGAGGTTGGAGAGCCACCCTACCCATGGATGCCCCAGGAATCAGGTTACTAGCACTAGGAATGCCAGGTGCATAGGATGAAGTGACTTCGGCACCTGTCGTAGACGACAATAGAAGACTTTGAAAAAGCTTCCTCTGGAGAAGCCTGTGAAGGAGTCTGGTGGAATTCAACAGGAGAACCTGCAAGCAGAGGGGACTGAGTCCATGCCACTCGGAAGTGACCAGGAGGCATGGAAGCACAATGTCCAACTATGTCTGGAGGTTCAGGAGTTAAGACAGTGACCTTGTGCCTGCAGCTATGAGGATCAGGGAATGCTGAGGAAGACCAGGAGCAGTGCACAAGCTGGCCCACATCAGGTGTCAGTGTCCGGTGTCTGGTATCTGGTGGGAGCAGCAACAAGCCTTGGTAGCCGCGACTGGCGTAGAAAGCAAAAAGATGCAAACGTTGGGACCAGCAAGGTCCAAGGGACTCACCAACAGCAGGAGAATCAGAGCAGGCCCTGAGCAAGCAGGGGATCGCACTGCAGCAAAGGAAGACCCTTGAGTGGACCCACAGGCTGAAGGCATAGGAGTCGCAAGTGGACCTCAGGCAGCTCACCAAAGATGGAAGCCCACGGTGCAGAGGATGCAACTAGGCCACTGATCTTTCATGGATGAGGTACTGGAGACTTGAGCTTCTTGTCACCTGAAGACCTTTGGAATGCAGAGCCAACAAACATTAACAATAGCAAGTTGACACAGTGCATAGGGGTTCAGTCACAGCAGCTCCGACGAGGGATACTATCCTCAAAATTGCAGAAAAGACAGGTCAGGCCTCTAGGGAGCTGCCAAACTACCACCTGTGTTGCTGGGCCTCATGTAGCCAGTAGGACGACAGGAGCATCATATCAGTAAGCTTTGTTGCAGTGCCTGCAGATGCAAGGGGGGACTCCTTCACATCAAGGGAGCTTACTTCAGATATCCTTGATGCCGACAGGCCTTCTGGAGAACCTGGATGAAGCACAGGCATAGACAACTCAGAAGACTTGTAGAACTTCAAGACCAGGAGCAGCAGGACTCTTCCTTGATGCAGTCTCGGTTCCAGTCGAAGTCCAACGAAGTTCAAGTGTCCAGACAGTAAAAAAGTGATGTCTTGGTGTCACGGCCCGCCCGCTCAATAGAACGCGCCGCGCAGGCGCGAAATTAATGCGCGCAGGCGCGAAATTAATGCGCGCAGGCGCGGCGGCCGGGCCGTGACGGAACCATTCCGTCACCAGCACAGCCCCACCGTGGCTCGTGACGGAATGGTTCCATCACGAGCATGCAAAGGGTTAAGTACCCTATGGATAGGGTTGGAACGCCACCAGGGTCCCTCCCAGAGGAGGAACTGGACAGAGGGGAGGATACTCTCCTATCCATTGTCCAGTTTCTCCTCAGAGCGGGAACCAAGGTTTCCTGTCCTGGCTCAAACTGGAGTATGCAAAGAGGGCATCAAGTGTGCCCTTCACAACAGTCTCATAGCCTGGAAGGTGACCCCACCCCAGCCCAATACACCAAATCCTGTCTGGGAGGGGGTTACAACTTCTGTGACAGGAAACCTATTATTCTACCTTCCCCTGTTTGAGCTCAGTTTAGCAGCAGGAGGGCAGACTTGTGTCTGTGGCAGCACTAGCTTGCTGGCAGACCCTAAAAAGCTGTTACCAGGAGTACATGGGTGGGGTCCCCTAAGGAGCCCCCCAGTACATGGGATCATACTTCTAGCACTGGAATCAGGACATTGCAGATTTGGAGCAGAGCTCATGACTTGCTTCAGGTCATCAAATGCCTTCTGACAGCTAACTGTCCACTGAACTTGCTTAGGCATTCTTTTGGAGGTGAAATCATTAAGGGGTGTCACTATGGAATCATAGCCCTTAACAAACCTCTTGTTGTACTCACTCAGGCCCAAGAAAGCTCTTACCTGAGTCTGAGTAGTGGGACAACCAAGTCCATGATGGTCTGAATTTTGCTCCCCAATGTTTGAAGTTGTCTTCCAACTACAAGGTGGCCTGAGTACACAACTTTACTCTGCCCTATCCGGCACTTTGTGATCTTGATAGTGAGGCCCGCCCTTTGCAGGGCCTCGAATACATTTCTGAGGTGGACCAGGTGATTCTCCCAGGTGGAGCCAAAGACAGCTATATCATCGAGATATGCTGCACTTTAGATGTCCAGACCTGTTAAGACTTTATTCACCAGCCTCTGAAATGTGGCAGGTGCATTTTGCAAACCAAATAGCATCACAATAAATTGATAATGCCCACTGGGGTTTGAAAATGCTGTTTTTGATTTGGCTTCCTTATAGAGTCTAATTTGCCAATAACCAGCAGTGAAGTCAAATGTACTGATATATTTGGCAGAGGCCAAAGTATCAATCAGTTCATCTGCCCTGGGAATTGGATGGGCATCAGTGCTGGTGACTGCATTGAGGTCTCTATAGTCAATACAAAACCTAATCTCTCTCTTACGATCCTGAGTATGAGGTTTTGGTACAAGGGCTACATGGCTAGCCTAAGGGCTGTATGAAGGCTCAATGAACCCCTCAACTCCAGCATCTTTTGGACCTCTTTTCTGATGCGATCTCTGACATGGTCAGGCTCTCTGTAAATGTTGCTCTTCAGAGGCAGACTCTCACCTTTTTCCACTTCATGGGTGTAACAGGTGGTTTGACTGGATGTCAGAGAAAGAGACCAGATAACTGATTGAAAATATGTCTGCAATCAGCTTGCTGTTGATCAGTGCGTCTGTCTGCCAAGACTACTCCTTCAACTGATCCATCAATAGGGTCCTGAAAGAGGAGATCAAGTACAGGGTCACTTTCTTCCTCCTGTCCCTCATCAGAAGCCATGAGAAACATCATGTCAGCCCTGTCAACAAAAGGTTTCAGGTGATTCAAATGAAGTACTCTGTGGGGACTTCATAGAGTACCTAGGTCAACTAAGTAGGGGATCTCACCTTTCTTTTCCAGTAAAGTGTGCGGGCCACTCCACTTATCTTGAAAAGCTGCTGGGGCACAGGCTCCAACACCTGTACTGTCTGTCCTGGCTGGTAAAGTCATTACAGCCGTTAGGCCATGCCAAGCTTTCTGAAGCTCTTGGATGGGGATGGCCTCAAGGTTTTTGCTGGCCTTTTTCATGCATTCAGCCATGCGAGAACCCAGGCCCAGTACATAATCTACTATGTCCTGTTTAGGAGGCTTGAAAGGTTGCTCCCATCCTTTTTTGACTAGACAGAATGGACCCCTAACTGAATGTCCAAACAGAAGTCCAAATGGGCTGGAGGTCACCCCATTCTGACTAACCTCTCTGTGGGAAAAGAGAAGGTAAGTTAGTAAGACATCCCATTTTCGTGTCAGCTTTTCTGGGAGTACCACGATCATAACTTTGAAGATCTTGTTGAACCTTTCAACAAACCCATTGCCCTGTAAATTGTAGAGTGTGGTAAACCTATAGTTAATACCACACTCTTTCCACATAGCAGTGATGTAGCTAAGCATGACAAGTGTACCTCTGTCTGACAAGACCTTCTTAGGGAACCCAACTCTGGAAAAGATTCCAAGGTGGGCCTTTGCCACTACTGGAACTGTAGTGGTACTAAGGAAAATAGACTCTGGATGCTTCGTGGCATGGTCCACCACCACTAAGAAAAAACTATGTCCAGATACTGTGAAGGGTTTGAGGGACCTATAATGTTTATCCCTACCCTCTCAAAGGGAACCCCAACCAACTGTTGTGAGATTAAGGGGGCTTTATAGAGCCATTGGCTTGACAGGTGACGCAGGAGCAAAAAAAGTAATTGGTGTCTTCATACATGGGGGGCTAGTGAAAGTGAGGGACAAGCCTGTCCCAAGTCTTGCTTTGCCCAAGATGTCCTGCCAGGGTCAACAGGAAACCCCTAAACGTCTGAGGTATGACCAACCTCTCGGTGGCACCAGGCTTTGGGTCTCTACTTTAAGAAAACAGGAGCCCATCTTCCCAATAAGTCCTGTGGGGCCGATTGACATTCCCTGCTTCCTCAGCAGCAGTATGCAGTCTGAGATGTTCAAGCGAGGGGCAGGCCTTCTGCTCCAGACTCAAGTCTTTCCTGGAAGGTCCCCCTGCCCCCAGGAGCTCTGCCTTGTCAGGCTCAAGCCCCTCTGGGACAGTTCCTTCACGGGTACTGAGATCATCTCCATCAGGAGGCTGATTCTCACTGGGAGTTTGAGGGAAGGATAAGTCTTTACCCTTCCTGCACCTTCTCTTGGAAGCTCACTGGTCCATTTATTCATGATCCAGGTCTCCCTCGGTGCCTAACTTCTTGGCAAATAGCACCAGGGTTTCTTGTTAGAGGAGGAAGAAGATCGGGACCCACCCCCAGACGAAAATGTTTGGGGCCATTCAGAAGAACCTTTCTTTTCTTTAGATGTCTCCCTACCTTTCTCTTGGGCTTTAGAAGAATCTTCCTTCTTCTGGTCACCACCACCATGAGACTTTTGTTTCCTCCTGGTGCGGACCCGCTTGTCTGCCTTCATTCCTAATTCTTGGTGAGAGGTCAGCTCCGAGCCCACCAGGTACCGCTGCAGTTGCTGTTTTTAACAGTTAAGGATGTGCTTTTTTTACAAGTAAATGTGCAGTGCTTCATAATCATGCACCTTACTTCCATAAAGCAAGCTTTCCAGAGCCTTAATAGCACTATCTATAAAGTCTACCCAGTCTTGAGTGTTTCCTTCTACATGTCTCTAAACTTAACCCTGTATAGTGTGCAAAGCTTAAGAAGCCATCAGATTCACCCGTTAATGTCACTACACAATCTTAGGACTTCCAACACATCCCCTCCCCCACTGACCATTACTTTATAAATTACTGCACAGATGAGACCACAAACGACATCAGTGACCTCATCATATAGGACTTCACTGGTGAAGTCATCAATGACGTCACCAACCATTTTACAGCCTAATTTATTTATCACTCTTGTGCTCTTTAACCTGATAGTGGTATATATCCCCCATTGTCTAAATTGTAATGTGGGACATTCTTTACCCCCTAGTGTCAGGAGGAAGTTATGTGTCAAGATCAACCGCTTGGACCGAATAATAAGGTGGAGCAATGTCCAGAGGCAGGTGAGTCGGTAAGTGAGAGAATAAATATGTGAGTTAGTGAACAGATAGGTAATTTTCTGGGTTACTTAGTGACTGAGCGGAAAAGTTGGCGAAAGAATAAATAAGGGGAAAGATAACCGGGCCAGTGTTTGTGGCTTTCAAAGAGCCAATTCTAAAAGAGTGTGGGAGCTTGTAAGAGTATCACTCAATTGGTAGAATGAGTGAATGATTGAGTTGGAAAGCGGGTGGGTGAGTGATTCCCTGTACCAGTGTTTCACTGGGTGAGTCAGCACATGCGTGATTGCATGTGTACGTAAGGGTGGTGAATAGGCGACCTAGTGGGAGGAGTGTGCCCCGTTAAATGGATGCCATTGCCTATCCGCGATTGCATGTGATAACATATTTTCGAAAGGTCTGTCACTGAGTCACCTCGCAGATGGGGTGCACTCGTGTGTACTCTAAGAGATCACTGTGCCGGCGAACACTCACGGTGTTGGTGTGGTTGTTAAGGGTACAAGGGCTGGCAGAGGACACTTGTTAAACAATCTCAGGCCACTGACATCAAAGGTCTACACTGATCTAATATGAGAATCATACGTTCCTACAGAACTTTCCACAGTGAACAGTGTGAAACCACCACTGCTGCACCAGAAATCTCATTGTGAGGTGTATAAACATTGCCTTGAGGACCTGAGCAAAGCACTATTGTCACCTCAGAAATCTTACTGACTGCTGTGTAAAACATTACTGTCATCCCTTAAACCACATAGTGGGGTAAGTAAAGCACTTCTGTCATGCCAGAATCGACATGGGCGGATGGGGGATAAAGCATCACTGTCAGGCAAGAATCTGGTACTAGTATGTAAAGCACAATTGTCATGTTGAAATCCACAATCCAGAGTCATGAACATTACTACTGCCATGACAGAGGCCAAAGTGCAAGAGTATGTGACACACCATTGCAATGCAAGTGTCCACATTGTCATACTTTGCACAGCACCAATTGCAATCATGTCAGAATCCACATTGATCAGGAATTTACAGCACCACTATTTTGCAAGAGACTAAAAGAATGTGGCTTCACATAAACCTCCATTTAAGGGCCACGGCCATTTTCAACATGGCGTCACCACAGCTCTTATGCCATCTGCTCCCATCCTCTCATTATCTTATTATGGCAGAGGCATGGGTAACAAGAGGTACATGGGGCTGCTGGGCTGTAGCTGCATGCACTGTGGTACACAAGGGCTATAAACCGTAGACTAGCCCATGTGCCAGCTGCTTATCATGCTGCTTCAGTATTTGGCTGATGCCAATGCATAATTTTTCCTTCTGGTGACACAATTTGTGCGCTAGCTAGGCAGTAGAGAGGGTCTGTCACTCCAGGCTTCCATATAGGTCACCCATAGTAAAAACCTTTAGCACCACTATATAGGGCAGACAATTTTCCATTCTGGAATAAAAAGCGGACAAAATATTGCTGTATGACTTGTACCTAGTGTGGTAAAACTGTGTGTTTGTTAGACAACATAAACGTGGGATGGTGCGAGCCTCCTTCCCCACACCCCATTGGGAGTTGTTGGCCTATACGCCTGCTAACTCACAGTGCACCATCCGAACCCCTAACCTTACAAGGTAACAAATGTGTACGCAACCTCAGAACATGATAACCATGATTTCCTGAGGACATCTTGGTAACAGATCTAGAACCTTTTTGTGTCGAATCTCAGGCATACCCAAAGGAAATATGCAAGAAATACACAACTTGCATTTTAAATTTTATTAAAACAGTGAGATTTGTGAGTGAAATTCGTATGCAGCACTTAGTAATAAAACAAAACATATCACCATAATTTGCAATACAAGAATGGTGGAGAGAATGAATAGTTCCATCATCGTGCTAAAGCAAAGAATATATGTTGGTATATATGACATATAATGTAATGTGCTCCAACCTAAAGCTCCTAGTTTGGTCTAGGGTCAGTGATCTGCCAAGAATCCCTGTTGGGTGACCTAACTCTCCATTACCTGCATGCAAGTGTCATAAGGTTGTGTGTTTGGGTGTTAAACAGGACATCCCTTGTGGAGAGGACAGGAATCCGCTGCACTGGAATTCTGACACACTGGGACCTCACAGTATCAGCAGAGTGCTCCTCTGATTTTAATGAGGAAGTTATTTCATATATATACAGTGGTGGTATGTCGAGGTCTTTGTCAGGCCGTAATTGTTAAGGTTAGTGAGATAGCATAGGTGCCTAATGAGCAAAACTAAGCCAGGATATTTGTGGAGTGAACTCTATACATCGTACTGAATGTTCAAGGTGTCATGATTGTGTGCCTACAAAGTCGAAATTTAAGCAAATGCATTTTTGGAGAATCCTAGCCTGCACTGATACGTACACAAATGTATCTCAAAAGTCACTGTGTTTTAGAAAGAAGGAACTTAAGAAACATGACCATAAAGATGACACAGTTTCTAGTCTGGCCATGTGACAAGAGGGTCTCAACTAAGGGTAAGTCAGGGTCAGGGGGGTTATTGCAAGAATGTGCTTATAGGGTTGCTTGGGGCTGAACAAAGGCACCCCATCCAGCCCTTAAAGAATCCTGTACCCTGTTGTGTTGTATGGCGTTTTAGATTCCGAATGAATTTTCCCGATTCATGCACTTATATAGGTACAATTCACATTGCCCTTATATAGGCATATAAATCAAGCCCTTATTTAAGCATAGCCCATGCTGCATAAACACAGGCATGTCTACTTCCATCCATTCATCAAACATCACAACGATTTCTTGGAAAACCAGACTCTTAAGCAGAAGGGACTTTCCCTAGCTTGGATATTGATTTCACCAAGAAACTCATTATTATGCATGAACAACTATTCCTTAGGGGTTCATCCATGATGTTCATATGCCCGACTTTACGTCAAAGCTGGCATTCCTAAACACCTTCAAGGTATAAATATACCTTCACTTGCTATAGCAAAGCACGGTGTGGTTCGGTGCAGTTTGACTACCTACTTGCCCGATGCAGCTCGCTACAGCAAGTGCCGAAGGAAGCCAACTCTCCAGATGATGCACTGACAAGAAGCTGTCCTCCTCTGCCGAGAATCCAGCTCCAGTGTTTCTGACTCCCCTTGCAGGGTGTTGGGAAATCGAGTTCGAGACAGAGATACCAACCTCGTTCATTCTAAGGTATGGAGCAGATTAGAACCTAGAGAAACCTTTGGCAATTATTGGCAGAGCTAAAACATATGCTAAACAGCACTTACTTCTTCCCTCGTACTAGACTTTGGTTAGGTACATTGGGGTAGGCATATTTTAGAAGCACCAGTTGAGTATTTTAGCCTGTGTTATTTATGTATGTATTTTTATATGTCTTAACACTAGACAATGCTATTACAGTATTATTTTATAATACTATTCTC
This sequence comes from Lissotriton helveticus, assembly GCF_964261635.1. Lineage (NCBI taxonomy): Eukaryota > Metazoa > Chordata > Amphibia > Caudata > Salamandridae > Lissotriton > Lissotriton helveticus. Next base: position 1,759,613,029 of record NC_136061.1, read on the forward strand.
GCTGTACGCATTATACTTTGCATTCTGTCTAACTATTGTAGCAGTTCACCTCTCTTGCTTGAGAAAGAAGACTGTTCAATAAACCTTTTATTGAAAATGCCCGTCTCACTATTTCTGTGCAACTCTGTAGAAACGAAGCACGCACGATTGACTGAGTAAAATAGTTATCTATAGTTTCCACGACTCTGAAGGTATTTGTTCCAGTCCCAGGGAAACAAAGTTGTCATGTTTATGCGGTTGTCAGAAACGAATCACTTCTTGTGTATTCGAGAAAGTTTCTAGTGACCTCTGAGCTAGCTGACACTCACAATTAAGCTTAGTATATTCGATAGAGACATACTGACCTCAGTCCTATGTCATAACTATAGGATATATTATTCCAATGCGCAGAGCCTATTGGAAATATAGGAACTACACTACTGTAGACCCTCAAAGATATGCCAAAGTGCCAGGATGGCCAGTTCGATGATGCTGTGGGAACCCGGCAAGGCTGTGTTCACGTCTCTAGATAGACTTTAGTCCCTGAAATAAAAAAAGTAATCTGCACATTTAAATAAACGCACACTATATGCAACTAAAAGGGGTACTGTATTTTCTTTTGCTGCGCACTAAATGAGCAGAGCCCAATTACACCTTTATCTCATCAGAGCGGGCTTTAGAAAACCACATAAGCTTATTAATAGTAAAACATTTGATTTGGAAATTATTCTGTTTTGTGCCTTTAATAATTTCCAACAACTCATTGTCAGATCCTTCGTCTTCCTCATTACCACCCTTACCAACTGATGTGAAGCTTATTCTCGACGCACTTGTGTCAGGGCACTTTGTTCCATGCAAATTGCGGTAAAAATTCTAGTTCAATATGTGTCCTCAAAAGAATCTTTTATTCAAAATGAGGCTGACATCAAATTCAATACATAGCAATAATGTGAAGCACATTTGGCCCCACAAAGAAGTCAGGGGTTGTTTGAGTTCAAAACCATGCAGGTTTATTAAAAGATTTGCAAACTTGCAAACTCAAATCATTAGAATTAATTGCAATTTATTAGCCAATACATTAATATATTTGTCAATATCTCCATAACAATTCAAAATCACATGAGCAAAGATAAACTATTAGAAAGTTGCCTCCAAAGAAATGGAGGAAATATTTTCTTCCATAATGGGAACTCATTACACTACTTAGTTGGGGGAAAGTCATAAAAATCTGAAGTGAAGTCAAGATTGCGGAATTCTGGAAGAAAGCATATAAAAGGCTGTAGCAAGCATCTGCTCTAAATGAGGGAAAATGGAATCTAAATCTAAGGGCAGTCAGAAAAGGATCTGCATCTAAGGGCAAATATTAAGGCATCTGAATCTCTAGCAGGAGAGGGTGAGCATCTGATTCTAAGCACTGCAAACCTATTGTTAAAATGCTAGAATTCTAACATTATCAGTGACTCATGTCTGGTTAAATGCTTGTATTGTAGATTTGACAACATTCTGAAGTTGTGTGTGGTGAGATGTATAAAGGAGTATGAATCTAGAAGGATTTGAGTGTAGTTAGGCTGGAGTGGATCAGCTGTTGATTTCTTAGGTAAATCCATTTAAAAGTGAAACAAATGTGACGATTGCAAGATGGGTGAAGTCAGTAATGAGGGAAGTAGGTGCAGATCTATGTAAGTTTACTGCATATTATGTCAGGGGAGCCATGGTGAGCAAGATTTTTATGTGAGGAGGACGATCAGAGGACGTTTTAAAAGCAGCAGATTTGTATCATGCTGACACATTTAAGAAGATTCTATTTTAGGGCTATGGAACATGTTTCAAGCTACGCTTCGAACGACTTTGAACATGCATAATGCTAGCCTCATGTATTGCCATAAAATATCGATTCTTAAAGGTTAACTGAATAAAGAAAAGGTACAGTTTTAGTCTCATTAAAATATGGATTATGACCTTCAAACCAGCAGATAAGGCAGAAGGCAACTAACATGAGCCATTTTAAAATACAGGCATTTTTCAACTAATGCCAATTTAAACATGAAAAATGCACTTTCAATACATTTGATTGTTGCCTGTTAATGTCAATATATGTGCAAAACATTTAATTATAAGAAAATCTTTACCAAATCCTTTTATCCCCTTCAGGTATATGAACAGAACCCCTACTAACACGTTTTTCCTGTCTCCCTGCTATCCATTAGCTCCTCATTTCAGATAAAGTGGTAAGTAGCTTTCTCTTCTCCCTGTTTCCCAATTCTTCTGCCCTCTCTCAGAAGAACGCAGGGCTATGATAGTTGCTGTGATAGACCGGCATCAGTGGGGATCCTGTCTGAGGGGCAACTTCCCTTGTATTTTGAGTGCACTGATTCTGCTCCAAAAGCCCTGGAGTTTTCTCATCAGATTGCCCGCCTTTCTTTTCTTCTCCTGTTGTTTGTCTAAGGTACTGGGTTTTTAGGTTCTCTTGTTCCCTTGGAACACTCAGGCAAAAGCACAGAAAATGCCTCCCCCACAATAAAAATGTCTCCTTTCTCACTCCTCTTCCTTGGCCAACCTGGATACCTTGCGTTTACATTCTGATTCCCTGTTAGCATGATGTTGTTACGTGATCTTATGACTCTCGGGAGGGAGGCGTTAAGGCATAGCAACTTTACTGAGAGCTCATTCTACTCACTGTAGCAATTTCAGAACTCTCACTCAAAATTAGAGGCAGTGTGCAGGTGTCACCTTGCAAGTTAAGAGTTCTTTCCAGCACAGTGGGCCAGTGATTGCTTACAAGCCTCCTACATGCACAATTCATCATCACTGATCTGGCCTTCAGGATTCTCCAATGCAGAACTGGTAACTATTTCCTGTCTGGAATACATCCTATGTACCAGGACAACAGCTGTCAACCAAAGACCTAGGTGTTCGGCCCACCATTTAGACTACCATGCAGTTGTAAGTGAACTGTAGTGCATTTATAAAGCCCTGATCAGACACGGAAGCACACTCACGGGCTAGTTGCACGCTGCAGAGTGAAGACTTCTTAGTTATAAGGACTCTGAAACTGTGTGTGTCCTTTTTGTGTGGTGTTTTTCATGCGTGACTAAACTCAGGATGCCTTTATTTTATCTTAGGCAGATTGGAGGACAAAGCGTGTGAGACACAGCACAAGCATTGTGCAGTAAATCATATGTGAATGTGTCACTTGTGCCTGGCTGTGCAGGTCTCTATATATCTATACATAAGCCAGAGAGGGGAGGTCCATGATACGAAATGGATATGGGCGGTCAAGGTACAGAGTGCATTGAATTCTCCAGGAAGAGAAGTAACCAATCCACAGGGATAATACAGCCAGCCAGTGGTGGTAGACAATTACAGGGAGTCCACCGCTTGCACTGGAAACAGTCAGTCATGGTATAAGATCTAAGTAATCCCAATGGGACAAACAATCAGCAGGCATTGGCTTTATAAAAGAAACAGTGGTAGATGATTTCAAGAGTCCATTCAATAATGACTACTAGTATTCTCTCAGACAGCCAATGTAGAAGCAGCCTTACCATGTGCTATTAGAGACTCATCATGATCCTTTTACTAGGTTTGCAGGTACCCGGCACCCAGAGTCAATTTCTGTATGGTTCTCACAGAAACTAGATGGGAAAGGCTTGTGGGCACACACTTGTAACAAGGCATCAAGCTGAATGACCTCTAAAGAACACTCATGGATGACACAAAAGAGACCCGTGATCTGCTCTGGAGACTGCTGACCCTCGAAAGGGGTTAAATAGACAGCTGGTTCGGGGGGACCATGACTTACACACAGAAGATGAGGAGTAGTAGTGGGTCCTCTTTAGTATCTGCCTGAGGGCCACTAGGGGTTAGTGTTATGCCGTGAACTGGTCACAGGTGAGAGAGCGCAAACTGATTTACATGTATGAGTACATCACACTTACCTGTAGAGAGCATAATTCATGAAGAGAAATGCCATGAGTGCTAATAGTATTTGCGAATATATCCTAAATGTATGGCTAATGTAGGGATTTAAGTAGAAGTGGAACTAATACCGAAATGTGTGACATTATATGATTTTAGTAGACGTGATTATTCTTATTCTATGTCGTGTAGCTGTTAACGTGTAAGATGGACTGTGGTTAAACGCAGAAAGTGGTAGGCCTCAGGGCCAGAGCTGGAGCTAAAAGGGAAGGTGGTTCTTTTCACGACAAAGATTGTTTTAACGTTTTTGGTCCTTGCATTAATAGGCCATGATTTATAGAAATGTTTACTTATAAATAGAATAAGAGTATTAACATGCTTTAATTAAATGAAGAAGTTGAATATTATAATCGTTATGGGAATTATTGTAGGCCTGAAATGTTTTAGCATTGATTTACACGTACATGTCTGGGTTGAGAAATGTTGCAAGCCTTTTTAGAAGTCTATGAGAGTTGGGTTCTTGGCGGCAGATATCTGTCTGCAACAGGAAAGGGGGGATCCAATTATAAATGAATGAATAGAGGTCTGTTCAAGTAGACGGCCCAGACATGGAGGAGGGTTCTGGAATGTTTAAGGGGTATCAGCGGGCCGGAGAAGAATCTGAGAAGCAAGGTCAACTCTAACGTCTGAGGCCCAATACAAAGCATCATGGAAAAAGCCTGAAGTTGCACCACGTGAGAGGCGTTTCGCAAGGGGCGTCTCAAATGTTGTTGACTGTTTTGTATTAGGGACAGCACCCCTGGGTGGAGTTAGAGCAGAGACCTGAGGACCCTTTAGAGAGCGGATGGGTAGGCAGTGAGGGGTCATGACTGGAGAACTATAGGTTTTCACCAAGAGACTTAGAGTGGGTGACTTCCCTTGGGGGTCATTCATTGCTGACACCTTTGTTAGGTTGGGATTTGGTTAAGTAGGGATACCATCTAGAACAGGGTAGGGACGCCTAACCTGTGTTTGTTTCCTCCAACCTAAATGAAGGAGCGATATGCGTCTATGCTGATAGCTTTATTGTTCTTAGAACTTGTGTTAGTGATTTCTGTTGCTCGTCTGAGGGCTTTTCGAGAGCACATGTATGTAATTGGACCTGTGTATCTCGTGAATCTCATTCTGAGATGTCTGTATTTGCAGCTCATTATATCTTTACAATAAACTTTTGAAACCTAGAAGTTGTCCGTGATCTTTGAGAGTAGAGTCCTTTCTTGGGTGAACTAACTTGCAGATGAGTGTACTGTTTTCCTCCAAGACAGGCAATAAAGGTTCAGTCGACCAGATCGAGGTTTGGATCAATAGATATAAGGTATCGATCAAAATCTCGCCCTTTCAGTTGGTAGCTATAGAGGATGGTTGCCTTCTTGAGGACGGTGACCTAGGCCAGGTTAGCTTACCCCAAGGCCCCTAGAAATCGATGATCGGAAGAACAGCCCGCAGATGAAGATCCGGATGACGTGAGACAGAAAAAGCAGCAGTATCGGTCGAGAGTGAGTATAAAGGGTTATGCGTGTTAGATTGCGGTGTTTTTGTATTGTATCTATGTTGTAATGTCTGGCGGAGTTGAATGTCTGTAGAGTGACTGTGGAACAGGTTGTGAGCGCGCGCAACCGGTGGAAATCTTAAGTTCAAGGAGAGCTTAAGTGGTTCGGGTGTATCGGACACCCAGAGTAATTGTCAACTAGTGTGAAGGGGGTCATGAGGTACCATTGATCACCCGAGAGACCGAGATAGGGGGAACGTAAGAGTGAGTGCGTGAGTAACGGACGCTGGTCGGAAGTTACTGTGTGTGTAAGCAACCTATCAGAGAGACGATAGACATCTCGTCAGTTGTGTTGACAATTACAGATAGACTGTGGACGTACAGTCGAGAGAAGTGACCGCTTGGTCGGAAGTAGTCATTTTTCGGTGTATGAATGGGACGCATGCATAACCGGGAGACGAGTTGAGAAAGGAGGGGTGCTGCTGCGAAGCGGAGAAAAGAGACGTCAGGTGGTGTCGCGCAGTGATTGGCTGACCGGAGAAAGACCGCGCTGTGATAGGCCAGCTAGCGAACACGTCACACAGGGTCGCGACGTGATTGGCCGACAGGAGAAAAACCGCGCTGTGATAGGCCAAGCTAGAAAAGCCGCGACAGGATTGGTGGATTGTCATCAGGAAGTAAACAGAGTAGCGAGGCTGGATTTTGTGCGCATAATTATGAAGTGTTTTAAATGGTTGAAAGCGCTGTTTAAGAAAGAGAAGCGAGGATCGTATGAAGGGGAAGAAGCCCCGCCGGAGGGTACGCCAGCTCGTTATATGGCAGTAAATGTTGGGTTGCATACGATCCTTTGGATATCAGAGTGGAGTAAGATTACTGAAGGAAATGAGGAACTGACGTTCCCGAAGTACGGGACGTTCAGATTAGAGGTGTTACATCGATTGAAATCAGTCATGACCTCAAAGAGACCCTTGCCTAGACCAACCCAGTTTGAAGCTCTTGATGCATGGCTTAGGGCAGCGCATGAAAGGAATATGAACAGACGACAAGAAAGGGTGAAACGATCGGTAAGGGCAGTGCAGGATGCCAGGTGGGATGCGGATGCTAAAAGATGGAGAGTGCATAATTTGGAAATAAATAAACTGTACCCAGTGTTAGAGGCGCCAGTAAATAAAAGTCCCCTAGAAGAGGATGATGAGAGCGAAACAGAGGATAGCTTGATAAACAGATTACTGACAGACAGGCCACCCCCGTATAATAGAGCAGGGGGAGAGGTCGAGAATACTGAAGGAGCAAAGGGGGGCAATGCAGGAGAGCATAGACCGCTTCCCAGTTCAGAGTGGGATCCTGAGCCAAAGAAAGAGTTGCTCCAGCCTAGTCAGGTGCAACAGGTAGTCGGTAGGTTTGTGGTACAAAGAGCGCCGGAAACGGAAAGCGCCACATCCTACCCATTACCAGATGCACTACAGGTACCTGTTACCATAGGTCCTATAATATCGATATATGACCAAGAGAGAGCAAGAGGGGAAGAACGGAAACGGAAAGACAGAGAAAGAACAGAAGAGGCAAGGAGGAACGATACCACTAATTCCCCAAGTCAGATGCCTATACCCAGAGAGTGGAGCACCCCGAAGCACACAGCAGGGGACCCAGGGGGAGATCCTGGGGGCCCCAGATGGCCAATGGATCTGAGGGGATCTGGACGAAAATCCTTTCAAGAGCTAAATGAGTACATGAAGCAGTGGGATGAGGCAGTGAAGGCTCAAAAGTGCATCAATGCTGCAGAAGCAGAAAGGGAAAGTCAGGACAGCCGAGCTCGGACTCACTGCGGGGCTGGAGAGAGTAGCCCGGAGTGGGACTGTAGAGGGAGTAGGGGAGTCACCCATTGGGCCCGGAGTGGAGGTAGAACAGACCTGGAAAACGGGGGCCCCGGGAATGAAGGGGTGGCGCGCCCAATACTCAGTGAAGGGGAGAGGAGAGCGCAAGAGTATAGAAACAGCTTTAAATGTCCACACTGTGTGCCAGGCACCAGAGAACAGAATGGGAGTTGTGAGAGGTCGCACCATAGTCCCTGTGATAACAGAAATGAGCGCAGCCCAGGGAATATGGGGAACCAGGAAGGATCGTATCGGATACTGAGTGATACGAGGCAAAGGGAGTGTAGCGACCAGAGGGAAAATAACAGAGAGGTGTGCGGTGAGAGGAGAGAAGAAGAAGGGAGTGGGCAGAGAGAGAGCAGGGATAACAGGCCCGTGTTCCATCACCTTCCAAGATCGGATGGCCGAGCATGGGACCTGGAGAGATGGGAGCGAGGGAGGCCACCCATTAACTCTCCTGAGCCCAAACGTAGAGCTCGAAGTTGGGATGGGAGGGAGACCAGTGAGCCCCCTTCAAAAGATATATTGCGAGCTGAGATAAAAGCCAAGAGACTTGATGTCTCCAGCTTAAGGTCAGATCTGGATGACATGGTAGATGGTACCCTGCCTTTAGAAAGAATGGAAATGTATGAGCAGGATGAAATACTGTATATGGCAAAGGACATCACACGAAAAGCGAGAGCAGTCCATGAGAAGTTAGTCGAACTAGCAGGCAAATATATGGTGGACTTGTCAAGAACCAAAGCATTACAGGGTAACCACAGGCTACATTACTCAGATCGAGATCTAGATGAGAGGAGAACGATTGGGCTGAAAACACACATAAGGGAACTGATTACTGGAATAAGGACATGGAGGGCACTAGATAAGTGGGAAGAGAGGTGGTCCAAGAAAGGGACCGGCAGAAGAAGCATGATTGGTATGACACCAGGACAGCAGGGAATAGAAGCTTACCCTTTGCGTGAAGTTGCAAATGGGAACTATGTACATGTCCCTTGGAGTAGGGGAGATTTAGCTGCTTTTACCACCTCTTTCCCCAAGTTACGAGAGAACCCTGTGGAGTGGTACAAGCAAGTGGAGAGATTTGTAAAAATCTCCAAGGTCCTTTGGATAGATCTGAACACGCTGTTCGACATTGTAGTACCTGGAGACCTGTGGACAGCATGTAAGGTTAGCGCTGAGTGGCCCACAACGGAGCCAGAGAGAGATGCCAAGACTAATGGGCCGTCTGAGATTGTGATGGCAAAATTCGAGAGAGTGATGACTTGGCTGAAAGAGAAGGTGCCAATGCAAGACATAGATTGGGTCAGAATAGATCGAACAAGACAGGAACCCAAAGAGACAGTTCATGAATATTACGAGAGATTGCTGAAGGCATTTAAACAGTATAGCGGCTTGGATGTAATGGATCCAAAAGACATAGGGCAATTCGTGTCCAAGTTCGTCCTGGGACTGAGACCGGATATTAGTTTAATGATTCAGCAACACTCGATTTGTTGGCAAAGTAAACCCCTAGATGAAATACTGAGATATGCCAGGTACTGCTGTGATGAGGTAGACTCCAAGGCTAAGAAACTAAAAGAAAAGCTGATGGTGGTACAATTGCAGACAGCAGGAAAGGGGGGACCGCAACAACAGCAGCAAGGGACAGGTACAGGAGGTAAGAAGCAGTACAGTCAGAACAAGGGTAATGAGGAGAGTACTACCTTTAGACCCAGAGTAGACATAGCTACCTTGAAGAAAACGACTAGGTGCCACCAGTGCAACGAGCTGGGGCATTGGAAACGCGAGTGCCCTTACAATGTAGAGATAGGAGAGCAAGAGATAGAGGAGGAAGAGGTCCAGAGCGCACCTATGAGAGGGGCGACGCAATACCAAGGAAAGGTGCTCAAAGGGGGGGGGGCTCCTCCCCGAGCCCAGTTCCCGCAACCTCCTCGAATAGGGAGTATGGGTAAGACCTATAGACAAATGCCCCTGTTTGTGGAAGGGGAAGAGTGCTATTATGTGGACCCATTAACCGGACAGAGAGTGGAAAGAGAAGACTGCACCCTCGGGGCAGCCTTAGAGGTAGATCAGAGGGGACCCTATGTTGAAGCAGAAGTAGCAGGGTGCCCTACGACATTTCTGGTGGACACAGGAGCCACTAGATCCACGATCAGATCAGCTGCAGTTCCAGACCTGCCCATGTCTGGAGAGACCATACAGGTGGTAGGGGTCGCAAACAGGAGAATAACCAGCCAATTGACAGAACCGGTACAGGTGAAAATAGGGAAGTACAGCGATGAGCACCAGTTTGTGGTTTGCGATTCAAGCCCTGTGTGTCTGCTAGGAAGAGACCTGTTGTGCAAATTGAATTGTACTATATACTGTACACCTCAGGGAGTGGAGGTATTGACCAACGATGATGATGCAGACTTTAAAGTTGCAAACTCAAGAATATGCGTGGAGCTGTACCCTACTTTGACAGTAGACGAGCTTCCCTGGGATTTGAGAGAGACAGTGGCATCAGAAGTATGGGATTTCACTGGGGAAGAGATTGGATTGGTCAAAGGGGTGGACCCAGTGAAAATTGTAGTGAAACCGCATGCTGAGTTCCCAAGAACACCCCAATATAAATTGACTCCAGAAACGATTGCGGGCATAAAACCCGTGATCGAGTCCATGATTAAACAGGGAATACTGAAAGAAATCGTGGGTAGTCCATGCAACTCCCCGATTATGGGTCTACAGAAACCAAATGGGAAATTTCGGATAGTGCAGGACCTTCGAAAGATTAATAACATAGTCGTTTCATGTTGTCCAGTGGTACCGAATCCATCAGTGATACTGTTTCAGATTCCCTTCCAAGCAGAGTGGTTCACAGTGATCGATCTTTGTCAGGCTTTCTTTTCGATCCCTTTGGACGAAGATAGCCATTTTCTTTTCGCATTTAAGCTGGAAAATCGCGTCCTAACATGGTGTCGTATCCCTCAGGGGTATACAGAGAGTCCCTCGATCTTTAACCAGCTTTTGAAGAAAAATCTTGAAAGTCTAGTGCTGCCCCAGAAGTCAGTTCTGGTCCAGTACATAGACGACCTCCTTGTGGCGTCAGAAACAGAAGAAGCTTGCAGGGAAGACTCCATTGCGTTGTTAAATCACCTAGCTGCCAATGGGCACAAGGTGTCCCCGGGAAAATTGCAGTACTGCCTGACAGAAGTACAGTACTTGGGACACAGAATTGAGAAAGGCAAACGAAAAGTGTCACCAGACAGGATAGAGGCGATCATGAAAATGAATGCGCCTCAGACACAGAGAGAGGTCAGGATGTTCCTAGGGATGGTGGGTTATTGCCGACAGTGGATCGTGAACTTTTCACTGAAAGCAAAGCCCTTGCAAAAACTGACGCACAAAGAGGTGAGTGATCCGGTACCATGGGACAAAGACTGTTTGATGGCATTCTTACAGCTGAGAGAGGACCTGTGTCGTGCTCCGGCATTGGGAATGCCTGATTACAATAAACAATTCTTTCTTTACTGTTGTGAGAGAGAAGGTTGTGCGTTGTCTGTGTTGGTCCAAATCCATGGGAATGCCCGTAGACCAGTTGCTTATTTTTCGGCTACCTTAGATCCAGTAGCCGCAGCGTTGCCCGGATGTCTCAAATCCGTTGCCGCAACGGGTGTCAGCATTGAAAGATGTGAAAATATCGTTATGGGGCACCCGTTAGAGGTGTGCGTGCCACATTCTGTTGAACTGTTAATGACCAGGACCAAAACACAGCATCTGACCAATAGCAGGCTCACGCGCTATGAGCAGGTTATTCTTGCTGCAGAGAACGTGACCCTCAAGAGATGCTCTGTTTTGAACCCTGCTACCTTAATGCCACTTCCAAATGATATTGATGATGATGATGAATATACAGACCATGACTGTCTCGATGTGACTGAACTATGCACCAAACCCAGACCCGACATCGTAGATGAGCCACTGACGGACCCAGATGAAGTTTTCTTTGTCGATGGCTCATGTGTAAGAGACGCAGTTGGGCAGTTGAGAGCAGCTTATGCTGTTTGTACAATTGAAGGAGTTGTGGAAGCTGGGTGCCTGGAAGGAGTACACTCCGCTCAGGTAGCCGAGATTATTGCCCTGACACGTGCTTGCTTAGCAGGCAATCAAATTCGAGTCACCATCTACACCGACAGCCAGTATGGGTATGGGGTAGTTCATGATTACGGGCAGTTATGGTCTCAAAGAGGGTTCATGACTTCTTCAGGCTCTCCCATTCGCAATGGAGAGTTTGTGCGCTTGTTGTTAGAAGCATTGCAATGTCCAGCAAGTATCGCAGTTGTAAAGTGCATCGCACATACCAGAAATGAGGACTTTGTTTCGAAAGGCAATAGATATGCTGATGAAGTTGCGCGGTATTGCGCGGAACAAGGTTACTCTTTCACAGAGGTGGATGTGGGTGGAATAAATGTAAGAACTGAATTAGCTATGATACTGGAAATTGTTGATACTTGGGATGAACTGTCAACCATGCAAGAAAATGCTCCAGATTCTGAAAAAGAAACATGGGAAAAGGCAGGATGTGTAATGGGTGAGACTCATTTTTGGGTCTCAGCAGACGGCAGAGCAGTGTTGCCCAATGAGATGGTGAGTCCAATGGCTAGACTCATACATGGTCCCGTACACTTAGGGAGAGATGCTATGCTGAGAGTGTTTAGACAGACTTGGTACAATCCTAAGTTTAGAATAGCAGCAGAAGCAGTGTGCCAGCGTTGTGTGACCTGCCAGCAGCTGAACGTAGGAAAAAGAACACCAGTTGCACTAAGTCACATAGGAAGGTCTGGAGGTCCATTCAACAGAATGCAGATAGATTTCATTGAAATGCCAAGATGCAACCGCCTCCGCTATGTCCTGGTGGTTGTTTGTGTGTTCTCCAGATGGGTTGAGGCATACCCTACACGTAGGTGCGACACCCTCACAGTGGCTAAGTTACTGCTTAGAGAACTTATCCCTCGTTTCGGGGTGCCGGCCTTTTTGGAATCAGATAGGGGAACACATTTTAACAGCGAGCTTGTGAAGATGATTTGTGTTGCGCTAAATATTGACCAGAAGCTCCATTGCAGTTACCGACCAGAAGCCTCAGGAATTGTGGAACAAATTAATGGCACGATCAAGTCCAGAATAGCTAAAGTTTGCTCCTCAACGACCCTGAGTTGGCCTGATGCCCTGCCATTAGTTCTCATGAGCCTTCGTAGTACCCCAGACAGAAGAACAGGGTTGTCACCACATGAGGTGTTAATGGGGAGAGCAATGAGGCTGCCATCTATTCCAGCTACTGCACTGTTAAATATCACAGATGATATGATCCTGGACTATTGTAAGGGGCTGTCTGACGCCATGCGTTCTGTGTCCCTTCAGGTGCAGGCTGCAGAGGTTCCAGCGTGCCAGGGCCCGTGCCATGACCTGTATCCTGGGGACTGGGTCCTGGTGAAGAAACATGTGAGAAGAAGCTGCTTGGATATTCGTTGGCGTGGGCCCTACCAGGTCATCCTGATCACAAGTACAGCTGTAAAGGTGGGAGGCCTGCCCAACTGGATCCACGCGTCACATACGAAAAGGGTTCCAGCACCTCTGGAAACAGCTCCTCTCTCAGATGGACGTCCAGCTGAGGACCAAGAAGCCATAGAGGGGGCTAGTCAAGCTGTAGAGGTGCCCGCGGAAGCAGGGAACGAGTCTGACCAAGCTGAGGACGGTCAGTACAACAGTGAAACTGAAGACGCTACAGAAGGAGAAAGTAGCTGGGAGTACGAGTCTGACCCTGACAGGTCTGAAAGAGAGCGAGAACAGACCAGAAGGAGAAGGAGTAGAAGGGCACGTGGAGAAGCAAATTGGCCGCAAAGAAGAAGTTCTAGCCTGAGGTCAACTCCAGAAGCAACCCTTCCTCCGATATCAGAAGACTCAGACCCAGAAGAAGGTGCTCAGGGCGCTGAAGCACCCGACCGAAGAAGGTCAAGAAGAGTGCGTGTGCCTAACAGAAGATACTCCACACCTGAGTGGACATATCTGGCGACAAATGTCTGTGAAACCGGAGACAGGGAGGATCCGAGCGGTGGTGGTGTCCAGTTCTGAGCCCGTTATCACCGTGGAAATACGACTGTTGGTACCCGGTGTCGAACAAGAAGGGTCACTAACATTCGTGCTCCCCAGACCTCCCCGCCTCAGCAAGTTAAAACACATGTTTCTTACAGAATTGCAATTCCCCGACTTTGGTACAACGATAACAGCACATGAAGAGCACACTCTTCGTTTGGAAATATTGAACTATGCTATTGAAGCTGCAACCACAAATCTGATAGTTGACTGTTAAAGGACTTTGTAAATAAAGCAAGCAGAAGAAAAGAAGATTACCTAGCGCCCAGGAAGCAGAGAATTTTAGGGAACCCCTTGAGTGGATGGAGAAGGGCTAGGGTTGTCTTTTTGAACTGTTAAAGGACTTTTGCGAAGAAGGCTGTCAGCCTCCAGTTGTGTGGATTCTAAAGACAAAAAGGATTGAAAAGAGACTGCAAAGGAACGAGAGGAAAAGAACTTTTTGCAAAGAAAAAGAGGGAACTATTTTGTCTGACGAAATGGAGGCCGGCACCCCGAACCGCAGAGCTAAATGTATAATAGGTACACTAATAGTAGGAGTGATAATACTAATAGCTTTAGTGGTAACAATTTCTTATGTAAAGGGACATGAGGAAGAGGTGAAGGTAACTGATGTGAATTCTGTAGTAACGCTTACACCCACTGTTGCTGGTGAGAAAAGGGAAAACACTCAAGAGAAAGCGTTATTGGCTGCAGAAGCCCGCAGGTTACATGTAGACGAGTCCCAAGGAGACTTTAGGTCAAATGCTTATGCTAAACTTTTGTATGAATACGTGGATGCCATGGAGGTTAAGGATTGCTACGTCTGCATGCAGTTGCCTGCGTCTGTAGATGAAGGAATTCGCTATCATCACCTCCCTCTGACATATGGCATTACATGTAGCTTATTGCTTAGTATATTTTATGAGAGAGATAGTTTTGAATACTATTTCTCTAATTATGATTCTGTGTTGCCAGAAGTCCCGAATTATAAGCAGATGAATAAATGGGATTACTGGAAGAGTGAAGACAGATTGGCCAAATTCTTCATTCCTTGGATTACCTTAGATACTTCACATGCCCGTAGAAATAACCTGACATGCAAGGTGTCAGAAGTCGAGAAAAAGTTCATAGGGCAGGTGGATGATCGATACAGGAGACAAAAGATTTTGAAGAAATCAGGACAAGGGAAATTAGATTGGACCGAGGAAGAGAAGTCACATAAGAGAAAGGGTAGTAGTGGTCCAATAGCTTTAGATAAAGCGCAGAGAGGAAAGTTATGTCTTCACCGAGCCAAAACGTATTATGAAAATGTATACGTGGGTGAAGTTGACTGTGAACATGCTTTTAATTTAGAGTACTACACTAAGGATTTCCTGAAGGGAATGCAAGTGATTCCAAATGTGTATTTTGTATGTGGAAGAAATGCTTACGTGAGACTACCTGATAACTGGTATGGATCATGTTACTTGGCAATTGTCTTCCCCAAAATATATCATGCACAAGACTTAGTGATCATTGAGGGTCAGACATCATCGAGGGGAAGGAGAGATGTAGGTGATGCCGAAATGGTTGGAGATGTCTTTGGAGCTATGTTCCCTCTTTTGGGAATAATCCTTAATGATGTTAAAATTAGACGACTGGCAACAGTTGTCGACAGGTTGTCTGCCAGCACTGCTCAGTCCTTAATGCTGGTAGAAGGAGAGATGCAATCGATAAGGGCTATGGTTCTTCAAAATCGGCTTGCATTAGATGTCTTATTAGCAAAAGAGGGCGGAGTCTGTAAGGCTTTGAAGGTCCAGGAATGTTGCACTTACATTCCAGACCTTTCGAAGCCCCTTGAGAAGGTTATTAAGAACATAACTAATATACACAAGGAGATCGAAGACTTGAGTAGAGAAAATGTCTGGGAAAAGGTGGGCCACGGAATGAGTACAGTTGGAGGGTGGTTTTCCACCTTAGGCAAAAGCTTTATTTGGTATATCCTAAAGCCTATCATCATAATATTGATCTGTGGGATAATATTGTGGGGATTGGTGAGGGTATTCAAATGGTACAGAGCAAGAAGGTCAGAAAGGGCCCAAAGAGAGCAGCTGCAGAGATTGGCTGCCATACAGGATAATCAGTACAGGAGCCTGAGAGCTCTGGAAGCGCAGAGAATGCTACCCATAACCTCAGTTTAAATGTTAGTGATGACCCCGAGAGGTCATCAAAGGGGGGAACTGAGAGAGCGCAAACTGATTTACATGTATGAGTACATCACACTTACCTGTAGAGAGCATAATTCATGAAGAGAAATGCCATGAGTGCTAATAGTATTTGCGAATATATCCTAAATGTATGGCTAATGTAGGGATTTAAGTAGAAGTGGAACTAATACCGAAATGTGTGACATTATATGATTTTAGTAGACGTGATTATTCTTATTCTATGTCGTGTAGCTGTTAACGTGTAAGATGGACTGTGGTTAAACGCAGAAAGTGGTAGGCCTCAGGGCCAGAGCTGGAGCTAAAAGGGAAGGTGGTTCTTTTCACGACAAAGATTGTTTTAACGTTTTTGGTCCTTGCATTAATAGGCCATGATTTATAGAAATGTTTACTTATAAATAGAATAAGAGTATTAACATGCTTTAATTAAATGAAGAAGTTGAATATTATAATCGTTATGGGAATTATTGTAGGCCTGAAATGTTTTAGCATTGATTTACACGTACATGTCTGGGTTGAGAAATGTTGCAAGCCTTTTTAGAAGTCTATGAGAGTTGGGTTCTTGGCGGCAGATATCTGTCTGCAACAGGAAAGGGGGGATCCAATTATAAATGAATGAATAGAGGTCTGTTCAAGTAGACGGCCCAGACATGGAGGAGGGTTCTGGAATGTTTAAGGGGTATCAGCGGGCCGGAGAAGAATCTGAGAAGCAAGGTCAACTCTAACGTCTGAGGCCCAATACAAAGCATCATGGAAAAAGCCTGAAGTTGCACCACGTGAGAGGCGTTTCGCAAGGGGCGTCTCAAATGTTGTTGACTGTTTTGTATTAGGGACAGCACCCCTGGGTGGAGTTAGAGCAGAGACCTGAGGACCCTTTAGAGAGCGGATGGGTAGGCAGTGAGGGGTCATGACTGGAGAACTATAGGTTTTCACCAAGAGACTTAGAGTGGGTGACTTCCCTTGGGGGTCATTCATTGCTGACACCTTTGTTAGGTTGGGATTTGGTTAAGTAGGGATACCATCTAGAACAGGGTAGGGACGCCTAACCTGTGTTTGTTTCCTCCAACCTAAATGAAGGAGCGATATGCGTCTATGCTGATAGCTTTATTGTTCTTAGAACTTGTGTTAGTGATTTCTGTTGCTCGTCTGAGGGCTTTTCGAGAGCACATGTATGTAATTGGACCTGTGTATCTCGTGAATCTCATTCTGAGATGTCTGTATTTGCAGCTCATTATATCTTTACAATAAACTTTTGAAACCTAGAAGTTGTCCGTGATCTTTGAGAGTAGAGTCCTTTCTTGGGTGAACTAACTTGCAGATGAGTGTACTGTTTTCCTCCAAGACAGGCAATAAAGGTTCAGTCGACCAGATCGAGGTTTGGATCAATAGATATAAGGTATCGATCAAAATCTCGCCCTTTCACAGGCAACCAGTGTTTCCTTGTTCACAGAGATTCTTGAAATCCCAATATAAGTGTTCAATGGTGTCTACTTAGGAAGCAGTGCAAAAGCGTGACCTGGTTACATGTAGTGTAGATAGGTGGTCTGTAGGGTCTGCCTATGAGCGAGATGCAAAACAGGCCAGGGCATGGATAGCGTTCAGATACTATATGGATCCACCTAGGAGCACAATATGAGTAAACAAAAAACAAATACTTATTACCTGCCATCAGGTTAAGCACTATATATGTTTTATTCAGTAGGGCCATCACTAAGGGGGAGAAGTAACCCACACTTTTTGGGATGCCATACTTGTGTTACGAAATATATTGTTTAAAAATCATTAAAGTAGGCCTGATCTGTTCCGCGTGAGATGCTCCTTGGATTGCAATTCAGAGACGGTCCTGCAACAGTTCCTCCAGTCCTAACAGACACATCTGAGAAGCCTGCATTCATGTCAATTGGGATACCTACTCTTTGGATCAAATATAGAAACTTTCTGCCTTTGATGCGATGGTTAAAAAAACTGATGACATTTTTGAATAAATTGGATGAACTTGGCAAAAAACTACTATTCGTGAATATTTTCACTTGTGTGCATATTGCTGTGCTACTTCTTCATGACACGCACACAGCGTGCTATAACTTGGACTCATGATAATATTGACGCTTTTTTGGAACAGGGCCCACAGGAGTGCTGCACGCTAAACTGAGGAAAATGGTGACAAAATCAAAGCAAGAAGATGAAAAGGGTGTGCTTCAGGTTCAATATATGAATGTCTGTACGTGGTGCACAACAGAGGTTTAGGTTGTGTTCAGCAGTTTCAAGAGCAGAAGATGTTTCAGGTGGTGTTTAAAGCATTTAAAAAGTGGGCCATACCTGATACTTAGGCACTGGTACCAAGCTGGACTGGATAGGGAGCACCAGGGGCAGACTGGGGAAACAAAAGCAGTCCTGGCGAAAAATGCTGAAACCATCCCCACTCCCTTCCTCTCCTTGTGCAATCTCTCCCTCCTCTATCCATTCTCTCTCTCCGTTTCCGCTCTTTTCCTTCTTATTTATTTATTTATGTATTTATGCATTTTCATATAGTGCCTAGTTTACCTGCAGGTGTCAGAGCGCTTTACAATAGAACCAGTCACATTACAGAAGGACTTCAGAGTACATGGATTACATATAAGATACGAAACAGATACATGAGTCTAAATATCAAAAGAAAACATTACAATGGGGTGTACGAAAGATGTGCAATTTAAACTAACAGTGTAGATATAATCTGCCAGTATTGGCAGAAAGTGAGCAAGAAGAATATCTACCGTCTTCCTCCCTCTGTCTCCAGGGCCAGACTGGGAACAGCAACCAGCCCTGACAGATTGCTGCTCGACCGGCTCCTGCTTTTGTTACTGGGGGGCGATATTGCAGCACTGCTGCAAAACTGGCCCACATTGATAAAACCGTCCCCCACCATCACAATGCCGCCCCCGCCACCCGTCTGGCCCATCAGGGAAATGCCTGGTGCACGCTACGGCTAGTACAGCACTGTCCCTCTCTTGAAGCCTCCCTGCGCCTGATGCAGTTAACCTTGAGAGCTGGGAAAAGTGGCAGGAACACCAGGATTGGCCCTTGACTTTCAAAAGTGGCCTCTAAGGCTCAAGCTCCGGAGAGAGGTGCACGCGGAATATAAGACCTGTCCTGTCCTCCTGGGGAGCACGGAAAACCAGGCCTGGAGTCATTACTCGACACATGGGGTAAGACAGTGAGTGCAAGTCTGCAACCCCTGGAGGTTCAAGGTGTAAGTTCAATAAGCTGGAGACTAGTGTCACCTTGATCCATACCACAGGCTGTCATTCAGATTTGATACATTTTGTAGGCAAGTTTTATTTTTGTCCAGAACATTTAATTTAATTTAATTTAAAGCCATTTGTAAAGCGCCTGGTTACTCAAGAACAGAGTGTCCCCGCGCTGAAAACTGCATAGACGCTAGAGAAGGGAGAACGGGGGAGCCAACTGAGGGGAGGAAGGTTAAGTTCGTGGAAATAAGAGAGTTTTCAGTTTTCCCCGAAACCTTGTTTCTGAGGGCTCCATACGGATCTCAAGTGGGAGCTCGTTCCAGCACTTAGAAGCCAGATATCCAAACGAGCAGCCACCCATCCTGGCTCTGGTGACTTTAGGGATTTTGAACAGCATAGCCCCAGAAGATCTGAGATTTCTGGAGGGGCGGTGTATTGTAAGGAGGCTTTTTAAATAATCTGGCCCTGTGCCATGAGCGATGCGATGGGCAAAGCATAATGCTTTAAATTTAATTCGCTCCTTGATGGGGAGCCAGTGAAGTTTGGCCAGGGCAGATTTCCCTGAAGCTCTGCGAGGAAGCTTTAGCACAAGACGTGCAGCGGCATTCTGGACACACTGGAGTTGGTGGAGTCCCTTTTTGCTCAAGCCCAGTAACAAGGCGTTCCCATAGTCCAGATGGGGGGTTACTAGGGCGTGAACAATGGTCTTCCTGGAGTCTATGGGGAGGAGGTCTAATACCTATCGGAGAACCCTCAATACGCTAAAGCACATGGATGGCCTCGGCTATGATGCAGAGTGTGAGTGTGCAATGACTGAGATTGGTTCCAATAATTAGTTGATTTAGTTGTTTGGCTTTGCATTTCTCCCTGATTCACACCCAAAATGTAGATTAGTTGCAGTTACGGGGCCTCATTTATGAGAACTGACCATCACTGCGTGAAAGCAGCGATGGGTCACTTCTCAGTTCGCCCTCCTTGCGATGCGTCATATTTACTGTATGACGCATCATGTCGCAAGGAGTTACAGATACGTCAGTATTTCTGACGTATCTCTATGGCGCAAAAGTGACGCATTGCTGGAGTGTGTCACAAAAGTGACGCAACTCAAGCAATGTGTCCTTTCACATGGGGCAAGCCCCATATGAAAGGGCTTGTGTCAGTCTTATGCCTGATGTGAGGCAGGCGTAAGATTTTGATGCATTTGAGTCCTAGAAGTGGCGCAGTGAAATCTGGTAGATTTTCCTGCGTCACTTCTACGACCCTTTCTAGCGTCAATACGCCCCCTTGCATACATTATACCTGGTGCAGGTATAATGTGGCGCAGTGTTTTACAAAGTGACGCATCTTCCTAGATGCATCACTTTGTAAATATGGTGCAACCTGGCGCATTTTTTACGCCACTGGTGCGTCACAAAAAGTGATGCACCGGTGATATAAAAGTGACGCACAGCCTCATAAATGAGGCCTTTGGTTTTTAGGATGGTATTTACAATGCCCTGGTTAAGGTTGGCTTTATAATTTTGCCCAAAAGGTGGAGTAAGGCGGTGTTTGATGATTTGGGAATGGGAAAGTCTCCTTTGGACAGAGGGTAAATCGACATTCAGTTACCATTAGGTAATGACTTATTTTTGTTTATATTGGTTGGGTAAGTAATTTTACATCATACCTTGCAAATCATATTGCTAAAGAAGTGGTCTAGCTCATTACAACAAATGTATTGTAATTGGTGAGTTATTGTGTCTAATGGGGGTATGACACCAGATCCTGCTAAAGTACAAGCGCTGTGAAATGCTGATACCATGCGAGATGTTTCCATGGTGCATGATTTCTTGGCATTGCCAGTAACTATTCAAGATACATACAAGACTTTGCCACTATACATGCTCTGTTGAGAGACTTGACGAGAATTTTTTTTCCTTTCATTGGTCACCTGAATGTGAGAAAGCTTCAAGAAAATTAAACAAGCCCTTGATAATGCTACTGAAATGGCATATTTCAATACAAGTGTTATCAAAAGAGACTAGCTTAAATATGACCAATATTGTTAGGACTCTGATTAGATTTGTCATGGGCACCTCGTTGGTGAGTTCATGAAGCCCTCACCCACCAACCTGGTTGGTGGCATGCTTCATCATCGGGCCCACCCAGTGACACCTAATGTGTCCCGGGTGTGCTGCGACGCCTGATTACAGCGGAGCTGGTATTTTTCTGAGAGTGCAGTGTGAGGTGTAAAATGAAGTGTGAGTTAAAACGCCTTGGCGAGGGTCCCAGTACCCGAGGGTAAATTACATTTTAATAACTGGGCCCCCGTCAGCGGTTAAAATTTTGCCGGACCGGAGTACGAGGACGGTGCAACAGGTACAAGGCAGGCTCTGACCAGAAAAGCTGGTTAACCCCTTACCGCTTCACTCCTGGAAGCATTGGCTGCAAAATCTAAGCGCATATATGAGAAGGGAATCCCCCCTCTCACACTTAGAGAAACACCTTAGTGAGTGTAACACATAGCCTGGATTATACTCCTTTTTAACCTGCACTACACTTTATTTTAAAAAGGTCCTGAGGAAAGCCAGATTTAGTTTAAGGCACTGGCTGAAACATGTCGACCAACTGAGGGATGTAGGAGGTAGTAAGTCGCCTCCCTTAAACATCCCCAAGCCTTATTTTAACCGCTGACGGGGGCCCAGTTATTAAAATGTAATTTACCCTCGGGTACTGGGACCCTCGCCAAGCCGTTTTAACTCACACTTCATTTTACACCTCACACTGCACTCTCAGTAAAATACCAGCTCCGCTGTAATCAGGCATCGCAGCACACCCGGGACACATTAGGTGTCACTGGGTGGGCCCGATGATGAAGCATGCCACCAACCAGGTTGGTGGGTGAGGGCTTCATGAACTCACCAACGAGGTACCCATGACAAATCTAATCAGAGTCCTAACAATATTGGTCATATTTAAGCTTGTCTCTTTTGAGAACACATATAAACTACGGGGACTCGGACTAGCTTTCTAGTCCTCTCTCTCTCTCTTGATACGCGCATATTTCAATACAAAGCATCATACAGAGGTTGTTGTTGGCCCCAGACGGGTTAGGTGCTAACCTTGCGCAGCACAGTGGACACCAGAATGCTCGAAGGTTTATATTGTGGCCTATGCAAGTAGAGGTTTCTCCCATACAGAACATGCTTACTCTCAACCTGAGAAAGAAAGCTTAGCTGTGGAATGGGCTTGTGAACATTTCCATGCATTCCTGTACAGAAAACCTTTTGCAATGGTAACTAATCATCAAGCTTTACTGCATATATTTGTAAATCCAAAGGCCAAAATGCCTCCTCACATTGAATGATGGGTATTACAGTAACAAGTGTATGATTATACCATTGTGTATTATACAGGGAAGGGTCAGAACTGTTTTCCAGAGTGTCTGTACAGGTTACAGGGTTCTATCGAAGACGCTGAGGCCTAAATCAACTTCATTGTAAAATCAATCACACCAGCTGCCAATTTTTTGCCCCAGATTATCACTGCCATGGGCCATGATAGTGACATGTTAAAGCTCAAGGATATAATTACACATCAGTCATTTAATCAACACACTTGACCACTCACTAGTGATGGAGAATATCAAAAGTACAAAAATGTTAAGGATGAACTGTCCATAACTCAGGAAGAAACCTGTTGGTGAACAAGCGCTCTACAAGTTCTAATTAACATAACATAACATAACATAACATATTAAGAGGATCCAGAATACTGATTCCAGAGAGTCTGAGACAGAAAATAATTGAGGTACCCTATGGAAGACATTGTGGAATTGTTGCCAAAAAGCAAGCTCTCTGAGGGCAAGTTTGGTTTCCTTACCTTGATGACAGTGTTGAAAAGGAGTTAAAGGCCTGCCATTTATGCAACTGCCTTTCTACAAAATCTTTTCAACACACCTTGAACATGTCAGAACTCCTGAAGCATGCATGGGAGAGAATATCCATTGACTTTTTTGGCCCACTTGACAATGGACATCAACTATTGGTCATTATGGATGAATACTCACAATTTCCACTAATTGAAGAGCTTTCATCTACAACTCAAGAATGAGTCACTGAAAGGCTAGATGGCGTCTTTGCCCTATGGGTTGTTCTAGCTGTAGTGAAGTCTGACAATGGGCAATTTTCAATAGTTGAAAGTTCAGAGATTGCTCAAAAGAGTACGCCTCTATGGCCACAAACCGAAAGACTTTGTTTGGGTTTCATGAGTATGCTAAAGAAAGCAATGCACCGTGCCACTCTTGAAAAGCTCAATTTGAAAACTATATTGAATTCTACCTTGAGATCTTATCATGCAACACCCCACTTGACCACAGGAGAAAATCCTGTGACTTTGATGTTCAGGAGAACAATGAATAGCATGTTATCTCAATGGAGCAATCAGGGAAAAAAAGATGAGATGACAACTCATGAGATGAACTTGCTTAACAAACAAAAGATGAAAGTTTATGCTGACAACAGATGACGTGCAAGGAACATCGTCTTCAAGAGAGGATATCCAGCGCTTGTGCGACAAATGCAGAAAAGAAAACCTGATAATTCTTTCTATGCAGAACCTTTTCAAGTTGTGTCTAGTAAGGGACACATGGGGACTGCCCAGCACCGTGGGAAGTCTATTACACGAGGCTCTTCTCATTTCAGGTATTTTACTAATTGTTCATCAGATCTAATAGTTGAAAGAAAGACAGGGTCTGAAACATCAGCAACTGCTGTTGCTTCTACATCGATGACGCAGATCCTGGACATGGTTGACCTCCAGGGCCGTTTCTAGGTGTTTTGCCACCCTAGGCGAGAATTGAAAAATGCTGCCCCCTCCCTTTTACTACCATCACTCATCAGCTACAAGTTCGTAATCCTTGCTAAACACACTTGGTCTTCCATCCTGCCGGGGTAGATAAATAGAGCAATCGTGACACCTGTTATTTGCAGCTTTGGGAAACTGTATATGCATTGTGTAAAGCGCTATATGAAAATAACTGTATTATTTTTGTTTGCGGGGTGGCAAAAGGACGGGGTGGGGGTAGCAGCATTCTGTGACATCACATGATATAGTCTTCGCTCGATCAAGTGATCAGAAAGAAGAGCATCAGTCAGTGCGCTAGTGCATGGGAAGCCAGGTTGCAGGGCCCAAGGTGCTTTTTGCTTGAACTTGGGTTTCATGAGGCGCTATCTAAAGGTCTATCTGTTGAGCTATGATTTCACCAATTGTAAGATGCAATGGGTAAATAGATTGATGTGGTAAAATAAAATTTCAATATTCAACTTGGGAAGGAGAAATGTATTCAAGGCGAGCATGATGAATAATTCATTAATATTATTACTAATAATTCAGGCTGTATATACATCATTGAATATTATATTTATTTACACACGATGCCTACCATCAGAGAATATCTTCTGCTGCTTTCAATGAAAGTGGAATTTCACTTTGCTTTGTCTCTTACAAAAATCCTGCTTTCCCATTTTCTTTTTGCCTGTTTAATAGTATGCCAATAAAAGTATTCCCCAACTTTGTCATTGGTTTTGTGTTAAAGTTACTACAATCGAATGTACTTTCACGTTGTTATTTTTATAACTCTCGCCATAACAAAATTCTTTAATATTTTTGTTAGAAAATAATTTACAATAAAAAAATAGTTAATTTCCCTTTTTTTTACACAATTTTTACAATAAAAGTAATAGTTTACTTAGTACTGGGGATGAGATAAACATATTCGGATAAAGTGTTCTTATACTGTTTTTTTAAATGAATTAACAAAACGTGTTTGTACACTTTTTGCATTCCTTTGTAATTATTATTATGATAAAAGTATCATAACACGTTATTCTTTAATAATTATTAGAGCAATTACCATTTTTTTACGCGTTTATATTGTTTCTTATTACTCTAAAGGTGCCTTTACAATGTTGCTCCATCACATTATACGTGAAAATTACACAGTTGGTAATTTTGTGTGCTACCTAGAACAACGCTATAAAAGTTACTTTACTTTAATCATAGCACGAACACTCTCCACCTAATGCAATTACTACAATACTTAGCCCAAGTTT
The DNA here is from genome assembly GCF_964261635.1 of Lissotriton helveticus. Lineage (NCBI taxonomy): Eukaryota > Metazoa > Chordata > Amphibia > Caudata > Salamandridae > Lissotriton > Lissotriton helveticus. The sequence goes on from NC_136061.1 coordinate 1,759,637,965, forward strand.
GGATAAGCACTTACTTGCTAAAACCATCTGGGAATTAGTAGCATGTTATTAACATTATTAACAGTGCCATGAAACCAGAAAACACCAGTAACAAGCACCTGGCTCCTCACTCCTGATCCACTCGTATAATCTTCTTGGTGCACTGAATGGCTGACGCCATCCCCGTCCGTCCTGAGCCTGATGTATGGCACCTCGAGGCTCTCCCGGCCACCACAGACCCACTTTTGCCGTCGGATTTCAGACACATTTGTTTCTGGCGCCTTTTAATAATGAATGTGAATAACTGAGACAAAAGAGGGACCCTGGGCTGAGCGTGTGCGCGAGGAGCACAACCGGAAGAAGACCTCTACCAAGCACTTTGCAGCCCTGGCCGTTCTGATGGTCCCTGCACTCTGATAGCGGCGTAATTGGTGAGCCCCTTACCGCACCTCACATGTGAGTCGGAACATTGAAATACTCACTCAGTGCATTTTGGACGTTGAAGTATTCCAGGACTGCAAAGTGACGTCGCAGTCTTGGTTAAAGGGCGCAGCATCAAGGCCACGCCCGTAAACTATCCAGTGGCTCACCTGTGACCAAGGCTTCATTAAGCTGAAATGCGTTAGGAACCTACCTGCTGCCATGCTGTTGTATTCGGAATAAAAGCTCCTGTTTTTAAAGTCTGGTGCACAGCGCTTTTCTTTTGTTCTTCAAGGGAAGATTTTTCTGGATATATATATCTGTGTGTCTGTTGTTTTGAAATAAACAACCTTTGGAATTAGCCCAGTGAGTGCGGATATGGAGCATTATATATATATATATATATATGTATATATATATACATATATATATATATATATAATGTTCCTGGTTCCCCAAGGGGAACATGAAAACTCACTCGTCTTGATTTGAAGTTACAGCGGCTTTATTTCCAAACCTTAACCCAACGAGTTTCACCTCTCACGAAGCTTGCTTACGGGATGTTGAGCTAATTACTAAGTCCTTCTTTTAACATAATAGAACAGCAGATGCATGTTGGTTAATGTAGTATCCACTACATTATCGTCACCAAGATGCTCCAGGTGTGTGTCTTTTAAAAACAAAAGAAAGGAGAGTGCACTCTTTTGAAATGCAGTTTGTTTTACAGTCTCTATTCTTTAGTGAGTTTTAGTCCATCATAAATCTCTCTAGTGAGATTTGTTCGATTGATCAGTCTCCTTGTGCGATCCGGTACTGTTCACAAATGACTCTGATATGTTCATCCCCCTCTGGTGGGCGGGTGACTGCAGAGATTTGGGGTCCTAATTCATTGTTCTCATGCCATCATCTACATCCTTAGAGATGTACATAAAGTTCATCCGTAAGGTTCAGCCCTCTTGGTTCCAGGGTCCTGAAGTTGATGATATGTTTAGACTCTTTTCTCCTGAGGCATTTGAGACGGTCTCTTCCCCTTTCTGTGAGAGGTACCTGTTCTATGGCGCAGTATTTAAGTGATTCCCACTTACTGTCATGGAATTGTTTCATGTGTTTAGCCACGGCATTGGAGCGATCTTTGTTGGTTGTTGCTCTCGTGTGCTCTAGAATTCTCTTTTTGGCTTCAAAAGTGGTGCTGCCGATATATTTCTTATGACACGGGCACTCTATTAAATACACCACAAATGTACTTTTGCAGGTTAGGTGCTGGTGTATTTTCCACTTCGTGCCTTTTCTGATTTCAATTTCTTTAGTTGTTGCGGTAATCTTGCACACTTTGCAGTGTCGGCATGCAAAGAAACCTTCCCGTTGTAGCCAGTTGTTTTTCGGTGTTTCTTTGTAGTGGCTGTTTACCAATTGGTCCCCTAGATTCCTTGCTCTCCTGTAAGTTATATTAGGATGATCACCTATGATTTGTGACAGCGTTGGATCAGCCTTTAAGATTGACCAGTGCTTTTGTATGATTTTAGAAAGTTTATTGTTTTCTGCACTGTGAGTCGTTATCAACCTGATTACATCTGTATTCCCTTGATCTTTTTGTTTGTGGAGGATTTCATTCCGATCTTATGCTAGTAATCTGTTTAGACTTTGTTGCACCACCTTCTGCGGGTAACCTCTTGCCAGGAACCTCCTGCTTGTATTTCTGCTATGTAGTTGAAATTCTTCGTTGGCTGAGCAATTGCGTCTTAGCTGTAAAAATTCCCCATATGGGATGCTCCATTTGAGGTTTTTGTTATGGGAGCTTTCACCATGTAGGATGGCATTTGTTGCCGTTTTCTTTCGATGTAAGGCGGTTTGCAGGGTTCCGTTTGCAATGTAGATCTCTGTGTCCAAAAAGGTCACCCTCTCTGAGCTTATTTCCCAAGTAAACTTTAAATTTGTGGTGGTGTTGTTAAGTTTCTGAAAGTACTGGGAGAATTCCTCAGTGGTGCCATCCCAAATTAGTAGCAGGTCATCTATGAATCGCAGCCATAGAATAACTTTCTCATGCCATTGGTAGTTGGTGGCGTGCCACGCCAAATGTTGCTCGAACCAGCCCATGGTTAAATTTGCGTAGTTCGGCGAGAATGAGAAGCCCATGGCACAGCCCTTTGTTTGCTTATAGATTTTTTTATCAAACAAGAAGATGTTGTGATTAAGGCATAGAGAGATCATGTCATTTAGCATCTCATTATGGTCTCTGTATTTCATGTTCCGTTTTGCAAGGTAGTATTTGCAAGCTGTTGTGCCCACTTGATGTTCTATATTTGTGTACAGTGACACAACACCCATCGTGATCAGTTTGTAGTTGGTCGACCATGTGACAGTTTCTAGTTTTTTCAGGAGGTCCGTCGTGTCCTTTAAGTAGGAAGGTAGCTCTTTTACCAACGGTGCCAAAAACTTATCAATGTAATTTGACAAAGGCTCCATTAAGGAGTTTTTCGCAGACACTATGGGCCTGCCCGGCGGTTTTTGTTGGTTTTTATGCAACTTTGGCAGGTGATAGAAAGTTGGCAACATGAGATTTTTGTTGTCTAGATATTTGAGTTCTTGGTCATCTATTAGGCCTTGCGTGTTCCACTGTTTGAGTTTTTTCTGGACTATTAGTTGCAATTCCTTCGTGGGATCTAATTTCAGTTCAGTGTAACATTCTTTGTCCATTAGTTGGCGTTTGGCCTCGATGACATAATCCGGTTTGTCCATAATGACGATGTTTCCGCCTTTATCGGCGGATTTAATTTCTATCGTCTTGTCTTCTTGTAATTTCTTGAGTGTTTCTGCTTGTTGTTTCGTCAAATTCCGTTTCCTCTTATTCGGTGTCATTTTATATAAGTCTTCCACTACTTCTTCTTGAAAAAGATCAATTTTAGTTTCCAGGGGAGAGTTGCGGGTGGAATCTTGATTTGAGTCTTAGGCCACTCTCACTGGCTCCCTGATTGAGTAATGTCTCTTCCAGTGCTGCTAGTTCTTCTGTCTCTTGTGTTAAGGTAGTGGCTCCCATTGTCATCAGGGTACTCAATCCACTCCAGTCTTCTACTTGAAGATGATCAGAGATATTTGTGCTTATTGGTTTTGCTTCTCTTCGTGTTTTCTCTGCGTGGATTTTAGCCAACTTGAGCTTTCTTGTATAGTTATATATGTCTATTCTTGCTTCTGTGGTATTTATGTGTGAGGTTGGACAAAAGTTCAGGCCTCTGGTGAGGATTGTTGTTTCAATTTGTGGTAATTGTCTTTTGGAAAGATTGATGATGTTCAATTCTGGTAAGGTCTCATCTGTACCATTCATTTCCGTGGTTGTCTCAGGCGATTCCTTGACCATGTGTCCTCCCTTTGGTCTGCATTGTCCCCTTTGGCCACTTCTGGTTTTCCTTCTCTGCCCCATCCTCTGCCTCCCCTGCCTCTGCCCCTTTTCGGTTGTTCGTTTCTTTTTTGTTGTTGTTCTAGGGCCGATCTCATTTTGATTAAAAAATTGGGGGGTTTTCCCCCGGATCCTGTTGGTGCAGCTGCTTCCTCTATTTCGCTGCCTTCCAAACTTGTTAGTGAATCAAAACTTGAGGTTTCTTCTCCTGGTTTTGGTGTTGGGCGTTTTGTTTTCCTTTGTTCTTGTTTCCTTCCGAATGTAAATATCCTGCCCACTTCAAAGTCAGCTTTGTCGTGCAGAAACTTGAACTGTTTTCTGTTTTTCACTCTTGTTTCATGTTTCTCCAAGTTTTTTAATATCTCTGACTTCAATCTCTGTTGTTCTTCATCTAAGACCAGGGAATTCACGTCATCCTCCACTGCTTTTAATTCACTTTTGATGTCTTTTAGAGTTTTGTCTAAATGTTTGATGAGTATCATCATTAGGCCCATCGAGGAGTCCAGTAAATGTTCCCCCCATTCCTGGAGGAGGTCAGTGCTCGTGTCTTGGTGGCTTGGCATGAGAGTGAGGCGAAGTCCCCTCGGAATTCGTTTAGCTTTGACATATTTTTGTAGCGTGAGAAGTTCCCACCACTTATTTATTTCTCGTTTGGACAACCGTTCCCAATGCCTGAGTTTATCTTTGTTGATGTTGGAAGATGTCAGAGTTTGGCCCCTTTCTTTGCGAGTTGCACCGGGTGTCACACCTGAGAATATGTTATTTAATTCTGCAATTCGTTTGGCTTCTTTTTGCTCCATGGTTGGAAAGTCCTATGTGTGTCAGCACACTGTATATTCAAGACTAGCCCTTTACTTTCTTCAAGTGTTCGTGTCAATTTACACGTAACCAATCCCCTTACTATTTGAGACGGGACCTTGAGTGTAAGACAGAAGTTGTTTGATTTACTAGCTCTGTCTGGGCGCTTATTTCCGCGTATTGTAGCTTCAGTAGTGTTGGCAAATAGTACGCATATAGCAAGTAAAAGTGTGTGATCTTACCGGCTCATCGGTTCTGCCTCCAATCGGCTTGCGTTTTGTCTGATGTGTTGCCGCCATAGGCTGTTTACTCGAGCTGCTCCTTGGCTGGCCCCGTCGCACAGCTGTTATTTTGCTGTCTTTTCTTCTTCTGCCGGTAAGAACCACCGCTTAGTTTCTCGCTGATTTTCTGCCCACACGATTATCCAAGCTTTCCATATCCGCGAAGGCTGACTCGCACCAGTTTCGTTATGAGCAGCAGTCGTGACCCACTTTTGGTGGCATGGGTATGCTCAGACGTGAGTCCCATGCTCTCCACACCACTGGAGTCAAGCTATCCAGGCTGATGACGGCTGATAGCCAGAAACCGGTCCTTGGATGCTTAATTCCAGTCCGGGAAAGACATGGCTTGGCAGTTCGGGCTGGACTGTTCCCATGAGGCACAGGGTCAAGCCTGATTTGCATATGGCCATGTCTGACCTGGGGTGGTGTGGAGTGCAAAAAAACGATGGATTTAGGCCCAGATCTCTGTACTGGGGTGAATGTATGACAATGTTATGCATTCTGTCCATCAATTGTTGTTTTTGCATTTGTCACCCCGAGTGGGATGGGTATGCTCAGACGTGAGTCCCATGCTCTTCACACCACTGGAGTCAAGCTATCCAGGCTGATGACGGCTGTAAGCCAGAAACCGGTCCTTGGATGCTTGATTCCCGTCCGCGAAATACATGGCTTGGCAGTTCGGGCTGGACTGTTCCCATGAGGCACAGGGTCAAGCCTGATTTGCATATGGCCATATCTGACCTGGGGTGGTGTGGAGTGCAGAAAATCAATGGATTTAGGCCCAGATCTCTGTACTGGGGTGAATGTATGACATTGTTCTGCATTCTGTCCATCAATTGTTGTTTTTCCACTTTTGGTGCCGGCGCTCTTGCTGTTGCGAGGTGCGTGTTTTCTACGACTGGGTCAGTCGTTTAATTATGTTCCTGGTTCCCCAAGGGGAAAATGAAAACGCACTCACTTGTCTTGATTTGAAGTTACAGCGGCTTTATTTCCAAACCTTAACCCAACGCGTTTCGCCTCTCACGAAGCTTGCTCACGGGATGTTGAGCTAATTACGAAGTCCTTCTTTTAACATAGTAGCACAGGTCACTTCCTGTGTTACTTCCAGATGCATGTTGGTTAATGTAGTGTCCACTACATTATCGTCACCAAGATGCTCCAGGTGTATGTCTTTTAAAAACAAAAGAAAGGAGAGTGCACTCTTTTGAATTGCAGTTTGTTTTACAGTCTCTACTCTTTAGTGAGTTTTAGTCTATCATAAATCTCTCTAGTGAGATTTGTTCGATTGATTAGTCTCCTTGTGCGATCCGGTACTGTTTGGAAGGAGACGGATCAATCAAACAAATCTCACTAGAGAGATTTATGATAGACTAAAACTATAGTAGTCCTTGTGGGACCCCCTGAGCAGGCCTAGGGGGTCAGGGTGCTTCTACCCACCCCCTTTCTGAGTTCTAAAACTTTCCGAGCAGGAGATGCATGCTCATTGGCTTTCAACACTTCAAACCAGGAAGTGTTGGCAGCCATCTTGTGCTCGGTAGACCGAGGCACAAGAAAGCAGAAAGACAAATGTGCTGAACACAAAAAGGGGGCAGGGTAGAAACACCCTGACCCACTAGGCCTGCCCAGGTGGTCCCACAAGGACCCCCAAGGCCCAACTTTTTTTTGTTAAAACCCTGTTTTTTTATTTTTTCAAATTACACCCAGGGGTACAAAATCGCCGGGGCATAGTGGTTAAGAAGTGTGGGGGGGCCCCAATCCCCCCTACACTGCCCCGGGGACTGCCACCCCCAGGGAAAAGCAACGCAGCCCCCTGGCGCACAATGGAGGCTCATGGTGGGCTAGTTGGCCCCCAGGGACCCCCAGTATGCAAGGGAACTTAATCCCCCAATTTAGAACACTCTACAGGGCGTGTTTGCACAGTTTAAGTTGGGGAATTAATTTCTGTTCAATCCAGAGGTCCCCTAGAGGGAACTAGTCCAACAGGTATCTCCAGTAAGCCCCATGGAGCTGCGCTGCCCAGTGTTGTAAAAAGGGGGCGTGCCCTCTGAACACCTGCCTGCAAAAATGTAGTAAATCAGTATTAAAAAAATAACAATTAATACATTTAAAAATTGTCATTTAAAAAACCTTCGAAATTCAATGTAAAAACCGTAGGTTTCAGGCCTGATATAGTTAGGAATTAGCATTTAAAAAACCGTTGAAATTCACTGAAAAAACCATAGGTTTCAGGCCTTATATAGTTAGGAATTAGCATTTAAAAAACCTTTGAAATTCACTGAAAAAACCATAGGTTTCAGGCCTTATATAGTTAGGAATTAGCATTTAAAAAACCTTGCAAATTCACTGAAAAAAACATAGGTTTCAGGCTTTATATAGTTAGGAATTAGCATTTAAAAAACCTTTTGAAATTCGCTGAAAATTCATAGGTTTCAGGCCTTATATAGTTAGGAATTAGCATTTAAAAAACCTTTGAAATTCACTCAAAAAACTATAAGTTTTAGGGGTGTTATAGTTAGCTGGACATTTCACTCATACAAATCCATTGAAATCGTTCCTATATAGTTAGTTGTACTAACTATATTTCGCGCACCCGCAATCCACTGCTGATGATGTCACATATTACATCTTTCATGACATGGTCAGTGACATCACTGATGACATCTCAAATTACATCACTGATCACATATTCATTCATTTGAGAAGTCATCAGTGATGTCACTGACCATGTCATGAATGATGTAATATTTGACATCATCAGCAGTGGATTGCGGGTGCGCGAAATATAGTATATAGTTAGTACAACTAACTATATAGGAGCAATTTCAATGGTTTTGTATGAGTGAAATGTCCAGCTAACTATAACACCCCTAAAACTTATAGTTTTTTGAGTGAATTTCAAAGGTTTTTTAAATGCTAATTCCTAACTATATGAGGCCTGAAACCTATGGTTTTTTCAGTGAATATATATATATATATATATATATATATATATATATATATATATATATATATATATATATATATATATATATATATATATATATATATATATAAGTATATATATATATATTCACTGAAAAAACCATAGGTTTCAGGCAGGTTATAGTTAGGAATTATCATTTAAAAAACCTTAGAAATTCAATGAAAAAAACATAGGTTTCAGGGGTGTTATAGTTAGCTGGACATTTCACTCATACAAAACCATTGAAATTCCTCCGTTATAGTTAGTTGTACTAAGTATAACTCACGCGCCCGCAATCCACTGCTGATGATGTCACATATTACATCATTCATGACATGGTCAGTGACATCACTGATGACATCTCAAATTACATCACTGATCACATATTCCGGAGTTGTAAGTTGTTTCATTATGGCATAGTACATAGTTATAATTTGTGGCTATTTGTCAATATTTAAACATGTATATCTAGAAAAAAGTGTTATTACATGTTTTCCCTTTTTCTCTGCAACGCCAGCAGCTTGTTTTCAGAAACAGATAGATAACAACAAACATTGCTCCTTTTCTGGCTCCTTTCAGCTTATATGTTGTGACTTTCTATATTATAATATTGACACTGTACTACGCTTCAGAGGTGTTGGTGACCAGTCGGCGCAAATCCTAAACATTTACAATCAACGTCGCCACCTTCTAGTTGTTAGTGTCTTTTCCCCTAGGGATCATATATTGTTAATATGTATATTATAATATTAACAGTTATGCTGATCTTAGTGGAGTTCATGACCCGTCATCACAAAGAGTAAAGATATATAAGCAACGTCACCAGCTTCTGGTTTTTAGTCTGTTCCCCCCTTTTGATCATATACTGTGAATATATATATATTATAATTTTCACCGTCATGATCTCAGAAGATTTCATGACCCGTCACCACAAAGATCAAACTTTTTGACCTCCCGGAGAAAAGAAGCTCAGAATATATAAAGTATTTCGTTATGGTAGTTCTGTTAAATAGATCACTTTATTTTCCTTTTCTTTTTATTGTAACAATGGTATCACTTTATTTTCCTTTTCTTTTTATTGTAACAATGGTATCAATCGTTATATTGTAATAGATTGTCCTATTGTTACAGAAGAGGAATAGGAGATTTTTCTGCACCATCTGTAATACAGTTTACGAAACATTAGAATGTACTTGATCAGATATTTTTTTCAGGGAGCATATTTTACAAAATTGCAGAATAAAAAATAAAGCTTTCATACATACTTTGTTACTTTAAATATTTGATAAACCCTACATTTCTGAATGTTATTTTCTAATTTCTATTCTTCTCATTTGTGGTTCCTATTCACCTTCTCCCTAAAGAATATATAGGACCAGTTCTGTATATAATAATAGTACTATCCTATGTATTCTTAAGTGAGGATGTGATTTGGTAGTGGAACAGTGTGCGACCTCTAAGCAATACGACAGAACGTTGCTGAATTCTACAGAATACAAATTAGAAAAATAATAATGCATACATTTCTATGTAATATGATGTCACTTGTATTTAACTGTTTTTTACTTGTTCTATTGACCTCAGATAATGTAGTGCAGGAGTGTTTGTTGTAGCACTTCTATTCTACTTTATCTAAAAGTAACTGATGCCCTCTTACATTATCAAGAATATGTGGCAGCACTTTTATAAACTATAGCAGAAAAAAGGAGGGTATGGCCACGCTTAACTGATATTTTATGAAATTCCATTTTTGATTGTCACCCCTTTCATATATACTACGTCAGTTTCTGAAGAAAGTTTATTTGTATTTGCTAACTAAAAAACTCTTTCAAACCTAGACTGACATTTTTGCTGCACAACCACACCTCCCCATCAGAAATGTAAACACCACATTATAAGTAAATAGTGCTCCTGGAAAGTATCCCACCCGCAAATTTGATTAAAAAAACACCGCAAGACACTGTCATTTTTCCGCCGTTATGAGTACACCACACAGCAATTACATAAATGGCCCTTAAAACATATAAAAACAATTTTTACCTTCATAATCCCTGTCCACCACCTTGTGACCACTGTACAGAGTTAATAGTGTTCCTAACCTTCCCTCTACTACTTTCTTTTCCCATACTCCTTTGGAAGTGCGTCACAAAATCACTGACAACAGTGAACCATTCCCAACCAATAAGGAGCAAACTTGTGCTCAAAACACTTTAGCCAATAAAATGTCTTTGTTGTACCACAGAGGAGGAAGGAATGACTGCCAAAACTTCTACTTTTAATGCTTCATAGCCAATGAACATTAAGCTTCGTAAGATCCCGCTTGGAACACGTAACCCAATGAAATGTCCCTAATACTCCGCGAAGAGGGAAGGAATCGCTGACCACACTTCTTCTTTCAACAGTTTACAGCCAATCAACATTATGCTTGGGAAAGTCCTCCTTGGAGCACGTCAGCAAATCAGATGCCCCTCCTACTCCGCAGAGCAGAAGTGAATGGCTGGTAACACTTCTACTTTCAATAGTTCGCAATCAACCAACATAAAGCTCAGGAAAGATCTCCTTACAACATGTAAGCCAATTAGATGTCCTTGCTACTCTCCGGAGCAGAAGTTAATTGCAGAAAACACTTCTACTTTCAATACTTTGCACCCAATGAACATTAACCTTGTTGTTGGAACACCTTAGCCAATTAAACTTTAAATTTGTTCCACGCACACATACAGAACACGCCGTCCTACATATTAATACATTTCCTGTATCAAAGTGACTCTATCGGTAACAAAAGTGAACACTGCCTAATAAATAAACATTATTCCACATTACATTAAAGAGAAGCCGCAATAAGCCGCATTGTTGTTTTCCCGATATCATTTCCACAGCCTACTTCACCCCCCTCCCAACATGAGTAAAGCCCCGGGACTGTGGGGGGCCCAGCGAACCCCGCTATTATTTTTATTATATTTTCCACTGACTTCTTCTATGACTATTGTTTGGATTAGCAACATTGTGTGGTGAACTTGTGACCTGTATGCTCAATTAAGTGTTCCATGAACTGTTACTATGGTAACAGGCAGTAAGCAGTTTGGAGGTAGGGTTGAAAAGTACTAGCTGTACAGAAACCGTTATATTTACCCAGGATCCTTTATATAACAGAAAGGAAAGCAAAGTAAGACAGAACACTGTGTAGCAGATTTACAAGCCCCATGAGCCACTTTCGCGTCACTTTTCTCATCTTAAAAATTATGCAACAGTAACGCAATGAACTTGTAAATCTGCCCATATGCACATTACGAGCAAAAGAAGTACACAACTCTTTCAATTATTTATCAATCACAATTAGACAGTGTTGCTTCGCGATTCACAATACACAGGGGTGTGGCTTGGGTGCCGATGGGTGAGGCGGCGTGAGCTAGTGGCTCCGTGCCCGATGCCTGAGAAAACCAGCGCTTCGACTGTCGGAGAAGTTGGGAACGGGCACATAAGCGATCTCGGAGCAATCGGAGCCTCCTGCGCGACCCAGGTGCAAGTTATAGCAGTGGAACGGCTCTGTAAGAAACGGCAAGATGGCGGCGGAGCATAGCGGCTAAAGAGACTTAGCAATATGAAACCCCCTGGGAAGACCGATGTGAGGATGAAGTAAGAGCACGGGGGGCTGGAAGAACCATTCTGCTGAGACTGCGGAAGGGAGAGCCAAGACGACGAACCAAGCGTCTTATTGCCCAGAGCAGCCCACGGACCGAAGAGGAGCGGCAAAATGGCGGCCGGGCAGCTGTCCGGCCCTTGAGGTGCAGGATTGTGGAGATACGGGCTGTGGGGCACGGTACCAGAGAAATCAGCCGGAGAGCAAGCACAGCGGAGCAGTACCTGTGTTGGTTGACTGGGAAGCTGGGAGCTGGTTTGAAGTGGAGCAGCTGGGGATCAGATAACACAACGCGGAGCTTGCAGGCCTGGACGGGGATAGCTGAGAGGCCCCGGGAACCCTGAGTGACGCAGCGATGTGGGAAGACGAGAGGCAACTGACACGCTGAAATGGGAAACGAAATACCAGCTGCAACGTCCGACAGCAGTGCCCGGGTAAGTGCAGTGAGGTGTGCCTGGATCCTGTACTGCGGAGGTGGGAGCTGGAGTCAGGTACGCAGCGCTGCATGAGCGAGGGCGCGAGGATTAAGGTGGCAGGCATAGAGAGCAGACCCAGAGCGGTGAGAGGAAGGGGCGCCAATGGGAAAGGGAACGGCCCCAGGACACAGCAAGTTCGGGGAATAAGGAGAGCACCCCACGGCCAACGGCCTACGTGACGGACGAATAAAAGTGCATCGCGGTGGAAGGAGACTCTGTATGCCGGAAGAGGGGGAACCGCATCGTGCTGAAGGGCGATAGTACCGCTGAAGGCCTTGTAGGGAGCGCAGCCATTCGGCTCATGAGAGTGACTGAGGGGTCGACAGTGTGAATTCTGAGACCAGCACTGAGCACGGAAAAACGGCTACGTGACTGGGGCAATAGGGCCTGAGACCATAGGTAATATTGGACACAGGAGATCACGAACGGCGGGGGCACCACAGATGTTGACGGCATGACTTGCACGCTGAGGTGGTGAGGAACCCAGTGACCACTCTATAAAGGATCGGCCCCTGTTGGACGCGCACCGCTGGACCCTTATGAGCTGTTGTACATAAACACAGGGCAATTAACAACAATCCGGGCATTGGGAAAAGAGGTGAGAGATAGAGAGACCCCGAGAAACGAAAGCCTACATATACTGATCAAAGAGGCAGTCCTTTGAGGGAAATGAAACCGAAAAGCAAGAAAGATGAGGCCACGGGGCCGGACGACACTCACGGGGCAGAGCGAGGGTCTGAGGAGGCGATGTCAGAAACGGGGCTACAACAACATCTCGACAAGATCTTAGAAGCCATTGCAGCAACTAAGGAAGCCCTACAACAAGACATTGCGCAGGTGGCAACTGGACTGGGCCTCCTGCGTGCAGACCATTCGAAGCTGGTAGACAGATTGAAAACGAATGAGAATGCCATTCAGGACTTGACACCAGCCCACGCAGCTATAGAGGTCACACTAGGGGACGCTCTAGAACGTATAGCGGCATTGGAAAAGAGAACGGAAGACTCCGAAAGTAGAAATCAACGCAATAACATATGCGTAGTGGGCCTACCGGAGAAAACAGAGGGGGCCGACATGATTGCTTACTTAGAGAACTGGCTCAAGACAGTGGTTGCACCAGAGGGACTGTCTTCCTACTTCACACTTGAGAGATCGCATAGGGTCCCAGCTCGGCAGCCGTTACCTGGCCACCCGCCCAGACCAGTGGTGGCCAGGTTACTCCACTACAAAGACAGAGATATGCTGATCCAAAGAGCACGCACAGCTGGGCCCTTCACCGTAGGAAATAGTAAAGTCACAATATTTCCAGATTACACGCAGGAGATTCAAAGACGCAGGGCCTCCTACCTGGCAGTTAAGAAAGAGCTCAGGGAGGAAGGGATGCAGTATTCATTGATCTTCCCCGCAAAGTTAAGAGTTATTGTAGATGGTACAACGCAGTTCTTTTTTGTACCTGAAGAAGCGTGGACATGGCTTGAAACTTATAGAGCGGGCACAGATCGTAAAGGCCATCGACAATCCGAACCGCCTAAAACATCCCAGATGCGTAAATCCCAAAGGCTAAGGAAAAGGAACAAGAGCCTGCGGAAACAAAAGATGTCTCAAATAGCCGCGGATAGACAAGGGGCCTTGGCAGCGACGGCGGAGATAACTGGCTCACAGAGGACTGAATCGGCGGTAGGAACTGAATCAGAAGAAGACAAGACAAGTCGGATACTGAAGTATCGGAAACGGACAGCTGCAAGGGTCCGGTGGAACAGCGGAAGGCATGCTAGATGAATAACCTGCCTAAGTGGACACTAGCAGTTAGCACGTTAATATTAACGGGTTGAGCATGTCATAGTGAAGAACCGGGGTTTAACCCAGTGGCATCAGGGGCACGCCTAAGATCTTCGAGTTCACCTGTCTTGGTATTCAAAGACACGGAATACTTCTGGATGGCGTCAGAGACCAAGTTTATTAGCTGCAGCTAGTAACAGTGATCCTAGAAATACATCATGGTGTAAATTCTCAGGAGACTGCTCATTTTACTAAGGCGAGACGTCTCCTTTTATACCCAATATTCACATTATAAATGTACACCCACTGCACAAAATTCTAGCCAATAAGATACATTTTCAAACAAAGTATCACATAGCAAAAACTCAATTTACAGTATCCCAACACAAAAGTTAATTATTAGGAATGTCCCAAATTCAATCTCCACAAGCCGGACAAACCTATAATTGAAAGCATAACCCATGTAATGAAGAAACATAAAAAAAGAAACAGTATAAGGTGCTGAACAAGATAAGGCATGTGCAAGGAAACTAAAAAGTTAACGATGTCCTGAACATTGATTGGCAATATCAGACAAAGATCGATCAGGGAAATTGGCTTTGCGAGGTCAGTTTCAGGTGAAGAGGTCAGTTTCTTACAGTTCATTTCAGAGTCAAAAAGAAACCTAGTTAATGTATACATGAACTAAGAAGGCCAGGCCACTTTGTTCGCCAGCCTACCTTTACAGGCCTACGTGAAGGCAACACAAAATGGTGGCACAGAACAAAATGGAGTCAGACTCAAGAATTACCGAACCTCAATAGCACCTGGGGGCGGCAGGGGAGGGGGCAAACGCAACAAGTTACAATATGGGATCAAGGGCAGCGGGGCCTGGGGCAAGTGCCGTCGCCTGTCGGAACCGAGTAACCCCTCAATTGCCCATAAGGCAAGCCTGTAGTGGCTACTACAGGATATAGTTGTGTGAGTTGCTGTAAGGTTTGGATGGGGGCAGATAGATTGATATTAGGTCCTGTTCTGGGGGGAGGGAAGGGGGTGTTGAATGGGGTGTTGATGAATGGGGGTGAAAAGGTGGTATGGGCAAGCATAACGTGAGCAGCAGGAAGCTGAGAGATACACACAATGGGAACATTACCTGATTTGCGATGAATCACATGGAACGTAAGGGGTCTGAATACAATGACAAGGCGCCACAAGGTACACGTGTATCTCGTGAGAAGGGGAATCCAAATAGCCCTACTACAAGAAACCCATCTTACTAGAGCGGAGGGTCAGGCGCTGCAGCGTAGGTGGAGGGGACAAGTCTTCTGCACAGCATACTCGGCATTCGCCAGGGGAGTGCTAGTCTGGGTGAGAGCGGGTGTCCCTTTCCAGGCCACGAGACACATTTAAACCCAGAGGGCAGATATGTAGCGGTGGAAGGAAGGCTATACGTTAGGGATATAGTACTCTGTAGTATTTATGCTCCAAATTTGGATCAGGCACGCTTTCTGGATCGAATCTCGGGAGCACTTGCGCATTATTTGGCCGGCCCAGCAAGAGGGGGAGGAGATTTCAACTCAATAACGGACATAGATCTGGACAGGTCACACCCTCCGCTAGTCGACTCTCCAGTTCGTAGGCTAGCCAAGAATAGATCAGACTGACAAGACAGATGGGGGTTGGTTGATATTTGGCGCAGGCATCACCCTCGAGATAGGGATTATTCCTTCTTTTCGGCCACACATGAGCTCCATGTCAGGATAGACACAATTTTATGCTCTCACTCGATAGCCCACACGGCAGCACACCCTGAGTACCTAGCAAGAACTATATCTGATCACAATCCACACTTAATGTCGATTAATTGGCTGCGGGCGCGATCCACCATCCCTACGTGGCGGCTCTGCCCGGAAACACTGGAGAACCAGGTTTTTTGTACAGAAATAAAAGAGGGCATTGAACGTAATTTTGAGGAAAATACAGGGGACAGCCTCTACCAGAGCAGTTGAATGGGACGCTTTTAAAGTGGTAATAAGGGGGCTATGTATCAGTAAATTTTCAGGAGCCAGGAAAGTGGTGCTCAATGATGTGGCAAAGGCAGAGGATAAACTGAGGGAACTAGAGAAGCAAAGACTAGAACCGTCGACACTACAAGCGAAGCTAATGGAGGCAAAGGAAATGGTAGCAGTTGAAGTTGAGCGATTGCGAAGCTTTGATTACAGGGGCTATACAGCGAGGGTTCATGCAGAAGGGGACAAAGTAGGAACGCTGCTGGCGCGGCTAGCGAACCCGGTACCGAGAGGAGGCCCGATCATGAGGATAGAAACAGATGCAGGAGACATGGTTCACTCACAAGCAGAGGTGCTTTTGCGATTTCTAACCTATTATGAGTCTCTGTATAAGAGCACTATGGAAGCAGAGGAAACGGATATAAAGGAGTACTTAGCAGAGGTTCCGCTCCCGCAATTGGATGACAAACAAGCAAAGCTATTGGGGCAGGGCATAACACTGGCTGAGATTCGGAGTGCAATTAAACACATGGCCCAGAACAAAACTCCGGGAGTGGATGGTCTGCCCATAGAATTTTATGCCCAATACATAGACATTTTGGCACCCCGCTTGTTGGTGGTCTTTACAGAGGCCGGGGAACTAGGCCAACTGCCTATGTTGATGTGAGAAGCGCTGGTTATCCCCCTACTAAAACCGGGGCGAGAGGATGCAGTTGTTGTTGGACCCGGCCTCATGGCGTGGTCCTACCTCTCCCGCGCGGCGGGCCCCAGACGACATCAGCCCTCCACTCAGCCTCGGGCAGCCCCTCCAGCCCGACCCTGCACGACCACCATTGCCGGTCCGGTTACCATCCCGGATCAACCCTACCGGCCTAGCTCCATCCCAGGCCCATCACGCCCGAACACGAGGCCTTCCCCGATGCCTTCTTGGAACCTCCACGCCAGGGGCACGTGGCCTCTGCCTAGCCCCGGCTCCAGCGAAGCCCCGACATCGAGGCGCCAGGATCCACCCAGGTGGTCGAGTGGCCACTCGACGGATCCCGGAGGAGAGGGGAGTTTCGATGGTCCCCAGCCGTCCCCGGACGCCTGGTATCGATCGCCCTCTGGCCTGCCTGGGCGCTGGCTCCACCCCCCTGCTGGGTGTCTGGACACCATCATCCCAGCCCCTCCGGCCCCCAGGCGCGAGGGTCCGGACATCAAAGGACTCCAGCCCTATATCTGGGCCAGCCCCGGAGCAGGACCCCAGTTGTATCCTGGACTGGAAGCCCTGCTGACGCTGTCACGGCCGACACCAGACAAACTCATCCTTCCTGTAACCCGAAGCCATCTTGAGAGCCTGCTGGCGCTGCCGCGGCCTACCTCGCTGAGACCATCTTGAGGGCCTGCTGGCGCTGCCGCGGCCTACCTCGCTGAGACCATCTTGAGAGCCTGCTGGCGCTGCCGCGGCCTACCTCGCTGAGACCATCTTGAGAGCCTGCTGGCGCTGCCGCGGCCTACCTCGCTGAGACCATCTGGAGAGCCTGCTGGCGCTGCCGCGGCCCACCTCGCTGAGACCATCTTGAGAGCCTGCTGGCACTGCCGCGGCCCACCTCGCTGAGACCATCTTGAGAGCCTGCTGGCGCTGCCGCGGCCCGACCTCTCGGAACCCCCCAGCTCGAGGATTGAGAGCTGTGCGTAGGGTATCCCTTCTTCCACCCCGGTTGAGACTGTCCCGCTACCTTACCCCCCTTTACGAGACTTTACGGATCCCTCGATCTGCCTGTATATACTGCCAAGAACCAGCAACCTTTATTATCTATAAAAGCTTAAGAATTTGACCTCCTGTGTGGTGTCCGTTTGTAGTGTTGTGATTACTCTGCTGTACGATCGTAGGAGAGGACCCTCACCCAGGAGGCCTCTCGGTAACGCTCGGCTACTCCTCGAAGGAGAGGTGGACCTAAGGGTGGTCAGTCAGACATCTTCTGCCTCCCCCGGGCTCGCCTTTCTAACATTGGTGGCAAGCGCCGGGATCCGAGCCCTCGCAGATAGTACAGAGAGTGATTCACTCACTACCAAGAAAAAACCACTACGACCATGAGCACAGAATTCCAGAAAGAGAAAATGGAAGACTACAGTCACAAGGAGCTAAAGCAGTTCTGCAAAGACCTAGGCATCGCTACCACTGGCTTAAGCACCAAAGAAGACTTTAAATCGGCCCTGCAGGCCTGGGTGGACGCCGGCGACGCGCCACCCCCGAGTGAAGATAACCCGGGCCCGAACGGAGGCCCGGAGGCTGAGACAAACCCAGCGGGAGGGAGACCCGCAAACCCAGACACGGGCCTCTCCCACAAAGACGCCCGAGAACGAGAAAGGAACCAGCTCCACGAGTTGGAGCTCGCTCGACTCAGACAAGAAGGAGAGATCCAGCTGGCAGAAAGGAAGTTAGCCCTCGAGCAGCTACGGCTAGAAGGAGACCTAGAAGAAAGGCGGAGACAAAGAGACCTCGAGGAGAAAAAACTCATGCTCGAGCACGAGCGCGGCCTCAAAGAACTGGAAATTAAGGCCAAGACAAACGAGACCGGCACCTCCGGAGGCAAGACCTCACCTCCCCCGGTGGACACAAAGGTGCACATACCCAAGGATGTTGTCAAAGAGTACTATAAGAACGACGACATCCAACAGTGGTTCAAAGCCTATGAGGTCGCCATGACCGCCCATCGAGTACCCCTCAAGGACTGGGGCGCCGGCCTGTGGGGAAAGTTTATCAACGAAGGGAGAGACGCCCTGCTGGAGCTCCCTGATACCGAGATGACCTCGTACCAGCACATGAAGACCGCCCTCCTCACTCGCTACGGACTCATCCCCGAGATGTACCGGCAGCGATTCCGAGACTGCAAAAAAATCCCCGGTACCACGTGGGTGGAGTACGTAAACTTTTACAGCAGAGCCTTCGAGGGGTGGATCAGAGGCTGCCAGGCCACCACCTACCAGCAATTGGTCGACCTCATTCTATGGGAACATCTAGCCAATAACTGCTTCATTGAACTCCGGCAGCACCTCCTTGACAGCAAACGAACTGAGCCACGAAAGCTCGCTGTCGAGGCGGATAGATGGGTGAGCACCCGAGTTCCCCGGAGTCCGATGGGAGACTACGGCCGGGGATCCCCGGGGAACCACCGACCACGAGGCGGCGGAGGAGGCCAGAGCCGGGGACGGGACGCCCCCCAGGGGTCCTCCCCTACCTCCACGTCGCCATCCTTGGGCCGAAGAGGGGGCCCCCCAGCCAGACCCGGGCCCCGCCCGAATGTTACGTGCCACAGATGCCAGCGACAGGGCCATTACGCGAATGACCCCCTCTGCCCAATGAACCAGCGACCCGGCACCACTGGTCCCCCAAACCGCCAGATCGCAGCCGCCGCTCTGGGTGAAGAAAGAAGCGAGGAAGAGGACGACAACCACGAGCAGGCCGAATGGGAGCCCGCCGCTATGACCTTAGCATGCCTGGGTACTCACGACCTGATCCCCCCGAGACCCGATCCCAGGCAACACCCAGAAATACCGCCAGTGGGTCACCATCAATGGACGCCGGGCCGAAGCCCTCCGGGACACTGGAGCCAGCGTGACAGCGGTTCGCTGCCATCTGGTGACCCCCGAACAGATCCTTCCTAACGTCCTGTGCCCAGTCCGGTCGGCGGACAACTCGGAGACTTTGTGCCAGATGGCCCGCATCCCCTTCGAGTGGGGAGGAGTGTCGGGCATGCTGAAAGTGACCGTCCGGGACGATGCCCCCGTGGACTGCCTCCTTGGGAACGACCTGGAAAGTTCCCCCTGGGCCGGCGTCGAACGGAGAGAGCACCTGGGGATGCTAGGCCTTCCCGAGTGGGTCTGTGCGACCACCCGCTCCATGTCCGCCCGAGCCTCCACCCCAACGGAGGAAGCCCCGACCGAGGAGCCGGAGTGGCCCGCACCTCCGCCGCCCGCCGTCCCCGAGGACGCTGACCCCGAACCCGGCCCCCAGGGGCCCGGTCAAGAAGATCTCACCGAGCTCGGCCACCTTCCAGAACTAGCTCAATGGCGCCAAGAAGGTGGCCCCACCCGCGAACAATTCCGGCAGGAACAGAAAACCTGCCCCTCCCTCGAGGGAATCCGACAGCAAGCCGCTACTCAAGCCGCTGGAGACCCCGCGGGGTCCCACTGGGTCTATTGGGACAACGACCTTCTCTACAGTGAGCAAAAGATTGCCGAACTAGGGGCCAGCCGGGTACTGGTTGTGCCCCTCCGATTCAGAGACTTCCTCCTGAACTTAGCACATGATGTGCCCCTCGCCGGGCACCTGGGGCAGGACAAGACTTACAGCCGCCTGGTGACCCATTTCTATTGGCCGAAAATGCGCAACGATGTGCATAACCACTGCAGAACCTGCCCAACCTGTCAAGCCAGCGGGAAGAGCGGGGGGAAAGTCAAAGCCCCGCTCCAGCCGTTTCCCGTGGTGACTACCCCCTTCGAGCGAGTGGGAATCGACATCGTAGAGCCCCTGGACCCTCGCACCTCGCAGGGACACCGTTTCATCCTCGTCCTGGTGGACCATGCCACCCGCTATCCCGAGGCCATCCCCCTCCGTACCATCACGGCCCCCGTGGTGGGCCGAGCCCTCATGAGCATCTTCTCCCAAGTCGGCTTCCCCCGGGAAGTCGTGAGTGATCGGGGCTCCAACTTTATATCGAAGCATATGCGGCCCCTATGGCAACAGTGCGGGGTCACCTATAAGTTCACCACCCCGTATCACCCCCAAGGAAATGGACTAGTGGAACGGTTTAACAGAACCCTGAAGGGGATGATCCAGGGCCTAGAGGAGCCGCTCCGACGCAAATGGGATGTCCTGCTGCCCTGCCTCCTCTTCGCCTACCGAGAGGTACCCCAGAAGTCCCTAGGGTTCAGCCCTTTTGAACTATTGTACGGACACCCGGTCCGAGGCCCCCTCAGCCTGGTCAAGGAGGGCTGGGAGACAGCCGTTCGAGATGCCCCACCGGATGTCTACCGATACCTCCTGAAGCTTCGCAAACAGACTCGGAAGTTCAGGGAACTTGCCGAGGCCAACCTAGAGGCCAGCCAGGAGGAAATGAAGCGCTGGTATGACCAGAACGCCTCGTCCATCGAATTCGAGCCAGGCCAGCAGGTCTGGGTCATGTCCCCGGTTGAACCTTGTGCCCTCCAGGACAAATGGACAGGGCCCTTCAAAGTGGTGGAGCGCAAGAGCCCCGTCACCTATCTGGTGGACATGGAGTCCCCCAGGAACCCCCTCCGGGTTCTACACGCTAACCGGCTCAAGCCGCACTTTGCCCGCACTGAACTAAGTCTGCTGTTAGCGACCGATGACGGAGCTGAAGACGACTCCGAACCTCTGCCAGATCTCATGAGCACCTCCGAGAAAGACGGCTCCATCGAAGGGGTCAGGCTCTCCTCTACCCTGACCCCAGAGCAGCAACAAGACTGCCGGAAGTTGCTGGGACAATTTGCGGATCTGTTTTCCCTCACTCCGGGGGTCACCCGGTGGTGTGTCCACGATGTAGACACCGGAGACAGCCCGCCGGTAAGACACCGGGCTTTCCGAGTGCCCGACCGGGTTCGGGCCTGCATCCAATCAGAAGTGGCCAAGATGTTAGCTCTGGGGGTAGTCGAACCCTCCGACAGTCCATGGGCCAGTCCCGTTGTCCTGGTCCCTAAAGCCGCCACCCCCGGAACAGCTCCGGAACTCCGGTTCTGTGTTGACTACCGGTAACTGAATGCAGTCACCAGGACCGACGCCCATCTCATCCCCAGGGCGGATGAACTGATCGATCGCCTGGGGGCCGCCAAATACCTCAGCACCTTCGATCTCACGGCTGGGTATTGGCAGATCGGCCTTACCCCTGGTGCACAAGAGCGATCGGCCTTCTCGACCCCTGATGGCCACTATCACTTCAAGGTGATGCCCTTCGGCATGAAAAACGCCCCGGCCACCTTCCAGAGACTAGTGAACCAGGTGCTGGCCGGACAAGAGGAATACAGCGCCGCCTATCTAGATGACATTGCTGTGTACAGCCTTCACTGGGATGAGCACCTGACCCACCTCTGGGAGGTCCTGACGGCCCTCCGCCGGGCCGGACTCACCATCAAAGCCAGCAAGTGCCAGATAGGCCAAGGGTCCGTGACCTATCTGGGCCACCACGTGGGGAGCGGCCAAGTGGCTCCCCTCCAACCCAAGATAGACGCCATCCGGGCCTGGGAGCCCCCGGTCACCCAGACCGCCGTCCGAGCCTTCCTGGGGCTCACTGGATATTATCGGCGATTTATAAAGGACTACGGGAGCATTGTGGGGCCCCTCACAGAACTGACCTCAAAGAAACTACCACCGAAGGTGCACTGGACCCCTGCGTGCCAAACAGCCTTCGAGACTCTAAAGACTGCCATGTGCACCGCCCCTGTGCTCCAAGCCCCGACTACAGCCGAGAGTTTGTGGTCCAAACTGACGCCTCGGAGCATGGCATCGGGGCGGTCCTGTCACAAAGTAACCCCGAAGGGGTCGACCGGCCTGTGGCCTTCATCAGCCGACGCCTGCTGGCAAGAGAGCAACGGTGGAGCACCATCGAGAGGGAGGCCTTCGCCGTGGTGTGGGCCCTCAAGAAGCTCCGGCCCTACCTCTTCGGCACCCACTTCCGAGTCCAGACCGACCACCGGCCCCTGCGGTGGTTGATGCAGATGCGGGGGGAAAACCCGAAACTGCTGCGCTGGTCCATTTCGCTGCAGGGGATGGACTTCACTGTAGAACATCGCCCTGGCAACGACCACGCCAATGCTGACGGCCTGTCCAGATTCTTCCGCCTCGGCGAGGAGAACCCCCGAGAAGATGGGTGACTCTCCCCTGCCTTCAGGTGGGGGGGACGCGTGTTGGACCCGGCCTCATGGCGTGGTCCTACCTCTCCCGCGCGGTGGGCCCCAGACGACATCAGCCCTCCACTCAGCCTCGGGCAGCCCCTCCAGCCCGACCCTGCACGACCACCATTGCCGGTCCGGTTACCATCCCGGATCAACCCTACCGGCCTAGCTCCATCCCAGGCCCATCACGCCCGAACACGAGGCCTTCCCCGACGCCATCTTGGAACCTCCACGTCAGGGGCACGTGGCCTCTGCCTAGCCCCGGCTCCAGCGAAGCCCCAACATCGAGGCGCCAGGATCCACCTAGGTGGTCGAGTGGCCACTCGACGGATCCCGGAGGAGAGGGGAGTTTCGATGGTCCCCAGCCGTCCCCGGACGCCTGTATCGATCGCCCTCCGGCCTCCCTGGGCGCTGGCTCCACCCCCCTGCTGGGTGTCTGGACACCATCATCCCGGCCCCTCCGGCCCCCAGGCGCGAGGGTCCGGACATCAAAGGACTCCAGCCCTATATCTGGGCCAGCCCCGGAGCAGGACCCCAGTTGTATCCTGGACTGGAAGCCCTGCTGACGCTGTCACGGCCGACACCAGACGAACTCATCCTTCCTGTAACCCGAAGCCATCTTGAGAGCCTGCTGGCGCTGCCGCGGCCTACCTCGCTGAGACCATCTTGAGAGCCTGCTGGCGCTGCCGCGGCCTACCTCGCTGAGACCATCTTGAGAGCCTGCTGGCGCTGCCGCGGCCTACCTCGCTGAGACCATCTTGAGAGCCTGCTGGCGCTGCCGCGGCCTACCTCACTGAGACCATCTGGAGAGCCTGCTGGCGCTGCCGCGGCCCACCTCGCTGAGACCATCTTGAGAGCCTGCTGGCGCTGACGCGGCCCACCTCGCTGAGACCATCCTGAGAGCCTGCTGGCGCTGCCGCGGCCCGACCTCTCGGAACCCCCCAGCTCGAGGATTGAGAGCTGTGCGTAGGGTATCCCTTCTTCCACCCCGGTTGAGACTGTCCCGCTACCTTACCCCCCTTTACGAGACCTTAAGGATCCCTCGATCTGCCTGTATATTCTGCCAAGAACCAGCAACCTTTATTATCTATAAAAGCTTAAGAATTTGACCTCCTGTGTGGTGTCCGTTTGTAGTGTTGTGATTACTCTGCTGTACGATCGTAGGAGAGGACCCTCACCCAGGAGGCCTCTCGGTAACGCTCGGCTACTCCTCGAAGGAGAGGTGCACCTAGGGGTGGTCAGTCAGACATCTTCTGCCTCCCCCGGGGTCGCCTTTCTAACAGATGTGACCTCTTATAGGCCATTGTCCATGCTGACGGCGGACTATAAGATCTTTATCCGGGTACTGGCGAGCCGACTGCTGCCACATATGACGAAGTTGGTGCATGCAGACCAAGCGGGCTTCATCCCAACTAGAAATACAGCATCGAAAATACGAAGGTTATTACCGGTTGTAGGTGAAGACCACCATGATTTACGATTGCCAGCGGTCCTTTCCGTAGACATAGAGAAGGCTTTTGACAGCCTGGAGTGGGCATTTCTCCACAGGATGCTGGAACGGTTCGGGCTGGGCGAATCATTTGGAACTTGGACGAGAGTATTATACTCCTCGGCGAAGGCCAGAGTGCGATTGGGGGAGGTGATATCTACCCAGTATCCAGTTCTGAGGGGGACACAGCAGGGGTGTTTGTTATCTCCGTTGCTATTTGCTCTAGCAATAGAGCCCCTCGCGGTCCGAGCATGATCGGGACAAATTTTTCAGGGATTGAGGTTCAATGGCATACCACAGTATATATCATTGTACGCGGATGACTTGCTCCTCTTCTTGGCGAACACAGAGGAAGCATTGCGAGCGCAATATCTTTGCTCTCGCGATATGGAGAACTCTCGGGCCTCAAAGTAAATTGGCGTAAGACGTGTCTCTTCCCGGTCCGGCCCTGTACGAATCCACCGATGCTAGCTAAAGCGATCACATGGGAATCGACGTGCCTCACCTACCTTGGGGTTCGAATCTATCATGACAACACAGATTTGCTGGAGGGGAATGTGGGGCGCTGTATAAGAGCTCTGAAGGGGTGTATGGCGTTCTGGTCAACACTCCCCCTCTCGGTGGTAGGAAGGGTGGCCTTGCTAAAAATGGTAGCTTTGCCTAGATTGCTTTACTATTTCCGTACCTTGCCAATTTGGATACCACCGCGCACCAACTAAGGTCCTTGACCATAGGCTTTCTGTGTGGTAACGGGAGGAGGCGAGTAGCGTTAACTACATTGATGAGAACTAAACTGGAGGGTGGAATGGCTGTACCTGATTTTGAGCTTTACTACTTAGCAGTGCAACTGCAGGTTCTAACACAGGGTATTGCAGTGGAATTTCGGGGCCCTGAAAATATGCAAGGAAAGGGGATACAAAGACATGTCCTCTCCTATAAAGTCCTACAGCAGAAACTTGACTTGCGGGACCTAACAATGGAAGAGAGGACACTGGGGCTATATTGGGATAGGAGCCAACGTAGGGCGGGGGTAGCCCACCCATATGCACCGGAGATCCCATTGGT
The DNA here is from genome assembly GCF_964261635.1 of Lissotriton helveticus. Taxonomy (NCBI): domain Eukaryota; kingdom Metazoa; phylum Chordata; class Amphibia; order Caudata; family Salamandridae; genus Lissotriton; species Lissotriton helveticus. The sequence continues at coordinate 1,759,663,127 of NC_136061.1, forward strand.
AATGCTAACAGCACTGCCACATGGAGGGGACTGGACCCCCTACTGGAATGGGAACAGCTAGGAATCCAAATGGTAGGGGACTTGTACATGGATGGGGGGTTGATGCCCTTTCAGGCGATACAGGAAATGTATGGTCTCCCTGAAGGTAGCTTCCTGATTCATGCAGCAGTAACAGCTGCGATTCGGAGGCACTGGAAAGGTGGGCAGGTGGAGCCAGTGACCACAATGGCCTGCCAATATGTCGTAATGGCAGCAGGAACTATTAAAGCAGTGACATGCCTGGAATCTAGGATGTTGCATGAAGGACTGCGACCGTTAGAAGACCTGAAATTAAAATGGGAGATGAGTATAGGCCGACCAATACCAGATGCAACATGGGGCCACATTCTTAAGAGAACATGGAAAGGAAGCAGAAATACACGGTTCCAGCAGGTACAATTCGTTATACTACACCAAGCCTATCTGACCCCAGGGAAGACTTAGAAATATTTCCAGGTCCAGGATGCAGCGTGCCCTAGATGTTTGGAACAAGATGTGGAACTGGAGCATATGCTATGGAACTGCCCAAATATGGGGCGATATTGGGCAGAAGTGGGGGAACTCCTGAATGCTATAATGGATAGACAACTAGAATACGACATGGCAACTTGCTTGTTGCACTGGTTTCCACACACAGCTAAAACCAAAATAACGAGCAAGTTTATCGATCTAGGGCTATTGTTTGCTAAGCGAGAAATAACTTGGCACTGGAAATCAAGGGAAGGACCATCAAGCAAGCTATGGCGAACTGAGTTCTCTAAGTGGGCTAGTAGTGAGAGTATCATTAGATTTCAACAAGCTAAATAAGCAGATAATGAAAAGATTCTGGAGTTGGCAAGAGCTTGAGAAGCACGGGTCCAGGCTTTGCTGGAATCACAAAAGGGAGAGGGGTATTAATGAGTAATAAACGTGCATGTGATCGACAATAAGTGAATAGTGTTGTGAATAACTATCTGTACAGCTGGTATTGTGATGTGATATGGGATTCTGAAATGTGCCCACACCAACGAGAGAAAGGGGGGGGATCCAAGGGGCGAGTTGGGAGTTAAACATGGAGACATATTTGATGGATATGGATGATGTGATAAATATTTCAATCTGTATGGCGATAAAATACTAATAAAATGTTTTTCAAAAAAACGATTCACAATACACTAAGTATGGGCCAAAAATCCGTTACGCACGCGAAATTTGTGGATTTTCGGCAATTTCGCTTAGTTGTCGAAAATTCGCGAATTTTGCGAGCGGGCGGATATTTTTTTTTTTTTATGTCCAGCTCACTCAAGGGACCCCTGCGCCCTTTGGCGCGATGGCATAGTAACACACACTTGGTCACTGGAGACAACTCTTCTGGCACTTTACGCAGCTGTAGTGTAGGAAAAGCACTATACATTTACCCAACGAGGTAGCACTTACTGATCAGCCAGTAAAAAGTACTCCAGTTGAGTAGAGGTATCGCACAAAACGAAGGCGTCATCTTGGATAAATAAGGGCAGGGTTCATTCTGGCACGATGCTCCTATCACAAAAATTAAACCTCAACAGGAAGCACTTACAGATATAAATAAAGCAGGTGCCCGAGTTGAAGCTCAAGTTCAGTAACGCATTCATCAGCCCAAAAACAACCGTGAGCTTTGTCGAGGCTGGGCAGGTGTGCTTTCTCCCCATATCTACCGTTGAAAATTAGCTGTGATGCTGGATAGAGGCCTCTGCATCCTTCACTTTCACGAGAGCAATCCCCGTGCAGTTCCTGTGTCCAGGAGCTTCTTTCTCCTCATCTGCTGCTCTGATCGGTCTCTGACTTTTTTTACACCCAAGAGGCATGTGAACTCGCATACAAGCCTTGCGCAGGTGGAAAAAGCATGCTGAGACTACTGAGTTAACCTGGGCCTTCATGGTAAGATCAATGCTGATCATGATTCCCAGGCTTTTTACTGACGGGCTCCCTAAAGATGGAGGCCAAAAGCTGGAGTTCCACGGGTTAGTCACGCCACCAGTAAGAATCAACTCTGTTTTATCTGGGTTAAGTTTGAGTTGATTAGCATTCATCCAGCCATTAATGAGGTTCATTATGGATTGGAAGTTAGTGATGGATGAGGCTGATGGAGCGATGTTAAAGATCAGCTGGAGGTCATCGGCATAATTGACCACCATGACCTTTCTCTTACGCAAGGCTAGAATCAGGGGGAGAATGTACAAGTTGAACAGTAAAGGTGAAAGGGAGGGACCCTGTGGAAGCCCTCAGGTTAGTTTTTTTTGTTCTGCCCTGAAGCCAGCGAGGCGGACGAATTGGGAACGATTGCTAAGGGAGGAGGAAATCCATTTCAATGGCAGATCCTGGAGCCCAGCGCTGCTGACACGGTTGACCAAAAGCTGATGGTCGACCGTGTCAAAAGCAGCCGACAGGTCAAGGGCCTGGGTGGTACCCTGGTCCGCTCCCTTTCCTTACTCGTCCAGGACTGCTAGGACAACAGTTTCGGTGGAGTGTTCAGATCTAAATCCTGCTTCGTGAGGGTCCAGGTAATGGGTCCATTCTACGAAGGCACCGAGGCTGTTGGCCACATGGGCTTCCATGACCTTACTCAAGTAAGGTAGCAAAGAAATGGGGCGATAGTTGCCAGGTACCTGCGGATCTAAGCTAGGTTTTTTAAGGATGGGAACAACTACAGCCATCTTAAATAGGTTTGGAACAATTCCTTGAGCAAGGGAGTTGTTGATAAGCGATAGAGGGGGATCCGGACAGCCTGAAAAAACTTCCTGGAGAATGTGAGGGGGACAGCTGTCCAAAGGGGAACCAGAACCAACTTTCTTAAGAAGACCGAAGAAGGCTACTTTAGTAACGAGGGGAAAGTGATCCAGAGAAGCAGTGTTTGTGTTGCAACATTAAAAAGGCAGAGAGTCAATAGTTTTAGGAATGCTTGCCTTGATAGTGAGAATTTTCTCAATAAAAAAGTGATTAAGTGAGTCACACAAAGATTGAGAAGGGGTAGGTTTCGCAATAATGCGATCTAATTTATAGAGTTTGTCCACTATCGAAAAGATTTCCTTGGCTTTATTAGCTGAGTTTAGTATTTTGGCCGAAAAGTACTCAGCCTTGGTCTGAAGAATCAGTGTTTTACAGTCTTTGAATAGAGACATGAAAATGGCCTTGAGGTCAGGGCAGTAATACCGTCGCCATTTGCGTTCCGCTTGCCTCAGGGTTAGTTTTTTGCCTTCAGTTCTGTTGAGAACCAGCGTTGTGCATCTTGGGTCCTCTTTATTTTAACTTTCTTCAGAGGTGCTTTGCTGTCTCTGACCCCGTTCAACCAGGTATTGATATTTGCCGCTTGAGTATTGGGCGACTCCTCCACGGCAAAAGGTGCAGAGGCAATTAACGAGGAGCAGAGGTCCTCCATATCCACTTTGCTCCAGTTTCTAGCTAAGAAATTGCCTAATGGAGGGGTGGTGTGAGGACGGACAGAGGGGATGACAAAGGTAATAGATGGTGATCCGACCATGTACACGGGCCACTTGTAGGTGGGAAATATCCAAGTTGGCGGTCCAAACCTGGTCTAAGGTGTGCCCTTTCACATGGGTGGCGACTTTTAAATGTTGAGTACAGTTCATTCCCTTTAGAAGTTCGTGAATTCGAGAGAGCAGGGGCTTTCATGTGCATCATTGGGCCAATAGTTGATATCCACCACGATCAAGACACGAGAGTTTTTGACTACCAACTCGGCTATCCTGTCAGCCACCACTGGGGAAATGTGGGCATATGATATGGGGGTCTGTAGAGTAACACACAAATGAATGAGAGATCATGAGACTCAAATGTTAGTGAAAGGCTAGAGGGATGACTAAAGAGGTCAGTGCAGTGAATTTGTGTTTCTGGTTGATTATGGCTGCCACCCCTCCTCCCCCTTTCCCTGCAGGTTGATCTACTTGAAGGATATGATAGTGCCGTGAGAATGTCAGGGCCCGATTCCTCTGTCAGCCATGTTTCAAAGAGACTGAGGATGTCTGGCTTAGCAGTATTCAGTAGATAGAATATCTCATGCTGGTGTTTTACCATAGAGCGTGTGTTCAAGTAACATACTAGTAGTCCTTTTTGCACCTGATGTATAGGGCTAAATGGGGTTATTGAGCATTTGTTGTGTAAGGGAGACTTTTGGTCAGTAGCTTTTAAAGGAATAGCAGGAGAGGGATTCCCCTGCGAATAAATTCCAAATGAGTTTAGTTTGTCCTTGATACGAAGACTAATGTCCGCAGCTCCTTGCAGTAGTTTTAGTTCTGATGAGGAATATGTTAAAAAACGGGCATAATGTATGGCCCCTGGCCCCGGAGGGGCTCGGACAGGCGCTGACGGGCTTGCCTTTAGTGCACCACCAGCGCGCCCGCTGCGTGCCTCCGCTGCACGGGAGGGAGAGCATCGATTTAAATAAGAGTGCGGGACTCCGCCCTCTCCGGTCTCCAACCCGGGAGAGGGGAATTCAATGATGTTGTGGCCGGTACTCCCTCCACACAACCGGGATAAGGACCCATGGTGGACCGGGGAGCAGTGCGGGTCAGGGTGCAGGTGAGTCACAATAGTGCAATAATTTCTGTTTTTAAAAAGATTGTAGCGAAGTTCACCCCCAGCATACAAGTTAAATCATACCCTCAGCTAGAAGATGCAGCGTGCCTCCACTGCGCTAAAGGAACAGCCTCTATTCAAGCAAGAGTGCGGGATTCCGCCCTCTCTGGTCTCCAATACATCTATATATATATATATAAATATTACCTACTGGCGGTCGCTAGTAGGTAGTTAAAGTTAGGACCTAGTTTCCATAGGAAAAGCGTTTTTCTTTTCCCAATAACTTTGGCGCTGGTTGATGAATCTTCACAATTTTTTTTAAAATGGCTTGCTCCGGTCAGCTAATGTCTTGAAATATTCAGGGGGATCCATCAAGCGGGGGCTGAGAAAAAAGGGGGTTCCCAAAGGTTTTCCCTATGTTCATTTCCATAGGATACTTTAGACAAAGCTACAGCCCGAACTGCTGATTTGAACTACAGCAAATTTGGCAAAAAGGTAGCCCTTGCTTCAGAAAGAGCCCTATTTTCAAATGGTGTAAATCCGTTCAGTAGTTCCTGAGAAATTAGAAAAATAAAGTTTTGATATCTGAGCACCATGGAGGGTTTGCGCATCCTCTCAGGCACGAGCTACACTCTGATTGGCTGCCAACACTCCAAACCAGTGTTGGCAGCCATCTTGTGACTCGGTAGAACCGAGTCACAAGGAAAAGTGGAAAAAATGTAAAGAAAACAAGAAAAGGGGGCAAGGTAGAGTCACCCTGACCCCCTAGGCCTGCTCAGTGGGTCCAACAAGGACCCCCAGGGCCAAAAAAAGCATTCATTTTTTTTAAATTAGCAGAATTCGTGCTGGGTGCGCAAATCCTGCTGATTTTTTTTTTAAAACGAAGGGCGGGCTTCGTTTTCAAAGCCCCCGGGTGGGCCAAGTCCCAGGGGCAATTTATTTATGTAGTGGGGGCCCCCACAGCCCCGCGGACCGCCACCTCCCCGGGGCTTATGAAATTGAATGCGGGGGGCATGCAGCACCCCCTCAGCCCCGGGCACCACCACCTCCCCAGGGCTTTTTTAATTAGAGGTGGGGGTGTATCAGTCCACCACCCAAGCCCTGGGGACCGCCTACTCCCTGGGGCTTTATTTGATTAGGTGCGGCGGGCTTGTGGCCCCCCGCAGCCTAGGGACCGCCACCTTCCTGGGAATAAAATCAATACAAATAGGTGTGGGGGGGAGCTCCTGCTCCACCCCACACTGCCCCGGGGACCACCACCTCCCTGGGGCACAAATTGTTTAAAATGGGGAGTCCATTACAGACCCCCAAGCACCAGAGATCATCATTAAGGGGCTATGTAAATAAATAGAGGGGGGCCGCGGGGCCGCGCGGCCCCCCTCCTGGAGCCCTCCATGGCCCTGGGGATCGCCACCACCCAGGGCCGGCTCATGTAGTGTCCCGGGGTACCCACCCTGGGACACTGCTGTTGCTGCCATAGCAAACCCTGCTTTGCTTCATTGAACGAAGAGCAGGGAAACCTGCTCTTGCTTCAATGAAGCAAAGCAGGATTGCTTTTTCCACAAGAGGAGCTGCATGTCAGCAGCTTCCCATGTGGAAAAGCAATGTATGCTCTCGCAGGAGGCGGGTAGCCGGCAGGGACCGTGGGGGCATTGGGGCTCCCCCCACGGTCCCCTACTAAAAGGGCCAGCCCTGGGGGATGGGGGTCCCTGGGGCCAGAAGTGGCCCAGGTGGGGGGCCCCCCTCCATCAATAAAAAATAAATAAAAATAAAGAGGCAACGCCCGGGGGATGGGGTCCCCAGGGCTAATAGAGGCCTCAGGAGGGGGCCCATGCAGCCCCCCTCCTTATTAAATAATACATTTTATAAATAAATATATGGCCATGCCCGTGGGATGGGGTCCCCGGGGCATAAATTGGCCTAAGGAGGTGGGGCCACGCAGCCCCTTCCCGTTTATTATTTTATTTTATTTAACAATAGGGGTCAGGCCCTGGGGAATGGGGTCCCCAGGGCCGCAAAAATAGGAAAAGAAGGGGGGCCACACAGCAACCTTTCTTAAAAAAAAGCTGGTATCGTGCCAGAGGCCCTGCCCCCTCCCTGCAGCACCAGGTACCTCCAGTATGCGCCAGGGTGCTGCGATGCAAAGAGATGGTCCAAGGCCACGCCCCTTTTTACACCTCTCTGCAACACAACTCTGTGGTGCTTACTGGAGGTAGCTGGTGGGCTAGTTGGCCCCCAGGGACCCTCAGGACTCAATGGGACTTAATCTCCCAATTTACAACGTGCCAGGGGGTACTTTTGCACAGTGATGCAGGGAGGGGGCGGGGCCTGATGTAACAAGTGTGCAAAAGCACCCGGTGGTGCATTTTAGGTTGGGGGATTAAGTCCCCTTGAACCCTGAAGGTCCCTGGGGGCAAACTAGCCCACCAGGTACCTCCAGAGCATTGCAGAGAGGTGGTTTGAGGCTACGCCCCTTTTTTCACCTCTCTACAGCTCTGTGGGGCTTACTGGAGGTACCTTTTTACACCACTCCGCAAACGTGGCTTCTGGTACACTGCTGGTGGGGCCTCTTGTATCCTGAGGAAGTCAGAACACAAGTAGACTTCATCCTCCGAGCAGCAGTGCACCAGAAGCCGCGTTTGTAGTGTGGTGTAAAAAGGGTGCGTGACCTTGGCCCACCTCTCTGCAATCCAGCTGTGTGGTGCTTATTGGAGGTACTTGGTGGGCTAGTTGCCCCCCAGGGACCCTCAGTATTCAAGGGGACTTAATCCCCCAACTTAGAACGTGCCAGGGGGCGCGTTTGCAGAGTGGTGGAGAAAGTGGGCGTGGCCTCTCAGCAATCCCAGTGTGTGGGGCTTACTGGAGGTAAGTGGTAGGCTAGTTGGCCCCTAAAGGACCCCCAGCAGCAAAGGGGACTTCAGTCCCTATCCAAGAGTGCGCCAGGGAGCACATTTGTAGGGTGGTGGGCTAAGGAGGCGTGGCCTGCTATGAGTACTTACCAGTTCTGCTGTGTGGGACTTACTGTCATCAGTAATGTCATCAGTGATGTCACTGACCATGTCATGAATGATGTAATATATGTGACGTCATCAGCAGTGCATTGCGGGGTCACAAGTTATAGTTAGCTGAACTAACTATAACGACCAAATTTCTCTGGTTTTGTACGAGTGAAATGTCCAACTAACTATAACGTCCTTGAAACCTGTGTTTTTTTCAGTGAATATATATATATATATATATATATATATATATATATATATATATATATATATATATAGATATATAGATATATGCATATATATATATATATATGCATATATATATATATATATATATTACCTACTGGCGGTCGCCAGTAGGTATATATAGTTAGGATTTTTTCCCTATGGGATTTTTGAAAATTCTATGTCTAATAACTTTGGCGTTTGTGGACGGAATTGGCTGAAATTTTCAGGAAAATGGAACATTTTGTTTCTGAGCAGCCCCTGGAAATTTGGGGGGAGTTGGTCCAGGGGGGGCCGAGAAAAAAGGGGGGTCCCAAAACATGTTTTTAACATTGAGTTTTCCATAGGGCGGTTAGCCTCACTTTTAGCCCGAACGGCTGAATGGATTTGCACGAAACTTGGCAAAATTGTAGGGACTGGTAGCCCGATGTGCCTTTTGTAGGTCTTAATATATGTGCTGCAGTGGATTTTGAGAAATTAACGGTCAAAAAAAGATATATATCTGTAAGCGCGGACCAGGCAGCGCCCCGGTACGCGTACTTTTCGCGTAACGGAACTTCGCGTAGCGAAGCTGATTGGCTCTCCGGTGTCTGTCAACATTCTAAACAGTCCGGAGCGGCCGCCATCTTGTCTCTCGGTAGGATCGAGAGACAAGAGGAGGCCAAAACAAAGGGGGAAATAACTATAAGGGGGCATAGTAGATCCTCGCTGACCCCCTAGGTTTAATGTGGAGGTTTTAAAGAGGTCCCGCGGGGCAAAAAATAAATAAATTATTTTTTGTTTTTTTTCGTGGTTAGCGCCCGGTACGCGAACCGGGAAGCGTTCTGGGGAGCGTACTACAATGAAAAATGAATGATAGACTTTTCAAATGCTGTATGTTAATTGATTGTTGGTTTTGTTGATTATTTTTTTTTTTTTTTTTTTTTTTTTTAAGCATTTTTTATTGTGTTTCATAATTTATTAAACTTTCTAACATTTCATTGTCAGAAATTTCATTATTATCATGGAATATACATTGTAGTCTCTGAGGTTGTAAAATGTCCTCATTTGCAATGAGGTTATCTACTGCTTGTACACATTGCAGTAGTTCTTGGTCCCAAGTTTCATCCATAAATTCAATCTCATTTGGATCAATGATTTCTGTGTTGGACTCTGGAAGGACAATTTCAAATGAAATTTTTTGTTCACTTTCCATTTTCCCTGAAATTTGCATAAAAAAAATATATATTAGTAGAGGTAGGGCACTGTTGGGATTAATTTTAGATAGGCAGTTTTTAACAGTGAATTTATCTTTGGGCAGTGTATAGTATCAGAGTGGAAGTAGGAATATAAAAAATTGTATCTAAATTTATAAGTACTACAGAGGGATAGTATATAACTAACAGAAAAAGTTTGCCATATTAACTTAAAGTGCACAATATACTTCAGTTTTAAAAATAACAACTTACCTTTAAAAAGAAGTTGAAGTTATTAATGAAAATCCTATTGAAATGTACACCAGGAAGTAGTAGTCAAAATGGCTGTGTTTCCTTGTCTTCCTTTATATATATTCGGGTACATAACCAATCAAATGTCAGGTAAAAAAAGTAGAAAATGAAAGTAACATTTTAATTGGTTGTCAATTCCAACACTTCAGATGTGTTTTGTGAAGTAATTTACCTCACGGTATTTAGAGAGGTCTACAGGATAAATGGCTAAATGGAATTCCAATCAAATTTGTGAAAATGGTAGGGATTGGTATGTAGTATGAGCTAATCTATATTTGGTGAAATTGTCTCAAGTGGCTTTTGTGTGAACTACTTTCCCACCTTTTTTGATGGTGCGCTTCCCAGGAAGCGACCCGGTACGCGAACCGGTGAGCGCCCTGGTACGCGAACCTTAAGCGTAACGGGAGTCCACCATTTTGTGTTTCGGTCGAATTATGATACAAGATGGAGGGCAAATAATGTTCAGAATAGGTAGAAGGGGGCACGGTAGACTTATCTTGACCCCCTAGGTTTTGTGAGGGTGGCTGAGGAGGCCCAAATGTGCGAAAAAAAAACATTTTTTTAAAAAATTTCGCGAGGTTAGCTCCCGGTACGCGTACCGGGTAGCGCCCCAGGGAGTGTACTTTGTTGAAAATTAGTGAAAAAAGTTAGAGTAAAATAATAATTGTGAGTGATTAGATGTAGGGTAGCTCTGAGAAGAGCTTTTGGGTTTATGGTACATTTAGGTACTTATAAGTAGGTACCAATGCACATTCTTAAATTCAGAGTGAAAATTCTGTTGCCCTCATCTGAGAAGTGAACTCCATCTCCTCTGTAGATATCTTGCATGTAGTAACGCAAGTTATTGTTGTACAGGGAGCCCATTCCATGGTCTCTCATGTAAGCTGAAACAGATTTGTTTACATGCTTCCTCGACTTCTCAATTTGTGGACAAAATTGGTTTGACCACCTCCATTTCTGTCTTTGGCATATATTTGAATATACCAAGGCAGTCTGAGGAAAAAGTGCCATTAATTGCTCAAAGGTGTCCTTTAAAAGCATTTCCAGACCTACACCAGTCAAAGTGCCCAAGTCATTACCTCCACAGTGCACAATTAACAGGTCAGGTTTTGGCAAATGCATAAAGGTTTTCACCAATGGTATCAATTGGTGACATTTTAATCCTCTGTGGCCAAACCACTTAATTTCCACATCTTGTAAATTGAGGTTAGGTAAATTCCTGCTTTCAACGTACCTTTGAGCCCAGTGAATATAACTATGACCAACAATCCAGACAGAAAACATGGTGAGAGAAGGTTCTCCTGCAGTCAGATGAAGTGTGGCAATGAAATGGCAGTTGAAAAAATGAGAGTTTGAAATGAAAAAAACTATGGAGTTTCTGTGTTCATGAAGCAGTAACAGTGATTGGTGGATTTTGATTGATGAAAACAGAAAGTTAGGGTGTACAGATGTGTTGTTTGAGAGATGTATTTTGAGTGGTCAATAAAAAATCATTAAATGAAAGAAAGCACTGGATATGCAGGTGCACTGAGAGTTCAGAGTTCAATTGCAACATTGTTGTGTGAACTTGCAAACACCAGAGTTTCTCCAAGAGGTGGTTGCTATGGAAAATAGCCAGAAATGGCAGAGGGGGGAAGGGTTTTCATTTGAAAAAAAGTGAGGGAAGAGTTTTGATTGGGTGACATGAGAAATATGTGTGAAGAATTACAGCATTTCTGTGCTTTTGATAGCTGCAGACTCTGGAGTGCATACCTTTTGCTCTGCTGAAGACAAATTGGTGTGTTTCTTAGACTGTTTTCAAACTCAAAGTATTTGCTAAGGTGAGAAAATATTTCTTTATTTTAGATAGAGAATAGTGTGCTTTAAGGAGAAAATTATGATTTATGTGGCGCAAATTGTGTGTAAATATGCTCTCACATGTGCATGGAAAAATTTGATTTTGAATGTTAGTGTTATATAGCCATGTTAAAAGTGACTCAACCATGCTGGAAAGTCAATCAAAAAACGCTTTCATGTGTTTCAATGACATTTCAAGTCATTTTCTCATGTGCAGTGTTTAGAAATTATGATTTGAAAATCGTTTTTGGGAAAAAGGAATTGTTTTTAAATTCATGAGAAGGACATAATGGTGTATGGTTCTTTATAAGGCAATTGACTGTCCCTGATGTTATTTTTCCCATTTTAATGTAAGACCTTTCTCTGTGGCGCAAATTGCTTGTAAATATGCTCCCACCTGTGCATGGAAAATTTAGATTTTGAATGTTTGTGTTACATAGCCATGTTAAAAGTGACCCTACCATGCAGGAAAGCCAATCAAAAAACGCTTTTATGTGTCTTAAGGACAATTTAAGTAATTTTCCCATGTGTAGTGTTTTGAAGTTATGATTTGAAAATCGTTGTTGAGGTAAAGGAATGTTGTTAAAATTTATGTGCGCCATATGCCCCCAAATTTCTTTTTTAGGGTTGCAGCAGGGTGTTCTTGAGACACCCCTGCACCTTTGGAATAAATTCCTAATTTGTGATGAGCAAATTGTTAATCGCAAATTGCAACCTTAATTCCTATGAGCCTCCTAGCCCATGCCATTAGGGCATGTAGGTGTGCCATGTGCTCTCAAATTTCTTTTTCAGGGGTGCAGCAGGGTGTTCTTGAGATACCCCTGCACGCTTGAAAAAAATCCTATTTTGTGATGAGCTAATTGCTAATCACAAATTGCAACCTTAATTCCTATGAGCCTCCTAGCCCATGGAAATGAATGGGTAATTTGCAATTAGCAATTTGCTCATTGCAAATTAGGAATAGTAAAGAATTGCTATTTATTCCTTAAAATTTGCTATTTAGGAAATGGAAAATAGTTTGATGGTACATATGGTGGTTCATCTGTAACAAGATAAGAAGCTTAAGGATACATTTATGATGACTGGTGCAATAAAGTGCACATTACTTACTTCATTGGTAGTCCTTTATATGTATAATCTCCTCTGTATTCTTCATCAAGCGTAACTTTGATCTGCAATCCTGAGTAGGCCTCACCTTAAACAAACCTCTGGATAGGACACACTTTATTGTCATCCTGGATTAATCATTTAAAATGCTAGGGATAGATTTATGATAGGTGTATGCCTTTTTTCTGCCACTGTGCGTCACTTTTATGATGCAGCGGTGGTGCAAAATATTTGCTATGAGGTGACAACATTAAAAATTGATGCATTTAGGCAGATATGTCATGGTGTAAAAAAAAAACGTACCACATAAAACCCAATCAGCAGTAATGCAAAAGATGCACCATGTCGCAAGACAGGCCTCACTTGGGGCCATATGTATCAAGCTAATTAGCATTTGCAAAGATCAAAATTCTATGAATTTCGGCCTTTGCGAATGTTAATTAGACAAATGGTATGTATCAAACAACTTTGATGCAAAATAAGGAGTAGCAAAATTTGCTATTCCTTATTTTGCGATTGCACTGAAGCATTTGTAAATTTTGTGACTACTTAAATGCAATGTATCAAACAAAAACTATGTAAAAAATGACATTAAGGATTTGGAAACTATTGTGGTAAATTAGTGGTAATTTGTGAATTCTTTTCAAAAAGCTTTTTTTCAAAAAAACAAAAGGTGCCATATGACGCCAACACATGCCCTTAGGGCATGTATGTGTGCCATATGCCCCCAAATTTGTTTTTCAGGGGTGCAGCAGGTGTTCTTGAGACACCCCTGCACCCTTGGAAAAATTCCTACTTTGTGATGAGCAAATTGCTAATCGCAAATTAAACCTTCATTCATATTAGCCTCCTAGGCCATGGAAATGAATGGGTAACTTGCAATTAGCAATTTGCTCATCGCAAATTAGGAATGGTAAAGAATCGCTATTTATTCCTTAAAATTCGCTATTTAGAAAATGTAAAATATTTTGATGATACATATGGCAGTTCATCTGTAACAAGATAAGAAGCTTAGGGATAGATTTATGATGACTGACGCATCACCAGGGATGTGACAGTCATCCTGCGCCACTGTTCCGCCACCCATGTTGTGCTGCATTTACAATGTGGCGCAGCATGGGGCAAAAACGGCACAGATGCGTGACGCATCTGTGCCGTAAAGGTGGTGCATTGCTGGAGTTGTATCGCAAGTGCGATGCAGCTCCAGCAAGGCTCAGGGGTGCCCCATCTCCACAATGCTGCGTCAAGACCTATGCCAGCTTCAATCAGGCGCAGGGTTTTGACGCAGCTTTCTCCTATCTGATTGTAAATGCGGCACACCATGGGTGGTAAAGCAGTGGTGCACATTAACTGGTGCATGCCTGGGGATGTGCCATTTAATATAAATCTGCACTTTAACATTTGAGTATGTGCAGGGGACACAGAGTCGTTGAGGCTTATCCAAGGTTAAGAAGAGATGAGTCCTGTTCAGTGAAAAATTAGACATAGGCTTCACCTGCTCAGCATTGCTGGACATGGCTAAATAATAGCTGCAAAATGTTAATCTTGTTAAACAATTTTACTATTATAATCTCTGAGATTTGTTTCTTACTCTGCAACATCTCATTGTTGTTATCTTTCTTTAAAGATAAAGACAACATCAACATGAGCGACAATCAGCAATCAGTTGATTTTGACCTCATCATTGAACTCGTAATTGAAACATCAGTGGATGTTGATCCCTTGGATGATTTAAATCCTGAGGATGAAGAAGAGCGTGATGAGGATGCAGATTTGTCCGAATTATATGATATAGGATGGGAAGCTGACCTGCTTGAGCCTTTGGAATTATAAACATTTATTTTTAAAATTTATAATCAATAAAAAGTAAAAAGGTAAACCGTTTAATTTAAAAATAAAGACACCTTCAAAAACAGGTTATGTGTAGTGTCTTCAATAAAATATTAAAATATGCTCATAAAATTAGATCAGATTCACATATAAAATAGCATAGGTAACATAAATATAAATGTCATTTCTTTTCTGGTATTTCTGTATTGTAAAAATGGCAATGACTAAAAAATCTTCAAATTAAAATGTCAAGTAGTGTGTTATGTTTTTGATCACTATTACTGATTTACTGTTTGATAATAATGTTTATTAACATTATTTATTATATTTTTCCTCAGATTCAACTGCAGATCATTTCAAGATTTTAATATGCCTACAATACAAAGACAGATAAAGGCTGCAAAACGTCAAAGACAGCAGGAGAAAAAAAAAATGCAGCAGTCCTCTAACAAAAAGATTTCTCAAGCCACGAAGAAAGCACCGGGTAAGAGCTCTAAATATTTCATAAGAAATATTTGTAATAAAAAAAATATTACTACAGAAAATGTTTCAGTCCATAACACGAGGAGTAAATCAAATGGAAAGAAAAGGACAATGGAAAATGTTACTGCTAGAGCAAGAGATAAATCTGTGCATGATAGTAGAAGGAAACAACAGTTTAGGGAGATTCGTAAACGAATGTTCCGCAACAGGATAATTGGCAATTTGTTAAAAAATATTAAGAAAGGTCAACAGAAACTAGTTTTTTATAAGAGAAAAAAAAAAGTTGAGAAAGTTATTGATCAGGCATTTGAAATTAAACGTAAGTTATTTATTTTGATAATCAATAGAATTAGGAAGCTAAACAAGGCAATTTTTGATTTCAAAAGAAATAGTAGATGGAAGAGAATAGTTAATCGTAGTAATTTTTGTGAAGTTTTTTCTGGAGAATGGATGCATAGTTCAAGCTGTGAGGCATTTTTTAATGAAGAGAGTTATTTCCAGGATAATGATTTGGTGCATGCAGTTGACATCAGTGGTCGTGCTTATGAAGTGAAAGATGGTTGTCCAGTTGAAAAAGAAAAACTTGTGACAACAGAGGCAGAAGAGTTGTTAGGTAATGAGGTTTTAGGAAGACGTGCTAAGGGTCCTGTGTACACCTGGAAGTGTAGTAGTATTTGCAGTGTGCGACAGGATTCCATCAATTTGCTTTGTGATTTTGTACGGTCATTTAACAAAAAAAGTTTGAAGCAGAAAATGAGGTTGTTGCAAGAATTAGATCCTTGCAGAGTAAGAGAAGTGACAGGTTTGCATGGTCATTCACTGGCTTGTCTTTCCAGGAGAGTATGCCAGAGTGTTTTTCATCATTTCAGGATGCTAGCAGTGCATCATAACAAAGTGAGGAAATTAGTTAGAATGTTGTATTATGCTAAGAGTCCAGCAATTATGCTGAAACAATTATGCGCTGCTCTTTTGCATGGTTCTGAAATAGATGTGAAGAATATATGTGAAGAAATTGAGTTTTGTTACTTTGGAAGTAAAGAGGAGAATGTTGAAATTGAGCAAGAAGTAGAGGGTCATTTGGAAGATAGTGTACATGTTTCCAGTACAGATAATTTCCAGAGGGAAATTGCGACGTTTGACATGAAATCAAGTGAGAGGCCTAATTTCACTTGTGTGTGTTGTAGACGCACTTATTATAAGAATCAGACTAAGTTAGTGGATTTATATGCAAAAAGTGAAAGGGAAAATAATAGTGAATGGAAGGATTTTGCAACATACTTGATGGTAGAAAATTGTTTTGATTTGGGATTGGATCAACGTGTGTGTACTTATTGTTGTAACAAATTAAAACAAAACCAGATGCCTGCTAGAGCAGTTCATAATAATCTGGAATTGGTTGAGATTCCTTCTGAATTGAAGGACTTAAATACTTATGAATCTATTTTGATTCAAAGTATCCATCCCTTTCAGGCTATTGTAAGAATGGAGCCAAAGACAGGGAAATTGCCTCCATCAGATTTACAGAGAGGATTAAAGGGAAGAGTTGTTTATTTGCCTCTAGATTTGAAGAAAAACATTAACACAATTGGAGTAGAAAAAGTGGAAGAGAAACCTCTGGTTATCTTAGTTAATGGAGTTCCGACAAAGAATAAGAAAATATGGCAAGATTTAGTAGATGTTAGGAAAGTTAAAAAGGCAACATTGTATTTGAAAAAAAATAATAAATACTATAAGAATGTATATGTTGCAGAAGAGGAAGTAAGTGAGGAAGAGGATAGCGATTTGTGTGCTGGTCAAATTGAGAAAGTAGAACCCTCTACTAGTGAGGAAATATATGAACATTATAGTGTTCATCCTTTGCATTCCAAGGAAGTCATGGGGAATGCTATTGAGTTGTTTCAAATGAAACAAGCCAAAGGGAGTCCCATTAGTGTTTGGGAGGAAAGTTTGGAAGCTCGGTGTTTCCCACAGCTTTTTCCAACAGGTCAGGGAGGAAGATATGGTGAGCGACCTCATCAAATTCCTGATTCTGAATACCGGACTTTGCGATTGTATGCAGGAGATGCTAGGTTTCGACAATGCATTCCTTATTTGTTTCATCTCCTGTTTGAAAGCGATCTGTCTGGACTGTCATATGCAGTGAACCACATCTTGAAAAGTGGTATACACATGCAAAACATCTCGGCAAGTGATTTTATGGATAAAGTGAATGTCCAAGATAGTATTTTGGATTCTCACCTGATTAATCTCATGGCGTGTCAGCGTGGTACTAATGAGTACTGGTACCGTCGTCATGGTGATTTAAAATGTATGCTGAGGAACTTAGGTACTCTCACATGGTTCCTCACTCTGAGTTGTGCCGAGTATGGCTGGGAAGACTTACTTCAATTTCTACGAGAGGCAAATGCTAACGTAGATAACATCGAATTCAAGACACCCGGAGAACTGTGCTCTTTGGATCCAGTCAATGTATGTAGGTACTTCAATCATAGATTTGAAGCTATGATGTCTTTCATCATGAATAAGAAGAATCCACCTCTTGGAGAGGTGTTGGATTTCTTCTGGAGAAAGGAGTACCAAGCAAGAGGTGCTCCTCATATACATATGTTGTTGTGGATCAAGGATGCACCTAAATTTGGAACGGATCCAGAAGACTCAGTGATGAGTTTCATCCAACAGTATTCTACGTGTGCTGTTCCAAACGCAAAGGAGAAGAAAAGCCTAAGAGAAAAAGTTCTGCGTTTCCAAAGCCATCGATGTGGAAAGTACTGCCGTCGTAAATTCCGAAACAAAGACAAGTTCTACACCAAATGTCGTTTCGGCTTTCCACGACCGGTGATTTCTAAAGGAAGAGTAAACAGTTTGATGTCTTCGCTGCGACATAATGTGATGAAGAAATCACCTAAAAACACATACAATTTGAAGAGGAATGAAGAGTCCAAGTACATCAACGACTACAACCCGGTGATTTTGTCCATGTGGAATGCTAACATGGATATACAGTTTGTGGCTGATAACTGTATGGCTGTGGCTCGGTATGTGACGTCTTACATCACCAAAAAAGAGAAGACAGAATTGAAGGATATGTGGGAGGACATTTCCCATGAAAAGAGCCTCAGCAAGAAGTTGTACAGTTTCAGTCTGAAGATGTTGTCGCATCGAGAAATCGGAGCGTACGAATGTTCTGACCGGTTGTCTTCAGCAAGTCTCTATGCCAAGTCCAGGAGTATCGTTTGGGCGAGTCTTGGTCTTGCTGCAACGCGTAATCGAGTTCTCAAACCTGTGCGGGAAATTGAGTATTTGGCGGAAAAGGAGCCAAACAGTACCGACATTTTGAAGACAAACATGTTGGATACATATTATCCAAATCGAAGCAGTCACCTAGAGAATGTTTGTCTGTATGAGGTTCTGCAAAATTACATATTCAAGAGGAACATCAAAGAAGATACTGAGAAAGGAGTGTATGCTGTAATAGGAAGTGAGGGATGTCTGGTCAAGCAAAGAAAATGCCACTTGATAAACCATCGAAAATTGAGTGGCGAATCTCCTGAAAAAAAGGAGTTTTTCTATTTAGCACTTTTGCAACTTTTCAAGCCTTGGCGTGCAGAAGAGGAACTGCTTGGAGATTTCCTCTGTTACGAAGACTCTTTCAATGCCGCCAAGGAGACCATAGAATGTCCTGCTTTTCCCAAATATGTAGAAATGTTGAATGCGGAAATTGAGCAGGAAGCAACGATTGCAGCCGAGATTGCCAGAGACAGTTCTCAGGACAGTCAGAGTTCTGCTTCATTGAGTCAGGATCCACTAGGAGGACCTCTTATTGAAAATGAAGCTGCCACTGCTATGAATGAAGTGGAAAGAGCCATGGCACATGCTCAAGAGGATGCGGTTAACTTAGAAGAGTTGGAAAGGCAACTCAACGTTGAGCAGAGGAAAATATATGACGAAGTTACCATGCAAATTGATCATGGATTAAGTCATGATAAGAAAGAGTGCTCATGTACGTCGTTGAAGCCTGTCCGACTGTACGTGAGTGGAGAAGCGGGAACTGGAAAAAGTTTCCTCATTAAAGCAATTTCATGCTATTTGCAGGAAAGGACAGAGTCATCGCTGTCTTGTGTTGTCACTGCTCCAACTGGACTGGCAGCACATAATATTAAAGGGATTACTTTACATCGTTTACTGATGCTGCCAGTGGAGCATGACAACAAATTAGAATATCACAAGCTATCTGGAGATGCTTGTTTTGAAGTTTCAAGAATCTTGAGGAAAATGAAACTTCTTATCATTGACGAAGTAAGCATGGTTTCCAATGTCATGCTTGCCTTTGTGCATTTGAGGATGCAAGAAGTTCTCAAAACAGAGTATGATGTGTTATTTGGTGGCAAACACATCATTGTTTTCGGAGATCTTCTGCAGCTGACACCAGTGAAAGGGCAACCTGTGTTCAAAATGCTCACGCATGAAGATACCAGGAAGTGCCTAGGCAGCATTGGCAACGTCAATATATGGTTAAACTTCAATTATGCTGAACTGCATGAAAATATGCGTCAGGCGAAGGATGAAGTTTACAAGACTATTCTACAAGATGTTAGAATTGGAAAAGTGACTGAGCATGGGAAAGAAGTTTTAAATGCACGATTACTGTCAAATTTATATCCAGAACAAGATGTTGTGCCTGAGAATATTTTTCAGAAAATTACTGAAAAGAAATCTGGAATATGTTTGATGCCAACTCTTGCAGAATGTGCCAAATTTAACAACAAAATGTTGCATTTAGAAAAGCAAGAGATTGTGAAACTGGAAGCTATTGATAGAGTAGAGCATATGGGATCAACAATTATTTTGTCTGAGAATCTGAAAACTAAATTGGATTCATTAGAGAAGAGTATATCTAAAACTGCAGGTTTTGAAAAGACTCTGAATGTGTGCTTGAACTGCCGTATAATTTTAAGAAGGAATTTACATGTTGAAAGAGGTCTGGTAAATGGATCAATGGGTAATGTTGTTGATTTTGTGAAATACAGAAATAGAGATGGAATTGAATTTTTAAAAATTAAATTTGATGGCATTGAGGAAGTACAGCTAATTGCTCGTTGTTCTGCTAGATTTTTGCTTGTAAAAGACTTATATGTTCGCCGTAAACAGTTCCCTGTTTGCTTGGCATATGCGGTGACAATCCATAAATCGCAAGGTTTAAGTGTAGACAGTGCATTGGTGAATATTGGCAGTTCTGTGTTCAAGGAGGGTATGGCATATGTGGCATTGTCACGAGTTAGAACTTTATCGGGATTGTACTTGATTGAGTGTGATGTCAGAAACATTTGTGCAGATCTAGATTGTGTTAAGGAATACAATAGATTAAGAAGAGAGTATGCGCCACATTTGCCTCAGTTTCCTTTGTTTGAGAAACGTCTGGTAGGCCGGAAACGAAGAAATGAGAACAATACTGGGGAGGTTGTAGCAAAAAGACAAAAAGTGAATGAACCTAAAATTACAAGCAGAAACAAAGAGGATTCTGTTGAAGATGTTGTTGGTTTTCAGTTTGAAAACAGTTCTGGTGTCAACTGCTATGCTAATGTAGTAATTAATGTTTTGTTTTCTCTAAAAAATGTAAAAGAAGAGATTGTGGTCAATTCTGATCAAAGATTTTGCAGTTTGTTAAATTCTGTGTTAGAGAAATGTACCACTGATAGAAGAAACATAGAAAGTGTGTCTGAAATTAGAAATCTGTTAGATAGATGTTCAGGCCAAACACAATTCTCTCAAAATATTCAGCAAGATTGTCAGGAGTTTTTAATGTATATGCTTGATGTATTACATGGTGAAGGTGTAGATGTAGATCAGCTGTTTGGGCTTTCTTATCAATGGCAGCATGACTGCGAGAACTGTATGGTATCAAGTACTACTAGTGTAGACTCAGAAAGATTTATATATTTAACTTTGCCAGACAGTAAATCAGTCTCCTTTAATAAGCTAGTAAAAGCTGCTAATCACAACATGGAGTGTAGCCAATGTAAATCTGAAATGATGTCCACATTATTTATACGAACATATGGCCAGTACGTCATTTTAATGTTCCAACGATGTAGGCCTGATGGAACAAAATTGACAACTTTAATAAAAAAATTTGTAGCTTCGCAGTTGTCAATATCAGGAAGGACTTTTGTAACTACAGCAATTATATATCATGACGGCCCTTCAATAACATCAGGACATTACACAGCTTATTTAAAGTCTAGAAATGGCTGGTCATTCTGCAATGATTCTGTTTTAATTTTCAAAAAAAAATTGCCGTATGACCTTAAAAACTCTTACCTGGTGTTTTTAAAACCAAAATTTTAGGGAAATAATCTCGGGATGTGCTCTGTGGAATTTCAAGAAGTTCTAATGGCTCCTACACAATTTGGCCTTGAGGATAAGTGTAGTTCAGAGACATAACTTCTAATCATAGGACTGGACATCATGGAGATATATGTGCACTTTTAATGAGTTCAGAAAAACTGTTTCTTTTCATAAGCTAATTGAAGCAGCCAATCAAAACATGGAGTAGAGGGAATGTAAGTCTGCAATGCTGTCTACTGTTTTACATTGCTTTGTGATTAAAAGTGATGTAGAGAATTAAATAATTGTAGTACTCATAGAGGTAGTGTAAGTCTGCTTCATATTAAGCAGTATCAGTGTCATAGGAAATGTAGAACATGACTGAGCAAGAAGGGGAAGATATTACTATTCCAGGATTGTGAAAATGATCTTCAACATTTTAATTGTGAAAGTTGCGGAAATGCCAAATGATGGGATTGGCTTACAAGAAATCCAAGAGTTATAAATATCTCTGACTAGATTTGGCCTTGTGGAAAATAGTGGTAGAGAGCAAGAATTCATTTATTGCATGTAACGTGTTTTTAAAAACGATGGAGGTTTTCTTTCAGAAAGTGGCGGGCTGAAAGTAATAACAGCACAAAAGAGTGTAAGCTGTTCATAGGACATCCTTGGACGTCATGGAAAGTAAGTTAACTTTAAGGAGTTCTGAATTTTAATTTCTGATGTTGTATGGGTTTTTTAAACACAATCATTTTGATTGTGTTTTTTTTTCCCCGCTGTTACATGATGAATACCTTCAAGTCACTGTTTTTAGTGAATTTTGATACATTCTGAGAACAGCAAAAATACACCATTTAACATGTATAATTAATTCTGTACTGTTTGCATTTATGATGTATATGTAGAACTGTGTAGGAGGCATGGAGAAGGTGAGTTTTCTGTAAGTGTTAAATTTATTGCATGCAGTGCTGCACTTCTACGTATTCTTTCATATGCTGGACTACATCTGCACAATGAGATACCTAAGCAAAGGAAACACAAGTGATGTGATTGTGAAATGAGCAAAATAAATTGCACATATTTCAATTACATCACCTGTGTTTCCTATCATTATGAATCACATTGTGCAGATCAAGTTTAGGTCTGTCCAGGGAAACATAGGAGGTTTCTACTTTGTTGAAGAGTGCAGTGGACATGACTCACTTCATTGGTAGACTTTCACAGATATTATCTCCTCTGTACACTTCAACAAGTGTAAATCTCATCTTGAACTCTGAGTAGGCCTCACCTCAAACAAATCTCTGGATAGGAGACATGTTATTGGCATCCTGAAGCGACACTTTTCTGAAACAAGAGCAATGCAAAAGATGCACCATGTTTTAAGATAGGCCTCACTTCATCTGCATCAAGATACTGTTAGTTTAAAATGTATATCTTTAGGATTGTGTAGAGGACCTGGAGAAGCAGAAGCTTCTGTCAGTGTCAAAGTTGTTGAAAAACTATTTGTCCTTCAATATTTTCCCTTGTCTTTTGTAATTTTTAAATACATGTTTTAATATTTTTCAAATGTTGGTTCTCTCTTTCACAGATTGAAAGTATAAAAATAAAATGTGATTAATTTAACGGCAATTACAAGGTAAATAGTTGTACTCTTTTCGTTACATTTCTATCACATTCACCTACTATTAGATCCACTGCTTCACTTCTTTAATCCTCAGTTTCCTGCCTTTGTTACTTTCCTCATTCCTTTCTCTATTACCTACTTACTCAACTCCTTCCACTCTTTTTCTCAGTCCCTCTGTTCTCATAGTTCCTCAGTCTTGTTCACTCACTCCATCTCTATTACTCTTAGTGTCTGTGAATTACTTTCCCACCTTTTTTTTTGGACCGCTTCCCGGGAAGTTGCCTGGTTCGCAAACCAGCAGCGTTATGGGAGTCCACCATTTTGTGTTTCGGTCGAATCAAGATACAAGATGGAGGGCAAATAATGTTCAGAATGGGTAGAAGGGGGCACGGTAGATGTATCTTGACCCCCTTGGTTTTCTGAGGGTGGCTGAGGAGGACCATAGTTCTTCACTCTTGTTCACTCTCTCTGTTTCTATTAATGTCACTGTTTATGACTGATCATAAATTTTTTTTTTTTAAAAAGAACAGTAACTATAAGGGAAGGAAACAGACAGTTATGTTAAAAGAAAGACAGCTATAGGGAGTAAACTAAGGATACTGTTACCTACAATCCACTGCTGTTGATGTTACTGACCATGTCATGAATGATGTAATATGTGACATCATCAGCAGTGGATTGTAGGTAACAGTATCTCTTGTTTACTCCCTAACGCTGTCTTTCTTTTCACATAACTGTCTGTTTGCTTACCTTATACTTACTGTTCTTTTTTTTTAAAAATATTTTTTTTGGTTAGCTTCCGGTACGCGTACCGGGTAGCGCTCCGGGAGCGAACTAAGAGAAATAGAGGTTGGCAGAGTTTCAAATATTCTACCAATTTTTTTATAATGGGGAGTTAGTTCTGAAAAGAACTTTTTTTTTAATGTTTTTGTTGTTTTATATTTTTTTTAGTATTTTTTGAACATTTTTTTACTTTTTTTGTATTTTCTGAACGTTTTTAAAATTTTTTTGGTTTTTTTGGGGGGGGGGGAAACAAAAACGATCCATTGTAAAGGGCTCAACAGGAGCAACAAAAAAAAAAGAATTTATTTTTTGGGGCGTCTCGGACAAACATTAACATGATTTTGAATAGCTCGTAAAATCAAACTGATGCTACTTTCTCTGTAGCAGATGAAAGCGCCACATTCCACGCACACTTGCTTTACGTGCCCAAACAACATTTGGATGTTTGCGATCATCTCCCTCGTCTCTGGTCCCGACACCTCTGGGACAACCGATCTTCTTGCCATTGGGAGGGGATTTTGTTGTTCGTCACGTAGCTGGGCAGCACTATAATTATTTGGGTGCCACCTACTCATATGCCGATGCATAGTGTGATTGCCGTAACTGTATTTTTTATCAGTTCCCCTTGACAATCTATCACCGCATATACGGCAAAACACGTAGCGTGCATTCACTTTTTTTTGCCCCTCTGGAATTCTATAGAATTGCCAGATGTAATTCTCCTTTCGATTGTACCTCCTGGGCTCCTCTGGCAAAAACTCAGGCTCTTCCTCCTCTTCCTCCTCTTCCTGTTCTTCCTCTTCTTGCAAAATTACTTCTGCAGGTGGCGCTCTCTTTCTTGGATTTGGTGGAGGTGGTGGGTTAGCACCAGCTGAAGCTACTAATGAAGCCATCTCAAAGTCTAAATAAAGGGTCTTTCTCTCACCAAGATGAAAGTCAGAGTGAGGAAAGAAGGAGGGGTTTTCATCATTTGGGAAAAACAAAAGTTCTAAACCAATGAAAAGTATTCATTTTAGATCACATGACCTAGTATTACATCATTAGGAAACCAAAAGTGAAATGAACCAATGAAAAGTGTTATTACCGAGTCACATGACCTGCTGTGTTTACGTTACGCGGTCGGCGCCGCGCCGCGGATCGCTTCCGGTTCGCGTACCGCTACGCTTCCGGGTATGCGAACGTAGCACGTAATATGACGTATTACGCGAGAACGCGAAACGTCATGCTGACGCGAAGCGTCACGATGTTGTTTTGTAACGCGAGAGGTGCGCAAAAGGAACGTTTACCGGTTCGCGTACCGGGTCGCGCCTCCGGATTGAGCTAACGGGAAGCTAACCGGTACGCGTACCGGGAGCGAAACAAAAAAAAATAAAAAAAAAATTGTATTAAAAACATGTAAAAAATATTTTTCTATTTAAAGAATAATACATTGTAAAGGTTTTGATATTAGCTATTAAAAAACCAATGAAATTCACTGAAAAAACCATAGGTTATAGACCATATATAGTTAGGAATTAGCATTTACAAAACCTTGAAAATTCACTGAAAAAACCATAGGTTATAGACCATATATAGTTAGGGATTAGCATTTAAAAAACCTTATTTTACTCACACAAAACCATTGAAATTCCATATATAGTTAGTTGTACTAACTATATATCACGCACCCGCAATCCACTGCTGATGATGTCACATATTACATCATTCATGACATGGTCAGTGACATCACTGATGACATCACTGATGACATCTCAAATGACATCACTGATGACATCACTGATGACATCTCAAATGACATCACTGATGACATCACTGATGACATCTCAAATGACATTACTGATGACATCACTGATAAAATCATTTATGTGATAATACGATGAACCTCTTCAGACTCTAATATAACCTTAGATACACTCAGTGTAAACACAGACTCACAGATTGTCACTCATCCATGAAGTTACACACACACCTAGACAGTCATGCAAACAATCAATCACACCTCCATTTCCTTAACTATACAGTTAAACACACCTTACTTATTCAAACATATACTAAGACATATTTACTCACTTATACAATCCTGGATACAAGTTCACAATGATCCATACAGCCACTCACACATTCACTGGCTCTTATGCACAGTTATTTATATATGTCAACTCTCACATGTATTGTATTTTACATATGTACTTAATTTGACATGTAGCACTGAGATATCTATTCACTCAACAATACAGTCATGCACACAGTCAACCGCCCATACAGCTGTTTCCAACATGCACTTTTGAACCCATGCATCTATGCACAGAGTCATACACTTCCCAGCCACCCACACACACACTCAGTCTCCCATACAAATGCTTGGGCAACCAATCAATAACCCATATAGTTACTCATATAGCTACTGATCAACACATGCAGCAGTTTACAGAACAACAGACATAATGATGCACAAATTAAGACAGTTTAGTCACTAACCCATGCACTCAGTGAGACACATTTAATCACTCACTCATACATTCAGTCATGCACCTACTAAATCCTTCGTCCAGACACTTATACATCGACTCATTCATAAATATGTAAGACATATTTTAACTTTACAGAAAAATACAGTCACTGGATTTTGTCATCAGTGATGTCATCAGTGATGTCATTTGAGATGTCATCAGTGATGTCATCAGTGATGTCATTTGAGATGTCATCAGTGATGTCATCAGTGATGTCACTGACCATGTCATGAATGATGTAATATGTGACATCATCAGCAGTGGATTGCGGGTGCGTGATATATAGTTAGTACAACTAACTATATATGGAATTTCAATGGTTTTGTGTGAGTAAAATAAGGTTTTTTAAATGCTAATCCCTAACTATATATGGTCTATAACCTATGGTTTTTTCAGTGAATATATATATATATATATATATATATATATATATATATATATATATATATATATATATATATATATATCACTCCACACCTCCTGCAGCAACGAAGAAGCAGAGGCCACACAGGGAAGACGTTTGGAAGCTCTTTAATTAGATTAGCGGCATGATGCATTTCGGCCTGGAGGCCTTCTTCTGATGGCTTGAAATGTTTGGGCGACGTGACCACTCGCATTAATTAGTCCAGCATGTTCTCCTAATTGGTCAGAGCCCGCCCTGCCCCCTACTTGAATTGTGTGCTCACCATTCTCAGTAGATGAAAACTGCGAGTCCCAGAATTCCATTCTCCGGTAAGTGCTGCATGGGACATCACCTTGTGGTTGTGTGGGAATGCAGGCAAATCGCGACGTGCTCAAATGTCAATATCCCATGATTTATTCTGAAAACAGCTTCCTCCGGTCCCCAAAACGTTCCAACCCCTCAGCAGATAGATTTCACGGGTCGGGGTAGATATGGAAGTCCATTCCACCCTCTGTGAAGTCACGGACCGCACTGCAGCCTCCCTTGTGTCATCTGTGCTTTGCGGCGGGCTCCGGGTTTCCCAATACCGTGGACGAAAAAATTCATGCCATAGCATGCACCAGTATAACCCGGGCCACTTGTAGAACGGGCCCCTGTAGCGCGTATCTGGCAACCGTGCACAATATCACTCCACACCTCCTCCAGCAACGAAGAAGCAGAGGCCACACAGGGGAGACGTTTGGAAGCTTTTTAATTAGATTAGCGGCATGATGCATTTCGGCCTGGCGGCCTTCTTCTGGTATTGTGCGCGGTTGCCAGATACGCGCTACAGGGGCCCCGTTCTACAAGTGGCCCGGGTTATACTGGTGCGTGCTGTGGCATATATATATAAACGCGTCAAGCCACTTCGTTTTAGAATTAAATAACTCTTCTTTGATTGATTTCCACGGTGTCAGCGCCTTATTTCAACCAAGAGATTAAGGATTAGACTGTATATATATATATATATATATATATATATATATATATATATATATATATATATATATTGTCCACCAAACACCCAAGCTTTTGGGGGCGCACTCACAGCATCTTCCACCAGCCGGTCTCACCTGCCACAATGTTACCATCGGTGTTCGTTTAGGGGACAAGACCACGCCACACTTCTCTTTGGAAATTATTCTTTGCTTTATTTTCGACCTTACGCGTTTCAAAGCACTCGCTTCTTCATCAGAGGTCTCAATATCTCTGAACAGCCCCAGGGAGCTCCACCTCTGCAAGCCCCGCCTTTAGTAGAACGTGCTTCGTGCACGCTTTGCAGCATGGAACATGTAGTCCTAGTGGAAGCATTTTGCACCTTAAGTAGGTCCTGTGCCATTCACTGTATGAGTTCATATTTCAATCCTTAGTGGACTCCCGAGTTGTGTCCGTGCTCATGTGGAAGATGCTGTGAGTGCGCCCCCAAAAGCTTGGGTGTTTGGTGGACAATATGACTGCACGGTAATCCTACCGTGGGGGGCAGCAACATCCGCCAATCAGGAGGCCGCGGTTGGAACGATTCCAAACCACATGCGGCACGGCGTCTTCGGACTTCACATGAGCACGGACACAACTCGGGAGTCCACTAAGGATTCAAATATGAACTCATACAGTGAATGGCACAGGACCTACTTAAGGTGCAAAATGCTTCCACTAGGACTACATGTTCCATGCTGCAAAGCGTGCACGAAGCACGTTCTACTAAAGGCGGGGCTTGCAGAGGTGGAGCTCCCTGGGGCTGTTCAGAGATATTGAGACCTCTGATGAAGAAGCGAGTGCTTTGAAACGCGTAAGGTCGAAAATAAAGCAAAGAATAATTTCCAAAGAGAAGTGTGGCGTGGTCTTGTCCCCTAAACGAACACCGATGGTAACATTGTGGCAGGTGAGACCGGCTGGTGGAAGATGCTGTGAGTGCGCCCCCAAAAGCTTGGGTGTTTGGTGGACAATATGACTGCACGGTAATCCTACCGTGGGGGGCAGCAACATCCGCCAATCAGGAGGCCGCGGTTGGAACGATTCCAAACCACATGCGGCACGGCGTCTTCGGACTTCACATGAGCACGGACACAACTCGGGAGTCCACTAAGGATTGAAATATGAACTCATACAGTGAATGGCACAGGACCTACTTAAGGTGCAAAATGCTTCCACTAGGACTACATGTTCCATGCTGCAAAGCGTGCACGAAGCACGTTCTACTAAAGGCGGGGCTTGCAGAGGTGGAGCTCCCTGGGGCTGTTCAGAGATATTGAGACCTCTGATGAAGAAGCGAGTGCTTTGAAACGCGTAAGGTCGAAAATAAAGCAAAGAATAATTTCCAAAGAGAAGTGTGGCGTGGTCTTGTCCCCTAAACGAACACCGATGGTAACATTGTGGCAGGTGAGACCGGCTGGTGGAAGATGCTGTGAGTGCGCCCCCAAAAGCTTGGGTGTTTGGTGGACAATATGACTGCACGGTAATCCTACCGTGGGGGGCAGCAACATCCGCCAATCAGGAGGCCGCGGTTGGAACGATTCCAAACCACATGCGGCACGGCGTCTTCGGACTTCACATGAGCACGGACACAACTCGGGAGTCCACTAAGGATTGAAATATGAACTCATACAGTGAATGGCACAGGACCTACTTAAGGTGCAAAATGCTTCCACTAGGACTACATGTTCCATGCTGCAAAGCGTGCACGAAGCACGTTCTACTAAAGGCGGGGCTTGCAGAGGTGGAGCTCCCTGGGGCTGTTCAGAGATATTGAGACCTCTGATGAAGAAGCGAGTGCTTTGAAACGCGTAAGGTCGAAAATAAAGCAAAGAATAATTTCCAAAGAGAAGTGTGGCGTGGTCTTGTCCCCTAAACGAACACCGATGGTAACATTGTGGCAGGTGAGACCGGCTGGTGGAAGATGCTGTGAGTGCGCCCCCAAAAGCTTGGGTGTTTGGTGGACAATATGACTGCACGGTAATCCTACCGTGGGGGGCAGCAACATCCGCCAATCAGGAGGCCGCGGTTGGAACGATTCCAAACCACATGCGGCACGGCGTCTTCGGACTTCACATGAGCACGGACACAACTCGGGAGTCCACTAAGGATTGAAATATGAACTCATACAGTGAATGGCACAGGACCTACTTAAGGTGCAAAATGCTTCCACTAGGACTACATGTTCCATGCTGTAAAGCGTGCACGAAGCACGTTCTACTAAAGGCGGGGCTTGCAGAGGTGGAGCTCCCTGGGGCTGTTCAGAGATATTGAGACCTCTGATGAAGAAGCGAGTGCTTTGAAACGCGTAAGGTCGAAAATAAAGCAAAGAATAATTTCCAAAGAGAAGTGTGGCGTGGTCTTGTCCCCTAAACGAACACCGATGGTAACATTGTGGCAGGTGAGACCGGCTGGTGGAAGATGCTGTGAGTGCGCCCCCAAAAGCTTGGGTGTTTGGTGGACAATATGACTGCACGGTAATCCTACCGTGGGGGGCAGCAACATCCGCCAATCAGGAGGCCGCGGTTGGAACGATTCCAAACCACATGCGGCACGGCGTCTTCGGACTTCACATGAGCACGGACACAACTCGGGAGTCCACTAAGGATTGAAATATGAACTCATACAGTGAATGGCACAGGACCTACTTAAGGTGCAAAATGCTTCCACTAGGACTACATGTTCCATGCTGCAAAGCGTGCACGAAGCACGTTCTACTAAAGGCGGGGCTTGCAGAGGTGGAGCTCCCTGGGGCTGTTCAGAGATATTGAGACCTCTGATGAAGAAGCGAGTGCTTTGAAACGCGTAAGGTCGAAAATAAAGCAAAGAATAATTTCCAAAGAGAAGTGTGGCGTGGTCTTGTCCCCTAAACGAACACCGATGGTAACATTGTGGCAGGTGAGACCGGCTGGTGGAAGATGCTGTGAGTGCGCCCCCAAAAGCTTGGGTGTTTGGTGGACAATATGACTGCACGGTAATCCTACCGTGGGGGGCAGCAACATCCGCCAATCAGGAGGCCGCGGTTGGAACGATTCCAAACCACATGCGGCACGGCGTCTTCGGACTTCACATGAGCACGGACACAACTCGGGAGTCCACTAAGGATTGAAATATGAACTCATACAGTGAATGGCACAGGACCTACTTAAGGTGCAAAATGCTTCCACTAGGACTACATGTTCCATGCTGCAAAGCGTGCACGAAGCACGTTCTACTAAAGGCGGGGCTTGCAGAGGTGGAGCTCCCTGGGGCTGTTCAGAGATATTGAGACCTCTGATGAAGAAGCGAGTGCTTTGAAACGCGTAAGGTCGAAAATAAAGCAAAGAATAATTTCCAAAGAGAAGTGTGGCGTGGTCTTGTCCCCTAAACGAACACCGATGGTAACATTGTGGCAGGTGAGACCGGCTGGTGGAAGATGCTGTGAGTGCGCCCCCAAAAGCTTGGGTGTTTGGTGGACAATATGACTGCACGGTAATCCTACCGTGGGGGGCAGCAACATCCGCCAATCAGGAGGCCGCGGTTGGAACGATTCCAAACCACATGCGGCACGGCGTCTTCGGACTTCACATGAGCACGGACACAACTCGGGAGTCCACTAAGGATTGAAATATGAACTCATACAGTGAATGGCACAGGACCTACTTAAGGTGCAAAATGCTTCCACTAGGACTACATGTTCCATGCTGCAAAGCGTGCACGAAGCACGTTCTACTAAAGGCGGGGCTTGCAGAGGTGGAGCTCCCTGGGGCTGTTCAGAGATATTGAGACCTCTGATGAAGAAGCGAGTGCTTTGAAACGCGTAAGGTCGAAAATAAAGCAAAGAATAATTTCCAAAGAGAAGTGTGGCGTGGTCTTGTCCCCTAAACGAACACCGATGGTAACATTGTGGCAGGTGAGACCGGCTGGTGGAAGATGCTGTGAGTGCGCCCCCAAAAGCTTGGGTGTTTGGTGGACAATATGACTGCACGGTAATCCTACCGTGGGGGGCAGCAACATCCGCCAATCAGGAGGCCGCGGTTGGAACGATTCCAAACCACATGCGGCACGGCGTCTTCGGACTTCACATGAGCACGGACACAACTCGGGAGTCCACTAAGGATTGAAATATGAACTCATACAGTGAATGGCACAGGACCTACTTAAGGTGCAAAATGCTTCCACTAGGACTACATGTTCCATGCTGCAAAGCGTGCACGAAGCACGTTCTACTAAAGGCGGGGCTTGCAGAGGTGGAGCTCCCTGGGGCTGTTCAGAGATATTGAGACCTCTGATGAAGAAGCGAGTGCTTTGAAACGCGTAAGGTCGAAAATAAAGCAAAGAATAATTTCCAAAGAGAAGTGTGGCGTGGTCTTGTCCCCTAAACGAACACCGATGGTAACATTGTGGCAGGTGAGACCGGCTGGTGGAAGATGCTGTGAGTGCGCCCCCAAAAGCTTGGGTGTTTGGTGGACAATATATATATATATATATATATATATATATATATATATATATATATATACACCAATAATAGACTATTTAAAGCAACTGAACCAATAACAAATTGGAGTTTATTACCAAAGGAAGGCTAAATTGACAAGAGAAAATCATTTGTTTCTGCCTCACAGATTGCATGTAGCAATTACTTTACACAGAGTAACAACTGTCCTAGTAGCCATAAGATATATTAAGTGCGATTTTACCACATTGCACAAATTTAACCCTTTCATCCTGGTTTTGGATAAAACAAGTACACATGAAAAATACCATGGCATAAACCTTGCATGCAGATACGCAGTGTATACTCAGTAACTATTTTGAGGATGGGGAGGGACATCTTGGGGCATATTACCAACAACTAGCGATAGTTTTTGTCTCTAACTTGTTTAGAGACAAAAATTATCGCCGCAAATCGGCGATTTTTATCGCAGATAAACCTTGCTATTAGCAAGGTTTATCGCAAATGCGATAAAAAACGGCCGCAATGCATGAATATTGCTGAAAAGTCAGCGATATTCATGCAATATCGAGCAAATGCTCTTAGCCATGTTATCCACCTCCCATTGGATAACATGGCTAAGAACTTCTCAGGGCAGGTGTTAGCTTTTGGAGATATTCGCGCTTAGAGCGAATATCTCCAAAAGTTGGTAATAGGAGATAGCGATGTTAGCGACTGTTTCCAGTCGCTAACATCTTGGCACGCCCACTTTGCATGTCATTAGTGATAAATATCACTGACATGCAAAGCGGGCCCAAGATGGTCGCTATCTCCTATTAGCTGTCACTAACTGGTGTTAGCGACAGCTTGGTAATAGGGAGATAATTTTATCTCCGCTTTCTTGGCTTTTAAAGCCAAAAAGCGGAGATAAACCCCCTTGATAATATGCCCCCTTGACTCTTGCTTTTGTGACCTGATGTTAACCCAATCAGCCATTTTTGGGAAATTTGTGTTTTTATGAGGTGCTTGGGTTGAACTCAAAAGGGTGAAACGTTAGGTATATCTAGATGGTTGGTCCAGCAGTACCAAAAATTTTAAAAAATAGAGCCTTCTGAATGATCGAGGGAGCTTTTTCTCCAGTTGCCCATTTCAATGCTGCTGTGCCAGTCCTGGTCCCATGGCACCAAATTATCTGATTGGCTGGCCACAACTGAAAAGAATATGTTGCAGCTACCAATAGCGTACTCAGGGACTCCGCCCCCATCCCAATGTCCTGAAAAATATTTTTTTAAGTGAATAATGGGGCAGGGTAGGGCACCCTGACCACCAGTCATTTGTGGGGGGACACAAGGGACCCCTCAGAGGATAAACTTAAAAAATGATCTGCACTGCCAATAACTAGATACTTATGTGGAACCTAGTGCGGCCCTCCTGTGAGATACTGCTGTACTACCACAGGAGCCCCTGCACAAGTGCCGACCCCATGAAACCGTGGTAGTGGGCAAGCTTCCCCTGAAGAAGCATGCACTATACAAAGGTACAATGGGGTGGAAGCTTATGTGGCATATACAACGTCATTTGGAATCAGATTTCAACTGTTCATTCAGGAATCAGCATGTGCAAGGAGGAATAAAAGGAAAAATCAGGAGGGACTCACAAAAAGGACAATTTCTGTTCATCAAAGTTGCACTCACATCTGCTCCACTAGTACTGATGACCAATCAGACTCAAATCTACTCCAGCAAAACCTTGGAGTAATTCAGACAAGTCTTTTGCTGGGAACTGAATAGAAGGGAATAGGATCGACAGCATCTATGGAGAAATAAAAAAAGGAAAAAAAGTTTCAGCTATTAAAAATATCCATTGTTCAGCAATTCTATTTTCTTACATTTGTTATGAAAATTGAGGCATATACATGTAGATTTATTTTGAATTCGTACAAAACCCATGCAGCAACAAGCTAGATATCACACCTGCTAATGCAAGAAGTGGGGAATCAACAGTCATGATACCATCTCAATCATCACCTGGTGAAAATTGCTGAGACATCAACCAATGACGAACAGTCTGTTCACATAAGACAGCAAGCTACAGACCGAACAGTATTTTCTCCATGCCGGTGAACATCTTTGGCACCTTGACTCTCATTTTAAGAAACAATTACTTGAAGAGGAAAAAAAGGATGTATAGGCAGAGGATCATCATCTTTGTTGTGTCTAGGGAAACACACGTATTAGATACTGCTTCTCATCAGATTTGCTCTTTGACATGGTTTCAGAGCCTGTAGCTGCCCCCATCCATGCACGTCAAAATATTGGCTGCACTCTATTTCCTAGCTGCATGATCTTTCCAGGGAGTCAATGGAGACACTGGAAGCCAGTCATGGTGCTTGTGACAAGTAATCAGCTGCATCAGCAGCCGAGTATACCAGTTTACCTTAATTTTTTTTTTGTTTGAATATCTTTTATTGCATTTCGGTTTTTACCAGCTTACCTTCATGCTACAGTCACTGGTGAAAAAGGCAACAGAAGACAATGGACTTCCATTCTATTGCCTTCTTTCCTGTAGTAAGATGTGCCATTGGTTGCACACACGTGGCTTTTCAGTCCCTTCACTTCAGGAAACTCAATTTCTGCAACACAAACCGCTGGCACTCAAGGGCCAAACAGTCTGCGATGTAAGGAACTTCTTCACTGTATGGTATTCTGCTATTCCTGGGTGCACATGACACAGTTATATTTTCCAACAGCCTACTCTTGTCAAGTGGTTGCTGGCAATGTCAGCGATGCATGGCTAGTAGGTACGTTTAACTAACCCACACTGGCAGTCTACAGATGTGTATATCTGAGGAATTGTTTCACACAGTTATTCATTCATAACTTAACCTCATTGTAATATACACCTAAGTGACAGACATTGATTGCATGCATGAATAGAATGTGTGCTACATTCTTAAGGTTTCCACAAGAAAACAAATATCATATGTCTTTGCTGCAGGCAATGCTGTATATGCCCTTTCTCTTCATTTCCTCAACTCCTTCCGACATCCAACCACACAACCTAAGCAGAGAAACAACAGGGCACACACATGTACATGAGCCATGATTGAATATACTTTTGTCATACAAGTAATAGTGTGTAATATCATTGTAGCCTGTTGCATATTGCACAGCATCAACATGGGATGGAGCATCGATACAGATCTGACCCCTGAACTATGGCCCATCCAGGTTCTCATGGTGGAACGGTAAACATCCATCACAACGCGGTCAAAACAACGCGGTGCTATTACGACGCATCTTTTACAACGCAAGTCGTTACCACGACTTGCGCTGGAGAGCGCTCTAGACTAAGGAATAGTAGATTTACTATTCCAACACCTTCCCTACTGTACGTAGGCTGGAGTTGGAATAGTAAATCTTACTATTCCTACGTCCAGCACCCTACGTGGTAACGACTTGCGTTGTAAAAGATGCTTTGTGATGTACCGCGATCATTTTGTGTCATAATTTTTTATTGATCGCGTTGTAACATCATACAACCGGTGGAACGCACTACAGAGGTCAAAGTCTGAAGGTGCTAGACTGACTAATGATCTCGCGTTTCACCTGACCTGCTAGTTTAGTTGCTGTGTCATTAGTAACATAGTTGAGTCAATGATGAATTGTGTCCTACTAAGCCATCCATGGTAGGCTTCCTAAGACACCTCTGTTGCACCACCATGATGTCCCTACCAAACCTGCAATTTTATACGTAATGTGTTTCCACAAATATATGACTCATTCATTTATCAACACATTTCAGCTTTCAACTACATCCATCTTTCGCCCACACTTGAAACTTCCACTCACAGAAATACACCCAACATGTATTATAAAGAAAATGACACATCACACATGTAGAAGTACATCCAAACATCTTAATACACATCTGTCTATGTCAATTACCAAAACAAATTCTTCAGAATGCATTTTGCTGACAGGCACCACTTTGTTGTCATTTAGAATCCATAAATGTTTTCCTCTTAACTTTGATTAATGTATTGCTTCTTCCACTTATGTGTCCGATCTCTCAACCTCCACTCTTTTATGGGGAGAACTCCATAGCATAGAACTATACAGCTGAGGTGGAGTTGTTCACCAACTGCAACAAACTAAAAGTGATGAACAGGAGCAGGAAGTAGGTTGTTTCTCAGCCATCCAATGACCACCACACAATTCCTCTGCCACCTTCCAAGGTGGTTCTCTAAACAGTGGTTCTGCAAGAAGGATTTGAAGTCCACATCCCTAACTATTAGTGGAAAGTTAGTATCCAATCACCCGAAAATTCCTACACCAATTTCGACCTTCGATTCCTAAAACTAATGATTTTTCTCCCAAAGAGAATTACTTGTGGCAGCAAATCTCAGAGAGGCTGTCTAGCAGGAACCAATGCAGCAATGTAGAGGAAGGGTCCTGGATCAAAACTCCTTCTACACAACAAGCCATTCTTCTAATGACATTTCCCAGCCCTTATGGGAATAAAGAGAATATCCACATGTCCCCACCAAATACTAACCAGGCATTTGCTGAGTTGGTGGATATGTGAAGGCTGGTTGAAGAGACAGGAAAATCAACACCTAAGGTGTACAATTAACAGAATATACTGGGCCTCTTCCCCTTACCCTGTCAGATTATTATCCTTAATATAATTATTAATGGGTCTTCCTAGGAGAGACCAAAGGTTCATCATATAGGACATGCAAATGTAGTTCTCTGCTTTGTCAGCACAGCTATGAAACAGACTTATTGCTAACAATATACAAAGAGCGGGCTTTTGGTCTGTCCATTTCAACCATTGCTTCCACAATTTTGTTCACCAATTGGCCCAGAACTTGGGCAATCACATCTTTGCTCATCCTAGTTGAGGACTATTTTCTCACTTAATGCTGGTGGTTGTTTGGGGTTTGCCTTTCTCTTCCACATTAGTGCTTGCATTGAACTGCATGAGAGGCAATTTTAGAACTATTGGTCCCTCTGCATCCTCCTGCTGGTTCCAACCAGTGTGTCTTATTCTAATGTGCTAGCACTGCATCAGTTAGCACATTAAACCCATGTTATGATTCACAATGTACCCCAATATAGGCCTGGGTAGTCACCTAAACTTTCATCTACATTTAACTACATTTACCCTGCCATTGTACTACTTACCAGGTATGGTGCTGACCTTTTACCTAGTTAGGTGCTGAATAAATGTTGTTTGGTTTTTTCTGAAAACTAGCCTCATTTAATACGCATGAGGATTCTCAGAATCACAGCAGGATTACCATTTTCTGCATAATAACTATGTATAAGGGTCATCCCTATTGTCTTCCTAGGCTGACATGACACAGCAAGGTAGAACCCCTGAGGGTACCTCTTGGGTATATAAACACCATACCTTTACTGGGGCGGGCAGTGGAGAAAGAATTCCATGCAATCACGCTGACACGAGACGCTGAGGTCCCTGCGCGCGGATACTACAGCAAGCAGTGGTCTGACATCCCTCGTGGGGTGTCCATCTCGAGGCCAAAGACGCAGACTTCATTTTCTTACTTAAGGTAATGGGGTTGGGTTTATCCTAGGGGGATTCCTGGCTAAAAACCTATATACATGCTAGGTACATTTAGGTACATCTAGTTAGGGTTAGCATCATATGAGTACGTATTATTACTGTCAGGTATTTATATGCCTGCATATATCCATTGTTTTAGCACAATGGTAGAATTCTACCATCTATTTACTCTATTAGTGCTTATAACTGTATACATTTGTTTCTGTCTTGTGGTTGTTGTAGCACACGTATTTTACATTAGAATGACGCTGGGTCAATAAATGCTTATTGAAAACGTCCCCATCCTTTACTCTGTGTATCTCTCTGAGACAAAATGAGCACGAGTGGCTGAGAAAAAAGTACTGTACTGTTTTCACAATCCCTGAGGGGACAGGGTTGTAATGTTCGATAGTTGCCAGAAACTATTCTCTCCTTGGGAAGAGGGGTTCCTAGTGGCACTGTGAGCTAGCTGGTATACAGGTGAACATATCCGGTAGGGGTGTCTGGAATCAGTCTGGATACCAATCCCGCAGTTTATGTTGTCTAAACACCCAGATCCCATTTAGATTTATAGGAACTACACGACACCCAGACCTACTAGCTTTGTGAATGCTTGTTTAATCACATCTCATCTGCTGGACGGAAATTGGAATTCACATTAATCTATGACAAAAAAAGGGCAAAATGCTTTGTCACAGATCTCATTAGTGGTAAGAGACATCACAAATCTGCCTTTTAATTGGCTGTATGTCATAAAGTCAGCTTTTAAAATGTCAACAACTTTAAAGTCAAGTTGAAATTGTCAAAGTAATAATGTTGCATACTTCTGAGAATTTCATAAATGTTGCCTTGCAAAGGTCTTTTACATACATTCTTCAATTAAGCTAGCTGCACCCTAAAAACCATTTGCTACCCCTTAATACTTCCCATCCTTAAACCCTTTAAATGTCCACACCCCTTAATGCTAACCTTTTCTAAATCCTAAAAACCCTTATTAACTCTTAATTGTACCATCCTCTGAACCCTAAAAGTCCTAACTTCTTATTTACACTACCAATCCCTGAAACTTACCAAACCATTATTACCTGTTAATGCTACCATTTGCTGAACCCTAAACGCCACTTACCACACCATTACACATCTGTTTCTGAACCCTAAAACTCTCCTACTAACCCTCACTGCTCATGTTGCCCAAACTCTGAAATTCTTACTAACCCTCAACCCGCTTCCTGAAACCTAGAAAGACCTTAAAGCCTTTTAATCCTATTATGCCTTGATCCTGAAAACCATTACTATCCCTTAAGGCTACCCCTCCCAGAACTTAAACAAAAAAAAATCCTCATTGCAACATTGTTCTAAACCCAAAAAACATTACTATAGCCTTATAGCCCGCCGTTACAGGCTATACCGGCTATTAAAGGCCTGCTGCAGCGTTAAAGGTCCGAGCCGAAGGCGAGGGACTTCAACAAGGTAGCGGGACTTTAGTAGCCGGTATAGTCCAGCTACGAAGGGCTATAAGGCTATTAGAACATTCTGCCACTAGAGGGCAGAATTCTCTAACAAATTAAACAAAGGCTTTAGGGAGTGCAAGGTGATTGAAATTCCCTCAGGCTCCCTGAAGCCTTTGAGCTGTGAACAAAGAAGCATTGGAATGTTGGAGCTCCGGGCTTCTACCAGCCATTATAAGCCCGGAGCTACTCCATTGTATTCACTGGAGCTTCCAACATTCCAATGTTCTAATACTCCTTAACACTACCCTTCCCTGAAACATAAAATCCACTAACCATCTCTTAACGCTACCAATCCTTGAACCCAATCGACTCTTTACTAACTTTTTTATGCTACTCTTCCCGGAATACTGAAACCCTCTACTCCTTCCCCACCTCACTGTATATGTGCGCCCTACGTTTGAAGGAGGAGACCCTCTTGCATCTGCTCCCAGTGCAATTACATTTGCCATATTAGGCGCAACATTTTGTATTCTTTTTGCAGCAACAACTTTTTTTCATTCCATTTTCACAGTAGATATAAAGGGGCAGATTTACAAGCCCCGTGCGCCACTTTTGTGCCGCTGTGTCGTCACTTCTGTGATGCAGCGGCAGCGTAAAGCTATCACCATGTTGCGATGGATTTACAACGTGACGCATTAATGGCGATGCGTCACGTTGTAAAGCCCTGCGCCACATGAAACCTGCGTGAGGTTTCATATGGGCGTTCCCGCGCAGGGTGAGCCGACGGTAATCCACGTTTACAACGAATCTTTTTTTCCGCGGACTTTGAATCCGCATACCATTACTCCGTGAGGTCTTTGACCCCGCATACCATCACTCGGAATTTTTTCACAACGCGTGTGCATTTACCACGCATGCCTTTACAACGAATTACGTTGTAAAGGCATGTATGGTAAATGCACATGCGTTGTGAAAAAAACAGACTTCATGAAGAAGGAACCAGGAGGAGAGAGGAAGCACGACGGGAGAGAGGTAAGGGGGTTTTGGTAAATTTTGTAGGGGTGGGGGGGTCGTGCTGGGGTAGTGATTGTGTAGTGTAGGGTTGTGTTTGTGTAGTGTAGTGTTGTGGTGGTTGTGTAGTGTAGGGTCGGGCTGGGGGTAGTGTTATAGGGTTTAGGGTAGTGTTGTGGTGATTGTGTAGTGTAGGGTGTAGGGTTTTGTAGGGTAGTATAGTGTTTTAGGGTTTAAGGTAGTGTCGGGGGTCGTGCAGGGTAGTGTTTTAGGGTTAAGGGAATTGTTGTAGTGATTGTGTAATGAAGGGTTGTGTTGGGGGTAGTGTGTTAGGGTTTTGGGTAGTGTTGTAGTGTATTGTAGGGTAGTGTTTTAGGGTTTAGGGTAGTGTTGTGGTGTTTGTGTAGTGTAGGGACGTGCTGGGGGTAGTGTTTTAGGGTTTAGGGTAGTGTTGTGGTGTTTGTGTAGTGTTGGGTAGTGTTTTGGGGTTTAGGGTAGTGTTGTGGTGTTTGTGTAGTGTAGGGTTGTGCTTGGGGTTGTGTTTTAGGGTTTAGGGTAGTGTTGTGGTGTTTTTGTAGTGTAGGGTTGTGCTTGGGGTTGTGTTTTAGGGTTTAGGGTAGTGTTTCGGTGTTTGTGTAGTGTAGTGTCGTGCTTGGGATAGTGGTTTAGGGTTTAGGGTAGTGTTGTGGTGTTTGTGTAGTGTAGGGTCATGCTGGGGTAGTGTTTTAGTGTTCAGGGTAGTGTTGTGGTGTTTGTGTAGTGTAGGGTCATGCTGGGGGTAGTGTTTTAGGGTTTAGGGTAGTGTTGCAGTGTTTGTGTAGTGTAGGGTAGTGTTTTAGGGTTTAGGGTAGTTGTGGTGTTTGTGTAGTGTAGGGTCATGCTGGGGTAGTGTTTTATGGTTTAGAGTAGTGTTGTGGTGTTTTTGTAGTGTAGGGTCATGCTGGGGGTAGTGTTTTAGGGTTTAGGGTAGTGTTGTAGTGTTTGTGTAGTGTAGGGTCATGCTTGGGTAGTGTTTTAGGGTTTAGGGTAGTGTTGTAGTGTGTGTGTAGTATAGGGTATTGTTTTAGGGTTGAGGGTACTGTTTGTATAGTGTAGGGTAGTGATGTGGTGTTTGTGTAGTCTAGGGTCGTGCAGGGGTAGTGTATTAAGGTAGTGTTGTAGTGTTTGTGTAGGTAAGAAAAGTGGTTTATGGTAGTGTTGGGGGGTCATGCTGGGTAGTGTAAATGTAGGAAAAGGACTAGGTGTCGAGGGTGGGCTGTGCAGGGTTGCTACATTAGGGTGTAGGGTAGGGTATAGGGTATAGTAGGGGAGGGTACTCTCACTTACCTTTAAAACTTTTACAATGAGTATAACTTTAACATGCATGCCTTTGCGTTGTAATGGCATGCGTGGTAAAGGCATAGTCAGTGTAAAAGTTTGCCTTGTGATAATTTGCGGGGTGATTGTACTTGTGGTATAATAATTGCGGAGTCTGGTATGTGTGGTAATTGTTTGCGAGAAAACGTCACATATTCGCGTTCCAGCTCAGAAACACCTCGGAAAAGTGCCTGAATGAAATCTACAAGATTTCACTCAGTCACTTTTCTGACGCCGCTGCTTCAAAACCTTGTGCCTGCTTGAAGCAGGCGTAAGGCTTGACGCACCACGTTGTGTATGGGCAGGGGCCACAAGCATTGCTGTAGTTGCGTCGCGCTTGCGACACAACTCCAGCAATGTGCCACCCTTCCGACGGGAGATGCGTCACGCATCTGTTTATCCTTGCGCCATGATGCGCCGCATTGTAAATGCGGCACATATGTGGTGGCGCAAGGGGTAAACTTGCATGACACATCTTATCTGGCGCATCTCATACACCAGTCGTCATAAATCTGCCCCAAAGAATGTTGACACAATTCTTTTAGTCTACATTTTCTACGATATTTTTACTGCAAACCTTTTAATTAAGTCTTCTCGGGTAGAACTGCACATCTCTATGCAAAATAAATCGCACTGGCTGCCACCATCATTGAGAGAATAGTTGTAACAAACAAATACCTTATAGTTCTAAGGCAGATTTTTGTAGTTCAGCTGCCAGTCTTGCAGTAAGATCATGTGATATTTAACATTTGCCGAGGTGTTGTATTACTTATCCATGCCACAACTGACACATTGTTGACCAGAATGCCTGCCCTTTGGTTAGCTTATATAGAATCAGTTGTAAATATGTGGTGCCTTCCATGCCAACTGCCAGACCTTTAAAGACGTGGCAGACTTGGTGTTTTTAAAACAGGGCACACCTTTCTGAGTCTTGTTGAACAGCTCTCAGCGAGAATATCGTAAAAAAAACAAAAATAAGTAAGGTGTCTAAAAACAAAAAGAAAACAAACATTGGTAAAGGCAATAGGTCTTGTGTTTGCCACCAGCCTTGACTTTGGCAGCGTTTGTTTTGTTTTAACAATGTTTTTCCAAAGCTTTATTGTTGAGGAAGCTGCAGTGCCCTCGTCAGTCAAAAAAATGGCCGAAAAAAAACACTTTGTGGGCCTTAAAAACCACACAATGCAATTGTAGACTTTGGCAGTGAAGCGAATCACTTTGTATGGATGTGCTCCTTGTGAAAGGGCAGAATACTGCTGAACTTTTCCCTGGGATGAGCGCTTGACTCAGGGTACTGAAGACTGAGCCCACTCTAGAGCAGAGGCACCTTTCACCGCAGTGAGAATGGCTTCCAGCTGGAGCCAAGGGCTACTGAATCTCCACCTGTCTTTTTTTTTTAAACAAAATGCAGTTTTTGCACTCTATGAAGTTTGCCAAGTCAAAATTGTTAGCATGTGAGTCACCCACCTTTGGGACCTCGCACCCGTGGGTTGGTCCCGGGTAATGGAGAAGATTTGACCTACAGAGTAGTGCGCCTTGCCAAGATATGAAAACTGGCTACCACCACCATGCCTTCCAAACTAGAGATAGAGGGGCGGAAAGAGAAATTGTAAGATTTCATGAAACAGGCCACGTAGAAGCAAGAAACCAAAGAAAACGAAAGAAAACTGTCATTCAGTTCAGTAAAAGTCTGCCACCCGCCAGCACTTAACCTACTGTGGTATCCTGGAGCAGGGCTTTACAACGTGGCACATCTCCCTAGATGGGCTTGTAAATTGGCTGCATTGTTTATGCCGCCTCTGCATCACAAAAGTGACGCAACAGCGGTGCAAAAGTGTCGCAGGGGTCTTGTAAATCTGCCCCTATGTCTTTCGTGGCAAGGTATGTGACATATAGCCATGTTTAACACCAGCAAAATGACTAGGCCCAGATATAATTTGCAGGAAAAAGATACAGAACTATTTAGTGTTGACACATGCAGGTCATCCACCAAAATTTGGCAGCTAGCTCTTTGCCCTATTTAAGTGCTTTCATGGAAAATCATTAGATTGGACTGTCAAACTCTAGATAATCACCTTAACTCTTGATTATGAGCGCCCAGAGTCGGATGTGATAATTATCATATCCAATCAGATCTGCCACCGATGTTTTCGCTGTTTTTCGGATGCAATATTTATCGCCTATTTCAAATTGTGCCCTAAAAAACTAACATGCAAATTTCTCATAATTCTGATACCAACAGTAACAGCTATTACTACACTTATTAGAATTTACTAGGGCACTCTTAATTGAAGCCTTAGGGGCCTAATACGATGTCGGATGGACTTACATCCACCAAGCACGTCTCGGAAACGGAACGACTGACCTCCGGTTGGCGGTCCCGACCACCTCATCATGATGCGAGCAAACACTGTTCGGTCACATACTCCCATTCCTCTATGGGAGCTCATGTTACAGCCTTAACACAAGCTTCCATAGAGGAATGGGAGTCTGCCTTCTCCCTGCTCCATGTGACAGGCATCTCAGGGTGCCTGTGTATAACAAGGGAGAGAGTAAGGGAGATTACACAGGTTATGTGTGGTGGGAACTCCTGGTCCCCGGAATTAATGGTATCAACAATGGAGGAGTACCCCCTAGGAGAAGAAACAGAAAAAAGAGTCTTTTCTGTGTCTAGAGCGTGAAGCTCAGGTTAGCACAGTGTGCCCCACCCCTAACAGGACAAGACATGTCCTTGAAGAAGACCCCTCACTCACCAACCTAGTTGGTGACATGCTTCATCATCGGGGTCCCACCCCATAGGCCGAATGCCCATAGGGTGTGCTGCGACACCTGATTACAGTGGAGCGGGTTCTTTTGTTTATATGTGCAAAGTGTTAAAATAATCAGTGTTTTAAAAGAGGGCCAAATCTACTCACAACAAGACTTTATTCTTGAGTGTTTGGACCCTCGTAAAATCCAGTGTGGCACCTGTGCCTCATTAGGAAGGCTTCGGTGTCTAAAGAAGTGTACTAAATATTAAAAATAGCGTAGTGTGCTATGTGATAAATGGAAATTAGGTCTACATGTTTCAACCATTAACAAATTATAGGTTTTCGTCAGGACCGTGGTGATTGGACGGGGTGGTCCGCACACGCTAAGGTGCGTCCTGCCCTCGTTCAATTAAAGACCATAAATCGTGGTCTAGTGTAAAAAGGTGTTTTCACTGGATCAGGAGAAAAACATTAGAAGCGGTAACTGTCGCTTCATGGGCATGAGGGTATCCAAGACGCCAAGTTTCCGTCACTTGCGGCTTCTGCTCGTCAGGAAATGAAACCTACTTGGTCATTCCTCAATGCCCCGTGGAGTCAGACTCCAAGTGACGGAAACTTGCCGTCTTGGATACCCTCATGCCCATGAAGCGACAGTTACCGCTTCTAATGTTTTTCTCCTGATCCAGGGAAAACACCTTTTTACACTAGACCACGATTTATGGTCTTTAATTGAACGAGGGCAGGACGCACCTTAGCGTGTGCGGACCACCCCGTCCAATCACCACGGTCCTGACGAAAACCTATAATTTGTTAATGGTTGAAACATGTAGACCTAATTTCCATTCATCACATAGCACACTACGCTATTTTTAATATTTAGTACACTTCTTTAGACACCGAAGCCTTCCTAATGAGGCACAGGTGCCACACTGGATTTTACGAGGGTCCAAATACTCAAGA
Source organism: Lissotriton helveticus (assembly GCF_964261635.1). Taxonomy (NCBI): domain Eukaryota; kingdom Metazoa; phylum Chordata; class Amphibia; order Caudata; family Salamandridae; genus Lissotriton; species Lissotriton helveticus. The sequence continues at coordinate 1,759,707,852 of NC_136061.1, forward strand.
ATAAAGTCTTGTTGTGAGTAGATTTGGCCCTCTTTTAAAACACTGATTATTTTAACACTTTGCGCATATAAACAAAAGAACCCGCTCCACTGTAATCAGGTGTCGCAGCACACCCTATGGGCATTCGGCCTATGGGGTGGGACCCCGATGATGAAGCATGTCACCAACTAGGTTGGTGAGTGAGGGGTCTTCTTCAAGGACATGTCTTGTCCTGTTAGGGGTTGGGGCACACTGTGCTAACCTGAGCTTCACGCTCTAGACACAGAAAAGACTCTTTTTTCGGTTTCTTCTCCTAGGGGGCACTCCTCCATTGTTGATACCATCTCAGGGTGCCTGCCACACAATGCAGGGCTAAACAGGGGGAACCATAGGTGCCCGCATCAGCCCAAAACTGGAGGCCGCAGAGGCAAGGGGGCCCTGCTCGGGGCCCCCATACTCGCTCCCCAACAGGCACTCTATGTCGGAAAGCCTGACATGGAAAGCCTGCAGGAGACAGAGTATCGAAATCCCAAGGGCAGAGAGGCAGCCCTTAGGAATTACAGGCCAGCCTCTGACTGGCTGATGGGCTCCTTGAACCCATCGGAAGCCAGCCAGAATCACTTAGATGCAGCACGGAAAGGTTCTTACCAATGGTCGGAGCCTTTCCAGGTCACATCGTAATTGGCGCTTAAGTGTTCTTTTCTTGTCAATGGTATAGTACATAGAAAGGCTTTGCAGAAGCTAAACTTGCAGGGAGCTATTCAACATACGTGCTGATGTATGTTGATGAGATGACATAGAATTATCTTCTTGAGTGATGAAAATCGTCTTGCAATGTGGAAAAACATATCCTCTGGTAATGGTACTCAAAGAAACATTTTCAAAGGGTAAAAATCAAGAACTTTATAAAACTTTGCACTACTGACTTCACCGAATAATGTTGGAGTGGCAGCTATGTCTTTTCTTTTTAGACTAAGCGCCTTATTACGAGTACAGCAGTCCATAGGATCACCACATAGGCCCGCTCACAAGATTACAAGTGTGGCGGTCGGACTGCCTCAGGACCACTGTGTCTGCCAAAGATCCAGGATTCCAGGAGGTTGTGCAACAGTCAGGAGCAGGAATATGCTGTCAGTGTGCTGCAGCACTACCGAGCATATTCTGAGTTACCTGTCCACTGTCTTTTTAATGGCAGTGAGCTTGCAATGGAAAGGGTGGAGGATAGGCAACTAAGGGAGCCTTAAGAGGGCCCGTGCCACTTTTAGGCCTGAGGTGCATGTAGGTCGGCACATGTGGTGCCCCCCTGGAATTGCACCCCTGTTCCTGCACAGTGAGGCACTCATGCCACACAGTGCAAGAATGTGCTGCAGGTGCTGTCATGGCAGCGGGCTGCATGTTAGGATCTCCTTTGAGCCTTACAGCAGACCGACGTAAGATTACCGCAGCACCAACTTCCCCCCCAGCAATGGGGCACCACAGGCGGGCGCACCACAGCTTTGGTGGTCATCCTGGGGAAGGTGCCGCCAAACTCGTAAATGGGGCCCTAAATCAAATGGAGAAACTTCTGACATATTAAGTCTAGACCTGGACTCCTGAAGTTGGTGCTGGACTCTTTGCTCAGGGCATGCCCAAAGCTGACCGGAGGCTGCTGGTGCTGGCTGCTGAAGTCGATGCCCCATGCGCTCTAAAAGCTCCCTCGTGGGGCGGAATTGGGACCGGAGCTGGGGCAAGGAGGGAACCCCACTGCGACATGGAGAACCCTGTGGCGGAACAAGAGACTGCAGTTTGGAGACCGGGCGGCAGAGATGACTGTCCCAGCTGAGCCCAGGTGAGCATGACGGGGCGCAGTGGGTCTCTACCAGCTACCTGCCCAACTTTCTTTTGTGAACTGCCATATTGGAGAGCAACGCTTGAGGCTTGGGTGATCTCCGGGACCACATGCCGAATCGGTGCTTACTGAGGTGGAGAGGCCTCTGCGGAACACTCGGTGGCGGTCCCGCTGTACCAGCCACAACACATGTGACATTCTCACCTGCTTAATCTTAGCATTGATTCTAACCTGTGATGTCACCCTCCTTTTTGAGCCAGAGAATGAGGAGGCTGACTTGGCGAAGGGTGACTGACCAGGGTGGTGGCCGGTAGACACCTTAAGGGCCCCGCGGTTCCTGTGTGTCCTGCTTTGAGATGCCTATTTACTAACCCTGGGGAGGTAACTCCGCTTTGCCAGCTGAGTTTTCAGAGATTTGCCAACTCAGCGCTCCGTGGCAAACGTGGAGTAGGTAAAAAAAACTCCGCCTCTGTGGTGGAGCAGTGTTAGCCGCCTCCAAAGTCTATAAAAATGTGAAAGAAGGCACTTACCTTGTGCCTGATGCCTCCCCTGCCTGACTGCTCTCCGTCCTGCTCCTCGGTCCTCACGTGCCCTTCTGTAATTAAAAAAGCACTACGTTGTACATCTGATGAGCATGCCACAGGGCCAGAGCCATTCCAGGTTAGGGGCCACACACTGCAGCTGTATCAAGATCTCTCTACCATAACGCTCCAGAAGAGATGGGATTTCCGCCTAGTGACTGTATTTTTGTGAGTAAACAAATTCACATACTCAAGGGGACATTCGTTTTGCATTATTTTCAACCAGAAAGCTTCAACAAATTTGTTCTCTCTGCTCGGTTTGTGAGCTCTAACAAATAAAGACCACCGGAGGGGCCCCATCGAATTGTGACCCAAGAAGCAGAGGTCTAGTATTAGAAATAGGGGTCTCTAGTTGGCAATGGTTTGCATCGTTGTCCATGTAGGGACCCTTCTTCCCAGTCAGGGTAAGGGGGATACAATTCTAAAATACCCCCTGCTCACCCACTTGGTAGCTAGGCACGAGCAGACAGGCTTATCTCAGTGGCAGTGTGTAAAGCATTTGTGCACACATACAGTGAAAACACTACAAATGGGCACCACACTTAATTTAGAAAAATAAGTCATCTTTATCTAAACCAAACAAGACCAAAACAACAAAAATCCACAATACAGTAATCAAAATGAACGTTTTAGAAGGTGAAAACAGTTCTGTCCATAGCAAATTATAGATGTAACACTTTTAACACAAAGTTCTATGGATGCCTTAAATTCACAAACAAAAACAGCCGCATGGAGTGTGATGTATCAGTTCCTTACACACAGGGAAGGTGATGTGTAGGTTCCTTAGTCTAGGGGAGGTGATGTGTCTGTTCCTCACTGCCACGCTGGGGAGGTGAGGCTTAGGTTCCGTACTGAAGGGGAGGTGATGCGTTGGTTTCTTACTGTGTGGGAAGGTGATGCATTGGTTAATCACTGCGGCCCCGGTGTCCTTGTAGATTTGGCGCTCCGGTGCGATGCGTGGGGATTGGGTATGCATCAGTTCTTGATGTGGTGACGGCAACAACAGCGCTGCATTGGTCTCTCGAGTCACGGTCCCCCGATGCGTTGGTTCTTGCAGCCACACAGCAGGGTCTGCATCGCAATTGGTGCAGTGATCTCAGACTTCATAGATCGGTGCACTTGAGGCGGTGTGTGACAATTTCTCCACCAGCGGGCAGGTGCTGCGTCAGTTTCTTCAGCGTCACAATGGTGATGCATGGAAATTCTTTCCGCACAGCAGCGATGCGTCCGAAACAAGAGCGGATGCGTCACGCTTCTTGTAGTTACATGTCTTTTCCAGCTAACAACAGCAGGAACAACCTCCAGAGGCCCAACTCAGCAACAGGCACCTCTTGGCAGGTCAGAACTCTCAGCAAGGAAGTTCAGGGGAGATGGTGGTGAAGTCTCTGTGTCCCTGAGACTTCAGAACAGGAGGCAAGCTCTACTTCAAGCTCTTGGAGATCTTCCTCAAGCTGGGGGACACATTACACAGCAACGTCCTTGTCCTTTCTGTGGCAGAAACAGCCACTGCAGGCTAACCCCAGACAGAAAACAGCAAAGGGGCAGTACTTCTCCTCCAGTTTTTCCAGCTCTTCTCCTTGGCGAAGGTTTGTCTTGAATTCCAGAAATGATCTAAAGTTCTGAGGTATGGGCCCCAATATCTATACAGCATTTTCCTTTGTTCTCTGGTGGCAAAGAGGCTCTGTACTCAGTCAAAACCAATTCTGTCCTCTTTGATTCAGCTTCCCGGAAGGAGGTGGAGACAGCATTGTGTAACCGTGTGTATAATATATTGACATTCATAACAAGCAAATGGGGAAGAAAGGTACAAAAAAGGACCTACAAATTTATTAAAAAACTCTATTCTTTTTAATGGTATTTCTTTTAAAATCATAGATTGTATGTATCAAAATTGCATAAACAATAACAAAATAAACAATTATTACATTACTAAAAGATTAGCCATTCAATATTAAAAATAGGGGAGGGGGTGGCAATCAATACTTCAATCAAGACCAGGCCCATTCAGGTGCAAGGAAATATCCTCCTCCTAATCTAAATCCAGTCCAATTTCTGTTCAGCCCACCCCTGACTCTTCCAAGAAAGGCATGGCACACCTCAACCCCCCCAGTGCCTGTCTGAGAGAATGCACATTCCCAGCCCCTGTCACTCAAAAGTCAGACAGTCAATCCACAAACTAGCAGAAGCACAGAGGGTGGCTCAGCAAGAAAATACCCACTTTCCATAAGTGGTATTTTCAAACACACAATATAAAAATCATTTTTACTAAAAGATGCATTTTTATATTCTGAGTTCAGGCATACTAAACTTTACCTTCCTACCTTGTCCCAATGGAAATTTATATTTATAAGCTGTTATAAATAAACTCCCATTCTATCCTATAGGACAGACAGCTTCTCAATAATGAAAAACGAAATACACTGTATTTCACTATCAGGACATGTCATACACATCAGTAGGTGTCCAACCTTCCACATACACTGCATCCTGCCCACATGGATACCTTGGGCCAACCTCAGGGGTGACTCATATTGACTTACATGCCCTGGGCACACACAGTACATTGTACAAGGGACTTAGTAGTAATTCAAACAAGCCAATCATGAAAACACCAATCCATAATAACAATTTACACAAAGAGCATATGCCCTTTAGCTCTGATTAGCAGTGGTAAAGTGCCCAGAGCAATAAAACCAACAAATCCAGGGACAGTGTGAATGGGCTCAATAATCTAGTGTGTAAAACTGAATTCAATGGTACAGATGCACAGCGAGGTTCACTATATGTTAGTTAAATATTTTTGGGTGCTGCCCCAGTTCCGTCGCGTGTCCCGCGGCGTGAATGTGTAATCAGAAAGGTTGTGAGATCAGTGGGTCACTGATCCCATCCTGTGGCGCACACGCAAATTCCTCTCACATGACAGAGGTTCCAAAAACAGTTTTTGAATGTTAAAGTATGCTTTTATTCAGCAACCTTATTCATGATTAATTTTTCATTTTTATAACGATCTTCATAGTTTATTCCATTTTCAACATTTCAACACTGTCCTTTATGTACATCCAATGCATTTCGGGGCGTATCTGCCCCTTCATCAGGGAAAGGATACTGAAATGAAATCAAATGAGGCGTAATGAGGATGGGGTAAACGGGTGGTGTCATCGTGCTGTGGGGTCTAAGCGTGGTCTGGGAAGGGCAATCGTGTGATGCTATAGGTTCACCTTAAACAATCCTAAACCCGTGAGGAAGGTGGGGGAGGTTATATGCAGTAAGGCTTACGTGTGTCAGGTCTCGAGTACTTCAAGAATCTGAAAACAAGAATTATGTGGGTCATATCATTATGTTTAGCGATGGGGGGTTCATATCAAGGGTCTTGGTAAGCAGTGCGGCTACCGGTATATCTAAAGACTAACCTGGTCAAAAGGTAGTGGTGAGTCATGGGACTTCCGTAGTTCAACGTCGGTCAGGACGGAGGCGTCTGCTGCCGCGTTTGATCGTCTGAGGTTATGGCGGTCACGTGGTAATAGAGAGTGACGAGAGTTAGGCTGTGTGGGAGTTCAGTAGTCTGTTTTCCAGGGGAGTGTGTGTCCATGGAAAAGGGGATATCTGAAGGGATCGTGGGATGGCTAATGTGAATGAGGTTGCACAGAGTGTAATGGGTGGAAAGAATGAGAGGTGGAAAAAATAAAGTGGGTGGAAAAAATAAAATAAAATAAAACAAACAATAAAAGATAAAAATAAGATTAGCTATGAAAATGAAATGGAAAGAACACGTTAATTACACACAGGTGTCACTGTGGCGCCCCAATAGGTAGCATTTACAGGTAACAAGAGAGTTCAATTCTGTCATTGAGCCCAAATGGCTTCTGGGTGGAAAGTCTCTGAATCCAGGTGTTTTCACGTTGAAGGAGGTATTTGGTATTGTCTCTACCTTCAGTTTTCACAATTGTCTCTAGTATGATGAATTTCAGTTGGGAAATGTTATGTTTTTGTTCTAGGAAATGAGTGGCTATTGAAGACTTAGTGTTTTTCAATCGGATGTTGGACTTGTGTTCTGTCAGTCTAGTTTTAATTTTTCGTTCCGTTTTGCCAACGTAGAGTTTTCCACAAGGACATTTCAGAGCGTAGATAAGGTTACTTGAATCGCATGTAGCATTGACTTGTAGTTTTATTGTGTTGCCTCTCATAGGATGGTTGATTGCATTTCCTTTTATGATGCTATTGCAGTTCCCGCAATTTAGACATGGTTTGGTTCCAGTGTATTTGATCGTTGGGGTGTGATTATATTGGACCAGTTCTCCTATATTTCGCGCTCTGGTGAATGCAAATAGAGGAGGTTCCATGAAAATTTGGTTGAAGTCGGGTTCCAAGTTTAACAATGGCCAGTGTTGGTATATTATCCTTTTGAATTTTGAACTGGCTGTTGAATATTTAGAAACTGCCACAATGGGGGTTTGTTGTTTTTTATTGCTTGGTTGCAATAGTTTCGATCTGTCTATCTTCAAAATTTTCTGTGTTGATTCCTCAATGATTTCCAGTGGGTATCCTCTATTGTGGAATTTGCGACCAACTTGTTCAATTCTTTGTGTTGATTTGTAGGGATCGGATGTGATTCTTTTTGCTCGTGCCATTTGAGAAAATGGGAGGTGTTTTTTCAAGTTGAATTCATGAAAACTTGTATAGTGGAGCATGTTGTTCCTATCTGTAGGTTTAGTGAATAAGTCTGTTTCAAATTCTTGTTGGTTAACAGAAACTTTGACATCCAAAAAGTTAACACTAGTTTCCGATATTTCCCAAGTAAGCTGGATACGTTCATCGATTGAATTGAATTCAGTCAATAGGTTTAGTAATTTTTCTTTGGAGTTTTTCCAGACGATAAAAATGTCGTCGATATATCTTGTGAGTAGTAGTAGGTTGTCTGTCCACTCGGTTTTGGAGAAGATGTGAGTTTCTTCGAATTGCTGCATAAAGATGTTGGCGTATACAGGCGCTGCTGAATTGCCCATGGCCATGACAGCTAATTGTAGGTACCATGTGTCTTGGTATTTAAAATAGCTTTGATAAAGGGTAAATAGCATAAGTTCCATCAGGAATGTTTGGAGTTGTGTGTCTATGGTGGACTCTAGTAGAGTTTTTTCAATTGCTTCTATGCCTAGAGAGTGAGGTATGGATGTATATAGTGAACGTACGTCTGCTGTACATAGAATTAGTTTGTCTTCCGGATTGATGTGGAGGTTGTTCAATTTGGAAATGAAGTCGGTGCTGTCTTTGGTGTATGTCCTCATTGATTGTACTGCGGGTTGTAGGTATTTGTCTATCAGTTGTCTAATTGGTTCATGGATGCTTCCGCATGTGGAAACTATAGGTCTCATGGGTGGGTCCATTAGGTTTTTGTGAATTTTGGGTACCATTCTAAGAGTTGGGCTCTTTGGGTTAGATTTGGTTAAGAAGTTCTTTGTTCTGTCATTGATTATCCCCTGTTCATGTGCTTTCTCTAAGATAGTTGTTAACGTTTTCATGAATTCCACTGTGGGATTGTTATTCAATTTCATATATGTGTTCGTGTCTGTGATATGTTCCATGACCTTTGAATCATACATGCTTTGGTCCATAATGACTAGTGCTCCCCCCTTGTCAGCTTTCATGCATCTAATCTGGTCATTTGTTGATATCTTTTTCAAAGTGTCACTATCTTTTTGCGTGATGTTTTTTTTGTGTTTCTTGCCATGCTTGATGTTAAGTAGGTCCTGTTTGACTCTATTTTCAAATAAATCCAATGTTTTGTGGCTGATGGGCGGTTGGAATGTACTATGTGGTCTTAATCCTAGTAGTTGGTCAGGCTCCTGATTGGGTTGTTTGGGTAGAACGTTGTCAAAGAAGTGGCGTAGCCGCAGTTTACGCATAAGTTTGAAAAAGCTTACTTCAAGTTCCAAATTGTCAGTGTGGGTAGTTGGTACGAATGATGTACCTTTTTGTAAAAGTCGTTCTTCATGTTCAGTGAGTTTGTATTTACTGATGTTGATGACCAGTTGGTCTATGTTTGTGTCTTCTTGGGTTTCTTGTCCTTGATGGTTCCCGTTGCACTTCTCGTAATTGGTGGTTCTTTTTCCTTCTCTTTTTCTTTTGTTCTGTCCTCTCCGGGATCGCCTTTTTGTGCCTGGCCCTGTTCTAAAAAAGGACTTGATTCTCTGACTTGACTGGTAGTTGGTTGCTGTGCTTGGTCGGTATCTGTGGTGGTTTTTGTGGGTTGAGTTCTCCTTGATCTCTGAGAATTGTCGCTGCCTGATGCCTGATGATGATGTTTATGTTTGTGAATTGTAGGGTCTGTTCCTTCTCTTCTGGGCATATATTTCGGCCCATGTATATACCTAAAGAACGACTTTTACAAAAAGGTACATCATTCGTACCAACTACCCACACTGACAATTTGGAACTTGAAGTAAGCTTTTTCAAACTTATGCGTAAACTGCGGCTACGCCACTTCTTTGACAACGTTCTACCCAAACAACCCAATCAGGAGCCTGACCAACTACTAGGATTAAGACCACATAGTACATTCCAACCGCCCATCAGCCACAAAACATTGGATTTATTTGAAAATAGAGTCAAACAGGACCTACTTAACATCAAGCATGGCAAGAAACACAAAAAAAACACCACGCAAAAAGATAGTGACACTTTGAAAAAGATATCAACAAATGAGCAGATTAGATGCATGAAAGCTGACAAGGGGGGAGCACTAGTCATTATGGACCAAAGCATGTATGATTCAAAGGTCACGGAACATATCACAGACACGAACACATATATGAAATTGGATAACAATCCCACAGTGGAATTCATGAAAACGTTAACAACTATCTTAGAGAAAGCACATGAACAGGGGATAATCAATGACAGAACAAAGAACTTCTTAACCAAATCTAACCCAAAGAGCCCAACTCTTAGAATGGTACCCAAAATTCACAAAAACCTAATGGACCCACCCATGAGACCTATAGTTTCCACATGCGGAAGCATCCATGAACCAATTGGACAACTGATAGACAAATACCTACAACCCGCAGTACAATCAATGAGGACATACACCAAAGACAGCACCGACTTCATTTCCAAATTGAACAACCTCCACATCAATCCGGAAGACAAACTAATTCTATGTACAGCAGACGTACGTTCACTATATACATCCATACCTCACTCTCTAGGCATAGAAGCAATTGAAAAAACTCTACTAGAGTCCACCATAGACACACAACTCCAAACATTCCTGATGGAACTTATGCTATTTACCCTTTATCAAAGCTATTTTAAATACCAAGACACATGGTACCTACAATTAGCTGGCATGGCCATGGGCAATTCAGCAGCGCCTGTATACGCCAACATCTTTATGCAGCAATTCGAAGAAACTCACATCTTCTCCAAAACCAAGTGGACAGACAACCTACTACTACTCACAAGATATATCGACGACATTTTTATCGTCTGGAAAAACACCAAAGAAAAATTACTAAACCTATTGACTGAATTCAATTCAATCGATGAACGTATCCAGCTTACTTGGGAAATATCGGAAACTAGTGTTAACTTTTTGGATGTCAAAGTTTCTGTTAACCAACAAGAATTTGAAACAGGCTTATTCACTAAACCTACAGATAGGAACAACATGCTCCACTATACAAGTTTTCATGAATTCAACTTGAAAAAACACCTCCCATTTTCTCAAATGGCACGAGCAAAAAGAATCACATCCGATCCCTACAAATCAACACAAAGAATTGAACAAGTTGGTCGCAAATTCCACAATAGAGGATACCCACTGGAAATCATTGAGGAATCAACACAGAAAATTTTGAAGATAGACAGATCGAAACTATTGCAACCAAGCAATAAAAAACAACAAACCCCCATCGTGGCAGTTTCTAAATATTCAACAGCCAGTTCAAAATTCAAAAGGATAATATACCAACACTGGCCATTGTTAAACTTGGAACCCGACTTCAACCAAATTTTCATGGAACCTCCTCTATTTGCATTCACCAGAGCGCGAAATGTAGGAGAACTGGTCCAATATAATCACACCCCAACGATCAAATACACTGGAACCAAACCATGTCTAAATTGCGGGAATTGCAATAGCATCATAAAAGGAAATGCAATCAACCATCCTATGAGAGGCAACACAATAAAACTACAAGTCAATGCTACATGCGATTCAAGTAACCTTATCTACGCTCTGAAATGTCCTTGTGGAAAACTCTACGTTGGCAAAACGGAACGAAAAATTAAAACTAGACTGACAGAACACAAGTCCAACATCCGATTGAAAAACACTAAGTCTTCAATAGCCACTCATTTCCTAGAACAAAAACATAACATTTCCCAACTGAAATTCATCATACTAGAGACAATTGTGAAAACTGAAGGTCGAGACAATACCAAATACCTCCTTCAACGTGAAAACACCTGGATTCAGAGACTTTCCACCCAGAAGCCATTTGGGCTCAATGACAGAATTGAACTCTCTTGTTACCTGTAAATGCTACCTATTGGGGCGCCACAGTGATACCTGTGTGTAATTAACGTGTTCTTTCCATTTCATTTTCATAGCTAATCTTATTTTTATCTTTTATTGTTTGTTTTATTTTATTTTATTTTTTCCACCCACTTTATTTTTTCCACCTCTCATTCTTTCCACCCATTACACTCTGTGCAACCTCATTCACATTAGCCATCCCACGATCCCTTCAGATATCCCCTTTTCCATGTACACACACTCCCCTGGAAAACAGACTACTGAACTCCCACACAGCCTAACTCTCGTCACTCTCTATTACCACGTGACCGCCATAACCTCAGACGATCAAACGCGGCAGCAGACGCCTCCGTCCTGACCGACGTTGAACTACGGAAGTCCCATGACTCACCACTACCTTTTGACCAGGTTAGTCTTTAGATATACCGGTAGCCGCACTGCTTACCAAGACCCTTGATTTGAACCCCCCATCGCTAAACATAATGATATGACCCACATAATTCTTGTTTTCAGATTGTTGAACTACTCGAGACCTGACACACGTAAGCCTTACTGCATATAACCTCCCCCACCTTCCTCACGGGTTTAGGATTGTTTAAGGTGAACCTATAGCATCACACGATTGCCCTTCCCAGACCACGCTTAGACCCCACAGCACGATGACACCACCCGTTTACCCCATCCTCATTACGCCTCATTTGATTTCATTTCAGTATCCTTTCCCTGATGAAGGGGCAGATACGCCCCGAAATGCATTGGATGTACATAAAGGACAGTGTTGAAATGTTGAAAATGGAATAAACTATGAAGATCGTTATAAAAATGAAAAATTAATCATGAATAAGGTTGCTGAATAAAAGCATACTTTAACATTCAAAAACTGTTTTTGGAACCTCTGTCATGTGAGAGGAATTCGCGTGTGCGCCACAGGATGGGATCAGTGACCCACTGATCTCACAACCTTTCTCAATAATCTAGTCTCATATCTGGAGCAGACAAATGCAGATATCTGTCTTCTCCAGGAGACGCACCTAGTTGCAGGTGATTAGCACTGGCTGAGGACCAAGAGCTTCCCTCATCAACAATGCTGCTCCATGGCAAGCAAAATGGCTGGGATGACAATTATGGTATTATGTTCCTTTTGGGGAAGGTTGGCAGGACCTGGCTGTAGCGGGCACTGGGCGTTTTCCTGGCGGGTGGGAAGGGTGGGGGCCACTTTTATTACAGGAGGTTGCTTTTGCGACTGTGCTGCAGTATCGGCCCCTGTAACAAAAGAGGCAGCAGTGCTTCACACAAGCACCCCCTTCCTCCTCAGGCAGGTCCAGCCGAATTGCCAGGGCTTGTTTGTGTTCCCAGTCTGGCCCTGAAGGTTGGGCCCTAAGCTTGCAGAGATTAGGGGAGGTATGCTTGTCTATTGAGTGCAGATAGGCCCCCACTCATTGGTAATAGGATCCTTATATGCACCAAATGAGGGGCAGAAGGGTTTCTTGCGGAAAGCAGTGGCTGAAAGCATGACAGCAAAGGATTGATTGGTCTTGATTGAGGGTGATCTTAATTTTGTCTTTCAAAACGACTTGGAACACTCGATCCACCGGTAGGGGGAGTGCGTGGGATTTCTCTTGACTTCGCTTTCTGGCTGTGAACGTTGGGGTAAAGGATCTTTGGCTGGAGAGACACCCACACTCCCGAAATTACACCTTTTTTCACATGCACATAAGTCATATTCCCACCTCTATCATTTTTTAGATTCTAGGGAACTCCAGACACTGATTACGTCAGTAGATATAGAACCCTGATCACTCTCGGACCACTCTGCCGTCTCTTTGGGTCTTACCCGACCACAGGTCATTGGCAACTCACAGCCATGTCGTCTCACGGAGACCTTCTTGCAGAGACCAGCTGTGATCCAGCAGATACAAAAGGCAATTGATGACTATCCCAGGGTCAATGATAATCCTGATGTTCCTATCTCATTGGTATAGGACGCTTTGAAAGATGTTATGAGAGGTGAATTCATAGCGATATTGGCTGCCGATAATAAGATGATGAGGAAGAAAAGAGGGCAATTGCAGCAACAGGTGCGGAAGCATCCTTCATCGTACTGACCCTCCAAGAATTTGACACCAATTGGAAGCTGCAAGGAAATAATTGGCTGGACTAGACCTTAACAAAGCAGAATATTCAGTGCTCTGCTTAAAACACTGGTTTTCCAGCGAAGTTCCATGGAAAACGGCGATAACCTTGCTGATACGACCCTGTGGTCGTGTCAGCATAATCCACCCCCAATGGTAAGTATACGTAAGTCAGCATTTTAGCAGATGATAGTTTTTGGCGAAAACCACAGTTTTCTCCAAAAACTAACGTCTGCTAAAATGCGTGGGCCTCCTTGTAAATATCGTGATGTGTACATCAGCGATAATTTACATGCAGGACTGCCCAGTGACATGTCTGCAACGAAAACAAGCATTAACAAAGACAATAGGTGGCTTGCATTTTGAGTCCGCAATAATATGTTTTAAAAATCTTGCTGAAGTGAAAAAACAAAGCAAAACATTAAAAAAGCGATTGCTTTCCTAGACAGTGCATCTATGAGATAGAGTTTAATGTGTGATGAGCCTGTGCACTTTTATGATGTAAATTAGTACCCCATATATTGTAATGCAATCACTTCAGCAGGTGCAATGATACAGAAAACAATGAAAAGTATGAGCCGATAAAGAAAAAGAAATATGCCTCTCAGCCAAAGCTCACTCTATGTATGCTTAAAAAAAATAGCAATAATAGGTCTTGCAGACAGCTGTGCTGACAAGAAAGACTTTAAAAGCATTCCTAAAATATACATGTCATCTCTGGTTTGCACTTGAACTCTAAAGTTACCCCATTACTTTTGACGAAACGGCACATATTTCCTGTGTGGGAGGAAGCACACTAAGAGAAGAAAACTTTCATTTTTAAACTCTTAACTAAGTTACAATACCTGGAAACCTGGGAAGAGAACATTGCACAGTTTTATCTCTAGTGCTTCAAAACACGAATTCTTACACATCGTGACCCTTTCCTTAATGTGTCATGTGTCATGGTACTTATAGAGCGCACTGTCACCAGACGGTCACCTTGCGGTGTCGCCTATGCGGCTTCTTGGCGCTGATACTCACACCGCTGTGGAACCCCTCCTGGCTTTCCCTGTGAAGTGTCCACTCCTGGGCACCCCCAGGGTGAAGCCAGGCATCCTTAGCGCTGTTGGGGCCGGTGTGGAGGCTAAGCAAGCTATTGCCCAGAGTTCCAGCGTGGGGCCCGTGATTAGAATAGGCACCGAGGCGAGAATTAACAGGTCCGAGGAAATTGAGCCCGAGACCCCGCCAAGGCGGGAATCGAACCCTGGTCCCTGGCCAGAACTCTGCATCAGGGTCTGCCGCTCTAACCATTGAGCCACACTCCTCCACTAAGTGCAATGCTCATCAATTACATTTTGTTCCCTATAGTCGAGTACAGTTTGAGTCGGTCTTTACACGCCCAGGCACCTTTAATGAATATTGAAATGACTGTGCAGAAATTGCCTGTATCTGATGCAGCTTAAGGTTAGAGGAAAAACTCAGTGGGGAATATTTGCAAGCTCCTTTCGCCACCGGACTATCACTTTTTTTGATGCTCCGGTGGCGTAGAACCATTTCAAATATTTACAAGGAGGCGCTAAGCCACTTAATGTGGCTTAACGCCACCTTGTATAGTATATATGTCCTTTCCCATCGCAGTCTTCTGAGGGAAAGGGGCGGGCAGTGGGTGTGGCTGTGGGCGTTTAAACGCAACACCCATTGCTTATTGACCCTGCCCTAGATTTACAAGGCTGGGGCAGTGCCAAAAACTAAGGCCTGGGAATACCTGGTCTTAGAACGGAGATATGAAAAGAAATTAATAATTTCTCCTCGCTTTTTAGGTCTCGGCATCGAGACCTATTGCAGCCGAGTTCGGTCTCAAGGGAGACAGATCTGTGCACGCGCGTAGATTTAACATCGTGGACACGCATGCCCAGCCTCCCGGCGCCGTGCACATCTCCTGTCTGTCCCACATTCACACAGCGCCTCTCTCAATCACGCACGCAGCCCCCCCTGAACACACACACAGACACGCACATGCACATATACACACATACACACACATACATACATACATACACACACACACACACACCCGCCCCCCCTACAACTAAACCCCACTCACCGCATCGACGTCCTCAGTCGCCCCTCCTGATTTCTGCAGCCACCGCGAGACAGCCGTGACGCTCCCGAACTTCCGGTTTTGGGACGTGCACGCTCACGGCTTGTTTAAGATTGGGCTTTGGCTGCACGCTGGCCTGTTGAATGTTTCCTGCAGAGGGCAGTGTGGTACCTTCGTTAAGAGACGGAATTTCGCCGCAAGTTCAACTATTAGTCGTCATTATACTCAAGGTCGGAGTTGTAGACCGGGGTCCTATCATAGCACGATAACTGGGTAGGTACTGTCAGGTGAGGATTACCTGTCCTCCTCTAATTTGACTGGCAAGGCGCACACACTTCTGCGTAGGCTTCTTACTTCTTATGGTAGAGTATTGGCACTTTTATGAAGCAACAGGTTACCTGTTACAGTGCCAGTACCTACTTTGTGCCAGTGGTTGATAGCGGGTCCACAGCACTTACTTTAGGGAGACGATTCTCTGATAGCAAAGCCGTCAGGGTGGTGTTACAGCACCCCCAAAATAAGCATGCTGGATTTCCGAAAGTGAATGAACGCTAAACATGCCTTTACATTTTGCTTTTATCTTGTTGCATTTGCAAAGCGTTCAAAGATAGGGGTCAAATGTCAGGTTATGTCTTCTGACAAAATGCTTCTCATTTTTGTAAAAGGGATATTGATTTTTACTTTTCATCTTATGACTACAAAGTGAAAAGATTTTATAAAGTGACCTATGTCACAATATTGCTGTGGTATAGGGAGAATGAAAGGAAAGGCGGTAGGGTGCCCATTTTTTTCCTAACTTGCAACAAGATTTAAGTATCTGTAAATGGACTGTACCATTATTTCACGATACACTAGCAGCAAGGAAAGCTCAAATGAGGCACATTTTTATAGTTGTGAAGTGTGATGGAACAAAGATTTTAATATGATCAAAATGAACCGAGACACTTGGTGATACGCAAATGATGAATATATACTGAAACCCGTTTTCCACTATTATCATTTGTGCTTTATATATGGTTTTATCAATACAACTGTACGTCTGTGCAAATTTATTGGTCATTTCAATAGAAAATGTGATGTCTGTAAATGACACTGAGCAGATACACCATTCTTTAGTAATACATTTACGAAAGTGTCCTCCAAATGACTCCACCCCCCTCACACAAACTACACCTTACCTCTACCCTGCTGAATGGGTGTGACCGATTTGTTACACTTGTTTTATTAGGTCTAGGCAGCGAGACCTATTGTTCTTAAAATGCCTCCCAAGGGAGACAGACAGGTGCACGAGCCGCTTAGGGTATGTGGACGCGCTTTGCGCGCATGCGCACACACACAGCGTTACTGAAGGCCAAAGGCACTCACAAACACGCATACACACAGCATACACACACAGGCACACACACCCACACACACACACACACACACCGCCGCCGCCTCCCCCCCCACACACACACACACACCCACACACGCCGCTGCCTCCCCCCCACAATTAAGCCCCACTTACCGCATCAGCAGCCTCAGCCGCCACTCCTGACGTCTGCTGCCACCGCGGGGGCTTCTCGCATGAGAATGCAGAACTGGATGAGATCCCTCGACTCTGGGAGCACCCTGCAGATCCGAAGCGTCCGCCATCCATGAGGTCGCTGTAACTGCGGCCTGCATCGGGCCTCGGGCCGGTCCACACCGTGGGGGCTCCTCGTCCTCTCAGGCAGGGGCTGCGCAC
Source organism: Lissotriton helveticus (assembly GCF_964261635.1). Classification (NCBI taxonomy): domain Eukaryota; kingdom Metazoa; phylum Chordata; class Amphibia; order Caudata; family Salamandridae; genus Lissotriton; species Lissotriton helveticus. Next base: position 1,759,724,717 of record NC_136061.1, read on the forward strand.
TGCTGTGCACGTGTGCACGCCCCTGGCGACGTGCGCGCCCCTGGCGACCTTCACGCCTACTGCGCTCACTTCATCCCTATGTGAGGCAGAAGGTGAGTGTGAGTGCAGAGTGCGCAGAGTGCAGAGTGTGAAGTAGTGAGTGCAGAGTGGGTGTGCAGAGTGTGAGTGCAGAGTGAGTGTGCAGAGTGCAGAGTAGTGAGTGCAGAGTGCAGAGTGTGAGTGCAGAGTGAGTGTGAAGAGTGAGTGTGCAGAGTGCAGAGTAGTGAGTGCAGAGTAGTGAGTGCAGAGTAGTGAGTGCAGAGTAGTGAGTACAGAGTGGTGAGTGCAGAGTGCAGAGTAGTGAGTGCAGAGTGCAGAGTGCAGAGTAGTGAGTGCAGAGTGCAGAGTAGTGAGTGTAGAGTGGTGAGTGCAGAGTGCAGAGTAGTGAGTGCAGAGTAGTGAGTGCAGAGTATTGAGTGCAGAGTAGTGAGTGCAGAGTAGTGGGTGCAGAGTGGTGAGTGCAGAGTGCAGAGTAGTGAGTGCAGAGTGCAGAGTAGTGAGTGCAGAGTGCAGAGTAGTGAGTGCAGAGTAGTGAGTGCAGAGTGGTGAGTGCAGAGTAGTGAGTGCAGAGTAGTGAGTGCAGAGTGGTGAGTGCAGAGTGGTGAGTGCAGAGTGGTGAGTGCAGAGTGCAGAGTAGTGAGTGCAGAGTAGTGAGTGCAGAGTAGTGAGTGCAGAGTGCAGAGTAGTGTGTGCAGAGTAGTGAGTGCAGAGTGCAGAGTAGTGAGTGCAGAGTAGTGAGTGCAGAGTGCAGAGTGCAGAGTAGTGAGTGCAGAGTGCAGAGTAGTGAGTGCAGAGTGCAGAGTAGTGAGTGCAGAGTGCAGAGTAGTGAGTGCAGAGTAGTGAGTGCAGAGTAGTGAGTGCAGAGTAGTGAGTGCAGAGTAGTGAGTGCAGAGTGGTGAGTGCAGAGTGGTGAGTGCAGGGTAGTGAGTGCAGAGTAGTGAGTGCAGAGTAGTGAGTGCAGAGTAGTGAGTGCAGAGTAGTGAGTGTGTAGAGTAGTGAGTGCAGAGTGCAGAGTAGTGAGTGCAGAGTGCAGAGTAGTGAGTGCAGAGTGCCGAGTAGTGAGTGCAGAGTAGTGAGTGCAGAGTAGTGAGTGCAGAGTAGTGAGTGCAGAGTAGTGAGTGCAGAGTGCAGAGTAGTGTGTGCAGAGTAGTGAGTGCAGAGTGCAGAGTAGTGAGTGCAGAGTGCAGAGTAGTGAGTGCAGAGTAGTGAGTGCAGAGTAGTGAGTGCAGAGTGCAGAGTAGTGAGTGCAGAGTAGTGAGTGCAGAGTAGTGAGTGCAGAGTGCAGAGTAGTGTGTGCAGAGTAGTGAGTGCAGAGTGCAGAGTAGTGAGTGCAGAGTAGTGAGTGCAGAGTGCAGAGTAGTGAGTGCAGAGTAGTGAGTGCAGAGTAGTGAGTGCAGAGTGCAGAGTAGTGAGTGCAGAGTGCAGAGTAGTGAGTGCAGAGTAGCGAGTGCAGAGTAGTGAGTGCAGAGTAGTGAGTGCAGAGTAGTGAGTGCAGAGTGGTGAGTGCAGAGTGGTGAGTGCAGAGTAGTGAGTGCAGAGTAGTGAGTGCAGAGTAGTGAGTGTGTAGAGTAGTGAGTGCAGAGTGCAGAGTAGTGAGTGCAGAGTGCAGAGTAGTGAGTGCAGAGTGCAGAGTAGGGCTTGCAGAGTGCAGAGTAGTGAGTGCAGAGTAGTGAGTGCAGAGTAGTGAGTGCAGAGTGCAGAGTAGTGTGTGCAGAATAGTGAGTGCAGAGTGCAGAGTAGTGAGTGCAGAGTAGTGAGTGCAGAGTGCAGAGTAGTGATTGCAGAGTGCAGAGTAGTGAGTGCAGAGTAGTGAGTGCAGAGTAGTGAGTGCAGAGTAGTGAGTGCAGAGTGGTGAGTGCAGAGTAGTGAGTGCAGAGTAGTGAGTGCAGAGTAGTGAGTGCAGAGTAGTGAGTGCAGAGTAGTGAGTGCAGAATGGTGAGTGCAGAGTAGTGAGTGCAGAGTAGTGAGTACAGAGTAGTGAGTGCAGAGTAGTGAGTGCAGAGTGGTGAGTGCAGAGTAGTGAGTGCAGAGTAGTGAGTGCAGAGTGGTGAGTGCAGAGTAGTGAGTGCAGAGTAGTGAGTGCAGAGTGGTGAGTGCAGAGTAGTGAGTGCAGAGTAGTGAGTGGAGAGTAGTGAGTGCAGAGTATTGAGAGCAGAGTGCAGAGTTGTGAGTGCAGAGTTGTGAGTGCAGAGTTGTGAGTGCAGAGTAGTGAGTGCAGAGTAGTGAGTGCAGAGTAGTGAGTGCAGAGTGCAGAGTAGTGAGTGCAGAGTGCAGAGTAGTGAGTGCAGAGTAGTCAGTGCAGAGTAGTGAATGCAGAGTAGTGAGTGCAGAGTAGTGAGTGCAGACTAGTGAGTGCAGAGTAATGAGTGCAGAGTGCAGATTAGTGAGTGCAGAGTGCAGAGTAGTGAGTGCAGAGTGCAGAGTAGTGAGTGCAGAGTGCAGAGTAGTGAGCGCAGAGCAGTGAGTGCAGAGGGCAGAGCAGTGAGTGCAGAGTGCAGAGCAGTGAGTGCAGAGTAGTGAGTGCAGAGTAGTGAGTGCAGAGAAGTGAGTGCAGAGTGCAGAGTAGTGAGTGCAGAGTAGTGAGTGCAGAGTAGTGAGTGCAGAGTGCAGAGTTGTGAGTGCAGAGTGCAGAGTTGTGAGTGCATAGTATTGAGAGCAGAGTGCAGAGTTGTGAGTGCAGAGTATTGAGAGCAGAGTGCAGAGTTGTGAGTGCAGAGTAGTGAGTGCAGAGTAGTGAGTGCAGATTAGTGAGTGCAGAGTAGTGAGTGTAGAGTAGTGAGTGCAGAGTAGTGAGTGCAGAGTATTGAGTGCAGAGTATTGAGTGCAGAGTAGTGAGTGCAGAGTATTGAGTGTGGAGTATTGAGTGCAGAGTATTGAGTGCAGAGTAGTGAGTGCAGAGTAGTGAGTGTGTAGAGTAGTGAGTGTGTAGAGTAGTGAGTGTGTAAAGTAGTGAGTGTGTAGAGTATTGAGTGCAGAGTATTGAGTGCAGAGTATTGAGTGCAGAGTAGTGAGTGCAGAGTGTGAGTGCAGAATGCAGAGTGAGTGTGCAGAGCAGTGAGTGCAGGTGCAGAGTGGTGTGTGCTGTTGAGTGCAGACTGCTGTGTATTGGCAATGTAAATGACAATGCCATTTATTTATGATTTTTAGAAAAAAAAGAAATGTCATGAGCAATGCCAATAGCTCTACCTTTAATGATGCCGAGACCATTGCATTGGAAATGCTTGTTTATCTTTCCATGTGTGCTGGTTAGAAAGAGCAAATCACCATTGATTGTTTATGCAGCCGGGGTCGGCAGTAGGAGTTCCTGCAGGGCGGTGACGTGGGGAGGGGGAGGTGCAGGGTGGGGGGGTAATAATGTATGGATTACGGAGTTTAACAGGTAAGTAAACATATAAATAAATAAAGCGAATTTCGTTGCGCGCACTGCATCGCATTTGGTGATGCAGTGCACGCAACAAAATTCGTTTTATTTATTTATATGGTTACTTACCTGTTAAACTCCGTAATCCATACATTACTACACCCCACCCTGCCCCTCCCCTCCCCACGTCACCGCCCTGCAGGAACTCCTACTGACGACCGCGGCTGTGTTTATGTTCAGGAAGGTGCCCCTTCCTGCACACAAACAATAACCCCTGCAGCCAGGTAATATCCTTGATACATGACGGCAGAGTGCCTGCGCTCGTGCTAGGTAACTTTTTTTGTGCCAGCGCTAGGCGAAATGCATGGGTGTGTCATATTCTTGTGAGTACGGCGCATCCCTGCGTTTTAAGAAAGTCGGATCTGCAGCCTTGCCAAACTTGGAGAAACACTGCGCTCTGACATTTTTTAGTAAATATGTCCCAGTGTGTCAAATGAGAAGGCATGGGAAGACATTTAAGACATGGGGCATATTTACAAGCCCCTTTTGCCACCAAAGTGTCACTTTTTCTGACACTCCAGTGGCGTAGCGACATTCCACATATTTACAAGGTGGCGCTAATAATAGTTATACCAATTTAATAATTACGAGAACATTATTGTAGTGTAATCTCATGTACTGTACAGTATTTTCTTATTGCAGTGGCCTATGGATGCTAGCATGTACCAGCATTAAGACAACTACGTCTCTAAGGGCTTGTTGTAATAAATTTTTACAAATGAGTATTTATGCCATAGTTATGGGTATGCTATGCTGACATTTTTTCACCACCTTCGCAAAGTTCCACGGAAAACTTTGCATATTATGCAAAGCTTGTGAAATGCTTTCCTTTGTGGCCCCTGCAGAAAATCTAGGGGCATATTTACTGGAATTGTAGTGCAGTGCAGCAAATTACCTTGCTGTGCTGCCCTGTGTCACAGGGCAAGGGCAGGATATTTACCCAATATGGTACATTCCTGTCCTTTTCCCCTGCACTGGTGCCATTTCGGCAGCTGTTGGACCTGGCCCATTTTGTAGGGTTATCCCCAGACTTTTTTCCTTCTCCCTGTATTTTATCCAACCTGTTTTTGTTAGCTTTAGGACTCTGGGCACTTTGCCACTGCTAATCTGTGCTAAGGTGCATGTGCTCTCTCCTTTAAACATGGTATGATTGATCTACACCTGTTTGGCATCTTGAATTTACCTTTTAGTCCCTTATACAGTGTACCCAGTACCTGCAAATTAAATAGTACTAGTGGGCCTGCCGCGCTGTTTGCACCACCCACAGAAGTAGCCTTTCAAACCTATCTCAGGCCTGCCACTGCAGGGCCTGTGTGTACAGCTTACTGCCACATTGACTTACCATTTAAAGTCACTTGCCAAGCCTGAAACTCCCTTTTTACTTCATAAAGGTCAACCCTAAGGTAGGACGTAGGTATCCCTTTGGGCGGGGTGCTGGGTAGGTAAAAGGTAGGACATGTGCCCTCATTGTGTGGCATGTCCTGGTAGTGACAAACAGCCTATTTGGTTTCTTACTGCTGTGAGTGCTGCTCCTCTCAAAAGTTTGGATTGGGAATTCCCTGATATGGTTTTCAGTGGTAATTTCTGATTTGGAAGGAGTAGCGTTGCCATGTTTGTTAAGTTTGGAATAGTGGTGATGAATCCTGCTTATTAGTGAAGGTGGATTTTTCATTACTATTTTAGAAGTACCACCTCTAGAAAGTGGGCATTTCTATGTGCTTATGACTCTTTCTGCTTTGCAGCCTGAATCCAATAAAAATCTGGTTTAGACAGAAAGGGGTCTGTTTGTGCATTCACTCTAGACAGTCACACAAAGGGAGCTGAGGTGTGCCTGCACATCCTGATTTTCCTATGCCCAGGCTGATGAGTCTTCCTGAGCTGAAATGGTGGGCGGTGTTGTCACTGACTGCTGAAGTGAGCTGAGCCTGTCCTCTCACAATGCTTTCTCCACCCCCTGCAGTGTTTCTGGAGCCAGGGCTGGGATTGAATGCGGGTCTTGTGCACTTCTAAAATTCTTCTGAAGTTACCTCCACATCATAGATATTTTGCGTATAACTATAGGGCTCTGACCCCATGATTTTAGACACTGCTTGGGAGTTGTAACCAGATGCTGCTGAGTCTACATACTGCACCAGAGGATTGCTGTGCTGCCAGGAAGACCACTACTTGGACTTTGCTTTGTTGTGCTGACCTGCTTTCTTGCTACAGAGACTGCCACTTTGCTTAGGAAACCCGAGTGCTGCCAACTCATGCGCCCAAGTGTTCTCACAAGACTGTGGGCTGCCTCCCTGCCCCTGTTGGGTCTGGAAGGATTCCAGTGGCAACCCCAAATGGTCCATGGGTTAGAGAGTCTGGCTACCGACAACCTTTCTTCTCATCATGTGTTGAGCGATGTGCTCAGGTTTGGGGGAGGGCTACATGGGGGATTTGCTGTTACCCCGAAGGGGAGTGTGTGGTGAGCACTTCTCTTTTAAGGCAGTGCATCCGAGGTGCTGTGTTGCTCCTCAAAATTCAGACTGCAGAGGTGTGGGCATTGCTCTGAGGAAGTCCTTTGCCAGCGCAGGGTGAGCGCAACTCATCTCCCCCAGTTGTGTGAATCCAAGTGTTGCTGATCCCAGGAGTTCTTAGAGCAGCCCCCTTCTGTAATGATGTATATTTGGATGGTTGCATTTTTCAGGCATGCACAGTAGGGATTATTCATGTTTCATTACATGCTGCAATTCATGTTCACATAGATATGTTGTTTCATGCCTTGCTTAGTCAGGATAACAAGTAACATATCATGCGATGGTATGAAATGCCCCGTAATAGTGCCTTTCATTATGGTTTTATGACATGTGCAATGTATAAATCTTTTTCATATTGCACTAACATAACACGTTTTTTTATAAAGCACACGTTCCCCCAAGGGTATCTTGGTGCTGAATAACAGATGTTTATTGTTACCCAACGGTGCTCATGTTATCGACCTCAGAAGGATTTATGGCTGAGGGGACCTGCAGGGATTTGAACCTGTGTCCATGAGGTTGAAAACAGGCCCCTAAGTTGACTCATTAGTCCACTAGGCCACCAAACCCGGGTAACTGTGATGTTATGACAATTGCCTAGTTGGCAAAGTGATTATAGGTTTTAGTTGTTTTGGTCTATGTATCGAATTTGGCGATGCAGTACGCGCAACGAAATTCATTTTATTTATTTGTATGTTAACTTATCTGCATTTTGCCATATTCCGTAGTTAACTACCCCCCACCCTGCCCCTCCCCTGCCCCACGTCAGCGCCTGGAAGTACTCCCACCACCGACCGCTACAGATGGTGTCTACTTACATCCAAAACATTGCCATTTCCCTAAGTTATGCTTGCGGTTTGCTGTGCTCTGCTTCTTTAAAGCAGAAACACTGTGGTCCTCGTTTACAACACTTTGACACAGGACAGTGCTGCACCGTACTTTGATGTGCCCTCCTGCATCACAGGAAAAGGGAAGGAATGGCCGTATCTATGAGATACAGTACATTCCTGTCCTCTTCCACTGCGATGGTGCACAAATTGATGCCTAGCACTAACGCATGCAAAAGAAACAAAGGATGCTTGTTTACGGTCCAGTGAAAACATGGCTTGGCAGTTCGGGCTGTTCCCATGATGCACAGGGTCAAGACTGATTTGCATATAGCTATGTCTGAACTGGGGTGGTAGAGTGAGCTAAAGAACAATGATGGATTCAACCCAGATCTGTGACTGGGGGTGAGTGTCTGAAAAGTTTCAGCGCTCTGTCCATCATCTCCTTGAGTTTGCTTTGATTGCCCTAAGTTGGCAGGGTATGCCCAAACCTGGTTCCCTTGCTTGCTTTACCACTGGAGTCAGGCTAGCCTGGCTGATGAGGGCTGTTAGCCCGAAACCGGTCCCAGGCAGCTTGTTTCCGATCCAAGGAAGACATGGCTTAGCAGTTCGGGCAGGACTGATCCCATGAGGCACAGGGTCAAGACTGATTTGCATATAGCTATGTCCGACCTGGGGTGGTGAAGTGAGCTAAAGAACGATAATGGATTCAACCCACATCTGTGATTGGGGGTGAGTGTCTGAAAAGTTTCATCGCCCATCCATCTTCTCCTTGAGTTTGCTTTGTTCGCTCTAAGTTGACAGGGTATGCCCAGACATGGGTCCCTTGCTCACTTTGCCACTGGATTCAAGCTTTCCTTGCTGATGAGGGCTGTTATACCGAAACCGTTCCCAGGATTCTTGTTTTTAGTCCAGGGAAGAGATGGCTTGGCAGTTCGGACTGCACTGTTCCCATGAGGCACAGGGTCAAGACTGATTTGCTTATAGCTATGTTTGAACTGGGGTGGCGAAGTGAGCTAAAGAACAATGAAGGATTCAACCCAGATCTGTGACTGGGGGTGAGTATCTGAAAGCTTTCAGTGCTCCATCCATTATCTGGTTGTGTATTTGCTTTGTTCGCCCTAAGTTGGCAGGGTATGCCCAGACGTGGGTCACTTGCTCACTTTGCCACTGGATTCAAGATAGCCTGGCTGATCAGGGCTGTTAGCCCAAAATCGGTTCTAGGATGCTTGTTTCCTGTCCAGGGAAGACATGGCTTGGCAGTTCGGGCTGGACTGTTCCCATGAGGCACATGGTGAAGATTTGCATATAGCTATGTCTGAACTGCGGTGGCGAAGTGAGCTAAAGAACAATGATGGATTCAACCCAGATCTGTGACTGGGGGTGAGTGTCTGAAAGCTTTCAGTGCTCCGTCCATTATCTCCTTGTTTATTTGCTTTGTTCGCCCAAAGTTGGCAGGGTATGCCCAGACGTGGGTCACTTGCTCACTTTGCCACTGGATTCAAGATAGCCTGGCTGATGAGGGCTGTTAGCCCAAAATCGGTCCCAGGATGCTTGTTTTTGGTCCAGGGAAGACATGACTTGGCAATTCGGGCTGGACTGTTCCCATGAGGCACATGGTCAAGACTGATTTGCATATAGCTATGTCTGAACTGCGGTGGCGAAGTGAGCTAAAGAACAATGATGGGTTCAACCCAGATCTGTGACTGGGGGTGAGTGTCTGAAAGCTTTCAGTGCTCCGTCCATTATCTTCTTGTGTATTTGCTTTGTTCGCACTAAGTTGGCAGGGTAAGCCCAGACGTAGGTCACTTGCTCACTTTGCCACTGGATTCAAGATAGCCTGGCTGATGAGGGCTGTTAGCCTAAAATCGGTCCCAGGATGCTTGTTTTTGGTCCAGGGAAGACATGGCTTGGCATTTCGGGCTGTTCTCATGAGGCACAGGGTCAAGACTGATTTGCATATAGCTATGTCTGAACTGGGGTGGTAGAGTGAGCTAAAGAACAATGATGGATTCAACCCAGATCTGTGACTGGGGGTGAGTGTCTGAAAGCTTTCAGTGCTCCGTCCATTATCTTCTTGTGTATTTGCTTTGTTCGCACTAAGTTGGCAGGGTAAGCCCAGACGTAGGTCACTTGCTCACTTTGCCACTGGATTCAAGATAGCCTGGCTGATGAGGGCTGTTAGCCTAAAATCGGTCCCAGGATGCTTGTTTTTGGTCCAGGGAAGACATGGCTTGGCAGTTCGGGCTGTTCCCATGAGGCACAGGGTCAAGACGGATTTGCATATAGCTATGTCTGAACTGGGGTGGTAGAGTGAGCTAAAGAACAATGATGGATTCAACCCAGATCTGTGACTGGGGGTGAGTGTCTGAAAAGTTTCAGCGCTCTGTCCATCATCTCCTTGAGTTTGCTTTGATCGCCCTAAGTTGGCAGGGTATGCCCAAACCTGGTTCCCTTGCTTGCTTTACCACTGGAGTCAGGCTAGCCTGGCTGATGAGGGCTGTTAGCCCGAAACTGGTCCCAGGCAGCTTGTTTCCTATCCAAGGAAGACATGGCTAAGCAGTTTGGGCAGGACTGATCCCATGAGGCACAGGGTCAAGACTGATTTGCATATAGCTATGTCCGACCTGGGGTGGTGAAGTGAGTTAAAGAACGATGATGGATTCAACCCACATCTGTGATTGGGGGTGAGTGTCTGAAAAGTTTCATCGCCCATCCATCTTCTCCTTGAGTTTGCTTTGTTCGCTCTAAGTTGACAGGGTATGCCCAGACATGCGTCCCTTGCTCACTTTGCCACTGGATTCAAGCTTTCCTTGCTGATGAGGGCTGTTATACCGAAACCGTTCCCAGGATGCTTGTTTTTAGTCCAGGGAAGAGATGGCTTGGCAGTTCGGACTGGACTGTTCCCATGAGGCACAGGGTCAAGACTGATTTGCTTATAGCTATGTTTGAACTGGGGTGGCAAAGTGAGCTAAGGAACAATGAAGGATTCAACCCAGATCTGTGACTGGGGGTGAGTATCTGAAAGCTTTCAGTGCTCCATCCATTATCTGGTTGTGTATTTGCTTTGTTCGCCCTAAGTTGGCAGGGTATGCCCAGACGTGGGTCCCTTGCTCACTTTGCCACTGGATTCAAGATAGCCTGGCTGATCAGGGCTGTTAGCCCAAAATCGGTTCTAGGATGCTTGTTTCCTGTCCAGGGAAGACATGGCTTGGCAGTTCGGGCTGGACTGTTCCCATGAGGCACATGGTGAAGATTTGCATATAGCTATGTCTGAACTGCGGTGGCGAAGTGAGCTAAAGAACAATGATGGATTCAACCCAGATCTGTGACTGGGGGTGAGTGTCTGAAAGCTTTCAGTGCTCCGTCCATTATCTCCTTGTTTATTTGCTTTGTTCGCCCAAAGTTGGCAGGGTATGCCCAGACGTGGGTCACTTGCTCACTTTGCCACTGGATTCAAGATAGCCTGGCTGATGAGGGCTGTTAGCCCAAAATCAGTCCCAGGATGCTTGTTTTTGGTCCAGGGAAGACATGACTTGGCAATTCGGGCTGGACTGTTCCCATGAGGCACATGGTCAAGACTGATTTGCATATAGCTATGTCTGAACTGCGGTGGCGAAGTGAGCTAAAGAACAATGATGGGTTCAACCCAGATCTGTGACTGGGGGTGAGTGTCTGAAAGCTTTCAGTGCTCCGTCCATTATCTTCTTGTGTATTTGCTTTTTTCGCAATAAGTTGGCAGGGTGAGCCCAGACGTAGGTCACTTGCTCACTTTGCCACTGGATTCAAGATAGCCTGGCTGATGAGGGCTGTTAGCCTAAAATCGGTCCCAGGATGCTTGTTTTTGGTCCAGGGAAGATATGGCTTGGCATTTCGGGCTGTTCCCATGAGGCACAGGGTCAAGACTAATTTGCATATAGCTATGTCTGAACTGGGGTGGTAGAGTGAGCTAAAGAACAATGATGGATTCAACCCAGATCTGTGACTGGGGTGAGTGTCTGAAAGCTTTCAGTGCTCCGTCCATTATCTTCTTGTGTATTTGCTTTGTTCGCACTAAGTTGGCAGGGTAAGCCCAGACGTAGGTCACTTGCTCACTTTGCCACTGGATTCAAGATAGCCTGGCTGATGAGGGCTGTTAGCCTAAAATCGGTCCCAGGATGCTTGTTTTTGGTCCAGGGAAGACATGGCTTGGCAGTTCGGGCTGTTCCCATGAGGCACAGGGTCAAGACGGATTTGCATATAGCTATGTCTGAACTGGGGTGGTAGAGTGAGCTAAAGAACAATGATGGATTCAACCCAGATCTGTGACTTTGGGTGAGTGTCTGAAAAGTTTCAGCGCTCTGTCCATCATCTCCTTGAGTCTGCTTTGATCGCCCTAAGTTGGCAGGGTATGCCCAAACCTGGTTCCCTTGCTTGCTTTACCACTGGAGTCAGGCTAGCCTGGCTGATGAGGGCTGTTAGCCCGAAACCGGTCCCAGGCAGATTGTTTCCGATCCAAGGAAGACATGGCTTAGCAGTTTGGGCAGGACTGATCCCATGAGGCACAGGGTCAAGACTGATTTGCATATAGCTATGTCTGACCTGGGGTGGTGAAGTGAGTTAAAGAACGATGATGGATTCAACCCACATCTGTGATTGGGGGTGAGTGTCTGAAAAGTTTCATCGCCCATCCATCTTCTCCTTGAGTTTGCTTTGTTCGCTCTAAGTTGACAGGGTATGCCCAGACATGGGTCCCTTGCTCACTTTGCCACTGGATTCAAGCTTTCCTTGCTGATGAGGGCTGTTATACCGAAACCGTTCCCAGGATGCTTGTTTTTAGTCCAGGGAAGAGATGGCTTGGCAGTTCGGACTGGACTGTTCCCATGAGGCACAGGGTCAAGACTGATTTGCTTATAGCTATGTTTGAACTGGGGTGGCGAAGTGAGCTAAAGAACAATGAAGGATTCAACCCAGATCTGTGACTGGGGGTGAGTATCTGAAAGCTTTCAGTGCTCCATCCATTATCTGGTTGTGTATTTGCTTTGTTCGCCCTAAGTTGGCAGGGTATGCCCAGACGTGGGTCACTTGCTCACTTTGCCACTGGATTCAAGATAGCCTGGCTGATCAGGGCTGTTAGCCCAAAATCGGTTCTAGGATGCTTGTTTCCTGTCCAGGGAAGACATGGCTTGGCAGTTCGGGCTGGACTGTTCCCATGAGGCACATGGTGAAGATTTGCATATAGCTATGTCTGAACTGCGGTGGCGAAGTGAGCTAAAGAACAATGATGGGTTCAACCCAGATCTGTGACTGGGGGTGAGGGTCTGAAAGCTTTCAGTGCTCCGTCCATTATCTCCTTGTTTATTTGCTTTGTTCGCCCAAAGTTGGCAGGGTATGCCCAGACGTGGGTCACTTGCTCACTTTGCCACTGGATTCAAGATAGCCTGGCTGATGAGGGCTGTTAGCCCAAAATCGGTCCCAGGATGCTTGTTTTTGGTCCAGGGAAGACATGACTTGGCAATTCGGGCTGGACGTTCCCATGAGGCACATGGTCAAGATTGATTTGCATATAGCTATGTCTGAACTGCGGTGGCGAAGTGAGCTAAAGAACAATGATGGATTCAACCCAGATCTGTGACTGGGGGTGAGTGTCTGAAAGCTTTCAGTGCTCCGTCCATTATCTTCTTGTGTATTTGCTTTGTTCGCACTAAGTTGGCAGGGTAAGCCCAGACGTGGGTCACTTGCTCACTTTGCCACTGGATTCAAGATAGCCTGACTGATGAGGGCTGTTAGCCTAAAATCGGTCCCAGGATGCTTGTTTTGGTCCAGGGAAGACATGGCTTGGCGGTTCGGGCTGTTCCCATGAGGCACAGGGTCAAGACTGATTTGCATATAGCTATGTCTGAACTGGGGTGGTAGAGTGAGCTAAAGAACAATGATGGATTCAACTCAGATCTGTGACTGGGGGTGAGTGTCTGAAAAGTTTCAGCGCTTTGTCCATCATCTCCTTGTGTTTGCTTTGATCGCCCTAAGTTGGCAGGGTATGCCCAGACCTGGTTCCCTTGCTTGCTTTACCACTGGAGTCAGGCTAGCCTGGCTGATGAGGGCTGTTAGCCCGAAACCGGTCCCAGGCAGCTTGTATCCGATCCAAGGAAGACATGGCTTAGCAGTTCGGGCAGGACTGTTCCCATGAGGCACAGGGTCAAGACTGATTTGCATATAGCTATGTCCGACCTGGGGTGGTGAAGTGAGCTAAAGAACGATGATGGATTCAACCCACATCTGTGATTGGGAGTGAGTGTCTGAAAAGTTTCATCGCCCATCCATCTTCTCCTTGAGTTTGCTTTGTTCGCTCTAAGTTGACAGGGTATGCCCAGACATGGGTCCCTTGCTCACTTTGCCACTGGATTCAAGCTTGCCTTGCTGATGAGGGCTGTTATACCGAAACCTGTCCCAGGATGCTTGTTTTTAGTCCTGGGAAGAGATGGCTTGGCAGTTCGGACTGGACTGTTCCCATGAGGCACAGGGTCAAGACTGATTTGCATATAGCTATGTTTGAACTGGGGTGGCGAAGTGAGCTAAAGAACAATGAAGGACTCAACCCAGATCTGTGACTGGGGGTGAGTATCTGAAAGCTTTCAGTGCTCCATCCATTATCTCCTTGTGTATTTGCTTTGTTCGCCCTAAGTTGGCAGGGTATGCCCAGACGTGGGTCACTTGCTCACTTTGCCACTGGATTCAAGATAGCCTGGCTGATGAGCGCTGTTAGCCCAAAATTGGTTCTAGGATGCTTGTTTCCGGTCCAGGGAAGACATGGCTTGGCAGTTCGGGCTGAACTGTTCCCATGAGGCACATGGTGAAGACTTGCATATAGCTATGTCTGAACTGCGGTGGCGAAATGAGCTAAAGAACAATGATGGATTCAACCCAGATCTGTGACTGGGGGTGAGTGTCTGAAAGCTTTCAGTGCTCCGTCCATTATCTCCTTGTGTATTTTCTTTGTTCGCCCAAAGTTGGCAGGGAATGCCCAGACGTGGGTCACTTGCTCACTTTGCCACTGGATTCAAGATAGCCTGGCTGATGAGGGCTGTTAGCCCGAAATCGGTCCCAGGCAGCTTGTTTCCGATCCAAGGAAGACATGGCTTAGCAGTTCGGGCAGGACTGTTCCCATGAGGCACAGGGTCAAGACTGATTTGCATATAGCTATGTCCGACCTCGGGTGGTGAAGTGAGCTAAAGAACGATGATGGATTCAACCCACATCTGTGATTGGGGGTGAGTGTCTGAAAAGTTTCATCGCCCATCCATCTTCTCCTTGAGTTTGCTTTGTTCGCTCTAAGTTGACAGGGTATGCCCAGACATGGGTCCCTTGCTCACTTTGCCACTGGATTCAAGCTTGCCTTGCTGATGAGGGCTGTTATACCGAAACCGGTCCCAGGATGCTTGTTTTTAGTCCAGGGAAGAGATGGCTTGGCAGTTCGGACTAGACTGTTCCCATGAGGCACAGGGTCGAAACTGATTTGCATATAGCTATTTTTGAACTGGGGTGGCGAAGTGAGCTAAAGAACAATGATGGATTCAACCCAGATCTGTGACTGGGGTGAGTGTCTGAAAGCTTTCAGTGCTCCGTCCATTATCTTCTTGTGTATTTGCTTTGTTCGCCCTAAGTTGGCAGGGTATGCCCAGACGTGGGTCACTTGCTCACTTTGCCACTGGATTCAAGATAGCCTGGCTGATGAGGACTGTTAGCCCAAAATCGGTTCTAGGATGCTTGTTTCCGGTCCAGGGAAGACATGGCTTGGCAGTTCGGGCTGGACTGGTCCCATGAGGCACATGGTGAAGACTTGCATTTAGCTATGTCTGAACTGCGGTGGCGAAGTGAGCTAAAGAACAATGATGGATTCAACCCAGATCTGTGACTGGGGGTGAGTGTCTTAAAGCTTTCAGTGCTCCGTCCATTATCTCCTTGTGTATTTGCTTTGTTCGCCCAAAGTTGGTAGGGTATGCCCAGACGTGGGTCACTTGCTCACTTTGCCACTGGATTCAAGATAGCCTGGCTGATGAGGGCTGTTAGCCTAAAATTGGTCCCAGGATGCTTGTTTTTGGTCCAGGGAAGATATGGCTTGGCAGTACGGGCTGTTCCCATGAGGCACAGGGTCAAGACTGATTTGCATATAGCTATGTCTGAACTGGGGCGGTAGAGTGAGCTAAAGAACAATGATGGATTCAACCCAGATCTGTGACTGGGGGTGAGTGTCTGAAAGCTTTCAGTGCTCCATCCATTATCTTCTTGTGTATTTGCTTTGTTCGCACTAAGTTGGCAGGGTAAGCCCAGACGTAGGTCACTTGCTCACTTTGCCACTGGATTCAAGATAGCCTGGCTGATGAGGGATGTTATCCTAAATTCGGTCCCAGGATGCTTGTTTTTGGTCCAGGGAAGACATGGCTTGGCAGTTCGGGCTGTTCCCATGAGGCACAGGGTCAAGACTGATTTGCATATAGCTATGTCTGAACTGGGGTGGTAGAGTGAGCTAAAGAACAATGATGGATTCAACTCAGATCTGTGACAGGGGGTGAGTGTCTGAAAAGTTTCAGCGCTCTGTCCATCATCTCCTTGTGTTTGCTTTGATCGCCCTAAGTTGGCAGGGTATGCCCAGACCTGGTTCCCTTGCTTACGTTACCACTGGAGTCAAGCTAGCGTGGCTGATGAGGGCTGTTAGCCCGAAACCGGTCCCAGGCAGCTTGTTTCCGATCCAAGGAAGACATGGCTTAGCAGTTCGGGCAGGACTGTTCCCATGAGGCACAGGGTCAAGACTGATTTGCATATAGCTATGTCCGACCTGGGGTGCTGAAGTGAGCTAAAGAACGATGATGGATTCAACCCACATCTGTTATTGGGGGTGAGTGTCTGAAAAGTTTCATCGCCCATCCATCTTCTCCTTGAGTTTGCTTTGTTCGCTCTAAGTTGACAGGGTATGCCCAGACATGGGTCCCTTGCTCACTTTGCCACTGGATTCAAGCTTGCCTTGCTGATGAGGGCTGTTATACCGAAACCGGTCCCAGGATGCTTGTTTTTAGTCCAGGGAAGAGATGGCTTGGCAGTTCGGACTGGACTGTTCCCATGAGGCACAGGGTCAAGACTGATTTGCATATAGCTATGTTTGAACTGGGGTGGCGAAGTGAGCTAAAGAACAATGATGGATTCAACCCAGATCTGTGACTTGGGGTGAGTATCTGATAGCTTTCAGTGCTCCATCCATTATCTCCTTGTGTATTTGCTTTGTTCGCCCAAAGTTGGTAGGGTATGCCCAGACGTGGGTCACTTGCTCACTTTGCCACTGGATTCAAGATAGCCTGGCTGATGAGGGCTGTTAGCCCAAAATCTGTCCCAGGATGCTTGTTTTTGGTACAGGGAAGACATGACTTGGCAATTCGGGCTGGACTGTTCCCATGAGGCACATGGTCAAGACTGATTTGCATATAGCTATGTCTGAACTGCGGTGGCGAAGTGAGCTAAAGAACAATGATGGATTCAACCCAGATCTGTGACTGGGGGTGAGTGTCTGAAAGCTTTCAGTGCTCCGTCCATTATCTTCTTGTGTATTTGCTTTGTTCGCACTAAGTTGGCAGGGTAAGCCCAGACGTGGGTCACTTGCTCACTTTGCCACTGGATTCAAGATAGCCTGACTGATGAGGGCTGTTAGCCTAAAATCGGTCCCAGGATGCTTGTTTTGGTCCAGGGAAGACATGGCTTGGCGGTTCGGGCTGTTCCCATGAGGCACAGGGTCAAGACTGATTTGCATATAGCTATGTCTGAACTGGGGTGGTAGAGTGAGCTAAAGAACAATGATGGATTCAACTCAGATCTGTGACTGGGGGTGAGTGTCTGAAAAGTTTCAGCGCTTTGTCCATCATCTCCTTGTGTTTGCTTTGATCGCCCTAAGTTGGCAGGGTATGCCCAGACCTGGTTCCCTTGCTTGCTTTACCACTGGAGTCAGGCTAGCCTCTCTGATGAGGGCTGTTAGCCCGAAACCGGTCCCAGGCAGCTTGTATCCGATCCAAGGAAGACATGGCTTAGCAGTTCGGGCAGGACTGTTCCCATGAGGCACAGGGTCAAGACTGATTTGCATATAGCTATGTCCGACCTGGGGTGGTGAAGTGAGCTAAAGAACGATGATGGATTCAACCCACATCTGTGATTGGGAGTGAGTGTCTGAAAAGTTTCATCGCCCATCCATCTTCTCCTTGAGTTTGCTTTGTTCGCTCTAAGTTGACAGGGTATGCCCAGACATGGGTCCCTTGCTCACTTTGCCACTGGATTCAAGCTTGCCTTGCTGATGAGGGCTGTTATACCGAAACCTGTCCCAGGATGCTTGTTTTTAGTCCAGGGAAGAGATGGCTTGGCAGTTCGGACTGGACTGTTCCCATGAGGCACAGGGTCAAGACTGATTTGCATATAGCTATGTTTGAACTGGGGTGGCGAAGTGAGCTAAAGAACAATGAAGGACTCAACCCAGATCTGTGACTGGGGGTGAGTATCTGAAAGCTTTCAGTGCTCCATCCATTATCTCCTTGTGTATTTGCTTTGTTCGCCCTAAGTTGGCAGGGTATGCCCAGACGTGGGTCACTTGCTCACTTTGCCACTGGATTCAAGATAGCCTGGCTGATGAGCGCTGTTAGCCCAAAATCGGTTCTAGGATGCTTGTTTCCGGTCCAGGGAAGACATGGCTTGGCAGTTCGGGCTGAACTGTTCCCATGAGGCACATGGTGAAGACTTGCATATAGCTATGTCTGAACTGCGGTGGCGAAATGAGCTAAAGAACAATGATGGATTCAACCCAGATCTGTGACTGGGGGTGAGTGTCTGAAAGCTTTCAGTGCTCCGTCCATTATCTCCTTGTGTATTTGCTTTGTTCGCCCAAAGTTGGCAGGGAATGCCCAGACGTGGGTCACTTGCTCACTTTGCCACTGGATTCAAGATAGCCTGGCTGATGAGGGCTGTTAGCCCAAAATCGGTCCCAGGATGCATGTTTTTGGTACAGGGAAGACATGACTTGACAATTCGGGCTGGACTGTTCCCATGAGGCACATGGTCAAGACTGATTTGCATATAGCTATGTCTGAACTGCGGTGGCGAAGTGAGCTAAAGAACAATGATGGATTCAACTCAGATCTGTGACTGGCAGTGAGTGTCTGAAAGCTTTCAGTGCTCCGTCCATTATCTTCTTGTGCATTTGCTTTGTTCGCACCTAGTTGGCAGGGTAAGCCCAGACGTGGGTCACTTGCTCACTTTGCCACTGGATTCAAGGTAGCCTGGCTGATGAGGGCTGTTAGCCCAAAATCGGTTCTAGGATGCTTTTTTCCGGTCCAGGGAAGACATGGCTCGGCAGTTCGGTCTGGACTGTTCCCATGAGGCACATGGTGAAGACTAATTTGCATATAGCTATGTCTGAACTGCGGTGGCGAAGTGAGCTAAAGAACAATGATGGATTCAACCCAGATCTGTGACTGGGGGTGAGCGTCTGAAAGCTTTCAGGGCTCCGTCCATTATCTCCTTGTGTATTTGCTTTGTTTGCCCAAAGTTGGCAGGGTATGCCCTGACGTGGGTCACTTGCTCACTTTGCCACTGGATTCAAGGTAGCCTGGCTGATGAGGGCTGTTAGCCCAAAATCGGTTCTAGGATGCTTGTTTCCCGTCCAGGAAAGACATGGCTTGGCAATTCGGGCTGGACAGTTCCCATGAGGCTCATGGTCAAGACTGATTTGCATATAGCTATGTCTGAACTTGGGGTTGCGGAGTGAACTAAAGAACAATGATGGATTCAACCCAGATCTGTGACTGGGGTTGAGTGTCTGAAAAGTTTCAGCGCTCCGTCCATCATCTTGTGTTTGCTTAGCACTAACACAGGCATCAATTCAAAGGTGTCTGCGTTGCCGGCAGGATTGTTTTCGTGCAGAAGGGGCACCTTCCTACACTGAAACAATTGTTACGCCTCCCCTGTGGAGGCATATGGTTTTGACGCATTCCTAGATGTACGCTGTGTTGTAATTCTGGTAATTCGTCAAATACCTTGGGCGTTGAGTGAGAACTCCCACTGCAACGCCCAAGGCACACCTCCCTGAAGAACATTTACCTTATCACCGGATCCCGCCACCGCATTTCTACTCCTTGCTCCTGCTCTCCTCGTGGGACTGGAAGCCAGGAAGAACAGCCAGGCTTCCCTGACCAATAACAATGATGAATTCCAGCGTTGTAATTAGTAAGCACCCAGGCTCCCCTGACCAATCACAATGCTGCAATACTCATAATTCTGATACAAATAGTAACAGCAATTGCCACACTTATTAGAATTTACTAGAGCACTCATAATTGAAGCCTTAGTGTTCTTTTCCTGTCAATGCTATGTTACATAGAAAGGTTCGGCAGAAGCTAAACTTACAGGGAACTATTCAACATACATGAAGACATATGTTGATGACAGATAATTATGTTGCTGCGGTGTGAAAATTGTCGTGCAATGTCGAAAAATATTTGCTCTGGCAATGATACTCAAAGAAACATTGGCAAATGGTACAAAAAGGAACTTTACAAAACTTTGCAGACAAAATGAAATCTTTGTGAACTCTACTATTCGCACTACTGACTTCACAGAATAATGTTAGAGTGGCAGCTATGTCTTGTGGCAGTAATGTCCTTTTTTAGACTAAGTCTAATGGAGAGACTTCTGACATCTTGGGTCTGGTCTGGTCCTTTACAAGGAGACCATCCCACTGGACCTGACTAAGTGGTAAAGGTCACCTTTTTAGAGGGTTGCTTTGCGGATCCTCTTTAAGCTATTATTATTATTATTATTATAATTATGAATAACAATGTAATAACAACAAATAGTGTAAGTATTAGTTTTAGTGTTTCTTATATCCTCCTCATCAGCATCATATTCTGGGATCACAGATTAACAATTGCTGATGACTTGTCCATTGTGGTTAGTAAGACTGGTGTCCTACCTGTGGCAAGGATGGCGTAGCTTCGCTCCTCTCAGGCCTTATGGGCCGTAGGCACTTTGCACAGAAAAGAATCACACACACTCACAGTGACTATCCGTGGGCGAAGACCCTGTGCAGTCATGCGCCCCTTTATTTATCTCCTCGGGCCGCGCCCTGCCCAGGGAGTGTTACAGGTGGCAACTTTGTATTCTAGAGGCTGAGTGGCTGTTAGATCTGGCCTCATTTGAGTGGATTTCCCCGTTTTTTGCATTTACCTCCTGTGTTTTTGATGTGTGTTGTACTCTGTTTTGCTGGTCTAGATGTGTTGGGCACTCAGCCACTACTGGTCAGTGCCAAAGTGCAAGTGCTCCCTATGTAAATTGTAGTTATGGATCAGTTATTCCATAGTTGGCTCATTTGATTTACTAGTCAGTCCCCAGTACAGTGCACTGTATGTGCCCAGGGCCTGTAAATCAAATGCTGCTAGTGGGCCTGCAGCACTGGTTGTGCCACCTACGTAAGCAGCCTGTAAATGTAACTCAGGCCTCCCATTGCAGTGCCTGTGTGCAGTCTAATACTGCCATGTCGACTTGGCAACTGCAACCACTTGCCAGGCCCTAATCTTCCCTTTTCTTGCATGTAAGTCACCCCTAAGGTAGGCCCAAGGTACCCCTTTGGGCAGGGTACAGAGTATGTGAAAGGTGTGACATGCCCTGGTGTGTGTGGCATGTCCTTATAGTGAAATGCTGCCAATGTCATTTTTCACTATTGCAAGGCTATCTATTCCCATAGGATAGAATGGGGAGCCTGTTTATAACATCTTATAAGCCTAACTACCCTTGGAAACAAGGTGGGAAAGTTTAGTATTATGCACAAAACGGAATCCTGAAGACTGTAAATGTTATACTCTAAGGACAAAGTCCAAGCGGGCACACGGAGCAAGACCCAACAAGGAGCCGCATCAGCGAGCACCACACATCCAACCTCGTAGTAAATTTGAGTAGTAGAACCCTATCTGAAGATGAAAATAAAGTGCTCAACAAAGGTCTAGGCTTTGTCGAGACCCAAAGGGGAGACATCTTCTCGATAAACTGCGAGCTGGCACAGTTCTTCAGAAAGATTCGGCTCCATTTTTTCTTTTCTGACAAAGAGACACAACCTGACGCTTTCACAGTCCGAAATACTGGTCTGAAGAAATGCTCAACTTTCACTACATTATCTGCTAGCACACCAGCCAGAGTTCTGGCCTTTGAGAGAGCAGTACAAGATGAGGTGGTTTCTACTTTAAAGACTACCAATAAACTTTGTTTCCACAATCTATACAAGAGAGAACAAGACGCAATTAAGACTTTATCAGAGGATAAAACGATTACGATCAAACCCGCGGACAAAGGCGGAGCAGTAGTTATTTTGGATACTACCACATATCGTGAAGAATGCAAACGACAACTGTCAAACAGGCAATCATATGAGCTGTTAAAAGAAGATCCCACTGAGCGTCTGACCAACAGGATAAAAGCCCTTGTCAACGAAGGTCTCTGTAACCAATGGATTACAGAACAGGAGGCAGCCTTTTTACAAGCATCCAATCCAATAATGCCGTATTTCTACTGCCTCCCTAAAATACACAAAAATGTTTTACCACCACCGGGGAGGCCAATAATCTCAGGGATCGCTTCCTTATTAGAGCCTTTGTCCACTTTTGTGGACTATTTCTTGCGCCCTTTGGTTCGGAAGATGCAAACCTACCTACAAGACACGAAAGATGTCTTACGCATCCTCCCTGATATACCATTCGATCCAGAGCTAGATGTTCTGGCTTCTCTTGACGTTGAGTCACTTTACACCTCTATTCCGCAAGATGAGACTCTACAGACAATATTTCAGACATTGAGTAACACCGAACTGGATTCCATCACTCCTGTGCCCTTCATACTTTCACTAGCACAGATTGCAATGAAAGACAACTTCTTCAGATTTGAAAAAGATATCTATTTGCAAGTGTCGGGGACGAGCATGGGCAGCGTCTTTGCGCCGAGCTTGGCAAATTTAAATGTCGATGCATTCGAGCAGAAACATGTCTTGGCCACTACCAACCCTTATCTATCGTCAATACGCGTTTGGAAACGCTATATTGACGACGTCTTCTTGGTGTGGAGAGGAACTCTAGAGTCCTTGATATCATTTAAAGAATGGTTAAACAAGCAGAACTTGTTCCTGAAATTTACTCTTGAGGCGGACAGAGAAAGAATCTCCTTCCTAGACCTATCCATCTTCCACAATAATGGTGGTTTACATAGTGAACTCTTCCGTAAACCGATGGCACGCAATTCTTTATTGCGGTTTGACAGCCATCATCCGAAATCTTTGAGAAACAACCTCCCAGTGGGACAGTTCTTACGAGTTCGGAGAAACTGCTCCACAATGGTCAAATTTGAAGAACATGCAGAAACGCTAAAACAACAATTCAGAGAGAAATACTACCCTAATAGACTCATAAAGACAGCTAAAAAACGGGCGAAGAATAATAATAGGGAATCTCTGATCAAAGCACCAATTGAAAACCCCCCACTGGGCCGCATGACTTTTGTACATACCTTTAGTACATCGACACATGATGTCCAGAAAATAATAAGGAAGCATTGGCGCATCCTCAACAGTGGCGCTTCAAAGTTACCAACACCTATGTTTGCTCTCAAGAGAGGCCGTAATTTGAAAGACAGACTCGTACATACTCGTCCGCGTGACGACTCACTGAATAAGGAAACAACCCTGTGGAATCTACCTAGAGTGAAGGGACATTTCCCTTGTGGTTCTTGTGGAGTCTGCCCGCAAACGAAAATTTCAAAAACTGTGGAGATTGGCGGCGACAGACCATGGGAACAGCGATTCTTTTCGAACTGCAACAGCTCGAATTTGGTATATCTGATAACATGTCCCTGCGGTTTGAAATACGTGGGGATGACCACGCGCAAAGTGAAACTCAGAATAATGGAACACAGGAGCACCTTTAGGTGCAAAAAAAACTGCAACAAAACTGATGAGGCATTTCTTAGAGAAAAATCATCGATCAGATGAATTTGACTGGACAGTTCTTGAGAAACCAGTCATTCCGACACAATGCCAAGACGCGTCCAGACTCCTATTCCATCGGGAACAGAGATGGGTTTTCAGGCTAAAGAGTGACGAAAATGGGCTGAACGACTTTATCCCTTGGTTGACCCTGGCCAGCAGATAAGCACTCAGTAATCAGAGAGGGTAGTGTTATATCCTGCAATAATGACCCCTTAGCACACTAATAACATCATTTAGTGATGCATCTCAAATAATGATCCCCTAGCACACTAATAACATCACGTAGTGATGCAATGTAAGAAGGACAGCCAAGAATGACATCTTAGTTCAATAGGATATGTAGGTAACCACCGAGCTAACTTTAACAAAATTTGTATGCAGCAATGTCAGGTATCATAAATAAGAAAATACACACACACTTGCTTTATAATATTGAGCCATTTCGTTTCTCTTTAAACATGAACAGTTTCTCCATATACAGTAAAGTACAGGGGTAAACAATCATGTATGCTCGTTCGATTAAAGATTACGAGTTTTGAAGTAGCCGTGGCGAGTACACTGAACTACAGTACCCGGCATCCCTTGCACCGGCGCAGCATGCGTGCACTACAGGATGACCTAGGCACGCCCGCTCCGACGAGGAGGGGCACGGTGAGGGATTAATGGCGCAACAAACTTTCGCCGATCACCTCCTTCCCAGCCTCGATAGTGCCAGGAGGCACCGACGGACAGGTAGGCAGTTCGGCCCGATCATTTGAACAGATAGAGCCGTTCTGTGTCACAGCTGTTCTTTTGACGTGATCCATTAGGCTTCTCTAAATCGGGCAAAACGGCCCGCTCGGATCCAACACATGTAGCGTGATTTAACATGTAAGCCGCACGGTATAGTTATCATTTGCGCTTACACTATCTAGGTTTTCCAAGGCCGTTTTTTCCTAAAGTATGAGCATCGCCTTTTGAGTGGAACACTGGTACATCCCTGTAAATTATGACCACGATATGACAGCACAGATAACGTGCGTTTTCAGTAGGCCGAGAATTAGACTAATCAGCCCCATTTTTCATCATTTGCTTAGCCTGGAGATGTAGAGCAACACACTCATTTCGGAGTGGCTTTGCTAAACAATTGCCAGCTATTATACAGACTACCCGCATCCTGCCTTGGTGACAATGGGGGTTTTGATGACTGATGGTGTGCCTGCGCACATTTGAGCGCGGTCACATGACGTAGATACAGTTATTGTTTGTGCACGAATTTTAAAGTTCTACAATTGCTTAGATTTTGAATTTCCCTCCGCAGAGCGGGGTCTCACTTAATCGAGCTGGAGCCGTGTGAGGTGAGGTACAACCATTGTGGAGCACTGGTAAGCCCTTCCTACCTGTAGTTAATTGTAGTGACTAAGGAAGGTAATGAATAGATTTGGTAAGATACTAGAAACTATGATTTTTTTACAGATGCAGCACTGTCCACTTGCTCTGCGTGGTTCTCAGAAGCAACACAGAGACTGTATGTATCTGTTTTCATTTATTTTTTGATGCAGTGACATTATTCGATATGGTCCTGAAGAATGCCAGGGTTCTTATATCCACAGTAGGCAGAAACATGTCGACCGAGTTAACAACAGAGCAGTGATTAATTCATAACTGTTCTAAGTTCCCTTTTTTTCACTGTATTACACGGTTTTAGTAGGACAACTGCGTGGATTCAAGAAGATGTATATGTAGTGATAAAACGCACTCATGATCCAAGTAGTTTCTCCTTTTTAAATCACTTTTCCTACATGCACTGCACGAATTGTGACAATGAACACATGTCAGTTTTATCACACTACACAGATTTTTGCTTAGTTTATGTTGAGTTTTTTCCTTCAGGTGAAATCATCAGAAGGATACGGGACTTCACGTAATGGTCCTCTCTGATCCATAAGAGAGCCTACGTGAGTACCGTTGGGTTCCCAGATGATGACACTGGGCATGATTTTGTGTCGTGATGGGATACCTTAATATCCTTGTATGATTTCTAGTTATATCCTTTTCCCTACTTACACACTTGTGGTGCTAGAGAGAGAATACTTTCCTCTCCGCTCATTTGGACTTTGTCCTTAGAGTATAACATTTACAGTCTTCAGGATTCCGTTTTGTGCATAATTTGTAAGGAATGGGGGATTGAATCCTGTTTGAGACTTTAAATTTTCCCTTGGACCCCCTTTTTGTGATATGAGGGAAAGTTTAGTATGCCTGTACTCAGAATGTCAAAATGCCTCTTTTAGTGAGGGTGTTTTTTGTATTCTGTGTTTAAAAATACCACTTGTAGAAAGTAGGTATTTTCGTGCTTAGCCATCGAGTGTGCCTCTGCTAGGATGTGTATTGACTGTCTGGCTTTGGAGTGATAGGCGCTGGGGATAAGCAGTGGCTCCAGAGAGTCTGTATAAGTCAGCGCAAGGCTGAATAGGTCTGGTCTGCATTTGGACTGGTGGGAGGAGTAGCACCTGCACTTGAATAGGGCTGTGCCTGCCTTCCACAATGATGGCTCCGCCCCCCTGTGATGTGTCTGGAGCCAGGGCTCACACTGACAATGGAGCTTGTTTTGCACTTGCAAAGAGCCCCCCAGAACTGGATTGGACTGGGCTCAGAGCCCTGGGCCATGAGAGAGCAAAGAGATTAACTGTATAAAAAGAGGAGCCTAGACTTTCAGATCACCTCTGGGAATCAAGAGGAAACTTTGCCAAGGAGAAGAGCTGGAGAAGCTGAGGAGGAATACTGCCTCTGTGGTGTTTGCTGTCTGGGGTTGGCCTGCAGTGGCTACTTGCTGCCAAGGAATGGAGAAAGGACTTTGCTGTTTGCTGTGTCCCCTGTTTGAGGAAGATCTCCAAGGGCTTGAAACTGAGCTTGCCTCCTGTTCTGAAGTCTCAGGGACACAAATACTTCATTACCAGCTCCCCTGAACTTCCTTGCTGGGAGTTCTGAGCTGCTAAACGGTGCCTGCTGTTGTTTTTGACCTCTGGAGGCTGTTTTTCGCTTGGAGCTGGGAAAAGTAACACAACTTCGAGAAGTATGATGCGTCCGCACCTGTTTCTGATGCATTGCCAAAGAATTTCATCGCAGTGCCTGCCCATGGCTCGAGAAATCCTTGCACGCCGCATCGAGTGCCCCGTTCTCCGAAGTCCGGGATCGCCGCACCAATTCCAACAGAAGGTCTGCTGTGCTGCTGCAAGAGCCCATGCATCATCACAGATCTTCGCATCGCATTGAGGCGCCAAAATTGGCTCATTGTTAGGAGATGCAGTAAGAAACCGAAGCATCACCGCCCCATGCAGTAAGAAACCAATGCATCACCTCCTGTCTGGTTAGAAACTGACGCATCACCTTCCCAATGCAGCAGTAGGGAACTAACGCATCCCCTCCCCGGAGCAAGGAACTGACGCATCACCTTCCCTGAGTGCAAGTAACCGACGCATCACCTTCCCTGCGACCCTTTTCTGTTTGTGTGCGCGACGTACCCAAGGTACTTTGTGTGAAGAGTGTTGCATCTGCAATTTGCTTTGAACTGAACTATTTCTACCATTTGAAAGTCATATTTGTATTACTGTATTGTGGATTTTTGTCATTTTGGTCTTGTTTGGTTTAGATAAAGATTACGGGACTTATTTACAAGCCCCTTGTGCAACCCGTACATCACTTTTCCCATGTTAAAAATTACACCAAAGTGGTGTAAGGGGCTTGTTAATAAGTCCTTACTTATTTATCTAAACTGATGTGTTGTCCATTTGTGGTAATTTCACTGTATTACTGTATGTGTTCACAAACGCTTTACACACTGCCTCTGAGATAAGACTGTCTGCTCATGCCAAGCTACCAAGTGGGTGAGCAGGGGTTATTTTAGAAGCATATTCCCCTTACCCTGACTAGAAGCAAGGGTCCCTATTTGGACAAAGGTACCAACCTCTGCCAACTAGAGTCCCCCATTTCTAACAGTGGCTCTATACATCCTTCCTATTCTACACTGGAACCTACTCAACCCTCTACTGTCCGCGGTGCAGGAGGCACACAAAGTCCCTGAGTTGCTGGCTATGAGCCGGGTTCGGCCGGAAACCAGACATCTGGATCTGGGAGTTGGTGCTGAGTCCCAGCCCTGCTGGGATTTTTGGGGTGGTGTCTTCTCTGGGCTCTCAGCCATGCTGTAGTCCATCACTGGTGTCCCTGGGCTCTCTGCACAGGGAATGCCACCCAGCGCTCCTGGCTGGTGAGAAATCCTCTGCCTCAGCATTTTCCTCCACACATTCCAGTTTCCAGTTTGTTGCTCGGGGAGGGCCTGACCACTGTCTTAAATCAGGACACATTCAAGGTGAACACTCGAGGGCCCAGTTGTGTTGGGATCATGGTGCCATTGGTCACAATGATCCTCCACACCTCTGGTAGGTTGGGCGTTAGTAACTTCCATCTTGGGTTTCTGTCCTTGACAATGACATAGTCGCTCATGTGTAGCGAGGAAGGCTGCACTCTGTGACTCACACTAGCTTTTGGTTAGTGGTTTCCCCCCTGGCCTGCGCGGCTTTGCTAATGAGCTCCGCCGGACGCCAGCCTGGTTTAGCGGGGATGTTGTCCTGCGTGGGCTTTGGAAACAGTAGATGAGCCGGGGTACAGTTGGTAGTGCTTTGCAGAGTTTGGCAATAGGCATTTAGTAACTGGTACAGATAGCTCACTGCATCATCTCCTTGCTCCACCCTGATTCTGAGTGCTCAGTTGAAAATCCACATGAAGCACTCCACCTCCCCATTCGCCTGGGGCTACTGCAGTGTGATTTTCCTATGCTGGATGGCAAGAGAGGTAAGGTACTCCTCGAAATTATGGCCATGAAATGGAAACCTGTTGTCAAATTCTGCCACCTCCGGCAGGCCCAGCATTGCAAACGTTTACTCCAGCACCACTTTGACTTGGGGGAACGCTGTGAACACCACCTCCATGGCATAACTTTGGGTGGGATGCTATCATCATGACGGTGCTGAAACCATCGGGGGAGCACCTGTAGTCGATGATGATTTTCGTCCATGGTTCCCGACTGGGTTCTTCGAGCTGCTGGCACGGGCAGCTGCTCTCTATATGATGCCACACAAATGGCATTGGTGTATGGTCTTGTCAACCAGAGTATCCATCCCTGGGAGCCATACTTTGCTGCGGAGCTGGGCTTTGGTCTTCGCTGGCCCTTGGTGCCCTACATGTGTGAGGGTTAGTACCCAGGCCCATAGTTTTTGTGGGACATGATCACCAGGCCACAGAGCAGTATTCCATTCATCCCTTCACTGAGCTTGTGCCGGACGCTCCATAGCTGCTGCCTTGGGAGCTTGTCATCCGTGCTCAGTGAAGGGGAGCCGCTGAGCAAGGATATTCTTTGAGCTAACGCTTCTTTGACCCTGGCCAGGTATTCAGACCAGTCGGTGGCTTCCCCAAGCCCTCTCCGCATCAGTGTCTTCGGGCAGGCTTCTTGGAATATCATTCTTATGAATTCTTTGACATGCTCTTCTTCCTGGTTTATCTGCGGGACTTCTATCAGTAGAGGCTATCAGTAGAGGATGACGAGACAGATAGTCGGCTAGTTTGTTGGCACCCGGGTAATAGGCAGTGTCAAACCTGCATGCTTGCAGCTGGCCCACCCACCATTCGATCCTGAGTGGAGCCAGACATGTGGTTCACGTGAACAGAAGGATGAGTGGTTTGTTGTAGGTCACTACCTTGAACACGTGGCCATAGAGGTAGAGGTGGAAAAGTTGACCGGCCCACTTTATGGCGAGGGCCTCTCTCTTGATCGGGGTGTACCTCATTTCAGTCTCCGAAAGAGTTCTGCTTGCATAGGCTGTTGGCGACCAGACCTTGTTTGTGTTTTTCTGCATAAGCAACACAGCTCCAAGGCGAACCGGGCTGGCATCGACAATCAGCTCTGTTCTCTTTCCCGGGTGGAAATAGTCCATAATGGTTTTGTTCATGAGGCCTCTTTGATTGCCATGAAATCCTTGTTGGCTTGCAGACTCCAATCCAACGACATGCAAGTGCATGTGAGAGATCTCAGGGGCTCAGATAGAGAGGCTAGGTTGAATATAAAGCGTCCAAATTAGGTAGCCATCCCCAGAAACCTGCAGGCCTCCTTTGGGTTCCTGGGGGTTTGTGCAGTTTGTATGGTGATGGCTTTCTTGAAGTACTGGGTTTTTCAGAACCGGTACTGAACCGGTAACCCAGCGGTGCCAGGGACAACACCCTAAGACTTCGGGTCCTTCCTGTTTAGATTACAGAAACTCAGAGTCTTCTAGGTGAAGTCAATGATCGAATGTATTGGCTGCAACCAAGTAACAGGTATCAACACGGTGTATATTCTCAGGAGACTGCTCAAACTTACAAAGCCAGCCTTCTCTTTTTATACAAAATATTATGCTTCAGGCAAACATTCTTTACATTACAGTTGACCATTCACATATTTTCACTACAAAGAAAAAGCAGAGTCATGATTACAAGCCCATATTTCAGTTTGTTCAGCCCACAATCAATTACCCGGCAAGGCCCAGTATTTTCATCAGATATCAACGAAACCCCAATAAAAACGGGCGCCTCCGCCTCATAAAGCAAGTCATAAAGAAAGAAACAGGGGCAGGTGTGTGTAAGATTAGGAAGGGTTTGTGTGCGATGAAAGGTTTATGGCATGTTGTGCCTTGATACTATCTCGTTTGGCCACTGGGAGAGGAACTGACCGAACAGGTTTGGCCTTGGGCAGTGGAGTCAGCTTGCCAAGGTCGCAGAGAAGTCAGGAAAGGTGTACGTGTCCTTCAGGACCGTGTTTGGCCTTAATCATTGGCCTATGTGAGGGCAACTCACAAAATGGCTGTCGTACACAAAATGGAACCCGTGGGTTCAGGACGAAAACTATGATTTCAAGGTGAAATCGTCACTCGAATATGACGAAAATGCTTGTGCATAGTGTACTAACCATTCTCGGTCTTCTGATATCAAAATCTTTATGGTACGATGATTTTATAACACGGGTCCAGAATTTTCAGTACTACAGACCCTCCTTTTTCCCTTACATAGGCAATAACCTATACTCATGCTAATCTGAGTCCAGGTCTATATTCATAAAGTCATTGAGATGTTGCTGTAGCATCATCCTATTACTTAGTTCGTCCCTCGATACAGGTTTCCTTACACACGATGTAGCACAAAGGCCACATATTGCAGGTGCACACTGTACGCACAGACAGAACAGGAAAAGAATGGCTAAGATCATCCCAATGACCATCAGAATTTTCCATCCCCAGGCGGATATCAGTTCCCAGAACCATCCCACCAACGACCAATCTCCTTTATCCACATGAATGGATTCGGAAATCTTATGCAGTTTGGAAATGGCCTGGTACACTGTTGGAGCGTTATCTGGAATGAAAACACAGCAACTCGATTGGATCACTCTACATACCCCACCTCGGTCTGCAAGAAAGACGTCTAACGCGACCCAGTTCCGAAGGGTCATAAGACGATCCGACTGGAGCTCAGCAGTCAAGTTACTAAGGGCACCGGCAGTTTCAAATACGGTGGATTCAACCACCCTTGTTAATTGCCTTATGTTCCTGCTGTTAACCATGGGTCCCCAAAACGGCAGAAAACCTTTCACGAAGTCTTCAAATTCTTGTCCTGCGGTGTCTTCTTTACTGAAAACACCTCTAACTACCCTTGTATTGTGGTAATCTGCCCCAGCGGTGTAGGTGGGAGGCAACAGGAACGAAACAAAACATGTGCCCGAAAAGTCAGGGGGCAACCATGTATAGGCTCTATCATGGCAGATGAAATAGGTACCCTTAGCTGCTAAAAACGAAGGGGAAGTCTGGGACGCAAAAACATATGTCTCAGTGCAGATGCTCTTCCCTAACTGAGCTCTGGGATTCTTGCCAGTACCTTGCAGACATAGGTGACCCTGATGGGGTACAATCCAAATCGGGGAAGATCTCTCAGCTTGCTGTTTCTCACTCAGAATAACTCCATATCCGGTCACGTTCCATCCTATATATACTAGTGTCTCTTCCCTCGGGATAGTCTCATAGGAAATATCTTCCTTAATCATGTCTACTATACCCTTAACTAGAGCACTATTCTTAGGATTATCTTTCACAGAACGTAGGGGGTAGACTTCATGTGCGTAGATGAACATTGTTCTGTATGCCCACACAGAACCATTGTGGCTGAAAGGCAGGACCAGATAAGGGATACCTTTATCCGTTGTGTAAGGCATAAGACCGCACACCCAACAGTTAGTCGTGTTCATTACTAGTTGGTGTTGGTGCAAAAGCTGAACGAAGGAGTTATTAATAAACTCTAATCTCCTAGCGGATTCATGTTCAGGAAAAGGGTGTAAAGAATGCGAGGAAACAGTAGGAGGAGGTATGGGCGATGTAGTGGGTGCAAATGTCACTCGAAAAGAGAATAAAACATATCCTACTAAAAACATCATAACACTGAACAACATAAAAATGCATAGTATCAAAAAGCGTTTCGTGGTCATCATTTTACACATTCTGGCTTTAAAGTTCATTGTTTTGGCAGGTCTCTCCATCTCGAAAAACTCCATCCTCTCTAAATGCTGCTCGCGATGGTAGGGTGTTCTATGCTAAGGAATGCTTCTGTCAGTCCAGGGCAACTCCCTTAGACCAACCAGAACTGTCGACCTAACGTCTTCAGCTGCACCCCAAAGACTTGGGCAACCGCGACCCTACAGCGGAACCCGGATGGTGGTTAGAAAAACAAAAATAAAAAAGTTTCTCAGATGAGAGAGCTGCGCTTTCAAAATTTTAGTAAAGAAAAGGAAAGTTTTTTTTTATTTGTCCATAGTTCTCTGCCTCAGATTATAGCGTTGCTTCCCAGATACTGTCTGGTCTTGAAACAGGAGTTCAGGCTCTGTAGTGTCCAATCGACTTGACGGTGGCACAGCTTCCTGCAAAAGATTGTCACTTTCTTGTTCAGAAATTGTTCCTTTTATGCGTGCATCACTGAAAGGCAGAAATCGAGGCACAGTCTCAGTCTCTGTGTCAGTGACACCCTCCTGGACCCACCGGTCATACGGTAGAGGCAAAGGCACCCTCTTGCAGTGTACTCCGTGGATCCAGTTCTTTTTGCCTTCCACTCGCACGGCGGATCTCGTTGACAGCAGGACTAGGTGGGGGCCAGTCCAGCGGGGCAGAGTATTCTTTGTCCGCTGGAAATTTTTCACCAAAATCCACGAACCAGGATTGATGGTGTGGCCTGGATCTTCAGATACCTGAGGCAGAGAATCATGAACCTGTTGGTGTAAAACACGCAATTTAACCGTCAATTCGTACAAATAGTCAAGCAGTACAGGGTGTTCGATCTCACTGAATTTTGTCGGCCTTGGCACTCACCATATGTTGTCCGGGCGGCCGAACACGATTTCATAGGGACTAAGTCCCACTCGCGAATGCACAGTCATTCTTGTTGATAGGAGTGCCAAAGGCAGAGCGTCAGGCCATAAAAGACCAGAGCTTGATTGAATCTTGGCCAATTTTAGTTTTAATGTGCCATTGTAGCACTCTACTAGTCCAGCTGATTGGGGGTGATTTGCAGCGTGGAATTTCTGTTGGATGCCTAGCCCTTCACATACTTTTTTCATCACTCGACCCACAAATTCACTCCCATTGTCACTCCAGACCATTCTCGGCATTCCAAATCTGGGGAATAACTCTTTCACAAGGGCTTTAGCTGTAGATAAGGCAGTGTTGTCCTTTAGGGGATATGCTTCTACCCATCTTGAAAAGGCACAAACAACAACGAGTACGTATTTCAAATTGTTGCACCTTTCCATGTGGATTAAATCTAGCTGCAAAACCTCGAACGGATACGTTGAGGCGCAAAATGACCAGCTGGAGTTGGGGTTCCCCTACCAGGATTGTATTTCAGACACACCATGCAATTCTTGACCACATTCTCTGCACACTTAGGAATTCCAGCATTTTGCCATACTGGAGCCAACAACTTACAAATCCCTTTCACACTGATATGAGCCATTCCATGGGCCATCGTGACCACTTCAAGCACATACGCATCGGGTAACAACCATCTCTGATGCCCTGACAATTCGACCCAACAACCATTTGCATCCAATTTACCCGTACTTTCTCTCCACACACTCAATTCTTTCTCTGTAGCTTCAGCTTGAATAGCCCTCACACTCTCTATCGTGTCTTCACACATTCCAACGTCACCAATCCATCTTGCAGGGGCCCGCAACATACATTCGACTCATCACATCCCTTGCTGTTTCTTTTGCGACTTCGTCAGCAAATGCATTTCCACGACCAACATCATCAGTCACCTTCTTGTGTGCACTGCATTTTACAATCGCAACTTGCAACTGCAAAGTCAATGACTCAAGAAGCTCATTCACCAACTGACCATGCTGTATCTTAGCTCCATGCGAAGCCAGGAACCCACGTTCTTTCCACAATCGTCCAAAACTGTGAGCCACACCAAATGCATACTGGCTGTCGGTATATATGGTCACTTTCATTCCTTTTGACAACACACACGCTCGTTTAAGTGCAATCAACTCTGCTGCTTGAGCTGAATTATGTGGGATACGTGCAGCTTCAACAATCGTATGCAAAGTCGTGACAGCATATGCTGCAGTCGTATCACCATTCGGGAGCTTGAAGCATGAACCATCCACCCATAAGGTACCATCACACTTCACAAGCGGAGTGTCCTGAAGGTCTATTCTCCCTTTCGTTTCTTCTTCTGTTCTGAGAAAACAATCATGCTGTCCAGAAGCATCTAACTCTGCTACAATTGGCAACAACGTAGCTGGATTCAACGTGTTGCATCTTTTTATGTGCACATGACTTGCTAACAATGTCAACTCGTAACCTGACAACCGAGCACTAGTTAAGTGCTGTGTCTTGGTCCTGTTTAACAACGTGTCTACTGCATGTGGAACCATCACAATCAATGTATTATTCATCACTAGACCAGCAGACTGCCGAATAGAAACAGCTGATGCCGCTGTCGCCCTCAAGCAGCTTGGCAGTGCTTTAGCTACCGGGTCCAAAGTCGACGAAAAATACGCGCATGGACGCTGCTTGTCTCCAAGTAACTGTGTCAACACCGATAATGCACAACCTTCTTTCTCATGGACATACAATGTAAAAGGCTTACTGTAGTCGGGGGTACCCAACACAGGAGCCGAACATAATGCATTGCACAATTCGGAAAAACTTTTCTGACACTCTTCAGACCATGGGAGGGGATGCGGTGTATCTTTACAAGTTAATGCCACCAAAGGTTTGGCCAACAAAGAAAAATTTGGTATCCATTGTCTGCAATATGATGTAATACCCAAGAAAGCACGCACTTCTCTCTGTGTCCTAGGCACACTCAATTTCGCTATTGCCTGAATTCTTTCTGGGGTCAGTTTCCTTCCCTCCTTCGATAAGAGATGACCTAAGTAGGTCACTTCTTGTCGACAATATTGCAATTTTGAAAGAGACACTTTGTGGTGCAACTCAGACAAATGACGCAACAACGACAACGTGGCTTCCTTGCAGATTTCTGTATGTACAACACCTGAGCACACCATACAAGTATTTCTAAATCAAGTAGTATAGATGTTTTTCTAAGGCAGTCAGTAAAGTCTCAGCGTCCTGAATATTCTGAATCCAAAAAGTCTTAAAGTAAATCCAAACAAATCTTCTTAGGTTGAGATCTGATTTTAATATCCACAGTTCTTAAGATGAAGGACAGCAGCCGACGCGCGTTTCGCACGCAGGGCTTTTTCAAGGCTGCAAGCAAGATATTTATACATATCCATCAGATATTGGTAAATTTCAATCTGATTTAGACAATGCAATTGTCAATTGGGCATGCAGAATCCCTCGTGACTTAAGACAATCAACCTGGATTTATATCAAACATATTGATACCAAATAAAGTGATTACAGACAAACAGAAACACCCTAGTGGATCAAGTCTCCCAGAGACCATAAGTCTATACTGGTGGAAAAGTAAAAATAAGTGTAAGCCTTCTACAAAGGTCATGTACCAGAAGAGAACCACAGTAAAGTCCAAAATGTCCAATTGGGGTAACTCAAAGAAAACCACAGTTTAAAATGCAATATGTCCTATTGAGGTGACTATAGTAGAAGGATGGACACCATGTAAACCATAGCCACCACAGGGTGCAGGAAACATGCACCTGTTAAGATAGAAGTTCTCACCTATATTTTCGTTGTTCCAAGCGTTTAAAGGTATATCAGTGCTTTTCTGTTAATGTACTCTTCTAGGATAGATGGATCACAAGCCCCAAATAGGAATTTGCGAAAAATGATGCTTGATATGAGGGGTTGAAATTTCCGTTCTCACTCTGTGAAGAGGACATCTATATTAGTAAAATTCCTTAATGGGCAAAATGCCATCATATGTCATTCAAACATTTATATTCTGAAGGTTTCTTGTAACTATATTGATGGTATATAATGCTAGGCATAAACAAATCTCATATTAGTTTTGAATTTGAAGGCCTGAAGAGATAGTGCATCTGGTCATGCGCTTGTCACTGAGAATAAGGCATCTAAAAATTGGGGCTGAGTTCGGCCAATGTCTAGTATACTAAGCCCAAGCTTTGAAACCCAAGGGAAAATATAAGCACCCATAGTAAAAACGATATTATAAGTATATACAGAAGTAAAACATGGTAAAGTTTTAAAATATTTCGCCTTACCAATAATATGATAGTTATGACCCCAAAGATAAGGCGTGTCCTCTTCCAAAATCATCAATTATTGTTGGTATTCAGATCCATCCTGTCCTATAGGACGTATAGACCTCCCGAATCTTGATAAATCCCAGGTTTATACTTGAATGAAACCAAATCCAAGGTGCATCAAAAGAAAAAAGAAGGGGACAGTCAGCAAAAAGAAATTATATATGTCCTGCCGTGGCATTTTAGATCTAATCATGTGTATCTTCGTTACATCTTTTCGAACTATATATTATAGAACCAATTATCCCCATAGCTGAAAAATAAAAGAGACACTTTGTGGTGCAACTCAGACAAATGACGCAACAACGACAACGTGGCTTCCTTGCAGATTTCCTCAGTATCTGCAGCAACAAGCAAATCATCAACGTACTGAATAAGAGCAGCGCCATCAGGTAAAACAATCGTATCAAGCTGTGTTTTTAAAGCCTGGCTATACATTGATGGGCTTTCACAGTAGCCCTGGGGAGCGCGTTTGAAGCGGGAAGCTTCGACCTCCTAAATTGAAGCCGAAAATATCCCTACTCTCTACGGCAATCGGGATGCTGAACAAAGCATTCTTCAAGTCAATCACGGAGAACCAAGTTGCAGAAGTTGGAATCATAGTCAATAGGGCAGTGATATCATGGACAACTGGAAATTGTGGCACAACTATTTTATTGACCTCTCTAAGATCAATCACGAATCTGTAAACAGGTGGCTGAGAAGGATCAGTACGCTTCAAAACAGGCAAAACAGGACTATTGCAAACGTCGCCTCTTGTCTCTTCAATTACATCTTTTTCAATCAAGTCATAAATGATCGCTAGCAATGCTTTTTCACCTTCACTAGAGATTTTGTATTGGGGAATGCATGGCATTTTAACATTGGCTTTCAATGTCACAACATATGGCAGGTATTTCCAAAAGACCCCCATCATTAGGACCAGTAGCCCAAAGAATATCAGGAAGAAACGACAATTCTGTCGGAAGTTTATCCTTCGACAAATACATTGGGAGACCACTTTCTTACCTAGTGTAAGTTGTACTCCCGAAGGAGAACAATACAATGTTGCATACAATCTTTTCAACAGATCCAATCCTAACAAGTTTTCACCACAACCTGTTGTCAGAATAAGGGGTGCTTCTAATTCACAAGGTCCAACAGAAAGTGACATAGGACTAGAAGTTGGGTTCCAAACCGGGGCGCCAGAAAAACCTACTGAAACATTCATTTCGCCAGACAAAGGTGTGCCAGGGAGTTTAGAGTGCATAATAGAACTCTTTGTAGCATCAGTATCCAACAG
This sequence comes from Lissotriton helveticus, assembly GCF_964261635.1. Taxonomy (NCBI): domain Eukaryota; kingdom Metazoa; phylum Chordata; class Amphibia; order Caudata; family Salamandridae; genus Lissotriton; species Lissotriton helveticus. The sequence continues at coordinate 1,759,761,631 of NC_136061.1, forward strand.
AAAAGGTTCTGACACACCTGATGTAATCACCTCAACATAAGGTCCACTCTGATCTACTGGAACTGAAACAACTCCCTCTCTCTGTCTATGGCTGTCCTAGCAATCATTACCTTCCATATTCTCATCTTCTGCATAGTAGTCATCAGCATAGTACTGAGGCGTCCTACCAGACGCGTTATTCTGCTGATCAAAACTATTCATTGAATTTTGAGGCGGAAATGAGCGTGCGTTCTGGGGAAAATTCCCACGTCCTCTACCTCTAGGTGCTTGTGGAGCACCTTGACCTCTGGCACCAGAAACACCATTCATACGCTGTAACAAAATAGGACAACTATACTTGAAATGACCCTCTTCTTTACAATATGAACACTGATTGGGGCCTACAGGAACACGTGGTTGAGAAAACTTGACCCTTTGCGAGTTCCTCTGAAATTGTTGAGGTTGCTGATAGTTACTCTGACCACCACGTGGCGGATACGCTTGTTGTAAAAGAACCTTCGTTTTTAACTCTTTAGTTTTCTTGTCTGCTCTATTCTTTTCATCTTTATCTCGATTTTCATAGTACTGTGCAGTAGCCAATATCTGTGCTGAAGAGGAAACGGCCCAAGAACTTTCTGAATCTTTTAATTTCTTACACAACTCGGGAAGCAAATTGTGCACAAACTTGTCAACGAACAACCGTTGACCACCTTCTGTACTCATGTCTTGACCACTGTGGTCGAGAAACGTTTCTTCAAACCTGGTGAAGAAATCAGACACGGTCTCATCTTTCTTCTGCTTACACGCAGACAATTTGTCCCAATTCACTCGCATCGCAGGCATCAAAGTCTTCATGTAAGTAATTATCCTACCAGGGAGGTCTGCCACTAAAGGTTCGGGTTTAGCACCACCAACTTGTCGGTCATTTGCAGCACTAATATTAGCCCATGAGTCACCTAACTCTTGATCATGATCCGCATGATGAATCTTACCCCATAAAGGCTGTGGAACAACATTTCCAAACAACATGTCTATATCCGCTAAATTCATAATACATGAGCCTGCAGTCTATGACAATTCCTTGTAATACCCTGCAGGATTTTTACGGGGATCAGGCAATGTCTGCTTAAGGGCCAAAACTTCAGCTCGCTTCCAAGAAACATGTACCCAGACACGCTGAAAATGTCCCGGAACAGGTGGATTAGCTGCTGGGGGAACTTCTCTCATGGGATATTGTCTCACCTTCTTTTTAACAGAGGAATCAGACTTAAACAACGACCGAGAAACACCCTCACTCCTGAATGATAACAATGTCGCAACTGCTTTTTCAACATCGGAACCCACAATGGCGCCTTTTGCAAACTCGAACCGGACACGACACAACTCAGGCGGATTAGGCTCTAAATCAATTTCCTCTAAATCCTCACTCAGGAAAGTACACATTTTCTCAAAAACGTATCTCTGTTTTGGTGCTTCCCACTGATGGAAGACATCCATAACAGACTCTAGCTCATATCTCATCGGGTCAGTAACCCATCTGGACAGGCGGAAGAGCAGAGTGAGGCAAGGCAGACGCAGAGGCAGTGTCAGGAGGAACACCAGGAGTGGTAGTCAATATAGTGGTCAAAGTTGTAGGAAGTAAAGGCAGAGCAGATGTCAAAGTCGGTGGCCCTTGAGGAGGCTGCACCGGAAGAGTAGGAGCCAACTGAAGAGCAGCCGGTGGTTGTGGAGAAGCAGGAGGCAATACAACCAAAGGTTGCGCGGCTAAAGGCTGCGGAGGCGCCGTAGCACTCTGCGCATAAGGGGGTGGCGAACTAAATAAATGCGACATTAGGGGGTCTTTTTCAAGGTCTTTTGCTGCATCTTGCTGAAGAGGCGGCAAAACTGGATAACATTTATCGATAACCATTTTACGTTGCCTGCGCAACTGTTCGCTCATCTGTTCCTCTTCGTTATCTTTAAACTGCATAGCAGCTTGCATTATCGAGATACCCCTTTCTCTCTTATTTTTCTTCGCTAATTTAATTTCTTTCTGTTTGGCTTCCTTACGCCATAGGTGGAAAGAGTCAAACATCGCCGGCCGGGCTTTCTTCTTGAAAAGTTTAACTTCTAGATTATCTAGGATTTCCTTGTCAAAGCTACCATATTGGGGCCATTTTAAAACACCATCCTTTCTGGTGTATCTGATCCACACTTCATTATATGTGATGGGGCCTACTCCATGTTTCCTATAAAGTTCATAGGTTGGACTTCCAATCGGAGGAACCGGACACAAGTCCTCCAATCGGGAATCCCTATTACAACCAAGACAAAATAAATTTCCAAGTCTGCTAAGACCAGGCATCTTCGCTCTCTAGTCTAGCTTCAAACTTCAAAGGATTATCGAATACGATATTCTCGTGAATACACGAGTCCTTCGGCTTTGGCACTTGCAAGTTCCAAATCAAAGATCCCAAGGGGTACCCAAACTAAGAACCAAACTAAGGACTGGGAGACGCTCCACTTATACTTAACTGAGGTATCGATGACTGCACCAGAAGACTCGTCTATCGTTTCGCTCTACCAATCATCAAGGGTCCAAAACAGGGCGATAGTCAGGGCAGCAGTCCTTCGTAGCCGTCGGGAAGCGGGGAACTACTCCTAAACGGAGAAAAATCCTAACTTTAAGAATTTTGGTATTCACGGAAGGCATTTAGGAGTCCTAAAGTTAGGAGTCCTAATTTACTACTCCTAAACTGAGAAAAATCGTAACTTTAAGCCTAATGGTATTCACAGAAGGCATTTAGGAGTCCTAAAGTTAGGACTCCTAACTTTAGGACTCCTAAATGCCTTCCGTGAATACCACAATTCTTAAAGTTAGGATTTTTCTCAGTTTAGGAGTAGTATAGTTAGGAGTCCTAGCTTTAGGACTCCTAAATGCCTTCTGGGAATACCGAAATGAGTAAGTGCCTTCTGTGAATACCAAAATGAGTAAGTGCCTTCTGTGAATACCAAAATGGTAGTAAGTTTAGTATTTTGTCTTAAGTTAGTTCTGTGAATCAGGCACTAAGTCCAGATCTTCGGCCGTTTGGCAGCTTTACAGTGTGTCTTTCTTGCCTTCTGTGACATGGAACTCAGCCTTGGTTGTCTATTTGTCACTGCTCATGTCCACCTTGATCACTCCTCTCAATACTAAGGGTTCTGTCCCCCGTAAGTGTAGATTTTGGCTGTGGTGTGAGCAAGAGGAAGGAGTAGGTACCTCGTACTGCTCCGAGTCTATTACATTTACTGACACCCCCATGTCAAAGAGAGCTCTCACCGTTGTGTTTGCAACTTTGACAATGCACATGTTTGGGCGGCCATCGTCTGCGGTCCCCTTGTCCAACAAATGACACCACGAACACAGCTTCATCCTCCTCCTCGGCTTAAAATGTGGCGTGTGCAGAATGGCGCACTCTGGACCAGGTGCTTTGTCCAGTGACAGCTGATTGAAGCTAGCAGGCATGGCCCGCTGTCTCCCTAAGGTGGTTCTCAACATCCCACTCCGGTACACTATGGCAAAGTCGTTTGGTTTGCCACATCTGAAGCAGGTCATGCCTTTTCCAAAGCATAGGCCTGGTGAAAAACGTTCTAGCCTGCAGTTTCTGCATGGGCCCGCTGGAAGGCATTCTCGTTGGTGGTCGTGTTGGGCCTGGGCAACTTTGTATGGCATCCACCCTTTCTTCATTGATGGCTATGGGCCTCGATGGGCAAGGCGAGGACGGGTGTTTGTTGAGGGCTCAACCCATCTCTTCCGCCTTTGAGTTCCATAGTTCATGGGACCTACCTAGTATGAGGATGTCATCCAGGGATATGCCTAGTTGTCTTAGGATCAGCCACCAGAGCACTGCTGACCTACACCCTTTGATTACCTGGGCTCAGATCTCCTCAGCCTCACATAGAACACGTCCACAGACTCCGTATCTGACTGCTTGGCCTGGCCCAGCTTGAAGATTTTGAAAAGTGTTTGTTGAGAGCCCTTACTGCTGCATCATAATCGTCGTCCTTGCCCATATCAGCCAACGTCTTGAACAGTTCGTACAGATCAGCGCCTCTATAGTGCATGAGCAAGGATCTTGTGATGGCACCATCCATTTCCATAGTGCCTCGGAAGAAGTGATAGATTGAGGGGCGGCTGTTGCTGGGTCCGAGAGTTTGCTGAATGGGGGAAGAGGCATCATCGCCTTGGTACATTGCGGTGAGTCAGGCTGTTCTGGAGTCCACTCTGTCCGGAAAACAACCATTACAACGCAGTCATTACAATGCACTACCTTTAAAATGCAGCTGTTACGACACAACTGCCTTTACATCGCATGCCTTTACAACGCATGGCATTACAATGCATGTAACTACAACGCATGCCATTACAGCACATACCATCACAACGCATGCCATTACAACGCACCATAAGGTAAGTAATGGGGATTTTTTAGTTTTAGGGTGGGTATGGGTTTTGGGGTAGATGGGGATAGTATTTTTACCCCTACACTAGCCAACACTTACCCACTGTTGCACTCACTGGAGTGGGAATAGTAATTTTTACCCCTACACTATGCAACACTTACCCTACTATTGCACTCACTGGAGTGGGAATAGTCATTTTTAGCCCTACACTATCCAACACTTACCCCACTGTTGCCCCAAAAGTATTATGCGTTGTAATGGTATGCATTGTAATGGTATGCGTTGTATTGGTATGTGTTGTAGTGGTAGTTTCTAAAAATGCGTTGTAATGGCATGTGTTGTAAAGTCATGCATTGTAATGGTAGTTGCGATGTAAAAACCTCATAGTAAAGGCATGCGATGTACTTGTTTACATTGTAACATCATATATTCCTCTTTCCACCTCTCGTTTGTTATTATTTAGTATTATTATTTTCTTTATTCTCTGGAATTTTTGCCTGGTAAGATAGCTGTGTTGGACTAACCTTTTGTGCCTTATTCCTTTGTATGGACAGTAGATCCCCTTGTTTCGTTTCTTCCTTTATCATTTTCCTTTTATTTCTTGCAGTACAATTGTCCCCCACTTCTTGATCAGTGGTTCAGCACTGTGTGGCTAGCAGCCTTTTTTAAAATATCGAAATTACTACATCCTTGAATAAATCACTGTATTATCTTAAAATTTAGTCATACTATTCATATTTATTCACTAATTGTTTCTAAAAAGCTATAAAACATACTATATATTTTCCTAACATTTATAACACAAAATAAATACAAACATACATTTTATAATACATAAACAATGTTTCGAACAACTAAACATTTCTTACTGCAAATTATATATATTCCTCCACTTTAAAAATATAAAGATAACATTACCTATACAAAATAAGGCCTTACACATTAAATAAACGTTAATTGGCGTCACCCATATAAGGAAAGCAATTAGCTTAACAGGTTAAAAAATTCAAATCCACGAATTAAAACAGACTATCAATTTAAACAACCAATCCTACTTCAGAAACTATTAGACTAATACTATATAAACAAGATTACAGCAAACTAAAAATGCAGCCTAAATCACCTAACTAAAGGAAGACGAAACTCTGCAGGATTTCTGAAAGAAAACGTATTGACTTCAACATAAAGACAGCTACACCTATATAAAGTAAGTACTACTACATTATTTTCCATCGAAAATGTAACTCTCAAACCTCACACCTATGTTTAAAAGCCAAATACCTAAAATATATGTTTTTTTTTTTACTATTTATCCTACAGACAAAAAGAAAATACAGAAGACCTAGACAACACCTGGACATCAAAAGTTAAATATAAATAAGTAAGTATATAATTTAAATGTAACTTCGACATTTAATAGATAGGTAACTAAATAGAAACTAGCTAAAAACCTCTACCAAAATATCATGAATAGTTATAAAATATTTGTACACATTTTCTCAACTTCCACAGGTACAAAAATATATACACAGAAAATAACAGTTTGAAGAACATCAACACCTGAAAAGAACTACTTGAAATCATAAAAAGATTTACAGGTAAATCAGAAATGTGTTAAACTGTATTATTAGAATACAACATTATTTTATCAAAAAATGTAATGACATTCTCTTTTAATTACCTCCTAGCACTACAATACAAGCATGACTGAAGGAGCTAAATTCATTTATTCACAAAAAGGGAAAATGCTTCTTTGTTATATGGGATATGTTTACACTCAAGAGAAACAAAAAGATTTGAAAGTTTTTTGGAAGTGTACGAAATATTATGCCAAGAAATGTTATGGTAGAGCTATAACTCAGGAAACTGCTGTTACTTATAATAAGGAACATAATCACCCACCCAATGTAACAGAAATAGAGATTAGACAAATGCTAGATTCCCTTAAAGAAGCTAGTACTAGTACTGATCAACCAACAACTGCTATTCTGAAACACCATTTAAGTGTACTTCCCCAACATGCTTCTAGCCAATTACCATCTATCGAATCCCTAAAAAAAACTATAGCTAGACAAAAAAGAGCAACATGCACTACTCCTCCCACACCAAAAACTTTTGAAGAAGTGCAAATTCCCCCTGAACTCTCTGTAACTCACAATAAAGATGATTTTATACTCTATGACAACAAATGTAAAGATAAAAGAATTATACTGTTTGCCGCAGCAAACAACATGACTAAACTTACCCAATGCCAAACTTGGATGATGGACGGTACTTTTTCTGTATGCCCCAAACCTTTTTATCAATTATACACTATCCATGGTCATTTCCAAAATGCTAATATTCCATTCCTTTATGCCCTTCTACCAAACAAACAGCAAGCTACCTATCAAGAAATACTAACTGAAGTCAAGCAACATACTAACAACTATTTTCCACAAAAAATTATCATTGACTTTGAAAAAGCAATGATAAACAGCATCCTTAAAACATACCCACACACAGCAATACAAGGTTGCTATTACCATTTTAACCAATGTATCTGGCGACATCTACAACAATCTACCTTGAGTATCCAATACGCCACTGATAGCACTTTTGCTTATCAAATAAAAAAACTCATCGCCCTAGCCTATGTTCCACTGACAGATGTAACTGAGCACTATAACTTGTTAATAGACAGCCCCTACTATAAAAGAAACGAAGAAAGACTAAGCCCTATGCTTGACTACTTCGAAGACACATGGGTAGGAAGGCTACACAGATCAGGCCATAGAAGACAACCCAAATACCAAATAGCTTGGTGGAATGTCTACCTTAGCACACTAAATAAGGAAGCAAAAACAAACAATGCAGTTGAAGGATGGCACAATGCCTTCCAAGCCACTACAGGCCGAGGAACACCTACCCTTCACAAATTAATACAATCCTTACAAAAAGAACAGAGTTACCAGGAGCTCCGAATGGAGCAATCAGTAACTTTGATCGGACCTAAACTCACCAAAGAAAGGAAAAAAATGTATAACACACTCCAAAGTCAAGTTACCCTCTATCCAACTAGCAAAGGACTAGACTATCTATCAATGATTGCAAAAACTATTCTTTAAAACATAGCATAACTATACACGTTACATTAAGCATTTTTTTTTAAATTCCTTAATTTTTACATGTAACAATTTGCAAAGAAATGATCAAATACATAATATTAACATATATAAAATGTATTTAGATAATGTATTTACAAAATGTTACATACAACGTAACTAAAGCAAAAATTAAAACAGTTTCCCCACCCATAAAAAGTTTTGTAAATACTGACCTTTCTGTTGCACCTTCAAACGTAATCCAATTCCAAGCAATCCATACGACACCATAGCAAAAACCCATACAATCCATGGAAGCCCCAAAAAAAAGCAAAAATACAAGCAAATCCATAGCGACTCCTCTCCAATGTAATACACACGATATACCATTGAAAACCCGAAAATAGTCATTTAAAAAAAAAAACGCTCACGGAAAACGTGAAAACCAAAATATTTGTGTGCAAAAATAAGAGTATATAATACTCGTCACACAACTCTGATCGAAAAAGAAGGACCTCCTCAAAAACAGTAAAACGCGACGATAACCTGGAAAAAAAAAAATACATACCCACCCACACAAAAACACCCATACATATATAAAAAGACATATTTATACACCAAACATATTATCTTTGTAACATTTAAACATATTAGCTCACGTCATACACCTACAACTAAAACGCGGTAAAAATGAAATATCGTACACTCTACCTAACACCGAAAACACAATCTTCTCTTAATAACCCTATGTACATAAACTGAAACACACCACACATACACTGACACTAACTTCATTAACTTCTAAAATACAATAAAAACAAACTTACCCTCTCTAACGCGAAGCAGCATCCAACCGCGATCTGTTGAAGCACCAAATAAGCCTAAATAACATTACACGGTTAAAAAGTAGTCCCTGTATACAGCAAAAACCTCTTTCATTTCTATATTCCAACACTTTAAAAAAATACACTGAGTATTATATTAAGTGTAAATAATTATTTAAATTGTAGAAAATTATTTCTTAAATATTCATTACTTTCAAATAATTATTCAACTGTTATCTGTTACTTTAAATAATATTTTATTATTTATATATACATTTTGAAAATAATCTATATGTTAAACAAATTTATTTATTTATTTATTTATTTTAGCAATTTGTAAAGCGCGGCGTATACCCGTAGGTGTCTTGGCGCTATGATGTGAATATATAACCTTGTTACAAATAATTTGTTTATAAAAATAGCTCATATTAGTTTAAACATTATGTATGTATATAAAAATGTATTTGTGTGTTTATCTATGTAAAAATTAATATTATAAATATGTTAAATATTCATAATATTAATTTGTAAAAAAAATATGATTACTTTGTAAAAAACAAAAATGTTACTGTTATAAAACAAATATACATATTTATCTATGACAATATATTCAATGTCTATGTGAATAAAATAATTGTTATTAAATGAAAAGTACATATTACCAATTTGTTTCTTTAACTAATTAAATTACAATATATGTGAATAAACATATAATTATTTAAATATCATTTATTTGTTAAAAACATATATATGCACTTCATATATTTTGTTGGATAATAAAAACTGTTTACTTACAATTTTCAATAGAAATAAAAAATACATCTCTACTTACAATTTATTTGTTATATGTTAATAAACTGTTTTTCATTTATTCCATTTAACCCTGTGTATGTTTCCTTCTTTATTATTCTATATGAATATTAATTACATATGAAATATTCTATTTAAAAATGCATTTTAAATTTTAATAAATTTAAAAATGTATTTATCTTTTAACTACTACAATAACAATAATTATAATTAATACAAAATTTTTCTATGTAATTTTAAAACATTATTATAGTATCCTACCAATAATAATTATTTGTATTAAAAATGTTTTCTTATTTCCACTGCACAATTATAAACTCACAAAACCATACTACACATTAAAACCATACAAATTACAATTCCCACTTCACCAATTGTAAACTCATGGAAGGTGCTGGACACTGAACCCATACTAATTACTATTCCCACTCCACCAAGTATAACATCAGGGAAGGTGCTGGACACTGAACCCATACAAATTACTATTCCAACTCCACCAAGTATAAACATAATTTTTACCCTGTACCCCTGTACCCAAAAACCCCAAACTGACCCTGAACCCTAAAAATACCCCTTTACCCAAAAACAGAAAACTGACCCTGAACCCTAAAAATACCCCTTTATCCAAAAACTGAAAACTGACCCTGAACCCTAAAAATACCCCATTACCCAAAAACTGAAAACTGACCCTGAACCCTAAAAATACCCCTTTACCCAAAAACTGAAAACTGACCCTGAACCCTAAAAATACCCCTTTACCCAAAAACTGAAAACTGACCCTGAACCCTAAAAATACCCCTTTACCCAAAAACTGAAAACTGACCCTGAACCCTAAAAATACCCCTTTACCCAAAAACTGAAAACTGACCCTGAACCCTAAAAATACCCCATTACCCAAAAACTGAAAACTGACCCTGAACACTAAAAATACCCCTTTACCCAAAAACTGAAAACTGACCCTGAACTCTAAAAATACCCCTTTACCCAAAAACTGAAAACTGACCCTGAACCCTAAAAATACCCCTTTACCCAAAAACTGAAAACTGACCCTGAACCCTAAAAATACCCCTTTACCCAAAAACCCAAAACTGACCCTGAACCCTAAAAATACCCCTTTACCCAAAAACCCAAAACTGACCCGGAACCCTAAAAATACCCCTTTACCCAAAAACCCAAACCTATAACATTTTAAATATAATTATATACTTACAAATACTTACGTTGTAATGGTATGCGTTGTAAAAGTACCTGCGTAGTAAAAACATTCGTTGTAAATACATGCGTTATAATGGTATTTGCGTTGTAAAAGTTTCGTTGTAATGGTAGTGCGTTGTAAAAGTTGCGTGGTAAACGTTGTATACCTTTAATAAATATTATTATTTCCTTCTTTATTATTAAATTACTTCCCACTCTATTCCCCTATAAACACACAACCCGCTACAGGAAATAAATAATTTAATTTAACATAATTAGCAAGTAATCAATTAAATTAAATTAATTACCAATGAAATTTTAAATAATCAACAAATATTTTTTAATTAACAATTAATTAAATATTACTAACAATTAATACATTTACATATTTAATGAATTATAATTAAATTACTTCCCACCCTATTCCCCTATAAACCCACAACCCGCTACATGACATACATTATTTAAATTAACATAATTACCAATTAATCAATTTAATTAAATTATTTACAAAATAAATTTTATATAATTAAAAAATATTATTTAATTAACAATTAATTAAATCTTACTGCCAAATCATAAATTTACATATTTTATTAATTATAATTAAATTACTTCCCACCCTATTCCCCTATAAACCCACAACCCGCTACATGACCTAAATTATTTAAATTAGCATAATTAGCAATTAATCAATTAAATTAAATTAATTACCAATTAAATTTTATATATTTGAAAACTATTATTTAATTAACAATTATTTAAATATTACTACCAATTAATAAATTTACATATTTAATTAATTATAATTAAATTACTTCCCACCCTATTCCCCTATAAACCCAAAACCCGCTACATGACATAAATTATTTAAATTAGCTTAATTAGCAATTAATCAATTAAATTAAATTAATTACCAATTAAATTTTATATATTCGAAAACTATTATTTAATTAACAATTATTTAAATATTACTACCAATTAATAAATGTACATATTTAATTAATTATAATTAAATTACTTCCCACCCTATTCCCCTAAAAACCCACAACCCGCTACATGACATAAATTATTTAAATTAGCATAATTAGCAATTAATCAATTAAATTAAATTAATTAGCAATTAAATGTTATATAAATAACAAATATTATTTAATTAACAATTAATTAAATATTACTACCAATTAATACATTTACATATTTAATTAATTATAAGTAAATTACTTCCCATCCTATTCCCCTAAAAACCCACTACCCGCTCCTAGAAATTATTATACTATTTGAATTAATTTTTATATTTATTAAATTTTTATAAATTTATTTTCAATATAAATAAATAAAAAAATTACATATATTTAATCATGACTGTCGATAACACAACTTTCGATATTCTTAAAACCGATATTTTGACTTTCGATATTTTTAAACTACTAGAAATAACGATATTTTTTACTATCGATATTACTTACTCGATATTTTTTCAATCGATATTTTTTAACATACATGAAAATCGATAAAAAATACATCGATATTACTTACCTCGACATTAATGCCATCTCGATATTCTGGAGTCGATATTATGTCCAGTCGAAAATAACAACTCGATAGTTAGACTGCACACCCTAGCATATAAAAGGCCTCTGTTCTCTGTATTCCTCAGACTACCTCATTCAGTTGCTACGGCTTCTGTGTGACGTGGCCTCACTTATTAAATTTAATAAAGATGTCTTTTCATATTTTCAGCTTCTGTGCCAAGTTCTTTTTATTAGTAAGTATTCCCTGAGAATGAAGATTACAGTTCTTCACCGAGGCCCACGTGGCTGCCTGACAAATGTCATGCAAGGGAACTCCCTGTCCCAAAGCAGTAGTGGCTGCCGTCTCCCTGGTAGAATGATTCAGAAAAGGGGGTGGTGATGAACAGAGTGCCTGAATTAAGCAGACCACTCTTACCCAGTCCAAAGATCAGGGCTTGATCCATCACCGTTTTTTAGCTCACTGCACCATCCCAGCTCAGAACTTGGCTATATGCAAATTAGTCTGTTCCTGTCCCAGTGCATGATGGGAACAGGGCGAACCAAACTACCAAGCCAATTCTTATACTGGGAAGGAAACAAGCTACCGGGGACCGGTTTCTGGCATTTCAGCCTCGTTGGCCCGGCTTGCTTGAATCCTGATGGTGCAATGAGCAAGGGACTCACATCTGAGTATACCCTTCCACGCTTATGGTGGACAAAATGATTCAGAAAAGGGGGTGGTGATGAACAGAGTGCCTGAATTAAGCAGACCACTCTTACCCAGTCCAAAGATCAGGGCTTGATCCATCACCGTTTTTTAGCTCACTGCACCATCCCAGCTCAGAACTTGGCTATATGCAAATTAGTCTGTTCCTGTCCCAGTGCATGATGGGAACAGGGCAAACCAAACTACCAAGCCAATTCTTATACTGGGAAGGAAACAAGCTACCGGGGACCGGTTTCTGGCATTTCAGCCTCGTCGGCCCGGCTTGCTTGAATCCTGATGGTGCAATGAGCAAGGGACTCACATCTGAGTATACCCTTCCACGCTTATGGTGGACAAAATGATTCAGAAAAGGGGGTGGTGATGAACAGAGTGCCTGAATTAAGCAGACCACTCTTACCCAGTCCAAAGATCAGGGCTTGATCCATCACCGTTTTTTAGCTCACTGCACCATCCCAGCTCAGAACTTGGCTATATGCAAATTAGTCTGTTCCTGTCCCAGTGCATGATGGGAACAGGGCAAACCAAACTACCAAGCCAATTCTTATACTGGGAAGGAAACAAGCTACCGGGGACCGGTTTCTGGCATTTCAGCCTCGTCGGCCCGGCTTGCTTGAATCCTGATGGTGCAATGAGCAAGGGACTCACATCTGAGTATACCCTTCCACGCTTATGGTGGACAAAATGATTCAGAAAAGGGGGTGGTGATGAACAGAGTGCCTGAATTAAGCAGACCACTCTTACCCAGTCCAAAGATCAGGGCTTGATCCATCACCGTTTTTTAGCTCACTGCACCATCCCAGCTCAGAACTTGGCTATATGCAAATTAGTCTGTTCCTGTCCCAGTGCATGATGGGAACAGGGCAAACCAAACTACCAAGCCAATTCTTATACTGGGAAGGAAACAAGCTACCGGGGACCGGTTTCTGGCATTTCAGCCTCGTCGGCCCGGCTTGCTTGAATCCTGATGGTGCAATGAGCAAGGGACTCACATCTGAGTATACCCTTCCACGCTTATGGTGGACAAAATGATTCAGAAAAGGGGGTGGTGATGAACAGAGTGCCTGAATTAAGCAGACCACTCTTACCCAGTCCAAAGATCAGGGCTTGATCCATCACCGTTTTTTAGCTCACTGCACCATCCCAGCTCAGAACTTGGCTATATGCAAATTAGTATGTTCCTGTCCCAGTGTATGATGGGAACAGGGCAAACCAAACTACCAAGCCAATTCTTATACTGGGAAGGAAACAAGCTACCGGGGACCGGTTTCTGGCATTTCAGCCTCGTCGGCCCGGCTTGCTTGAATCCTGATGGTGCAATGAGCAAGGGACTCACATCTGAGTATACCCTTCCACGCTTATGGTGGACAAAATGATTCAGAAAAGGGGGTGGTGATGAACAGAGTGCCTGAATTAAGCAGACCACTCTTACCCAGTCCAAAGATCAGGGCTTGATCCATCACCGTTTTTTAGCTCACTGCACCGTCCCAGCTCAGAACTTGGCTATATGCAAATTAGTCTGTTCCTGTCCCAGTGCATGATGGGAACAGGGCAAACCAAACTACCAAGCCAATTCTTATACTGGGAAGGAAACAAGCTACCGGGGACCGGTTTCTGGCATTTCAGCCTCGTCGGCCCGGCTTGCTTGAATCCTGATGGTGCAATGAGCAAGGGACTCACATCTGAGTATACCCTTCCACGCTTATGGTGGACAAAATGATTCAGAAAAGGGGGTGGTGTTGAACAGAGTGCCTTAATTAATTTTCTGAATTGTTTTTAGCCACTATAGGTGTGGCAGGGTATACTCAGACATGAGTCCCTTGCTCACTGCTCCATCAGGATTCAAGCAAGCCGGGCTGACGGCGGCTGAAATGCCAGAAACCGGTCCCCGGAAGCTTGTCTCCTTTCTGGTGAAGAATTGGCTTGGTAGTTTGGTCTGCCCTGTTCCCATGATGAACTGGGCCAGGGACATACTAATTTGCATATAGCCAGGTTCTGAGCTGGGATGGGGCAGTGAGCTAAATAACGGTGATGGATCAAGCCCTGATCTTTGGACTGGGTAAGAGTGGTCTGCTTAATTCAGACACTCTGTTCATCACCACCCCCTTTTCTGAATCGTCCCTGGTAGAATGGGCATGTAGCTCCACTAGAGGCTCCTTTTTGGCCAAAGAATAACAAGCCTTAATGCACAGAACGACCCACCGAGAGATGGTCCGCATGTGCACAGCCTGACCTTTCTTGGTGCCCACGTAGCTAACAAAGAGCTGGTCATACACCAGGAACTGTTGTGTGTGGTTGAGGTAGAATGAAAGCGCACATTTTGGGTCCAGACAGTGGAGCCTCTCTTCTTCTTTTGAGGGATGCAGAGGCGGAAAGAAGGTAGGCAAAGTAATGGTCTGCCCGATTTGAAAGGCAGTGACAACCTTTGACAGAAAAGATGGACAAGTCCATAGAACAACTTTGTCCGGATAGAACGAGAGAAAAGGAGGTTTAGTAGAAAGAGCCTGGTTCTCACTCACTCTTCTGGCAGAGGTGATAGCCACCAGGAAAGCTATCTTTAAAGTAAGAAGACGAAGAGGACAGTTGGGAAGTGGATCAAAGGGAGAACACATCAGATATTTTGGAATCAGATTCAAGTCTCACTGAGGCATTATGAAAGGAACAGGAGGGAAAAGATGAGTAATGCTTTTTAAGAATCGATCTGGAAGCCAAAAAAGGCTGAAATGGCCGAGAGATAGCCCTTAATTGTGCCCAAGCAGAGCCCTGCTGGGCCTAAAAAAGGAGAAATATAGAAGGACCTCTGAAAGAGGGGCAGAAAGGGGATCCACAGCCTTTGCTGTGCACCATGCCACAGATTTGTTCCACCTGCAGGCATATACCGTCTTAGTGGAGGGATGCCTGGCTGCCAAGATTACATCACAAACTTCGGGAGGCAGGTCAAAAGACGTCAACTGCCGCTGCTCAATCTCCACGCAAGGAGGTGGAGGCTAGACAGGTTCGGGGGGAGGACCGTCCCCTGCTGCTGCGACAGAAGATCCTCCCGAAGAGGCAGTCGAATAGGGGGATCAATAGCCATGCTGAGGAGCTTGGGATACCATACTCTTAGAGCCCAGTCAGGGCCACAAGAATGACTTGGGCCCAGTCGCGCTTGATCTTCTTCAGCACTCTGGGTAGAAGTGGTATAAGCGGAAAGGTGTATAGTAGACCACAACTTCACTTGCGACAAATAGCGTTGCCTAGCGAGTGCAGCCTTGGAAATTCCAACACGCAGAACTGATAACAGTGCGTGTTCTCTTCAGTGGAGAATTGATCTAACCAAGGCTCTCCCCACCGCTGAAAGAGACCTTGGGCCACGTCCGAGTTCAGACGCCATTCGTGATCCATCATGTTCTGGCGGCTGAGTTCGTCCGCCCTGGCATTCAAAGAAACTGCCAGGTGTTAAACCACCAGGGAAATGCCCTGATGTTCCAGCCATGTCCAGAGGTGCAGAGCCTCCTGACATAGGGTCCACAACCCCACCCCACCTTATTTGTTGCAGTACCACATGGCGGTGGTGTTGTCTGTGAACACCTGCACTGCTCTACCCATGACAGAGGGAAGGAATGCCTTAATTGCAAGTCGGATTGCCCGAAGCTCAAAAGGTTGATATGGAGTCCTCTGATCTCTGCCTCTCCAATGTGGCCGCCCCATCCCAGAAGTGATGCGTACGTCACAACGGTGTGTTCTGGTTGGGGAAGGGAGTGGGATCTGTCATTGGCCTAATCAAGATTCGTGAGCCACCACTGCAATTGTTGTGCAGTGCCCTCCGAGATCTGGACATGATTGAACAGGCTGTCCTGATGCTGTGCCCACTGGAGCTTCAGGTCCCACTGCAGAGCCCGCATATGCCATCTGGCATGACCACTAGCAGGATGCAGGAAACCATGAGGCCCAGGAGCCGGAGGGTCGTCCTGTCCCAAAACCCGGGACAGAAGCTGAAAGATCGGAATCATAGCCTGAATATCCCAGAGTCGCTGCTCGGGAGGATAAACCCGAAACTGCACCGAGTCCAGAACCGCTCCAATGAAGAGGAGCTTCTGAGAGGGAATCAGGTGCAACTTTGGCACATTGATGGAGAACCTCAGCAAATGCAGGAGGTCGGCTGTAGTCTGGAGGTGGGAAACTACAGCCTGGGGCGAGCCTGCCTTCAACAACCAGTCGTCGAGATAGGGGAAGACTGGAACCCATGATCTGTGCAGATGAGCTGCGACCACTGTCATCACTTTCGTGAAGACCCGAGGGGCGCTGGTAAGGCCAAAGGGGTGCACTGTAAACTGAAAATGCTCGTGGCCTACCGTGAACCGCAGGTAACGCCGGTGGGCCGTCAGGACAGGGATGTGGAAATATACGTCCTGCAAGTCCAACGCTGCCATCCAGTCTCCAGGGTCGAGGGCAGACAAGACCTGAGCTAGCGTCAACATCTTGAACTTCTCCTTCCGGAGGAAGCGGTTGATGTTCCTGAGGTCCAAGATAGGACGGAGGTCCTTGTCCTTCTTGGGGACCAGAAAGTAGTGGGAATAACAACCACAACCTACAGCTGGCCCATGGATGCGCTTGATGGCCCCCTTAGCCAAGAGGGCCATGACTTCCTGCTGAAGAAGCGCAAGATGGTCCCCAACATGCAGTGGTACTGAGGTGGCATGGCTGGAGGGGTTTTCTCGAAGGGGAGGAAGTAGCCCCTTCTGACAATTTGCAGCACCCACTTGTCTGAGGTGATGTTGCCCCAGTGGGGGAGATGATGGCAAATTTTGCCACCCACTGGCGTATGATGGGCCTGAAAGTTCAGACTAGGAAGGCTTTGCAGTGGATGCTGCAGGGGTGGAGGTGGACTGACCTGCCCGCTGGCCCCCAGAACTGTCTCAGGGGTTCCCACATCAGCGGCCACGCTGAGGACGTTGCTGCGCAAGCCTGTGGTTACGGAACGAAGGTGTTGGGGCACCCCTTCCGTGGTCATGAAAGGAGCAAAAAGCAGAAGGCGGAGGAGGGCGAGTGGCCGTCAGGCCCAAGGACGTGGCCGTAGCCCGTGAGTCCTTAAAGCGCTCCAAAGCACTGTCGGCTTTATTGACAAAGAGGTGAAGGCCATCAAAGGGCATGTCCATCAGAGTGTTCTGGACATCCCCTGAGAAGCCAGTTGTCCTCAACCAGGTGTGGCGCTGAAGAGCCACTATCGTGGAAATTGCCCTGCCCAGCGAGTCGGCGTTATCAAGCCCACAACGAATGGTGAACTTAGCGGCTTGTCTCCCAGCTACTATAGCTTGAGAGAGTACTCTCTATGCCTCCTTGGGACATTGGGCAGCACCTGCTCAACCGTATCCCACATAGAGTGGGAATAACGGCCCAAGAGGCATGCGGTGTTCACCGACCGCAGTCCTAAGCTGGCAGATGAAAACAGCTTCTTGCCAAGCTGCCCCAGGTTCTTGGATTCCCTATCCGGAGGTGTGGAAGGGAACGTGCTCTTGGAAGCAGAAGCTTGGACAACCAAATTAGTCTGTTCCTGTCCCAGTGCATGATGGGAACAGGGCAAACCAAACTACCAAGCCAATTCTTATACTGGGAAGGAAACAAGCTTCCGGGGACCGGTTTCTGGCATTTTAGCCGTCGTCGGCCCGGCTTGCTTGAATCCTAATGGTGCAATGAGCAAGGGACTCACATCTGAGTATACCCTTCCACGCTTATGGTGGGCAAAATGATTCAGAAAAGAGGGTGGTGATGAACAGTTTCTGGCTACATGCAAATTAGTCTGTTCCTGTCCCTGACCTCTGACCAGTGAGCCACACCACACCACTCTAGTAAATTCCCCATCACCATTTTCTGTCTGATGTGATATAGGTTTTACCTTGTGGGACATCATTAAGACCCTGTGCCTTCATTTCATTTGCTCAAATCCTGATAAGAAGGAAACATAGCCCTCCTCAGATTAGAGGTACGAGTGGTTATAATTTGTTCCCTCTGTATCCATTTAGATATGTAATGAAAAACAGCGAATAGCAAACTGGGTACCAGATGATTCTTAGTTCCTTTACAATGAAGTAATAACTGTGTAACAATAAACAATATGTGACTGATCACTAAGACCGTTTGAATATACAGACAGCAGGTTGCGAGGTTTTATTTAAAAAGTTTTATATTTGTACAGTGTAGGATTTTTAACTGTAAATAGTCATGTTAGAGGTTGTCGTCAGCAACACAAGATTGTATAAATAATAAATTGTTTTCCAATTATTTAGAAAACTGTCCTGAAGAAGGTGAAGAGATACTAACTCACGGAAACGCCGCGTCGCCTCTGTTTTCTATAAATGTTATTATTAAATGTTTTTATGCCCTAATTGTTTTTAAACTTTTGATTGTAATAAATATATGTAACAACTTTTTTACATAATTGTTTTTTCTGTTTTTTGTTGTATTGTGTTATGCTGACGTACCTTACCTTATAATATTTCGAGTTGTCAATAGGTCTTGATTGATTAGTTTTGGGCTATAGCTTGGGTAACTTTGTGCCTTCCATTTGGGACACTTTTTGACTTGTGATTTGAACTTTCCCTGTCCCTATTCTAAACAGTAGGGTACCTCCCTTTTTTGTCATAATTTGCAATGATACAGAAAACAGTCAATAATATGAGAGGATACAGAAAGAGAAATATACCTCGCAGCTAATGCTCACTGTTATGTTTAAAAAGAATAATAATAATAGGTCTTGAAGACAGCTGTGCTGACAAGAAAGACATAAAAAGCCTTCCGAAAATATACTTGTGTGATCTCTGTTTTGCACTTGAACTTTAAAGTTACCCCATTACTTTTGTCAAAGTGGCACATATTTCCAGTGCACATTAAGAGAAAAAAGCTTTAATTTTTAAACTTTTAACAAAGTGTCCAATGCCTGGAAACCTGGGAAGAGAACATTGGACTGTTTTATCTTGAGTGCCTCGAAAGACGAATTCTTACACATCGTGACGCTTTCCTTTCGTGCAATAAAAAGTCTCTATAGTGGGACTGGCTGTGCATGGGAGAAAATGTTTTGCAGCTCATGCATCAAATACATTTTGTTCCCTATAATCGAGTACAGTTTGAGTCTGTCTTTAAAAAAAAGGTGCACAGGCAACTTTTATGAATATTGAAATGACTGTACAGAAATTGCCCTTGTCTAAGGCAGCTTAAGGTTAGAGGAAAAACTCAGTGTGTCTAACGAGGCATGAGAAGCAAGGGAAGACATAGCGTGAAAAAGACAATAATTATTCCATTATAATATATATGAGAACATTATTATAGTGTAATCTCATGCACTATACAGTATTTTCTTATTACAGTGGCCAATGGATGTTAGCATGTACCAGGAATAAGACAACTGTAATTCTACGAGCTTGTTATACAGTTTTACAAATGAGTATTTATGCCATAGCTAGGGGTATGTAAGCTAAAACTTTTTCCCACCACCTTCGCAAAGCCCACTGAAAACTTTGCATCCTATGCAAAGCTTGTGAAATGCTTTCCTTTGGGACCCTGCAAAAAATCTACGGGCATATTTAGTGGAATTCTGGCGCAGGGCAGTGCACCAAGTTACCTTGCTGGGCTGCCCTGCGTCACAGGGGAAAGGCAAAAATGCACCCTATTTATTCAATGCGGTGCATTCCTGTCTTTCCCTGTGCGCTGGTGCCATTTCAGCAGCTGTTGGATCTGGCCTTATTTTCAGGGTTATCCCCTAACGTTTTGCCTTCCTCCTGTATTCTTTCTGACCTGTTGGTGGTTTTAGGACTCTGGGCATTTTACCACTGCTCACCAGTGCTAAAGTGCATGTTCTCTCTCGTTTAAACATTGTATGATTGGGCTACACCTGTTTGGCATATTTAATTTACCTGTGAGTGCCTTATACAGTGGTATCCCAAATACCCAGGGCCTGTAAATTAAATGCTACTGGGTGTGAGTGTTTGATTGGTTCAGATGCTCCGTCCATCACCACCCCCTTTTGTACCACTTTTGGCCGCCATAGGTGTGGCAGGGTATGCTCAGACGTGAGTCCCTTGCTCACTTTGCCACTGGATTCAAGCAAGCCGGGCTGAAGACGGCTGTAATGCCAGAAACCGGTCCTCGGAAGCTTGTTTCCGGTCCAGGGAAGACATGGCTTGGCAGTTCGGGCTGGACTGTTCGCATGAGGCACAGGGTAAGACTGATTTGCATATAGCCATGTCTGAACTGAAGTGGCAGAGTGGGCTAAAGAACGGTGATGGATTAAACCCAGATCTTTTGACTGGGTGTGAGTGTTTGATTGGTTCAGATGCTCCGTCATTCACCACCCCCTTTTGTACCGCTTTTGGCCACCATAAGTGTTGCAGGGTATGCTCAGACGTGAGTCCCTTGCTCCCTTTGCCACTGGATTCAAGCAAACTGGGCTGAAGACGGCTGTAATGCAAGAAGCCGGTCCTCAGAAGCTTGTTTCCGGTCCAGGGAAGACATGGCTTGGCAGTTCGGGCTGGACTGTTCCCATGAAGCACAGGGTCAGACTGATTTGCATATAGCCATGTCTGAACTGGGGTGGCAGAGTGGGCTAAAGAACGGTGATGGATTAAACCCAGATCTTTTGGCTGGGTGTGAGTGTTTGATTGGTTCAGATGCTCCGTCCATCACCACCCCCTTTTGTACCGCTTTTGGCCACCATAAGTGTGGCAGGGCATGATCAGACGTGAGTCCCTTGCTCACTTTGCCACTGGATTCAAGCAAGCCGGGCTGAAGACGGCTGTAATGCCAGAAACCGGTCCTCGGGAAGCTTGTTTCCGGTCCAGGGAAGACATGGTTTGGCAGTTCGGGCTGGACTGTTCCCATGAGGCACAGGGTCAGACTGATTGGCATATAGCCATGTCTGAACTGGGGTGGCAGAGTGGGCTAAAGAACGGTAATGGATTAAACCCAGATCTTTTGACTGGGTGTGAGTGTTTGATTGGTTCAGATGCTCCGTCTATCACCACCCCCTTTTGTACCGCTTTTGGCCGCCATAAGTGTGGCAGGGTATGCTCAGACGTGAGTCCCTTGCTCACTTTGTCCCTGGATTCAAGCAAGCCGGACTGAAGACGGCTGTAATGCCAGAAACCGGTCCTCGGAAGCTTGTTTCCGGTCCAGGGAAGACATGGCTTGGCAGTTCGGGCTGGACTGTTCCCATGAGGCACAGGGTCAGACTGATTTGCATATAGCCATGTCTGAACTGGGGTGGCAGAGTGGGCTAAAGAACGGTGATGGATTAAACCCAGATCTTTTGACTGGGTGTGAGTGTTATATTGGTTTGGATGCTCTGTCCATCACCACCCCCTTTTGTACCGCTTTTGGCCGCCATAAGTGTGGCAGGGTATGCTCAGACGTGAGTCCCTTGCTCACTTTGTCACTGGATTCAAGCAAGCCAGGCTGAAGACGGCTGTAATGCCAGAAACCGGTCCACTGAAGCTTGTTTCCAGTCCAGGGAAGACATGGCTTGGCAGTTCAGGCTGGACTGTTCCCATGAGGCACAGGGTCAGACTGATTTGCATATAGCCATGTCTGAACTGGGGTGGCAGAGTGGGCTAAAGAACGGTGATGGATTAAACCCAGATCTTGTGACTGGGTGTGAGTGTTTGATTGGTTCAGATGCTCCGTCCATCACCACCCCCTTTTGTACCGCCCGCTTTTGGCCGCCATAAGTGTGGCAGGGTATGCTCAGACGTGAGTCCCTTGCTCACTTTGCCACTGGATTCAAGCAAGCCGGGCTGAAGACGGCTGTAATGCCAGAAACCGGTCCTCGGAAGCTTGTTTCCGGTTCAGGGAAGACATGGCTTGGCAGTTCGGGCTGGACTGTTCCCATGAGGCACAGGGTCAGACTGATTTTCATATAGCCATGTCTGAACTGGGGTGGCAGAGTGGGCTAAAGAACGGTGATGGATTAAACCCAGATCTTTTGACTGGGCGTGAGTATTTGATTGGTTCAGATGCTCCATCCATCACCACCCCCTTTTGCACCGCTTTTGGCCGCCATAAGTGTGGCAGGGTATGCTCAGACGTGAGTCCCTTGCTCACTTTACCACTGGATTCAAGCAAGCCGGGCTGAAGACGGCTGTAATGCCAGAAACCGGTCCTCGGAAGCTTGTTTCCGGTCCAGGGAAGACATGGCTTGGCAGTTCGGGCCGGACTGTTCCCATGAGGCACAGGGTCAGACTGATTTGCTTATAGCCATGTCTGAACTGGGGTGCCAGAGTGGGCTAAAGAACGGTGATGGATTAAACCCAGATCTTTTGACTGGGTGTGAGTGTTTGATTGGTTCAGATGCTCCGTCCATCACCACCCCCTTTTGTACCGCTAGTGGGCCAGCAGCACTGCTTGCGCCACCCACAGAAGTAGCCTTTCAAACCTGTCTCAGTCCTGCCACTGCAAGGCCTGTATGCACAGTGTACTGCCACATTGACTTGGCATTTAAAGCTACTTGCCAAGCCTGAAACTCTACTGTTACTACATGTAGGTCAACCCTAAGGTAGGCCCTAGGTAGCCCTATGGGCAGGGTGCTTTGTATGTGAAAGGTGGGACATATGCTTCCATTGTGTGCCATGTCCTAGTAGTGGCAAACAGCCTATTTGGTTTCTCACTGCTGTGAATGCTGCTCCTCTCATACGTTTGCATTGAGAAGGCCCTAATATGGTTTTCAGTGGTAATTTCTGATCTAGAAGGAGTAGCGTTGCCGTGTTTGGTATGTTTGGAATATTGATGACGACTCCTGCTTATTGGTGAAGGTGGATTTTTAATTAATGTTTTAGAAATGCCACTTTTAGAAAGTGCCAACACCTCAAAAAATGGCCAATATTGATCTTTTATTGATAGTCATGCAAATGTAAACAAGACCATTCTTTTTAATAATTGTGACCGTTATTTTTTTTCTTGTTAAGTCGATTCAACATTTATTTTGGAAGAATTGTGAGACAAAGATGAACAAATCTTAAATCAATAATACAAATTGTCCCACCCAACATGCATACAAAACATATACATACAATCAAAATAGAACTTACAAACACTTAACAATTCTGAATTGAACAAGCCCAAACAAATGATTAATATTTTTTTGCAAACACTAAATCTGAGATATTTTGATCCTAGAATCAATGGGCACTGCAACCTAGCAATGCTCTACTAGTGCAACCAGCCGATTCCATCAAGAATTTGCCTATTTAACCCGGTTGCATTGTAGTCCAATGGTGCTTATTAGTTGGGCATATGTTGACATGTTTTGAACCCTTGAAACTCTTTCTGGGTTCTCCTCAGGACTCCGAACTGTAAGGGAAACAAAAAACAACAGTCAATATCACTGCATCTCAGTGTGTAACCGTGTTCACACACTGTGCCCCCCCATCACTTCAGTTAAAAAAGAAATACCTTGGTTTAAAACAGCACTTCCTATGGAATGTATAAAGAATGGGACAAATTGTCCGAAGTGGTCTTTGCTCCATAAGCCTAAACAGATTGAGACATAAGCAAGAACTGCTATGATTAGTCTGAAACATATCTTGTGTCAATAAAGCACTTAAAGACCCAATCTGTACTCACACAAATTCTATGGGGCCAATCCGCTAGCCTCAGTACCAGCCGAACTTCAGTATACTTCTTTTAGGTCTGTACCAATATCACCTAAGTCATTGATCAAAAGCACTCAGTCAGGGTGCCGCATATATCTACAACTCCCGTCATCCTGCACACCATGGTCTATCACATTTGGTCCCTTCGATGTCGGCAATCATTTTACCTCTGCTCGCGTCTCACCCCTCAAATGGCTCCGTAAACATGAAATCATTGAAAAATCCAAAGTGCCTTTTAAGGGTCCCCCGACAGTGCATCGTAATTCCAACTAATGAAAAGTGCAGTGCCTAACTTTGAATTAGGTGTCCTCATGATAGGAAGCAGCATCTCAACAGTGTTCTGTGCACTTGTATCAGTGTGAACCCAAACAATACTTCCATGCGGTCGCCAATAATCATGCTATGATGGTGACTCAAGTTAAAGGGAACTTAGGGACTTACTTGAATG
Source organism: Lissotriton helveticus (assembly GCF_964261635.1). Lineage (NCBI taxonomy): Eukaryota > Metazoa > Chordata > Amphibia > Caudata > Salamandridae > Lissotriton > Lissotriton helveticus. Next base: position 1,759,786,247 of record NC_136061.1, read on the forward strand.
TGAACGAAGCTCACCGGTAGCAGGGAGTAAGGTCCGCAAACGTGGCCTTGTGCACCTGTGAATGCCATTTGAATGCTGCAGGCTTCCGGGAGTGTGCATGCTTTCAATTAACAGCGTGTGGTTCGTGTGCTCAGACTTCCAGTTTCTGGTCAAGAGGAATATGGCCTGCTGGGAATTGTTGTTCTGAGGCTCATATCAAAAACAACATGATGAAATGTGTCACTATTCAGTCCCTGCAGGGAGGTAATAAAAAACAACAATACTATACAGTAAGCAAATTATAGACTTCGGTAATTTCATTCAGGCCATCAGTGACAGTGTTAAAATATAAAATTAAGTATGCCTCTTTCCGGGTTAGTCTAATATCCACATCCCCTCCTTGGGGATCAGGTGTGATGGCTGCTAATACTGTCCGTCTGTATCAACAAAAAGAGAGGTAGGGAGAGTGAACACTCTTATTCCCCACTGATAAGCAATAACAACAATCAAAGAGTGTTCGGAGCTCATATAGAAATGGCAGGATTAAGAGTACAGGTAGTGTAGGGAAAAACACCGACTTGGTATTTTTAAAAAGCCCTCACTCACCGACCTGGTCGGTGACATGCTTCATCATCGGGCCCCAATGGGTGTGGCCGAATGCCACCCCAGTGTGCTTCAACGCCAGATTTACTGCGGAGCGGGTCATGTGAAGTGGTGAGTGACTTAGTGAATGTGAAGGTGACTTAAAATAAGTGTAGGTGGTGAAGATAAAAATGCCTTAATTGTATCAAAAATAGTTTAATGACTGATCAATAAGACATATTAAAAGGATATATGTCGGGAAACTTAACCAATGTAGTAAATGGTTAGTCGCCTTTAATTATACGTGTCGGTCAACATGTTTCTGCCAATGTTGGTGTAAATTAACCTGGCATTCGTCAGGACCTTTAATGTGCTATACCCTGGCGGTATGGACGCGCTAAGGCCCACCCTACCAAGGGACGTGAAAGTAAAAAAATACTGTCGTGAAAAAGTGCAAATTTTGAACGGTACTCACAGTTCTGGAGACCAAACAAAAATACAATTAAATGCACTTGACAGGTGTAAAAGTTATACACCATAGACCTCGGGAGGGGGGTGGAGATGCATTTGGCACACCGCCCTCGGCATCAGGCACCCGTTTGAAACCTGCGTCTGCCCTCTGAAACCGGGTCTCGTAGATTTTTTCCCTACACTACCTGTGCTCTTAATCCTGCCATTTCTATATGAGCTCCGAATACTCTTTTGTTGTTGATATTGCTAATACTGTCCAACATACCTCAGCTTCTGTGTGTGTTTCTTTCTATCTAATGGTTGACCAGTGTTGCGGCGGCCACTTTTTTTTAATTCTTGACTTGTGGTTCGTGATCCTTGGCGAATCTCCTGGTTTGTTTTACCAATGTACAGTTGTTCACAAGGGCATTTAATTGCGTACACCACATTTATGGTTTTGCAATTAGCAAACTCTTTATTTTCCCATTTAACGTTCTTTTGTTGAAACAGTGATCTCTCAATAGTTTGATTGCAGCACACACATGTGCCACACTTAAACTGTCCTTCAACAGGATCCAAGTTCCACAATTGTCTGAGATTATTTTTCAATGGTGGGGTGTTGTGTAGGCCCAGAACAATTGACTGCCTTTGGTTTGTTCCTTTTTTAAGGCAAACAGTGTTTTCTTCAAGGATCTGTCAACCTTTTCAATCAAATGCTAAGTTTGTCTAATTATCCTTTTGAATTGGCTCAATTTTGGATAAAACGTTAAAACACATGCCAAGCGGTCTGTCACAGGTTTCTCTTTTTTCTCCGAAACAGGTTCTCTGGGAGTCCACCATACTCTTTTCATGGCATGTCTTAGTAATTTCTTAAGAAAGCCTCTTTAAGTTTATCCTTCAATGCTTCAGCATGAAAGAAATACTGGGCTTTTTCTGTGCAATTCATTCTTACTCTCAGAAATTGCCCATTGGGCAAATTATCACGAAGGCTTTGAGGGTGATAACTTGTATATGCATTGTTCTGATCTGTGGGTTATGTTAACAACGTAGTTTGAAGGTGTCAATTATGTTCAGTTACCACTACATCAAGAAATATAATATATATATGAGATCGGAGAGGCAAGATGGCCGCCGGGAGGTTGTGGTGAGAAGTCGCTCCTGACCACCTCTCTCTCATGATACCCAGATTAATGGAGTGAAAAGGCATTTTTACCCTTGACCGTCCCCCATCTATGGAGTTGGCTGCTTGGGTCCACACGAAGTGGGACAGCGTTTGGGAAGCTCACCTGACAAGTAAAGATAGAGTTGGCTGGCTCTGGCAAAAACTACTAAGCCTGTTAACAGAGGCTCGGAAACAGATCGAGAGTATGTCGGCGAGGCAGGTTAAAATGGATAAACATAAGGAAAATGAGAAGGCGGCCGGTATCGGCACTGCGAGACAACAAGCTGGAAGCGCTACAAATGCAAACATAAAAAAGAATACCGATACAGGGACTGGGATTGGGATGGGGGCTCCTGGCGCACAGCAGCGAGTACCTGGCGCTGTTAAAAAAACTGCTCCCCCACCTCAAAAGGGAAAGAAAGCAGAAAGCCGCTTGAAGCCCGCGATCGCAGTGAATTCAGCGAACCCGGCAAGGGCTGAGCCGCTCGAGCAGGACGGGACAAGCGTCAGTGCGGTGGATCTATCGGAGTCGCAGAAAAGCGGGCTGAGCGGGCTGGGCAAAGGGAGAGAAGCGGCCCTGAGGCAGCCTACCTTGCTGGAGTCCTTCAGTCCTAGGACAATCAACCAGCTGATTGAAGCGCAGGTAGGAAACAGGAACGTCCTCGAGGACGCAGCGGTAGACGCTCCCGGCACGGAGGGAGCAGTTGCTAGGCAACCCCAGGATTCAGCAGACAGAAGTGTCGATAATGGAGCCGGCAGTATGTCCATGGCTGCTCTGGGGTTAGGCTCTACAGTGCAGCATCCTGGTGACCCCCAAAAAGGTTCTCTGTGTCAAGGGATGTCTACACCCATAATCAGCGGGACTGCGGGAAGTGCAGATATCTTGGAGGCACTAATGCAGGTAGAGGCTGAGATGGGGAAAACCCAAAAGTCTGGGAGTAGCTGGGGGAGCAATACCAGTTTGGCAGCTAGAGTAAGGCCCTTCGATGGTAGGAATCGTTCTGTGGTTGCGGAGAGGAAGGAAGGTGGGTCATTGGAAGGCGATCTTTTTTACTCAGTGGATGAGGACACTGACACTACCCAGACAAGCGAAGATGATTCAGAAAGGGATGAGGAGGTGGATGATGAGTCGGACTCTGGTTCAAGCACTTTTAGGAAAGAGAGCACACAGAAAAAGAAGCATCCTAAGGGGAAAAAGCGTGGTACGGATATAGGATTGTCCGCAGCGAGAGAGAAATTAACATGGGATTATTCTGCCACCTCGCAGACTTACCTGGAGGTCAATAAATCCCCCGATGATGCAAACACTCCTACCCCCCTGCAGAGTCAGGCCCCGTTTGAAAGGATTTTCAATACTCTCAAACAAATGCAAGGGGAAGCAAGAACAGAAAGCCGTAGGGCAAGACAATCCTCAAAAAAAATCCAGAGCTCTCTCAGGAAATTTAATAAACTATATGAAGGGCTAGCTGAAAGGGTCACCGAGGTGGAGGAGAGACCTGGGAAACTCGAGGACGAGGTGGTGGCTTGGCAAGACTTTAAGGGGGAACAAGAGAAGCTGACAAGTGACCTACAGTGGAAGATCGAGGATTTCGAAAATCGACAGAGGAGGAATAACATTCGCATTTTGGGGGTGGCAGAAGGGGCTGAAGGGGAAGACATTATGCGATTCATGATCAATCTGTTAAAAGGTGCCTTCCCGGAGTCTGAGTGGGATTGGGAAAATGAAATTCAACGGGCACACAGATTCCCCTTTTTTGTCAGGAAAGATCGGGGCGGGGGAGGCCAGACAGGACAACCTGCACTGCCCAGGGCTATTCTGATATACGTAGGAAATTACCTACTTAGAGAGGAAATAGTGAATAAGGCCAGACCGGACAAAAAAAGAACATTTGAGGGAACCACCTTCTTCGCTAGACCTGACTTTTGCCATGTTACCGTCGAGCGGAGATGGCGGCTCAGGCAACTTATCAAGCCCTTCCAGTCTTTAGGCGCAGAGGCATTTTTGCTGTTCCCGGCTAGACTGAAGATAGCTATAAAGGGGAGAACAAGAATTTTCTTATCCGAGATTAAGGCTCAACAATTCTTGGAGGAAATTAAGAGTCAAAAAGGTGGCTGAGGCATTATAGAACACCCTATGAACTATGTGTAATAAGGCATGAGGTTGTAAAAAGATGGGGCATTCTGTGTAAGGCAGTCGGTTCACTAAGCTAAGAAAGGCAGGATATGTAACTTGATGGTGGAGGGTAAAGGGGGGCACACGAGATATAGGTAAAGTCTGGGTGGAGGGGGAGAGGGGAGCGATCACCACAAATCAGAGCGGCTACACATAGGTCTTCTAGACCTATTTGCCAGTAAACGGGGGGGGGGAGATTGCGACAGGAGGGGAGGGATGGGGGGCATTAGGGGGAAAAGGGGGACAAAAAGGCAAAAAAAAAAGGTGTAGGATATCTGAGACAGCACAGAGTGGCACATTATAGCGCACAAGGAATACAACCAACACAACCAACACAATCAACACAGAAGGCGGGAATTTGTTGGGGGACCGTTGTTCTACCCCAGATACATAATCAGTACAATAGGATGGGCAAACCCTTCCAGGTATTTTAATGAGTTGTAGGATAGCTACTATTAATGTATGTGGTCTTAACGATGCTGGAAAGAGGCTGAAGGTGGCGGCTTTATTTAGAACACTACGGTAGATCTGGTATGCCTCCAGGAGACGCATGTAGAAGATTCCAAGGGGTACCTTCTCGATCAATTAGGGTTTGATGTTCTGGCAAGAACCAAGCAAACTACTAAACACAGGGGAGTGGCAGTACTAGGGAGACTAAGGGAGACAGAGGTGATAAAAAAAAGGAGGCTCAATGGGGTAGGTGGGTAATTTTGGAAATTAAATTTAAAGGAGAGAAATGTACTGTAGTGTCCGTGTATGGCTCCACAGAGGACGACCCAGAGATATTTCAATACTTAGATACAGAACTGGCTCTGTGGCCTGAACCAATTATTTGTTGCGGAGATTTTAATATTCACGACCCCAGCAGTTCGTTCTTGCAGAAGGGAGGACAGTATCTAGGTAGAAAGAGGAGAGTATATAGGGCACTCACCGATATGGTCTCACACAACTCTTTAACGGATCCGTGGGTTAAGTTGAGACCAGGTTTGGATGGTAGCACATATTATTCAGCGCCCCATAAGGTCTTGGTCAAGTTGGATTATTTTCTAATATCCACCCCCCCTGCTGGTGGGGGCACAAATTGAAAAACAGCCCAGAATTGTATCAGATCACAGCCCTCTGGTTTTAACCATAAGAATAGGCCAGATACAGCGGAAGGATATACAATGGTCGTTCGATAGAGCTCTGCTAAAGGATGAAGCATATCGGGTTCATATGACAGACTGGATTAGGATGTATTGGGATATGAATAGAGATACAGCCCCCTCGGGAGTAGTCTGGGATGCTTTTAAGGCCGGGGTTAGGGGGGAGACAATGAGCTATGTACTATACAACCAGAAAAAGATGAGAGACAAAATCAGCGAAGTTTATCATAGTTTGATGAACGAAGAGGAAGAATTAGCAAGAAATTTACGATTGAATGCACCAATTGAAGAGCACCTCCGTAAAATTATTGCTCTTAGAGCTGAAGCCGTAGAGAATATCTCAAAAAAAGCAGCTGAAAATTACTTAACTAAGATGGAAACTGCATACGAACTAAGTGAAAAGGTGGGACACTTATTAGCGGTTCGTACTAGGCAAAGATTAGCAGCTTCGGATATCTCAGAGATTAGGGATGGGAGTGGGAACCTGGTTTCTGAAACAGCTAATATTAGGGAGGTTTTCAGACAATTTTATGAAGAACTGTACGCTGGGGGGAGAACAGGTACTCTAAGAGAAGTAGAACGTTATCTTAGAGATATTACCCCTCCAAGAACAACTACGGAGGAAAGGGAGATGCTGGATTCGCCCTTTAGTATAGAGGAATTCCTCATGGCGCTGAAGATATTACCCTCAGGCAAAGCAGCAGGTCCGGATCAACTCCCGATCGAGTTCTACAAAGTGTTTCATCAAGTAATAGGCCAAGATATGTTCAATGTCATGCTCAAAGCACAGAGGGGGGAAATTATACCCGAATCTTGGGGGGAAGCGGATATTATCGTTATCCTAAAAAAAGGCAAATTACCAATGCTGCCAGGGTCGTATAGACCCATTAATTTATTGAACGCAGATACAAAACTGTATTCCAAGATTCTGGCGAGAAGGTTAGCGGATGTAATAGAGGGGTTAGTAAGTCACACCCAGCATGGGTTTATCCCTGGTAAAAGTACCACACAACACATTAGACAGGTAGTTACAATGTTTGATGCGGCAGGAATCCTGGGAGACCCAATGGCGGCGCTTTTTTTGGATGCCGAGAAGGCGTTTAATAGGGTCTCCTGGGACTATCTCTGGCACACGCTAAGGTGGTGTGGTATCGGGAAAGGCTTTATAACAGCAATGCAGACACTCTATAAAAATCCGTCAGGAAGGATTAGAGTTAATAGGGGATATTCAACACCAGTTAACATTAGAAGCGGGACCAGGCAGGGGTGCCCGTCATCTCCACTCCTATTTGCTCTTTATCTAGATCCATTGATACGCAAGCTGGAGGGTAACTACAAGATCCCATCTATAAGGGTCAACGGCTATGAGGCAAAGACGTTGGCCTATGCAGATGATGTGGCCATTTTGACATCAAACCCCACCGAGGCGATAAGGGAAATTGAGACTGAGACATACAAATTTGGACAGGTGGCGGGATATAGCCTAAATAATTCTAAGACACAAATTGTTTGTAACCAATATGTCATTTGTAATGATCTAAGGGTGGTGGATTCAGCAATATATTTAGGGGTGGCAATAACAGCTGATCTAGATTTAGTAGTCCAGAAGAATCTTGCACCCCTGATGATTAGGGTAAAAACAGAGTTAGACCGAATGAACAATCTACATCTCTCACTAGTGGGATGTACTAATGTCATAAAGATGCTGGTACTGCCCAAATTTCTATATTTCTTTAGGGCAATACCTCTGTTTTTCGAGGCAAAATGGTTTAATGCATTAGAGAATATGTTGAATAGGTTCATCTGGGCTCACGGCAAGACACGCAGGGCCTATAGATTTATGTCACTATCGAGAGAAAGAGGAGTGGGGGGGGCGCCCGATTTTAAGCTATACTATTGGGCAGCTGTATTGCAGCACATGAGGAGTCTAATTGGAGCGGGTGTATTAGATCAGATAACCATCAATGATTCAGCTAGGATATACTCTGTGGTGTTGGGGCCAGAGGTGGATAACTGCTTCCTTAATTGTACCGACTTGGGATATTTTAAAAGGACACGGTTCAAAACAGTCCAAGCCGCAGTTAAGGTCTGGAATGCCGTTATGAAGAAGCTTGGAATTGGCCGATATAATTATTATACTAGGATGTATAAAAATGTTTCTTTTCCATCACAGATTTTTGGGGATACGACAATGGCGGGGTGGGCAGATAAGGGGATAATCAAAATTGGGGATCTAAGGAATACGGAGGGTGTGATGCAATTCTCAGATTTAACGTGTAAATATGGTTTGGATAGGAGGGATTTTTTTAAATTTTTGCAAATAAGAAGTATTCTTGGGGGTAAGCAGGGGGGGTCAGCGGGCTTCAGTAAGGTAGAAATTATGGAGAAGATAAGATTAGGCAGAGACTGCACTATCCGAAGCTTTTATGCATCCCTTGCAGCTGCAAAACCAGATGATTTAGACAAACATAGCGCCAAGTGGGCAGTGAAACTGAGCGGGGAAGTTAGCTAGTTTCAAGAGTCACTGGATCTAGGACGCACCCTATTATGCTCAGCACCACTACAGTCTCAACAATATAAAACCTTGTACTCGGTGTATTTTACACCTGCGAAGATAGCAAAGTGGGGAGGCAGTACAGGTATTACATGTCCAAGGTGCAGCTCGACTGATGCTGATTTGATACACATATTTGCTGTATGTCCACAGTTGCATACCTTATTGAAAGATATCGAGAACTTTTTGGATTCTTCTTTAGGTATCCAAATCACTTTAAACCCACCCCAAATATTACTAGGGCTAGTCGTAGATGGCAGCACTATTTATAGCGAATTTATTTTTGTGGCTATGGCAGTTTATATACTTTGCATTGCCAGAGCTTGGTTAGATAAGTACCCGCCAGTAATGCATGCTTGGTTGGCTAACCTTTTGGCAACGTATAATCTGGAAAAGAACATATACGCGCGAAAAGGCTGGAAAGGAAAGCGCTTAGGTTTAAGAATTTGGGACCCGGTTAGAAGATGGAGAGATGGCTTGGGGTTATCGTGAACAGGGGGAAGTAGGCTTTGATGAAGATAATATATGGGTTGAAACGAAATGTATTGCATTAGCTGAATGAAATTCAGGGTATGAAGTAATATGAAGTATTATTTTCATGAATTTATTATATATGTTGATTGATTTAAGCCGCTAGGAAAAGTACTGTTAAATGGATTTGAATATACTTGATGAAGTACGCTGTAATGTGTTAACTGTGCAAATGTAAGAACAAAATAAAAAAAGAAATAGAAAAAAAAAAAGAAATATAATATAGGAATTATTGCTGGTTAAGCTGATTTTTTTGTCTGCAGACCTCTGGTTGAGCCACTCAAGAAACAAATTCAAAGTATTGTCCTGACAATTCCAAACACAGAGTATATCATCAATAAATTGAAACCATTTCACGATCTGATAAGCGAAAGGGTTATTTTGATAAACACATTTTTCTCAACTTTGGCCATAAATAATACAGCCACCTACAGAGCAAAGGGACAACCCGAGGTTGTCCCTTTGATTTGCATAAATAACTCATCCTCAAATTTAAAAAAGTTTTTTCTCAGAGAAAATCGTGCCAGTTCCAGAATAAAAACTGGTAGGGACACGGTGTGACCTTTCCTGTTCATCCAAGAATGATTCAATTGCCTCGAGTATATCATCCTACTGTATTTGGGTATAAAGAGATGTCACATCCAATGTGACCAATCTTTGTTTGTAAGAGTCAAATTCCAAGTTCTCAACCTTATTTATAAAATCCATAGTATCCCTTAAAAAGGATGGTACTTGGTGCACCAAAAGTTTTAGGAATACATCCACATATTTTGCAATTGGTACCAGAACCGAGTCACAGCTTGAAACTATCCGGTGGCCTGGAGGGGCCACTGGATCTTTATGTAGTTTTGGTAATAAATAGAGGACCGGTATTCTAGGGATAGCTTTTTTTTACTCAGATTCATGTGGTCCAAAATAGCCTTCATCAAATGACTGTTTGATAATTCTTGCAATTTCATTTTGGATCTCTTTTGTGGGATCACTGGGGATTTTATGATAACATTCATCATTATATACTTGCCTCTCACTTTTCTTTTTGTAATCATCTGCTGCCCAGATAACAATCGCACTACCTTTGTCTGCCCGCTTGATTACGATTGTTTCATCCTTTCGTAGGTGTGCCAAAGCCACTCTCTGCTCTTTTGTGATATTGTTTTTAATGTGTTCTCTTTTAGTTCCCATCTGGTCAATAGCAGATAACACTGTTTGTTCAAAAGTGAGAATTTATTTGGGCATATTATTGGGGTATGGGCAAAAGGTGGATTTATTTCTTAATCCAGACATTTCCTTTAGTTGTGAGGATTCATGATTAAGGAAGAAGTCCTTGAGGCTGACTTTTCAACAAAACTCCAATGCTTCAGTTTTGAGCCTAACTAAATTAGTGTGTTTCACAGAGACAAAGGACATCCCTTTTTCCAAAACGCTCTGCTCAATTTTTGTCAAAGACCTTGTAGACAAATTGAAAATGGGAGATTTCATTGAAACTTGTAAAACTGGAGACAGGTTGGTATTTCCCATGGTTGACCCTGGAGCTTGTTTCGGGTTCTGTCTCTTTGTTGGCCTCTCCCTAAACAATGCTCTGGTTGATTTTTTGATTGTGGGTTTAGATTAGATGGTCCCTTCACCAGAGTTCGAATCCCTTGTAGAAGATAATGAAGTATCAGAAAAAGAAATAAACTTTCTTTTTGATCTATCTTGAAATTCCTGTAAATATCTCTGTGACTCTGGGCATGAATAAAAATTGTTTTGTAGATATGGGTAAACTGTTTCCACCTTGAATTATTTTTGACCTTCTCAAATTTGGTATTTTTTTTATTTATCATGAAGTCTTCTGCAAGTGTCTTAGCAGCCGTAATTGTTTGATTGTCCTTAATTACCTGTTCCAATACTGCAATCTCCTCAACTTTTTTTTGACAGTCTACAAGCTGTTTCAATAGTGAAAACCATTAGGTCTCTGCTGCATTTTGTACCAATGCAGCTGAAAGTGGGCATTTCTATGTGCTTATGACTCTTTGTGTTTTGCAACCTGACTCCAATCAGCATCTGGTTTAGACTAACAGAGGGTTGTTTGTGCATTCACTCTAGACATTCACACACAGGGAGCTGAGGTGTACCCTGCATATCCTGATGGCCAATCACCAGGCTGATGGCTCTTCCGGAGCTAGTCTGGTGGGAGGAGTTATCACTGACACCTGAATAGGGCTCTGCCTGTCCTCTTGCAATTTTGTCTCCACCTCCCTGTGGTGTGTCTGGAGCCACTGATAGGATTGAATGGGGGTGTTGTGTACTTCTAAAGTTCTTTCTTAATTTACCTTCACATCAAAGACATTTTTAGTATAATTACTGGGACTCTGACCCCATGATTTTAGACACTGCATGGGACTTGTAACCAGATACTGCTGACTCTACATATTGCACCAGAGGATTGCTATGTTGCCAGGAAGACCACCACTTGGACTTTGCTTTGTTGTGCTGACCTGCTTGGCTGCTAAATACACTACCACTTTGCTGAGCAAATCAGTTTGCTGGCCTGGGGCCTACTCTTGCTCCCCAGTGTTCTTACAAGACTGGGGCTGCCTCCCTACTTCAGTGGGGTCAGGAAGAATTCCAGTGGCAGCCCCGAACTGGCCATGGGACGCCGAGTCTGGCCGTCGACAACCTTTCTCCCCAGCACGTGTTGAGCATTGTGGCTCTGGTTCGGGGGTGCAAAGCATGGGGGATTTGCTGTTACCCTGAAGGCGAGTGCATTGTGAGCACCCCTCTTTTAAGGCAGCACGTCCGGAGGCACTATATTGCTGCCCAAAATTCTAATCGGAGATGTGTAGGCAGTGTTCTGAGGAAGTCCTTCACCAGCGCAGGGTGAGCGCAACTCATCTCCCCCAGTAGCGTGAATCCAAGCATGCTGATACCGGGAGAAGGAGGGCGTTGTTCATTCTTGGTGTGACCCCCCTCTGCAGGGGACCGCGACATACAGGGCACAAGAGAGCCACTGGGCAGGCAGCCCCAACCCGCCTCTTCCCCAAGGAGGAGCAATGCCACTTGGAAGCTGCCATGCCCCCAAAGCCATATTCTACTTGTGTGTGCAGCCCAAACAACAAGCATCTCCCCTGGACTGCCCCTCCTACAGCTGGGAGGAAATCCCTTTACCAGGACCCGCTCCTGATAGCTGGTATCTGCAGCAGGTGCGTCGCATGCTCACGGAACGTTGCCTTGGATTCCCCTGCACACGAGAGACCCAACGTGGTCTCCCAACTCAATTTTGGGGTGTGTATCACCCTTGTGTTGGGGCACTTTGGGGGAGGGCACTAGTTCTTAGTTGAAGAGCATTCTGGGAACCTTGATTGGGGCCCCTGTGGTTTAGATCCAGGAGCCATCAACCATTACCGTATTGTCCCCAATAGGAGTGCAGATGTTCCTGCACTCTACGTTAGGAATCTGGGATTACCACATACAACGAAATAAGATCACAACTCGATAGTGAAACTATCGGTATTCACGTGTATCTGATGATGCTTTGGTGACTCACTACGCGCGCCATCTAACTACTGCCTTTTCATGTTCTGATTTAATGATGTGTATTTGGATGGTTGCATTTTTAGTGCATCCACATTGGGGATAATTAATGTTTCATTACATGCTGCACTTCATGTTCACATGGATATGGTGTTTTATGCCTCGCATAGTCAGGATAAAGAGCAACATATAATGTGATTGTATGATATACCCCGTAATGGTGCCTTTCGCAATACTTTTATGACATGTGCAATATATAAATCTTTATCTTATTACACTAACTGTAATGTATGACAAATTCCTAGTTGGCAAGTGATTATTGGTTTATGTTGTTTTGGTCTATGTTTATATGTAATACAATTACGTATTTTTATATACTACTTTGTGGAGTCTCTTTTGTGGTGTATTTATTGTGTCACTGGTGTGTGGGTGTATGTGTTGTACAAATGATTTACACATTGCCTCTGGGATAAACTTGACTTCTCTACCAAGCTACCAATGGGGTGAGCAGGGGTTATTTTGGGTGTGTAAATCCCTTACCGTGACTAAAGTGGTGGGCTCTGCCTGGCTTAGGTGTATACCCTAGCCACCAGGAAACCCCATTTCTCAAAGCAGCCAAGTGCCAAACAAAGTCACCCTTGCACTATGGTTCAAGGGGACCTGCATTACAGGCAGAAATGTTTTTGTGCAGGAAGGGACACCTTCCTGCACAAAAACAATCCATAGAGGCATTTTTCTCTTTCTAAGCATGCTGCAGAATGCAGCACACATAGAAAGAGAAAATAACTGACGAGAAATAAAGATATTTCTCCTTGTTTCGTCTCACCTGGGAAGGTGTACAATTTTGAAGAATTCCCAGGTTTACAGATCCTTGTAAATTTGGGAGTGTGTCAAAAACCATGGAGTTGCATGGGAACTCCCACTGCAATGCCCATGGAACGCCTCCCACGTGCAGAGTAAGGCAACACAGAGATCTGCCCTGCTTGGAATTACTCCATATTTTTAAAGACCTTCAAAGTCACGCAAAGTGGCTTTGCTTGGCTTCATACATATGACTGAGAGGTTTGCATCATGCATCTACCACTTTGCGTGGTGCAAGTTTAACGCACTACCCTCTGAAATATGCCCCCTAGGCTTTTACAATACTTTTCATAGGGCATAAATCCTATTTTCACTAAACAATTGTGCTCACAATGGAAAAATACCACATATAGCCTTTTTGGTGACATAGAAATCATGCTGTGAAAGGTTTCAAATACCACCACAGTGAACATATGGTTGTTGGACTGATTGCCTCATGCCTATCTGATGCAATGTCATGTTCAGCTGTGCCTACCATCGCATAAGCCACTGGCCTCATTCTCCAAAGGCTTGTCTGTGTGAACTGTATGGTGTCTATTTACACCTGAAACACTGCATTTCACGATGTTATGATTATGGCTTGATGTGCTCTGCCTGTTTAAGGCAGAAACACTATGGGCCTCATTTACAACATTTTGAAGCAGGGCAGCACTACACGTCACTTTGCTGTGCTGGCCCTGAGTCTAAAGAAAAGAGAAGGAATGGCAATATCTATGAGATATGGCACATTCCTGTCCTCTTCCACTGCGCTGGTGCACAAATTGTGCCCGTCTCAGCAGTAGTATCCCCATCCTCTCACACCCTGAGGATGATTAGGACGATGTTGCCATACATTCTGGATAAGTCCAGAAAAACACGATAACAGCATTAGTCCTCTCAAAGATGGACTACTGCAATGGCCTCTACATGAACGTTCAGGAAAAGCTTGCTAGTAGACTTCAAATAGTTCAGAACTCTCTGTTGTTCCTCTTTTAGCTCTTTGATTTGCTTAAACTGCTTCACAAGAGGTTTGGATGGCCTGCAGGATCTTGTCAACCTCTGGGGAGCCCAGGTGTCTGGGGGCATGTCGATGCTTGTCGCTTTCAGGGTTCCAAGGAAATAGTGCTGTACTTGTCTATATTCAAATGAGTGTGTGTTTGGGGTACTTTGTCTTTGCCATTTCGGCCCCAGACAGGGCTGATGTTACTGGCATTCTGCCGAAGCCCCTAGGTCTGTAGTCGGGCAGTGGCCAGTCGAGCTCGTGTTGCAGTGCTGAAGTGAAACTCGTCCTCGTGGTGCCCCTTCAGCCTGCTTGCAAGCTAATCTGTCAGCAGTGAGGAATACGATGCTGAGGTTCAGGCGATGGGGAGTCTGCTGGGACAGCACTCTTCACATGCTCCCCATGCTGAAAGCAACATGTGGGCTCCCTTCGGACTGCTTACCTCAGAGAAGTACATGAGGTAGCATGAGAAGCCAAGGACACTGTTTGCTGCCACAGTTTCCATGTAGACAGTCATGCGATTTGCCCCAAGAGGTGTGGGACAGATTATTACCCCAGTGATATTGTCTCTCAGGAGAGTAACTGCTCCGGAAGGGCCGCACTGGTCAGGGGGCCTGGTTGGGGTCAGGCCCACTCAGGTTTGCCATGGACTCCCCCGACAAATCCATCCTCATTGTGGGTGGGCGTGGAGGTCCCTAGTGGTCTGGGTGGGGAGGCCCCTTGGCATCTGGGTCGCATCACAGGCCATTTACAGGTAGTCTTAGGGGTAGGGAGAGAGCAGCTGGTGCCCCCAGGCCCACCATCCCCAGGTGCTGGAGGGAGGTGGTAGAAGGAGCAGGCGGGGGCCTTTACTCGCAAGTAGCTGTCACCCCCATTTCTGCGGGTCTGCCACAACAGTTTTAGGTAGGACAGGCCTCCATTGTTTGTCCCCGCTACCTCCAGAGGTATCAAGTCCTCAAGGAAGGGCTGCACTCAGCCCCAAGAGTGGGGTGGGAGGTGGCATTAGGGTACCTGAGGGGAGCTTGGCATTAGCCGGTTCTCCCTCTCGGTGGCTTTGTGCAGGTGGCACATGGCACAAAACTTGTAGGGATAGGTCAGTGTCAAAAGGGGTGGGGTTAGGGAGTAAGGATTATTTAGACGAGGGGGAGAGGGTTTTATCTCCTCTTATGGCAGCAATTATTTGGAGGGCAGATTATTCCGGAGTGGGGGGTTTGTCTTTGTGAGGGTGAGCGCTCTAAGGTATACCCCCTTTCAGGATTTGGCAATATGGAGGGAACACCAAGACCAGGCCACAAGTCTTAAAAAAAAGAAGTTGGGGGACTAACCTAGTTAATCAGTATGCAAGTGGCATCGCAGCACGTGCCTTTGCAGCGTGTGACATCACAGCGTGTGATATCACAGCACGTGACATCACAGGAACTGGCATCACACGAAGTGATCTCAGATCTTAAGCCCTCACATATATGTTTAGCAGGTATATCATGAGTAAATTTGAGCACATTTCGAGTATACTTGCAAACCCTCCTGATTTAGGCAGAAGATCCACACTTTTGTACGCTACACATAAAACAATGTTACCTTTTGCCAGCGTTAAGCTTTCTATAGCCATAGTGCTTTAAAAGAAATAGTGATATTTAAATTATTACAACGCCTCTTCAAGGGTAGTAAGCATATATAAATGCTATTTATTTTGTGCAAATACTGGGAAAGATCAACACATCTGATGTTCTAACAGGGCATGCATATCTCCAAACAGAGAATGAACAAACTGAAAAGCTGCCTTTCTTAAGTATGTGTGAAGTGCTAACAAAGTGCGAGCCTTTGTTTCCCCTCTGCTGCATTTGCATCAGATGTGAGGCTCCTGACTGCTGCCAGCCAGGAAACTCCAACAAAAGGAGGCCTAATGACCCCGAAGACTCAGCATTTGTTAAGGGCCAGCAGGAGTCAGAAATAAGAGAACCCTGTCCCCGCCTGCACGTTGTTGTGATCGAAAGCAGACAACAACATGTAGGCGCTGCTGAATGTGTCCCGGTGTTTGGAAATTACACTGTGACAAATTCAGCATCTTTTTTAGTGGGGCCAACTTTTTGGCAGGGTGGATGGCATCCACCCTGTGAAATAAGTGGGGGGATGCCATCCACCAGCGTGGACTCCCGACTCGTGCCCTGTCCAAGACTTCCTTTGTGGTGAGAGCCAGCTACCTAGCGAGGGCAGTCTCTGGGGAGGAGGCGGACCCCTTCTGGTGCTCTGAGATGTGTGTAGACGGTACTGCGTTGTCGAAGTAGACAGTCCCGTCACATCAGGGGAGGTTTCTAATACTGGCTGAATCAGCCTGCGGACAAAGGCTCAGAGCGTTGGCGTGATGGCTGCGGTGACACCTCCTGCGCGCCAGGTGGAGATGCTATGCAGCGTGCAGACCTTTACAAGCCTAGATCAGCAGGGATTCTTAGGGCAAGTAGTTTCCCTCTGTGCTGGGAGATACTGCATTCAGGCAGTTATTCGGGCAAGGAGTATGAGTGAGTTTACGGAGCCTTTCGTGTTCAGCTGCTGGGGATATCTATGAAGTGTAGAGACCTGGCTAGGTAGGTTTGGATGTCCTTATTGAGTTCAGTATTCAGGATTAGTTAGGTGGAACAGTAGTGTGGGTCTGTTGGATATAGGGGCAGGGAGGTGGGTGCGTGCATCAGTTAAGGACACCATTTTTTGAGGGGGTGTCGGGGGCTAGGACGGCCAAGCAAGAACAGGGGGCGCAGTTTTCCTGTGACTTTTTGTGAGTCATGGAGGGCTGCCAGAAGCTATTCAGCCCCAAGGACTGTCACCAGGATGCAGTTCCCAACGTAGCAGAGGTGCGGCTCCTAGCCATTGGTTTGAAGATGTGGGAGAGTCTGTCACAACTTTTCCACCTCCAAGGGAGCAGCTTTCATTTTCTCAACAAACAAATGATGGACAGAATGCTGACAATCCAAACAATTTCCCCTGTCAAAAGATCAGGGTTAAATCCATCATTCTGTTGCCCACTATGCCACCCCAGTTTGGACCCAGTCCTATGCAAATCAGTCATGACCCTGTGCCTCATAAGAACAGTCCAGACCGAACTGCAGGCCAGGGCCTCCCTGGACCGGAAACGAGCATCCTGGGAATGGTTTCAGGGTATGTCATCCTTCTTCAGCCAGGCTAGCTTGAATCCAGTGGCACAGTGAGCAAGGGACACGCGTCTGGGCATACCCATCCCACTTAGGTCGAAAAGTTTTACAGCAAACAAATGATGGAAGGAATGCTGACAATTCAAACATTCTCCCCTAGTTAAAAGATCTGGATTAAATCCATTGTTCTTTTGCCCCCTACGCCACCCCAGCTTGGACCCAGCCATATGCAAATCAGTCTTGACCCTGTGCCTCACGGGAACAATCCAGACCGAACTGCCATGCCAGGTCCTCCCTGGACTGGAAACAAGCATCCTGGGACCAGATCTCTGTACTGGGGTGAATGTATGACATTGTTCCGCATTCTGTCCATCAAGTGTTCTTTTTGCATTTGTCATCCTGAGGGGACGGGTATGCCCAGATGTGGGTCCCATTCTCTCCATGCCACTGGAGTCAAGCTATCCTAGCTGAGGGGGGTTGAAAGCCCGAAACCGGTCCTAGAATGCTTGTTTCCAGTCCAGGGAGGACCTGGCCTGGCAGTTTGGGCTGGACTGTTCCCATTGGGTACAGGGTCAAGACTGATATGCGTATGGCTGGGTCTAAACTGGAATGGCATGATGAGCAAAAAAACTATAGATTTAGGCCCAGATCTCTTTACTGGCGTGAATGTATGACAGTGACCTTCATTCTGTCCATCAAGTGTTCTTTTTGCATTTGTCATCCCGAGGGGACGGGTATGCCCAGATGTGGGTCCCATTCTCTCCATGCCACTGGAGTCAAGCTATCCTGGCTGAGGAGGGTTGAAAGCCCGAAACCGGTCCTAGAATGCTTGTTTCCAGTCCAAGGAGGACCTGGCCTGGCAGTTTGGGCTGGACTGTTCCCATTGGTTACAGGGTCAAGACTGATATGCATATGGCTGGGTCCAAACTGGAATGGCATGATGAGCAAAAAAACTATAGATTTAGGCCCAGATCTCTTTACTGGCGTGAATGTATGACAGTGACCTTCATTCTGTCCATCAAGTGTTCTTTTTGCATTTGTCACCCCGAGTGGGACGGCTATGCCCAGACGTGGGTCTCGTGCTCTCCATGCCACTGGAGTCAAGCTATCCTGCCTGAGGAGGGCTGAAAGCCTGAAACGGTTCTAGTATGCTTGTTTCCCGTCCAGGAAGGACCTGGCCTGGCAGTTCGTGCTGGACTGTTCCCCTTGGGCGCTGGGTCAAGACTGATTTGCATATGGCTGGGTCCAAACTGGAATGTCATGGTGAGCAAAATAACTTTGGATTTAGACCCTGATCTCTGTACTGGGGTGAATGTATGACATTGTTCTGCATTCTGTCCATCAAGTGTTCTGTTTGCATTTGTCACCCCGAGGAGGAAGCGTATGCCCAGACGTTGGTCCAGTGCTCTCCATGCCTCTGGAGTCAAGCTATCCTGGCTGAGGTAGGCTGAAAGCTAGAAACCACTCCTAGGATGCTTGTTTCCAATCCAGGGAGGACCTGACCTGGCAGTTTGGGCTGGACTGTTCCCATTGGGCGCAGGGTCAAGACTGATTTGCATATGGCTGGGTCCAAACTGGAATGGCATGGTGAACAAAAAAACGATGGATTTAGGCCCAGATCTCTGTACTGGGGTGAATGTATGACATATTTCTGCATTCTGTCCATCAAGTGTTCTGTTTGCATTTGTCACCCCGAGTGGGACGGGTATGGCCAGATGTGAGTCCCGTGCTCTCCATGCCACTGGAGTCAAGCTATCCTGGCTGAGGAGGGCTGAAACCTGACACCGGTCCTAGGATGCTTTTTTCCAGTCCAGAGAGGACCTGGTCTGGCAGTTCGGGCCGGACTGTTCCCATTGGGCTCACGGTCAAGACTGATTTGCATATGGGTCCAAACTAGAATGGCATGGTGAGCAAAAAAACAATGGATTTTGGCCAAGATCTCTGTACTGGGGTGAATGTATGACATTGTTCTGCATTCTGTCCATCAAGTGTTCTTTTTTGCATTTGTCACCCCGAGTAGGACAGGTATGCCCAGACGTAGGTCCCGTGCTCTCCATGCCTCTGGAGTAAAGGTATCCTAGGCTGAGGAGAGCTGAATGTCCAAAACCGGTACTAGGATGCTTGTTTCCAGTCCAGGGAGGACCTGGCCTGGCAGTTCGGGCTGGACTGTTCTCATTGGGTGCAGGGTCAAGACTGATTTGCATATGGCTGGGTCACTACTGGAATGGCATGGTGAGCAAAAAAACGATGGATTTAGGCCCAGATGTCCTTACTGGGGTGAATGTAATACATTATTCTGCATTCTGTCCATCAAGTGTTCTTTTTGCATTTGTCACCCCAAGTGGGACGGGTATGCCCAGCCGTGGGTCTCGGGCTCTCCATGCCACTGGAGTCAAGCTATCCTGCCTGAGGAGGGCTGAAAGCCCGAATTGGTTCAAGGATGCTTGTTTCCAGTCCAGGGAGGACATGGCCTGGCCATTCGTGCTGGACTGTTCCCATTGGGCGCAGGGTCAAGACTGATTTGCATATGGCTGGGTCCAAACTGTAATGTCATAGTGAGCAAAAAAACGATGGATTTAGGCCCAGATCTCTGTACTTGGGTGAATGTATAACATTGTTCTGCATTCTGTCCATCAAGTGTTCTGTTTGCATTTGTCACCCCGAGAAGGAAGGGTATGCGCAGACGTGGGTCCCGTGCTCTCCATGCCTCTGGAGTAAAGCTATCCTAGGCTGAGGAGAGCTGAATGCCCAAAACCGGTCCTAGGATGCTTGTTTCCAATCCAGGGAGTGCCTGGCCTGACAGTTCGGGCTGGACTGATCCCATTGGGCGCAGGGTCAAGACTGATTTGCATATGTCTGGGTCCAAACTGGATTGGCATGGTGAACAAAAAAACGATGGATTTAGGCCCAGATTACTGTACTGGGGTGAATGTATGACATTTTTCTGCATTCTGTCCATCAAGTGTTCTTTTTGCATTTGTCACCCCGAGTGGGACGGGTATGGCCAGATGTGGGTCCCGTGCTCTCCATGCCACTGGAGTCAAGCTATCCTGGCTGAGGAGGGCTGAAAGCCAAAAACCGGTCCTAGGATGCTTTTTTCCAGTCCAGAGAGGACCTGGTCTGGAAGTTCAGGCTGGACTGTTCCCATTGGGCTCAGGGTCAAGACTGATTTGCATATGGGTCCAAACTGGAATGGCATGGTGAGCAATAAACGATGGATTTAGTCCCAGATCTCTGTACTGGGGTGAATGTATGACATTGTTCTGCATTCTGTCCATCAAGTGTGCTTTTTGCATTTGTCACTCCGAGTAGCACGGGTATGCCCAGACGTAGGTCCCGTGCTCTCCATGCCTCTGGAGTAAAGCTATACTAGGCTGAGGAGAGCTGAATGCCCAAAACCGTTCCTAGGAGGCTTGTTTCCAGTCCAGAGAGGACCTGGCCTGGCAGTTCGGGCTGGACTGTTCCCATTGAGTGCAGGGTCAAGACTGATTTGCATATGGCTGGGTCCAAACTGGAATGGCATGGTGAGCAAAAAAACAATGGATTTAGGGCCAGATCTCTGTACTGGGGTGAATGTAAGACATTATTCTGCATTCTGTCCATCAAGTGTTCTCTTTGCATTCGTCACCCCGAGTCGGACAGGTATGCCCAGATGTTTGTCTGTGCTCTCCATGCCATTGGAGTCAAGCTATCCTGGCTGAGGGGGGCAGAAAGCCAGAAACCGGTCTTAGGATGCTTGTTTCCAGTCCAGGGAGGACCTGGCCTGGCAGTTCGGGCTGGACTGTTCGAATTGGGCGCAGGGTCAATACTGATTTGCATATGGCTGGGACAAAACTGGAATGGCATGGTGAACAAAAAAACGATGGATATAGGCCCAGATCTCTGTACTGGGGTGAATGTATGACATTTTTCTGCATTCCGTACATCAAGTGTTCTTTTTGCATTTGTCACCCCGAGTGGGACGGGTATGGCCAGATGTGGGTCCCGTGCTCTCCATGCCACTGGATTCAAGCTATCCTGGCTGAGGAGGGCTGTAAGCCCGAAACCGGTCCTAGGATGCTTTTTTCCAGTCCAGAGAGGACCTGGTCTCGCAGTTCGGGCTGGATTCTTCCCATTGGGGTCAGGGTCAAGACTGATTTGCATATGGGTCCAAACTGGAATGGCATGGTGAGCAAAAAAACGATGGATTTAGGCCCAGATCTCTGTACTGGGGTGAATGTAAGACATTATTCTGCATTCTGTCCATCAAGTGTTCTTTTGGCATTCGTCACCACGAGTGGGACGTGTATGCCCAGATGTGGGTCTGTGCTCTCCATGCCACTGGGGTCAAGCTATCCTGGCTGAGGAGGGCGGAAAGCCCGAAACCGGTCTTAGGATGCTTGTTTCCAGTCCAGGGAGGACCTGGCCTGGCAGTTCGGGCTGGACTGTTTCCATTGGGCGCAGGGTCAAGACTGATTTGCATATGGCTGGGTCCAAACTGGAATGTCATATTGAGCAAAAAAACGATGGATTTAGGCCCCGATCTCTGTACTGGGGTGAATGTATGACATTGTTCTGCATTCTGTCCATCAGGTGTTCTGTTTTAATTTGTCACCCCGAGTAGGACGGGTATGCCCAGACGTGGGTCTCGTGCTCTCCATGCTTCTGGAGTCTAGCTATCCTGGCTGAGGAGGGCTGAAAACCCAAAACCACTCCTAGGATGCTTGTTTCCAATCCAGGGAGGACCTGGCCTGGCAGTTCGAGCTGGACTGTTCCCATTGGGCGCAGGGTCAAGACTGATTTGCATATGGCTGGATCCAAACTGGAATGGCATGGTGAGCAAAAAAACGATGGATTTAGGCCCAAATCTCTGTACTGGGGTGAATGTATGACATTGTTCTGCATTCTGTCCATCAAGTGTTCTTTTTGCATTTGTCACCCCGAGTAGGACGGGTATGCCCAGACGTGGGATGAGGAGAGCTGAATGCCCAAAACCATTCCTAGGATGTTTGTTTCCAGTCCAGGGAGGACCTGGCCTGGCAGTTCGGGCTGGACTGTTCCCATTGGGTGCAGGGTCAAGACTGATTTGCATACGGCTGGGTTCCAAATGGAATGTCATGGTGAGAAAAAAAACGATTTATTTAGGCCCAGATCTCTGTACTGGGGTTAATGTATGACATTGTTCTGCATTCTGGCCATCAAGTGTTCTTTTTGCATTTGTCACCCCGAGTGTGACGGATATGGCCAGATGTGGGTCCCGTGCTCTCCATACCTCTGGAGTCAAGCTATCCTGGCTGACATTGCTGTTTTTGATATTCCTACGAGTTTGGTCTGACCACTAGAGTGCAGCAGTGACCTGCTTTCCGGGACGCCAGAGCGCCATTTCCAGTGGTCTGCTGTAAGGGCTACTGTTGCTGCAGTGACGGGGCTGGGCTGCTTTCAGCTTAATTATACATCAACCGCCGCGGCCGTCCCGCAGCCCGCAGCCATCAAGCCGTTGCTACCACCTGGCCCCCCTTGCCGTCCAGCCGTCCACCCGTGCTGTGCTGTGCCTTGCTCGTGCTCCGGTGGGTCCGGGTCTGCCCTGCTTTGGAGTGAAGCACTGAGCTACGGAGCACTGAGCTACGGCGGAGCTGAGGCGGCAGTGGAGCGGCAGTCCCCGGCAGCCCTCGGCAGGGGGCGTAAAGCGGGCAAAGGATAGAGACAGCGACGGCCCATAGGACGGTCCATAGGGGAATCTGCAGGTGCTCCTGCCCTGCCCATGAGCAGGTGAGCTGGGCAGGTGAGCTGGCCGAGAAACGCTGTGTTCCTGCGGGGCTCCCCCCTCCCCCCGAGCAGAGAAAAATGGAGCAGTGAAGGAGCAGTGAAAGGAGCAAGTAAGGAGAGAAGAGTGGATTGGAGTGGAGGCTGTGGGGGTTATAGTGGCTGTTGTGGCTGTGACTGCGGATCCTGGGTCCTGCCTAGGTCAGTGGGTTAGTGGTTACGCCGCCCACCCCTTTTTACAACTGGACATTGGGGTCTTGTTGGTCCTCCTGTGCATTATAGGAAGGACAATAAAGGACAATAAATAAGCACAACAAACGCAAAACGCATCAGAATCAGTCTACGTATTTCGGCTCCTGCACCCTCAAAAAACCCCCCAAAGGACCTGGTTAACCCCCCGATAAAAGGAGCTCCTGCTGCCCCTGCGTGCGACTAATGACATAGAAGCGTGCTGAGTACAAGCGTGCTTGATAGTTGTAATCACCCTTTCGCCGTGAGATGTTTAACTGGCAGTGAAGGAGTAGCGACTCTCAACAAGTCGCAGACACGGTGCGGAGCGGCGGAGGGAGCAGAGCAGTGTGAGAAGAGGGTGTTGAAGTGACAACCGAGGTGCTAGTGGTGGTGGTAGTGGTGGTAGAAGCTGGTAGAACGGGTGCCTGACAGCAAGGGAGACGCAAATTATTTCTGACTTTTCACACTGATCAACTTGGAACCATATCCAAGCAACCATCGCCTGCAGAAGCCTCGAAATTAAGCCAGTTGGAATAATGAGGTCGGGGAGGACACGGAGGAACCCCCCAGTGATCACAAAACGGAAATCCAAAACTAAAAACATCACAGGCCCCTCCGAAGACATCGTAGTCAATCCTCCAACCACCCCACTGTTACCACCCATTTTTTCTATCTTCGGCCCATCGAAACCTACTGGAAAATTCACTTTTTTGAAAGATCCTGTAGCAGCAATCTACAAAATGCCGATATTATCAAATGGTCTTCAAAAACCCCTGACGCCGAGTAAAGCACCTGCACAACTAGCAGTGCCACAAATGTCCTTGTTTGGATTAAACACCACTTCATCAAAGGGAATAGAAATAGACGAACAAATCGAATGCGCGCAATTAGCGCAAGGAAACAGTAAATACAAGATCCAAACGCAAGCCCAAGTACATATGGAAAACAAAAGCTTTGACCAGGCTCAAGAACAAGAACAAAAGAAATATTCAGGGTGTTTAAGTATCAACAATAGGACAACGGATACCCTCAGTGAAAAATCCTCAGAAAAGAGTACACCAAAAAGCCAACAAAGAACCATAAGGCCATTAGTACTGGACATAGTCGACGACGAGGGTGGTCACAATATCAGTATCGCAGACCTTGCCTATAAGGAACAGCCAGCCAACGACTCGACTCCAAGAATGCAGTCATGTTTAAATCAGATCAAGCAAAAACCTAGTAATGGGAGTGAGAGGTGGCACTCCAGGCTGGAGTCTAAAACATTCCCAGAAGGGGGACAAGATAAAAGGTCCAGCGATGAAAAACGGGACAAAAAAACAGAAGTACCTGGCCCTAAGCAAAAGACACCACTTAACAAAATGGGAGAATTCGCAAAAGAGGCGCATAAAGGAAGTTTAAAAGCATGGCACCCAAGTAACTCAACGAACTTAATAAATCAGGAATCATCAAGCAATAACTTAATTGAGATATCCAGTGGGTCGAATGGTAAAGTGGAAATTTACGGTCACATAGATTTGTCCAACGGCTCTAATGTTGACCATCGCCAGGAACCTCTAATAATAGAAATCTCAAGTGTGTCAATACCAAATAATCAAACACTCATAAAAACCGTCGGAAACATTAGTCCTCCGAACCAATACAACGTTGATCGTCGAAATTCCGTGTTCCTCGATGAATATTCAAAATGCGAATCCAACACAAACATCAAAAAAGTAGATAAAAGCCAGCAAGTAGGAATGTCCGGCCTTAATGAAAATCTGGAATCCATAATCACTCTGCATAGTGCATTAGGCAATATACTGGAAACCTCAATCAAAACTTTGAATATGCAATCTGACAAACTCGATATTCAAATACATTTGATGAGCACAATTTCAGAACATATTTCCAGTATAAATGAAAAATTGGGTGTCATGGCAAATAAGTATGATACCCTACAAGGGCTATGTGTACAGCCCCCAAAATGCACATGTAGTCATATACTAGATAAATTAAAGGATTTGCCCTTGATTCTCAAAGACATTCTTCAGGTATGCAAACATGCAAACCATGGCCTCGATAGTACACTAAATGAAAGAGACCTCATTACCTTTGCCAACCACAAAGACAAGGACAAAGTAGAAATAGTTATATGTGATAAGAGCAATGAAGTTAAGACAGAATACAATGACCCATTGGCTGAATCAAACCAAACAAAGGGAAACATCTACGAACCCTTGGAATATGAACAGTTCGAACAGGGCGGCGAGAAAAATTCATACAATAAACAACCGCTCACTAAACGACAGAAAAAACGTGCGAGGAAAAATAGAAAACAGCGACTAAGCACCATACCAGCAATTAAGCAGCCTGTGACCAACTTCCCAATTTTCAATGGTCCAAACAAGCGATCAAAACCCAAAGTAGACATTAAAGAGGGGATACATCAGTCACCAATAACATCAAAACATCAAGGAAAACCTCTGAAGCACAGCTTAAAAGAAGAAGGGCAACAGTTCACAGCAATTGAAGCAAGCGCCAATGAATTAGCCCAAATTAAAAGGCAAAAAACAACAACGCACACAGAGGAGACCCTCCATGCAACAAGCACAGGTACGGAGAACTCAAACAAGGACGATTCAGCGACCTCATCTTTAACATCAAGTAACGCAGATTGGATTCTGGAAAGCACTGATGGTGATCGTTCACAATTGAATATAATAGAAGGGAAACAAACGGCTGAATGGAAAAATAATGGGAACAAGCTACGACAAAAACCTTGGCACATTGAGCAAGGGATTAATACCGACATAAGGACACAGGAGCGCAGCAGGCACGAACTAAATAGGCACGATGGCCAAAGGGTAGTGATGAAAGGTATGGATAACAAACAGAAAGTAATTCTAATCCCGGATATAACCATGAATGTTGATGTTACTCCTAACAAGTACAACAAAAACATAAGACAAGTTACAGCAAAAGCAGATAAGACCAAGCAGGATCGGATACAAGTAAAGATATTTACAGAGCACCATGTTGAACAACGAAGCATAGGACTGAAAAAAGATGTACGGTCTGATCTTGCTACTGCTAATGACCACACATTTCAAACTGAATTACGCGGTCAAAAAAGAGTAGGATTGAAAGTAAAAATTAATGCAGGGCAGACTGTGAACGATGATGATCGAAACCAGCAGAAAAGAAATACAAAAGACAGTGCAACGGCTAATGGAAGTAACAAATCAACGAGAATTGGGTCGTTTGACAACTCACAGCTCATTCTGGAGACGCCAAACATTACAAACCCCACAGTAATGGGAAAGTTACTCTTTATACCCAATTACGAAACACAAGGCGGTCAAGACTATCTAAACCGAGGAAACATTTTACATCTGATATCGGTAAATCGGAGTCTCACCCACATAACATCTACTGACCTAATAGCAATTGCATTTATTAACCTTGGCGATAACACAAACAAGGAAGGTACCCTCACAACTTGGAGGAATCCGGAAATCGTCAAGGACATACTGAATGAAATTACAAAATTTGAAGAGTGGGGGATTTCGCTCAAGGAAAAGGAAACCTTAGGTTATCCTTCGCCCCTGTTAAGAAAGCGGACAAAAAGAGACGATCATATTAGGACAAGTCGAACAACATACTCGGTCCTGCAAGGTGTCAGGGGTGCGGAAACCGAAAAAATTGAACAGCTGAACAGACAAAAACACAGTCTAAACGACCACTGAATCCATAGTTGTACGGGCAAAACAGAACGAAATATCGTAAAAGTTCTTTCCTGGAACATTGCCGGTGCTAGAGAAATACTAAATGACAATAGTAAAATGCAAATCTGGGGGTCCTACGACATCATAGCCCTACAAGAAACATGGCTAACAGAACCAATTGATGTTCCAGGCAGAATAAGTTTTTATGTCAACGCTACCCGCACACAGCGCTATGGTCGAGCTAAGGGGGGTCTGGCCGTCCATATAACAACTGCATTAAACATCAAGGTCTCGCAGTTGGCTGCCACCACAGAAGAGATGCAAGTTATTAAATTCGAGAGAACAACACACACCAGCATCAGCACTATTATTTTAATAAATGTTTACGCTCACCCAAAAATGAAAGCAAAAAAAGTCCTATTCCAACATATCAACAATATTATATCTGGGATTCGTCTTGATCAGCCTGCATGGGAGATAATCCTTACAGGTGACTTCAACACAAACCTAATACAGTTACCAGAAGATGAGGAGTATATTATTACGGCCAACGAACTCTGGGGAGTTGAAGAACAGGAGATTCCCCCAGCTAAGAAGACCGATAAAGCCGGCAGGCAGCTGATGTGGGACCTCGAGAATCAAGGGTTAAGAGTTTTAAATGGAAGAATTAAACAGGATAAACCCCCTTCAAGTACCTACATAGGCCCTAGTACAAGTACAATCTTGGACTACACAATAGTGTCGCTCCCCCTGTTGGGATTGATAAAAAGCTTTAAAATTATAGGTACTGCAGATAGCGACCACTCAATGCAGCATATTGAGATCAATTTGACACTGCGCCAACATTTAGAGGCCCCATTAAATGTGGGGGAAATATCAACAATTAATCTCAAACGTTTAAGGTGGACGAGTACCACACTTCCACAAATAGCACAGGAGGCAAAGCAACTAATGCAAACCATGAGCGAGGAAAACGAAATGTCTATAGAAAAATGGTCTGCCTTTGTAAAAAAATTACCTAAGACTAGCATCAACCTGAGTGAGAAGGCTAATCAAAAGAAATACGGTCATTTCAACAAGACCACACTTGTAAAAGAAGACGATTGAGGAAATCAATGAGAGCAGCGCGAGGCCATAGTTCAAATTCTCACGCCTGGCAAACAGTCCGACTAATAAGGAAACAATATAAGAAACAACTTTGGACAGAAAAAAAAGATCGAACTAATGATTTCTGGACCAAAATGCTATACAACATAAAAAAATCTGACTCCAGAGCATTTTGGGCACAGGTTAACTCATTAAGCAGACCAGTGCAAGTAATAAACATAACCTGTGTTACATCAAAGGCTTGGGTCCAACATATAATTGATTCTTTTTCGATAAACAGAGTGATGCCTCCACTCGTAACAGAAAACAAAGTACACTGCACATCTAATATGGAGAATCAGGAGAGTTTCGATCCTGAACACCCAAATAACTCAAGTACCGAACAGCAAGGCACTGATCACACATCTGGCTCACATGTGGAACAAGAAATATTAAGAATAATAAAGAAAAGCAAGCAAGACAGTACTCCAGGACCGAATGGAGTCCCTCAGGCCATCTATAAGGAGGATCCTCAGTTTTGGGCCTGTAAGTTCAATAGCTTGTTCTACACAATAAACAACACAAGTCGGCTCCCGGAAAGCTGGAGAGGGGCGATTATAAACCCGATCTATAAAGGGGGAGACCGTAAAAATCCAGCCAACTACCGCCTGATAGCACTTATAGACGCTGAAGCAAAATACTATGCGTCATTGGTGCTAATTGATCTCATAAAATGGTCCGAAGTCAAAAATAAAATTCCAGCCAATCAGACGGGATTTCGTTGTGGTACAGGCACCATGGCCAATGCAATGGCGATAAGTATGATCGCCGAAAAAAGCATACAAAGCCATCAAGCTCTCTATTCCTGCTTTGTCGACTTTAAGGCAGCCTTTGACCGGGTTAGCAGACAGCTACTCTGGTCAAAGCTAAAGCAGCAGGGTCTGCCAGACACAATACTGAATCCTATAATGGCTCTGTACACGGATACTTGGATGCAGGTCAAGATCGATAATGGGCGCCGGTTAACCAGGAAGATCACCACTTATGATGGACTAAAGCAAGGCTGCGTCTTAGCCCCGCATCTTTTCAATCTATTTATGGCTGACCTGACCACGAGGCTAGATGGGATTAATGCCCACCCACCCCGGCTAGGAATCTTACGGTTAACACATCTTTCTTACGCCGATGATGTTGTCCTTCTCAGCCAGACCAAAGTAGGCCTGCAACGCCTTCTGCACGAACTAGTGGCATATACAAAACAGAACCTTCTTGAAATAAATACCAAGAAAACAAAGATCATGGTAATAACTCGCCGCCGTAAAGCATTGCCACTCTTTATAATAGATAATAAAAAATTGGAAGTGGTTGATAGCTATAAATATTTGGGAATACAACAGGACAGGCGCCTTAACTTCTCTATGCATTTTAAGGACATTGAAAAGAAGGGAACTGCACTGCTGTATGCTTTAAACAGTTTATCGAAGCAACTAAAAGGTCCGTTACTCAGTCCCTTATTGACAGTGATTAAGGCCAAGCTGCTTCCAACAATATCCTATGGCAGTGTGTTACAGCACGGCAGAAGCGCCAAGCTTCTAGACAAAATTCAAACAAGTGTCTACAAGCGAATCTTTAATTTACCCTGTAATGCTTCACCGGCACAGGTTCGGCTTGAGTTCGGTCTGCAGTCTCAAGAACTGCAAAAAAAATATGAGACTGTCAAGTTTTGGTATGACATCTGGATGCACAGGGAAAAAGAAATTAACTCTGCAATGTGGGAAGCAATGCAAAACAGCCCCGATTCTCTATACACTAAGTTTTTAAAAACGTCCCTTGAAACCACCGAACTAACATCCCTGTGGCACACCATGCTACCTGTATCATCTTTCAAGTTGGTAGCTAAAAAAGCGGCAAACAGTCACTCTATGATTAATGATAAGTCAATACTCAGCCACCGCTCACATGCCTGGATGATTCTTCAATCATACAACAAGCCGAAACCAGTGGCCTATTTAGGACTCGCCATTCCATTATACATCAAATTAAAATATCTTAGTATAAGGATGGGCAGCCTTCCAACCAACGCTGAACGACCGGACTGGAGGACCTCTGGCACCAAGGAGTGCGACCTATGTGGTGCCAGAAAACAAGACTTTATGCATCTGATTTGCATCTGCCCGGCTTTGGACCAGGAACGTCGGAGCTGGTTAAAGGCCAAGTTAAATGAGCACGGAATACGTACTTGCCGCTCTGCTATAATATATGTCCTGTGTACAGCGGACCCACAATTGATCTGTAGAACAGTCAAATTCATTAAGAAGTTTGAGCATAAAAGAACATTTAATGTACAGAGCCAAGAAATAATTTCAAACTATACATGAACTTGATACTGATTTTAATTTCCAATCAAGCATGTAAACTGATCAATTTTAAATGATGTATTTTAACTTTGTAATGGTTTTTATTAACTACACAATAAATGTTTAATCAATTAATCAATCTATCCTGGCTGAGAAGAGCGGAAAGCCCGAAACCGGTCTTAGGATGCTTGTTTCCAGTCCAGGGAGGACCTGGCCTGGCAGTTCAGGCTGGACTGTTCGAATTGGGCACAGGGTCAAGACTGATTTCATATGGCTGGGTCCAAACTGGAATGGCATAGTGAGCAAAAAAACGATGGATTTAGGTCCCGATCTCTGTACTGGGGTGAATGTATGACATTGTTCTGCATTCTGGCCATCAAGTGTTCTTTTTGCATTTGTCACCCCGAGTGTGACGGGTATGGCCAGATGTGGGTCCCGTGCTCTCCATGCCACTGGAGTCAGGCTATCCTGGCTGAGGAGGGCTGAAAGCCAGAAACCGGTCCTAGGATGCTTTTTTCCAGTCCAGAGAGGACCTGGTCTGGCAGATCGGGCTGGACTTTTCCCATTGGGCTCAGGGTCAAGACTGGTTTGCATATGGGTCCAAACTGGAATGGCATGGTGAGCAAAGAAACAATGGATTTAGGCCCAAATCTCTGTACTGGGTTGAATGTATGACATTGTTCTGCATTCTGTCCATCAAGTGTTCTTTTTTCATTTTCTCAACATTGCCCTCCCAGGGCGTGGCATAGTTAAGATGATGATTTAAGTGATGGAGTCTGCCCAGGTGTGAGAGGTCTGTCTAGGGGTTTAAGGGATGCATTGGTTTTGATTTATAGTGGAGACAATGATGAATTTGAAAGGAGGTGGGTTAGTGTTAGAATTGTCCCTTTTTGCAGGGTTATCCCCAAACATTTTGCTTTTGCCTCCTATTTTTTTCGGACCGGATTTTGTTGGCTTTAGGACTGTAAGCACTTTACCACTGCTGATCAGTGCTAAAGTGCACATGCTCTCGGTGCAAATTGTGATTTTGATTGGTTATCCATGATTGGCATGTTTGATTTACTAGTAAGTCCCTAGTAAAGTGTAACGAGTGTGCCAGGACCTGAAATCAAATGCTACTAGTGGGCCTGCAACACTGATTATGCCACCCATATAAGTAGCCAATAAATGTATCTCAGACCTGCTACTGCAGTGTCTGTGCGTAGTTTTTACTGCCATGTCAACCTGGCAAGTGCACCCACTTGCCAGCTCTAACCTTCCCTTTTCTCACATATAAGACACCCCTAAGGAAAGTACCCCTGTAGGCAGGTACCCAAGGTACCCCTGTGGGCAGGGTGCAGAGTGAGGGAAAGGTAGTACATGTACTGGTGTTTGTGACATGTCCTGATAGTGAAATACTAAGCATTTTGCTTTTCACAATTGAAAAGCTATCTGTGCTATAGGGTAACATGGCAGTTTATTTGTAACATCTTACAAGTATAAATATCCATTGGGACAAGATAGAGAGATGGAATGTAGGCTCCTTAAACTCAGAATTTAATAACACATCTTTTAGTAAAGATGGTGTTCAAACTGTGTGTTTGAAAATGGCACTTTTTGAAAGTGGGCATTTTCTTGCTTAGCCATCTGCCGGGTTGTTTATTGACTGTCTGGGTTTAGAGTGATGGGAGTTGGAGATGTGCATTCACTGTAGACAGCTTCTGGGGGGTTGAGGTGTGCCTTGCCTTTCCTGGATCACTCAGAGCTGAGATTAATAGACCTGGGCTGCATTTATAGTAGTGGAATGAGTTCTACTTGCACCTAAATAGGCCCTGTCTCCTGTGCACAATGCTGTCTCCACCTCCTTCCAAGAAGCTGGACCAGAGAGGACAGAAATGGTGTGGACTGAGCTGAGAGACATTTTGCCACAAGAGAACAAAGGAAAATGTGGTATAAATATTGGGGCCCAGAACTTTAGAATACTTCTGGACTCAAGAGGAACCTCTGCCAAGGAGAAGAGCTGTAGAAGCTGAAGGAGGAGTACTGCCCTATTGCTGTATGGATGCTTTACTGGGTTAGCCTGCAGTGGATGCTTCTGCCAAGGAGAGGATGAAGGAATGGACTGTGCTATATATCCAGCTTGTGAGGTTTCTACGAGGACTTGTGTGTGCTTGCCTTCAGTTAAGAAGTCTCCGGGACACAAAAGAATTGCTGCAACTCTGCTGGTGCTGCTGAACTCTGCCATCTGTGAGTCCTACCCTTGCCTGAGGTGCCTCCCTCCAGTCAAAGGGCCTCAGAAGTGGCGTTTGCAGCTTATCTCTGTAAGAACCAGAGCGAAGCAATGCAAAGCCTTGCTGAGTCCTACCACACAGCTGCGCACTCCTCGGAATCGACTCCATATGACGTGAAGTGTCATCGAGTCTGGCTGCGCACGTCTTGAAGTAGATGCCAGATTTTGCAAAGCCCTGTGAATCCTCGCTGTGCAGGCCCTATCACCAACTTCAGATGACGCGAAGCCTCGGAAAGCAATGCCTCAACTCTGGGGCAAAACGCATCGCACCTGGGTGCCAAATCTACCACATCGCTGGGGATGCAGTAAGAAACGGACGCATCACCTCCCCACACAGTAAGAAACCGATGCATCACCTCCTCTCCAGTAAGAAACCAACGCATCACCTCCCCTGCATGACAGGAAGGAACCGACGCATCACCTCCCCTTCAGTAAGGAACCAATGCATCACCTTCTCTGCACGTAAGAAACTGACGCATCACCTTCCCTGTGGTTGTTTTTGCTTGTGATTTTTGATGCATCTCGGGTACTTTGCGTTGAAAGTGATGCATCCATAGTTCGTTATGGACAGAACTGTTTTTACCTTTTAAAAGTCATATTTTGATGAATGTATGGTGGATTTTTGTCGTTTTGGTCTTATTTGGTCTAGATAAAGATGTCCTATTTTTCTAAACTGGTGTGGTGTCCATTTGTAGTGTTTTCACTGTGTTACGGTATGTGTGCACAAATGCTTTACACAGTGCCTCTGAGATTAGCCTGCCTGCTCGTGCCAAGCTACCAAGGCGGTGAGCAGGGGTTGTAAAAGGGCTTAACTCCCTTACCCTGACTAGAAGCAAGGGTCCCTACTTGGACAAAGGTGCAAACCATTGCCAGCTAGAGATTCCCATGTATAACAGTTACATGAGGGGAACACATTGTCTTGCACGCAGGGTCACATTGGGGAAGATCTGTGAGGTAAGTAACAGGAAGGAGCGAGGCAGTTGGTGCTTTTCAGGTCAAGTGCGGACTTGAGGTGGACAGCCGTGACATCACAACGTTTCCAAGGGAGTTGCTTGGTAGGAAGATGTACAGTGGGAGATCACTGACTTTGCAAGGTATGAGCTCATAGGGTCAGTAGAGGATGTGGGGGGGCATAGAGGGGCTGCTTTCCTTATTTTTCAGTGGTTTGGGAATGGGGGTGAGGCCTGGGTGGTTACGGCAGCAGCCCAGAGTCATCAAGCAGGGAGATGGGGACTCTCGATAAAAAGATTAAACAGGGGTCACCATGGAGGGGTGATAAAAAAATATAATGGGATAACCAATCGGTAATGACCTAAGGAGGGACAAGAGGGCAGTGGGGGAGAGTGCTGAACAGCTTAAGACTAAATTGCTGTATTTGCACTTTACAATGACAATGGGGTCTCATTTATCACAAATATCATGCAACAGGTTTTTAGAACGTGAGCATATTGATGTTTTTAACCTTCTGGATAATGACATTCAGTCTAAGAAATGGGATAAATAAAAGGGAATGGGATGTGACACCCATATTGAGGGGTCTTTTTCACCCGAGATAAGTGGCCGTTTAATTTTTCTTATTTATGGGGAGAGGGCGGTGCTGTTTTCAAGTACATGGACAATATTTGCAAGCATGAATGCATTTTGGGGTTATACTTTGCTTGGCTGCGGTACAATGAGGAGTTCACACCTAGATTACGTATTAATATGGACAAGGCGTGGGATGACGTGGATCGGGAGTTTTGGCTTTAAAGGTTGCCCTTTAATCAATGCCAGCTACCCCTCATGGGCCTGTTTGGGTGTCAACATGGGATTCATTGGGGGGCACGATTGTCGATATCTAAAGGCAGGGGTCGGCTAGAACACCCTTTACCTAAGATCACCTACTCTGGTTAATGTATGTTGGGTTTTTCTGGTTAGATTTTCCTTGCAATGGTCAAGTAAAGCTGCCACGCTTTTTTTCCTAGTGTGGTATGTTTCGGTACCTGTTGCGACGGGCGTTGGCCCGTTTTGGCGTACACTGGCAGACTTGCCTTTATATGGGTCTTTTTTCTCTGTGATGGCTCGGGGGTGTGACCAGCGCGGGAATTTAGGTGCTGATGGTGGCGTTGCGGACGGTACAGACTCGGGGCAGATTTACAAGCTCCTTGGGACACATTTACGCCACCTTTGCATCACTTCTGTGATGCAGCGACGGCGTAGACTATGCACGACGTTGCGACTTATTTACAATGTGACGCAACTTGGGAGATGCGTCACGCTGTAATGCCCTGTACCACATTAAACCTGCATCACGTTTAATGTATGCAGGGTGGGCGTTATTTCGGAAGAAGCCTCATAGAAGTGAGACAGTGAAATCTTCAAGATTTCACTGAATAACTTTTCAGAGGGCGCTGCGACAAAACCTTACGCCTGCTCGAAGCAGGCGTAAGGAGTGGCGCATCATGTTAGCTATGGGTGGTCCCTGAACATTGCTGGAGTTGCGTTGTGCTTGCGACATGACTCCAGCAATGCGCCACCCTTACGCCATCAGATGTGACACACATCTGTCTATCCCTGTGCCACGGTGCGCCGCATTGTAAATGTGAAGCATCCGTGGTGATGCAAGGGTAGAATTGCGTGTCACATCTGTACTGGCGCATTTCTGCTAATATGCAGGGATGCGCCAGTCCTTGTAAATCTGCCCCTCAGTGGGGGTGGGTTCCTCTATTTTCAATATATTATTGTCAGTGTTGTCCAGTTCCTTATCGTTCCTGAATGTTCCCCTGTTTTTTTCACCAATACGTACCTTACTCTCTGCCTTGTCCACAGTGGCAGCAGTTTCTGTGTTTTAGCTCCGGGATAAAACGAGAACACTACTCCAGTGCCATATCATAGCTGGGTGTAGAGGGTAGGATGACAGTGGTATTGGTTGGTTTCAGCATCTACTCATAGGTCGTTTAACGTGTTTGGATTAGAGTGTTTTGCTTAGGTCATGTTCGGGTGCTGTTTCTGTTTGTCGGGATGCTGGGATGCGAAGGGGCTTTGTTGATTGCTTTATTTTGTACAAACATGAGTGGTTCTATGGCTTACCCGATTTCGGAGATTTTGCCGTGCTTGCTTTTTTGTGGAGCAATGTGTGGGGATAAACATCCAGCCGGTGGTATTCTGGGGTGGGGACTTTTATTCTCTTAGGAGTCAGGTGTTCCTGTGGGCTTAGGGGAAGTGGTTGTCCAAAGGGCTTTTTTTGCTGCAGCGCATGGGTGTTGATTAGACTTTGGAGTTACAATTGGATCCTGAGGGTGGGAGAATATGGTTTTGGCTGAGTACAGTGATAGAGGGGGGTGTGATGTGTTATGTTGGGGCCTGGAAGGCCACTGTTAGTGGTGACAGTGGAGTTGGTGTTTTTTTTTGTAATGCAGTCGATTCTCTTATAATGAGCTGGTTGGTAGTGTATGTTTGTGATTGGCTGTGGTCATCACGGTTCTACCCGAATCCCTATGAATTTCAATTGCAAAGCAGATTTGACTTGGAGGGAGGTTGGGTGTTCTTTGGTAGTGGGTTCTCATATATTTTTAGGGCGGAATTATTTCCAGAAATGGGTTTAGGGTGGGTAGGTGGATAACCAGTGGCCATTGTTTCTGGTAATGCCTTTTTTCCCTCTTTTGCAGGTTGCCTTCCTGGCTCTACTGAGCACTTTGTTATTGGCTGACTATCATTGGTATGGAAGATGACTGGCCTTGCCTTTCAGTCTACATTAAATGTTCTAGCAGAGCATGAGGATATTCTTGGGTGGGAAAATGTCAGTCTTTTTTTCTGGGTTAGTGGTCATCCAAAGGGGGGTCGTCATAATTTTACCACTCATTTATCTGGGGTTAAATGATCCAGGGCATCATGCGGCCTGAAACTACTACAGCAGAAGACAGTGGGATTGCAATTGCTCTGATGTATGGACTAAGTTCGTGCTTCACACACAAATACAAAAGATATTGACGGGGCTAAAGGGGGTATGTTGACATTTATGGCGTTCTTATGGTGTTGGCTCCTTCACTCATGGAGGACGATAAAGGGGTACGTTTTCTTGGTTTTGTCCAGTTCAATGTGTCTAAATTTGGGCCTGCATTTTGATGGAATTTAGGGAATTGTTGGCGGGGGTGCGATGAACTGCCTTGGGGCAGATGATTTGCTGTGTATCCGTGTTTGATCAGGGTGGGGCAGGAAAACACCTTGCATGGTTTTCCTGGGTGGTGGTAATTTGGGGGGTGGAGAGTCAGGTGCAGGCACATCCATCCCTCGGGGGGGACAGACCCAGGGGACTGGGAGAGGTGATTGGAGGACATGAAGCAATACATAGGGGAGTGATTTTGGTGACAAGGGTTTGGGGTGGGTGAGAGAAAGATTGGTTAATGTGAAGGAGGGGTGTAAGCAGAATGAATGACCTAGCGGGTTATGGGGTATTAGATTGGGGATCTTGCATAAGTTGGGTTTTCAATTGGGTCATTCATTAATTAACTTATTGTTGTGTAGAATAAAACACTGTTTATCTACAAGCCTGTCCTAATAAAGTGGCCTTTTCTGCTACAACAGACTTGTGGGTGTTGTCATTATTGTACAATGCTGCAGTGCCTTCACCAGTCCCTCCAGGCCTGAATCCCTGCCCCACCACTTCTCCCCTCACCTGTGGCCTCATGCTGCAGCGGTTTCAGTCCTCAGATGCTCTGGTGAGATCTGCATCCCACCTATAAGGCTCAGCCGCACAGCCACACAGATCCAGCTGTATTGAGGTCACCGGAGTGAAGCTTAACCTCAGCAATCGGGGGTCTCCATTTTGTCAAGTGCCCCGGGCAGTACCGTGGTCTCTCGCTCCAATGGCCAAATGCAGACGCGGCTGTTTTTCAGTAGAGCGGTCTCGTAAGTGGTATGCAGTCACAGACTAGTAGGGCCACAGGGCAGTTTGGTGAACAATAGCTTCAGGATGGCGATGGATGTTGGAGGAGGTCCGGGAGCGTCTGCCATCTTGGCCTCTGCGGACACGCCCCTTTTACCTCTTTAATTTACTTGCTAGTATGTAAGATCTGATAGCCAGCAAAAGGCTTTGCACAGCCAATCTTGCAGCACTCATTGTTAATGGTCAAAGCTGCTTTCTCCAAATACGAACAGTCGGTCAAAGACATGGCAAGTGTTATCCATGAGTGACAGTGAAGAAAACAAGTCCAGCAAGATTTCAGGTTACTAGGCTATGAGCCACGGTGATGAGAATCTTCGTATCCATTGATGTCAAGGAATTTCACCTTTCTCAAAAAAGAAAACACTGCAGAGACCCCAGAAATTGCAGATAAATTAAGGAAAATATCTGTAGTCAATTGAAGGCCCGTCCCTGGGTCACCAATAACCTCAGTAGCAGCTAGTCCAGTACAAAAAAGTGTCAATTGCAATTTTTTTTGCCCGTGGACTCTCAGAGGGGCCTGCCATGCACATGTATGTAACATCAGATCCTCCTGCAACGATCACAAAAAAATATAATACAAAAAGAGAATCACATATTGTTGCTGCCTCTTAAGCCTCAAATATAAACCAAGCAAGCAAAAATACCTCCTAACTAATCCAGTACCTTTCCGTAATAATGAAGGTGATGCGGGACACAAAGGATGAAGGGGCGAATCAACGGGGGTCAGAAGCAACACAGGGCATGGCAGGACTTTAAGTAGGATGAAAAAACTGAAGGGTCTCCCAAAGGGCCGTGTCCACTGCAATTAAGGGCGTGGCTTAAAACACATAAGCTAAACATCTGTGCTTAGCATAGTGTCCCGCCCGACTTGTATTTTGCTGTTTCTGTCATTGCATCCAGATGTATGATACAACAAGTGACATCATACCTATAACACAAAATGACTATTTGCTTTGTCAATGGTAGTTAGTTGTATAAGATAATAAGTAGCAACTATGGCTTGTATATAATATTGAAAAAGCTTCCACATAAAGCCCTGGTGACACCACGACAATGTTGCTGTTCCTGAGTTTCAAAAAGAGAAGGGAAATCCAGAGAGAAAATTACTCTTTAAAGGATTTCTCTTCCCCTACAACCTCACCTGGCAGGACGTCATGCCGTAACTTCTTCATTAGTGAGATGTGAAGAGTGTGAACACATGCACATCCATGTGCCTGCTGGTACTGCAGTCTGGGAAAAAAGAACCACCTGTGCCAGGGCACAAAACATAGGCCCCCTTTAACAAACTGCCGGTGCTCAGCACCTGTGAGACCAGGCCCACTTAAAGCCCTGGGGCAGGGGATATGCAGGAACCATGAGAAAGGGTCAGGGACATGGAAGCAACCGGTGATGGCTCCTCCACTAAAGCAGAGGAGCATCACCCAACTGCTTAGCAGCAGTGAAAGAAAGGAAAAATAAAATGATAAATTAATGTTATTATAATTTTATTTGTTCCGGCTATGGTGTCTTTGCTGGGCGGGGCGTGTCTGTTCTGCTCACATAGCAGTGGAGGTTCTCCACCCAGGCTGTATTACAGCCTGAATAGAGAACATGCCCAGGCCCCATTCCCTGGCTGAGCACCGAACCACGGCGCTTAGACCAATCACAACTCTGCATTACAGTGTTGTGTATGGCTCAGGGGAGCCTGGGTGCTTCCTGCTTCCTGTTGGTCCCAGACGCGGAGGAGAGACAACATGGAAGACATGCGGCGCATAGGTAATTTTTTTTTACTCCCCGTTTTTCCCTCCCCTCGCAACCTTCAATCCGTGCCAGCCACCACTGGAAGCAACAGGGGGAGGGCCAGTCTGGCAGTTGTGGGCACCAGGCGCTTTCCTGGGGGGCTGGTTTTGGAGCAGTGGGACTGCTTTTGTTAGAAGGGGCCACTTTTGAAGGAGTGCTGCAATATCGGCCCCCTGTAACAAAAAGCGGCAGCAGTGCCACACACTGGCGCCCACCCACACCCCTTACTAGCACCACCATTCCCCTCTCCTGCCCCACCCCCACCACAGGGCGGTCCGGATGATTTGCAAAGGGCTGGTTTGAGCTCCCAGTCCTGTTCTGCAAGGAAGAGGAGAGTGAGAGATGGGGAGCAACACAGGGAAGGCAGAGGTACACAGAAGTAACACAAGGGAGAGCAGATGCAGCACGGAGAAGTACACGGTTGAACGCAATGGAGCGGAGCAGGAAGCACCACATGTGGCCAGGTGACAGAACAAGGAGAGAGAGTAGTACATGAGGAAGACAGCTCAAAAACATATACACTCTCTGTGAGTGTTTACACAGAAAGAAAAAAGTAGTACCATAACATCGAGCACAGACACCAGGTAAACACACATATGATAAAGAGGAAAAGCTCCATGGGAGGGACAAACACAAGATTAAGGAGCTGGGGCACGAATAAGAAGCAGGAAAATGAGAGTGACAAGGAATACAAACCAATGATAAGCAATGACGGGCTTCAAGCCCCTCTTTTGTAATCCACAATATGCCACTCAACAGACTGTGCATTTGTCTCTCTAGTAGTCTAGGAGTAAGGATGAGGAAATAAAGGAGTGGATGTTCGTACTGTGGGTACAAGTACAGAGCCTAATATTTTATAGTCAGCGTCGGACTGGTAAAGCGGGCACTCAGGCAATAGCCGAGGGGCCGGTATCCAAGTTCCAGCTGTGGGCTGCTTTTCTGGGCAGCCTGGGGGGCTGTCTGTGTTAGGATGCTGCTAGCGGCCCAGTGGGTTTCTGAGTGGCCGTTCTGGAGGCAGATGGGCGGAGGTGTCACTCCCTTTCTCCCGCTGGGCCGGCCCATTATGTATGCAGATTGAGCGGGGGCAGAGGGCATGAGCAGACGTGGCCTCATTTGCATTCATGTGTGGCTCAGCAGTGTGAACTAATCCATGCATTTTTTTTTATCTAAGTGAAATTAAGAAAACATCCGCAAATGTGGCCCACTTTTTTTTTTAGCGTCCCCGGACCTATTTTTGATCCCAATCCAATCCTGTTTATAGTACATCTTTTGAGTGATAAAATGCATTATTTACCAGAATTAAAGTTCACTGATTGTAATCTGCAATGCAAATCCTCTAAAAAAAAAGAGAACAGCACAAAACAGGTTTTCTATCTAAAAAAATCTTTGTGTAATGAAATATATAAATTGCGCACATCCACCCAGTTAAACGAGTGAGGACAGTTTAGCGTGCACAGTGTGCATCTGGTTTCACAGCTCAACTATTTCTGTCACAACAAACGCGCAATAAAATGGCACATTAAGCTTCAGAGCAAAACTGAAGCTCATAATAAAATATTACTCTCATCTGCTTTCAGTGCAAAACTGCAGCCCGAATAGGCACTGAAAAGGTTTGGACATCTGTAGGCAGCGAAAAGCTGTTTCAGCTGCACGGTGTGCACACTATTCACAGGCTATAACCAGGGCTTTAAGTAGGGCGGTTCCATCCGGGTCTCAGACCCAGTCATAATTAAAAGCTGGTCTTCAAAGGGGCCCCTTTGGGCCACATGTTCACGTGCCAAGTGTTACAGAAAAAAATACTGACAGATTTCTGAACAATGACTGTAAAAACCGTTAAAGTAATCCATGTTATTGATGTAGTTTCTGTGAACATTTCACTAGTTTTATTTGACTTCTTCTAGCATTCCTTAAGCGGGCTTCCTTTTTCCAGGACTTTGTGATTCTGTAAAAAAAATAATCATATTTCATATTGTCGCCTCCAGGTGTCTGTGGGAGTTCAGGTTGTGAGTCAGTGTTTGTAAAAGACCATGACTGAGACCTCAGGAGTTGAGACTGACTTAGTTCAAGTTTCTCACAGTGCCTGTCAGTGGGTCATAAAGGTGTTCAGAAAACATGCTCATCAAGACCATGGCCTGCAGAAGTGTCTGAAGGGGATACACAGCTATCGAAATATTGTTTGGGCTAAAGTCAAAAGAATGTACTGCTTACAGATGAGTGGGTCTGTTCTGCGTGTGTTGGGGGATGGTGAAGTGAAGGAGAAGCAAGGCAGAACAAGCAGTAGAGAGTGAAAGGAGAGTGCTGAAGAGGAAAGAGAGATGGTGTAAGTGTTTAACACAAGAGATTGCAGATAAAGTTTGGGCGGAAGGAAGAAAGGTAGTGATAAGAGACACCTCAAAGATTACTAACCCTGCTACAGGCTGTAGCAATGTTCAATTCACAGGCTCATATTTTAAGAATATTAACATTTACAAATCTAATTATTCACAACAAAATTGTGAATAGTCATTTATTTGATCCTGCTAATAGGCATTGACAAAGCCAATAGATCTTTGTTGTATTAGAGGCACAATATCTGGATGAAAAGGCACCACATTACTGGTCAGGTGGGACGTTATGGTATGTACAGGATTTTAGTTTTAATCTTTTGAGCCATGCCCTTTTTTCCATGGGTCATGCCTCTTGGAAAGGATTCTAAGTTATATGTCTTAGGCCACGCCCTTTTAGGGACAACCCACTTTTCTATGCTGCTTAAAGCCATAGCTATAGCATTTAAGGGCAGTGAAAATCTTTTCCAAAGAAGAGGGACAGAGGCAAAACAAACTATACGTGAGAGAATAATAGAGAATCTTAGAACATGTTTGCTTTTATGATAAAAACCTTCACTCAGCTTGTGTCCTGGTGCCCCTCAGAAACACTATTGAGAAATGTTATGCAGCGGTCTGTACATACATAACAAACTTCTCTGTATTCCTGTGCAAAGAGGCTGTGTTGGCTGTCCTAAACTTTGAGGGTATGTGCAGTGGTGTCCAGCAACATTAAAATATGATGGGGCGCAATGCCGAGAAAACTCACCATATATGTTGCACAGAGCTACTCTGCGGTGACTCCAAAAGGCAGCAGAAGAGGGACGGACTTTCTCTGTTGTACAATGTGAATCCAACCTGCAGGTCCAGGATTGGTTGGAGCAGGCTAATCTAGTGCTCATTTTGTGGTTGGAGGCCTGTGGCTGCAATCCTTTGGCTGTTTCTCAGCCCTGGCATTGTGCAGGCTGAAGTACGCATGTCAGATTAGCTGGCTGTAGGTAACCGTCCAATCTAGCATGCACACTGGCAGGGGCTGCAATAATAGTGTTATTGCATGAATCAGTCCTGCCACCTGCCCTGGCGCTGTAACAGCGGGAGCCTGCAAAC
Source organism: Lissotriton helveticus (assembly GCF_964261635.1). Classification (NCBI taxonomy): domain Eukaryota; kingdom Metazoa; phylum Chordata; class Amphibia; order Caudata; family Salamandridae; genus Lissotriton; species Lissotriton helveticus. The sequence continues at coordinate 1,759,828,824 of NC_136061.1, forward strand.
AAAATAAAATGCTATTTATTACCATTTTAATAATGTGTGTGCCTGCTGCGCTTGCAGCAGGTGGGGCGATTCTCCTCCATCATAACGGAGGAGCCACCACTGGGTATATACTATATGTGCACCCACTCACATCTTCTTGCACAATTTCTTTTCAGCCAGAATATTTATATCCTGATTAACAAGCAAAATGCCAATGAGCGGAGTGACACATATATTATTACAAAAAAAAAATATTAATGAACACTGACACAAAAACGGTACTTTTCAAGGTATATTAATATTCATATGTCGTGGTGAAACACAATGTTTACATATCAAGGACCCATGACTGCTATGCAACACAGATAATAACATAAATTGATAACATACGAAATGGGCTTCACATGAAACATAATACAGTCTACAAAACACTTGACAATGAACAGAAAATAGAAAATCTCTCAGTTGGGCATTCTCAAACATATATCCTCAATTCTTGGCAGTAGGTATGTGAGACATTGGTACAGAACACATACTCATATTGTCGACGTTTCAACCCTTTCAACAACATGTATTCATGAAAAACATCACAAAGGGTCTTCCTCAGGACTGGAAAATGTAAATGCAGCCTGGTTAGATTGGTAGCATCATGTTGCTTGATGCTGTGCTCAGAAAATTAACCCTTCATGTGATGCAGTAGAGGGCACTGGATCAATCGTATCCAGGAACAAGGCGGGTCCTAAATGGGGACCTCTTGAAAAATAGAAACCGCGTAGATTTGGATTTCTGGAAAACTAATGTATCTAATCTGAAAGGTGCTCCAATTGTTAGTGCCCAAGCAGAGATTCGGTGGTCAGCTGCTACATCAGAGATCCTTAAAGCATTCTCTTATTGACTTTCTCAAAGTGAGAGGGAATGAATTGGACCTCTGGCACCGCTTGCCACATCCAGACCCCTGACGATCCTTTCTGGATCTCTGAGGTATCAGCTGACCAGCGAAACCTCTGCTTGGGCCCCAACAAGTATAGCGCCTTTCAGATTGGATACATTAACTTTTCAGAAATTCAAATCTACACAGTTTTTGTTTTTCAAGCGGTCCCCATTTAGGACCTGCCTTGTTCCTGGATTCACTTGATTCAGTGCACTCAATTGTCTCATGCGGAGGGTTGCTTTACTGAGCACATCATTAAGCAACACAATGTTTTGACCAGGTTTCATTTACATTTTCGAGTTCTGAAGAAGCCCTGTTGTGATGTTTTTCATGAACACACATTGTTGAAAGGGTCGAAATGTCGACAATATGAATAGGTGTTCCATACCAATATTGTAGTGTAGTTCCTATATTCCCAATAGGCTCTGCGCATTGGAATAATATATCCTATAGATGTGACGTAGGACTTGTGCCTACCAGGTCTCTATTGAATATATTAAATTTAATTGTGAGTGCCAGCTAGTTCAGAGGTCACTAGAAACTTTTTCGAATTAACAGGAAGGGATTAGTTTCTGACAACCGCATAAACATGACAACTTTGTGTCCCCAAGATAAAACTGATCTTCAGAGTCGTGGAAACAATAGATAGATATTTTACTCAGTCAATCGTGCATTCTCCGTTTCACCAGAGGTGCAGAGAAATAGAGAGACAGGCGTTTTTCAATAAAAGGTAGTTATTGAACAGTCTTCTTTCTCATGCAGAAGAAATGAACTGCTACAATCGTAATACTGGCTGCAAAGTATAATGCGTACAGCAAGAAGAGTATTATAAAATAATACTGTAAAAGCCATAGAATACATACATGAATAAATAAAGATTAAAAGTACTCAACTGGTGCTTCTAAAATACGCCTACCCCGATGTACCTAACCTAAGTCTAGTACGAGGAAAGAAGTAAGTAAGGTGTAGCATAAGTTTAGTTTTTTTTTGCCAAGAATCTATCCAAGATTTCTCTTAGGGTCTAATCAGCTCCGTACCTTGGTTTAAAATGAAGGAGGTATGGTATCTCTCTGTCTCAGGACTCGATTTCCAACACCCCGCAAGGGGAGCTTGGAAACACTGGAGCTGGATTTCTCGGCAAGAGAAAAGACAGCGTCTCTCTCAGTGCGTCTGCTGGAGGGTCGGTTTCCTTCGGCACTTGCTGCAGCAGGATGCGTCCGGCAAGTAGATAGTTGAACTGCTCCAAACCACCGTGTGTTTGCTATGGCAACTGTGGGCATATTTACACCTTGAAGGTGCAGAGTTTGGCGTAAAGGTGGACATAATAACGTCACCAAAGAGTCTCAGTTCTTTGAAAACTCTTCTTGGACAAATCAATATTCAAGCAAGGGGAAGTCCCTAACTGCTGAAGCCGAGTTTTCCAAGAAATCGTTGTGGATTTTTGGAACTAGTGGAAGTAGCCATGCCGTATTTAGACTGCATGAGCTATGTCTAAATATGGTTATGATTTCTATGCCTATATAAGGATATGGTGATTTATACCTATATAAGGGCATGAATTGGGAAAATCACACTAGGGTCCTAAAATGCTATACAACAATATCTCACATATCCACCACCAAGAATTGGGGATATATGTTTGAGTATAATAAGGCATTGTAAACGGCTGCCCAACTAAGTGATTTTCTGTTTTCTGCTTCTTGTCAAGTTTTTGTAGACTGTATTATGTTTCATGTGAAGCACACTTCGTATGGCATCAATTTATGTTATTATCTGTGCTGCATAGCAGTCCTGTGTCCTTGATATGTGAAAATGGTGTTTCTCCACGATATATGAATATTAATATACCTTGAAAAGTATAGTGTTTGTGTCAGTGTTCACTATTATTTACTTTTTTGTAATAATATATGTGTCACACCATTCATTGGCAATTTCTTGTTAATCAGGATATAAATATTGTGGCTGGAAAGGAATTGTGCATTTTCCTACAGAACCAATGTTATTATATAGTTCTCCAGGTTCTGTGGGACACTGGGACATCCAATTAGTATTAATGGTCTTTAGCACAATCAAGCAGTGCCTGATGGGCTGGTCTGGCAGCTCAGTGTGTGGGCCATTTCTTTGGTCTGCTGGGCCGGTTTTTCTTGCTGGTTTCCTCGATATTAAAACAAGCAGTGCTTGCAATACCCTTATATTGTATGCTAGGTTTACCTTATCCATGAGCATATAGCAAGTATCACAAACTGAATTGTCTCTTGACACTACAATGCTGCTTATCATAGTTTCCTCACTCAATGCTACCTTTCCATCGACCTTATAGCAGCGACATTTGCTTTGGCTTTTCATTTCTTTGAAGTGTGCTTTAAAAAGAGCCTCAATATCGCTTTTTGACCAGCAATACAATAGGGCGACTCTATGTTTTTATGTTTATCACTAAGGAGTGAGTATACAGATTGACCGCTATGGAGCACTTGCTGTGCTAGTCAAGAGAAACTAGTCTAAAACAGGGAACCAGTGTGTATCATTTCTTACACAGTTATGACTGACATTTCACAGAAAATCCTTAGTAACTTTGAATCCCCTTCACCAATTTACACTAACATTGGAGGATGTGGCGTTCCGAGGTCAAGCCTTGGGCCTGCCAAATTTTGTGCAAATTAGTCAAATCGATCGGAATTTATAAGGAGTGGTTCCAAAACATGTCAACATGAGTTTTGACATTGGAAATATACTCTGCAATAATTCAAAAAGTTTGATCGCATGGTGAATATTATACACTAGGGTATCAGAACAGCCCTTCTGAACCTTATTCGGATACATCAAGGCAGGGAGGGCTCCCAGCTTTCCAGCTCCCATATGAAACAAGCATTTACAATGCAATGGTTTTGCCTTTGACAATGTTAGAGCTATTGGCATTGTAAATGTTAAAATTTCCATCTATGTTTTTTTTGAGTAAACAGATAAATAAATGGTGTTGTTGTTTAGTAGTAAATAGCTTTATTTTTCGAAATTGTGAGACTTATTGCATTTGCACTTATACACACACACAGAGGTATATGTACACAGAGCTATACATACAGAGAGAGAGAGAGAGAGAGAGAGCTAGAGTGAGAAAGACAGAGAGAGAGAGCTAGAGGGAGTAAGAGAGAGAGAAGGAGCTAGAGAGAGTAAGACAGAGAGAGAAGGAGACAGAGGGAGCTAGAGGGAGTAACACAGAGAGAGGGGGAGCTAGACAGAGAGAGGGAGCTAGAGGGAGTAAGAGAGAGAGAAGGAGCTAGAGGGAGCTAGAGCGAGCAAGACAGAGAGAGGGGGAGCTAGAGGGAGCAAGGGGGAGCTAGAGAGAGCAAGGGAGAGAGAGGGAGCTAGAGGGAGCAAGACAGAGAGAAGGAGCTAGAGGGATTAAGACGGAGAGAGAAGGAGCTAGAGAGAGTAAGACAGAGAGAGAAGGAGACAGAGGGAGCTAGAGGGAGTAAAACAGAGAGAGAGGGAGCTAGACAGAGAGGGAGGTGGAGTAAGAGAGAGAGAAGGAGCTAGAGGGAGCTAGGGCGAGCAAGACAGAGAGAGAGGGAGCTAAAGGGAGCAAGGGAGCTAGAGGGAGCAAGACAGAGAGAGGGAGCTAGAGGGATTAAGACAGAGAGAGAAGGAGCTAGAGGGAGTAAGACAGCTAGAGGGATTAAGACGGAGAGAGAAGGAGCTAGAGGGAGTAAGACAGAGAGAGAGGGAGCTAGACGGAGCAAGACACAGAGAGAGGGAGCTAGACGGAGCAAGACACAGAGAGAGGGAGCTAGAAAGAGCAAGACATATAGAGAGGGAGCTATAGAGAGTAAGACAGAGAGAGAGAGAGAGAGAGAGAGCTAGAGTGAGAAAGACAGAGAGAAGCTAGGATTTATCATGTAGTTGGGGGAGTCTTAAATGCCAGTGCCCAGCACATTTACTCAAAATGGCCTTCCCTGTTCACTTGTAATATCTAGGAATCAACTTAGACATCACAGAGGCAAACTGTCCCCGTCTGCCTAAAAATGTCACGTTTCTACCGACAGGGGCAACCTCGGATGCCGGGATCCCAACGAGCCAATTGCATTTTTTCCTTGTTTCCCAGGAAACAAGGAAACTTTGTATAGGCCGGGCATGGGACCATGGATTACCAGGCTAAAGTTAAGATAACATACACATGGCACACCACAAACTTCTTCAGCAGGATCGCATTTTTCATTAAATGTAGAAGTAACACGCTTTTAGATTTTTTTTTTCATACCTATTGCACAGGACATAGGGATGTCATAAAGAATGTAACTGATACTTTCGAGAGGTGTACCAAACAGGAAAGTCTATTCAATTTTTATGGTGCTCTTATAGAATGTAGCTTACCTAAAGCCTAGAGGTGACCCAATGCTCCTAATTGAAACCTGTCACGATGGTTCCCATGTAATATATATTAGGGGAGTTTGCGATAGAATCAACAAAACAAGTAATGATTTTTATAGTTAATTTAATAAAAAATAAGAATGCAAACTGAGTGCACTGTGTGAAAAAACACAACCTTTTATGTACTTTTGAAACTAGTAAAAAGACAAGGGGATGATCAGTTCATTTTTATATTGATTTTGATTTTAGCATGTTGGCATCACATTCAGTTTTAAGCAGGTAAGGGAAGCGAGGCCCAGAGATCCTGTAACTTAAATCGAGTAGGAGACTCGGGATTCCATACAAGAGCATTTAACCATCGGTACACAGCTGTTGAAAGTATTACACCCCACATTGTCCTCTAGTAAGTAATATGCAGAGGAATTTAAAATTCCTCTATCTTTTAGGACAACTCCTGTGTGGTAGATGTTGGGTGTAAATTCGGACATCCATATACTGGTCTTGTTTACCAGGAATGCAGCCTTATCCGAGTACAAATATTAACTCACTCTGGTACAAAGTGCAGGGGACAGTTGGAAGAGACACCAGTCTGGAAAGGCAAACAGTGAAGCAAGATCAGAACAAGCTCAACTACTGCTTCGGTTCAGGCCTAGGAACTACAAAGGCCCTATATAAGTGCATTATGATGGCTTTTCTTTTTGTGGTGGGCTAGTACACTGCATTTATCTTCTGACTCTAGGAGATTGAGGGCGGTGGTAGGGTGCAACCACAAATTGGTGGTGGAGATACAACATTGCAGGAGGAGGCATGCAGGTGTCATGGAGAACATAAGATCTCTTCTGGGGATCCCGCTTCAGCCGGAGGGGGTTGGATGGATGTCTGTGCCCTTTTCAGCTCAGTTTGAAGCAGCCTCCCTTTGCCCTCTTGTGAAAGTGCCTGGAACATGGATAGGCATTGTTTCGCACTTGGGACCCACATGCAGCTTAGGGTGCACGACCAGAAAGTTTGGGGGCTTCTGTACAATGACAAACATTTCGAGGAGCTTTGGTCCCATGGATGTGCTTTATATGATGCTCAGGACATAGGAGACCACAGGAGTAGCATGTGGCACACTGAGAGACGTTCTAACCACAGCGAAGACCTTGGAGGACATGGACACTGTATCAGGTTCTTATGCTGCATGGAAAGAGCATGTAACATGGGCAAACATGTTACATGCATGAGAGCAATGCCATATGAGGAGCCCTGACGGCGCCAGACAGGAGATGAAACACTCCAAGAAGAAGGAAACCAGAAGACATGCCTTTGTTGCACATGATTACAATAAAAAAAAATACTAATAACGATTCGCTAGCTTGACATCACCAGACCTATTAGCTTCACCTATCCGCTTGGTTTGAAAAAATTCTGTGGAGGTAGCACGTTTTTAGATCATTTTGTTCATGCCTCTTGCACAGGGCATGCCCTTTCGCTTTTAACAGGCTCTCCTGCATTGTAAATCACAAAGGACTACAAAAGAGACTGAGCTTGGAAGTGGAGGCATTCCAGAGGGGACAAAACCACTTTCAAGGGTGGTTGAAGTTGAGGAGACTAACAGCAAACACAAAAATAATGAAGTTACTTTTTAGTGTATGCAATCCGAGCTGACATTATTTTATTTTATAAACACGGCGAGTGGGACATGTTTAGTGAGGGGTAATTCAGCCATGGGAGGTCACTGTAATGACGAAACAACAGCGGATTGCAGCTGTTCGTATGACCTTAAAACGTATTTAAAATAAACCAAGCTGAGCTTTGGTTGGGGGTGGGTGTTTGAAGCAGGCTTCGGCCCTTTTGCTCAGGGCAGTGGTGGCCTTGCGGATTTCATTCTTTTCGTTACCATATGTGGTTGTCTTGCAGCTAGTAACTTTTGCATTTGTCAGCATGAAAGTAGGATAACCGTCGGCTGCGTGGAACCCCCTCCCCCCTCCAAAACGTGGGTGGAATTTGATTCGCCTAAGGAGCCTTTTAAATTAAAACAGTGGGTACACCAATCTGGCCATACATTGTCCTCGGTTGTAGTTAATTCATGGGAGATGCCCCAGAATGTTAAGGGGTCATGCATCAGAGTGGTGTCCCTGGACTCACCATCCTTCAGACTGGTACCAGAATAACTTCTTGCTAACATGTAGGCCCCAACCAGTGCATCAATGGGGCCTTGATTTGAAGAGCCATGATCTATTACCCGCTACTTTCACCAAGCTCCAGCCTGTTTTTTTATTTTGGATCCGATATAAGCTCATGCCCAGGGTCGTACCTACCAATGGTGGAGAAGCAGCCCCAGGCCCCTCAGGGGCCCGTTGAGCCCTGATAACTGCTGTAATTTACTACCCAGCAGCAAGCAGTCAAAGGGGCAGGGGCTTACTGCAAAATGACACCCCCAGCCCCTTTGCAGAATGGGACGGGGGTCCCTGAGTCTCTCCTATCTCACAAATATTCATGGACCTTTGGCTGAATGGGTTAACCTAGAACGGTTGGTACCCCACGGGCGGGTTGTGGACCCTGCACTGCAAGGGCTTGCGTTACACCCCTGCAAAGGACGATTTTCCTTCCTTGCACCTGAGCCCACAGCATCCTTGCTACATGCACTCCTGCTCATGTCCCCACAGATCGAGGCTCATGTTTCTCTCTCTTAACTGCCTATGATGCACGTACCTGGAAAGGCTCATCTTTTGCTGGATCACGAGGGCCCACCTGTACAGCCAGGGCAGCCCGGCCTCAAACCACTCCTGGCACCGGAGGACCGGCGAGATGCAGACGGCGGCGGTCAGGTAGCTGGACGAGCCGCACTCTCCCAGGTAGGAGAGCAGGAGGCCAGACTCCAGGCCTTCACTCATGGCAAAGAGCGCGGAGCTCGGGTGCCTGTACCGGATGTACGCCACCGCCTCGGCCAGGTCTGCCGGGTCCCCGAACTGTTGGAGCTTCAGAGTGGTCAGCGGGCATCCATTCTGCCCCCTTCTGTTGAAGATCACGGGGTAAAACCCCGGCTCCAGGGCTTGCAGGCAAAAATCCTGCACGTTCCTGGTGATTTTCCCAAAGGCGTTGGGGATGACGAGCAGGACCGAAGGGGAAGTGACGCTGTTGGTCGCCCTCCGGTGTTTCAAAGAGGTCCAAGGCCCCACCACCCAATCCAGTGCAACAATCCCCCCATCCGGCAGCTGCAGGTGGTCCCTGGCGGACTCCAGCCGCCGGTCCCCGGGCAGAAGCTGGTGGTAAATGGTCTGGACGTGCGCCCACTTCCTCCAGAGCCAGCAGGCCACGTCGGGGTCGGAGAACCGCCGGAGCACCTTCAGCAGGCAGTTGGCCAGAGCGGAGGGCTTGCAGATCAGCCTGCAGCCGCAGGGGAAGCGCAGAGGGGGGGGCAGAACGGACACACGGGGAGGGGGGAGGGAACGGCAGCACTCACCTCGACTTCCTCCAGCGGCGGTCGGCCGCGTAATAGGGAAAAAAAACAAAATTTAAAAAAAACGAAACTCCGCCCACCGCCGCGATGACGACATCGCAGAGGCGGAGAGGGAAAAAATGTCGGGAACGCCCCCGAATCTGGTCCGGCCTTTGACGGACAGATCCGGCTCCCAATGGCTAGCCTCCATTTATGGAGCTAGCCAATGGGAGGAGGGGGCGAGGAGGGGGCGGATACCCGACCCAAACAGAGAAACATAAGGATTTTGCTAGCGCATGCGTACTTCGTACGCATTGCCAGCAAAACCTAAAAAGGGCAGAGGGGCAGCTGTTTGCTGCCTCATCTGTGTCAAGCCCTCTTCTCCTTGGACTGGGAGGAGAGGCTAACAATAAAACCCCCTTCCCGTGGGCAAGGTGGTGGGATCCTGAGGGTCCTATTGACTCCCCTCTGCAAGCACCAAGTTGCTGGAGATACTGAAAAAAAACTCCTGGCCCTATTTTTTTATATTATTTCCACAATGTTCATAAACATAAGTAGACACTAAAAAATAAAAAAATAAACCTGTTCAGCTTGGGCAATACAAGGAAAGTTAACGTGGAGCGCAGTACATTAAATACAGCGCATCCATCGTGTCGCAAGTAGGGCGCAGTGAAAACGGTTGCATCACTGTTTTATCGCAGCGATACAACAGTTTTCATAAATGAGGCCCCTCGTATTTTAAAGCAACCGGTTCCAATGAGGCGTCATTCATCAATATTCCTGTTTCAGAGGTATCTGCTACTATAAGATTTACAAAAAACAATTTTATAAACCCACTGTAATCCATGCAAACATAATATAGCTGATACTTTCAACTAATAGTTCACAAGATATTCTGCTAGAAGTCACAATGCACACTGCAAGCAAAAATTAACACACGGCGCAATGAGGATAAATAACACACACACAAAAAAATGCGTTGAAAACAAAAAATGATAGGCCCTGAAATCTAATGCCGCTTCCGAGACCTTGAATGTCCATTACTGGGATGCAGCACTCTCCTAGAGTGTATTTAAAGTGTGTCTTTGAAGTCTGTGCGTCCACACCACACTTCTATTCCTTGCCCAGTGGTAAAAGGGATGGTCGATAAAACAGGACAGCGAGGCTGCTAACTGCTGCATTGCTGTCCTTTTGTTATTTCGAAAGAGGGTACAGCACTTCTCCCGAGCATCAAACAGCTAAACACCTTACCATATAAAACAGGAAAGTTACACGTTGCACAACATCAAATATTATATTCGTAATGAAGTAACACGGAGGGAGAGTGCATTTATATGACTGAAAATGTTTAATAACACAACTCAATACACACAGTATGAACATACACTGGCATATAAATCATATTATAAAGTACAATTATACCTCATGACTATTTCAAGAACCTAACTCTCACGTCCTCAGTGTCAGACGCTCTCCCAAAATACTAGTCCCTTCAAACGATCATAAAAACAAAACGCGCAATCAACGTTTCAGACCTTTATCGCTGATTCTACTTAGATACACTATCATCAAAACTCTTACAGGGTCATCAACATACTTATTTTTGTCTCATTAACTTCACATTTTCACCTGTCACAAGGGGTAGGAGCTAAGGTTAATCGTGTACGGAGGGGTGGAATGCAAGTTTATGGTTTTCAGTTTACGTTTTTGGTGGTCTGGCAACGTTTGCATCCCTCAACCCCTGGTTTCTTTTAGAGAATGTTATTGTAATATCTTGTGCAACACATTTTGACTTACGGGTAATTCTGTACAGTTTGTGGCAAATGAAATGAGGAACTAGATTCACTTAGGCAAGAAAGGCACTACACGTGGGTCACTAACTTGCCCAGATGAGGGCATGAAAGTTCAAGGAGATTGCAGGAGGGAAGTTCGAAAGCTGAATTGGGTATCATTCATTGGGTGTTGGAGAATTTTCGGAATAAAAGCACATGGTTGGATTGTTCTCTCTGAGTAGGATAAAAAATTTGAGTTGGGGGAACTCACACCAGTTTGGGAATGCCTGGGTATCTGATTTGATAAAACTTAGCCTGGTAAACTGGACCACAGTTTCCTTCTAGGGTAATGGTGCTGGGAAATGTATGTTAATTGGTGCATTTTCTACTGTTCCATGACTTCATGTAGTGTTCTATTTGAAGCTTTTAAGTGCGGCTCAGAAGTGGTGAATAAAAGGTTATGCATAATGCCAGCCTCCTGTCTCACAGGTTTTTATTTTTGGGATTTAGATCAATGTCTTGCTCATGAAATGATTTGAGATGACAGGCAGAATTGATTTCTCTGCATTGCCTTCGTCCAGAGGTCATTGTGATGCAGTTATTCTTTGTTGGTGGACCGTCTCCCGTGTCCCACTCTATAACAAGATGCAGATTTCTGTGGTATTCTGTATTTGCAGATGTTGATGTTCCATCACCTCCTTTATGGTACACATGATTGTATTGAAGCATTGGGATGCCAGAGTGGATCCAATGGGAATCCCAGAGCAAAGCCCTTCCTGATGGATCTATCGGTGCCCACAGTTATATGTTGACTGTTGGCCTCCCTCTTGTATCATCTGTGAGATTCAGTTTCAGGAGTATTTTAGGAGGATATCAAAGAATACTGTGTCTTAGCCTCCGAAAATTCAGAGCATCATTACTTCCTCTTCAAAGGAGAGACTTGTTCCTGTCTATGGATGGTCCACTGGTTCACACAGTCTTGCTTGGAGAGACTGAAGCATGACTCTTAATGATGGAGCAGTTTGCGAAGATCAACATGTTCCTGAAGCGGTATGGGTACTGTGATTTATTTAACATTGCTGGTGTATGGTAGATTTTAAGTGAAGCGTGGTAAGAAGCCACGTCCTTTTGGGCTGATGTGTGCTTTCAAGGTCTTACCTAAGACAGAGCATGCAATGTCTCTTGTGAAACCTTTTGTTATTCGACAGGAGGCTTAGAGGCTGCCCACTGCTCACCATTGCTTGTCTTCATTGTCACTCTCATTATCGTGCTTCCTATTCAGCAGCTTCTGTAGACTTTACTTCCTTTTCTTGTGCTTGTCACTCCCCTGGAGGATGGGCACATTACTGTGTCATTTCCCTTCTCCCTTTCTGAGGTACTACTTTTTTCATTTTGTTTAAGAACTCTACAAGATCATTTATTTTCCAGCTGTCTGTAATGTGTACAGTGCACAGACAGAATATAGTGCTTTTAATATGGATATACAAAAATATTGAGTTGCAAATATTGTGATACGGGAATATCGACAGCAAGAATATTGTGGTCCAGAATATCAACTTTAAGGTAAGAAATATAGTTTTTTTAAATACCAAAGTCAGTAATATCGTTTGCAAAAATATTGTTGTTTAATATATCGATTTTTATATTAGTGTTATGTATTTTAGTATGTATTTTAAAAGTATGTGTTTTAATTTTTGTAAATAAGGATTGCTTTTGTTTTTAAATATATATGTTATATATTTAGTAGTGATTAATTTTATGTTAATAATATTTTGCGTTTTTCAGTTCTGTGGCAGGTTGTGGTTTTATAGGGGAATAGGGTGGGAAGTAATTTCATTTGAATAAATTAATTAATTTATTTTTTATTTATTATTAATTCATTATTAATTGGTTGCTAATTTCTTTTTTAATTAATTGATTGATAATTATGTTAATTGAGTTATTTTTTTAGGAATGGGTTGTGGGTTTATAGGGGAATAGCGTGGGAAGTAATTTAATTCTAATACATTAATTACTATTTTTATTTATTAGTATTTCTTTGATTTAGATTTTCTAGTGTTTATTGTGATAATTAAATTTTAATTAATTAATTATTAATTGGGTAATCATTTTTAATAATTAATTAATTGATAATTATGTTAATTGTGGTATTTTTATGAGCGGGCTGTGGGTTTATAGGGGAATAGGGTGGGAAGTAATTTGACTATAATAATTAATTAATTAATATTTTGTATTTATTAGTATTTCTGTAATTTAGAGTTTATAATGTCAATTGTGGGAATTAATTTATTAATAATTAATTATTAATTGGTTGATAACTATTATTACTTAATTGGTAATTATGTTAATTATGTCGATTTTGAAGAAGCCGGTTGTGAATGTATAGGGGAATAGAGTTTAAAAATAATTAATAATTAATTATTAATTAAGGATAATTACATAATTAAAAATTAATTATGGAAATTATGTAATTAATTTGAGATGTGAGTTGTGGGGTTTATAGTGGTAAAGGGTGGGAAGTAAATTATTTTCAAATAATTAATACGTTTTTGTTAATTGATAACTATTTAATAATGTAAAATGCGTTATAGAAATGATGTAATTATTTTTATGTGTGTGTTGTGGTGTTTGTTGGGATAGTGGATGGAAAGTATGTTAAGGTGTATTAATTAATAATTATATGCTCATTATTTTTCATTTATTGAAACATTTTTATGGTAATTGTTTACTTTTGTGTGTGGATTTTGGTTTTATAGGGGGAATGTTTGGTGAGTAAATTAATTTCTATTATATGTTTTTATTAGATTTTTAATTAATAATATTTGTTTATTTGATAATTAATTATATTAATTATGGAGGTACCGTTTTTTTTTAATTTTAGATATGTGTTGTGAAATGTGTGGTGTTATAGGACAGAAAATAAAAATATTGATTTTGTGTAATAATTCAGGTTTTTGATTATAATTAATTTATATTAAATATCATTATTTGTTTGTAAAATCTTTTAAAAAATGTTATAGAATAATGTTTGTAAGTAATGTTTAGATTTTTTAAACCTCATAATATATTTCTAACTTTTGTAATTTTTATATTTTTATATAATGTTTATTTTTGTGTTATTAGCAAAATGATATTTTGTTTCTTTTTTATTTTGAATTGACTTTGTTGGGAATATTAATTTTAACCCTCTGATATCCAACACTTTCCCTACTGTTGCACTCACTGGAGAGGGAATAGTAATTTTTACCCCTCCACTATCCAACACTTTCCCTACTGTTGCACTCCCTGAAGTGGGAATAGTAATTTTTACCCCTCCGCTATCCAACACTTTCCCTACTTTTACACTAACTGGAGTCGTAATACTAATTTTTACCCCTCTGCTATCCAACACTTTCCCAACTGTTGCACTCACTGGAGTGGCAATAGTAATGTTTACCCCTCCGCTATCCAACACTTTCCCTACTGCTACACTCACTGGAGTGGGAATAGTAATTTTTACCCCTCCTTTATCCAACACTTTCCCTACTGTTGCACTCACTGGAGTGGGAACAGTCATTTTTACCTCTCTTCTACCCAAAACTTTCCCTACTGTTGCGGGAGTTGGAGTGGGAATAGTAATTTTTAGCCCTCCGCTATCCAACACTTTCCCTGCTGTTGCCATAGCTGGAGTGGGAATAGTCATTTTTTATCCTCCGCTATCCAACACTTTCCCTACTGTTGCAGTAGTTGTAGTGGGAATAGTGATTTTTACCTCTCCTCTATCCAACACTTTCCCAACTGTTACACTCACTGAAGTGGGAATAATACATTTCTCACCGCCGCTATCCAACACTTTCCCTACTGTTGTACTCACTGGAGTGGGAATAGTTTTCCCCTACGCTATACAACACTTTACCTACGGTTTCATTCACTGGAGTGGGAATAGTGTTTTTTACTTCTACGCTATGCAACACTTTTCCTACTGTTGCAATGTAAGTTTAAAAATGATTAAATATTTAAATAATTTAATTTATAATACATTTTTTTTAAATTAGATGTTATGTTATAGGTGTGTGTATACATACACCAAATCCAAGTTGCCTTGCATAGAGACGCCTGCACAGTTGGAAATGAAGCCATAGTTTATTGCAGGTAATATGCACAGCGCGTTTCAAAGCCGCACAACCAAAGCGCCAAACATGTTTCGGGCTCCACGCCATTGTTCACTGGCTGCATGCACAAAGTCCCAGCAGCTGTGTGGACTCATAGCTTTAACCCCGCCCAAGGTGGGACTTTCTCAAGCACAGTGGTATTCTGGGGTAAGCAGTCCGTAACTTCACCATAGTGGTTGCTGCCAAGTCTCAGTCCATAATATTATACATCCCGTAGTGGGTGTTGTGAGGAGAAACTGCAGCAGTGCACATCAGTATCCATCCTGACAATACTGGCATTTCCAGCTCCTCCTGGTGCACTCGGTCATCAAGCACCAGAGGTTCCACATCCTACGCGGCGGGGCATCTCTGCGGCGAGGCACGCCGCTTTAAAATCACCAAATCCAAGTTGCCTTGCATAGAGACGCCTGCACAGTTGGAAATGAAGCCATAGTTTATTGCAGGTAATATGCACAGCGCGTTTCAAAGCCGCACAACCAAAGCGCCAAACATGTTTCGGGCTCCACGCCCTTGTTCACTGGCTGCATGCACAAAGTCCCAGCAGCTCTGTGGACTCATAGCTTTAACCCCACCCAAGGTGGGACTTTCTCAAGCACAGTGGCATTCTGGGGTAAGTAGTCCGTAACTTCACCATAGTGGTTGCTGCCAAGTCTCAGTCCATAAAATTATACATCCCGTAGTGGGTGTTGTGAGGAGAAACTGCAGCAGTGCACATCAGTATCCATCCTGACAATACTGGCATTTCCAGCTCCTCCTGGTTCACTCGGTCATCAAGCACCAGAGGTTCCGCTTCCTACGCGGCGGGGCATCTCTGCGGCGAGGCACGCCGCTTTAAAATCACCAAATCCAAGTTGCCTTGCATAGAGACGCCTGCACAGTTGGAAATGAAGCCATAGTTTATTGCAGGTAATATGCACAGCGCGTTTCAAAGCCGCACAACCAAAGCGCCAAACATGTTTCGGGCTCCACGCCCTTGTTCACTGGCTGCATGCACAAAATCCCAGCAGCTGTGTGGACTCATAGCTTTAACCCCGCCCAAGGTGGGACTTTCTCAAGCACAGTGGCATTCGGGGGTAAGTAGTCCGTAACTTCACCATAGTGGTTGCTGCCAAGTCTCAGTCCATAAAATTATACATCCCGTAGTGGGTGTTGTGAGGAGAAACTGCAGCAGTGCACATCAGTATCCATCCTGACAATACTGGCATTTCCAGCTCCTCCTGGTGCACTCGGTCATCAAGCACCAGAGGTTCCGCTTCCTACGCGGCGGGGCATCTCTGTGGCGAGGCACGCTGCTTTAAAATCACCAAATCCAAGTTGCCTTGCATAGAGACGCCTGCACAGTTGGAAATGAAGCCATAGTTTATTGCAGGTAATATGCACAGCGCGTTTCAAAGCCGCACAACCAAAGCGCCAAACATGTTTCGGGCTCCACGCCCTTGTTCACTGGCTGCATGCACAAAGTCCCAGCAGCTGTGTGGACTCATAGCTTTAACCCCGCCCAAGGTGGGACTTTCTCAAGCACAGTGGCATTCGGGGGTAAGTAGTCCGTAACTTCACCATAGTGGTTGCTGCCAAGTCTCAGTCCATAAAATTATACATCCCGTAGTGGGTGTTGTGAGGAGAAACTGCAGCAGTGCACATCAGTATCCATCCTGACAATACTGGCATTTCCAGCTCCTCCTGGTGCACTCGGTCATCAAGCACCAGAGGTTCCGCTTCCTACGCGGCGGGGCATCTCTGTGGCGAGGCACGCTGCTTTAAAATCACCAAATCCAAGTTGCCTTGCATAGAGACGCCTGCACAGTTGGAAATGAAGCCATAGTTTATTGCAGGTAATATGCACAGCGCGTTTCAAAGCCGCACAACCAAAGCGCCAAACATGTTTCGGGCTCCACGCCCTTGTTCACTGGCTGCATGCACAAAGTCCCAGCAGCTGTGTGGACTCATAGCTTTAACCCCGCCCAAGGTGGGTCTTTCTCAAGCACAGTGGCATTATGGGGTAAGTAGTCCGTAACTTCACCATAGTGGTTGCTGCCAAGTCTCAGTCCATAAAATTATACATCCCGTAGTGGGTGTTGTGAGGAGAAACTGCAGCAGTGCATATCAGTATCCATCCTGACAATACTGGCATTTCCAGCTCCTCCTGGTGCACTCGGTCTCAAGCACCAGAGGTTCCGCTTCCTACGCGGCGGGGCATCTCTGCGGCGAGGCACGCTGCTTTAAAATCACCAAATCCAAGTTGCCTTGCATAGAGACGCCTGCACAGTTGGAAATGAAGCCATAGTTTATTGCAGGTAATATGCACAGCGCGTTTCAAAGCCGCACAACCAAAGCGCCAAACATGTTTCGCGCTCCACGCCCTTGTTCACTGGCTGCATGCACAAAGTCCCAGCAGCTGTGTGGACTCATAGCTTTAACCCCGCCCAAGGTGGGACTTTCTCAAGCACAGTGGCATTCTGGGGTAAGTAGTCCGTAACTTCACCATAGTGGTTGCTGCCAAGTCTCAGTCCATAAAATTATACATCCCGTAGTGGGTGTTGTGAGGAGAACTTGGACTGAGACTTGGCAGCAACCACTATGGTGAAGTTACGGACTACTTACCCCAGAATGCCACTGTGCTTGAGAAAGTCCCACCTTGGGCGGGGTTAAAGCTATGAGTCCACACAGCTGCAGGGACTTTGTGCATGCAGCCAGTGAACAAGGGCGTGGAGCCCGAAACATGTTTGGCGCTTTGGTTGTGCGGCTTTGAAACGCGCTGTGCATATTACCTGCAATAAACTATGGCTTCATTTCCAACTGTGCAGGCGTCTCTATGCAAGGCAACTTGGATTTGGTGGTGTGTGTATACATATATATATTTAATTGTTAATTTTTATATATTTATAATATTCTAAAATAAATTAAAGTTATTAGTTTATTTTCACAGTACATATATGCTAACGCGGGATTACTGGTTACTAGTTACCTTACCAAATCCCAAACTAAGTCGACTGAATCGTTGGTACCTGTCATTGAGTAAAAGGTAATCTATCAATAAGTCAATCAATTTAAGAACTTACACCACTCTAAATGACCACTGACCAAATTTAAGTTTCAAAGATTTAATATAAAGTCAAAGATAACTGAAGATACAAACTTCTCAAAATAAGATTCAGAAGATAAATTGGTATCACTATGAACATGAACTTTTTGAATAGTCTGAGTCTGAAAAACAGAATAATGAGTACAACTTCCAATAACATGAGCGTTGCCAAAATGGATACAAGTTGCAACCTCAAAGTCATTACAGAAAAGAAAATTAAGGTTAATCTGTCCCTACACTATGCTAAATGACATCCCTACTTAACAAGATCTTTACCCTCTAGGTGTCAGCCGTGGTGACTTCCTAAGAAGATCACGCACTTCTCTTTGTCTCTTCTCTGATAATGGGTCTCTCCTGATCAGCCTATCTGCCTACCCATCCGCTTCCTTAGGCTCCCAAAATCATCTGCTCTGCTCTCCTCCCGGGTCTCTTTCCCTAATACCAAATCACATTTCTGATAGGAACGCCCCTTGGGACGCCCCTCACGTGGTACATCTTTGCGCGGTAAACTCCATGATGGTACTCTTCAAGACCCTCGTTAAAGTTGACCTTGGTTCCCAGGCTTCTTCTCCAGTGCGCCAATACCCCCTGAAATTCCTGGAGACTCCTACAGGCCTGCGCCAAGCGCCACTGAACAAAGCCCCTTTCATTCGAGCTGATTAGGACCCTCGCACCTGCATACAGTTCGTCCTGCAGTGGGCCTCAAATTCCAGACTCCACCATATCTTTAGGTCGTAAAACACACTCAAAGCTCTGTGCTGGACACCTCTCGACTTCTTCCCTAACGAGCACATGGCAGTTCAAACGATATGACATTATCAGTTCAGGCCTACTTGATTTACATGAAGCGGGTCCCTGCACTCTTAAAACATTAACTTGATTTAAACAGCAAACATTCTTAACTAGCATACGTTTCTAAAATAACACATCTATAAAGCATATATTTTAACCCTAAATTCAATAATACATTTGGAAGAACCACGTCAACCTCATCTCACATTATTTTAGCAGCACGTTTAGGTTTGCTGTGAATTGCCCTGAGGCCTACACATTTAACTGGATTTCAGTGTTACATTTAATTCTGACATGATTCTTTTAACATGAGAACGTGAGGTTTTCATATTCATTCCAACATTTCTACATTAATCTCACACAGTTATGATTATTGTTACACTGCTTAAACATTCGAAACCTTTCACTACTGAATATAGAACACTCTGTATATTTCACTCCTAGATATAAAACACTCGTGTGCAAAACATGTTTAAACTAACTACGTGCTTGTAAATATGGTGCACTTATACATTTTTTTCAAACTTGTGCTCTCTCAATCCCCCCTTTGATGACCTTCAGGGGTCATCACCATCAAGACACCATCACAAAATGTAGAACCCTTCAAAGTGAAGTCGTGGCAGTGCCACCTCTTTTCATTGTCTCCAATGCTTTCAGACTCCTGTATTGAGTGTCCTGCATCGCTGTCAACTTTTCCTCCTGTTTCCTCATAGATCTCTGTAACCTATTTGCTCTATACCATTGATACAAACGCACCAATCCCCACAAAGTGATTACGCAAATCACAATTATGATGATGGGTTTCGGTATGTACCAAACGATACCCTTTCCTAAGTTTGCAAACCAACCTCCAACTTTACCCATTCCATGACCTACTTTTTCCCACACGTTTATCTTTGTCAGATCCTCAATTTCGTAGTGTATGGCAGTGATGTTTCGTATGTACTTCTCTAGAGGTTTTGAATTGTCTGGAATGTAAGTGCAGCACTCCTGGACCTTCAAAGCCTTACAGACTCCTCCCTCTTTAGCTAACAGAACGTCTAAAGCAAGTCGATTCTGAAGAACCATTGCCCTAATCGATTGCATCTCACCTTCCACCAGCATCAATGATCTAGCAGTACTGGCAGATAGCCTATCTACGACTGTAGCTAACCTCCTGATCTTAATGTCATTCAATATCACTCCTAGGATAGGGAATGCAGCACCGAATACATCTCCAATTACTTCTGCTGCACCCAGCCCTCTCTTCCACCTAGTTGGTATTTCTTTCTTCGTCGTTTCTAAATTCTCAACATGATATATTTTAGGGAAGACAACAGCCAGATAGCATGATCCGTACCAATTATCTGGTAGCTTCACATAGGCATTTCTTCCACATACAAAATATACGTTTGGAATTGCTTGCATCCCTTTCAAAAAATCCTTAGAGTAATACTCCAGTTGAAAGGCATGTTCACAATTGACCTGACCTACATACAAATTCTCATAATAGGAGTAACTCCTGTGGATGCACAGTTTCCCCCGTTTCTCCTTATCTAAAGCAATTGGACCAAAACTACCCTTTCTTTGATGTAATCTTTCCTCCTTGGTCCAATCTGTTTCCCATTGTCCTGAGGCCTTCAGAATCTTCTGCCTCCTGTATCTAGTATCTACCTGCCCTATAAACTTTTTCTCAATTTCTGACACTTGACAAGTCAGATTGTTTCTTCGAGCATGTGAAGTATCTAACGTTTTCCATGGAATAAACCATTTGTGTAATCTGTCTTCGCTTTTGTAATAGTCCCACTTGTTCAAATGCTTGTAATTCGGGACCTCTGGCAATGTCGAGTCGAAATTCGAGAAATAATACTCAAATCCTTCTCGTCCATAAAATATGCTCAACAACAAACTGCACGTAATTCCATATGTTAACGGAAGATGATGGTATCTGATACCCTCCTCTACTGAAGCTGGTAATTGCATACAAACGTAGCAATTCTTCACCTCCATGACATCAATGTATTCATAAAGCAATTTAGCATAAGCATTTGACCTGAAATTTCCCTGTGACTCATCTGTGTGTAACCTTTTTATTTCTGCATCTAACAACGCTTTGTCTTTATCATTGATGTTTCCCTTATCATTAATAATGGTAGTTCTCGGTGTTGACACTCCCTTGGCCTCCTTTACTGTAGTTCCATCTCTCTCGTGTCCCACTATGTATGAGACAGTAACCACTAAAACTATCAAGGAAATCACTACTCCCAACAATGTGCCAACTATACATTTTGCCCTGCGGTTCGGGTTGCCAGCCTCCATGTTCTCAAACAGTATGGTTCTGGACGCTCTTCCTGCACCAACTTCTTCCTCTTTTCGAACAAAGTCTTTCTCTCTTGCAATGTCTCTCTTTTTGAACACTTGGAAGCTTGACAATTTATTTCCGCAAAACAGTTCAAAGTCCAGTAGAAAATGGACAACCCTAGCCCTTCTCCATCCGCTAAAAGGAAACCCCTACCATTTTTTCTTTTTCCACTCGGCGCTAGGTTATCTTGCAGCAATTTTACAATTTCTTTTCAAGAGTCTTATCTCCGTCTGAAGTTATGTATGGCTCAAGGAGTGACACTACGTCTTCATAAATATCCATCTGAAGAAACATTCCCTCAAGTTCTGGGCAGTTCGTACAACAACATGGAAAGTCAACTGTTTCTAGGATTATTCTCCTTATTTCGCTCTGGACAAGTGGACGGACGAAATTGAGAGTTAACGTTTTTTCAATTTCTACTCCTGGTACTATCAGTTCTACATCCACAATTACAAAGGGGTCCGTTCTAATCAGGATCACTTTCTTCACCTTTCCAGTTCTGCGCCCCTTTGAAGACATTCGCAATATGGTATTAATCCACAACAATGAGCATTCCAAGAATTTCTACTACTCGCTCAAGCATTTCCAAACGAAGAAGAGTTCCCTCCAATATTGGATATCGTGAACAGCAAACTGGAAATTCAACTGTCTCTAAAATCAATTTTCTTATTCCGCTCAGGAGAGGAGGATGAACGATGTTGAGTGTCAGCAACCTTTCGGTCTCCGCTCCTGGCAGAAGAAACCTTATTTGCACTGTGATGATCGGGTTAGTTCTGACCAGGTCCACTTCCCTGATCCTCCCGGTTCTGTGCCCCCCCGACATCTGCAACGAGGTAGGTCCAATCAGGAGTAGAGTATCTTCTACTAGGCACTTGCACCCTCCTTGATCTTCTAAGGCCCTCCTCGGTTCCCTCCTGGGTATCTTCTTCCTGATCCGAGTCTTCAGATATAGGAGCACGGGTTTCTTCCTGGGCCGACCTCAAACTTAGCCTCCTGTCTCTTCCCGGCCAAGTGGCAGCCTCACACCTTGTTCTCCGATATCTCGTCCTCACACTCGGTTCTTGATCACTCTGGTACTGATCCGTGTCTGTTTCGTATTCACTGCTGCTCTCTCCTTCAGTTGCGTCTTCAGTCTCACTGCCGTCCTGCCTTCGCTCTTCTTCTGAATCCGATGCGTTCCCAACTTCTTCCGACACCCCCTCAGCTGCCTCAATCCCTTCTTGCGACTCTTCTTCCACTTCCGGGCTTTCGTCTGGGATAGGAGCTGTTCCTTCTAGAGGTGCTGGAACTCTTCGAGTATGGGATGCATGGATCCAATTTGGCAGCCCCCCGCACTTCACCGCGGTGTTCGTTATCAGGATTACCTGAAAGGGCCCACGCCAGCGAACATCTAGGCAGTTCTTCCGGACGTGCTTTTTAACCAACACCCAGTCCCCTGGGTTCAGGTCATGACACAGGTTCCTCGATGCTGGAACTTCAACCACATGCACCTGAAGGGACACAGAATGGATGGCGTCAGACAGTCCTTTACAATAATCCAAGATCAGATCATCTGTAATATTCAATAGGGCAGCAGTTGGAACTGTGGGAAGTCTCATGGCCCTCCCCATCAGAATCTCGTGTGGAGAGAGACCTGTCCTCCTGTCAGGGGTGCTGCGCATGCTCATGAGCACTAAAGGAAGAGCATCTGGCCAACTCAAAGATGTGGATGCCACTACTTTAGCCAATCTATTCTTCAAAGTGCCGTTCACTTGTTCCACAATTCCTGAAGCTTCTGGTCGATAACTACAATGCAGCTTTTGATCGATATTCAGTGTGGAGCACAACATCTTCACTATTTCGCTGTTAAAATGTTTTCCTCTGTCCGATTCCAGAGAGGCAGGCACCCCGAAGCGCGGTATCAACTCCCTGAGCAACAATTTAGCCACTGTGAGTGTATCGCACCTACGTGTAGGGTACGCTTCAACCCATCTGGAAAATACGCATACAATCACCAACACATACCGAAGGCGATTGACTCTTGGCATTTCGATGAAATCTAGTTGCATTCTATTGAAAGGCCCCCCCGACCTCCCAATGTGACTCAATGTGACTGGTGTTCGTTTGCCTACGTTCAGTTGTTGGCAGGTAACACATCGCTTACATACTGATTCTGCTGCTATTCTAAATTTAGGGCAATACCAAGTTTGCCTAAACACTCTCATCATAGCATCCCTTCCTAGATGTACTGGACCATGTATTTCTCTCGCCATGGGATTTGCTAATTCTTCAGGTAACACAGCCCTCCCATCTGCTGAAACCCAAAAATCCATCTCACTTCGCACACAACCTGCTGTTTCCCATGCCTTTTTCTCGGTTTCTGGTGCATTCTCCTGCATTACCCTCAAATCTTCCCAGGTATCCACGGTCTCTAACATCATGCTTAATTCTGTCCTTTCTTCCGCACCTTCTATTTCCACCTTTGAGAAAGAATAATTTTGTTCAGCACAATAACGTGCGACTTCATCAGCGTATCTGTTGCCTTGTGACACAAAATCTGTATTCTTAGTATGAGCTACACACTTTACTATTGCGATGTCAACTGGACCTTGTAATGCTTCTAACAACAGCCGCACAAATTCTCCATTTCGAATGGGCGAACCAGAGGAGGTCATGTAACCTCTCTGAGACCACAACTGCCCGAAATCATGAACCACACCGAAACCATATTGGCTGTCCGTGTAGATGGTGACTCTCTTTCCGTTTCCTGCTATACAGGCACGAGTTAGGGCAATAATTTCTGCTACCTGTGCGGAATGTACTCCTTCCAGGCAAGCGGCTTCCACAACTCCAGTAATAGTACAAACAGCATAAGCTGCTCTCAACCGACCAGTATCGTCTCTTAAACATGAGCCATCAACAAAATAAATCTCATCAGGGTCAGACAATGGCTCATCCACAATATCTGGTCTGGGTTTCGTGCATAGTTCAGTCACATCAAGGCAATCGTGGTCTTCACATCCTTCGCCTTCTATTACAGTAGGTAATGGCATCAAAGTAGCAGGATTCAAGACAGAGCATCTCCTGAGGGTCACGTTCTCCGCGGCAAGAATAACTTGCTCGTAGCGCGTGAGCCTACTATTGGTCAGATGCTGCGTCTTCGTCCTGGTCATTAACAATTCAACTGAATGCGGTACATACACCACTACTGGATGTCCCATCACAATACTCTCGCTCCTTTCAATGCTGACACCCGTTGCAGCAACGGATTTGAGACATCCGGGCAACGCTGCGGCTACTGGATCTAATGTAGCCGAAAAATATGCAACTGGTCTACGGGCATTTCCGTGGGTCTGTGCCAAGACTGACAAAGCACATCCCTCTCTCTCACAGCAATAGAGTGAAAATGATTTCTCGTAATCGGGCATTCCCAAAGCCGGAGCACGACATAAATCGTCTCTCAGCTGTAAAAACGCCACCAGACATTCTTCATCCCATGGTACCGGATCACTCACCTCCTTGTGCGTCAGTTTCTGTAAGGGCTTTGCTTTCAGTGAAAAGTTAACTATCCACTGTCGGCAGTAACCCACCATTCCTAGGAACATTCTAACTTCTCTCTGTGTTGTAGGCGCATTCATCTTCATTATCGCCTCAATCCTCTCTGGGGACACCTTACGTTTCCCTTTTTCTAACCGGTGCCCTAAATACTGTACTTCTGTCAGACAATACTGCAACTTGCTCGGAGATACCTTATGTCCATTTTCAGCTAAATGGTTCAGTAAGGCAATTGAGTCTGCTTTACAGGCTTCCTCTGTCTCTGACGCAACAAGTAGGTCATCTATGTATTGGACCAGAACCGAGTTCTGGGGCAGTACTAGATTTTCGAGATTCTTTTTCAACAACTGATTGAAGATGGGTGGGCTGTCTGTGAATCCTTGTGGGATTCGACACCATGTTAAAACGCGATCTTCCATTTTAAAAGCAAAAAGATACCTGCTCTCTTCATCCAATGGGATGGAAAAGAAAGCCTGGCAAAGATCTATCACTGTGAACCATTCTGCTTGACATGGTATTTGAAACAGTATCACTGAAGGATTCGGTACCACGGGACAACATGAAACGACTATGTTGTTAATTTTTCGTAAATCCTGCACTATCCTGAATTTCCCACTAGGTTTCTGCAATCCCATAATCGGGGAGTTACAAGGACTACCCACGATTTCTTTCAGTATTCCCTGTTGTATCATTGACTCGATCACAGGCTTTATTCCTGCAATCGTTTCCTGTGACAATTTGTATTGAGGCGTTCTTGGAAACTCAACATTTGGTTTTACCAATATTTTTACCGGTTCTACCCCTTTTATCAATCCTATTTCCTCTCCGGTGAAATCCCATACCTCTGACGCCACTGCATCTCGTAGGTCTTGGGGAAGATCTTCTACTGTCAGAGTAGGATATAGTTCTACACAGGATTTTGAATTGGTCACCTTAAAAGTAGCATCTTCGTCGGTAGTCTGTACCTCCACTCCTTGCGGGGTGCAGTATATTGTGCAGTTCAATTTGCACAACAAATCCCTTCCTAACAGACATACCGGACTCGAGTCGCAAACCACAAACTGATGCTCGTTCATGTGGTTTCCTATTTTCACAGACACTGGTTCTGTCAAGGGACTAGTCATCCTTTTATTTGCGACTCCTACCACCTGAATTGTTTCCCCTGACATCGGCAAGTCTGGAACCACCGCCGATCTCAGTGTTGATCGGGTAGCCCCAGTATCCACCAAGAACGTAGTGGGACACCCTGCCACTTCTGCCTCAACAAATGGCCCTCTCTGATCCACTTCTAGGACTGCCCCGAGGGTACAGTCCTCTTCACTGCTCAGACTAAGAGCTGCAAAGGAACACAGTGGTAGTGGGACTTCCCTGTTCTATGCTGTGGCCGAGGTATGGAACTTTTCCTCTAAAGCAAGTGTTGCACTCGGTACATAGTAAGAATGAGTGAAGTTTTACCAAAACCGACATTGGAAACCAGAAAGGTAAAAGGACAGTTGTGGAGCATTTTGGGAGTTGCAGTCCCGGTAACATTTGTTAAGAGTCATTGGAACATTTACAATGAGGGAAAAAATGGAATGTGAAACCATTTGGGGGTTAAGAGGACTAACCTAAATAAATAACTGTACTTACCATCGTTGCATCCAAGATACATGGTAAAATCCAGAATAATACTTGAAAAATTTAAATTGACTGTTCCTTTAAAACTGGAAGAATGTCCCCTTTCAATGTCTAATAGTTACGTTATTTAAATGCAAATGAACCCACCGTAACAGCAGCAAGTGGCATATGATTAAGAGTCATGGGACTCAAAACGCGTAATGCCTGTTTGGCTTTTATTGAATTAAAGAATCTGTTGGAAGCAGTTGGTGTGGCCTGTCTGACCCTGCTGTAAGAGCACGCGTTTTCTTTTTGATATATATATATATATATATATATATATATATATATATATATATATATATATATGTATATATATATATATATATATATATATATATATATATATATATATTGAGTTTCACAAGTTGCCCTTTTGGATAGCACTCCCAACAAGATTTTCAAAAGCACTGGGACAACCTTCGTGCAGCACAAGTAATTTAATCAACACACCTTGCCTGACGCGTTTCAGAGTTAACACTCTTTCTTCAGAGGCAGCATGACAAACAAAGTTCTTTCCGTGAGCACTCCAACTGACAAATCCCTACTAATTAATATCCTGCCCAGCTGGGCCTGGAAACAAAGAATCACGGGAGTTGGAGTCATATTTATATCCCAAGTGGGTCCGGACACAGAACCTGTTGAAATATAAAGTACATATTTTCCTTTTGTTAGCATTGCTTGCACAAACACCAAAAGATTGTTCCAAACATAAAGCGCCGCTTGTTGCTCCAAAGCGTCACTCACGCAGAATGTCACTGGATTTGCATTTCATATCCGCAAAGATGCATATCCACGACCTGGCAGGCCGTAATACATTGAGTTTCACAAGTTGCCCTTTTGGATAGCACTCCCAACAAGATTTTCAAAAGCACTGGGACAACCTTCGTGCAGCACAAGTAATTTAATCAACACACGCCTTGCCTGACGCGTTTCAGAGTTAACACTCTTTCTTCAGAGGCAGCATGACAAACAAAGTTCGTTCCGTGAGCACTCCAACTGACAAATCCCTTCTAATTAATATCCTGCCCAGCTGGGCCTGGAAACAAAGAATCACGGGAGTTGGAGTCATATTTAAATCCCAAGTGGGTCCGGACACAGAACCTGTTGAAATATAAAGTACATATTTTCCTTTTGTTAGCATTGCTTGCACAAACACCAAAAGATTGTTCCAAACATAAAGCGCCGCTTGTTGCTCCAAAGCGTCACTCACGCAGAATGTCACTGGATTTGCATTTCATATCCGCAAAGGTGCATATCCACGACCTGGCAGGCCGTAATACATTGAGTTTCACAAGTTGCCCTTTTGGATAGCACTCCCAACAAGATTTTCAAAAGCACTGGGACAACCTTCGTGCAGCACAAGTAATTTAATCAACACACGCCTTGCCTGACGCGTTTCAGAGTTAACACTCTTTCTTCAGAGGTAGCATGACAAACAAAGTTCGTTCCGTGAGCACTCCAACTGACAAATCCCTTCTAATTAATATCCTGCCCAGCTGGGCCTGGAAACAAAGAATCACGGGAGTTGGAGTCATATTTAAATCCCAAGTGGGTCCGGACACAGAACCTGTTGAAATATAAAGTACATATTTTCCTTTTGTTAGCATTGCTTGCACAAACACCAAAAGATTGTTCCAAACATAAAGCGCCGCTTGTTGCTCCAAAGCGTCACTCACGCAGAATGTCACTGGATTTGCATTTCATATCCGCAAAGGTGCATATCCACGACCTGGCAGGCCGTAATACATTGAGTTTCACAAGTTGCCCTTTTGGATAGCACTCCCAACAAGATTTTCAAAAGCACTGGGACTACCTTCGTGCAGCACAAGTAATTTAATCAACACACGCCTTGCCTGACGCGTTTCAGAGTTAACACTCTTTCTTCAGAGGCAGCATGACAAACAAAGTTCGTTCCGTGAGCACTCCAACTGACAAATCCCTACTAATTAATATCCTGCCCAGCTGGGCCTGGAAACAAAGAATCACGGGAGTTGGAGTCATATTTAAATCCCAAGTGGGTCCGGACACAGAACCTGTTGAAATATAACGTACATATTTTCCTTTTGTTAGCATTGCTTGCACAAACACCAAAAGATTGTTCCAAACATAAAGCGCCGCTTGTTGCTCCAAAGCGTCACTCACGCAGAATGTCACTGGATTTGCATTTCATATCCGCGAAGGTGCATATCCACGACCTGGCAGGCCGTAATACATTGAGTTTCACAAGTTGCCCTTTTGGATAGCACTCCCAACAAGATTTTCAAAAGCACTGGGACAACCTTCGTGCAGCACAAGTAATTTAATCAACACACGCCTTGCCTGACGCGTTTCAGAGTTAACACTCTTTCTTCAGAGGCAGCATGACAAACAAAGTTCGTTCCGTGAGCACTCCAACTGGCAAATCCCTTCTAATTAATATCCTGCCCAGCTGGGCCTGGAAACAAAGAATCACGGGAGTTGGAGTCATATTTAAATCCCAAGTGGGTCCGGACACAGAACCTGTTGAAATATAAAGTACATATTTTCCTTTTGTTAGCATTGCTTGCACAAACACCAAAAGATTGTTCCAAACATAAAGCGCCGCTTGTTGCTCCAAAGCGTCACTCACGCAGAATGTCACTGGATTTGCATTTCATATCCGCAAAGGTGCATATCCACGACCTGGCAGGCCGTAATACATTGAGTTTCACAAGTTGCCCTTTTGGATAACACTCCCAACAAGATTTTCAAAAGCACTGGGACAACCTTCGTGCAGCACAAGTAATTTAATCAACACACGCCTTGCCTGACGCGTTTCAGAGTTAACACTCTTTCTTCAGAGGCAGCATGACAAACAAAGTTCGTTCCGTGAGCACTCCAACTGACAAATCTTGAAATTTGAAAATCTTGTTGGGAGTGCTATCCAAAAGGGCAACTTCTCCAACTCCCGTGATTCTTTGTTTCCAGGCCCAGCTGGGCAGGATATTAATTAGAAGGGATTTGTCAGTTGGAGTGCTCACGGAACGAACTTTGTTTGTCATGCTGCCTCTGAAGAAAGAGTGTTAACTCTGAAACGCGTCAGGCAAGGCGTGTGTTGATTAAATTACTTGTGCTGCACGAAGGTTGTCCCAGTGCTTTTGAAAATCTTGTTGGGAGTGCTATCCAAAAGGGCAACTTGTGAAACTCAATGTATTAATGCCTGCCAGGTCGTGGATATGCACCTTTGCGGATATGAAATGCAAATCCAGTGACATTCTGCGTGAGTGACGCTTTGGAGCAACAAGCGGCGCTTTATGTTCGGAACAATCTTTTGGTGTTTGTGCAAGCAATGCTAACAAAAGGAAAATATGTACTTTAAATTTCAACAGGTTCTGTGTCCGGACCCACTTGGGATTTAAATATGACTCCAACTCCCGTGATTCTTTGTTTCCAGGCCCAGCTGGGCAGGATATTATCTAGAAGGGATTTGTCAGTTGGAGTGCTCACGGAACGAACTTTGTTTGTCATGCTGCCTCTGAAGAAAGAGTGTTAACTCTGAAATGCGTCAGGCAAGGCGTGTGTTGATTAAATTACTTGTGCTGCACGAAGGTTGTCCCAGTGCTTTTGAAAATCTTGTTGGGAGTGCTATCCAAAAGGGCAACTTGTGAAACTCAATGTATTACGGCCTTCCAGGTCGTGGATATGCACCTTTGCGGATATGAAATACAAATCCAGTGACATTCTGCGTGAGTGACGCTTTGGAGCAACAAGCGGCGCTTTATGTTTGGAACAATCTTTTGGTGTTTGTGCAAGCAATGCTAAGAAAAGGAAAATATGTACTTTATATTTCAACAGGTTCTGTGTACGGACCCACTTGGGATTTAAATATGACTCCAACTCCCGTGATTCTTTGTTTCCAGGCCCAGCTGGGCAGGATATTATCTAGAAGGGATTTGTCAGTTGGAGTGCTCACGGAACGAACTTTGTTTGTCATGCTGCCTCTGAAGAAAGAGTGTTAACTCTGAAATGCGTCAGGCAAGGCGTGTGTTGATTAAATTACTTGTGCTGCACGAAGGTTGTCCCAGTGCTTTTGAAAATCTTGTTGGGAGTGCTATCCAAAAGGGCAACTTGTGAAACTCAATATATATATATATATATATATATATATATATATATATATATTTATATATATATATATATATATATATATATATATATATATATATACATATATATATATATGTGCTCTTTGTTGTCTTTAGGGCAAGGGGGAGCCCAATAAGTGCTCTTTGTTGACTTTAGGGCAAGGGGGAGCCCACACCGTGGCCGAACGAATGTCCAGTGCTCACTCAGGGTGCTTTGGGAAACAAAAATAAAAGCGCTTAGCCTATCTCCACTCTGGAGACACGAAACATGGCACATGCTGCGCTCACAAACAATACGTTCTCTCCAGCCCAGAATAGCCCCCAGGAGCAGTCCACAGCACTCCAATGTGCTGGGCTCCTTTGAGGGCACTGTGGCACTCAGTTGTAGGAAAACAGGCAGCAGGCCTGCACACAGGGTCCTTGGGCAGAGACGCAATCCCTCCAGCAGACTGGCACACAAGGTAAAGTCACAGTTGCGGGTCCCTGCCAGCACAGCAATCCTCTGGTCCCAAGCAGTGTCTTCTCTACATCATGGGGTAACAGCCCCTATACTTATAGTGCCAATGTCTTTGTTCTGGGGGGAACTTCAAACACCATATTGAAGACCACAACACCACCATTCACATTTCCAGTCCAGGCCCCAGACACACCACAGGGCGGTGGAGCCAGCATTGTGGAAGGCAGGCACAGCCCTAATAAGGCGCAGGTGCAACTCCTACCACCACTCCAAATAAAGACCAGGCCTATTCAGGTGCAAGGGAAACTCCTCCCACTACTCTAAATGCAGCCAAGGTCTATTCAGCCAAGCACTGAGTCACCCAGGAAAGGCAGGACACACCTCAACCCCCATTGTGACTGGCTGGCATGAATGCACATACCCTCTCTTCTGTCAGTCAGAACCGGATGGTCAATGCACATCCAGGCAGGGCACAAAGACACATAAGCACATAGAAATGCCAACTTCTTACAGTGGTATTTCTAAAATAGTAATAATAAATCTACTTTTACCAATAATCAGGATTTATCGCTACTATTCAAAAAATACCAAATATGGTCACGCTACCCCTCTCAGATCAGAAATTGGCACTGAAGCACATATCATGGAACTCACAATGCAAACCTATGAGAGGACAGCCTCACAGCAGTGAGAAACCAAATAGGCTGTTTGTCACTACCAGGGTATGCCACACAGTAAAGACACATGTCCTACCTTTTACCTTTACAGCACCTTGCCCATAGGGCTAGCTAGGGCCTACCTTATATGTAGTAAAAGGGGAGTTTGGACGTGGCAACCACTTGCCATGCCACGTCACTGGGGTGGTAAACTGCTTGCACAGGCCCTGAAGCAGCAGAGGCCTGCAGCAGGTTTCAAAGGCTACTTTGGTGGGTGGCACAAGCAGCGCTGCAAGCCCACCAGTAGCATTTCATTTACAGGCTCTGGGTATATGGGTTACCACTGTACAAGGGACTTACAGGTAAATTAAATATGCCAAACAGGTGTAGACCAATCTTAGCAAGTTTACAAGTGAGAGCACATGTACTTTAGCATTGCTCAGCAGTGATAAAGTGCCCAGAGTCATAAAACCACCAACAACAGGTCAGAGAAAATAAAGGAGGAAGGCAAAAAGTTCTGTGATGACCCTGCAAAAAGGGCAAAGACCAACAACTGGTATGTGATATTCTGACACAAATGCCTTTGATGCCTCTGACATAGTAGTGTAACTTTGGCCAGCCGCAGCCCCCGCTGTGCGGGGGGCCAGAGCTCCAGGGGCCACCATCAGTACAGTACATTGGCCTGAGATCTCCTGGTTGAGTCCAGTGGGGGGGGCTCCATATGCCTTGCAGGGGTCCCCCTCAAGTTTTGTAATGCCACTGCTCTGTCAGTTGAGTTTCTAGTCTCCACCCACTCACTTCCTGTACTTCTGTAGGAAGGTTTCGCAGAAATGAATACACCCCCACCACATTACCACGTTTGTACCTTGAAGACTAGTGCCAATGTTTCTCGACAGATGCTTCTCACGTGGCACCATTCTGCGCAGATGATTTTTCAAGCCTACGAGTGGGTAGTGTAGGGGAAAAACAAGCCTTATGGTGAAGATTAAATTAGCAACTAATTAATTTAAAAAAAGAGCTAATGGCTCACAAATAACAGTTTATTTCTCAGCTGTGCATCGCAGGTGATTGAGAGGACAACAGCCTCCTTGACTATCAGAGACAATTATGATAATTCACAAGACCAGAGCGGAGTCCAATCGGCAGAGCTGTGTGTGAGTCATGAACTAAAATCTAGGGGAACATTTGGCAAAGAGTCAGGGGTGGGGTCTGGGGTGGCGATGGGCGGAGAATGATAATGGCAGATAGAGGGGTCAAAAGAAATGGCATTGATGGTGACCACCTCTGTCTAGGTCATTGAAACTCTCTTTTTTGCCTTCCTGGATTTTTGTGTGATAGCCTTATGCATTCTGGGTATTGTAGTCTCGTTTTGCTACCATTACACCCATTAGACTAACACACCTAAAATCAAAGGCCAGGGCTGGAGACATTGACTGTAATGAGTGACAGTGCCCTTAATGAGACAGGTAGTTACCCTATCTTCGAGTCCCCAGAGTGGTATATCTGACGTTTGTGTTTGATGAACGCTCGTATTTGGTGATGATGGTGGACTGCACGCCCAGCAGTTGAGTCAAGTGTGTGGGGTGACTATGAAGCGGGCTAAACTCATGTACCCCAGTGTCTTAAGGTACGCCTGAAAATCCACCTTAGCTCAAAACATATGACATTCTTGACCCAGCTGTGATCAGAACATGCAAGCAATACTATTCAGATCAGATGTATTCATGTAGTTTACATTAAAGAAAATATCACTTTTATATACTTAGGTATGCATGCCTACCACTGAATGAGGGAGTGATAGAGACAAGTGAATCTATGCTACTGATGTGACTTTGTAGTGTGAACGAATATTCGCTGCTGGCTAAGTTTTGTGAAGATTGCCATTTTCACCTTTCATGAATCCTGGTAGGTTACCCACTGGGGCGGCTCCTCCATGTGGGTGGAGGAGCGTTGCCCCACTGCTATCTCGAAGTGCGAGAAGCAGAAACATAAAATGGTATTATAAATACCATTTTATGTTTTTACTTCTCGCACTCAGAGAAAGTAGAAGAAGGGTTTGGTTGGGGGCGGGCAGGTTGGTGGTCCTGCACCAGGGTAGGGGAGGAGTGGCTAGCCCAATGTTGCTGGACCTGACTGTTTGGTCAGACCTCTGGGGCAGACCAACCCGTCATGCTCACTCTACATTTTCTCCATATGGGCTGCATGCAGCCTACATGGAGAAAATGGCCTCCCCATAGACGCCTGGGCAGTCGGTGTGTCTGCCAATCACAACGCTGCTATTGCAGCGTTGTGATTGGTTTAGGGAGGGGAGGGGGGCTGCCTGCCTCCTGTTCCTGCAGCAGCAGGAAAGCAGGAGCAGTCGCCGGAGCCAGAGCCTGGAAAGCGCAGGACCCGGTAAAGGTAAGCTTTTTTATTATTATTCAACCCACCTGACTCCCCCTTCCCGCGCAACCACTCGCCCGTACCTCCCCCTTAATCCCTCGCGCCCACCCCGCAGCCCATGAGCCATGCCGGCTGCGACTGGTTACCCAGTTCTCCTTAAACTTTGCAAAACAATGCTGTGTGTGTCTCACCACGAAGTGAGACCATTTTCACTGTAACCGGACCAGCTAAACTAGTTAAATGTGTGCAGCTTTTTTGCTCTGCAAGTTTACTTTTCCAGAGCTTTCCTACGCAAAGTGGTATTGCGCAAGAGAAGAACACTGATAACTACTTCACACACTCATAGAACCTCCCATCTGGTTTTTGTGGGGGGGCAGAAGGCCCTACACCCCCTGGTATTTTTTTGGGTGTGTGGTAGGTTGGGCGAGTGGCAGCCCTGATTGTTGGGGGGTGCGCCTGAGCTGGGCTTTGACAGGTAGTTAGAGCCATGGTAACGGTCGCCAGGTGCCATTTTATTTTACGGGCACCTTTGGCTGACAGGGATAGTTAGATAGAATTTTTAATCACCCGCACTGTTTTTCTTTTAGTCAGGCAGGTGTGCAAGGAGTATGATTTGTTAATTGTTATTGTTGCTGTTTATGAGCAGGTGCTTGGCGGGGTTAGATACGTTTTTTAGTTATTGCAACTAAATGTTGGTCATGTTTAGACCCAGTTCAGATTTCAGGGGGGAGGGGAGAGGGGAGTTTCAGGAATGGAGCAAGACAACAACAGTGGGGTAGGCATGAGTTTGGGATGGGGAGAGTTGAATGAAGACAGTTGTGATTGGGTTGGTTTGGTTGTGAAGGGTTATTTAGGGTTAGGGAAGAGGTAAGGTTTTTGGATAGTTACAAAAATTATAGTGAGGACAGATTGTTTAAGTCCTGTTGTCGGCATTTTGCGACGTGTGCTAATGTCAGCATGTGCTCCACAATCTTCAGGGACAAAGTTTACACATAAGAGAAAGAATGTAGAGTCTCTTGAGGGGAAGGATATCCTACAAATATCCAGAGCAAGCCTCCAGCAGATGATCGAGCAGGCTGTGGATACAGCACTTAATGAAAACGTCTAAAATTTGAATCAGGTGACAACCAAGATAATTTTCCAAAGGGGAAATATGTTTAGGGCAAAGCTTTCCAAGACATGCTAGCCCATGTTAGGGATGTTTTGGGACTTGAGTCTAAAGCCCAGGATGATGCAGAGTTGTATGCACAGTAGAGCGGGTCGGTGATGGAGATGCTTCTTTTTCATTATGAAATTAGAGACATTAAGGAATAGAAGAATATTGTTAGAAGTCAGGTTCTTGGTTGAAGAGGAGGGGAAACTCTACTCAATCAGCAACCACAATCCTTTTCAGGGTGAAGTTACAAACAAACCTCAAATTAACCTGAGCGGTAGCTGGCACAGAGCAGCCAGGCTTAGCCTAGAGGCAAAGTATTTATGCCATTACAGAAGACACCAGGATACCATACAATATCGTGATCAATGCTTTCGGGCCAAAAGATGACACCCAGGTAAAGTCCGATCAGCTTATTAAAAAATGCATGTTTTTAATGATACAATTAAAACTATAAAGTAGGGGTAACTACCCCTACAAGGCACACTATCACAGGTAACAAACACAAATACAGGTAAAAAACAAGACAGTGATGCAAACATTTACAATAATCTAAATCATTATTATATACAAAGTAACATAACTGCACCCTGAATCCAATGAAAATAATCTAAAGGTTCAGTGTGTTTAAGTTGACGATGTTTAAACAGACCTAAAATTATGGGATCATCATAAGGGCAAATCAATGCATGCCTAAAGAAAGGACCAAATCCAACATATGAACCGTATGAGAGAGTCTAACACATAAGAACCAAGGTCACATTCCACGGGGCATGAAACGCCCAATCCAGGATTCACAGATGCACTCCCGAGGAGTGTGCACTTCCAATTGAGTGTGTCCCACAACCTGTACAATCTGAGGGAACTGTTGTCAATTACTCCAATCTACTCGATAATACCTGTTGGCCAGGATCAACAACCTTACTTAGGAAACATAACCATTTCAGACTAATAGTCCATAGACCGGGTCAATCACCGGGACCAGGAGGCCAGCCAAGTGCATGGCAAAGAAGGGTCTCAATGCCTGTGAGGTACCTTCGTGATATGCAAGTGTGGTAGATGACAACTTCTCCCCTACATAACTCAGAGTGGCCCATCCTCCAACACCTATCTTCTCTTTGTCTCACTGTCTTAGAGCAATATACAAAGACCAACTGCCTGCTATCTAGTCAAGGACCTTGGATCAGGCTGCAGGCACCTAATGGTTAGGACAAGCCAATGCCAACTAAAAGTAACATTTTCAGAACTGTGATTAACAATCTGACTACACCATTAAAGAAGACTTTTAATTCCAATTTTATAGACACTAAACTCAACCTGTCCACCTGCTCCCAATTTGAAGTTACAGCTTTTTAAATGTAATAAGGTAACTCCTTTGTTAATCAATGGGAGGGACAGGCCTTTTAGTAGTGAAAAACCAATGTAGGAGTTTTTTACTACGAGAATTTGTAAAACTTGAAAGTACATGTCCTACTTTTTAAATACACTGCACACTGCCCTATGGACTGTTCATGGCCTACCATAGGGGCACTGTAAAACATATGTAACAAATGTGCCCAGTTAGTGTAAAATGTTCCTGAAAATACTGCAATACACCCGACAGCCTTTTTCAAATGTCAACTTAAAAAATAATCCTGAACACCTTTCTTTTTTCTTGTTTTTAAGTTCACTGATTTTTAAGTCACTGGCCTATGATTGATGAACAGCAATTGTAGTTCTTGTAAGCTGATGACTTTTGCAAACTGTAATCATCCTTGCTTTACCAGAGATAGGTATGAAAAATGTAATCTTTGGAAATAAGTAATTTGTACCCCTTATTAAGTGTACATTATTCAAATAAGGGTCCAGAAAATATTTTTCTTGCCCAGAGCTCTAATAATCCATAACATCCCTGTGCACTGGACTAAGAGGGTGTGAAATGGATAAAAATTCGAAGTTGCTTTGAAAAGGGGATGGATTCTTAGGATGTTCCTGCATGTGAATTGAAGTTCTGTCGATCTGTAGCTTGTGACTTATGCCCTCAAAGTGATATACAGCGATGTATAAAAGGCAGAAGTACTTTTTTTCCAGGCTCGCAAAAAAAGTTGACCAGTAGCTCTGTTTTACCCTAAAATAAGAGCCACCAGTACAGTACATTTACATTTAAGACTTTAGCAGCAAAAGATCCCTAATTTACTTTTGGTCCCCAAGCCCTCACTAATTAAGATTTTGCGTT
This sequence comes from Lissotriton helveticus, assembly GCF_964261635.1. Taxonomy (NCBI): domain Eukaryota; kingdom Metazoa; phylum Chordata; class Amphibia; order Caudata; family Salamandridae; genus Lissotriton; species Lissotriton helveticus. Next base: position 1,759,865,817 of record NC_136061.1, read on the forward strand.
TGTGACGGGGATTCATAACTTCTCGGTAAAAGGAGGTAAAATACTAATTTTAAAAAGGTCAGCAGTCTGTATAAAACTGAAGCTCTTTGAGGCATTTCCACAACTTTTTGCTCATTAAAAAAGTATTTTTTAAAGAGTTTCTTTTGCCGCATAGTGACAGACAACGTTCATCAGTGCACCGGCATGAAGAGCCCGGTAGGGATGGAAGCGAAAGCACCAGATAATTTGCAAAGCGGTGTGGAGGGCTGCATTCTTACTGAGGATCAGATTTCTTCCCTATACATTTTGTTCAGGGCCATAATTACATTGCTGTTAAAGATTAATGATGCATATATAAATGGTATTAATTTTAATTTTAAATTCCGTAATGCCTGGTCAATTGCTTGGCCTACATAGATTTAAAAAAATCGTTTTATAGAGTCGGCAATAAAGTTGGCCTTTTATACTTTATTTATTAGGTGATCAGTCCAAGCTACTGTATGGTCCACTGTTACTCCGAGGTAGTAGTATTCAATTACATGTTGAATAATATTACTATTGAATTTCCAAGAACCTTGTCGAGTTCCCAAACAACATTACATTAGTTTTTATCAAATTGACCTTTGAATAATTTGTATCACTACATTCTTGTAGCTTTGGTAACTGAAACTGCGACCCAGCTTGAGTTAATGGGAAAATGACAATATCTGCGTATGCTATGTAGGACATGCATTTTCCACAGATATTAGGGGGTAGCCCCTTCGGATCATTGAGATGTAAAGACAACTCAGAGCTAGAGAGTGAGAAAAGTAACGGGTACAACCTTGCTTGAGACCATTGGAGGCTTTTATTTATGGAGAAAGAGGTCTCTCTGAAAGTTTGACTTGTAGTCAGGAGTTGTCGTGTAATGCTAGCAAGAAATGGAGCAATGCTTGTTTGATTCCTCAGTTCTTGAGTTTTTTTCGTAGAGTTTAAACCGAGTAACTTTGTCAAAAGCCAAGTTATTAGTCATTATGACAGACAAATAATGGCAGGTTGTGTTTTGAGGTGTAATTGACTTAAATATTCAAAGCCACAATATTATCGAATGCGGAACAACCTAGCTTTATTTAAATTATTTATTAAATTATTTATTAGCCCCTGCGTCACTTTCGCGCCACCGGTGCGTCACTTTTTGTGACGCACTAGTGGCGTAAAAAATGTGCCATGTTGCGCCATATTTACGAAGTGATGCATCTAGGTAGATGTGTCACTTCGTAAACCCCTGCACCACATTATACCTGATCCCCGTATAATGTATACAGGGGGGGGCGTTCTGACGCAAAAAAGGGTCATAGAAGTGACGCAATGAAATCTATGAGATTTCGCTGCGCCACTTCTAGGACGCCAATGCGTCAAAACATTACGCCTGCCTCAAGGCAGGCGTAAGGGTGACGCAGGCCCTTTCACATGGGGCTTGCCCATGTGAAAGGAGCATTGCAGGAGTTGCGTCAGGCTTCCGACACAACTCCAGCAATGCGCCACTTTTTGCGCTGACAGATACGTCAGTTATACTGACGTATCTGTCTTTCCTTGCGACATGATGCATCATATTATAAATATGACGCATCATTGGTATCGCAAGGAGGGTGGACTGAGAAGTGACGCATCGCTGCTTTCACGCAGCGATGCGTCACTTCTCATAAATGAGGCCCACCGTATGTAAAACCTGCTATAATTGGTCGTCACACTTCATAATCTTTCGGGAGAGCTCACACTCTGTTCCGAATAATTCTGTTGTCTGCATTCCATCCACAATATACGTGCATCCTTCTTGTCCATGCTGTTGCCTCTTTCTGCAGACCTGTATTCATGGCACAGAACTTGTGTATGGAAGGAAATACAGGCTATCTGTTCTGCCCCTGCAATCTCTTCCTTTGTCCTGGTGGATCCCCTGTATTTTTATTTTTTATCTCAATTTAAGCTCCTCCCCTCCACTCCCTCCCCTCCCTTCCCCTCCCCCAGTCTCAAGCAGGTAGTCATGGGCAAAGGTTTTAGGGCTTATTGCTGCCACCCCACATAAGATAAGTCACGTGGCCCATTGGTAAAGCGCCCTTTTGTGTTTCTGTTTTGAATTACCACACCTGTCATTTAGCAGATACTTTTTGAAATAATGATTGTGAACAATGGAACAAGAATTACATAAAGTCAAAGCACAATCGCTTTTGGTGCAGCTTTTAAGGTTTACTCTCAACATGCCACAAAGATGTTTCGATTTACATTGGTGGATACACTATGGCTGAGAAGCACACATGCCCCCCTTGTTTATTCCTTTTCTCTACTTCATCCATCTCACTAGGGCTGACAGAGGGAATGCACGAGGTTTCCAGCCAGAGAAGTCCCCTGCTAATTCTACCTGCTTGGTGTGATCTAGGCACCACCCTGCACAATGTATTCTGGGAGAAAGACGAGGTCTCTTTTGCCCAGAAACCCCTATGAGTAAGAAAACCCTGCTCCAACCATATTGCTTGGAATTTAGAATGTTTTATTATATTGAAAGCATTTGGCAGTAGGTTTCCATGCCCAACTTGGTTGCCCATGTTTGTAACTGTGTTTCGTTGTGCTAGTTTATTGTTTTATTCGAGTTGTGTGATTTTCACAGTTTGACTGCATTTACACAGCACATGCTTTTGCATAATTGAGATAGTATTAAAGTGATGTTATTTTATATAAAATGACTATTCGGGAAGGACATCACATCCCCTTCGTTAATGTAACTTTATTTGACTTCATCTCAATCTTCACACTGCCCTGACAGGGTCAAAAGGGCTCCTGAGGCCAACCTTGCATTGCAGACCTGAAACTGAATGTCTGGGTCAATGGGAAATACCTGCACTTTTACCTTTGAAGCTTCAAGATTGTCCATTTAAATGCAAGGGCTGGGAAAAAGACAGGCAACAGGCATCATAACATGAGCGATAGCAGGGATAGTTTGTAACAACTGTACAGACATTTATGTCTGGAAACTTAAGCCTACGTCACCACCCCTTCACACCAGGCAACTTATTACTGAATCCTGGCTTGAAGCACAGTGATCAGCAGTGGCCTATCCATAAGGACGTAGGGGCCACGCCCTCTCACCCTTTTTCCAACAAAAAGAGTGTCTGTCAGGCTGAGGAAAGGTGAGTCTGATAGACACTCTGTATGTTCGGGTCAAGCAGCCAGGTGCTCTACATGCGATAAATGTGCAGACGCTTTACTGCCTGAGCTGAAATCTGCAGGGCTGAAGGTGTGACAGCTCCTGCGGGCATGGCCTCTGCTTGCCCGGCAAAACACTTGGATGACCACCCACCCTCGTGATGAGGGGAGTGTCATTAATTGCCTCCAACCTGAGCACTTCAGTTTTCAGCCCGGAAGTGCCCAGGACCTAGGGCCTCATTTATGAGGCCGTGCGTCATTTTTACGGCGCCGGTGCGTCACTTTTTGTGACGCACCAGCAGCGTAAAAAATGTGCCTTGTTGCACCATATTTACAAAGTGACGCATCTAGGAAGATGCGTCACTTTGTAAACCCCTGCGCTACATTATACCTATGCCAGGTATAATGTATGCAGGGGGGGCGTTCTGACGCAGGAAAGGGTCATAGAAGTGACGCAGTGAAATCTATAAGATTTCACTGCGCCACTTCTAGGACACAAATGCGTCAATTTCTTACGCCTGCCTCACAGCAGGCGTAAGACTGATGCAGGCCCTTTCACATGGGACTTGCCCCATGTGAAAGGACACATTGCTGGAGTTGCGTCACTTTTGTGACACACTCCAGCAATGCGTCACTTTTGCGCCATATAGATACGTCAGAAATACTGACGTATCTGTAACTCCTTGCGCCATGATGCGTCATACTGTAAATATGACGCATCATTGGTGTTGCAAGGAGAGCGCAGTGAAAAGTGATGCATCGCTGTTTTCACACAGCGATGCGTCACTTTTCATAAATGAGGCCCCTAGTGTCTATCACTGAACCTCATCATAGAATGGGGTGGGATCGACAACTCTCACGGACCCCATCCTACTCTGTTGCGAAGTAGGGACTGTTGCTTTCTCTCATTGGCTGTCCTTGAGAGAAGACGACATTCTTAACAATCCTGGTACCTGCGAGGCTTCCCTCTATAAACACTGCAGAAGGTAAGTGTTCCGTTTTATTTAATGTTGTATGCATGTGTGCGTGTCTGTATGAATGTATGTGTATATATGAGTGCGTGATGCAAATGGGTGTGTTCGTTTGAGTTAATGCATGGATGTCAGTGAGTGTGCACGTGTACCTGCGTGCCCCCTCATGCTGTAATTACTGGCCACCACAGACAATGATAAGTAGAGTCAGACACACTAAGTTCCACACATATATTAGCTGTTGATAAAGAAATATGTGCACAACAGTCAAAAACTGGGAAGTTTAGTGGCAAAAAAAGAAATACTTGAATAAAAGAGTCAGTCAGACTGGGGACCTCAGATCCGTAAAAAATAAACAGTGTGTGGAAGCAAAGGTACGAACCCTATACACCCATTTTATTATCTCACAACAGCACTTGAAAAGATTGTAGCATTTACAAATCTCACTTTTGAAGCTCCTTATTGCAAAATTGCATATCCTAATTTATGCTACTGAGCTCCAGCAACTCGGCACCGAACAGTAAAAAAAGCATCAGTCTTTTAAGAGATTCAAGCTCTTTCAAGACTTCAAGAAAGCCACATGGAGCAGCATTAATGCACTATTTACTCTCCACCGAGAACCAACCACAGCACAGAATCAATACAATCATCTGAATTCCATTGATCCATCGGACAATTGAGTGCTGATGGGTTCTATCGATCTGCTTCTCTGGTTGAACTTTGCGGTATTCTTTTGCTCGCTTATTGATCTCTCTATGGCAGGACTTATCTTGCAGAGACCCTCCCAAAACGAACAGGGCGCCAAAGAAAATGGGCTTCCTTAATTATGCCTGAACTGCATATATTAATGAGAATTCAGACAAATCGATTGCAAATAGCAGTCAGATCCTTGATGTGTGTGTGGAGGAGCTTGATCTGAGCTAGTTCCCCTCTCGAAGGCTTAATTATGGTCTTATCGAAAAATAAGCCAATCAGAAGATCAACCGATGGCACGGAGAACTCTTCAAAGGTGTAAGTTAGACCAGGCTTCAGCTATTAGGATTCACTTGAAGAAGACTTGCAGCCAGTACTTAGGGGCATATTATCAACAACTAGCAATATTTATCACTAAATAAGCTTACCGACATTTTTTTATCGCTGCGCATCGCCGGATTTTATTGCAGAGATAAAGTGCTATTAGCAACGTTTATCTCCAATGCGATAAAATATCTGGCGATAGCGTGAATATCGCTGGAAATCCAGCAATTTTCAGGCATTATCGCTAATAGGGTCTTAACCTGAATATCCACCTCCCATTGGATATACAGGCTAAGAAGTGGTCTGAGCAGGTGTTAGGTTTTTGCGATATTCGCGCTTAGCGTGAATTGTTTCATCGCTACGCCTGCATTGATAATAAGCGATAGCGATGTTAGCGACTGCTTTCAGTCGCTAACAGGTTGGGTACGCCCACTTTGCATGTCAGTAGCGATAAATATCGCTAACATGCAAAGCGGGCCCGAAACCGCTCGCTATCACCTACAAGCTGTCGCTAACTGCTGTTAGCGACAGCTTGCTAATAGGGCGATAAAATTATTGCCGCTTTGCGGCCGAAAACGGCCGCTAAAGCGGCGATAATCTCATATCGCCCACCTTGATAATATGCCCCCTAATTTGTGAAAAAATAAAATAACTGGCAGGCCCTTGTCTCTATTTTCTGTCTATCATACCCTACAGCTTTCTGAGTTACTGTCTGCGTCCACCCTGTCTGAGCCTCTTTTTTTGCCTTCATCCACCTTTTATTCTCTTTCGGCCAGGTTTGGAGTGAATCAAACATTGGCTGCCTACTTCTTTTTGCGAATAACTTATCATGCAAGAAATTCAATTTTTGTTCATCAAAGGTGCCAGTCAACGGCCACTTCAACTCGGCATTGTCCCTCGTATATTTGTGCAATAATGTACTGAACATAATAGGGCCAATGCCATGCTTTACATACATTTCAAAATTTGGCGTGCCTTCCGAAGCCGCAGGCTGACTCTCTTCCTATCGAGCATCAGTAGAACAACAACGACATCCCATACAAGACAACTTGCTCAGACAAGGCATTCTCTCCCACAGACGCACATTCACTATGTATACCAAACAAGTATTTGCAAATAGCTTCACCAAAATTGGGCCACAGACCTCGTCAAGTACACTTCTCAAATAGTACCATGTTCAAAAAGATACTCCCATGTCCTTTGTCCAGTTTCATGCCAGAGCAGGAGCTAACGGCTCCCAAGACTGGTTTGAACTGGACTATTCACAGGGACACCAAGTGTGCCCCAGATGCAGACTTTGAGGCACTTTGGAAGTGCTCCTACCCAGCCTCAATACTCTAAAACCTGTCTGGGAGGTGGTCACACCTCCCTGTGACAGGATGCCTATAGCCCTGCCTTCTCCTGCTTGAGCTTGGCTCAGCAGCAGAAGGGCAGAAATGTGCCTCTGGTCAGCAGCATCCATTTTGTGTTGCCCGGGTTGAGAAGGTTGGCACTGGAAAGACCAGGGACCCCATGAAGATCACTTCAGAAGAGTGGAAAACATACCTCTCACACCGGTTAACAGTGTGGAGGTATGATTCCAAGGTGTTTGATACCAAACACGACATGTTTTGTTTTAGTCGTTTTCGAGATAGCATTTACAGCGAGGTTATAATGCACCTCTACGTCTGGCTGTGTGCCACACAGAAAACCCGGGAGAAGGGTCTCTGAAGGCTCCAGAGGGGCTCTGCTCATGCAGGGTCACCTCCTCACATACAACACAGCACCCTGCATTCAGGATTGTTTTTTTTATATATATTTTTATTAATAGAAGAAAAACAGGAGGAAATAGTACACATATTGGGCATCAAACAATAGAGTACTTTACAATGGTGAGTAGGCGAATAAACCAATGTGTTAAGATCAAGCACGGAGTATGAAATGTCAACATTAATAGGCATGTGAAAGAAGAAAAACAGTACGATCAACAACCCCGTTACGCTGATACCTTCAAGGCCCGCCCACCCACGACTCAGGATAATTAAGACTAGAGTAGACACCCAGAAATGTGAGAAAGATCGAATCAGGCTAGGCAAACACCTCTCGTATAAAGGGGAAAGGAAAGAAAAAGGCCATAGAACTAAACAAAGACAAAACAAACCCCCCTCCATTCCCCCCACCCTGCACCCCTGCAATGGCTACGGCCTGACCCCACTAGCAGCGTGACTATTGCCCAAAACACTAAGACCTAAAAGATGGTAAGAGTGGAAGAGGAGATGTCATACAGGCTCCCGGTCTCTTTTACTCCCCGCCAGAAGCAAATCACCCCTAAGTATAGTCAAAACATTGTATAAGCAGCGATTACAAGCCAAACAAACCGGGGAAGTTTAAAAAACTGCCCGACTCCCGCATCATTATAAGCTGCAAGTCCCATTTCAAATGAAGTCTTTGTATCAAACCCAGACAATCAAACTCATCCCTGGCCCTGCCGATCTTTCGTGCGGGCTCTCTCTGCTCGAACCGCCATCTTGGCAGGAGAAGCAAATTGCTCAAGAAAGTCAAAACCAATACAGTGGGATCAAGTCCAAAGTTTTAGCACTTTTAGTCCCCAAACCAAACGAAGATATCCGCCCGTCAACAGTAAGTCACGATAATGTAGTGGAACCAACTGGGAGGGGAAGAATGATAAAGCAGTCTGATAGGCACTGAGGATGTTATCCAGGAGTATAAGATTGGCTGTGTCCATCTTGGGCGGTATCGCCATTGAGAATGATGAGATTTTGGTAGTTCCAAGTTCGTAAGCTGTTGTTCAGGAGCTGACAAAAAACACTGGATCAAGTTTCCGTATGGGGGCCTTCTGTCTTAGGCGAGATCTGCTTCGTGGGTAACACAGCGCGTTTCAAATCTGGCAAAGGGTCGTAGTCCGGTCTCGAGCACATATTTTCAGCTGTTACGACCATTTAATGGATGGTGGCCGTGACTTGCGAGTGAAGCGCCCCAATGGCGGCCATTCCGGTCTGCAGCGACGGCGTATATTCCGCCCGTTCCATCTCCTCTCGCAAAGCGACAGATCAGATCTTTAACCCCGGAGGTCGACTACTCCGGGGTAACAGACACAGGCGTGGTAGACGGTAACGGTGTGCACCCGTTAAATTCGTAGTCTCAACACCATCGCCGCAGCAAGGATCCAAACCCGTTGACCCCGAGGGATCAGCAGGGTCTTCGGGCAACAGACCCCCGTCCACAGCTACCGATGTTTCTTGCCGCCCTACCCTTGGTATCAACCTGACCACAGTACCGCCATCCAAACCAGTCAGGATATTCTCCACTTTGGGAGACCTGACGCCGCCCAGGTTCCGCGGCCGATGTTGTACAACTCCAACCCGGATGGGTCAGAAATCAAGGCCCCGGCTGCCACGCTGGGTTAGGCTGAGAACGAAAACACGGCGTAGCTTCACCATTCGAGATGATAAAAAGCTCGGGATTGCAGCTTTAGGCTCAGCGACACTTCAGCCACACGGGAGTCCGGTGCGAATTCAGGATCGATATCAGGATTTATAAGCAACTGGCGAAGGTCGGCGGAGCCGGGAGCTTACGCGGCCATCTTGGATCCTAGCGTAGCTCCTCCCCTCGCATTCAGGATTGTTAAGGCCTGCTATAGGGGTGTCATAGGTTTTAAGTGTAGTGACCTATAGATGTAGTAAATCTGTATCTAACGTAAGTGGTGCACGCACCAGCTTACACGGGCTGCAGTGGCAGACCTGGTGTTCCATTTTGCATGGCCTCTCATGGGTGGCATAATACATGCTTCAGCCCATGGGAGGCGTATGGGGAACCTATGCCCTGGGCACATGTGTATCATATACTAGGAACGTATAAGGGTACCCCAGTATCCAATCTGGAGTGTACCTAAGTACATGTCTAACATTTTAAGGAGAAAGAAAATAGACTTGTAGAAATGGGAATTTTATCTATCCCACTGGTGCAGGGACACCCTCTGTCTATGGGGTCACAAATGAGGATCAACCCTGGGGTGAAACAAAATACAAGTTTATTACACTCATGAGCGGGCTCCGTCTTACAAACACTGCAAGTGTCTGAGAGGGAACTCCTAAGAATAGGTTCCAACACAGTATTTATACAGTCTTGGTGCAGCATGACACTCACTAAAACCCCTCTGTCATGCCCAAATGTAGAACTGTTAATTCCTGATAAACCCCCACCCACGTTATTTTCATAGATAGATAGGTAATGTTACAAGCCTTTATCCTGGCACCCAAGTATTTTCAGTGCAACCTACTTCAAGTTCCTACACCGCCTATACTATAATCATGTTACACTACACAAATACTAACTACGCAAAACAAACCACTGGGACAGATGTAGGAAGGAAGCTGCCGACTTCCTTCACCTTGCTTGGGGCTGTAACTCGATCTTCACTTACTGGCAGCAGATATTCACTGCGCTGGAATCGAAAACCTCACTGCAAATCCCCTTATCCTCGCTCCCCGCACTCCTTGGATACACGGCAGAGATAGCTGCAGCGCACCGCAAATTTATCTCATTCACTCTCCTACTAGCCAGGCATCATGTGGCCTGCAGGTGGGGCCGCTGGCGTGCACCCAAGTTCAAAGACTGGATTAATGATATTACACACTGGCAGAACCAAACTTGCACCAATGCTCAACTACTCCCACTATCGTCCTGTCCCCGGGATAACTGGGACCCACTTAAATGCTATCTCCTTGAACACTCTGTACAGCCTGGTCATGTGTCCTAACTGTCCTCTCCCATCGGAAAATGTTCTCCCTATATTTGAATAGCCGAGGATTTTTATTTTTTGCACTTTGTATATCTGGTCTTTTGCCTCACTTAGAGGAGTCACTCTACATTGTGTTTCTGCATTTGGGGTATGGTTGAAATGTACAAATGAAACAATTGCCTTATGTCTTAGAAATAGTTAGTGGCCATTGGAAAAAACTCTACTCATAGATGCACCTATACAGGTATTTGTAATATCGATATCATGCATCATGTCACTCCTGTTGACAGTGCTTGTGATTATTCTGCTTGCTATTATGAAAACTCAATAAACAAATTGGAAAAAAAAGTATTATCAGGACAACCAGCTTTCGGAAAACACCAAACTCCCTGACCTCACAAAGTCCCCCGCAGACACACAAAATGGATGTTCATAGACCAAATGGCTGAGAGCAGAGGCTAAGTTAGCAGGATACATTTTTACAGTTTAACAGTCCCTCTTGTTAGCCTCTGCTAGATACATTTTGTCTAATTGAATAACAAAAAATACATTCAGGCACATAAAAGCTTAGACGTACAAGAAAGATCAAGAATAGTGAGCTAGGTCAGTGTGTGGGTGGTTGTACTGCAATAGCTTTGGGCACTTCATCATCATCATTCTAATTTCTTATATCTATATTCATAAAATCGTATACTTGTTGCTGAAGCACAAGCTGTCTATTAACATTGTGGTTGTTTATTTTCTTAGGGATACAGGACATTCATAAAAAAGTGCACAGGAAGCATATAATGGGCATACACTGAGTGCAATGGCAACATCCTATGATAGCGCCTACTACACAGGCTGCTACAATGAGTACAATGAGTAATTTAAATCCCCATGACATAATAATACTCCAGAACCAACTAGACCAAGTCCATGTTCCAGTCGGTTGGTGTATTTCAGCTGCTATCTTATGCAATTTAAAGATAGCCTGATAAACACAAGGAGCGTTATCAGGTATGAAAACACAACATCCGGCACCTATAATCAATGTTCCCTCTAATTTTTTACCTCTGTGTGCATCAGTGTAAGGTCTCTGTGCGCTGCAGCCAAGGTTATGTGCACCAGGAACCAGACCACGCGTGTGGGTGCAGCGTCTACAGAAAGTGGTGTGGCCAACATTAAGGTGAAAGTGCGTATGGGGCACTTTTATACAAACTGTATTAAAAATAAAGAAAAAAAAGAAAGCTTTTGTAGCACGGCAGCTAAAGTGAAAGTGGTCATGCTGTGAATTAAATAAATAAATAAGGCCCTCAGGGCACTGTATCTAATGTAACCCCCAGAGACGGTTCCTTTAAAAGGCCAGAGGAGCGAAGCCCCGCCTGCGGCGACTCTCCCCCACCCTTTAGACCATACCATTGTTACTACTTTATAATTATCACAAGCTACCGGTGATATAATTTTTGCTGCCCCTCAGTTTTTGGAATGTGAGCTTGCCTCTGAACTGAACTGGGCTAGCCGGAAAGAAACAATCCAACAATAGAGCTGGTGCCCATGTGCCCTGCCAAATAAGAGGAGTCACTATACCTCATGACTCGAACTACTTCTTCGAAGAAATTTTTTATGCAAATGTCTGAGCTAACACTAGATAGCAGGAGTATGCAGTGCATGTGAACTTACAGCCACACATACTACAAACAAACCTCTCCTAACAGTCACAATTCTTTTTCAATGTTTTTTTGCCTCACCGCATGAATGTAATTTCTTTTATATGTTATGGTAGGGTTTATTTGTAGAGTTATCATACAAAGATGCTTCTTGGTGTTGGAAGACAGCTATAAAACCAGTGTCTGAGAAATAAAGCTTGGAAGATAATTATTAAAAATCTGGGTTTTCAGTTAGTGTCTAAAACAGTAGGTTTGTTTCTGCCTGCAAACCAAACTTAATGAAGAGAGTTCCTCAGTGTGGCTGCTTCTGTACAAACAGCATGGTCTCCATAAGTGGCTGTTCTGGTTTTAGCGCTGACAAGCATCAATTGGTTGAGGGAGCATGACTGTTGACAGAAGTAGAATTTATTGGCCAGAAAATATTGAATTCTGAGGTGTATCTTGGTTTTCTTTAAATGCTTTCTTTTTAAAATGAAAATGTCATGGCATAAACCATATTTGGAGAGTAAAACATGGTTGGCGCCAATTACAGTACAATTATATGAAATCATTTGTAGTGTAGAACAGCTTAAACAACTGCAGTTGTGTAAGCTTCATTATGATTTTTTGATTTTTTTTAAAACTCCCCTAAGTGTCAATCCACATAGCTATTGACCTAACACACATGCCTGACAGTAGTGACAATCATTCAAAAGAAAATATGTTTTCTGCATCCTTCCATATTTAAACATAAATACAGACTGAAATAAAGATTTTTTCTGTCTGCATGTATCTGTAAAAAAAAAAAATCAGTTGAAAAATGAGTGAAAACAGAACTGGGAACTTTAATCACGACCAGCTTGAAGTTTTGCTTCGCATAAGTCAAGACCCTTGCCCACACCTAACCATGCAAATTAATTACATGCACATGCCATGTTAGCATTATGTCAAAGCCATTATAAGTGCACATGTATGCGGAATGTTCTGCAATGAAAGTGGCAGAACACAGGGGCATATTAACAAGAACCTCGTTAAAATTATCGCCGTTTTAGCGGCAGTTTCCTGCCGCTAAAACGCCGATAATGGGCTTGCTAATATGCGTTATAGAATTCCAATAGAAGCCCAGGTTAGATGTGCAGGACATATAACCTCGGCTTCTATTGGAATTCTATAACGCATATTAGCAAGTCCAGTGGAGAAGCGTGGCTCAATGGTTAGAGCGGCAGACCCTGATGCAGTGGTTTGGCCTGGGACCAGGGTTCAATTCCCACCTCGGCGGTTCTTGGGCTCAATTTCCCCAGACCTGATAATTCTCGCCTCTGTGCCTAGTCTAATCACGGGTCCCACTCTGTGACTCTGGGCAATAGCTTGCTCAATCTCCACAATGGCCCCAGCAGCGCTTGGATGCCTGGCTTCACCTTGGGGGTGCCCAGGAGTGGACATTTCACAGGAAAGCCAGGATGAGTTCCACAGCGGTATGAATACAGCGCTACGAGACCTCTGGGTAGAAGTGCGCTATATAAATACAAACACATTTACATTATCGCCTTTTTAGCGGCAGTTTCCTGCCGCTAAAAAGGCGATCATTTTTACGTGATCCTTGCTAATATGCCCCACAATGTAGCCTGTCATCGCAGATATCAAATGTTCATGTTCTTTTCACTGAGAAAATACAACAGTGCCTTGTAACATGAAAAATAGCCTTGCTAAAGCACAAGTTACTACAATATTGTACCTCATCACTCGTAAATTCAAAATATCATTTCAGAAATTATTAGCACACAAAAAAAAGTTCAATTTGTCAGTTTTTTTCTTTCTCTTTTTTTAATTGGTCTTCTTCTTGTTTGTTATTCAAGATTTATTTCCCAAGCCAAGCCAACACGTGTTTTGTCGCCTCTTGTGGATAGTACATGCGACTTGTTCACGGCTAGGTAAAATACATACATCCATGCTATGAGACCTTGCATAAATTCCGTTGAATATACAAAAGTGAACATTTGTTTAAAACTATAAAACAAATGTGCTCCCAGGGAAGAAACCGTGTATTTGTCGTGTGTGCATTCCTCTACACATCAGGCACATTCGCATGCACAAAATGATGTATGAATAATTGGACTGGTTTGCACAAGCCTAGCTAGAAATCCTTTTCTTTTTTTAAATGGCCATCGTGAATCCTCACACCCACCTTCAAAGCTCAGATCTGTGTTGTGAACTCGAGCTAAAAACTTATTTAATAAGACTGCTAGTTTATTAGGTAGTGACAGGTTATTTCAGACGATTTAAAGCCTGCAAGTCGTTACTTCGTACGAGATGCTTCCCAAATTATTTGGAGCAGACCAAGACACCGGAGAAAGGACCCTGGTCATAGATAGCCCGTAGTCAGTGTGTCATTTGAAAGGGGGTCCCTTGGACACCTTCATGCTTCTCGATGCCAGTGAGTGCAGTCACTCACAGCGCTCACCTGCATGGGAGTCTTTGTCCCCCTGGAAGTGCAGGTTGGTTTCACCCACACTTTGAAAGGCTGCTTCAGTTTGGTGGTCCATCTTTAACGGGCAGCAAGAGTAAGCGGCTAACCTGGGGGCAGCACATTATCACATTTGCAATGCAATAGGTCTTGCATTTACGCAAGTTTGAGCTATTGACATTGCAAATAACTGCTTTTTTTTTTTTTTTTTTTTTTTTAAATATAAATAAAGGGCATTGTCATTTACAATGCCAATAGCTTAAACCCACATAAATGCGAGACCTATTGCATTGCAAATGCTTGTTTGCTAATGGCACGGCTGCGGGCTGAATGTGGGCCTTTGTGAAAGTGTTCCTGTTAATTGCAGCACCATCATGCGCTGCAATTAATTAGAATGTACTTTTATTTTTCTTTAAATACAAACATTACACTTTAGTTTGTGAACATCCGGGTCGATTAGGATGGCGTACGGACAAAGGCCGTCCGCCATCCTGTTGTAGGAAGGGACCGTCCGCCACAGGGGCGGAGGTCCCGTGCATGGAATTAGGATGCACCCGCCACAGTGGCGGGTGCATCACGCATTTTTAACATTGCGGCGGGCGGTGCTGAAAGCCCCGCCAGTCGCAATGCTAAAAATGCATGTTGTGTGTTTCAAAGCACAACATGACGGGCACCGCGCGGTGCCTGCCATATTGTACTTTGAAATGCAAGGGGGTACCATAGGTACCCCCCATGTGCACCCCCCACCCCCCTTCACCCTGGGGGCCCGCAACGTGCCCCCAAAGCAATCCGTCCACCATCCTAATCGACCCCTTAGTTTGATGTGCATGCAAATCCAGCATTGCCAATCCCTGGTGAATTGCAACTACTACTGCTAAAACAAAGCCAATAGAGGTACCAATGGATGAGGCGGACTGGCCTCAAGGCAGGGCCAACTTTAGCACTGGCAGAGCCCTGTGCGACAATATTTGTTGGTGCCCCCAATGACCACCTCCGTCATGGATTTCCTCCAGTGCCAGCTGTAGCTCTGGTGGCACCCTGTGCGACAATCTGTCTTGACGCCCCTCTTCCCCATGACCTACTCCTTGGAATCTCTCACTGCCATCTGGCCAAAATGACCCTTATCGCTCCATAGACCCTCTCTCACATACATTAAATTAGTTTTAAAGTGCTGGTGAAGGCTGGCTTTACTAATACACTCAGCTATCCACATAAAATATAGATCTGTTCTTTGCAGCAGGCATATTACCCTGCTGTGTTACTTTAAGGTGAGTCAAAACTGCTACTAGACAAAACTCCATCTCAGTCTCCCTAGCAGGAACATTAACTACAAGAGTTATCATGACATTTTTATTGGTGCCTGAAAGCTGGAGGCACAAGGAACTCGGCAGCAGGTGATTTTAAATTGTAAGTTGTTTCTAAACACTGTACCCCCCTCCCCTCGAGGTCAGTGCCCCCCAACAGGTCGGCACCGGTCGCTCCACCCTAATTTAATTAATTTAATTGTGGGTTTATATAGCGCTAGAATCAACTCCCGGAGAAGTATCTCCGCGCTTCGACCGCTGGGGAACCCGTCCTGGCTCACCCTGAGAGATGGTCCCTAATGGGTATCTCTAAGGTGCGACCAAGCATCCCCGGCGGTCTGGGGGGCCGTTGTGAAGATGAGGCAAGCTAATGCCCAGAGTTGCCGAGTGTGGTCCCTGACTGGAGTATGCACCGAGGCGAGAATTATCGAGCCCGCTGACCCTGGTCCACGACCCTGCCGCGTCGGGGTCCTTGGCCGTCCTCTGCTTACGGGTCTGCCGCCTCTAACCAGTGAGCCACACCACTCCACTCCCTAAAGCCAGCCCACCATTTAACAGTGCTCCTCAAGTCTCCATAACCACACTCTCTCTCTCAGATGCATTTAATTTGATGTACAGCACCACTGATAGCAGTGTAGGTTGTCAGAGCGCTTTACATCACATACATTACACAGAGACAATCAATCATACATGTGTAAATCACTGTATAGGAAATATTACATAAGACAAAAGATTACAAGGTGTAGGAGTCTCATGTCAACCATACTGGTAGGCAGTGTAGTTTAATAGTGGCTGGTCAGGAGAAACACAAACTCTGAATTTAGAACGCAACAGCATGGTTTGGGTTTCTCTTTAATAACCAGAATTGATTTCTATCCAAATGAATT
The DNA here is from genome assembly GCF_964261635.1 of Lissotriton helveticus. Classification (NCBI taxonomy): domain Eukaryota; kingdom Metazoa; phylum Chordata; class Amphibia; order Caudata; family Salamandridae; genus Lissotriton; species Lissotriton helveticus. Next base: position 1,759,881,985 of record NC_136061.1, read on the forward strand.
CTTTTTGAAACATTAGGATAATCAAAGACTGGGGAAAAAAACAATGCTCTAATTTATACCTTGCAGTTTGCATGCAGCTCTTAAAAGACAGTTAATAGCTCACTGTTCTATGTTAGGTTTTCGTCAGGCAGGTTTTTTCCCTTTGGGACACCTTAATGTAGAAAACAATTTCTCAAAGACACATTGACAAACCCATACAGTACCATGACGTAATACTTATAAAGCAATGTAAACAACAACTGAATTATGAGAAAATGCTACACAGTTTATTCAATTACAGTACAATAATTAAAATAATTAAAAGAGGGGGACAGACAAATACGATAAGGAAACAATAGAGTTCCTATTGGTAAAAAGAAGGTGCCAAACAGAAAATTAATTCAGCGAAAGCGTCAGAATTATTCTCTAATTGATATATGACATATTCCTTCTTTGTTTCTTGCATTGACGCGTTTCGGCAGACCTTAAAATAAAGCCACCTTCACCAGGAATACATAAAATTTCTTCCCAGTTATTTCTGTAATAAATTTTTTTTTCCATACATTAAAAAAAAATGTGTCTATTTTTTTTACATATACATAATGAACATCCTATTAAGCACACTTCTCAATTTACATTGCATTACAAGTTATTATACAGATTTTTATTTTAAATCATGGGTACAAATATTCACACAATAAAATACACATTTAGCAGCGTACAGAAAACACAAAGCGACATTTCTTAACATTCACATAGAACATACACATGATTTTAGTAAAGACAAGGGAGACCCCTTAGTTCCATCCTTACAAAACAGTAATTTGACCTTCTATTTGGACTCTATAATCAAATAAGGTGCCAGTTTTAATAATTTGCTACCCTTTTAGACTCTTTTTGAGAAATTAGTTCATACACTGGTTCAGTTTATTCTTAATCGGCCCCATAGCATATGTGGACCAGAACCTAAAGTCCTCAGAAGAAGCCCATTAATCAAGTCAAGAGCTATTGACAAGAATATCTCTTATAGGATGTACAGGAGATAAGAGATAAGCAAGAATTCATCCTAGTAGGAATCAGGTATTGGATCACAACAATGTCACCCTACCGCACATAGCCTGGCAAAGCCACTATGACAATCACATACTTTGCACAGCCTACCCTGGCCTCAGTGACAATCACATACCTTAATAAAAACCAACCTGTCTCGGTGGAAACCAAGGGATAGATATCTCCTATGTCCACATAGTAACTGCCACAATGTAGCAGAACCGCATCCTCTAGACGGTGATCTATAATTATAAAAATTCGAGGATAAGGAGGGTGTATGCATATGGCGAGTTCGCTATACCCTACAGCAAAAGACTGTTTATACAAACCCACCTCACACAATATTCTGCGCTGCAGATTCATACGAATCCAGGATCAATATCTCTGGTTCTGTAGTAGTGGGTAAATCGAGATTCAAATATACACTATAAAACAAAACAAAGAGGATGGCCCATAAATAAGTGTAATACTCAACCTCCTTTAAAACATTCGTCCCCAGATAGCCTTTAAAGGTACTTACATCTTTGAAAATGTAAACGCTCCTAGATACGCGGTACAAGGACACTCTCCGTTATATTTCTTAGTGTTGAGCCACCTAAAAACATAAGTAGCTGCACTAAATAACTCGAAATCTCAGACTGTATACAAATTAAACTAGACGCCAGCAGAATAATACTCACACTAATCAGTCATGGCGTATATCCGTGTCAGCAGGCGGTTCTTATGTGGAGTATTTTTCTAATAATAAAGGAAATAAAAACGGACTACTTTTAGGATTAAGTCGAAGCCCAAGTTTACGTAAAAAATCCTAGCATCCAAAGTTATATGAACCGTTTTAGCTAGTAGTTCCGTCGTCCCGCGTATCGTCTCAATGAAGCCTGCAGAGTCGAAAGGTCCAACAAACACCGGCTTTAAATAGCCTGAGTAGAAGTAACAAAAAACGACGACACCCCCGGATATCTGGGTTGTTAGAGCGCAAAGCAACACTTCCTGTCATGCGTAAATGCATCGTGGTAGAGACAGGACTATTCACTCTCTTTGTTCATGCATATAACTAATAAAGTGATATGCACAAAAAGCCCCGTATTATGTTCATAAACAATTATATTTGCAAAAAAGCATCACGCAAACAGCATGTCACCTAAAAAGGTGCCGATATATCAAAAGAATTTCCACGTGTTGAAAATACATGTTATTTTGTAGAGCAAACAACAAACCGCAAACTTACAGATGGATGTCGCGGAATTATGCATTTTCAACAAGTAAATGCATCTTTCTCAGATCAAAATGAGATCCATAGATAGTGAGGACATCCCTAACAGGGTCATACAGTGGATTCCAGGGTGACATGTACCCAAGTATTTAATATATATTTGTATTACACTAAACACCATCGTTACAGATGGTAATTTGTGAGTTCGCTTAAAAGCAGCACAGACGGTGAACTAGTTAGACATATCCCCATTCCTCTACAGCTCTACACAAGATGACATAAAGTCTAACAATAACCGTCACCTCAAAAAGTTAGGGTAGGCAAATGTTATATTATCTACACAAGATAAGATAAACACCTATTCACATCAAGACAGTGAAATTAGAGTGCTCCAATAATCCTGTCCCACTCCTCTCCTCTCCTCTCTTTCAAACCCTTTCTCACGGTATTGAAGTACGAAATGTACCATTGTTCTCTTTGTTTGCGCATGGTGACAATGTTGCCACCTTTCTTACCAATCTTCACTTTTTCCAGGATGAACCATTTAAAATCCTGCTCTCTATGTTTTTTCTCTAAGAAATGCGTGACTATAGGAGCTGTGATCTTTTTGGTTTTTATTGCTGATCTATGTTCTTGGAATCTGGTGGGGGCTTCTCTTCCTGTCTCACCAATATAACAAAGCCCACACGGACACACAAGGAGGTAGATAATATTTTTGCTCCTACAATTATTGTGTGTCCTACATTTCACAGTCATTCCATTGTGGGTGAATTCAGAAGCAACTATACATTGGGGGCACATATTACAGCTGCCACATCTGAAGTTCCCTACCACTGTAGTATTGTCTAATGTTCTCTGCTGCTCTACAACGGTATCCCTATATGTATGGACCAGCAAGTCACGCAATTTTTTATTTTTCTTAAACGCATTGAGAGGTTTCTCTAAGGCAATTTCCTCACCATGGTTTAAGATGTGCCAGTTCTTATTAACCACATTCTTAATCTTATTGCTCAGATCGGAGAGTTTGCTAACAAATACAATTTTTTTCATTTGGCCTCTATCTTTTTTAGTATTCTGGATTAAAGTTTCACGATCATAAAATCTCGCTTTCTTGAGTGAGTGTGATAGCAACTTTCTCGGGTACCCCCGATCTTTAAATTTATTTTTCAGCACCTCTGCATGCTTATAAAAGTCATTGATATCTGAGCAATTTCTTCGTAGGCGAAGAAATTGGCTAAATGGAATACTCTCCTTCTGGGACTTCGGATGGAAACTCGAGAAATGAAGGAGAGTATTCTTAGCCATGGGTTTAGTAAATAGCTCCACGGATAGTGCACCATTTGAATTACCAATGGTAAGGTCCAGAAAATCAACCCTATTGGTACTATAGGAAGATGTAAACCTAAGATTAGGGTCTCCTAGATTAATCCAAATCAAACATTCCTCCAGGAGGTCGGTAGAGCCTTCCCAGATAAAAAAGAATTGGTCAATGTAGCGGTACCAGCCCGCTACATTTTCGAAAAAGGGACCCACTTCATTGTATATGTGTTTGGCTTCAAACTGCCCTACATAGAGGCAAGCCCGACTGGGGGCACATGTGGCCCCCATACTGGTCCCCTTAAGCTGCCTGAAATACTTGTTCTTGAAAAGAAAGATGTTGTTGGTAAGGATTAGCCTAACACAATCAACAATGAAATCTTTATTGGCGCCACCCAGATCATAATCGGTCAGCAAAGTCTCAATCACATCAACTGTGTCAGACTGAGGTATGTTCGTATAAAGGGACTCAATGTCAAGGGTAACAAGACACTGAGTCTCTTCACAGAACGGTAAACCCTCTACCAATGAAATGATGTGTGCAGAGTCTCTTACATAGGATTTAAGGCCACACACTAAAGGTCTAAGGAAGTGGTCCACATATTTACTGACCGGCTCCAACAGGGAATCTATGCTGCTAACAATAGGCCTCATGGGAGGGTTTTCCTTGTGTTTATGCACTTTCGGAAGGCCATAAATAGCCAGAGTCTTGGGTTCTAGGTTGTTTAAGAATCTAAATTCTTCCTCACAAATGAAGCCTTCCTCTTTTGCATCAGTTAACAAGTCTAGACATTCACGTGCTATTTCTGTTAGGCAAATGGCATTAACACGCACATAGTGTTCTTCAACATTTAGTAATTTGAGCATCCTATCCTCATAGTCAGTAGTGTCAAAAACAACAACACCACGCCCTTTATCTGCAGGCTTTATTGGGAGGGTGGAATCATTCTTTAATTTATTCAATGCTACTCTTTCATTTGTACTTATGTTGAAGCTGAGTGGTCTGTTGTTGTCATCAAGAAATTTGTGGATACCACTCTCCACTGCTGCTTCAAATTCTTCCACATTTTTACCCACCATCCCTAGGGTGGGTGTAAAAGTTGATTTTGCCTAAGTCCCGAGATATTCCTTCTGTCTCTGCTCTCTCTGTTTTAAAAAAACCTCCTAAGTCTTACTTTCCTGAAGAAGGATCTAAGGTCCTTCTCCAGTTGGAATTTGTCTAGATTAGTAGATGGGACAAAAACTAAAACCTCTACTTAAAATACCAAGTTCAACTTCACTAAGAACTAAGACCTTTGGTAGATAGATTGATTACTGGTAGTCGGCTGGACGCCAGTAGCGTTTGCTCCGGGTGCTGATGTATTCCTGTTGAGGAGGTGCCCGGTTGTATTGTTGTTGGTGACCACGATTGAATTGGCCCCTCCCTTGATTCCCATAGAATCGCTGGGCTCTCCTCGGGCGTGACTCTAAAAAATGCCCCTGATCACACACATTTCTGCCCGGGTTTTCACTTCCCTGTCCACTCTCATCTTCACTACTTGAGACGGATGACTCCGAAAAAGTAACTTGCTTTCTACCTCCTCTGGAGTAAATCTGTTTATTGTGTGGTTTATCCCAATTTCCATAGTTTCTCATTTGATAATAATTCTCTCTCAAATAGGGATATGCTCTTTCTTCTGAAAACTGCTCAATATCTTTCTTCAGTTTGTTAGTCTTCTTATTTAATAAATAATCGCTATATCCCTCCACATCTCCATTGATATCATCCAGTTTTCTCTTTGCCTCTTCTAATGCAGGGCAATTTTTAAGTTCAGCCTCTAACTGGTCTATTGCATCTTTTTCTATGACAATAAGATGTTGAGCCGTCTCGATGATTAGGAGCATTCAATCTCTACTGCATCGGTTAGAGATCAATGCCCAAGTCTCGAGAAACTTTTTAATATCAATAAATAGGCCAGGTTCATTTCGTACCTGTAAGCCAATAGGAATAGTACCAGATTTGACATATTCAACCAAAAAATCTGCATGAGCCTCAGTACGAATAAGCTTTTTCTTGAGATTAAGTAATTTTCCCCAGTTTTCTCCTTTTCCTGAAACCACAGTGATCTTATTCCCACTTTTTGTATTGATTATGCGATTTAACTGGTCTTCACTGAACCCAAAGGTCCTAATCTGATCCAGCGCCATCTGCAATTATTAACACTTCAATAGAAAGCAAAACTTTCCAGCCAAGAAGGCCGTACACAGTATCTCTAGTAAAATAGAGGGACCCCAGCAACCAAAGGGATGGAGTACCACAATAGTCAGGCAGGTTTTTCCCTTTGGGACACCTTAATGTAGAAAACAATTTCTCAAAGACACATTGACAAACCCAGACAGTATCATGACGTAATACTTATAAAGCAATGCAAACAACAACTGAATTATGAGACAATGCTACACAGTTTATTCAATTACAGTACAATAATTAAAATAATTAAAAGAGGGGGACAGACAAATACGATAAGGAAACAATAGAGTTCCTATTGGTAAAAAGAAGGTACCAATACCTGATTCCTACTAGGATGAATTCTCGCTTATCTCTTATCTCCTGTACATCCTATAAGAGACATTCTTGTCAATAGCTCTTGACTTGATTAATGGGCTTCTTTTGAGGACTTTAGGTTCTGGTCCACATATGCTATGGGGCCGATTAAGAATAAACTGAACCAGTGTATGAACTAATTTTTCAAGAAGAGTCTAAAAGGGTAGCAATTTATTAAAACTGGCACCTTATTTGATTATAGAGTCCAAATAGAAGGTCAAATTACTGTTTTGTAAGGATGGAACTAAGGTGTCTCCCTTGTCTTTACTAAAATCATGTGTATGTTCTATGTGAATGTTAAGAAATGTCGCTTTGTGTTTTCTGTACGCTGCTAACTGTGTATTTTATTGTGTGAATATTGGTACCCATGATTTAAAAAAAATCTGTATAATAACGTGTAATGCAATGTACATTGAGAAGTGTGCTTCATAAGATGTTCATTATGTATATGTAAAAAAAAGACACATTTTTTTTTTAATGTATGGAAAAATTCTTTTTAATTACAGAAATAACTGGGAAGACATCTTATGTATTCCTGGTGAAGGTGGCTTTATTTTAAGGTCTGCCGAAACGCGTCGATGTAAGAAACAAAGAAGGAATATGTCATATATCAATTAGAGAATAATTCTGACGCTTTCGCTGAATTAATTTTCTGTTTGGTACCTTCTTTTTACCAATAGGAACTCTATTGTTTCCTTATCGTATTTGTCTGTCCCCCTCTTTTAATTATTCTAATTATTGTACTGTAATTGAATAAACTGTGTAGCATTTTCTCATAATTCAGTTGTTGTTTACATTGCTTTATAAGTATTACGTCATGGTACTGTCTGGGTTTGTCAATGTGTCTTTGAGAAATTGTTTTCTACATTAAGGTGTCCCAAAGGGAAAAAACCTGCCTGACGAAAGTCTATTGTGGTACTCCATCCCTTTGGTTGCTGGGGTCCCTCTCTTTTACTAGAGATACTGTGTACGGCCTTCTTGGCTGGAGAGTTTTGCTTTATATTGAAGTGTTAATAATTGCAGATGGTGCTGGATCAGATTAGGACCTTTGGGTACAGCGAAGACCAGTTAAATCGCATAATCAATACAAAAAGTGGGAATAAGATCACTGTGGTTTCAGGAAAAGGAGAAAACTGGGGAAAACTACTTAATCTCAAGAAAAAGCTTATTCGTACTGAGGCTCATGCTGATTTTTTGGTTGAATATGTCAAATCTGGTACTATCCCTATTGGCTTACAGGTACGTAATGAACCTGGCCTATTTATTGATAATAAAAAGTTTCTCGAGACTTGGGCATTGATCTCTAACCGATACAGTAGAGATTGGATGCTCCTAATCATCGAGACGGCTCAACATCTTATTGTCATAGAAAAAGACGCAATAGACCAGTTAGAGGCTGAACTTAAAAATTGCCCTGCATTAGAAGAGGCAAAGAGAAAACTGGATGATATCAATAGAGATGTGGAGGGATATAGCGATTATTTATTAAATAAGAAGACTAACAAACTGAAGAAAGATATTGAGCAGTTTTCAGAATAAAGAGCATATCCCTATTTGAGAGAGAATTATTATCAAATGAGAAACGATGGAAATTGGGATAAACCACAAAATAAACAGATTTACTCCAGAGGATGTAGAAAGCAAGTTACTTTTTCGGAGTCATCCGGCTCAAGTAGTGAAGATGAGAGTGGTCAGGGAAGTGAAAACCGGGGCAGAAATGTGCGTGATCAGGGGCAATTTTTTAGAGTCACGCCCGAGGAGAGCCAGCGATTCTATGGGAATCAAGGGAGGGGCCAATTCAATCGTGGTCACCAACAACAATACAACCGGGCACCTCCTCAACAGGAATACATCAGCACCCGGAGCAAACGCTACTGGCCTCCAGCCGACTACCAGTAATCAATCTATCTACCAAAGGTCTTAGTTCTTAGTGAAGTTGAACTTGGTATTTTAAGTAGAGGTTTTAGTTTTTGTCCCATCTACTAATCTAGACAAATTCCAACTGGAGAAGGACCTTAGATCCTTCTTCAGGAAAGTAAGACTTAGGAGGTTTTTTTAAAACAGAGAGAGCAGAGACAGAAGGAATATCTCGGGACTTAGGCCAAAATCAACTTTTACACCCACCCTAGGGATGGTGGGTTAAAATGTGGAAGCATTTGAAGCAGCAGTGGAGAGTGGTATCCACAAACTTCTTGATGACAACAACAGACCACACAGCTTCAACATAAGTAAAAATGAAAGAGTAGCATTGAATAAATTAAAGAATGATACCACCCTCACAATAAAACCTGCAGATAAAGGGGGTGGTGTTGTTGTTTTTGACACTACTGACTATGAGGATAGGATGCTCAAATTACTAAATGTTGAAGAACACTATGTGCGTGTTAATGCCATTTGCCTAACAGAAATAGCACGTGAATGTCTAGACTTGTTAACTGATGCAAAAGAGGAAGGCTTCATTTGTGAGGAAGAATTTAGATTCTTAAACAACCTAGAACCCAAGACTCTGGCTATTTATGGCCTTCCGAAAGTGCATAAACACAAGGAAAACCCTCCCATGAGGCCTATTGTTAGCAGCATAGATTCTCTGTTGGAGCCGGTCAGTAAATATGTGGACCACTTCCTTAGACCTTTAGTGTGTGGCCTTAAATCCTATGTAAGAGACTCTGCACACATCATTTCGTTGGTAGATGGTTTACCGTTCTGTGAAGAGACTCAGTGTCTTCTTACCCTTGACATTGAGTCCCTTTATACGAACATACCTCAGTCTGACACAGTTGATGTGATTGAGACTTTGCTGACCGATTATGATCTGGGTGGGGCCAATAAAGATTTTATTGTTGATTGTGTTAGGCTAATCCTTACCAACAACATCTTTCTTTTCAAGAACGAGTATTTCAGGCAGCTTAAGGGGACCAGTATGGGGGCCACATGTGCCCCCAGTCTGGCTTGCCTCTATGTAGGGCAGTTTGAAGCCAAACACGTATACAATGAACTGGGTCCCTTTTTCAAAAATGTAGCGGGCTGGTACCGCTACATTGACAACATTTTTTTATCTGGGAAGGCTCTACCGACCTCCTGGAGGAATTTTTGATTTGGATTAATCTAGGAGACCCTAATTTTAGGTTTACATCTTCCTATAATTCCAATAGGGTTGATTTTCTGGACCCTACCATTGGTAATTCAAATGGTGCACTATCCGTGGAGCTATTTACTAAACCCATGGCTAAGAATACTCTCCTTCATTTCTCGAGTTTCCATCCGAAGTCCCGGGAGGAGAGTATTCCATTTAGCCAATTTCTTCGCCTACGAAGAAATTGCTCAGATATCAATGACTTTTATAAGCATGCAGAGGTGCTGAAAAATAAATTTAAAGATCGGGGGTACCCGAGAAAGTTGCTATCACACTCACTCAAGAGAGCGAGATTTTATGATCGTGAAGCTTTAATCCAGAATACTAAAGAAGAACAAAATTGTATTTGTTTGCAAATTCTCCGATCTGGGCAATAAGATTAAGAATGTGGTTAATAAGAACTGGCACATCTTAAACCATGATGAGGAAATTGCCTTAGAGAAACCTCTCTATGCGTTTAAGAAAAATAAACATTTGCGTGACTTGCTGGTCCATACATATAGGGATACCGTTGTAGAGCAGCAGAGAACATTAGACAATACTACAGTGGTAGGGAACTTCAGATGTGGCAGCTGTAATATGTCCCCCAATGTATATTTGCTTCTGAGTTCACCCACAGTGGAATGACTGTGAAATGTAGGACACACAATAATTGTAGGAGCAAAAATATTATCTACCTCCTTGTGCGTCCGTGTGGGCTTTGTTATATTGGTGAGACAGAAAGAGAAGCCCGCACCAGATTCCAAGAACATAGATCAGCAATAAAAACCAAAAAGATCGCAGCTCAGATTGTCACGCATTTCTTAGAGAAAAAACATGGAGAGCAGGATTTTAAATGGTTCAGCCTGGAAAAAGTGAAGATTGGTAAGAGAGGTGGCAACATTGTCACCATGCGCTAACAATGAGAACAATGGTACATTTCGTACTTCAATACCGTGAGAAAGGGTTTGAATTCCAGAGAGGAGTGGGACAGGATTATTGGAGCACTCTAATTTCACTGTCTTGATGTGAATAGGTGTTTATCTTATCTTTTGTAGATAATATAACATTTGCCTACCCTAACTTTTTGAGGTGACGGTTATTGTTAGACTTTATGTCATCTTGTGTAGAGCTGTAGAGGAATGGGGATATGTCTAACTAGTTCACCGTCTGTGCTGCTTTTAAGCGAACTCACAAATTACCATCTGTAACGATGGTGTTTAGTGTAATACAAATATATTTTAAATACTCGGGTACATGTGACCCTGGAATCCACTGTATGACCGTGTTAGGGATGTCCTCACTATCTATGGATCTCATTTTGATCTGAGAAAGATGCATTTACTTGTTGAAAATGCATAATTCCGCGACATCCATCTGTAAGTTTGCGGTTTGTTTTTTGCTCTACAAAATAACATGTATTTCCAACATGTGGAAATTCTTTTGATATATAAGCACCTTTTTAGGTGACACGCTGTTTGCGCGATGCTTTTTTGCGAATATAATTGTTTATGAACATAATACGGGGCTTTTTGTGCATATCACTTTATTAGTTATATGCATGAACAAAAAGAGTGAATAGTCCTGTCTCTACTACGATGCATTTACGCATGACAGGAAGTGTTGCTTTGCGCTTCAACAACCCGGATATCCGGGGGTGTCGTCGTTTTTTGTTACTTCTACTCAGGTTATTTAAAGCCGGTGTTTGTTGGGCCTTTCGACTCTGCAGGCTTCATTGAGACGATACGCGGGACGACGGAACTACTAGCTAAAACGTTATATATAACTTTGGATGCTAGGATTTTTTTGCGTAAACTTGGGCTTCGACTTTATCCTAAAAGTAGTCCATTTTTATTTCCTTTATTATTAGAGGCGGCATCTCTTTAAAATACTCCACATAAGAACAGCCTGCTGACACGGATATACGCCATGACTGATTAGTGTGAGTATTATTCTGCTGGCGTCTAGTTTTAATTGTATACAGTCTGAGATTTCGAGTTATTTAGTGCAGCTACTTATGTTTTTAGGTGGCTCAACACTAAGAAATATAACGGAGATTGTTCTTGTACCGCGTATCTAGGAGCGTTTACATTTTCAAAGATGTAAGTACCTCTAAAAGGCTATCTGGGTTCGAATATTTTAAAGGAGGTTGAGTATTACACTTATTTATGGGCCATCCTCTTTGTTTTGTTTTATAGTGTATGTTTGAATCTCGATTTACCCACTACTACAGAACCAGAGATATTGATCCTGGATTCGTATGAATCTGCAGCGCAGAATATTGTGTGAGGTGGGTTTGTATAAACAGTCTGTTGATGTAGGGTATAGCGAACTCGCCATATGCATACACCCTCCTTAACCTCAAATTTTTATAATTATAGATCACCGGCTAGAGGAAGCGGTTCTGCTACATTGTGGCAGTTACTTTGTGGACATAGGAGATATCTATCCCTTGGTTTTCACCGAGAGAAGTTGGTTTTTATTAAGGTATGTGATTGTCACTGAGGCCGGGGTAGGCTGTGCAAAGTATGTGATTGTCATAGTGGCTTTGCCAGGCCATGTGCGGTAGGGTGACATTGTTGTGCTCCAATACCTGATTCCTACTAGGATGAATTCTTGCTTATCTCTTATCTCCTGTACATCCTATAACAGACATTCTTGTCAATAGCTCTTGACTTGATTAATGGGCTTCTTTGGAGGACTTTAGGTTCTGGTCCACATATGCTATGGGGCCGATTAAGAATAAACTGAACTAATTTTTCAAGAAGAGTCTAAAAGGGTAGCAATTTAATAAAACTGGCACCTTATTTGATTATAGAGTCCAAATAGAAGGTCAAATTACTGTTTTGTAAGGATGGAACTAAGGGGTCTCCCTTGTCTTTACTAAAATCATGTGTATGTTCTATGTGAATGTTAAGAAATGTCGCTTTGTGTTTTCTGTACGCTGCTAACTGTGTATTTTATTGCGTGAATATTTGTACCCATGATCTAAAAAAAATCTGTATAATTACTTGTAATGCAATGTAAATTGAGAAGTGTGCTTAATAGGATGTTCATTATGTATATGTAAAAAAAATAGACAAATTTTTTTTAATGTATGGAAAAATTATTTTTAATTACAGAAATAACTGGGAAGACATTTTATGTATTCCTGATGAAGGTGGCTTTATTTTAAGGTCTGCCGAAACGCGTCGATGCAAAAAACAAAGAAGGAATATGTCATATATCAATTAGAGAATATTTCTGACGCTTTCGCTGAATTAATTTTCCGTTTGGTACCTTCTTTTTACCAATAGGAACTCTATTGTTTCCTTATCGTATTTGTCTGTCCCCCTCTTTTAATTATTTTAATTATTGTACTGTAATTGAATAAACTGTGTAGCATTTTCTCATAATTCAGTTGTTGTTTACATTGCTTTATAAGTATTACGTTATGGTACTGTCTGGGTTTGTCGATGTGTCTTTGAGAAATTGTTTTCTACATTAAGGTGTCCCAAAGGGAAAAAACCTGCCTGACGAAAGTCTATTGTGGTACTCCATCCCTTTGGTTGCTGGGGTCCCTCTCTTTTACTACAGATACTATGTTAGGTTTTCAACTTATTAACTGCAAGTAACAAAAAGATCTCTCTGACAAAAGCAGTAACCCACTGACCTATTTGCATTATGTGCAGTTTGTGATCTGCATGGTACATGTTCTCTGCAGCAGACATATTAAACCTCTATGCTCCCTTTCCATGAGTCAAAACTTCCACTTGACAAAACTCCATCTCTCTCTAGGAAGAAAATTAATCACCAGAATTATCACAGCATTTTCACTGTTGCCGAAAATTGCTGGAGGCCAGGAAGGAGGCAGCAAGTGCTTTTAGAAACATAATATATTTGCCCATAATCCTCTGAGTTTGCAATCCTGTAGATGACTCCTTGTGAAAATAAAAAAAATACAAGTCTTTATCCTTAAACAAGTTTTATATGGGAATACTTCCCTGATTCCAGACATGTATTTTGATGACTTCTCAGACTAACAGGCTACACGAATTCTAAATTCGAAACATCTGCACAGCTGCAGCAACTATGGATCACAATTGCCTTAGCAAGGATGCTATGGAGCAGGACCACAAGGAACTTCAGGCGTTTACAGTGGTGGCCACCGTTTAAAGTCTTGGGAGAGTCCTGTGACTCCTTAGACATAAGCTGTTATATTGTTTCCTGGGCTGATTTTGAAACGTGCTTCACTTTTCCCGACCTTAGTGTTCTTGAAAGAGTAGAGCCTCCTTATAAAAACTGCCATGTATTCATTCAGCTGTTTAGTGTAGCGCCTCACTCTGAGATGTGAGGCTTGTCTTCAAGTGGTGCCCACACACTGAGGAACCCCCTCTCCCCCCATCTTTTTCCGATCTTGGAAGCATGCATGTTTGGGAGATCAGGTGTAATACTGCACACAGAGGTGAGAGCGTCATATGCAGTGTCCCAACAGTAAGCATATGTTTTTCAACAGCACCCTTTAAGGTCGCACTTGGAATTTATTGTTATAGTCATAATCATTATTGTAATTATTGCTGCTATTGTTGTTATTATTTTTACTTTTATCTCTGAATAAGCCAGTGTCTCGCTGAGAACCTGTTTAACAGAGAGGAACAACTGTAGCGCAAGGAGAACGTGGAAAGGAGCTGGCCCATGTAACTCCCGACTCCTTCAAGAGGTGAACTGAGTCCTAACAGTTGCCACAAGTCACCCAGAGTTCTCCCTGCAACAGTGATGCACCGATCAGGCTCCAAGTCTAGCTTTCTGGCCAGTGCATAGTTTTACATTGTGGTGCTCTTAGTCTCCAAGATCTCTTTGAAGCACCTATAAAATAAAGCAATATGTGTTTCGTTATTTTTTCACATTTCGAACCATTTATTTCTCTACGTCCCTTAGGAATAGAAAAATTTCGGAAAAATGCATTTTGCAGCTAAAGTGTTTTTCGTTTTTGGATCCATTTCACGGAGGAACAAATAAACTAAAGGAGAGGGTGAGAAGACGTTTCTTGAAGTCATGGTGTCCAGTAAGTAAGGAGAAGCAAGACAGAAAGAGAGGGAGGATGGGTGTGAAAGAGAGGGGGCACCTTCTAGTGGCAGAGCAGAGGTCTTCTCTGAGGAGTAAGGAAGAGATGTTGCTGTTCCTTCTCTGCCCGCCCCGCCCGTCCCTGGATGTGTGTTTAAAATAATAAAGTAGGGGAACGGAATCAATCAAAGTAGGGGCACGCCGTGCCATGCCGATCCCGCCTACTTCAGCTGCTGGTTAATGGGAATATTTTCACAAAAGCTCACAATTAGCGCGCAGCAGCGCTCCACTAACAAAAAACATGCACCAAGTCCAAAAACACGATGTTTAAAGCACATGTCGTGGTTTTGGACTTGCTACATTTCATTTCCTATTGGAGCGCGGCTGCGGGCTGATTGTGGGCCTTTGTGAAAGTATTCCCGTTAATTGCAGCACTGTCATGCACTGCAATTAACAGAAATATTTTCATAATGGCCTAGAATCAGCCCCCAGCCGTGCCCCATTCGAAAATGAAAGGCAGCAAGTGCACCAGCTTCTAACTGCTGAATGCGTGCACAGGCTGCCAGTAAAAAAATCAAACTTACCTCCTGTCAGTCCCAGCGACACAAACTCTTCAAGGGATCTGCTTTGTGTGTGCTTCAAACAGGAGACTGCGCGCTCGGTGTGAAAGATGTGCGCGCAGCTTCTTGGGAACACTGCCTATAATGCGGCATACACCACCATGATCTGCGTCTAGAACCCTCCAGTTCTGCAAAGTTATGAGTCTTGTAGCCTGAAGCTCCTCTGTAATGTTACCTAGAGCTAGTGTGGTCTGATTTACAACTGCTTCAACTAGCCCTAGTGAGTCTTCGTATGTTCCTACTATTAAGAGGTGGACCAACAAATAAAAATATTCCGAAGTTCACATCAACATACATTGCAATGAAGTGTCAGTCTGATCTACTGTATTGACACATATCATTCTTTTAGTTCTAGCTAAGGAAGGACTGTGAGACAGTAATAGAGTTTTGTGATAAGAAGCAAGACAGGAGGGAGGAGAAAGGACACATAACATGTCCTTGACCACCCTTGTGGTAGGAAAAAATAACCCTTGGTCCCACAAATAAAGTAAGTATTATGGGATGCTAAAAAACTACCGTGATTGGGACTTGTCAACGTCAAAATATTGTGCTTCTGTTACTGTTATAACCGAGAACTCTTTCTCCAATTTCTATCTTATTTTTCGTGGAGTAAAAACATACTTAGTGGCAAGATGATTATGGCCACCGTATTTCCCTAATTTTAAATCCGTTCCTTTCGGCTGCGGGTTACCATCGTCCTCTAGATAACAATGCGAATTCAATTGTTTATTAAGACTTCCTTCTTCAAAGCTACAAACTTTATTAACATATGCTGCCATAGGACTCTGAACCAAGCCGTGCAGGAACAATTATAGGAGAATGGGAGTGGTATGAGAGGCATTCCCCCTGCTCTTTGGTGTACAGGTAACAGTCCACATAACCAACAATTAGAAACATTAGCAATACTGTGAGTATGGTCAACATCTGAATGAATGAGTTATTTACGTAAGAAAGCCTATGCCTTTTTTTCTCGTGGCAGAAGGGTAAAATTATGATGTTCGAGGGGTGTAGGTGGTGGGCATACAAGCATGTGCACAGGGAATTTCACATGTAAAAACCAAACTATTACAAAAATACTTATGACACCAAGGAGATTCTCTATCAAACAAATATTTGTCTGTTTCTGCTTGATTCTTTTAGATGTAGGGTGTTGAATATTCTGTCAATCTTCCTCCATGATAGGCATTTGCAATATCAAAATGAAATGTCTCTAACCATATTTTCTCTTATAACTTGCCGACTTAGGGGCCGATTAGGATGGCGGTGAATCCGCATCCTCCGGGCCGGCGGAAGCCACCGCCGGCCTGGAGGATGCGGATTCACCGCCGCGGACATTGGAAACACCCACCGCCACATTAGGATGGCGGTGGGATCAGCGGCGGATGGCAAGTCCGTCTGCCGCTGATCCGCGGTGTATGCAGGCAAATATGGTGGCGGTGTCTGCAAGACACCGCCAGCCATATTAGGATGCAGGCTGAAACATGCTTTTCCACGGCGGCTTTTCCGCCGTGGAAAAGCATGTGGTCTTTTGTGTTTGGGGGCCCATTGCGGGCCCCCAGGGTGTCGGGGAGGAGGCATGCACAGTGCGTGCGGTGCCTGCCACTTTGTGCATGTAAATGCAAAGCATGCATTTTTAACCTTGCAGCGGGTGCTGCTTCAAGCAGCACCCGCCGCAAGGTTAAAGATACAGGATGTGACCGCCAGCGTGGCGGTCACATCCTAATTGGTATGGAGGGACCGCCGCTGCCCATGCGGTAGGTCCCTCTGATAGAGCGCGCAGGTCACCCAACCAACAATTTTACCACATACGTATCGGGCCCATATATTTCAATTCATCATATTTATTGATCGGGTAACCTTACACTCTACTACCAGTATCCCTTGTTCCTTCCTATTTATTCCTACTGTACCCGACTTACCAATCCACCGTTACGGGTACCTATGATCACAACGATCAGGGAGCTAGCTGTAAATGAAAGGCAGATACCAAAACCTTTTCTACATTTGCACTCATAAAATAATCACAGACTCGGGAAGTTTAAAACCTTTATCTAGTTTTCATCAAGATCAGAAAGCATAAGGTTTACAGCAAGGAAACTGTCAATAACTAAAATTATAAAGAGCACATATCCGTACAGAAAGTGGATGAGACCAACCATTTAAGAGTCTAAAGGAAGGTAAAAACAGGGAACATACTAATATAGGTTTCAAGGTTTAGACTCCGTATGTTGTCTAAAGGACGGGAAAAATAAGGAACATACTAGAATTTCACAGTGAAATATTTCCCCATGAAGAGGAACTATAGCTAAAGTAAGAATAGACCATACTAATAAAACAGTGCAATTACTTGAATCGACTAAAGGATGGGTAAAGAAAAGGAACATCTATATATTGTATGAGTAGTATTTAGAACCGTGCTTATAGGATGGGGAAAGATTGGAACATGCTAGTATAACAACTACAATGTAGGACTTTAACATTTGTCAGCAGAGGGAAGGTAAGAAAAAGGAACAATATGCAAGTACGATTTTATTCAAAGCAAGAAATGGAGAATGCAACTTAGATGGGTACCCTCAGACTTATATTTACCTAGAACGATGTGAAGACCAACCCTGGCCACGGGTCAGTTAAGGACAGGAGGAACCCCAAGGAAGGACAGTCGCCAGTAGGCCAGCAGGTGCAGAATGGACACCCCAGGACAGGACAGGAAAACCAGATTAGGATCAGGACAGGACCACCAAGGTAAGACCAGCACCCGCAGTTCGGAAGCAACGCCTGCGCTCCACCCTCTCTGCAGCTATCAGTCAGAACCCCGAATGGGGTATCGAATTTCCAAGCAAAGTGCTCCGCCAGCACTTAAGGTTTCCAAAACCCGCCTGGGTCTGTGGAAGTTACGGACAGAGTGCTCCACAGGTCTCTGTATCAATCACCTATTGAGTGCGTTGGGTCAGTGACAGGTCAGCTATTCGTGCAAGTCGGACAATTTCTCTAGCTAAACCTAGGCTAGTTATACTGTTTTCGGGTCAGTGTACCACCCCCCAAATGTTGCAAGTGTAAGAATCCCCAATTTCGATTGGTCCCCAAGTAGGCCAGGTCAACACACCAACCACATTTCATTTCGACAAGCCCTAATTTACATACTCTGGGACCGCCTATTGAATTTGGGGTTCCCATGACATGTTCTACAGAATACAATGAATTTAATACAATTGTTTCATTTGCAGGACAGTTAAGCTTCGTTCTGCTAGGTCGCAGGTCCCTTTCTCATGAGCATCTTGACTGTGGCTGCCAGCTGGCTGAGTTCCACTGGTACAAGGTTTTCTTCCCTCTGCCAGGATGACATGCGCAGTAGCGACTTCTAAGATGGGGTTTGGACTCCCTCCCAGGCCCAAGGGTTACAATATATGAAAAGTAAGCGAAAACAAATCAAAAACAGAAATAAATGAATACACTGTATACCAGGAATCCCTATATGACTCCCCTTACTTTATACTAACTTATAGCATTAATATTAATGCAAACGAACAGTAGTGCAAAAGCAGCAGCGCAAGCTTCGGCATGTGAGAACACAAAGCGGCCATCTTAATGCTAGTGCGCAAGCGCAAAGATTCCCACCAGAACTGCGAGTACGTCACGTCACGTGATTGTGACCAACGCATGCGCAGAAGAAACCCCGCTAAGCAGCGGCCATTTTAATGACAAGCGTTGTTAAGGTTAATACACACATATGCAAGCGTCTCTGGGACACCCAAAATGTCAGAATAACGGGGAAATTAGTAAGACAAACATGTTGAGTTAATTCATTATAGTTATTCGAGGTTCATGAGTACAAGCAAGTCGCGTAACGTCGAATCCTTGCTCCATCCATCCCCTCTTTGATGATATTTACTATCATCACAAAACCATAGAATCAGATGCCAACTTTTTCACATTTTGCCAAATTCAATCTCTTCCAACAATCGATTCAATTTCTCTTTATTTTCCTTGTTAGGGTGAGAATTCTTCACCCTTTTATAAATCTGATTATTCAGTTCCTCTAATTCAAGTTCATCCACATTCCGTTTCACTCCTCTTTTGTTCACAGTATATTTCTTTTGGTGTTTGCGACATTTGCAACAGACAAATATGAGGAATATGATAAAACCTATTTCTGCAATTGGCATCAGTACCTTAATCAGAAGACTTCTACCTAAATTAGCAAACCAATGACCTACAGCGGAGAGACCATCAGTAAGTCTCTTCCAGGCACTGTCAACCTCCAGTGGTTTGAGCTCTTTTTCCAAATTTGTAATGTTCCTTACATACCTTTTGATTTCCACACTTTTGTCAGGTATGTAAGTGAAACAATGTTGCGCTTTCAACATTCTGCAGACTCCGCCCTCTTTTGCCAATAGATTATCAAGGGCAAGTCTGTTTTGTAAAACCATTGATCTGACAGCAACCATTTCGGTATTGACCATCAGGAAACCTCCAGCAGTGTCGGTAGATAACCGATCTACTACTGTAGACAATTTGCTAATTCTGTGTGTGTTCAAAACCACTCCCACTGCAGGTATTATTGCGCTAAAATATTTCCTACAATTTCGCCAGCAGTTTCTCTTTTATTGCGTACTAATTGGCTAGTTCCTTCATTGCTTCCAGTGATTTCCCCCACATGGTATATCTTTGGGAAGACAATACCAAAATAGCAACTCCCGTACCAATGGTCGGGCAATTTTAAGTAAGCCTTGTTCCCACAAATAAAATAAATTCCAGGAAACACAGGCTCCGTCCCATCTTTGAAACCCCAACCTCCAATTACCTTGTAATTATGTTCGCATTCACTGGAACCAATGAAAACATTGTTATAATAACTAGTCTTTTCCCTTTTAAGACAAAGCTTCCCCTTCTTTTCGAAATCAAGGAGCATAGCAGCATTTGCTCCACCATTTGAGGTGCTCCCTATACTCTCTGCCCATTTAGGAACCTTGTGGTTCTTGTCTTTGGCCTTCTTTTGGAAACTCTCTCTTCTCTTCTCTACCATGTCCAGGAATTCCTTTTCCTTTTCATGTAAAGAACAGGTCAAGTTATTTTTATGTGCATCATCTATATAAATTTTTCCTACAGTTAGAAAATAATCACTCATGAATTTGGCTACATCTCTAGTCGTATGTACAGGGTTCAGGTTTCTTCGAACAGGAAGTTCAGAAAAAGTTACGTCAGAGGCTCTACAGGCAGGGGCATTTCCTTGATATCTGGGCGTGGTTTGGTACTAAACTCAGTCAGGTCAATGCAGTCATGCTCGACCTCTCCTTTTGCTTCGGCAATTAGTGAATCTGGTAATAGGGTAGCTGGATTCAATATGTTACACCGAGTAATGATGACATTTGCCGCACCCACAAGAATCCTCTCATATTTAGTCAGCCGACTAAGTGTGAGATACTGTGTTTTAGTTCTGGTCAGTAAGATTACAACTGCATGTGGAACATACAGTTACAGGATGTCCCATAATGATGGATTCGCTCTGTTCAAGACTCATGCAAGTTGCAGCTACCGCTTTCAGACATCCAGGCAATCCAGCAGCCACTGGATCCAAAGTAGCAGAGAAGTATGCTACTGGACGTCTAGTCAAACCATGCTCTTGGGTTAGGACTGACAGTGCACATTTGTCTTGTGTATCACAAAATAGTGCAAATTCTTTCGAATAATCAGGCATTCCTAATGCGGGGGCTGTACATAGTCATTCTCGTAATTTAGTAAATGCTGTCATGCTTTCTTCATCCCATTCTACTGGGTCCTTTGCTCCTTTCCTTGTCATCTTTATCAAAGGCTTTGCTAGGACTGCAAATCCCACAATCCATTGTCTGCAGTATCCTACAACTCCAAGGAACATTCTGATCTCTTTCTGAGTGTTGGGTAACTGCATGTTTCGAATTATCCTAATTCTTTCTGAAGTAACTCTCCTGATACCTTTCTCTATCTGGTGCCCCAGATATTTTACTGAAGAGGTACAGAATTGTAGTTTGTCAGGTGATACTTTATGTCCTCCTTCACCTAAGTGGTTCAGTAAGGCAATGGTGTCAATGACACAGTCTTTCTGACTTTTAGACGCCACCAAGAGGTCTTCTATATATTGTACCAAAACTGATTCTCCAGGTAAAATCAAGGATTCAAGGCACTTTTTCAGAATCCGATTAAAGATTGAGGGGCTTTCTGTATACCCCTGAGGGACGCGATTGCAAACGAACATGTGACTGTCAAATTCAAATGAGAATAGAAATTTGCTGTCTGGATGCAATGGGATTGAGAAGAATGCGTGACATAAATCAATTACGGTGAACCACTCAGCATTCCATGGAATTTGATACAAAATCACTGCTGGAACCGGAACAATAGGACAGCAAGGAACAACGATTTTATTTACCTTTCTTAGGTCCTGCACTACCCTGTACTTCCAACTAGGTTTCTTGATTCCGATTATGGGCGAGTTGCAAGGACTACTCAACACTTCTTGTATGATGTTTGCTTCTAGCAATCTTTTTATTTCAATGGCAACTCCTGCCTTCACTTCTGCACTCATTTTGCATGGTTTAGTATTTGGGTAAACTGCATCTTCCTTTATGGCTATTTTAATTGGGTCTACATTTGCCATTAATCCTACACCTTTTCCAGTAAAATCCCATACTTTTGGTTTCACTGTCTGTTGAAGTTCTTCAGGTAAGTCTTGTATTGTCAGTCTTTTAATTTCTGAGTCAGGCCTTATTAGCATTCATTTGTATATTCCATCTTCGTCTGGGGTTTGTATCTCGAACATGAAGCCATCCACGAGTTGGCTAACAACCGAGACATAACTATCAAACCCGCGGACAAGGGGGGAGTGATAGTAATTCAAACCACAGAAGCCTACAGAAGAGAATGCCTCAGGTTGTTAGCAGACCCACGCAACTACACAACTCTACCCCAAGACCCAACACAATCAATCAGGGCTACCATCGGGGTCATGGTAGAGGAAGCACTGGCACATAACTGGCTATCTAAGAAGGAGGCCGATTTTCTGATCCAGAAAACACCAAAGACACCCTATTTCTACTGTATACCCAAAATTCATAAGGACTTGGAAAACCCACCTGGAAGACCGATTGTCTCAGGAATAGGCTCCATCCTTGAGCCCCTGTCTAAATTTTCAGACGCCTTCCTACGCCCTCTAGTGCAAGGGACGGCCACATATCTCAAGGACACAAAATCGGTCCTACAATTAATACAAGACCTCGACTTCAATCCAGACAACCAACTACTACTAAGTCTGGACGTGGAAAGCCTGTACACGAGCCTCCCTCATGACGAGAACATATCCATCATCGAGGAGGTCTTGTACAGTGCTAACTGGCAATACCAGACTCCCAGAGCTGTGGTAATGGAATGCATCACCATAGCATTAACCAAAAATTTCTTTGAGTTCCAGGGGACTCTCTATCTCCAACGCCACTGGACCAGCATGGGCAGTACATTCGCCCCGAGCCTGGCAGGTCTATACGTACACCATCTAGAAAGTACTAGAATTCTACACACCAATAACCCATACCAACATCACATCAACACCTGGAGGAGGTATATTGACGATGTGCTTGTGATATGGCATGGGAACCAGGAATCTGTATTAGAATTCATGGAATGGCTGAACCTGCAGAACCGTTTCCTGAAATTTACCCACACAGTATCAAATGAGACTCTTGTGTTCCTTGATCCGAACATTTTTCCCAAAGATGGCAAACTGCATACCAATACCCATTTTAAACCCACGGCAAGAAATTGTCTTCTCCGATATGACAGCTTCCAGCCACAACATCTACGAACCAACCTGCCTTATGGACAGTTTCTGCGACTAAGACGGAACTGCACTGAAATTCAAGACTACAAGGCTCAAGTAATGGACTTAAAAAACAAACTTCAGAGAAGACAATATCCGGTGAGGATCATTGATAATGCCATGAAGAGGGCAAGAAATAACCACCGTGAAGCACTTTTGGAGAACAAAATCGAAATGGATCAGGCAGTCACCAGACCAATCTGTGTGACTACTTACAACACCCAAACAAATGAGGTTTCGAAACTCCTGAACAAACATTGGCGCATCCTGACAAGTGGCACTCTAAAAATCGAAAAACCACTGTTTGCACACAGACGAGGCAAAAACCTCAAAGACATGCTGGTACACACCCGTCCGAAACAACTACAACAACCACAACTATCACAACACGGTCTAGGCGGTCACTACCCATGTGGAAATTGTGCTAGCTGCCACCTCACTCAGAAGAGTAAACATTCGACTTTTGCCAATGGAACTAAATGGGAGCAATGAAAATTAACCAACTGTAATAGCAAAAATGTTATTTACATGATCACGTGCCCCTGTAATTTGGAATACATTGGTATGACCAAAAGACCAGTGAAAGTGAGTATCGGCGAGCACAAGAGCAACATAAGATGCAGAAAAGAAACAACGAAGATGGCCACGCACTTCTTGGAAAAGGGACACTGTGTCAACAACATCAAATGGACGGTAATAGAGCAACTACTTTCAGAAGAGGGACTCTTTGAGAAGGAACAGATATGGGTCTTTAGACTGGGGACCAACATCTCGGGCTTAAATGACAATATCCCTTGGGGCCAGCTAACATAGTCAGTCGTCGGGACACTCCCACAGTCGGATGTCTTTAGATTACAGAAGGGACTTTTAGAGGGGCCACCAGGAATCGGGAACATCGAACTCTCTATAAAACTACAACCTCTACCGATCCCGCAGTAATCCAAGACCAAATATATCAGCCAAATCTGTACATAATCATTTTTGTAGGCGATACGTAACTCATCCAACACCTAAAACGGAAGAAATAACGAACCCATTGAAACGCACATGCTTTTAGGAAGAAAAAGCCCTTACAAATGGTGTATACAAGTGTTTGACGGGGCAATTATATCAGAAGAATCGGCAACATGCATGTTTCTCTGTAACACTTCTTTAACAGAAGTTGCAGCAGGGATCCCACATGGAGTGTAGCAGAAAGTTCAGAAACCGCTTCTGATACGCATGCGCGTAGGCATGACACTGGCCCTACAGAGGACAAGCACAAACGGATCACCAACGCGAGCAAGGCACATGCGCGCAGAAACCTGTATTCAGGGTTCACATTGTGCGCATGTGCGAACTAGAGTCACTAAACTAAAGCGTCGCGAGCAGAACCGGTAAAACTCCATATATGAGCAGAAGGAAATACCAATTACCCAATTATTCAATTTAACATGACCACGAGGAAGGTATAAAAACCCAGGTCTTGGGACTCTTCGTGACACAATCGTCGGAGCCGCGTAGGGGTCGATCGGGAGGAATTTCCTTGCTAAAATCGTGAGTAACATGTGACACCAGACAGCCTTCACGACGCAAATGTAAGTGGAGAAGGGATTTAAACATCCCCCGCCCCTTTTTTTCCAAACAGGTGCTAAACAGCACACCAGACCTCGACGTCTCTTTTGGCTCATGAGGCACTTTCGTCAACTCCAAAACAGTATGTTGTGAATACTTACAACCCCTTTTGCCTCCCTTCTTTACAGGGGTATTTCACAATCCTGCCCAGTATTTGATCACAGATGGCGATATACTCAGATACCACGCTATTACTCCGCAACTATAGTACAAAAAGTGTGTGTTTTATGTTAAATGTCAGTAAGTCTAGTTTGTCCTTTTACTTATTTGTATCCCACTATAGGCACAACAGGCACCTATAGTATTTTGCTGACCAACAGTTTGTCACTTGCAACCACCAGTCACTTTTGCCTCTGGATATGGAGAAGTAGACTACCAAAAAAAAAATGTTGTCTTCTTTTCTTTTACAGGTGGACCAAAAAAACTTCTTTTTTGTGCGGTACATTGATTTACCTGCACTTTAAATTTCACTTTTTATTGTAAAACTGATACAAATTAGTGAAACGTGAGTAAGGTGGGGATTTGTGTCACTCTGTCCTGAAGAAGGTGTTTTTACACCGAAACATGTCGACGCACACAGAGAGGAGGTAATGCACATTATCTGCACGACAACCTCCCACACTTTAATTTTAACAGCACCAGCCCGGGGGCATATTAAATAAATATTTTTTAGTCACCCCACGAGCCAGGTCCTTTTTAACCCTCACTTAGTATTATAACCTCACCATACACTCACATGAAAATCATCCCCTCATCCACACCACACATAGTCCATTAAGTGCTCCCGAGTATCCGTAGGTCGCAGCACGCCGTACTCCGTAGAGGGGTACGATGACCCCGATGATGAAGCATGACACCAAGGGGCCTGTTGGTGTGTCAGGGGACCTAAAAACAAAGAAGGTGTTCCCCAATTGCTGAGGATACACCCCAAAAACAGGCTGATTCTGATTGTTTATTTAGTTTCTATCGCGACGCCCTTTGGTGTGCAAAAGATGGTACAGTTCATTTTACACAACAAATCACGTCCCAATAGGTTTACAGGACTGGAATCACAGACAACAAATCTATGCATTTCTTTGAAATTCCCTATTGTAATCTCCATGGGCTCAGTAACTGGGGTACTAATCAATTGATTAGACACACCCACTACTTGGATCGCTTTTCCCGAGAGGGGTAGGTTTGGAACGTCTGCTGTTCTTACAGTAGAACGGGTAGCCCCAGTGTCCAACAGAAAGGTGACATCATTTCCTTCAACCTTTCCTTCATTGTATGGCCCTGACTGGTCTACCGGCAAGGAGGCGCCAAGTACGCACTCCTCGTCCTCCCCCCTCAGGCACCGTCATTAGGGTTCATCACAGAGGAAAGTATCATTCAACAAAAATTGTGAGGTTGCTGCATTTCTATCCTCCTTTCCTCCCCATACCTCGATGTCTTCACCCTGTTGTGCTTTTCCCTTAAAATTCGGTCTAGGTGCACGGGGCAACTGACTCTGTTTTACCTGTTGCTGGGTCTTTCTTGGTTTTTCATTCTGCGTCTGTGGATTTAAATCATTAATTTGGGGGTTACCATTCTGTGCGTATGGACACTCGTCTCTCCAGTGCCCTATATGTCCGAACTCGTGACAGGGGAACTTCTTTTTGGCCTCCTCTCGGCTAATTTTTACTTTGGGCTTCCCTCCACCCCCAGTACCTTGGTTTTGGGTATTATTGTTCATTTTACTCAACTGCTTTTCCTGCTGTTCAGCTAGTTTTACTTGTGCCCACATGACCTTTTCCTTTAAAGCCTTTCGTTTGTCAGCCATCTCATCCTCGCAGTATTTGGCATACCTTAACACCTCATCAATTTTCTTAGACTGCCAACAGATTTTATTGTCTTTGATCCATTGGCAAATTTCAGGTTTTAAACCGTTTAAAAACCTATAAATGAAATAGGTCATGTCCTTCATCTCAATGTTATCTATGCCGCTGTACGTTTTGAACACCTGTAACAATCGTTCATAATAAGAATGCACAGTTTCATCTATATCCTGGGTAGTTCTATCTATTCTGGCCCAATCAGTTTCTTTTGCAGGCACCTTTCCTTTCAGATGTAACATTACTAGCTGGTATTTTTTCATTACCTCATCGGAAGGAGCTCCTGTAATAGGGTCCCTCGGGAATTTCTCACTAGGCCAACCAATGGCAATTTTACATTCTGTCCACAAGTCTACGGGAACTACGATATCGAAAAACCCATCCAGATCTTTCCACAGGCATTTTTGTACTTTCACAAACCTTTCTACCTGCCTATACCAATCCACAGGTTTCTCTCGTAATTTTGGGAAATCATTGGTAAAGGACACAATATCCTGTCGGGACCATGGAACATGGACATATTTTCCACCTGGCACTTCTCGCATAGGGTATAATTTTTCTGCTTTGTCTACCTCTTTTAAGACTTACTCTGAAGCCATCTCTTTTGATCTAATTTCCTCCTTTTTCTTTGCCCATCTGGCTTTCCATTTTTCTAATTCTCCCCATTTTTGCAACAGATTCACTAATTCTTTGATCTGTACCTTTTTCCCTGACACATTCATATTTTCCAGATCTTTGTCTGAGTACTCTGCTCTGTAGGGTTTTTGCAATGATTTAGATTTCCCAATATCAATTCCCATACTAGCCGCGGTGTCCACTAATTTCTCATGGAACCCCCGAGTATTACGGGTGATGCTCTTACAGATAAACAGCAGTTCTTCTTCAGAAAAGGTATTTAGTCTGTCCAACCCCACATTTCCAGCCATCAGTTCTTCCAATTCTATTCTTAATTTGTAAATATCTAAGGGTTTTGACTGAGGAGTTTGTCTCTCTAATTCTCGACTCCATCTCTCGATTTCTTCAGGAGTCACTACAGTGGCACTTTTAGTACCGGAAGTTGTTTCAATTTGAATTTCTCCTGAAGTGAAAGGAGTGTTTCCTCTCTGCGGGCGCTTTCTGAGTTCTCTGATCGGTAAATCCATTAAGGAAATTTCTGATTCACATTCACTCGCCTGATCATCTACAATTAAGGGCTCTTTTCTCGGCTGTACTACAGCTGGGGTAATAATTGGAGTCTTTGGACACCCCTGTTTATCCCCATATAAAGGACCGACTGGTCCAATAGTTACTGGGATGGTCAGGGCTTCAGGACTTGTATTTAGCTGGGAGATTTTCTGAATTAATTCTGTTCTTTGTTTAGCTATAGCCTCTCGCTCTCTTTCCTGCAGTGCTCTTTCCAGGGTGGATTCATGTACTACTTGTGGAGTCAAAGTTGGGGCATAAGTCGGAGCCGTTGGATGCGTCATACTGGGTCCCTCACCATAATTTGGTTTCGTGAACGGGTTTCCTGTACTTAAAGGTCTCGGCATCTCTAGGTAAGGAGGTATCTGACAACCGTCTCTTACATTTACTGGTCTTGGCCCTTCCTGATAAGGAGGTCTTAGGCAAGCATCCCCTACACTTGAGGATTTGGGTCCTTCATTATAAGGAGGTGGATTCTTCATGAACAATTCCTCCAAATAATCGTCATCCGAGTCCCCACTGGTTACCCAATGTTTGGTCTTTTCTGTCTTTTTCCCTCACACGGGTTCTCCTAGTGCCATCATAGGGCACAGTCCTTCTACTATCATATTCTGTCTCCATTGTTTCATTTTCTTCTCTCGTGTTTCTTGTTTTAGTTTTGGATACCATTTTGTCAAACCTTTGTCCAGTCTAGGTTAGTCTCGCTCAAAAGCCTCTATTTCCCACTCTTCTAAGGCTTCATATTGCGTTAATCTGGGTCTGGGATGCAAATCGTTTATTTGGGTTCCCAAATTGAATAGAATCCTGCCATTGAATGTACCTTCTAATGGAAAAGCCAAAATTCCGTCATTCTTCGTGTATTCCACCCAATTTTCCAACCATACACACGAGTGGTACCCTTTACCAAACATCATGAAAGATGCGGGAGTATTAGGTGGCGGAATGACAACACCCTCTCTAGTTTTTATAGGTTTGTCCTTTTTGAAATAATTTTTCACTTTGTTTACAAGAGTCAATTTTCTCTTATTTCCGTACATAATGCTGGTGTTATGGCCTTTCCACTGATCTTTCTCAAACCCTAAATGTCTTGGATCAGGTCTAGTCTCTGGCCTATACGTATGCCACATATAATTTTCTGCTAGTGACTTTGTTTACAAAATCACTCCCAATCCAAATGCGTCTTTTATTCCTCAGCAACCAATCAACGCGGTGGTTTCAAAAATTCTCTGACCAATGGGTGCGCGGCCTTTTCGCGAGACAAGTTCTCACGCTTCTGCGCTCACCCCTCCTTTACAATTCCTCCTCAAGTATACGCCGCCGTCCTGACCAATACCAGCGCGGCACGGCGTGACGTCAGTGCAGCTTTGCGACTGACTCTCTCCTTCACAAGGTAAGAAACGCTTCGTTCTCTACCCTTTAAAGTGCTAGTGCTCAGTTTAATTAACAACGTAAACACATTCGCCACTGTACTCGAGTGTCTAGAAAGAAAAGATTTGTTTCATTGCAAGTAAACTACTTCCATTTCCTTTTCAAATACTGCAAGTAGATCCCTTCTGCCTACTCTTCACACAAGCATTAGTGAACCTGCTACGTCTTCGACTCATCCACTGCGGGATATATACTAAGCCAAAAGTTTCACCAGTGAACTCCGTTGCTATCAATCAAGCTTAGACGAACCTGCTACTCCTTCCGTGTGACCCTTACTAGGTTATATCACAATAGAAGTTTTGCCAGCGAACTCTTTGCTACCACTTATCCAAGCATACATTCAGAAAACCCTAATTAGTGCTTCCAGTTCTGCCTAACCTGCACCAATTTTCCTCTAGAAAGTGACCTCTCTACGGCGTGGTTTCTCCTCCCCACCCGTTATTCAACTTCCCCGGGGATTCGGGACAAACATATAACAGTCACTAACGAGTAATATTAGTACATTTATCAATATAACAGCATGAAAAACAATTTAAAACAATACATAGCAATGTCAAAACAATTTTCAAAACAGTACGATTGATCAATCTTTTAGCAGCAAAATAAATGTTAGCAGCATATAACCTATCTACCTATCATAACTAGTCCTACCTAATTTTAACTAGTCCCTAACCATAGCTCTGCTACCAGAAAAATACTGATAGAGCGCGCAGGTCACCCAACCAACAATTTTACCACATACGTATCGGGCCCATATATTTCAATTCATCATATTTATTGATCGGGTAACCTTACACTCTACTACCAGTATCCCTTGTTCCTTCCTATTTATTCCTACTGTACCAGACTTACCAATCCACCGTTACGGGTACCTATGATCACAATGGATCAGGGAGATAGCTGTAAATGAAAGGCAGATACCAAAACCTTTTCTACATTTGCACTCATAAAATAATCACAGACTCGGGAAGTTTAAAACCTTTATCTAGTTTTCATCAAGAAAGCATGAGGTTTACAGCAAGGAAATTGTCAATAACTAAAATTATAAAGAGCATATATCCGTACAGAAAGTGGATGAGACCAACCATTTAAGAGTCTAAAGGAAGGTAAAAACAGGGAACATACTAATATAGGTTTCAAGGTTTAGACTCCGTATGTTGTCTAAAGGACGGGAAAAATAAGGAACATACTAGAATTTCACAGTGAAATATTTCCCCATGAAGAGGAACTATAGGTAAAGTAAGAATAGACCATACTAATAAAACAGTGCAATTACTTGAATCGACTAAAGGATGGGTAAAGAAAAGGAACATCTATATATTGTATGAGTAGTATTTAGAACCGTGCTTATAGGATGGGGAAAGATTGGAACATGCTAGTATAACAACTACAATGTAGGACTTTAACATTTGTCAGCAGAGGGAAGGTAAGAAAAAGGAACAATATGCAAGTACGATTTTATTCAAAGCAAGAAATGGAGAATGCAACTTAGATGGGTTCCCTCAGACTTATATTTACCTAGAACGGTGTGAAGACCAACCCTGGCCACGGGTCAGTTAAGGACAGGAGGAACCCCAAGGAAGGACAGTCGCCAGTAGGGCAGCAGGTGCAGAATGGACACCCCAGGACAGGACAGGAAAACCAGATTAGGATCAGGACAGGACCACCAAGGTAAGACCAGCACCCGCAGTTCGGAAGCAACGCCTGCGCTCCACCCTCTCTGCAGCTATCAGTCAGTACCCCGATTGGGTTATCGAATTTCCAAGCAAAGTGCTCCGCCAGCACTTAAGGTTTCCAAAACCCCCCTGGGTCTGTGGAAGTTATGGACAGAGTGCTCCGCAGCTCTCTGTATCAATCACCTATTGAGTGCGTTGGGTCAGTGACAGGTCAGCTATTCGGACAAGTCGGACAATTTCTCTAGCTAAACCTAGGCTAGTTATACTGTTTTCGGGTCAGTGTACCACCCCCCAAATGTTGCAAGTGTAAGAATCCCCAATTTTAATTGGTCCCCAAGTAGGCCAGGTCAACACACCAACCACATTTCATTTCTACAAGCCCTAATTTACATACTCTGGCACAGCCTATTGAATTTGGGGTTCCCATGACATGTTCTACAGAATACAATGAATTTAATACAATTGTTTCATTTGCAGGACAGTTCAGCTTCATTCAGCTAGGTCGCAGGTCACTTTCTCATGAGCATCTTGACTGTGGCTGCCAGCTGGCTGAGTTCCACTGGTACAAGGTTTTCTTCCCTCTGCCAGGATGACATGCGCAGTAGGGACTTCTAATATGGGGTTTGGACTCCCTCCCAGGCCCAAGGGTTACGATACATGAAAAGTAAGCGAAAACAAATTAAAACACAGAAATAAATGAATACACTGTATACCAGGAATCCCTATATGACTCCCCTTACTTTATACTAACTTATAGCATTAATATTAATGCAAACGAACAGTAGCGCAAAAGCAGCAGCGCAAGCCTCGGCATGTGAGAACACAAAGCGGCCATCTTAATGCTAGTGCGCAAGCGGAAAGATTCCCACCAGAACTGCGAGTACGTCACGTCACGTGATTGTGACCAACGCATGCGCAGAAGAAACCCCGCTAAGCAGCGGCCATTTTAATGACAAGCGTTGTTAAGGTTAATACACACATATGCAAGCGTCTCTGGGACACCCAAAATGTCAGAATAACGGGGAAATTAGTACGAAAAACATGTTGAGTTAATTCATTATAGTTATTCGAGGTTCATGAGTACAAGCAAGTCGCGTAACGTGCGAATCCTTGCTCCATCAATCCCCTCTTTGATGATATTTACTATCATCACAAAACCATAGAATCAGATGCCAACTTTTTCATATTTTGCCAAATTCAATCTCTTCCAACATTCGATTCAATTTCTCTTTATTTTCCTTGTTAGGGTGAGAATTCTTCACCCTTTTATAAATCTGATTATTCAGTTCCTCTAATTCAAGTTCATCCACATTCCGTTTCACCCCTCTTTTGTTTACAGTATATTTCTTTTGGTGTTTGCGACATTTGCAACAGACAAATATGAGGAATATGATAAAACCTATTCCTGCAATTGGCATCAGTACCTTAATCAGAGGACTTCTACCTAAATTAGCAAACCAATGACCTACAGCGGAGAGACCATCAGTAAGTCTCTTCCAGGCACTGTCAACCTCCAGTGGTTTGAGCTCTTTTTCCAAATTTGTAATGTTCCTTACATACCTTTTGATTTCCACACTTTTGTCAGGTATGTAAGTGCAACAATGTTGCGCTTTCAACATTCTGCAGACTCCGCCCTCTTTTGCCAATAGAGTATCTAGGGCAAGTCTGTTTTGTAAAACCATTGATCTGACCGCAACCATTTCGGTATTGACCATCAGGAAACCTCCAGCAGTGTCGGTAGATAACCGATCTACTACTGTAGACAATTTGCAAATTCTGTGTGTGTTCAAAACCACTCCCACTGCAGGTATTATTGCGCTAAAAATATTTCCTACAATTTCGCCAGCAGTTTCCCTTTTATTGCGTACTAATTGGCTAGTTCCTTCATTGCTTCCAGTGATTTCCCCCACATGGTATATCTTTGGGAAGACAATACCAAAATAGCAACTCCCGTACCAATGGTCGGGCAATTTTAAGTAAGCCTTGTTCCCACAAATAAAATACATTCCAGGAAACACAGGCTCTGTCCCATCTTTGAAACCCCAACCTCCAATTACCTGGTAATTATGTTTGCATTCACTGGAACCAATGAAAACATTGTTATAATAACTATAATAACTAGTCTTTTCCCTTTTAAGACAAAGCTTCCCCTTCTTTTCGAAATCAAGGAGCATAGCAGCATTTGCTCCACCATTTGAGGTGCTCCCTATACTCTCTGCCCATTTAGGAACCTTGTGGTTCTTGTCTTTGGCCTTCTTTTGGAAACTCTCTCTTCTCTTCTCTACCATGTCCAGGAATTCCTTTTCCTTTTCATGTAAAGAACAGGTCAAGTTATTTTTATGTGCATCATCTATATTAATTTTTCCTACAGTTAGAAAATAATCACTCATGAATTTGGCTACATCTCTAGTCGCATGTACAGGGTTCAGGTTTCTTCGAACAGGAAGTTCAGTAAAAGTTACGTCAGATTTTGAATAGTAATACTGTAAAGGTCCTCTTTTGTAAAATAAACTAGTTAGTATACTACAGGAAATTCCATAGGTTAAGGGCAGGTGATGATAAGTCACGCCTTCAGCTACAGAAGTAGGTAGGTTCATGCAGACATACCAGTCGTCTATTTCCATAGTTTTTACATAATGCAATAACAGGTTTGTGAACATTTTTAAATGAGTCTTGTTCTTAATCTTGTTAAAGTGTAATACTTCCTCATCTGGTGCTTCTAAATCTAACTGTCTCCGTTTTAGGCTAATTGGTTTGTCCAAAGTGTCTACTCTTCGTGGTGTAATTCTAGTGTGTGATCCTACAGTGTCGTCAGGTAAACTATTATTTGGGTACAAACTTGTGTTCTTACTTATCATAGAAGGAAGGGTTACTGTTAGTCCTATCCAAAGGATCAGTACTATTGCTACACTACATAAACATACTTGGCAGCATGTATTACAAAAACTTCGTCTCGGTCTTCCATTCACATCTGAATCAGACATTTTCGCTCAAAAGAAGCTTTCCAACCCCTCTTTGTAACTTTGCACAGGTAGCTTACACTGGGTAACTTCAGGTTGGTTCTTCTTCTTCGGCAGACTGGTCAGCAGTCAATTCTTCATCACTTTCATCACTTATATCAAGATCCTCAAATTCCTCCAACACCAGGTAAGTCCTTTCAGGTTCCCGATATTTATCGTTCAGTTTTTTTATTCGGGCACTTCTTCGTTTGGAGTTCTCTTCAGTTTGCTCTGTTTTACTGGAACCTTGCTTTCTTTGCTCAATCTTTTCTTCTACTGTCTTTAGTCTGAGTCTCAGTCTTTTGATGTACCTTGGTTCTCTATTCTTTTTCTTGAATCTTTTAACTGGCACTGTGGTTTGGCTTTCTTCTAATGCTCTTTTATTTTCGTTTTGTTGTGGCACTTCTGCTTCTGCTTCCTCCATTTCTATCTGACTAGTTCCAGGTCTTATTTCAGTTTCTTCTGCCTGGTCGCTAAGCTGGCCTTGTTCAGGTGTATGCTGGATTTTACTTTTGGACGTTTCAATTTCTGTGTCCTGAACACATTCGTCTAATTCTATCTGATCCTGTTCAAACACTTCGAACCTTTGATTTTCTTCCGCTTGAACTTTCGCCCTAATTTCTATCTGTCCCTTTTCAATCTCAGGAGTTCTTGGAGGTGTGTCGATCACCTGTTCTGTCCCTTTATGATCTTCCTCCTCATCAGATTTGACATGGATTTCGATAATCTGATTGTCTCCTCCTATTTCTGTCTCTTCCTCACTATCCCACTCTCTGTCTGAGTATGTTTTGCTTCTGGTTCTTATGGGATCAAATGTCAGGTCGATTACAGGTATCCATCCATCTTGACTGGTGCTCGGTTGTTCGTCATCAGCTACCTCAGGACCAACGTCTGGAGACCCCTCAGCTGGACAACCTCCAGCGTCAGTTTCTTCGTCTTCAGTTACCTTTTTCGTATGGCTGGCATGGATCCACTTTGGCACACCGGCACACTTCACCGCTGTTGTGGTCACCAGAATCACTTGTCTTGGTTTTCCACACTTCGGTGCAAGGCAACTTGAACGGGTGTGTTTCTTTAGTACCACCCAGTCACCTGGATTCAGATTATGGACTGGAGTTGCTGGGCTGGCGACGGCGTCTTCCCCAATCTGGAGAGAGATAGAACGCACTTGGTCACCCAGTTGCTTGCAGTACTCTAGTACCAAATCATCAGAAATGCTTATCAGTTTGTGTCCTGGTACCCATGCTTGTCGCATTACTCTTCCCATCAGGATCTCATGGGGACTCAGGTCTGTTTTTCGGTCTGGAATGCCTCTGATCCTCATTAGGACAAGAGGTAAAGCCTCTATCCAGTTCATGCCAGTAGATTCACACATCTTTCCTAGTCTCAACTTGATAGTGCCATTTAGTTGTTCCACCACTCCAGAAGCCTCTGGGCGATATGCACAGTGCAGTTTTTGAGTAATTTTGAATGCTTCACAGATCTGACCAATTATTTCATTCTGAAAATGCCCACCTCTGTCTGATTCAATTGTGACTGGAACCCCGTACGTAGGTATTAGCTCTCATAATAACAATTGAGCTACAGTGATGGCATCATTCTTCTTGGCCTGGTAAGCCTCTACCCATTTTGAAAACAGGCAAACAATGACAAGGACGTATCTCATTCCTCTACAAGGGGGTAACTGAATGAAATCAATTTATAATCTTATAAAAGGACCTTCTGCTTTCCCAGTTTTTCCCAGTGAAACTACTGTTTTCTTCCCAGCATTGGATTGCTGACATGTCAAGCACCTATGGCAGAGTGCCTCTGCTACTTTCCTGAATTTTGAGTTGAACCATGTCTGTTTGAAAACACGAACCATGGCATCTCTACCAATGTGTGCATCTCCATGTATTAACCGGGTCATAGGAGCAAGCAAGCTGTCAGGCAACACAGGCATACCATCAGAGCAAACAATGACACCATCCTCGTTCCTTTGTTGACAACCAAACTTTCTCCATCTTCTCTTTTCCTTTGGTCCTGCTGCATTCTGTAAATCTCTCAGTTCCTCCCATGTTGGCACATTCTCAAACACCATAAGTTGGCAGCTGTTTCCATTTCCCCCCAATTTGATGTTGACTGACATTTGATGTCTTGCACAATGTTGGGCCAGTTGGTCAGCATATCGATTACCTGCTGTCACATTGTCATCGCCAGATTTGTGAGCAGCACACTTGACCACTGCCAATTCTTTTGGTAACTTGATTGCTTCCAGTAATTCCTGTACCACTTTTCCATTTCTGATAGGAGTACCTGAAGAAGTCAGGAACTCCCTTTGTAGCCATAATTGGCCGAAGTCATGCACAACCCCGTAACCATACTGACTGTCAGTATATATGGTTACTCTTTTATTTTTCCCAACGTTACAGGCTCTTGCCAATGCAATCAATTCGGCTACTTGTGCAGACTTTACTCCAAATAGATAGGATGCTTTTACAGCACGGGATACTGTGACTACAGCATAGGCAGCACTTAAGCCTCCATTCTCATGTCTCAGACATGAGCCATCTACAAACAGCTCGTAATCCTCTACAGGCAGGGGCATTTCCTTGATATCTGGGCGTGGTTTGGTACTAAACTCAGTCAGGTTAATGCAGTCATGCTCGACCTCTCCTTTTGCTTCGGCAATTAGTGAATCTGGTAATAGGGTAGCTGGATTCATTATGTTACACCGAGTAATTATTACATTTGCCGCACCCACAAGAATCCTCTCATATTTAGTCAGCCGACTAGGTGTGAGATACTGGGTTTTAGTTCTGGTCAGTAAGATTACAATTGCATGTGGAACATACACAGTTACAGGATTTCCCATAATGATGGATTCGCTCTGTTCAAGACTCATGCAAGTTGCAGCTACCGCTTTCAGACATCCAGGCAATCCAGCAGCCACTGGATCCAAAGTAGCAGAGAAGTATGCTACTGGACGTCTAGTCAAACCATGCTCTTTGTTAGGACTGACAGTGCACAATTGTCTCGTGTATCACAAAATAGTGCAAATTCTTTCGAATAATCAGGCATTCCTAATGCGGGGGCTGTACCTAGACATTCTCGTAATTTAGTAAATGCTGTCATGCTTTCTTCATCCCATTCTACTGGGTCCTTTGCTCCTCTCCTTGTCATCTTTATCAAAGGCTTTGCTAGGACTGCAAATCCCACAATCCATTGTCTGCAGTATCCTACAACTCCAAGGAACATTCTGATCTCTTTCTCAGTGTTGGGTAACTGCATGTTTCGAATTATCCTAATTATTTCTGAAGTAACTCTCCTGATACCTTTATCTATCTGGTGCCCCAGATATTTTACTGAAGAGGTACAGAATTGTAGTTTGTCAGGTGATACTTTATGTCCTCCTTCACCTAAGTGGTTCAGTAAGGCAATGGCGTCAATGACACAGTCGTTCTGACTTTTAGACGCCACCAAGAGGTCGTCTATATATTGCACCAAAACTGATTCTCCAGGTAAAATCAAGGACTCAAGGCACTTTTTCAGAATCTGATTAAAGATTGAGGGGCTTTCTGTATACCCCTGAGGGACGCGATTCCAAACGAACACGTGACTGTCGAATTCAAATGAGAATAGAAGTTTGCTGTCTGTATGCAATGGGATTGAGAAGAATGCGTGACATAAATCAATTACGGTGAACCACTCAGCATTCCATGGAATTTGATACAAAATCACTGCTGGGTTCGGAACAATAGGACAGCAAGGAACAACGATTTTATTTACCTTTCATAGGTTCTGCACTACCCTGTACTTCCCACTAGGTTTCTTGATTCCGATTATGGGCGAGTTGCAAGGACTACTCAACACTTCTTGTATGATGTTTGCTTCTAGCAATCTATTTTATTTCAATGGAAACTCCTGCCTTCACTTCTGCACTCATTTTGTATGGTTTAGTATTTGGGCACACTGCATCTTCCTTAATGGCTATTTTAATTGGGTCTACATTTGCCATTAATCCTACATCTTTTCCAGTAAAATCCCATACTTCTGGTTTCACTGTCTGTTGAAGTTCTTCAGGTAAGTCTTGTATTGTCAGCCTTTTAATTTCTGAGTCAGGCCTTATTAGCATTAATTTGTATATTCCATCTTCGTCTGGGGTTTGTATCTCGACGCCCTTTGGTGTGCAAAAGATGGTACAGTTCATTTTACACAACAAATCACGTCCCAATAGGTTTACAGGACTGGAATCACAGACAACAAATCTATGCATTTCTTTGAAATTCCCTATTGTAATCTCCATGGGCTCAGTAACTGGGGTACTAATAAATTGATTAGACACACCCACTACTTGGATCGCTTTTCCCGAGAGGGGTAGGTTTGGAACGTCTGCTGTTCTTACAGTAGAACGGGTAGCCCCAGTGTCCAACAGAAAGGTGACATCATTTCCTTCAACCTTTCCTTCATTGTATGGCCCTGACTGGTCTACCGGCAAGGAGGCGCCAAGTACGCACTCCTCGTCCTCCCCCCTCAGGCACCGTCAGTAGGGTTCATCACAGAGGAAAGTATCTTTTTTTTTTTTTTTTTACTTTTTTTATTGAATTTTTTCCCCTGCTTTATTCTCACATGAGCAGGGCACAATAATTGCATAACCATACATAGACAGGCATATCTAAACATTTACAAATCAATAAACCAAGTATGTGCTATAAATACAACGTAGACAGTGACTTAATGCCTTAAGCTTCTAATCCATACTTCCATCGTATAAACGGTTCCCATATTTGCGTGCCCATCTTCTTCCCCTTTTTGCCCTTCCTAGCATATATAGCGGTTTCTAGTTTTTGTGCCGACATTACTTTTCCTAGCCATTGATGATATGATGGTGGGTTAGGTTCCAGCCAGACAGAGGCCAATAGTAACCTCAGGATCGCCATTGACACAAATATAAAACTTTTACATCTCGTTTGTTCTGAACTGATCCCCAACAACATAATAGCCGGTGTTAATTCTATTGTTATTAACATTGCCCTTTGAAAGAATTCCACAATGTCCTGTTTCAATTTGTCTAGATGTGGGCAAGATGCGAAGATGTGTACCAGATCAGCATTGGTGCTTCCACATCTAAAGCAGGTAGTGCCTGATGTACCACCCCACTGAGCGATCTTCGCTGGTGTGTAATATAGGTGGTATAACATCTTGTAGTGCTGGGCCTGGAGGGATGATGAACATAACATTGTCTTCCCCATTTCTAACGATTCAGTAAAGATATCCCCATCCAGTTCCAGATCTGCTGACCATCTGTCTGTCCACTTCTCTAAGTCATCTTTTTTTAACATAATCATTTCTGAATAATATCTTCTAATAGTACAGTCAGAACCATTCTCTACGAGATCTAACAGTGCACTTCTTCCAAAACCCAATATACCCCCCTGCTTTTTCAGAAGATAACTTCTTATTTGGAGGTATTTGTAGAAATGTTTTGTGTCTAATGAAAAACTGGTTTGTAGATCCACAAATTGCAAAATCCCTTGTGGGCCCATCATGTCACCAACTTTTCTTATCCCATGACTGTACCACTCTTTAAAGACAGCACCTGAAAAGATCTCGCTAGGTAAGGAAGGATTATCCTTCAATCTGGTATAGAAATTGAACTTCCCAACTCCCGCCTTTTTTGAAAACCCTTTCCAGATATTATGCGCCGCTGTTACTGTCTTAAAACGTGTTCTTTTGAAGTAGCTGCCTTCTGTAAATCTTAGAAACACATTTTCGGCATTCATGCCTAAAGCCAGACCATATATTGCTAGAGACCCTAGTTTATCCCAGCCCTCCACCTCAGCCCCTCCGATCAAACCTCCCATATACTGCAGTGCTGCGACCCAGTAGTATAACTTTAGATCTGGTAGTGACCAGCCTCCTCTCTCCCGCGGAAGTGACATGTATCTCAGCGCCCTCCGCGTCTTGCCTTTTGCCCAAATAAAACGGTTAATCATTTGCTCACAAATCTTAAACCACTTATTGTCAATAGCTAATGGAATTGCTCTAAATATGTACAGAAATTTTGGCAAAACCAACATCTTAATAATATTAACACGTCCTACTAGAGATAAATGCAGATTCTCATACCGGTCAAGATCTTTTTTAACCTTCTCTACTATTGGAGCTATATTTTTTTCCACAAGATTGTTAAGGTCGGCAGAGATGATAATGCCTAAATACAATCCCTGTTGGACCACCCGATTATCTCTGCACATTATCTTAGAGTTTTTAATGATCTGTGTCTTTGTGGTATTCAGGGCATAACCCGATATATGCCCGAATTTACAAGCTTCCGCCTCTATCCTCTCGATTGCCTCCGTGGGGTTTGGTGTTACCACCGCCACGTCATCAGCATAAGCTAGTATCTTGCAAGGGCCGAGCAATGTATTCAGTGGGGGAATATCCGGAGATAACTCTATCCTGCGAATTAGTGGATCCATATACATGGCGAATAACGGAGGGGAGCATGGACAGCCCTGTCGTGTACCTCTCTTAATATAGAATTGATCCGTAGTCCCCCCATTAACTCTCAGCGCTGCGACCGGATCCTTATATAATGTCTGTATAGCTTTCACGAAACCCCCCTTTATACCTACTCTTGTTAAAATATGCCAGAGGTAATCCCAGGAGACCCGATCAAACGCTTTCTCTGCGTCTAACAACATTACAGCCATCGGGTCTCCTGTGACTTCAGCGGCATCAAACAGAGTTATGACTTTTCTAGTATGGTGGGTTGTCCCTCTACCAGGAATAAATCCATGTTGGTTATCGCTAACCAAAATACCTATTATCCCTGCAAATCTTGTTGCCAATACTTTCGAATATATTTTCGTATCGTTGTTCATCAATGTTATAGGTCTGTAAGACCCTGGGTCAGTCGCCTTTTTTCCCTTTTTTAATATTAAGACAATATCTGCAGCTCCCCAAGATTTAGGAACAGACTCACCAGTTTGTGCAAGTTGGAAGGTATTGATTAAATCTTGACCTAAACTCCCCCAAAATGTTTTATAAAACTCCAGAGGGAGTTGATCCGGACCAGCGGCCTTTCCAGATGGGAGATTGGCCATGGCTTCTTGTATTTCTATTTTATCCATCAATTTCTCCAGACTTTCTGCGTCTTCAATATCCACCCCTTTAAACGGAATATGCTGAAGATAATCGCTTATCTCTTCTGGATTACAAAAGTGTTGCTGATCATATAATTTCTGATAAAATTTCCTGAAAACTTCTCTTATTTCAATCGAATCTGTGTGTGTCCTTCCGTACTCATCCCTAATCTCTCTGACAGTGCCAGATGCAGCTATCTGTCTAGTCCGCATAACTAAGACATGACCAACTTTTTCACTATATTCATAGCACCTTTCCCTCTTTATAGTATAGTACTGCGCTGCCCTATTTGCTAACTCTTCCTCAGCTTCACTTTTTGCCTTCATCAGATCTATTCTTGATTGTTCAGACGATTTGCCCCTTGTTACACAATTATAAAATTGTTCCTCTGCATCAAGTACAGCCCTCTCCAAATTATTCTCTCTGATACGCGCAGTTTTTCGTTTATACGCGCTAAAACTGCATGTCTCTCCACGGACACCAGCCTTAAATGCGTCCCATACAACCCCTACGGGGGCGCTTCCTCTATTATTTTCGAA
This sequence comes from Lissotriton helveticus, assembly GCF_964261635.1. Classification (NCBI taxonomy): domain Eukaryota; kingdom Metazoa; phylum Chordata; class Amphibia; order Caudata; family Salamandridae; genus Lissotriton; species Lissotriton helveticus. The sequence continues at coordinate 1,759,923,168 of NC_136061.1, forward strand.
GAATTCGCTAATCCATTTAGTCATATGCTGTATATAGTTATCATCTAAAAGAAGTGTTCTTTCAAAGGTCCAGGTCCTACTTACTCTAATTCCTTCCCCTATCTTAATTGTTAAAAGTAGAGGGTTATGGTCACTGAGAATTCGTGGTAGCCTTTCGATTACTACTCTGGGCAATAAATCATTAGAAACTAAAAAGTAATCTAATCGAACGCAAATACAGTGTGGTGCAGAATAATACGTATATCCTGCTTGGTCCGGTTTAGTACTACCCCATACATCTCGCAGAATATTATTCTCTAGGAGTTTAGTCAGTGCCTTATAGACTCTTTTCTTTCTACCTTTGTAAGACCCTGGCTCCAACCCGTCTGCCCCATTAATGTTTAAATCGCCTCCTATAACTACCTGTGTGGGCCATCCTGCTAGTTCTGCGTCTAGAAACTGCAAAATTTCTGGATCATCCTGGGTTGAACCGTATACTGAGACTAGGGTTGTCCATGCTCCATCTATTAATACCTCGACTATTGCCCATCTACCCCATTTATCTTCTAATTTTCTACCAGTTACCACGTTTTTGTTTCTTGATAGAATCGCTACTTCCTCAGAGGAAAGTATCATTCAACAAAAATTGTGAGGTTGCTGCATTTCTATCCTCCTTTCCTCCCCATACCTCGATGTCTTCACCCTGTTGTGCTTTTCCCTTAAAATTCGGTCTAGGTGCACGGGGCAACTGACTCTGTTTTACCTGTTGCTGGGTCTTTCTTGGTTTTTCATTCTGCGTCTGTGGATTTAAATCATTAATTTGGGGGTTACCATTCTGTGCGTATGGACACTCGTCTCTCCAGTGCCCTATCTGTCCGAACCCGTGACAGGGGAACTTCTTTTTGGCCTCCTCTCGGCTCATTTTTACTTTGGGCTTCCCTCTACCCCCAGAACCTTGGTTTTGGGTATTATTGTTCATTTTACTCAACTGCTTTTTGTCAGATCTTATAAAAGGATACTCTTGATTACCGCACAGGAACAGAGATGCTGGCTTCCGAATCCTTTCAAGGCAACCGCCCAGAGCTCAATACGATAGAATGAGACTCCAGACTTTTACCTCAAAGGGAAGGGGAATTGGATAAAATAATAAACAACAAAGAAGAGATCCTCTTGGATGGCTCCCTCGTCAGTCCGACCCGCAGACCGTCTCAATCTTTTGGAATACCTGCAAGGAAAAATATTACAACTGTCTAAACACACTTGTTATCCTTCTCTAACTTCTTATGAACTCAAACCATTACTTTTACCTACCATTTCTACCAAGAGATTTGACCCCTCTTCTAATGGATGTAACTCTAGGTTTCTTCTGTTCTTTTCTTTTGTGTCTTTTATTCTGTAATTAACAATAACACTACTTTACACCCTTTCTCTTTTGTGTTCTCTGCTATTTAATACCTGTTCCTTACTCACTTTCTGTTCGTACTCTTCCTCCGCTATTCTGTAAATCTTTTTCTATTTCTTGTTATTCTTTTCTTGTTTAACTGTAAAACATATTTAATGCTAGACCGTTAACTTCTGTCCCATGTCTCTAAGGTTCTGCTATGCTACTTAACAGATGTTTTCTTTTTTAACTTACTTAGTGTCTTCTTATCAATTCTCTTCTAGTAACTCCTGGCTTCACTAAATTGTTTTCTTGTACTCTTTCATAGGTCTCAGCTCTTAACTGCCCAAGAAACACCACGTACTATCCGGTACTGTAAGTATCACTTTAAACTTGGTTTGTCTCTGTAGTTATACGAATTTCACAATGTCTATTAATATTCTTATATGTCACTTATCTCTTTTCTGCTTTCTTCAGGTACGCTTCGCAAGACTCCTGTTCGGATACTGCCGTCACTGAACTTCCTTCTTCGCTGACGCGCAGATTGCCTTCGCCGTCTTTTCTCGAAGCACCCAGGCAAATACTTTGTTTTCTTCCTGGAATTGCGCTTGACTCTAAATTGTCGTCGAACACGAAAGATTTCTAAAGATTTCGATAAATTCTAGCCCCTAACTAAGCTTTCCCTGAACTAACTAACGCCGAACTCCAGATTTGCTGCTTCTCCTTGAAATACCGTTAGTGAAGTGCGCAGTTCTTCATTCTCTCGCGCCTCACCTGAACTCGGTCGTTAAGGCTTCAAACACTAGACAGCTGACCGCGGCACAGACCAGCGGCCATCTTGAGATTCCAGGCGCTCCACAAAGCGGACCAGGAATCGACTTTAGACTTCTCTTTTGACTGATAATTTCTGTCACAGGCAGTGATTGCTACTTGTAAATTAGGAGTCCTGACACTTTTCCTGCTGTTCAGCTAGTTTTACTTGTGCCCACATGACCTTTTCCTTTAAAGCCTTTCGTTTGTCAGCCATCTCATCCTCGCAGTATTTGGCATACCTTAACACCTCATCAATTTTCTTAGACTGCCAACAGATTTTATTGTCTTTGATCCATTGGCAAATTTCAGGTTTTAAACCGTTTACAAACCTGTAAATGAAATGGGTCATGTCCTTCATCTCAATGTTATCTATGCCGCTGTACGTTTTGGACACCTGTAACAATCATTCATAATAAGAATGCACAGTTTCATCTCTATCCTGGGTAGTTCTATCTATTCTGGTCCAATCAGTTTCTTTTGCAGGCACCTTTCCTTTCAGATGTAACATTACTTGCTGGTATTTTTTCATTACCTCATCGGAAGGAGCTCCTGTAATAGGGTCCCTCGGGAATTCCTCACTAGGCCAACCAATGGCAATTTTACATTCTGTCCACAAGTCTACGGGAACTACGATATCGAAAAACCCATCCAGATCTTTCCACAGGCATTTTTGTACTTTCACAAACCTTTCTACCTGCCTATACCAATCCACAGGTTTCTCTCGTAATTTTGGGAAATCATTGGTAAAGGACACAATATCCTGTCGGGACCATGGAACATGGACATACTTTCCACCTGGCACTTCTCGCATAGGGTATAATTTTTCTGCTTTGTCTGCCTCTTTTAAGACATACTCTAAAGCCATCTCTTTTGATCTAATTTCCTCCTTTTACTTTGCCCATCTGGCTTTCCATTTTTCTAATTCTCCCCATTTTTGCAACAGATTCACTAATTCTTTGATCTGTACCTTTTTCCCTGACACATTCATATTTTCCAGATCTTTGTCTGAGAACTCTGCTCTGTAGGGTTTTTGCAATGATTTAGATTTCCCTATATCAATTCCCATACTAGCCGCGGTGTCCACTAATTTCTCATGGAACACCCTAGTATTACGGGTGATGCTCTTACAGATAAACAGCAGTTCTTCTTCAGAAAAGGTATTTAGTCTGTCCAACCCCACATTTCCAGCCATCAGTTCTTCCAATTCTATTCTTAATTTGTAAATATCTAAGGGTTTTGACTGAGGAGTTTGTCTCTCTAATTCTCAACTCCATCTCTTGATTTCTTCAGGAGTCACTACAGTGGCTCTTTTAGTACCGGAAGTTGTTTCCATTTGAATTTCTCCTGAAGTGAAAGGAGTGTTTCCTCTCTGCGGGCGCTTTCTGAGATCTCTGATCGGTAAATCCATTAAGGAAATTTCTGATTCACATTCACTCGCCTGATCATCTACAATTAAGGGCTCTTTTCTCGGCTGTACTACAGCTGGGGTAATAATTGGAGTCTTTGGACACCCCTGTTTATCCCCATACAAAGGAACGACTGGTCCAATAGTTACTGGGATGGTCAGGGCTTCAGGACTTGTATTTAGCTGGGAGATTTTCTGAATTAATTCTGTTCTTTGTTTAGCTATAGCCTCTTGCTCTCTTTCCTGCAGTACTCTTCCCAGGGTGGATTCATGTACTACTTGTGGAGTCAAAGTTGGGGCATAAGTCGGAGCCGTTGGATGCGTCATACTGGGTCCCTCACCATAATTTGGTTTCATGAACGGGTTTCCTGTACTTAAAGGTCTCGGCATCTCTGGGTAAGGAGGTATCTGACAACCGTCTCTTACATTTACTGGTCTTGGCCCTTCCTGATAAGGAGGTCTTAGGCAAGCATCCCCTACACTTGAGGATTTGGGTCCTGCATTATAAGGAGGTGGATTCTTCATGAACAATTCCTCCAAATAATCGTCATCCGAGTCCCCACTGGTTACCCAATGTTTGGTCTTTTCTGTATTTTTCCCTCCCACGGGTTGTCCTAGTGCCATCATAGGGTACAGTCCTTCTACTATCATATTCTGTCTCCATTGTTTCATTTTCTTCTCTCGTGTTTCTTGTTTTAGTTTTGGATACCATTTTGTCAAACCTTTGTCCAGTCTCGGTCTGTCTCGCTCAAAAACCTCTATTTCCCACTCTTCGAAGGCTTCATATTGCGTTAATCTGGGTCTGGGATGCAAATCATTCATTCGAGTTCTCAAATTGAATAGAATCCTGCCATTGAATGTACCTTCTAATGGAAAAGCCAAAATTCCGTCATTCTTCGTGTATTCCACCCAATTTTCCAACCATACACACGAGTGGTACCCTTTATCAAACATCATGAAAGATGCAGGAGTATTAGGTGGCGGAATGACAACACCGTCTCTAGTTTTTATAGGTTTGTCCTTTTTGAAATAATTCTTCACTTTGTTTACAAGAGTCAATTTTCTCTTATTTCCGTACATAATGCTGGTGTTATGGCCTTTCCACTGATCTTTCTCAAACCCTAAATGTCTTGGATCAGGTCTAGTCTCTGGCCTATACGTATGCCACATATAATTTTCTGCTAGTGACTTTGTTTACAAAATCACTCCTAATCCAAATGCGTCTTTTATTCCTCAGCAACCAATCAACGCGGTGGTTGCAAAAATTCTCTGACCAATGGGTGCGCGGCCTTTTCGCGAGACAAGTTCTCACGCGTCTGCGCTCACCCCTCCTTTACAATTCCTCCTCAAGTATACGCCGCCGTCCTGACCAATACCAGAGCGGCACGGCGTGACGTCAGCGCAGTTCCGCGACTGACTCCCTCCTTCACAAGGTAAGAAACGCTTCGTTCTCTACCCTTTAAAGTGCTAGTGCTCAGTTTAATTAACAACGTAAACACATTCGCCACTGTACTCGAGTGTCTAGAAAGAAAAGATTTGTTCCACTGCTAGTAAACTACTTCCATTTACTTTTCAAATACTGCGAGTAGATCCCTTCTGCCTACTCTTCACACAAGCATTAGTGAACCTGCTACTTCTTCGACTCATCCACTGCGGGATATATACTAAGCCAAAAGTTTCACCAGTGAACTCCGTTGCTATCAATCAAGCTTAGACGAACCTGCTACTCCTTCCATGTGACCCTTACTAGATTATATCACAATAGAAGTTTTGCCAGCGAACTCTTTGCTACCATTTATCCAAGCATACATTCAGAAAACCCTAATTAGTGCTTCCAGTTCTGCCTAACCTGCACCAATTTTCCTCTAGTAAGTGACCTCTCTACGGCGTGGATTCTCCTCACCACCCGTTATTCAATTTCCCCGGGGATTCCAGACAAACATATAACAGTCACTAACGAGTAATATTAGTACATTTATCAATATAACAGCAAGAAAAACAATTTAAAACATTTCATAGCAATTTCAAAACAATTTTCAAAACAGTACGATTGATCAATCTTTTAGCAGCAAAATAAATTTTAGCAGCATATAAGCTATCTACCTATCATAACTAGTCCTACCTAATTTTAACTAGTCCCTAACCATAGCTCTGCTACCAGAAAAATACTGATAGAGCGCGCAGGTCACCCAACCAACAATTTTACCACATACGTAACGGGCCCATATATTTCAATTCATCATATTTATTGATCGGGTAACCTTACACTCTACTACCAGTATCCCTTGTTCCTTCCTATTTATTCCTACTGTACCCGACTTACCAATCCACCGTTACGGGTACCTATGATCACAATGGATCAGGGAGCTTGCTGTAAATGAAAGGCAGATACCAAAACCTTTTCTACATTTGCACTCATAAAATAATCACAGACTCGGGAAGTTTAAAACCTTTATCTAGTTTTCATCAAGATCAGAAAGCATGAGGTTTACAGCAAGGAAACTGTCAATAACTAAAATTATAAAGAGCACATATCCGTACAGAAAGTGGATGAGACCAACCATTTAAGAGTCTAAAGGAAGGTAAAAACAGGGAACATACTAATATAGGTTTCAAGGTTTAGACTCCGTATGTTGTCTAAAGGACGGGAAAAATAAGGAACATACTAGAATTTCACAGTGAAATATTTCCCCATGAAGAGGAACTATAGGTAAAGTAAGAATAGACCATACTAATAAAACAGTGCAATTACTTGAATCGACTAAAGGATGGGTAAAGAAAAGGAACATCTATATATTGTATGAGTAGTATTTAGAACCGTGCTTATAGGATGAAATGAAATGAAATGAAATGAAATTAAATGAAATGAAATGAAAAAGAAATTTCCAGAGCGCACTGCGGCCAAGCGGCTTCCTGGCGCTAAGGAACACAACCGTATCTGCCAAGGGGTCCAGGGGAATTAGCCAGGGAAAGCCTGAAGAAAAAGAAAAGTTTTAAGAGCTTTACGAAAATGTGAGAAGATAGGAATGGAGCGAATAGAAAGAGGGAGAGTATTCCAGATCTGGGGAGCCCGCACCGAGAAGCGGGTGCCTCCGGTGCGGGATTTGCGGAAGCGGGGAACATGAAGAAGAGAGAGAGAAGATGAGCGAAGAGAGCGGGAGGGGGCATGAGAAGAGATTAAGGAATTGATAAAGAGAGGAGCAGAGCGGGCGTGCGCCTGAAAAGCCAAACAGGCAAGTTTAAACTGGGACCTGAAATGAACGGGGAGCCAGCGAAGGGATTTGAGGGCGGGAGTGATGTGGGAAAACTTAGGAAGACGAAAGACAAGACGGGCCGCCTGGTTCTGGATGGCCTGGAGCCGGCGAGTTCCGTAGGCTGGAATGCCTACGTACAGGCCGTTTCCATAATCCAGGCGGGATGTAATAAGGGCAGAAATGATGACTTTAAGGGCATCAACAGAAAAAAACCGGGACATTTTTCGAATGAGACGGAGGGAAAGAAAACAGGAGGAAACAACGGAACTGATGTGCGCATGCATAGAAAGATCATTACTGATCTTGATGCCCAAGGTCCGGACAGAAGAAACTGGGGAGGGGGGAGGACCAAAGGAAAGGGGCCAGTGAGCGGAGGACCAGGGGTTAGAGGGACCACCGGTGAGAACAAGCTCTGTCTTGTCAGGATTGAGCTTCAAATGATTGAAGCTCATCCATTGGGAAATGAAGACAAGGGTAGAGCTGAGCTTGGGGAGAGAGTGAGTAGGAGAAGATAGGTCAAAGATGAGCTGGAGGTCGTCTGCGTAGTTGTACACCGAGACCCCCAGCTCAAGAAGAGAGAAAATAAGAGGGCGGATATAAAGATTGAAGAGAAGAGGGGAAAGAGAAGAGCCTTGGGGTACCCCACAAGTGACCGGGAGGGGGGGTGCAGAGAAATCAGAGAGGTGAACTGCCTGTGATCTGCCCTGAAGAAAGGACGCGATCCAGGAGAGGGCGGTGCCCTGGATGCCCGCTGCGCTGACACGGTCGAGAAGAATGGCATGGTCGACCGTATCAAACGCAGCGGACAGATCTAAGAGGACTAAGGCCTGGGGGAGATTGGTGTCAGCCTTCCCTTTCAATTCATCCAGGACCGCAAGGACCACACTCTCAGTAGAGTGGCCAGGTCGAAAGCCGGCCTGGTGAGAGGCCAGGATGTTATTCTCCTCGATGTAATTGGAGAGACAAGATGTCACGTAGCTCTCAAGAATCTTCCCAAGATAGGGAAGAAGGGAGATCGGCCTGAAATTAGATGGAAGGGAGGGGTCCAGGCCAGCTTTCTTCAGGATGGGAAGCACAATGGCAGATTTAAAGGAAGAGGGGACAGAACCCAGAGCTAAGCAAGAATTGAGAAGAGTTAAAGGAGGGGTAGAACAGCTAGTATATAAGGTTCTAAGGATCCGAGCGGGTGCACAGTCCACCGGAGAACCGGACTTGACTTTAACGAGAAGAGCTCAGGTGGAATGGGTTTAAAATGGTCCAAGACAGAGGAAGAAGAGAGGGAATGATCTGGCAAGTTAGGTTGGGGCACGATGGGGATGTTAGCCTTGATGGTGATTATTTTATTGATAAAATAATCATTAAGAGAATGACAGAAAGATTGAGAAGGAGCAGGGGAAAGGCTAGCACGGTCGGAGGTGGCAAGACTACGCACCAGTGAAAAAATCTCGCGGGATTTATTGGCCGAGAGGGCTACGCGCTCCGTAAAATATTTGGATTTGGCCGCTAAGATGGCCAGTTTGTAGTTATTTAGAAGAGCCTTATAATTAAGGCGGAGGGTGGGGCAGTAGTTACGACGCCAGCGGCGCTCAGAGCGCCTGAGCTCTAATTTCAGGGATCTGAGGTCGTTGGTAAACCACTTGTGAGCATCGTGAGGGCGGGCTGATCTGATCTTTTTAAGTGGAGCAGCCCGGTCACAAGCCGAGGAAAGCCAGATGTTAATGGCAGCCGCCTGATTCTCCACAGAGAGATTGGTCAGGGTGGGAGCTGATGAGGACAGAGAGGAAGAAAGATCATTAAGATCAGTCTTATTCCAACTCCGAGCCCAGATGTTTTTGGGCAGGAGGGCTTTCTCGGGATGACCTAGGTGAATGGAAAAAGAGATCAGAAAATGATCTGACCAGGCGCAAGGAGAGATCGAATTGACCGAAGGACTGCAACGTAAAGACCAGATCTGGTCCAGGGTGTGACCATGAGTGTGGGTGGGAACCGAGACGTGAGGCAGAAAATTAAGACAACGAAGGGTGGCAGAGAAGTCTTTAGAGGAGGAATCCTCCCTCGGGTCGCCCGGCCAAAAATTGAAATCCCCGAGCAGGAGTAACGAGGAGTTATTTACAGCCAGAGTGGCCAGGAGATCCTGCAGGGTGGACACAAATGAAGGCATATTTTGAGGGGGGCGGTACAGAAGGATCACCGTGAGGGGAACCGGGAGGTTGAGCGAGCGGGCCACCAGAAAATCAACGCCAAAGATACTAGGATGCGGCAGGAGCTGAAATTGTAAAGAGCGGCGGACTATCATAGCCACTCCACCTCCAGTTTTTCCGTCAGGGCGGTCAGCACGGAGGGCATAGTGGGTGCCAGGGAGAGTGGCCAGAAGGTCAGGGAGGGAATCCGAAGAGAACCAGGTCTCAGTGAGGAAAAGGAAATCCGGGGAAGCAGTATCCAAAAGGTTGATTTTTTACGGCAGAACGAGTGTTGAGAAGAACAGCAGAGGCAGCAGGGAAGCCAGGGGTAGCACAGGTGAGGGGAGGCGTGAAAGGAGTTAAGGAAGGGGGGGTGGGTAGAACTGAACCAGTAAGGGGGGGGACAAAGATGCCATGCGAGGATAGGTGTTCGACGGTGGAAGGGGAGAGAGGGGTAGAAACAGAGATAGAAGACAGTTGGGCAGAAGAGTACATCAGAGAAAGGGCAGAGTCTGTGGCCCCTGGTCCCGGCCCGTCGCGGACGGGCGCAGACGGGCTTGCCTTAGGCGCGCCTTCGGCACGCAAACGGCGCGCCCGCTGCGCCCGTCCGCTGCGCGAACGGTAGAGGCACATGATTTATGAGACAACTTGAAGGCGTGGCCTAGAAGTGGGCGTGGCCGGGGGAGCGTCCGCTGGAGGCGGCAGGCGGGAGCTAGTGAGGCCGCGGCAGCGATCAATCGACTGCGCGGGAAAGCTGGGTCGAGGGAGAGGTCCCTGTACACAAGGTGAGGAGGCTAAGTTAAAAAAGCGCGAGTTAGCGCTGGAATGGGTCAGTGCAAGGATTAAAAATCAGGCGTTAGGCTAAAAACTCCTGCGGAGGCAGGGGAGTGATCCAGTAGGCGAGAGCTCGTTTGTCAGCTCCTAGGTAACTGCAAAGTGGGCGTGGCCTAGAAGTGGGCGTGGTCGGGGGAGCGTCCGCTGGAGGCGGCAGGCGAGAGTTAGTGAGGCCGCGGCAGCGATCAATCGACTGCGCGGGAAAGCTGGGTCGAGTGTGGAAAAGTAAATTTTGCCATGTTATATGTGCCTACGTGTTCCCCATCCTATGCTATATGTGCATGATCGATATGCATGTATCCCCTATGATCGATTAAAGACGCAATTACAGTTGTGTCCAACTCTAGTATGCCAGTTTCCAGTTCTCGTGAAAGCAACGAGTATTAGGCCTATGTTGCCACGTTTCACAGTGTGCACGTTAATTCATCGCATTGTCCCCGTTCCTAGGCCTCAAAAGGGCCCGGACACCAGATTCAGCTCCAGTCTCCTGAACCCTCTCCGAGGAGCGATGCAGCCCCCACCTGCATCCCTGACCCTTCACTTATTTCCTGCCTCGCGGTGCTCGGCCCGGCCTGGCTCTGCCTGCCTGTCTGCCAAGAGTATGTTATGCTTCTAGTTATCAGTCCAGCCCTCCTTCTCTGCATTCCTAAGCTACTGAATCGCATCAATAGTTCCAGCTATGGTCTAGTCTTTCTGTCTCCATGTAAGAGAAATACTGTATTAATATTCATAGAATATTCCTAGCACACGCAATACATGTAGAATACTGCATGCACCAGTCTTAGTGTCAAGTAGCCTTTGCCCTGATAACTTTTGGATTCTATCAACATGTACTCCAAACACCAGATACCAGATATGCTATAGGTACATGTCGTCCTGACACCGCAGACTTTAGTCTCCTCTTCTAGCGCAGAAGTCATAGCCCCAGTTCTCCCTGGTAACACGTCATTGCCCGTTTGCGTGCACCACTAGGTTAAAGGTCCCAGCTGCTCAGGTAGCCCCTCCATGTTTCCGCCCCATCTATGACACTTCTGTGACGTCTTCATCACATGTCTATGTACACTCCCTATACACGCCTTCTTGTTACACCCATTTTGTTCTTATCTTTCGCGACTGCTACGAGTTACGCCTACTGCTACGCCTATTGTATGCAATGTAATGTAATGTAGTATACTATATATATGCTGCACTGTCGATGAGGCATTGCAGCTGCCATCCAGTCTATTTCCGTACAGGCTATCCCGTTCCTGTCCCTTCCCTTATGCCTGATTAAAGCCTGTTAGACTCAGATACCTCGAATCCTGTCTCTTATTTATTGAGCTATCTGTTTTATTCACTGTATTCAAAAATAGTACCGGTAATTAATTATTTATTTATCACATAATGGCGCCCGAATAGGGACTTGCCCTTTCCCCACGCGCCGGCGAAGCCACGCAGGCCCCCTGACCCTCTGCAGCCGTGACGGAACCATACCGTGCACGTGCAGATATTTCTGCTTCAAGTATCCCTCAGGCCCACGGAGGAGACGGAGGTTGCGGTCCAGCATCCAGACGAGGCGGTGAGGAACGCGGCGAGTCCCGACCAGAGCCCAAGCTGAGAGTACAAGGTCCGAGGTATCCGGAGGCCCACCTGTAACTGAAGTCCGAAGTTCGTAGTCCGACGTCGTAGCAGTCCAGTTCAGTCCGAGGCCTTCCGTTCTTGCTGCCCGGTGAGTACCGTTGCTGGGGTAGTATCTAGACAGGGTCAATTAATTTGTCTCTGGTCCAGTGGGTTTGGGTACACAGATCCAGTCCGAAGTGTTCACCTAGGTGGATACGGGTCCTGACGTGTCTCTTTATGGGACCGGTATATTTCGTACTGTTTTAGCAGTGCATCTAGTAATTCTAGTAAGTTTCGTTCTCGAGAAATTCATGTGTTTCTGTTTTCAGTATATCAGGTAATATTCTGTCCGAACTGTTATTCTAATGTTATTTAATGTGTTTTCAATGTCGTGGTATGAGTGATTTGTTTTTCTATTCATTACTGTGTTTCTCGTGTATTGTATTGTGTTCGGATTCAAGTCTAGAATGCCTCTGTTTTCGAAGTTACGTCAGTTAAAGACCAGAAAAGGGTTACTCGAAGAAGCAGTTCCTGTCCCGCCTAGGGACAGTCCAGGACATTTTATGTATCATAAGCATGGCTTAGGTGCCATAATATATCTAGACTTGTGGGCGGATTATACCAAGGAACTAGAAGAGAAATATAGATGGCCCATATCAGGTACATGGGATGCCGAGTGCATCATGCGAGTAGAAGAAGCATTATGGAAAAAGAAAGCCAGACAGTCCCAGAAAGATGCCATCGAGTTATGGCGCAAAGAATCTCATAAAAGAACCGAAAAAGAAATCAGAAAAACAGAATTAAGTAGGGAATCCTCAGAAAGAGCCCAAGAAAGGGAATTAATCGAAGTAGGTGAACGAGTTAAAGCAGAACAGTCAGACAGACAGAGAAATGCCCTTATTAAGGGTATGTATCCTCTTCTTGCCGAGGGCTTGCCAAAAGCAACCCCGGAAGCACCATGTAATTTTCCGCCGCCATTGGTCCCGACTAAGCTACGTCATAAACCGACCGCAGCTGATATTTTTCTCTCGTCCTATTTGGACGATACAGTCCCAGAATATGCAAATCCTGTTCCGCCTGCTCCCGTAAATAATGTAATTCCTGCTCCTCCAGCCACTGGTCCCGTGGGTCCAGTTAATGTTACAGCACCTGTTACAGCACCCCCGGCCCAGCCCACAGTACATGTACCCGTTTTACCAGTCACTTTACCAGCACGTACAGTACACACCGACGATTCTAGTTTAGGAGCCGCGGGGGGAGATTCTCCTGGTACCCCGCCTCAACACAGACGTATGACGCTACATGAACTAGCGTTACAGCGTACGCCAAAAGTGAATACATACGTAGATATCAAGCGAGCACTGATCCAGTTCCAGGCGATGGTAACATGGTCATATATTCATTACGTTTAAGACGGGTGACCGACTATTTGGACACCCTGCCCGATATGAGAGAACATCTAGACAGAATATATCGTTTTATCCGTACAGAAGTGAATCCAGAAAGTGTTCACGAAGCCATGGTTCAAAGAAAAGTCGAGACTCAGCTCATGCTTTTAAAGTTTTTAATTAACTGTTTAATTAGAGAGCAAGATTGTCCGGAAAAAGATCAAGAAGAAATGAAAGTCCTGACCAGGTGGAGTGACAATATAGCCGAGGGAAAACACAAGACACAAAATTGTATAGAGAGTATGTACAAGAAAATTCGTAGGGAAATAATAAAGTTACACGAGAAACGAGAAGCAAAACAAGCAACCGAGAAAGAGAATGACTCTTCTACTGAAGAGGTAGACGACGAGAATCCCTCCAGAATAGCGTATGTAGGTAGAACTAGACTTTCCGACCGACACTCACGCCTAGATTACAAGAAAGCTGTTCCTCCTCCAGCACCAGAACAGGGATCTCTTGAGCAAGTGTTCCAAGCTACCGATCATATTCTGAAATCACGAATAGGTTACAGTGAGCTCAGTACAATGCATGAACAAGAACTAGCCCGATCGGCAGTCCGGTGGACTACTGATTCTACCACTTTTCCAGACGAAATAGTGGCTCAAATGTTTCTGAAACTGCCCCCAGCCGAGCAGCGACTGGTGGGTATGTATATGATCCAGCACCTCATTACACTGTATGAGGAACAGCATTCTGATCCAGGTCCACTACATGATGTCTTGAACGAGTTACTCCAGTACAGATGGAAAGGTCTAGGTACCGATTTAATAAGTGTCATTCTAGAACAGCGCCACAAATACCGAACGTTTCTGAATCCGCATTTTGTTCACGTCTCACCCCCAGAGAGTAAGCCATTCTACATAGACAGACAGAATCCATTACGAGAAGTACACCCAGTTAGGACAGCGGGTGGTGATCTAGAACGAGTATTTGTTTACACCCCCATCACAAAAATGGAACTCTTAGAGATGAAAAAGTTAATTCCCTGTCACGATAAAGATCCAGCAGGGTTCCACCGTGAATTAAAAGACATGCTCCGTATGGGAGAATACACGTATCCTGATATCATTAAAATGTTAAAGGTCCTGTTGCCTGCGGGCGTATATGAAAAACTGAAGGAAAAAGAATGGGAGGTGGGAGAGAAAAAGATAGATTGGACAGCTCTAGAAGCTGAAGATAATTCACGAGTACCAGGTACCGGTCTTGGGGATAAAGCTAAAGAATTGCCCGAGTTATTAATACAAGTTTTGCCAAGATTACTAGCCACGAAAAAGGAAGATTGGGATGCCATCTCAGCCTGTAAACAGAAACAAGACGAAGATACTAGTGATTTCTATTCTAGATTTGAAAAATGTTTTATTATTAATAGTGGTCTGAAAACAAGTAGTGAATCATACCCTCATCTTTTTGTTACCAAACTAGTCGAGAATTCAAGTCCACAAGCTAAAAATCGAGTATTGAAAGTAGAAAGCACCTGGCAAGCTAATTCTCCGTCACAGATGCTTCAAATGCTCCAGTATCACCAGAACAGAATCAGGGAAGAGCAGGAACACGAAAGGAGACGTATGAAGGACACGAAAATGAAAGTGTTAGTTGCACAATCTGTTCCACAAGACAGTCAGAAGAGGGGTCCGAATCAAGCCAGTCATCCTGCAGCTCCTGTTAAAGGGACCTGCAATTACTGTAAACAGCCAGGTCATTTTATAAACGAATGTGCAGTTCTGAAACACAATATAGCTACTGGTAAGACCAAAGAGAGACCACGTCCGCCTAGACAAGAACAAGTTTCACAGACTTCCCAGCCACCACAGAATACACAACAGTCAGTTACCGCACCGCAGCCAATCGCTGCAACACAGCATGTTACACAGCAGATGTACCAGTATGCACAGACAGAGTATCCAGATTATCAGCCATATTCATGAAACAGCCTAGAGAGGGAGGTAGGCTTGCCTCTCATCGAGATACCTGTAGATCAAGAGGGTCCCTATGTACACAGTCAAGTATTAGCGAAGGACAGAAAGTTTCTGATTGATACAGGGGCAAGTAGGACTACCATCAGTCATGACGAGTTTCCAGGGGCTCCGCTCTCAGGCTCTAGAAATGTTTCCCTTGGATTTTCAGGAAAGCCTATTGTTAATGAAATATCGAAACCAGTTACTCTAGAAGTTGGTCCATTGTCCCGAACTACAGACTTGTTACTCACGAAATCTTGTCCAGAAAATTTGTTAGGCATTAAGACATTAAAGGAATTAGGAGCAGTAATATGCTGCTCCCCAGAAGGGGTCCGCCTGTTCTTGCGTGATTTTAAGGGTCATTATGTATTACGTGATTTTGATCCAAGATTATTGAATGTACCACAGCATTTATGGGCGCAAGGTCCAACTGATGTAGGTTGTATGCATATCACACCCCATCGTGTGACTCTAAAGCAAGGTGTTGTATTACCACGAATCAGACAGTACAGATTGCCACCTGAGGCTGTAGCAGCCTTATCCAAAATTATTGACGAGCTTATTGTTCAGGGAGTGGTTGTAGAAACTGACTCCAATGTATGTAATTCTCCTATCATTCCAGTCCTGAAACGTACTGATCCAAATGTACCTCCAGTATATCGATTAGTGATTGACCTTCGAGAACTTAATACATGTATCATACCCCAGTACCCAGTAGTCCCAGATATTTCATCCCTCTTGACAGCCATTGATTCTGAAGCTATGTTCTTCACAGTCATCGATCTCAAGAACGCATTTTTCAGTGTCCCCATTCATCCAGACAGCCAGTTCCTTTTCGGATTCTGTTTAAATGGAAGAAGCTATAAATTCACACGAGCTCCTCAAGGTTTTACAGAAAGTCCTAGCATTTACAGTCAAGCACTTAAGAGACAACTAGACAACGTTCACATGCCAACTGACACTGCCCTGCTCCAGTATGTCGATGATCTACTGATCACAGCCCGTTCTGAACGTGACTGCGAGCGTGCGTCACTTACAGTTCTGTATTTTCTGGCCGAGATGGGGCACAAGGTGTCCCCTTCCAAATTGCAATTCTGTGTCCAGCAAGTGGTCTACTTAGGACACTTACTGTCCAAGAGGGGTAGGCAGTTGACACCTGACCGTATCCAGTTAATAGCACGTCTTCCACAGCCCAAGACACAGAAGGAGGTACGAGCTTTTCATCGGCCTCACTTCTTACTGCAGACAATGGATCCCTCAGTATGCATTTCTAGCCAAGCCACTGATACAGTTAACGACACAGGAGGCAGCCACATCGACTGTCCTCCCTTGGACCCAGGAACATACACTTGTTTTTAATGAGTTAAAGAAAGCTTTATGTAATGCACCTGTTCTAGCTACACCGAACTACAGTAAGCCTTTTACACTTTTTGTCACAGAACGTGATGGTACTACATTATCTGTTCTTACACAAGATCAAGCAGGACAATACAAGCCCTGTGCTTATTTTTCGAGCACATTAGATCCAGTGGCCCAGGCTCTGCCTGCGTGCCTTAAGTCAGTTGCAGCCACAGCTCTAGCCATCAGACAAAGTGATTCCATAGTGTTAGGACACTCTCTGACAGTACAAGTTCCACACTCCGTGGAAGTTCTTTTAAACCGAACACAGACTCAGCACTTGACAATTGCACGTTTAACAGGTTATGAACTGACACTGTTTCAGCCACACATAGAAATCCGACGCTGCAACATTTTAAATCCTGCTACACTGTTACCGTCAGTTACTTCAAATTCTGCGTGGAAGTTGTTAACACCATGACAAAACCAAGACAAGACTTGACAGATATTGCATTACCTGATCCCGACCTGACACTTTATGTGGATGGTTCATGTATGAGAACAAGTACAGGAGAACTAGTAGCCGCGTATGCAGTGACTACTGACACCGAAGTTATAGAAACACATCGTATTGACACCCTGTCTGCTCAAGCAGCAGAGCTAGTCGCTCTGACCCAAGCCTGCATACGTGCCAAGAACCTGAAAGTAAACATATACACAGATTCACGACTTTGGAGTGCTCTGGCAGGAACAAGGTTTTATGACTTCTCATGGAACCAAGATCCAGCATGGTCTCCTCATTCAAGCTCTGTTAGATGCAATACATTTACCGACAGCTATCGCTATCATGAAGTGCAAAGCACATACGAAAGTCACTGATATCATTTCCCAAGGTAACGATCTAGCAGATCGAACAGCCAAGCTCACCGCTCAGACTCCAGACATTCCAGTTAACATGACACTGACATGCATTCCAGATCAGACTACTTGTATGACAGTTAAGGACCCTACACAAGATGTCATAGATATACAGTTACATGCTACTCCCGATGAAATTAAGAAATGGTCCGAACAAGGAGGGGTCCAGACAGATCAAGGATGGTTGACGAAGGGAAAAGCCACATGGTTTCTCCCCGACTCTATGGTTCAAGTCATTATCAACACCGCACATAGTCCAGCACATTTAGGAGAAAAAGCTATGTTAGACAGTATCCAGAACCTTTGGTTCAACAAGCATTTACGAGCAGCAGCCAAGCAGAAAGTACGTACCTGTATGATATGTTGTCAGTTCAATCCAGGTAAAAGTGTCCCGGTGGAACAAGGTGGATTCCAACCTCCTGACCACCCTTTTGAAGTCCTCCAGATGGATTATATTCAGATGGAGCGATGTCGAGGTTTCAAGTATGTCCTCGTAGTTGTATGCGCTTTGTCCAGGTGGACAGAAGCATATCCAGTTCCAGATTACACAGCTGCGACCACTGCCAGGCAGTTGGTTTGTGAGTATTTTCCCCGCTATGGATTACCTAGGGTCGTGTATTCAGATAACGGCCAGCCATTCTCATCCGAGCTCATGAAACAAGTTTCCCTTCTGTTAGGGTACCAGTGGAAGTTCCATTGTGTACGCCATCCTGAAGCAGCCGGTCTCGTAGAGAGACATAACCAGACTTTGAAAATCCGCATTGCTAAAATGTGTACAGAAAAAGGTGTAGATTGGTTAGTAGCTCTGCCAGTTGCTCTTTTTTATATGAGAATGGTCGCACATTCCAGATCAGGTTTGTCCCCGTACGAGGTCGTATTCGGCCGCCCTCCAAATATGTGGGGTACACCTATGCCCCGAAAGATTACAGACGTTTCCAGTAATATGCTGACAGATTACCTAGCTTCCTTGATGTCTGCCCTACACTCTTGTCGTTCACAGGTTGCCGCTGCATTTCCAGACAACACTGAGGTGAAACCGCATGAAGTCGTTCCAGGGGATTTCGTCCTGGTGCGCAATTTTGATCGTTCAAGTCCGTTGGAGCCCCGTTGGAAGGAGCCCCAGCTGGTGTTATTAACAACAAGGACCGCCGTCAAGCTCGAGGGACGTAAAGGCTGGGTGCATACCAGCCACATCAAGAAATTCCATGGATTGCGACAAAAGACATTTATCAAAGACTGCCCTATTCTTAAGGACTGCCCAAAGACAGACTCTGAATTGAAACTTCCCCTGTTAGAGAAAACTCCACAGCAGGAGTATAAAGCAAAACTCCGGTCTAGTAAAATAAGTCAGCCAGTTTAATTGTCTAAGTCCCTCTCGGGTGAAACGGTTAGACAGGTTCCTGACATGTATGAGATAGACCCACACAGTGAGAGAGTTAGTCAAAACTCTAAAAGATGTATTATCGTTCTATTCTTTTTATTATTCTTGAGTCTTATGGTTACATGCATAAGTTATGCTTTACATTTATGTTTTCCTATTTCACATGTACATATGTTTTCTAATGTTACAGTAGAGCACACATTTAGTGATCTACCTCCTCACGAGTTATCTTATCGTCTTGCTATGTGTAACAACACTTTTATCCGAATGTTGCACTATTCACACCAGACCAGCAATGCCACTAATTGTTGGGTATATGGTCGACTCCCCCCTTTCCAGACACCGAAGGGAGTTCTGCCACTCTTTCCCTATCCATTTTCACATAATGGTTCGTGTGGAGCATGGTCCACGTTAACGTCATCCTCAACTGATATGTCCCTTCTGAATCGAACATGTTTCCCAGACAAACAAAGTCTTTCCCATAGAACAGGGTTAGATCTAGAAAATGAAGTATATGATTTAGGTAATTATTCCTCGAATTTTATGGTTCTGAATGTCCAGTCCGATACTACTCCAGATTTGCCTGCTATTTCAGTACTACCAGTCAAAGGCGAATTATGTGTCAGAAAGAATGGTTCCGCACATGTAGGACATAGTGATTGTACTACTGTGGTCAAGTATAGTGACAGTGGGAAATCTATTTTCAAAGCCTCACGTCATTCTTATTTTGTTTGTGGCCAGACCGCATATGTTCGTCTGCCCCTCGGTTGGGATGGAACATGTTATATTGCCTTCCTACTGCCACCAGTTTTCCTAGCCCCATCTGATTATCACAGAAACACACATCTAGTACACGTTAGACATAAAAGGGAGACCGAGTCCCCAATTGTCGATCAAACTGAAACTGCTCTAGAACAATATCAAGACTTCAATAAAGGTTTCTTTTTCTTCATAGGTCCTGTCCAGAATAGTAAGTTAATACGTAGGTTAACCAGAACCCTTGAAGCAGTAGTGAATGAGACTACTTCCGCTCTAGGTAACTTAACCGAAGAACAATCTGCTATGCGTTTTGTTGTGCTCCAAAATCGTCTCGTTCTTGACGTCATACTGGCCGATAGAGGAGGAGCCTGTAGAGTCATCGGATCTAGTTGCTGCATTTTCATTCCTAATAACGCGCCGTCTGTTTATTCAGCTATAACCAGACTTCATAAAATTGCCCATCAGTTACACCAGAATCCAGGCACCTGGACATGGTCCGGTTGGCTCTGGAGTATCATATCTGCCTGGGGATGGAAAGTATTGTCATTCCTAGGTATAGCAGTAATGATCATATTCAGTTGCTGCCTCTGTTTACAATGTGGCCCTGCGATTTGCGGCATGTGTGCTACCTCTTGTATTCCTAGTCCCAAATCCCGTTCCAAGACAATTCGAGACGAGCAAATGATGCTATATGAACATATAGATGGTATCATGAATATTGATGTTTCCTGATGGAAACGTAGGGCACAAGGAGGGAATGTGGAAAAGTAAATTTTGCCATGTTATATGTGCCTACGTGTTCCCCATCCTATGCTATATGTGCATGATCGATATGCATGTATCCCCTATGATCGATTAAAGACGCAATTACCGTTGTGTCCAACTCTAGTATGCCAGTTTCCAGTTCTCGTGAAAGCAACGAGTATTAGGCCTATGTTGCCACGTTTCACAGTGTGCACGTTAATTCATCGCATTGTCCCCGTTCCTAGGCCTCAAAAGGGCCCGGACACCAGATTCAGCTCCAGTCTCCTGAACCCTCTCCGAGGAGCGATGCAGCCCCCACCTGCATCCCTGACCCTTCACTTATTTCCTGCCTCGCAGTGCTCGGCCCGGCCTGGCTCTGCCTGCCTGTCTGCCAAGAGTATGTTATGCTTCTAGTTATCAGTCCAGCCCTCCTTCTCTGCATTCCTAAGCTACTGAATCGCATCAATAGTTCCAGCTATGGTCTAGTCTTTCTGTCTCCATGTAAGAGAAATACTGTATTAATATTCATAGAATATTCCTAGCACACGCAATACATGTAGAATACTGCATGCACCAGTCTTAGTGTCAGGTAGCCTTTGCCCTGATAACTTTTGGATTCTATCAACATGTACTCCAAACACCAGATACCAGATATGCTATAGGTACATGTCGTCCTGACACCGCAGACTTTAGTCTCCTCTTCTAGCGCAGAAGTCATAGCCCCAGTTCTCCCTGGTAACACGTCATTGCCCGTTTGCGTGCACCACTAGGTTAAAGGTCCCAGCTGCTCAGGTAGCCCCTCCATGTTTCCGCCCCATCTATGACACTTCTGTGACGTCTTCATCACATGTCTATGTACACGCCCTGTACACGCCTTCTTGTTACACCCATTTTGTTCTTATCTTTCGCGACTGCTACGAGTTACGCCTACTGCTACGCCTATTGTATGCAATGTAATGTAATGTATTATACTATATATATGCTGCACTGTCGATGAGGCATTGCAGCTGCCATCCAGTCTATTTCCGTACAGGCTATCCCGTTCCTGTCCCTTCCCTTATGCCTGATTAAAGCCTGTTAGACTCAGATACCTCGAATCCTGTCTCTTATTTGTTGAGCTATCTGTTTTATTCACTGTATTCAAAAATAGTACCGGTAATTAATTATTTATTTACCACACGAGGGAGAGGTCCCTGTACACAAGGTGAGGAGGCTAAGTTAAAAAAGCGCGAGTTAGCGCTGGAATGGGTCAGTGCAAGGATTAAAAATCAGGCGTTAGGCTAAAAACTCCCGCGGAGGCAGGGGAGTGATCCAGTAGGCGAGAGCTCGTTTGTCAGCTCCTAAGTAACTGCAAAGTGGGCGTGGCCTAGAAGTGGGCGTGGCCGGGGGAGCGTCCGCTGGAGGCGGCAGGCGGGAGCTAGTGAGGCCGCGGCAGCGATCAATCGACTGCGCGGGAAAGCTGGGTCGAGGGAGAGGTCCCTGTACACAAGGTGAGGAGGCTAAGTTAAAAAAGCGCGAGTTAGCGCTGGAATGGGTTAGTGCAAGGATTAAAAATCAGGCGTTAGGCTAAAAACTCCCGCGGAGGCAGGGGAGTGATCCAGGATGGGGAAAGATTGGAACATGCTAGTATAACAACTACAATGTAGGACTTTAACATTTGTCAGCAGAGGGAAGGTAAGAAAAAGGAACAATATGCAAGTACGATTTTCTTCAAAGCAAGAAATGGAGAATGCAACTTAGATGGGTTCCCTCAGACTTATATTTACCTAGAACGGTGTGAAGACCAACCCTGGCCACGGGTCAGTTAAGGACAGGAGGAACCCCAAGGAAGGACAGTCGCCAGTAGGCCAGCAGGTGCAGAATGGACACCACAGGACAGGACAGGAAAACCAGATTAGGATCAGGACAGGACCACCAAGGTAAGACCAGCACCCGCAGTTCGGAAGCAACACCTGCACTCCACCTTCTCTGCAGCTATCAGTCAGAACCCCAATTGGGTTATCGAATTTCCAAGCAAAGTGCCCTGCCAGCACTTAAGGTTTCCAAAACCCCCCTGGGTCTGTGGAAGTTACGGACAGAGTGCTCCGCAGCTCTCTGTATCAATCACCTATTGAGTGCGTTGGGTCAGTGACAGGTCAGCTATTCGGACAAGTCGGACAATTTCTCTAGCTAAACCTAGGCTAGTTATACTGTTTTCGGGTCAGTGTACCACCCCCCAAATGTTGCAAGTGTAAGAATCCGCAATTTCGATTGGTCCCCAAGTAGGCCAGGTCAACACACCAACCACATTTCATTTCTACAAGCCCTAATTTACATACTCTGGGACCGCCTATTGAATTTGGGGTTCCCATGACATGTTCTTAAGAATACAATGAATTTAATACAATTGTTTCATTTGCAGGACAGTTCAGCTTCGTTCTGCTAGGTCGCAGGTCACTTTCTCATGAGCATCTTGACTGTGGCTGCCAGCTGGCTGAGTTCCACTGGTACAGGGTTTTCTTCCCTCTGCCAGGATGACATGCGCAGTAGGGACTTCTAAGATGGGGTTTGGACTCCCTCCCAGGCCCAAGGATTACGATACATGAAAAGTAAGCGAAAACAAATTAAAACACAGAAATAAATGAATACACTGTATACCAGGAATCCCTATATGACTCCCCTTACTTTATACTAACTTATAGCATTAATAATAATGCAAATGAACAGTAGCGCAAAAGCAGCAGCGCAAGCTTCGGCATGTGAGAACACAAAGCGGCCATCTTAATGCTAGTGCGCAAGCGCAAAGATTCCCACCAGAACTGCGAGTACGTCACGTCACGTGATTGTGACCAACGCATGCGCAGAAGAAACCCCGCTAAGCAGCGGCCATTTTAATGACAAGCGTTGTTAAGGTTAATACACACATATGCAAGCGTCTCTGGGACAACCAAAAATGTCAGAATAACGGGGAAATTAGTAAGACAAACATGTTGAGTTAATTCATTATAGTTATTCGAGGTTCATGAGTACAAGCAAGTCGCGTAACGTGCGAATCCTTGCTCCATCACCTCCACCTCGGGGTGGCGGAAGGACGCAGGTCCGTCCGCCATCCTAATAGGCCTCTTAGTCTGTAAATATTCCTTCTCAAATTTTGCACTCTATGCACAGTTCATTGGTAAGACAATGGGGAAGATGCGAAGGAAACAAAACATTGGAGGTAAACTAACACAATTTCACCACAACGGGTTTCAAACCAAGGGCTGCACAAAATCATTGGAACTTGCAGTCCAAGGATGACTATGACAATTATAAGTCGGTATAACAGGTACTCAAGGAAGGGCATCCACAATCCAAAACTGAAGGACCGTTGAATATATTGCCTTTCTCAGAGGGTGCAACTCGGGTCCCTTATAATATCCAGTCGGGGACTAAACAGGGAACTGAAGCTGTGGTCCAAGGCAGGCAATGGCTTTTTTACTTTTCACAGGATTCCTTGGCCAAATAGTGGGAATTTCAAGCTCAATCTCTAATCCTGGACAAAGTATTGTAATGCAAACACGAACAGTGTCAGTCATTTTCTGCACTGTGAATCCTCTTATTCTTTCCATTCAGATACTGCAGGACGGATTTGCCACAAAGTCTGATAGTAGGAACGTTGAGAAGCAGTGTTTTTCTACGGATTCAGGATGCTCAGGCCACAAACCGCACCAAACCTAGTTTGGCTGCTTCTGTATCACAGAGCCTTCTGCCAAGCCGGCCCTCTAACTGGACCAGAATGCCCAGGAATCCCCTACTTCTCGATGCCTCTGTTCAGTTGGTATTAGGAGGTCTCAAATTGTATCTGTCTCTTCCGGCTGTTGTCAGGTCGGCAATGAGAAGTTCCTCAGGTGTGGCAGGTAGTGGACCGTCTTCTCCTCGTTGCTGAGAATGTTATGTACGATTCCTGCCTCCTCAGTTTCTGTCGTCTGAACCAGATCCGTTGGCACTCTTTTGCAGTGTGAAGCATGGACCCAGTTCCTTCTGTTGGTGACCCGAACTGCTGTCCGTGTAGTCAATAGGACCTGTTCAGGCCTTTGCCAACGAGGTTCCAGATTCCTTGAGCGCTGAAAATTCTTTGTCAGCACCCAGTCGCGGGCTGCAACAGATGCCCAGGACCTTTGCAGTTGTCAGGCAATGAATCGTGTACCTGTTGGTAAATCAAAGAAAGATTGCCTGTCAGCTCTCCCATATAATCCAACAAAATAGGATATTCAAGGTCTCTCATTTTCTTTGGACGTGGAGGACCCCCATACATTCAATGGCCTCCAGTAGACTATCTCATAGGGCGTTAGGCCCATTCTGCTGTGTGCCATTGCACAAGTAGACATAAGTGCTAATGGCATATCATCAGGCCATTGGAGTCCTGTCAAGGCCTGCACCATAGCCAACTTGAGTTTCAAGGTTTCATTATATCTTTCCACTAATGCTGCAGATAGTGGATGATTAGCAGCATGAAACTTCTGGCGTATACCTAGACTCTCAGTAATCAATTTGATAACCTGGCCAATAAAGTGAGGTCCATTATCACTCCATGAAATTCTGCATATCCCAAATCTTGGGAAATATTCCTTTAAGAGTATTTTAACTGTAGTGAGTGCAGTGTTATCCTTTGTAGGATAGGCCTCAACCCACTTACTAAAAGCACCTACTATTACTAAAGCATATTTTAGCATATTACATCTTTCAAGTTCAATAACGTCCATTTGTAGGACTTCAAATGGTGCACTGGGTGGGGAAACAACTCCTTTTGGGGTGGCACTCCTTTCCCCCAGTTATGTTGCAAGCAGATGATGGAATGTCTAACATAGTGTTCAGCTGTCTTTCTTATGTCTGAGTGTTGCCATACCTACTCTAATTATGTGGCTATGCTTTTGGTGCTGACATGTGCTGGACGGTGTGCCATAGTGACAACTGGTAGGTGTGATGTTTTGCTTACTGTCCCTTTAATTCCCCATGTTCCTTTCCCACATTCCATATTCTAAGAATGGACTTGTTTGCAAGTTCTGACTATTTCAGTTACTTATGGCTGTTTCTGGGATGAGGTTTTAATAAACCCACCTAATCCACTTACTACATGTTTACTTGTTATATTAACTTATTTAACTAATTTTACACTGGCGACGATTGGACGCCTCAACCAGGACAACTTGATGAAAGAAAAGTACCTCGCTTCCTCCTCCAGCGGCTGAACTGAAAAACAAGAAGAGAAGCGTCGACTTCCCAGCGGCTGATTTAACACCAACAACGCGGTGAGGAGAGCGGGAGGATTATCATTAAATTAAAAACCCAGGGAAATTAGAAGAAAAGGGATTATAAGCGTTTTTAACCGATGCGCTATCTCTTATGCGCGAGATCAACATTCTTCTGCTCGCGCAACACACGAGACAGAGCTGCGCACACATACGTCTGACGCCGCTCTGATGGAAAGCATGCGCTGCGTTTCATTTCCTTAACAACGCTGCGTTTCAGCGTGAGCCGGCTCAACTCGTCAGCAACTCGTCAGTCACAGAGCGCTTCTATGCAATTGAACGAGCGCACGAGTACAGTGGAACACTGCTTGGAACACTGCTTGTGAACATATTCTATTTAACACATACAAAGATTCCTTTTCTTTTAGAACTTCTGCTACAATTGGAAGAATGTTAAACAAAGAACAATTATATAAATAGTTCTTTCATTTTGTTAAGGGGTTCCACTCCCTGAGGAAATTAATGGAATGGAGAATTCTATGATCTCATAACCATTTGGATGATTTTAACTTAATTGAACATTCCTTGTCATTCATTAAATTAATGAGACTGAATTCTGCATTACAAAGGGAATTCTAAAAAAAAAAAAAGGAACTACAGTATTTAATAAAAGTGCATAGTTTTAACACTTAAAGGGAAGAAGTCAGGAGATTAATTCATCCTGTTATTTATTACTTACCCAGATATTAAAATATTTATTACTTACCCTGATATTAAAATATTCAAGTACACTTTCCGACACAAAGATGCAAAATGTTACTCAGCCTGCATTTTTTCTCGTCAGTCCTGGTGAACCAAATGTAAAATGGAAGAAGTGGAAAAAGATTTTTGCAAACTATGCGAGAGTTTGTGGAACAAATCTCAGTGCGGAAAGAAAACATTCACTCTTATTGCATTGTTTAGGAGGAGAAGGACAGGATGTTCTAGAACATTTACCTGACCTTTCAGCGGCTGAACAAAGGAATTTAAATGAGTATGAGATAGCTATTCTGCAACTAGACAGACACTATTTACCTAGACTCAGTACGATTATGGAAAGGTATCACTTTGGTCTGAGGGAACAGAAGAAGGATGAGTCCGTGGAAGACTATGTCTCGTCTTTGAGGAAACTTGCTTCCTCTTGTAATTTTGGTCAATCTCTTGATGAGAGAATTCGTGATCAGTTTGTTTTAAGATGTGCCCATGATGACATAAGAAAAGAACTTTGGTTGAAAGATGAACCACCTCTCGAAGAAGTACTGGAGATTGCCAAGCAAGTGGAACATATGACGAAATGTGTCGGTGAACTAAAAAAAGAGAAGGATAAACCTTCTGTTGTAGAATCAAAAGAGGAAATAAAAGTTGATGAAACGATTTGCCAAGTTAAAAAAACGGATGGAGCAAATTCTGAAGAGAGGGCATTTGGACAAATGAATTCTTCTAACGTTAGATGGTCTTGTTTTAGATGTGGTCAAATTAATCATCTAGCTAATTCCCCCATGTGTCCTGCTCTGAAAACGACATGTAATTTATGCAATAGAAGGGGTCATTATGCTAAATGGTGCAGGTCTAAACCACAAAGCAGCGTTAATCCTAGGAGGAGGTGGCCACAGCCTCAAGTAAGATCCATTTGTTTTGAAGTAAATGATGAAGAATCTGATCATCCTTCGTTTCTTGTCAAAGTAGAGAATAACATGATAAACTTAAAGTTTGATTCTTGCTCTAAGATAACAATTATAAATGAGAAAATGTTTAATGAATTGTTTGCGAAACATGTAAAAATGTTTAAATGTGATATTGTTCCGTTAGGTTACAGTGAAAAACCAATCTCTATGTTGGGGTATTTTTTGGCTGAAATAGAACTGGGCTCTCGTATAATTGTAGGAAAAGTATACATTTCAAAAAAAGGAGATGCATTGTTAGGATGGTTGCATCAACGACAGCTGGGAGTCACCCTTGATCCAAATGCTGTTCCTCAAGTTCGAATTCAAGAAATATCTGATGTACCTAGTACAACTAGTGATGAAAATTTATCTCTGATATTAGCTAAAAAGTTTCCAAATGTCTTTAAAGATGATTTGGGGTGTTTGCGTGGATATAAACATTTGATCAAATTGAAAGACAATGCTCTCCCTGTTGTAGCCAAAGTCAGGAGAATTCCCCTTTCAGAACAGGTTAAAGTACAAGATGAGTTGGATAAGCTCATCGAGAACGGCATAATTGTTCCAGTTGAAGCTACTGAATGGCTTGCCCCTGTTGTCATAGCGAAGAAACCCACAGGTGAAATTAGTCTTTGCATTGATTTAAGGTCATTAAATAAGGAGGTGGTAGTTGACAGGTTTCCACTTCCTAACATAGATGAAATGATTTGTACATTAGAAGGAGCAAGATACTTTACCACTCTTGATCTTGCCTCTGCCTACCACCAGGTAGAATTAGATGATTCATGCCAGGATTTAACTGCCTTCATTACACCGATGGGTACATTTAAGTTCAAAAGAATGCCGTTTGGCTTAGTATCTGCGGCCTCTGTTTTTCAGAGAATTATGTCTAGAATTTTGAAAGGTTTAAGTGGTGTAAAGTGCTACCAAGATGATTTATTAATTTATGGTGGTACTGCTTATGAACATGATACTCGTGTTTCAATGGTTTTGAAACGGTTAGAAAGTGCAGGCATGACTTTGAAAAGAGCAAAGTGCAAGTTTGGAGTACAAGAAGTTAATTATCTGGGTCATCGTATCACGTGTAATGGTGTTTTTCCAAAGAAGGAGTTAGTAGAAACTATTGATAAAGTGAAGGAGCCCTCTTGCAAAGATGAACTACTCTCCTTTTTGGGGATGGTAGAATTTTATGGGAAATTCATTTTTAATTTTGCAGAAAAAACACACAATTTAAGAAAGTTAATAGTAAAAAATTCTGTTTTCAACTGGTCATCTGATTGCAAATCTGAATTTATGAACTTAAAGAAAAATTTGAATAAGGCACCTTCACTCCATGCCTTTGTCCCTGGTTTACCCACTATTTTGTTTACTGACGCAAGTGATAAGGGACTTGGTGCAGTTTTGGTTCAAAAGAAGGATGGAAAAGATTCTTTGATATGTTGTTCTTCCCGGTGTCTAAGAGGATCAGAGTTGAACTACTCTGTAATAGAAAAGGAGTCTTTAGCAATTTTTTGGGCATTAAGGAAGTTAAATAATTTGATTTGGGGGACCAGAATCTGTGTCTTGTCTGATCATAAACCTTTAAAAGAGGTCTTTTCAAAAAAAGGTTTAGATGCAATCTCATCCAGGATAAGAAGGTGGATTGTTTCATTACAGGAATTTGAATTTGAAGTTGAATATATCCCTGGGATTGCCAACAGATCTGCGGATTGTTTATCTAGATTGGTTGGAAATGAGAACTCTGAGCACGATGAAGTGAGTGATTCTGAGGAGTTCGTAAATGTGTGTGAAGTGACCGATGGTGCCATTGTTGAGTCTGAATGGAGAGCTGAATTGGAGAAAGATGAAGACATTTCAAAGGTTATTCTTTCCTTGAAGAATAACTCTCATTTGGACAAACCATGGTTGTTGATTGCTGATGAACTATCAGTAAATGATGGTCTTTTAACCCGTGGAACTAAACTGATTCCTCCTTACTCGTTAAGGAATACATTGTTGTCCCATGCTCATTGTGGTCATCTGGGCATAGTTAAGACTAAAGAGTTTCTTAGAATGCAGTTCTGGTGGCCTGGCATGGACTTAGAGATTGAGAGAATGGTCCGTGAATGTCCAGAATGTTGCTCTAGTGATAAGATTTTAAAAACAAGACAAATGCCTATGGTGAAGAGGGCTTTACCTGCTCATCCATGGGATGAGGTTGCAATTGACATTCTTGGTCCTCTCTCTGGGGTTTCTGATACTCCGTATCTTATTGTCTTAATTGATCTATACTCAAGATGGATTGAAGTTTCTGCTGTCAGAGAAATTACTTCTAATTCCGTCATTAAATTTTTAGAGTCTATATTTAATAAGGAAAGTTTTCCCAATAGTCTTTTGTCTGACAATGGTCCCTAATTTTGTTCCTCTCTGTTTGCTGACTATCTGAGAAAGTGTGGTATAAACCATAAAAAGTGTTCACTTTATCATCCTGAAACAAATGGTGCAGTGGAGAGAGTTAATAAGACTCTGAAAGAGTCCATACAGCTTGCCCGTTCTTCTGGTTTAGATTGGAAGTCCACTTTACAGGACAGGATTAATGTTTATCGTTTTGCCCCCCATTCCACTACGGGTAGGTCTCCATTTGAGCTGTTTAAGGGGAGGGTTCCAAACACTTTGTTATGTCCTGGGTGGATGTGTTTTAACAAGGGTCTTGTTGATAATGATATTGGTGATTGGAGAACCAAGGAGGTTCTCAAACAAGATGCTCGGAAGACGAACTTTGATCTCAGGAAACGTGCATTTCCATGTGAGGTCAAGGTGGGTGATGTTGTGAGAATTAAGACCCCTGTAGGATGTAAACCTTGCTCCAAGTACACCGACGTTAGATCTGTTGTCAAGATTTTTAAAAATGCTGTTAAAACTGAGGATGGTAGAATCTGGAACAAGAGTCGAATTGTAGTTGTTAATACTGATCTAGTATCTTCTCATGCTTCTGCTTATGATGAAAATCTGTGTATTGGTGCTCGCTTAGACACTAACCTTTCTTCTCACAGGTCCTCGGTTCCTTCCAGGAAAAGTCTGAGAGCACGGAAAGCTCCTGCTTATCTGAAGGACTATGTTTGAGTTTATATTATATGGAGCCTTTATACTGTATTGTTTTGGTGTTCATTGATTTGTTGTATAAGAGGGAGATGTGTGATGTTTTGCTTACTGTCCCTTTAATTCCCCATGTTCCTTTCCCACATTCCATATTCTAAGAATGGACTTGTTTGCAAGTTCTGACTATTTCAGTTACTTATGGCTGTTTCTGGGATGAGGTTTTAATAAACCCACCTAATCCACTTACTACATGTTTACTTGTTTTATTAACTTATTTAACTAATTTTACAGTAGGACGTAAGTGCTGGGTAATTTCCACCTGTCCCCATCTGGCCCTTTCCTCCAACAATTTTCACTGTCCAATATTCCTGTCCTTTCCCACTATTCCACATCTTCTCTTGTTGCCATCTGTTGAATCTCTCTAACCTCTTTGTTCTCATTTGCATCTTTTTCTGCAGTAGATTACATTACGTACATTTTTCCCTGTTGGCTATGAGTTGTTTCTTTCGCTGTGCTGTCTGCAAAAGTATTGGCTCTACCTACATCATCTAATATTTTCTGGTGTGCACTACATTTAAAAATAGCTACCTGCTTTGGTCATGTTAGTGCAGTCAGCAAGTTTTTAACTATTCTCGAGCCATGCGATGTCCAGAATCCCTTTTCCTGCCATAAGCGTCCGAAGTTCTGTGCAACTCCAAAAGCATATTAACTGTCTGTATAGATATTCACAGACAGTCCTTGGATAAGCTTGCAAGCCCTCAAGAGTGCAATACGTTTAGCTGCTTGTGCGGACTTATAGGGGATTCGAGCTATCTCCACAATTGTTTGCAGGGTTGTGATAGTATAAGCTGCAGTAGTGGTGCCATCGGGTAGCTTAAAGCAAGATCCATCTACATACAAGTCATCCTGAGCGTCAGGCAGGGGAATATCAGTAAGGTCCACTTGACCCTTCATTTATTCTTCAGTGGTAAAAATGCAGTCTTGTATTTTACTAGGTTGTTCGGAGGGTGATGGCAGCATAGAAGCTGGATTCAAAGTCAAACAACATTTAAGTGTGATGTATGGTGCTAACAAAGTGAGTTTGCACCCAGTAAGACGAGCACTCGTCAAGTGTTGTGTCTTAGTCTGATTCAATAATACATCAACCGAGTGGGAAACCAAAACTGTCAATTTGTGGTCCAGTACAAGTCCTGCTGATTGTCTGATTGAAATGGCAGTTGCTGCCACTGCCTTCAGGCAACCAGGCAGTGCCTTGGCCACGGGGTACAGAACTGCAGAAAAGTATACACATGGGTGTTGTTTGTCTCCTTATGGCTGTGTTAGAACAGACAATGCGCAACCTTTGCATTCCTGTACATAGAGAAAAAATATTTTTGTGCAATCAGGTGTTCCTAATACAGGATTTGAACATAGTGCTGCTCGGAGTTGCTGGTATGCACTTTGACACTCAGAAGACCAAGACAAAGGGGATGGGGTATTCTTAGTCATTAGGGCAAGGAGAGGTTTGATAATGAGGTAAAAATTTGGGATCCAATGGCGACAGTAGGATGGTATGCCAATCAATGCCCTAAATTCCTTTTGTGTTCGAGGAACAGATGTGTGTATGATAGCTTTTATTCTGTCTTTGGTCAACGTGCTTCCCTCCTTCGACAAGAGGTGACCTAAATAGTTAACCTCTGGTCGACAAAACGGTAACTTATTCTTTGACACTTTGTGGCCCAAATTAGCAAAATGATTCAATAACATCAATGTAGCCTCAATATAAAGTTTTGTGTTGTTGGCTGCTATTAGCAGATCATCAACGTATTGTAACAAAGAAGTGCCTGGTGGTAACTGTAAGGCATCAAGTTGGCGTTTGAGAGTTTGGCTATAAATGCTTGGGCTTTCTGTATAGCCTTGAGGAGCACGACAGAAGTGGGCGCAATAGGAATAGAAAAGAATGTGTTTTCAAGGTCAATGACGGAAAAAACACATGCTGTTGGCGGGATCATTGCTAATAGTGTAGTAATGTCTGGAACTATAGGAAACTGTGGCACCACTATTTTGTTAATTTCACGCAGATCAATGACAAATCTATAGACTATTTCCTTCCTATCATCAGAAGTGGAACACTTTAGGTAAAATAGGGCTGTTACAAATATTGCTATCAGTTTCTTCCACCACTCCTTTTTCAATGAGGTCGTCTAATATTTGAACTAATGCACTTTCTCCTTCCTGTGATATCTTATACTTTGGTATTCGAGACCCAACAGCATTCTGTTTAACCTGTATGTGTACCGGTTCAATGGATAATAAGCCAACATCAGTATTACCCTCTGCCCACACAGAAGGCAGTGCAGTGGACAAATCATGTGGTAATTCATTAATAACATACTGCTTATTATGGCTAGGCTTACCAAATGTAATATATACACCATCCAGTGAACTATAAATACGTGCATGAAAATGTTTGAGTGGGTCTAATCTTAGCAGATTATCAGGGCAATTTGGTGCAAGGAGGAATGGTGTGTTGGTAGTGAACAGACGAATAGTAAGATCCAGGGGCTCAGACATGGGACTAACAATTAGCTTTCCAGCGAAGCCTACAGATATGTTGTTATAGCCAGACGAAGAAGTCCCAGGGATCAGTTGTTGGGAAATTGCACTTCGTGTAGCCCCAGTATCTACCAGAAATTGCTGCAGGGTCCCCAATATTTCAGCAGTAACATATGGGCCTGTCTGATCTACCTGTTGGAAACTGATCCCTCCTCTCGTCCTATGCCGTCCTAATTAAAATACATGCTTGTGGCATCTGATGCACTAAATTCGTCTGCATAATAAGTTTTTGTTGGGGCAGTATTATCAAAGTGATTCCGCCTGTCGCTAACAAAAGACCATTGTAGTGGACCCCTTGTCATTCTCCTTCCTATTCCTCTACCTTGTTGGATGAGTACTGGCCATTCAGATTGCCAATGTCCGTCTTTTTTACAGTGCACACATTGGTTTGGCCCTAATGGGTCAGATGCCAGGGAATCTTGCATAATGCTTTTCGGGGGTCTGCCATGAAAACCCCTCGACCCCTATCTTTCTGCGATCCATAGACCTCCTAAAACAATATTTTAGTTTTCAATTCCTTATTTTTACCTTCTTTCTTGTCTCGTTCATCGTTAACTTGGTTTTCATAATACTGGGCCTTATCCAGAATTTTAGGTGGAGTGGAAGTGGCCCATGTACTCTCGGCCACTCGTAATTTTTGTGAAATATCGGGTAACAAGATGGCTACAAATGTATCTACAAATAGGTGTTTGCCTGTGTCGAAGCTGTGTCTTGCCCACTATAATCGTGAAAAGTCCCCTCAAATCTGGTGAAGAAATCAGGGACTGACTCATCTTTCCTCTGTTTACAAGCTGCCAATTTCGCCCTTGATTTTTTCTTTGGGAGCACCAACATCTCCATGTAGGTAATTATGTTATCCGGTAGATATAATATAATCTGTGGTGGTTTCTCTCCTGGTTTCCTATCAATATCAGCGGCTTCTACCTGTGCCCAGGTGCCTCAGAAATCCGCATGGTTTTGCTTACGAACCATACGCCAAAGGTCGGTGGGCAATGTAACATGTCAATGTCTGCCAAGGTCATGAAACAAGAAGTCAATGCATCACTCATTTCTTCATAAAATGCACTGGGATTCTTTCGAGGACCGGGCAAAGAAGCTTTAAGGGTCAATAAGTCCAGTCATTTCCAAGGGGAATAGGTTCATTGGAATTGAAATCGGGCCGCATTAATAGCCTGACCATCTCCTGTGGCTGGCTGAAACACAGGAGCAACTTCCCGCATGGAGAAGGTTTTTGTTGAAGCTGACATAAGCCTCTTGAGCTTCCTCTTATGAGAAAAAATATCCTCTACTGCTTGTTTTAACAGAACGCACAAAAGGAGATAGGTCCTTGGCGGGGCTGAGGGAGGGCTGGACCCTGGAGTTGCCGACGCGTTTCAAGTTCGGGCCGTTAATGTCCAAACCGTCATCAGGGCTTTTTTATTTTTCTGTTGGGATGCACAAAAAACGAGGTTTTTAATACAACCTATTCGCCTCTTATCATTAAAACAACGGTTCGGATGAAGGATAAATGTACCTGTATGTTGTTATGTAGTTGACCAGGAATGATTCTTCCGGTTTCAACTAGGGCAACTTTATCCACGAACAAATCTGAGAAATGAACAACAAATTGTCCACATTTACAGGGCTTTAACGTGGAGCATCATATCAACCACCTAATATATTTTAAGGAGGGCATACCTTATGTTGAACAAGCTAGTGGTTCAAGGAGGGGCGGAGGGATATCTTTGTCTTTTTCTTTTAACTTTCAATCCTGATAAAACAACACACAACTTGCTATTACCAACTGATTATGTATAGATGAAACTCTAAGTACTAGTATGCAGATAACTGCTTTTCGTACCTGTTGGGCACACTGTTTGGGTCATGGTAAACTGCTTCTGTTTTCTTTAAATCTTGCCACGGAACCTGTTAGGGCAATACACTTGTAAGTGCACTGGTTTTTATCAAAAAGCAATTTATTTCCCCTTGGACAGTAGGTGCCGGAGACTCACATACCTATGCCGTCGTGGGAAGAGGCGCCGCCTCTCGCCCCCCGTCTGCGAGCCCCGTCCGGGGCTGCGTGTCTCTCAGGGTGACCTTCTTTTTACTGCTCACGTGTGGTCATGTAAACAATAGATTCAATCGTTCTCTAAAAGGAGAAACAGATTGTCGATTACTTCGCTGTAAAAAGGGTGGCTTCCGAGGAAATAGAGTCAACTCTAGCCCGCGCAGCCGTGTGCGGAATGTTACCTGCTTCTGCAGTCTACTTCTTCACGGCGCGTCTCACTCGTTTGCTTGCTTACGGTTGGAGCCGGCGGCCATACTGCCAAAGTTTAAGGAACTGCTCTTTAGCCCAAAGTCTTGTGGGAAATGTAGTGCGTTTTTTCACAACACAATTGGAATGATATACATAACTTCCAGATCGGGGTTCTGTAATTTGTCCCAAGTGTTTAAGAGTTGGCGGCAAGTGTGTGTATCTGGTCTAAATGTTCGCACAGTTTAAAAGCATTAAACACAATTATTGATCAGAAATTAATATCATGTGTTGCTATCAGAATCTTTCATTTGAACAGGACAACCACAGTGGTATGACGCAAAGTCTCAGATTCTTGACAATTCTGACATGTTGTTCAGGCCAGCAGTTTTGCAATTAAATTTCAAAATGAGGTATGCTTCCTTATCAAGTAGCATTCTCTCAATGTCACCAGGGCGTTGTACGTTACTCATTGTATGAAGGACAGACCACCTGAATTCATTCTCACTATGTGACATTCCTGGTCAACTACATAACAACATACAGGTACATTTATCCTTCATCCGAACGGTTGTTTTAATGATAAGAGGCGAATAGGTTGTATTAAAAACCTCGTTTTTTGTGCATCCCAACAGAAAAATAAAAAAGCCCTGATGATGGTTTGGACATTAACGGCCCGAACTTGAAACGCGTCGGCAACTCCAGCAAGAGCTAATTGTAAAATTTAGCACGGTCTAAAGTAAAAAGTGACACATGCACCTTTTCGCTCTTGTGATGAAGTAACTTTTTCCATGTTATTGAATTTGGATCAATGAAATGGTTTAAAGTAATGTTAAATAGTTGCATTACAATCTGATTTATTGGATGTAATATTGAAGTCATCTGTTTTGGAGAATTTTCATAATGTGTTTTGTGATAGTTTGTAATTTGTAAGAATGTTAGTGATTGTTTGTATTGTGTATTTTCTTTCTGCTATTTGAAATTATGTCTGTATGAAACAATATGAGTAACAGGTAAAAATAAATATACCGGACTAGATTTAATTAATTTTTCTTTTGGTCCTTTACTACAAGCCAATTGAGTAGGGGGCAATCTTTTGTGTGCCTGTTTTAACAGAACGGCAGTCAACATACCTTCATTCGACTTTTTCCATATTCTACTTAAAACTCTAGGGGCCTCCTCATTAATAGTAGTCCTCCAGTTTTCTATTATCGCATTGGCCATTTCCCCTACGGTATATTGCTGAGTCATTTGTGGGTGTTGTGTCAAGGACATAAGAACCTCATCTAAACGTGTATTGTCGTCTCGGACCCAACCACGGGCCCGAGTCATCAATACTAATTTGTCATTTTCTGTAAGAGCGGATCTATGACGTCGTTTATGAATAGTAGGTGTAAGTACAGGGGTAGTAACCTTTCTGTCGAGTACGGGGGTCGCAGCAGAAGTAGTATGTAATGGGGGATACAGTTGTGGTACTTGAGGTGGCAGTAAAGGTGCCGTTGAAGTCACATTATTCCCATTGGAATTCAGAGCATAAGAAGGCAGGGATGGTCAACAGAGTAATTCTTCAAGTTCTGAATCGTCATCATCTAAACTCTGATTAACCTTCCCATCTCTTGCCACATATACCTTTTGCATTTTAATTTTAAATCATCTCTCTTCACTTTCTATACTCTCTTCTTGTTCTTTTAATTTCAACTCTCTTATTTTCTGTATAATTGTCTGTTCTTCGGATTTCTTCCTATCCTTTTCCTCCTTAATCTTCTTCTGTTTAATTTATTTTCTCCATAATCTTAGGGCATCAAACATACACTGTCTACTCTTTCTCTTAAAGAGCTGGTCTTCTACATATTGTAATCTATTTAAGTCAAAGGTACCATTAAGTGGCTACTGTAAATTGGTATCTGCCTTAGTATATTTATTCCATAATGTGCTAAACAGTATGGAAGAAATACCGTATTTAGTGTACATTTCATATTTAGGTGTACCTTCTATTGGCACTGGCTGTCTTTCTTCCAATATTATATTCTTGTCACAACAACAACAACACAATGCACGAAGTGTGCTAAAAACAGGCATGGTTACCAATCTCTTCTTAACAATATCGTTAAGAGACTCATACCAAAACTGAGAAATGAGAAAAACTTCTCACATTACCTGCCTAAAACATTTGCAAATGTTTTATCGAGACAAAACCAAAAAGGACAACCATTTTGATCCTACCTGATCACACTTCTTCAACTCCCACCTGCCGATCCTCATATCAATAAATCACCATCAAATGTCAACCGAAGAGCCCCAATTGAGACCCACAGCCGCAATGAAGGTCAGGTAGATTAGCAGAAAATCACCTTGGCCGCCAGATCAAGTCTCCTTTTTCGGGGCACCCCTGGGTGTTTCTGTCCTGTCAAAACAACCTCCTTCTGGTCCAGCCGTGGTCTTCAATGGGGCCCCACGTAGCGGAGCCAATTGTAGAAATTTGAATTGTATATATTCCACTGGTGCAGGGACACCCTCTGTCTACCGGTTCATAGATGAGGATCAATACTGGAGTGGAAAAAAAATACAAGTTTATTACACTCATGAGTGGGCTCCGTCTTACAGACACTGCAATTGTCTGAGAGGGAACTCCTAAGCATAGATTCCAACACATTATTTATACAGTCTTGGTGCAGCATGACACTCACTAAAACCCCTCTGTCATGCCCGAATGTAGAACTGCTAACTCCTGACAAGCCCCCACCCATGTTCTTTTCATAGATAGATAGTAATAATAATACTTGAGTTTATAAAGCGCAAACAGCTACCTCAACAACAGAGGTGTCCCAGCGCTCAACACATGCAAGGTGGTTTCGGAAGCAGGGGCCAGACCTAATTGTTGTTAAAGAGCCATGTCTCCAGTACTTTTCTGAAGCAGGACTCTGTATTTGCATGACGGAGGAACACAGGCAAGGCATTCCACATTTTAGCTGTTCTAGCGAAGAATGCCCTACCACCCAGCCAGGCTTTCGCAAAGCGGGGGACACAGAGAAGGTTCTGTGTGTTCGATCGCAGAGACCGATCCTGCTTATAGCAGAAGAGTCTTAGTTTGAGAGAGCTGGGGCATTTTCCCTTCAGTGCGCGGTAGTCCAGGGTCAGGGTCTTGAATTCTATTCTTTTTGCTACTGGGAGCCAATGCAGATCCTGTAGGTGCGGAGAGACATGATGCTGAAAGTGAATGCATCTGATCAGTCTCGCAGCCGCATTCTGCACCATCTGCAAATGTCTAATCGCATATTTAGGCAGGTCAATATATAAGCCATTTGTGTGGATTTTACAGTGGCATGGACTACAGATTTACAGCAATCTTCTGGTAGCAAATGTAAGAATTTACTGAGGTTTTTTAATTTACTAAAGCAACCAGCGGAAACCTGTTGAATTTGGGCTGAGCAAGAGAGGTCGGCTTCCCATCTCACCCCCAGATTTTTAATGCTAGAGCTGGGGAAGGGAGGAGGACCCATTTCTGAATGCCACCATAGATCTGGCGCAGGCACTGTGCCCTTTACAAAAAACAGCACCTCTGTTTTTCCCGCATTAAGTTTTAGTTTATTTATGTTCATCCAGAGGGCAATGTCGCGCAAGCACCCTTTAAAATTCTTTAAAGTCTCTACCGTCTGCTCCTGATAAGAGAAAACCAACTGGGTGTCGTCAGCTTAGGAAATTGCCTCAACACTCCAGTTGGCAATCAAGGAGAAGAGAGGAGCTAAGTACACTTTGAAAAATAAAGGGCTCAGCGCAGAGCCCTGAGGGACGCCACACCAGAAAGGTTTAGGTTTAGATGCAAATGGTTATAGGGCGACTCTTTGAGAGCGGCCGCTGAGGTAAGATTGCAACCAGGTCAGCACCTTCCCCCAAAAGCCTATATCCTTTAATTTCTGAACCAGCCGAGCGTGACAGACAGTGTTGAATGCTGCGGACAGATCCCGGAGCACCAGCAGTGCTGATGCCCCTGAATCTAACGCCCATCTCACTGATTCTGCCACCTCAAGGATGGCAGTCTCCGTGCTAAAGTCCGACCGGAAGCCAGATTGTGTTTCATGCAAAACAGAATTATACTCAATGAAGTTGGTCAGTAGACGCTGGACCAGCTTCTCCAACATTTTACCCGGAACGGGCAGTAGTGAGATTGGCATAAGATTGTTGAGGTCTCCTGGATCTCTGGTAGGTTTGTTATTCAAGGGAAGAAGGGTAGCGTGCTTACCCTTATCGTGAAAGACACCAGTATCAAAGGATGTGTTCAAGACATGAGTTAGCGTATTAGTAAGGGAATGTGATATTATTTTGCAGAGTTCAGGGGGGCATGGATCATCTGGGGCCCCTGATCTACCTTTTTGAATTTCTGCTATTGCATCCTGATGCGAGATTGGTAGGAAATTTGGAAACAGAGGAACCTCCACCCCTCTCAAAGGTGAGTCCAGTTTCTCTGTTGCCTTAGGTGCTGAAAAGGAGTCATAGACCTTTAGGATTTTGTTTTAAAAGAAACTAGAAATGTCTCCACACAGAGCTAGAGAAGGCTGCACTTCGGTCTCTATTGCTTTTAGCTTGAAGAAGATCTGACCTACCATAAACACTTCTTTACTGGAGTGATCTGCCTTGTGGATACAGGAAACAATGTAATTTCTCCTGGCCGTTTTCAGTGACTTATGTAAATTTTTCAAAGCATTTTTATAAATTCCTTTAGCCAGGTCACAATAGTTTATTCTCCACAGGAGTTCTAGTCTCTTACAGCTCCTTTTTTCTTCTTTGAGTGCCTCCGAGAACCATGGGGCTGATGGAGATAGTCTACGAGATAACATCATTTTTGATGGGGCAAGGACCTCCACTACCGAGGAGATCCATTAATTAATTGCCAAGGCATCTATATTGGGGTATGAAGAAAAAGATGGGAGATTGTTCTGTAAATTAGAACCCAACGTTCCTGCAGTCAAATTTTTCCATTTTCTCTTCATGGTGGGCTGCTTGCCCCTGGCCTGGCCGGAATTAGAAAACATAACTGAAAAAGGAATCAGAGAGTGGTACGACCAGACCAGGGGGCAGGAAACTTCCTTAACCATTGAGAAGATGTCAGAAAAAACTAAATCTAGAGTGTGGCCTGCCTTGTGAGTAGGAGCAGAAACCATTTGCAATAAATTAGCAGCCGCCAAGGAGGAAATCAGCTGGGCTTCTTGAGAACAATTGAGATCGTTCACATGAAAATTAAAATCGCCAAGGGCCATGTAGTTGGCATAAGCTTGCGATTTTTGGGCACTGTGGTTACAAAGATCATGGCAGATGTTTGCGACACAATCAGGTGGTCTGTAGATACGGGTGCCTGCTAAGGATGACAAAGGATTAATTTGGAAACAGAAATTGGGGCCTTCAATGCCTTGTAGGTCGAGTGGGCTGGAGGAGACCAATTCCCATGAATCATTGAAAATAATAGCCACCCCACCCCCTCTTTTGTTGCCCTCTCTATTTGGGAAGCACATTTTGAAACCAGGCGGGATGGCCAGGGTGATAGCTGCCACTGTATCCGCATTAAGCCAAGTTTCTGTTAAAAACATGGCGTCCCAGGAGGACTCTATTAGGGCCAGCCAAATATCTTCGGCCTGTTTAGGGAGGGATCTACAGTTGACTAAACTGTAGTCAAATGGGCGTTGGTGGGTTTGTAGATAGGAACATCTATGTGCTCCGAGCGTTTCAACACGGCCCAGCCTTTATCCTGGTATGCAAGTATTATCAGCACAGCCAGCTTTCAGAAAACACGTAACTCCCTGACCTCACAAAGTCCCCCGCAGAAACACAAAATGGATGTTCTCAGACAAAATGGCTGAGAGCAGAAGCTAAGTTAGCAGGATACATGTTTACTGTTTAACAGACTGGGGTCCTATTTAGCAGGATCCCAGTCAGACTAGTAAAAAACAGTGTAACATCAAGCAAAAAGTGGGGTTAACCATAAGAAGCAGATCCTACTTTCCTACAACCACCAAAGCTGCATACGGACTGCCCACCTAATTTCGAGTTGAACTCAAGCAGGCAGACAGCCCTTTTGCCTTTCCCGCACCGGTGCCCTGAAAAAGGGCCACTCAATGGGTACCGCAAACATTTTACAGCATGGCATGAACTGTGAAGTCCATGCTGTGGTGGAACTGGGAGTTCATGCAAACAGGAAGGCATATGCTGTACCCCCCTGAATGCATCCCAATGGAGCGGGGCATGGGAGGCACCCTTTGTGCCCCTACTGCCAGCCTTTTTGTAGTAGGTTCACTGCCATAAAAAGGCTGGCAGTTGAGGAACTCGTAATATGTTCAGTGAGACCGTGCCAGTCCCGCTATGCATAATTCATTGCTCCTCCACTGTACCACCACAAGGAAAAGGCGGTTCCCTGTCATAGCCGACAGTCTACCGATGGAACGACTCAGAGAGTCGTAATCTGGCGGACAGACCACCGCAAATCTAGTGGTCCATGGACCGCCACACTCATAATCATGCCCTTACCTCTTTGTACCTCTTTCAGACTTTCACCAAGTAAGACCGGTTGCGGTATAATGCATGCTCACCAACAGACTCAGGTATTCCATAGTTTCTGCATCTCTTCACCCTCCTGGAATGGAGTTGGTGTTTGTCTAGCCTTGGCCAATTGAAGCGCAGTA
The DNA here is from genome assembly GCF_964261635.1 of Lissotriton helveticus. Classification (NCBI taxonomy): domain Eukaryota; kingdom Metazoa; phylum Chordata; class Amphibia; order Caudata; family Salamandridae; genus Lissotriton; species Lissotriton helveticus. Next base: position 1,759,964,640 of record NC_136061.1, read on the forward strand.
GGTAATGGCTCCTGAAGGATGAGTTCTTCGAATTATCTGCAGTGGCAGCCAGTGACCCTCAAAAGAGGAAGGCCGTCGAGCCAGTGCCAAAACCAGTGGCAGGCACTGTGATAAATCACAGTGACTTTAGACTCACATTCCAAAGCTCTCAATCATGGCTTTTTAAGAGATTTTATAATGGGCCATGACTGGGAGCTCTAGAGTTAAGGCTGAAGGCAAAGCGAGTTTCTCACAGTGGCTGACAGTGGGTCAAAAAATGACAAATATAAACTATAATGTACTTATCTATGCTTCCCCAGCAGTCAGCTCAAATCCTTCTGGAGCCTCACACAACCCTCTCCAAATCCCGACACTGCTCTCATGCTGCAGATGACAAGCATGAGAGCAGCACCAGGATTGGCTGGAGCGGGCTACCTTAACACTCCAGCAGGCACAGGGGCATGTGCCTGCTCTCCATCCAGCTGTCTGAGACTGCTAGATGGAGAGGTTTACACTGCACATGTCAGGCTGGCCATCGCAAGATAGCCGACCAAAGAGACATGCATGGTGTAAACTGGTGGAGTGAGCACCACTCCCCTGCTGCTAGTCAGCAGCAGCCCTTCCCTAAACCCTGATCAGGCTAAGAGCAGTGAAAAATAAAATGGTAATTCATTCTTATTACACTGGCAGCAGTGGGATGAAGCACCCCTTCTCGTGGGAGGTCAAGCATCTTGTCTTCCAGGCAAAGACGAGCAACTGCACTTTCTCAGTATCCTAGTCTCTGTCACTATCTTGAGGAGCAGAAACTCCCAAGTGCCAGCTCCAGTTAGGCAACACTCCCAGCCAGTGCTGCAGAGCTTCTTCTTTTTTTTTTTTTTTATTAAAATTTTTATTAAAAAGAAGACAAAAACAACAACATTCAAGGCAAAAGACAGTGTACATGGACATGTGTTCACAGAGGAGGACACCTGGGCACGATATTACACAGTAGATCAATAGCACATGGAGTGGGGAGGGGGCAAGCGGGGAAACAAATTAGAGATAACATAAAGAACACGATATATGGAATGTTGGATCAGGGGGACAGGGGTACATCGGGGTTCTCCACGAATGGAGGCGTACACATATTTCCATGATATGCGTTCCATTGGCTCCAAATGTTGTTCCATTTCCTAGGTTTGCCCCGCGCCACATACACAGTCTTGTCTCTGAACATACACCTATCCATATTCTCCTTCCGTACCGAACCGTGGGCGGCCGCTGGGAGCCCCACAACTGCGCAATATCTCTCTTAGCGACCATATTCCCAAGGGTCGCCCACTGCGTCTGTGCCACACCATAATCATTCGGCTCCCACACATTCAACAGACAGCGTCTGGTCTCGGACAACAACACCACTCCAGTGACCCTTCCCATCACTGCATGCACACGATTCCAGAACGTCACCACCTCCGGACACTCCCAAATTATATGAAGGAAAGTTCCAAGCATCCCACAACCACGCTTACATAACCCATCTGAGGAATAACCCATACGAATCAAGTGCGGACCAGTAACATATACACAATGTAAGATTTTGAGCTGAACGAGTCGGAGACGGGCAGGAATCGCAACTTCTTTGGGAGAGGACAATCCAGCTTGCCAATCCTCGTCGTCCAGCTCCAAACCATCGCCGGTCCAAACCTCCCTGAGACGCATCAGCACATCCACCCGGGTATTGATCAACTTCTTATATATCAAAGAAATGGTACTGTCGGGCACGTGGCCATCAAGGACCCGATCTTCAAGGGGGGAGGACTCAGGGACGTCGGCACCCGCAGGGAGTGCTGAATTTAAAGCATGGTGAATCTGTGCATATCGGAAGGATTCCCTGTCACACAATGCATATTCTGTCTTTAATACGGCAAAGGTCTTGATTTTGCCCTTGACCCAGAGATCGCCCACGGTGCTGATACCAATCATATCCCATTTTTCAAACCCTTTCGTTTTCCAGAGACATCCCAACCTTTCAGACGCACACAACGGGGTCACACGAGTCAGTCGATCTCTCCATCCCAAATACACATTCACATCATGCCACACTCGTACAGCAATCCTGGTGGGTCCAGATAAATCCTTTCCCACCACCCTGAATAGAGCGCCCTTCTGTAGTCCCCGTCCGGTAGCAAATATTTATCCATCTCGAACGCCGGGTTAGGAGCTGGAGCGTACGTTGCATGATTGATCGCACTCAGCTTCGAGGCCCAATAATAACGCCTGATATCCGGCAGCGCTATACCCCCGTCATACCAGGGAAGTGTGAGTTTAGCGAGGGCGATACACGAACGTCCATCCCAGATTAACCGTCTCTGCAGGCTCTCAACCTCTCGAAAGTAGCTCGCCGGAATAATATCGGACGTATTCTGAAGCACGTACAAAAACCGCGGCAGGGACATCATCTTAAAAAGGGCTGCGCGCCCGAACGGTGATAGAGGCAACCCGCGCCAGCGCACAACGTCAAGTCTCAATCTCTGAAGAGGAGGGAGCAGATTACATTCATATCGAGCCACGGGGTCCAAAGATATAAAAATCCCCAAGTACTTAAAGCCCGTCGGAGAGACCTGAATGGGGCACCTGCGAGGCAAGGGAGGGGGACCGCCCGAGAGCACGTATACACAGGATTTAGCCCAGTTGATCACAAGGCCCGAGTTCCTCCCAAACGAAGTAAGCACGTCAAACAAAACATTCAGAGATTTTCGAGGGGACGTAAGGTACAACCAGATATCATCCACATAGAGCGAGACGCGATCCTCAAAGTCCGGGGACAACTGGATCCCCTTAATCGAGGGCTCCCAGCGCAACCCGGCAGCCAGCGGTTCAAGGGCAAGAGTGAAAAGCAGTGGTGACAATGGGCAGCCCTGCCGAGTGCCCCTCCCGAGGACAAAAGACGCAGATACTCGACCATTCACGACCACCTGCGCCAGTGGCTCCTCATACAAAAGTTTCACCCAGCCGATGAACCCGGGGCCAAAACCGAATTTCACAAGAGCGGCCCAGAGATAAGGCCACGCTAGCGTATCGAAGGCCATCATAGCATCCAAGGAAGACAAGATGGCCTGCTCACGAAAAGACGCCGCCCTCGCGAGAACACCGGTACAAGCGCCGCAGGTTGAGCGCCGTGTTACGGTGTGGGATGAAAGCGGACTGATCCGATGGATCAAGTCACTGATAACATTTGTCAGGTGGTTAGCTAATAATTTGGCAAGAATTTTCGGTTCAGCATTTAGAAGCGAGATAGGTCTATAAGAAGAACAGCGATCCCGTGGCTTCCCCTCCTTGTGAATCACCACGATAGTAGCAAGACGCTGGTCACGAGGAATGGAGCCAGTGTCCCACGACTCTAGAAACATATCGCGAAGATACGGAGACATTTTGTCAGGACACAATTTGTATAATTCAATAGGCAGACCATTGGGACCCATGGCCTTGCCAGAACGCACTGAACGAATGGCAGTAGCCACCTCATCCGCCGAAAGCGCCGCATCCATTAGGTCTCTGTCAGCCTCAGACAGGCAGGGCAATGTAATATCGCAGAGCAACAAATGAGAGTCTTCCTCCGGCCTGTCAGAGACCGGAGAATACACAGTTCGGAAGTGCTCTACAAAACACTCAACAATTTCAGCCAGGTCAGTCACACACACTCCGTCAAGGTTCTTAATCACAGGAACTACACGACTCGCCTTTCTTTCTTGTCCAGCCACGCAATCAATTTACCCGCCTTATCCCCAACATCATACAGTCTGCCTTGCTGTTCTCTGCTCATGACTTTCGCAGCATCAGTAACCAGGGTCCTATAATCTAATTGTTTGAGACTGAGGGAATGAAGCTTGGCGCGGGACACTCCGAGCTCCAAGTCACCCTCCAGCTCGGCTATCTCTGTCTTCAAACGGACCACCTCTTCGTGCTTACTTTTCTTGACGTTAGCAATTAGAGATAAAGCCTGCCCACGTATCACAGTCTTTAAAGCTTCCCACAATGATACAGCAGAGGACACAGACCCCACATTTTCAACAAAATAACGATCGAGGGATTTCATCAACTCAGCACGGGTCTTGGGATTGCAAAGATACCAGGGGTTTATTGGGGCGACTCGTCCCTCATTACTCATAGTAGTATCCATGCTAAGCCACAATGGGGAGTGATCGGATATGCCCCGGGCGAGGTGCTTCACCTCCCTGATAGAGGAGGCCAGCACCGCCGGCATCAGAACATAGTCGAGTCTAGACAGACTGCCATGGGCTCCAGAGTGGAAGGTGTATTGCACCTGATCCGGGTGTAGCAACCTCCAACAGTCTACCAGACCCAGGGTCTCCAAGAACCCACCCAACCAGGATTGAGACTTAATAAGATCTCTGGGGGGGGGTAGCGATCCACGTTACCGGAGACAACCGAGTTGAAGTCTCCGCCCATCACCAAGATGCCCTCTGGGAGCTCCAGTACCACACGCCCAAGATCCGCAAATGTCGAAGTCTGTAGACCCGGCGGGATATATACAGTAACAAATGAGACAGTCCTCCCCTCCCATCTACCAGTGAGAGCCGCGTAGCGCCCCCTATCATCAAGAATCACATTGTCTATTGCCAAAGGGAGGGAGGACCTGATGAGGATACCCACACCCCTAGAACCAGAGGTAAATCCAGAGTGTGCCACAAGGCGATACCCTCGCCGATTCATGGCGTGGCACGTGTTCCCAACCAGATGCGTTTCCTGCAATAATACAATATCAGGGGAGAGGCGCCGCAGCAACTGTAACACCACACCCCGTTTTATCCTATCCCCCAATCCATTGACATTCCAAACACATTAGTTTCAACCCACTACCCCCCATCCCGGAAAGAAGTGCTGAATCCGCCCCATAGCGAACACAATGACCAGATCAATAAAAGAGACGATACGTTGCCTTGAAAGAAACTCACAAACACCCAGAATCCCCCCTCCACCCCCCAACTAGAAACCGTTACAATGCCCCCCACCCTGGACCCCTGCGTTAGCCTCAAAAGCCACCCCAACTTGCAGTGTGCCTGTCGCCCTATCATTAAACTAGTCTACAAGAAGAAACCCCTGAGGAGGAAAGAGTCCCACTCCCCCCGCCGCCCTCGGGTATACAGCAATAGAACACAGTAGTAGAAGAAGTATTGAACCCAGCCGAATGACATGTGAATTGTTCAGAAATCAGGAATAATAATGTCACTCTTGTTCCGACACACCGCCCTCAGCTCCACCCGGATGCCCAGTTGAGTCATTCTGTTTGGGAAGGGTATCCAGCCAGTCACTAACTCCGTCGGGACGATCAAAGAAGACACGCAGCCTGGTTGGAAATAGCATTGCATATTTCAGGCCCAAGTCTCTCAACCTTCGCTTCACTCCCTGAAACCCGCTGCAGAGCTTCTTGAGAAGTCCAGACACATCCAGTCAACTAGCTGGCTCCAATGGGCTAAGGTACCGCTCAACTTCCCGCAGGAAGTCAGGGCAATTACTATGTGAAACATGTCTAAAATTCCCATTCCATGAATTCCTACACTGGAGCGTGGTTAATGGGAAGGCAAGGTGGGAAGGAAGCTGTGTATTCACGAAACAGAGGGCAGACATTCTGAGTGGGATTTCTCCTGTTACCAGACAGGCCCCCAGCACCACAAAAATAGGGTGAAGCACATAAGGCCAGAGGGATCTGTATTCAATCAGACACTTAATAATGCTTTCATTCCAATCAATACCACCTTCTACTTTTTCTCTTGTTGTCGCTTTCTCTGTTTCCACTCAGTCTACTCTCTCATTATCATCTTCTGATTCCTGTCTCTGTTTCACTGTCACTTCCTGTGACAATTCGGTTTATAAGGACCTTGTTAAAATTAACCAACACTAGCCTAGATTCTCGTAGCTGCCACAAAACGCAGCACAGCAGCCAACAATGCTGCGCTGCTTGACAGGGAGAGCGCAAGAGAGCGCCATATTCACAAAGATGTGGCTCTCTCCCCCCCTTTTCCTAGCACTGGTCTCAGCTGCCAAGCACCACGCACACACTTTAGCGCCATAGTGCAAGGGTGTGTGCGTGAGTCCAGCAGAGGTTTTGTACATGAAGGGTACCCTTTCAGTACAAAATACTATGCTTAGACAGGTGAAAAAGTGCTTCCTACTTTGTATGTGTGTTGCACAGTGCAACCCACATGCAAAGTCCGAAACCCATGGAGAGATGAAAACATTTCTCCGTTTAACACCGGCTTTTTAGCAGCGTTAATTTTTGGCTCTAAACCCTTTCTACTAGTGTTTGAGAATAGGGCTTAGTGTCAAAAAGCATGGGTGGTTGTATGGGTACACCTATGTGCGACCCATGTAACGCTCCCTCGATGTAAAGTAATGCAAAGCAGTGTTAGCTTTTCTTTTCCATAGAAATTAATGCAAATACCAATTTGCGTTGGTTTGTGAATCACAAAAAAGGTTTAGTGTTACAAAAGTAAAACAATTTGTGAATCTGGGCATAGTGTATCACAGAGCGTTACACGAGGCAGCGATCCCTCGTGCTCGGGTAGCACCCTCCTTGTAGTGCTGCAAACTCTGACACCATGACATCTGAATTAAGTATATATATATATATATATATATATATATATATATATATATATATATATATATATATATATATATATATCACGCTTCTCGTCTTCCTCTCTTCCAGAAAGGCACAGCACTCACGGGGGAGAGTCTTAGATTTTATTTCGACTCTTCAAGCGCACCATATATAAACAGAGAGATACATATATATATACATATATATATATATATATACATATATATGTGTGTCTGTATATATATATATATATATATATATATGGATATAGATATAGATATAGATATAGATACATATCAAAGATATTTACATATTGTGCCGCAACAGCTGGCATTGCTATGGAAAGACAATAAAAATAAAAATGCCACAAATGCCAAGACATCGATTATGCATTTTCGAATAATTTAATGGATGTTTTTGTTTACGCCTGTGAGGATTCAGACATTGTTGGTTGTTTGAATTGTTCCTTCTTTGCCTGCCGGTGCGCTTGATGCAAACTGGCTTTTAATCAGTGGAACATATGCTGTTTATTTCTGAGCGGAATTGTTTGCTTGCTGAGGAGGCCCCTTTGAGAACCATGTACAAATCATTCCTGCCTAGGACTTCTGTCTCTGAACTCTGACGTCCCTGTACACTGTACAATTGTTGTTATTTGCATCGCTGCTGCTCATTTTCTGCGTATCTTCTTGGAGTTCACAGATTATTAGGTCTATTTGTGATTTACTTTTCTAGTCCTCTCTTGGTATTCTGCCTCAGAATAAACAGAATTGCACTGCGACTGAATGTTACTGCAGAACCAGTGTCGCTTTGATCCCACCAAAAGAATATCTTATCCAATGCCATACTGTGACTGGCCACTGGGAGTCACTGCAACATTGTGGTCTATCCGGTTCCTGCCAGGATCACAGTCAGTTGTGTAATTTGACTTCCTTCTATATGTCACTGTTCCGACAGAGAGCTAGAACAGGGGCAGCCCATTGTTCTTGTTTGCAATCAAGGGCTGGGCACTGCATTATAAAAGTACATTGCTCCTCTGACCCATTTCTGATGTCCCGACTTGATCCATGCAAAAAGAACACTGATGGACAGAATGCCGAGCAATGTCAAACATTCACCCCAGTATAGAGATCTGGGCCTAAATCCATAGTTGTTTTGCTCCCCATGCAATTCAAGTTTAAACCCAGCTATATGCAAATCAGTCTTATTTCAAGCTAGCCTGGCTGGTGGTGAGGGGTGAAACCCTGGAACCGGTCCCAGGATGCTTGTTTCTGGTCAAGGGACGACCTGGCTTGGTTGTTCGGGCTGGACTCTTCCCATGAGGAGCAGGGTAATGAATGATTTGCATTTAGCTGGGTCCAAACTGGGGTGGCTTGGTGAGCAAAAGAGCGATGGTTTAAACCCGGATTTTTTGACTGGGAATGAGTAGCTGAAAAGTGTCAGCACTCCCTCCATCATCTTGTTTTGTTTGCCAGGCCGGACCTGACCCAACATTCTAGAAGAGGTAATGGACTTAGACACAAAAAGATTGCTCACATCCTCGAATTACCAAACTGGCATGCTGTGTGGATGGCTGTTCATGGGCTAGTGGATAGTGAAGATCTGACGGAGGAAGTCCGATTTTGTTCTTTCCTGATTGGATATTTGCAGGTGTGGTTGTATATGGTACCCTTAACAAAACAAGACACCAATCGTTAGTGGGTCACACAAAGCATCAACATTGGGAGGATTTTTTTGCTGAGTGAGTTCTTTTTCTACGCTCTGTCTTCTGGTTGCCCATTGTGGTTGGTATTGTGGTCGGTGCTCTTGTATCTGATGCTCACTGGGCCTCCGTCAATATGTGGCTGAGGCAGCCCCAAAGCACGAACCCTGAGATCTCATACTCCTATTTTTGACTAGATGATGGTCATGATAGTTGGGTTTCTGTTGGCCATGGCACAGCCAGTTCCATTTGTTGGGTTGTTGGAGATTGATGGTGTGATTGGCGGTTTGGAAGTTGTTTAGGGGTAATTTATCTTATTCATTTTTAGGTAAATGAAGAGAGATAATTGGTTCCTGAAGAGAACTTTCAGGGAATCTGGAATTTGGAGTGATATCTGGGATTTAGGTGACAAATGACTAGTTAGGAAAGAAGAAACTAATTTGGGAAATTGTTGGAGCCAGTGGCCGGACCTGAACTGTTGGCTGCTGATTTGGCAGTTGGATACCATTTCCACATCAAGCCTTCATTTTACCAGGAGGTAGCTTTGATGTTTTCCATGTTCTGTGGACTTGTGATGTCTCTGAGTTCGGTACCAAGAGTACCAGATCAACTTCAATGTGAGGAGGCAGAAGGGCAGATTCTTGAAACATCTTGTAGGTAGCCGCGGCCAGTTCAGGTAAGACCGGTGGGGCCTGGTGGGAAGAATTTTGACAGATGACCTCGAGGGAAAATTTAATAAATAATTATATTTACCTCGTGGTCGTCTTTCGAAATCCCACCCACTTGGCCCCTCCGCCTCACCACTCTTACGTGGACGGGCCGCGTCTGCCTATAGGTCTGGAGGATTTGAGGAGGACCAGCACCCTTACTCTGCTGGGCTCCCTCTTAAATAGATGATTTGACCTGTTTTCACACACCTCCCGCCAACCTGAAATCATTCTTATGGGGATCTGGAAGAGGCTGCTGAAAGCAGTTGGAAAGCATGAGCAGAAAAGTGCTCGGAATATAGGAATCTCATGTGGTAAATGGCTGGGTAATTCAAGGGCCTGCATGTTATTCCTTATTCCAGATCAAAAACTCGTGAAGGCCTGTGATCAGGATGGTGCTACTGGCTGGGATTATTTATTGGCGAGAACCATCTTTCCTTCATATCATTGGGAATATTTGTATATATAACAATTTGTATTTATCGAATATTGACTGAAAGAATTTTTATTGTATTTTTTAGTTGTTTCTATGTCAATGAATATCTTCATAAATAGACAAAAGAAATGCCCAACCTCCTCGTATCTTGATAGTGCAATTATTATAACAAGACCAAATGTCAATAAATCAAACCTGGTCAGGTACTTTTATTTATACCCATCAATGGTGGGTATAAATAAAAGTACCTGACCAGGTTTGATTAATTGACATTTGGTCTTGTTATAATAATTGCACTATCAAGATACGAGGAGGTTGGGCATTTCTTTTGTCTATTTAGCATGTAACGGTCCAGCCCCCCCTCAGTCCCACTAAGGACCTAACTCCTTTTTTGTGCCAATGAATATCTTCATGACATTTTTTATCAAATTTATTAAATCGAATTCTCAAATGCTATTTTTGTGATTATCTATCATTAATTTCCTTGTTTCTTGAACTTTGCCAGTACTTGTGTTTTGCCTGGGTGTGTTATTTTTTCATAATTTGTTTGCCCTGACCCAGGAAATTTATCCTTATCAGGGGGTCCTTGTTTGCTACATATTGGGATTATTTATTGGTGCATGTTACAAGCTCTCTCTGAAGCTTTCTTGACAGCACTGGACATAGGGACTGCTGGGGATATTAAATGACGACACTCCATTGAGTGACAGAGCTAGATCTCTACTAGTACTCCTGCAGCTTATTGCAGATAGGGCGCACTTTTCTGTTTGCGCCACAGCGCTCCTTAAATCAGGTGCGCTGGCGCAAACAGAGAAAGTGTGCCCTACAACACTGAATTTGCTGCCCTCAGCGCAGCCGCAAAGTCGTGCTGCCCTGGGGGCAGCGCATTCAAGTCAAAAACGGAGCAGCTTTGAAGCAGCCGCTCCATGTTTCATTGTGCAGGCGGCAACCCGCCTGCACTTCTAAAAAGGACTTGAGATCCCCTTGGAGGCGGGTGCAGTCAGTGACTGCACACGCCTACAAGTGAATGTCTGGGGAGTGAATAGGACCCCCTTGACCCCCCTAGAGGGCTGCCATCACGGGGCGCAGTAACAGTGCGGGACCTTTCAGGTGGCGCACTGTCAGTGCGCCTCTTGACATCTTCTTTGCCTCTGCGCCCATGTCAATAATACGGTAGGGCAGAGGGAAGGAATTCCCTGGACATGCATGCAAATGAGGGAACTTCCTCTGGTGATAGCGCCTATATGTGTGCCAGCACTATCGGTATTACAGAAGGGGCCGCACAAGCGTCTGCAGCCAATTCTGCAATATCAAAGTGCCCCGGGGGTGCACAAAGAGTGCGCAAGCGCCGTTGCGCCACCACGGCATGTTGTTTAATATGGGCGCTGGCTTGCATTAGCGCTGATTGTCTTTGTTCTTGGACGAGCCACGCTACCATTGCCCTTGTCTTCTGGCTTGTCGTCGCTTCGTGCCCCGTGCATCGCTTTCATCATGCACGAGGAGTAAGCCCTCCCTTACTAAGTGCCAACATCACTTCTCCCACTAGAGAGACACATAGGCGCCCCTGATTAACTCTGCCAACATTTCCGTCACGCTGTCTGGTTCAATCAGGCCATATTGGAAGAAATGTTCTGTGAAAGGCCGGCCGAGCGGTGAGAACTCAATTGCTGCCACTGTTAAAAGTCTCATTTAAGGCCTGCTCGAGTACCTCCCCCGCTGCCCCCTATCTTCAGGTCCTACGCAGTTATTACATCTCAATCAGCGATCCCAATTGCAGCCTTGTGTCTTGAAATGATGAAGCCTAGTGGAGAGCCATGGGGGAATCTGCAGCGCGTTCCTCCACAGCCTGATGCGCTTTAGGCGAGGCCTACAGAACCGCCCCTTCCATATCGCTCCCTTCAGTGTGGAGTGTACCGAGGGTGGTGCAATTAGCCCATTGGGAGCCCAGAATATTGCACTGCAGTTACGAGTCTCGGAAAGCATGGCTAGGTATGGGGAAGAGTCAGTCCTTTTTTTAGGGCCGCATAATTCCCTTGTATTTAGGAGAGTAGTGAGTTTGTGGCACATTCAGACCTCTCCTGCTCATACAGAAAGTCTGCTTCTGGTAGACCAGTGGGGCTGGGGTAGAGACAGTCACATATCTTACTCAGATGGTTCAGAGCCGCTTGATTAGTAATAGAGTTAGGGACAGCAGGGCCTACTTTTGCTTCAAAAGCACCCCAAGCAAAACAAAGATAGGCACCCTGGCACACTGACGCAGCACTCTTCTACGTTCTGCCCCCCACAAGCACTTTTCCTTGTATTTGACAAATAACTCTCTGTGCCACCCAAAGGCAGTTGAACATTGAGTTTACAGGCTTAAACTGTACAACTCAAGTCAAGTGTAGATCTGATCTCCTCTCTGTGTGCACCCTGAATATCATCATCAGAATATCGATGGGACAGAATTTTGAGGACAAAATATTGAAAGTAAAGTGTCGACAGGTAAGTAAATCTAGATATTCTGGGCCTCATTTTCAAAAAGATCATGAAGCGCAGCGCCACAAGCCATTTTGCTGGTCCGAGCTGTGTCATTTTAAAAGCACAGGGATGCATAGTATCAACAACAATACAACGCTTTGGAGTGCTTTCCTCTGTTTTGGCACACAATTGTCTACCATGCGCAAGCGCAGGCACCCTTTCGTCATGCTTCAAGTGTGACTGCGTTGCAGGAATGATTGTTTTTGGGCAGGAAGACACACCTTCTTGCATAAAAACAATCATCAATATTCTGTCCTCCATATTCTTGTACCACAATATTCTGTGTGCCGATATTCAGCAGTACAGCCCATCATGCTTTATTTAGTGGGTATCAAGTCCAGTATTAAAAAACCTAGCTACATCCATTTAAACAAATACATGTTCTAATTGTTTTGGGTGCGCAAGAACATTCCTGACCAAGCCTTTACAAACCTGCATTGGTGGGATGAGTTTGAGGATGTGTCAAGCTTCTGTGGTTGTTAGTAGTCTTAATTGCACTGAATGGGTATAGAACAAAATGGGGTCTGAACTCCATGTTACCATTCTGAGCAAGTATAGTGCCCACTTGTAGAAAGTAAAAGAAGGACTATACTACATTCACCACATCAAGCAGAACCATTCCATAATCAGCAAGGCTGCTGTACTTCGGGACAGATCATTACAGCTGTTCCTGAAATTGAATATGGGCACATTGCTTTACAGTGCTGCTGTTCTTGTAATGAAAGAGTAAAGGTACTTCCCAGAAGGGTTGCCACACATTGAACCAGTGCGTAATCTGAGCAGGTGCTTTCCTGTGCTCAGCACCAGCACTTATTCATCAACACCGCCAGTGTTTTCCGGTGCTCGGCCCCGGCACTTAATGGTAAACAATGGTGCTTGATATAGTCTGCCACAAGGTAGTGCTGTCCGGCTAATTTAGAGATGACCACAACAGCAGTTAATTATTAATTCAATATACATAAAAAATTACTATTACCTGCCCCAAGCAATTCTTATAGCTTCAAGGGCCGGAAATAGTCTGAATTGTCACACTTGTAGGAGTGTAATGGTTAGTAGTTGTGTTGTTACGATCATTGCAGCATAGTGCGGGCAATGTGTGGTAAAAGCTGCAGTGGCCTCTTGATGAGAGCCTGGCACTTTTTTTTGCCTTTTTTTTGTTTTTACAAATTAAGCACTGATTTGAACCGCCAGAACTAGCACTCCTCCGTAGAGCTGCCCAAGGTATATTAGCTAATGGTTGAACTTTCAGTTTGACAGTCATATTATGACTGGCATAGTGCTGGCATTTTCTAGTATGGCTGTTGTTTTTTAAGTGCGGATGTAAGATTGCTTCTTAGCATGGCTGAAACCTATTTAATTAGGCAGAACCTGCTCTTTTCTTTTCAAGAGCTTTGTTTTCCTTCAGTGAAACAGCTCCACCCAGGGACGTAGCTTGGTTTGTAATAATGGGGGTTATGAGCTTCACATTTTCCAACAACCTCACTGGAATATAATGTTAAAACACATTATCTGACAAGCAAGGTGTATGAGCGGGCATTAAGGGGCAGTGGAAAGGTAGAGGAATGCGGACTGGTAGGAGTACTAAATCAGAGAAAACAACAAACATTATTGAGGACTGTGTGTGTGTGTGCTTTTTGTCTGTGTGTATGCAAAACTTCCTGCTGGAATCCAACTGACAACTCACCATATCCACCTGAAAGCACTTGTATCCATCTATTTATCAGAAAATGCATGTTTGGGCAGTTATAACCCTCCCACCCCTCACCCTCCTCTCCCGATGCTATGCAACTGGCTCCAGTTTTTTCCAAAACAAACGCCATCCTTTAATCCCTTGAACGCTCATGACGAGCTCAGCTCGTCATGAGCCACGGTGCTCGTGTGCTGGGCTAATTCCCCTGCTGTGCGAACGTTCTACAGAAACGGGTGTGGTCATGACGAGCTCAGCTCATCATGAGCACACGACCACCGTGGCTCATGACGAACTGAGCTCGTCATGAGCACCGGGGCGCTGTGCGCGTCCTCCTCCCCCTAGCACAGCGGGGGAATGAGCCCCGCATGCAAGGGGTTAACCCCTTGGCCGCGGTGTGAATTTCGCCGCAGTGCGGGAGGGGGGTGGTGATCGCGGCGCCACGGTGCTCATGACAGCTCCCGGCCATCATGAGTCACGGTATACGTGTGCTCATGACGGCCTGGACTCGTGAGAACTCCGCCCACTGATTAATTCACCCCGCACAGGTGGGGAATTGATCGCGCGTGGGCGGAGCTGCAACGTTTTGATGGCTCAAGGCCATCATGAGCACACGACTACCATGACTCATGACGGCCAGGAGCCGTCATGAGCACCGAAGTGGTTAATGAGAACGTTTCAGAGCGGCTAAGCACAGCTACTATTTCCATTTCCATTTTTCCATTTTTTTACATTTGTATCGCGCATAAATCACCCTCAGAGCGCTAGCAGGCAAAGGAACCTCCTGTCCACCGAACCCAAGAGAGCTGGAGGAGCTCATCTGGCTAGAAAAGCCATGCTTTTAGCTGTCTCCGGAACTTCACATGATCAGGATCTAGCCTGATCTGGATGGGGAGAGAGTTCCAGGCTTCGGGGGCGGTTTTACTGAATGCTCTGTCACCATTTCTAACTGTCCGAACTCTAGGTACAGAGAGAAAGGCCTTGCTGGAAGATCGTAGCGTTCTGACTGGGACGTGGGTCTTGAGCTTGTGTTCAAGATAGATAGGTCCATGACCATTTACAGATTTATGGACTAAGCAGCATAATTTAAACGTTATGCGTTTTTGTATGGGTAGCCAGTGCAGAGTCTGAAGGCAGGGGGCTGAGGGGGTGCGAGGGGGTATATCAAGTACTAGCCTGGCGGAGGTATTCTGAAGGACCTGCAGTCGATTTAGTAATGTTGAGTTAATGGCTGAAAAAAGAGCATTCCCATAATCTATCCTGTTAAAAATAAGTCCCTGGACTAGAAGCATACGTGCTGAGAGTGGGATCCATTTGAAGATCTTCCTTAAGCTACGCATCAGGCCGTAACTGGTGCCCACGGTTTTCCTGATGTGCTCAGACATGGTTAACTTATCATCAATGATTACTCCAAGGTTCCTGACAGAGGGCTTGGGGGCTGGGCATGGACCGAGGGAAACTGGCCACCAGTCTGGCGACCAGATTTTGTCGGCTTTTCTGAACAACATGACCTCTGTCTTTCCTGCGTTCATCATGAGGTAGTTCCTAGTCATCCATTCATGTATGTCGACCATACAATTTTTGAACCTCCTTTTTGTGTCGTCAGGGTTCTGATTGATGGTGATGAGGATTTGGGTATTGTCGGCATAAGACACGGTTCCAAAACCATGTGCTCTGATGACCTTCGCAAGGGGGGAAACATATAAATTAAAAAGGGTCGGGCTCAATATGGACCCCTGCGGAACACCCTTGTCATTGTCATGGAAGATGGAAGAGTGAGGGCCTATCTGGACCCTGGACCGCCTGTTGCCGAGATAGCTTGTCAGCCATTGAAGTGCGGCGCCTTCGACACCAACCTCAGCAAGGCGCTCTAACAGATGCGAGATGGTGTCGAAGGCCGCAGAGAGTTCCAACAAGATCAATATAGCCAATTGTTTGGAGTCCAAGGTCAGTCTTATATTGTCCACGACCTCGAGCAGGGCCGTTTCGGTGCTGTGGAATGCCCTAAAGCCAGACTGGGAAGGGTCAAGGAGTTTGTTGGACTCAAGATGAGTGATAAGCTGTTTGTTTATAAGGGACTCCATAATTTTTCCAAACAGTGGGAGAAGGGAGATTGGTCGGTAATTGGATAGATGTTCTGGGTCGGCTGTGGGCTTTTTTAAAATAGGCCTTATTACTGCCTCCTTCCAGTGCTTAGGGACGGAACAGTGAAGTAGGGATTGATTGAGGATATTGGTTAGGGCAGGGATCAGTGCGGGGGAAGATTTTAGATAGTACTTGCGGAGAGGCAGGGTCTCCCGGGGCTCCAGACTTTATTTTCAGCAGGGTTTGGTCCACCTCTTTTTCTAAGAAAGGTGAGAACTCCCTTAGCGTGACAATATGATAGTTGGGGTCGTTGCAACTATTGACGTCTGGGGCAGTGGTCTGATCAGTTATTGTCGACTGGGGGAAGCGTTTGTGAATGTCATTGGCCGTCTCATGAAAGTAAAGGGCTACAGATTCTACACCTTCCTTGGTTTCGGGGGGCACCAGCTGCGAGCCTGATGGATTTGTGAATTCTTTAACTATGTTAAAGAGTTCTCTTTGTGAGTTGGCTGCTGACGCGATCCTGTTGCCTAGGTAGACTTTTTTTGCCTCAGCTATTTCCTTCATATACTGCCGATGTGCAGCTTTATAGGTTTCCCTATCTTGGAAGCTTTTTGTGTGTCGCCATTTGCTTTCTGCCACCCTGGTAGAGTATTTTGTTTGCTCCAGGTCTGGCGTAAACCAAGGTGAATTGTTTTTGGGGGGTTTAGATACTCGTGCAGGGGCAATGCCATCCAGTGCAAGAGTAATTGCCGATTCAAATTTCATGGCGGCTAGGCTAGGGTTGGTGCTCTTAGAGATGATGGGAGGAGAAAAGTGGGCGGAAAAAGCAGCCGGGTGATCTTATTCCATGGCCTACTCTTTTTCAGCTTGGTCGGGCGAGTTGCCAGGGCCTGGGTGCCGTTAACTGTCACTCACATTTCACAACAGTGCTGCTATATTTTGAATGGTACAAAAGGGGGTGGTGATGGACGGAGCATCTGAACCAATCAAACACTCACACCCAGTCAACAGATCTGGGTTTAATCCATCACCGTTCTTTAGCCCACTCTGCCACCCCAGTTCAGACATGGCCATATGCAAATCAGTCTGACCCTGTGCCTCATGGGAACAGTCCAGCCCGAACTGCCAAACATGACAAACTGACAGTTTGTTGAAGGCACCGATACAAAACTCTGAATATATAAAATGAACTAAAAGGAGTGCAAAAAGAATACAGGTTAAAAGGATTGTACCTCGAATGCTCCTATTTTGTCTTTTTGATGACCTGTTTTGTATCGGTGCCTTCAACAAACTGACAGTTTGTTGAAGGCACCGATACAAAACTCTGAATATATAAAATGAACTAAAAGGAGTACAAAAAGAATACAGGTTAAAAGGATTGTACCTCGAATGCTCCTATTTCGTCTTTTTGATGACCTGTTTATAAGGAATGTCTTTTTTTAATTGATTGAGAAAGCGTCCTTTTGATAAAATCAAGGGCAGAGAATCCTGAAAAAGGTTCAAGGATATTTATGTTCGTTTGTATATAAATATGTTTGTTTGTATATTGTATATATATGTATGAGTTGTGTACATATTTGTGTAAAAAAACAGTAACAAATGATATATATTAAATTTTTTGTGAAACAATGGTTTATTAAAAGAAATATATAAACCAATAAGCTGGATTGCCATTTAGTTGAAGGAGTGTAAAAGAAATCATGATTTATTTCAAAAAGAATAACCTGAATTAGGAAGAGATAATCAGTTGTATCTGTTTCCGGAAACTATGTCTGTTAGTGTTCCTTAGGTATCATGTTTATTACTTAATGTATTTTTACCCAGATGCCTGTTGGTTAATTGGGTTCCCCCTGTAGTATACAATACTAGAAAATCACAGCACAGATAAAATAATTCCTAATGGAACAATACATAAAAATCTCAACAGAGCTGTTATGTTTTTTAATTCACCAGCAATAGTAATTATACGCACAATTGCTGCATTATTCTTAGCAAGACAATGACAACTGGTTTCAATCTCAGCAAAGAGGCAGATATTTGAGTGTGCAATGTGTCATCACTTCTTGTTCACGTCTGATCAAGTACAGTAGGTAATGATATAGTACACACAATGAAGCGTTAGTGCATATTTATGTAACACACCAAATTGCTACAGTACCAGCAACACAAGCTTCTTTCAGAAACAAATTCCAGTACACTACACAGAAGAGGGATAGCGAGAAGGAGAGGAGAAGGAGAGTAAGAGGGTGAGAGAGAGAGAGAGAGAGAGAGAGAGTGAGAGAGTGAGAGAGAGAGAGAGAGAGCACAATGCATCGCCTGAATTATCTATAGCCGAACGCCTGCACAAGCCGCACCGCATTTACTCTGATGCCATCTCTGAGACTGCTGCCTGCACCCGAGCTGAGGGCACCACTTGTGATGCTCACAACACACCGTCCTGACTCAAACGGCAGCCCCATGTGTGACCACTCCATGCATGGCAGCCGGTAAGGGTGATCAAGAGGCCCTGGAGCCTGAAAGAGTGGCCCAGGTACCTGCCAGAAAGAGGAGAGGCAAGGGGCACGGGAAACGGGCCCAAGAGTTCCCACGTTCCATAAGGAGGCACACCTTGAGAGGGATGTCCTGGAAACTATTGGGGGGCAAGTGGCCGAACTGGGGGAACTGCCTGAGCTGACCCATTGGCAGCAGGATGGGGGTCCCACAAGAGAGGAATCGTGCAAGGAGTAGCTGGAATGTCCTTCTCTTGTTGGTTTGTGGCAGCAGATTGCGAACCAGGCAGTAATCAGTCTGGATCAAATTGGAGTCACTGGGAGAATGGGCTCATGTATAGCGAGCCTAAGGTTGCTGAGCCTGGGTGAACCTGTGTGCTGGTGGTATCACAGCACTTCAGAGCCTTCACACTTGGTCTGGCTCATGATGTGCCTTTGGTGGGACATTTAGGACTGGGCATGTCCTTTAAAAGGCTTGTCACCCACTTCTTTTGGCCCAAAATGTGAAAGCACTCTGATACTCACTGTAGGTCTTTCCATACTTTCCAGGCAAGCAGTAAGAGTGGGAGGAAGTGTAAGGCTATTCTCTGTAGTCAGCACCCCATTTGAGAAGGTCGGCATTGACATTGTGGGGCCACTGGACCCCAAGATAGCCATGGGCAACAAGTTCATCCTGGTCTTGGTGGGCCATGCCACCCGATACCCGAGGCTATCCCTCTCAGGACCACAACGGCCCCTGGTGTGAGCCGGGCGTTGATGGGGATTGTTTCCCATGTACTGTTCCCCAGAGGGGTTGTATCTGACCGGGGTACAAACTTCATATCTAAGTATATGTCATCCTTGTGGCAGGAGTGTGGTGCTACCTATAATTTCACCACTCCTTATCACCCCCAAGGTAATGCATTGGTTGTGAGATTCAACCGGACCCTCAATGACATGATATGGGGTCTAGCTAAACCAATGATGTGTAGGTAGAAGGGCCTCTTACCATGCCTACTGTTTGCTTACAGAGAAGTATCACAGAAGTCCCTAGTGTTCAATCCCTTTGAACTCCTGTATGGGCATCCTGTAAGAGGACCTCTGAGTCTGGTCAAAGAAGGCAGGTAGAAAGCACCCAGTAAACCTCCCCAGCAGGAATTGAGTTGCATGCTGGCCTTCAAGAACCAGACTGAGCGCTTTAGACAACTTGTTCAGGCGAATTTAGAAGCCATCCAGGAGTAGATGAGATGCTGGTACGATCAGAATGCTACTCTGATTGAGTTTCAGCTTAGCCAGAAAGTGTGGGTCATGGCCCCAGTGGAGCCTTGTGCTCTCCAGGACAAGTGGACTGGGCCTTTTGTGATGGGGAAGCGCAAGAGCGATGTCACCTATCTGGTGGACTTGCAGTCTCCAAGGAACCCTTTGCTAACTGCCTCAAACCTCACTTCGAGTGGTCTGAAGTGACCACACTCCTAGCAACAGATGATGGAATGGAATAGGAGACTGAACCTCTTTCTGACCTCCTGTCTGCTAATAAACATGATAGGTCAGTGGACTGTGTGAACTCTCCACTACCCTGACCCCTTGAACATCAGAGAGACTTTTGCTAACTTTTGGGGCAGGTTGCCACTCTGTTCTACCTGACCCCAGATGTCACCAAGTGGTGTGCCCATGACATGGACACTAGGGACAGTCCTCCTGTTAAGCACACAATTTACAGTTTGACTGACAGGGTCAGAGCCAGTGTCAAGGAAGAAGTTTCCAAGATGTTGGCACTAGGGGTGATTGAGCCCTCAAAGAGCCTGTTGGCCAGCCCAGTGGTCTTGGTCCCAAAGGCTGCCGCACCTGGTGCCGCCCTAGAACTCCTGTTCTTTGTGGACTAATGAGGACTCAATTCCATCTCCAGGACTTATGCCCACACCGACCCCAGAGCTGAAGAGCTCATAGATTGATTGTGAACTGCCAAGTTCCTCAGCACTTTTGACTGAATATCTGGGTACTAGCAGATTACCTTGACTGATGGGGCCAAGGAGTGGTCTGCATTTTCAACCCCTGAGGGGCAGTACCAGTTCTGGGTGATGCCTTTTGGGTTGAAGAATGTCCCTGCTACTTTTCAGAGATTGGTTAACTAGATGTTGGCTGGACTGGAGGATTTTAGCGCTGCCTACCTGTATGACATTGCAGTGTTGAGTTCCACTTGGGAAGAACATCTGCAACATCTCTGTGAAGTGTTGAGAGTGCTGAATAGGGCAGGCCTCACAATCAAGGCCAGAAAGTGCCAGTTCAGGCAGGGATCCATGGTCTACTTAGGGCACCAGGTAGGAAGCGGCCAGGTGGCACCCCTACAGCCTGAATTGACCTCATTCTGGCTTGGGAGCCCCCAAGTCCCAGACAGAAGTGAAAGCCTTTTTAGGTCTCACTGGTAATTATAGGAGATTTGTCAAGCGAATTAGCACCATTGTTGCCCCCTTGACTGAGCTGACTTCTAGGAAGCAGCCCAGGAAAGTGATCTGGACTGATGCATGTCAGGCCGCTTTTGATGCCCTGAAATCTGACATGCGCACAGCACCAGTGCTCAAGGCGCCGAACTTCTCCCAGGAATTTGTTGTGCAGACAGACACTTCAGAGAATTAAATGATAAGGGCCTAGATCAATCTGTAGCCTTCATTCGTAGAAGGTTGCTTCCCTGGGAACAGAGGTGGAGAGCAATTGAGCGTGAGGCATTTCCTGTGGTCTAGGCACTGAAGAAGTTGAGGCCCTACTTGTTTGGCACTCACTTCCGGGTTCAGACCAACCACAGGTCCCTCAGGTGGTTGAAGCAGATGAGGGGTAAGAACCCTAAACTTTTGAAGTGGTCCATTTCCCTACAGGGGATGGACTTTACGGTGGAGCTCCACCCTGGTATAGAACACAACAATGCTGATGGTCTGTCCAGATTCTTCCGCCTTAGTGACGAGAACTCCGAGGAGGGTGGGTAGTTCGCCCCACTTTTCATCTGGAGGGGACACATGTTAGACCTGGCATCCTTGGCGTGGTTTCCCCTTTCTTTATGCTTCTGCCTCCTGTACTTTTGCTGTGTGTTGGATTTCGTTTCTGCTGGTTTAGCACTTTGCCACTGCTGATCAGTGCAAGTGCTCCCTCTATAAATTATTGTGATATGATTGGTTATCCATGATTGGCATATTTGATTTACTGTTAAGTCCCTAGTAAATTGCACTGTGTGTGCCTGGGCCTGTGAATCAAATGCTACTAGTGTGTTTGCAGCACTGATTGTGCCACCACATGAGTAGCCCGGGATATGTGTCTCAGACCTACCACTGTAGGGTCTGCGCGTGAAGTTGTAAACTGCCATGTTGCCCTAACAAGTGCACCCACTTGCCAGGCCCAAACCTTCCCTTTCCTTACATGCAAGGCAACCCTATGGTAGGCTCAATGTAACCCCATGGGCAGGGGGCAGTGTATATGAAAGGTAGGACATGTACTGGTATGTATGACATGTCCTAATAGTGAAATGCTGTGTATTTCATTTTTCACTATTGAAAGGCTATCTCCTCCATAGGCTAGCACGGGTGTTTAGTTGTAACATTTTACATGTATAACTTTCCATTGGGACAAGATGAAAGAATGGAGTATAGGCTCTCTGAACTCAGAATTTAGTTACGCATCTTTTAGTAAAGATGGTTTTCAAATGATGTGTTTCAAAAATGGCACTTTTACAAAGTGAACATTTTCTTGCTTAGCCATCCTATGTGCCTCTGCTTGGTTGTGTATTGGCTGGCTGGTTTTGGAGTGGCAGAGGTTGGGGATGTGCATTCACTGTAGACAGGCACTGGGGGTAGGAGCGTTGAGTTGTGTCCTGCCTTTCCTGGGTTGTTCAGGGCTGAACTGAATAGACCTGGGCAGCATTTAGAGTAGTGGGAGGAGTTTCACTTGCACCCGAATAGGCCCTGTTACCTTTGCACAATGCTGCCAAGAAGCTGGACCAGAGTGGACAGAACTTGTTTGGACTGAGCTGAGAGACGTTCTGCCACAAGGGAACACAGGAAAATGCGGTATAAATATTGGGGCCCAGAACTTTAGAATACTTCTGGACTCAAGAGCAACCTCTGTCAAGGAGAAGAGATGGAGAAGCTGGAAGGAGGAGTACTGCCCCATTGCTGTCTGGATGCTTTACTGGGCTGGCCTACAGTGGCTACTTCTGGCAAGGAGAGGACAAAGACTGAACTGTACTGTGTATCCTGCTTGAAGAAGATCTCCAAGTCCTTGGTGTAGAGCTTGTTTCCTATTCTGAAGTCTCAAGGACACAAAGGCTATGTTTCCTTTGTCCTCCTGCACATGGAACTGCTGTTTCAGCAGCCACAGAGGGAAAAAGCAACACAGACGCCGGCGAGCGACACCACAACCTACATCAAAGCCATGGGCACCACTTGCGAAGTGCACAACGCACTGCCTGACTAACAGGCAGCCCTGTGCTCGCTGAGGCCGGTGCCTCATCAATGCGGAGCCGATACCTGACATGGGCGACCTCCCAAATCTATCAACCCCGCACCATCGTAAGGAACTGATGACTCGCTGCCAACATAATGTCACCTCACCAACAACTGTAAGGAACCGGCACTTCACCTCCCTGGCAACAGTAAGGAACTGATGCCTCACCTCCCCTGCCTCGCAGTAAGGGTCCGATGCCTCACCTCCCCTGTGGTTGTAAGGAACAGATGCCTCACCTCCCCTGTGCTCGTAAGGATCTGACGCCACCTGGCACCAACAGTGCATCACCTCCCCGACGCCGTGCAACATCTTTGTTTTCATAATTTGCCAAGGTACTGTTCTTGGGGGTCCGTGCAGCTCGGTGCCCGACCTGAGCACAACATGGTCTGTGCCGTACTTTGGGATTTTCATCTGTCACAATGTAGTAATAGCCCCAGGTGGAGCTATTTGTTGCTACAAGCTTTATTTTTTAGAATAACCTATGTTTGATGATATCTTGATATATGTATGGTGAAGTTTTGTTGTTTGGTCTTGTTTTGGTTCAGATAGATATCTCCTATTTTTCTAAACAGGTGTGGTGTCCATTTATAGTGTTTTCACTGTGTTACTGTATTTTTTCAGAAATGCTTTACACATTGCTTCTGAGATAAGCCTGACTGCTCATGCAAGGCTACCAAGGGGGTGAGCAGGGGTTGTCTAAGGGCCTAACTCCGTTACCCTGACTAGAAGCAAGAGTCCCCACTTGGACAAAGGTGCAAACCATTACCAATTAGAGACCCCCATTTTTAGCATGGGTGTGTTCTGAAGACCACACACTGGAGTTCAGTTCTAGATATAATATAATATAATATATAATATAATATAGATGCCACATCTAGAATACTGTTTCCAACCATAGGGGAAATTTCTAGAGTTTTGTGTTCAATAGCACAGCAACGACTGGAGTATGGGTGTGGTTCTTGGTGTTACAACTGCAGTATCATGTCTGGTTAACTGGTGTTGTGTCCTATATGTCATATTTCAAAGTCAAAATTATTATTTTAACATTATTTCCAAATGGTTGTTATGTTAAGTTGCTGCCTACTTTATTTACAATGGGAGAATGTTACAGTACCTGTGAGTTGCTATGTGTGCTGCTTGACTCAATTTAAGGCCGAGCTTCAATACATTTATTATTGTTTTGTGAAATGTACAGTTGTTGTAGCTTTAGAAATGTAGTTTGTGAATAGTATTGGTCTCACTCTTTTGTGGATGGCTGTTGGTATTAGCATGTTTCTCCATAAACCCCTCCTTAGCCTACCTAAACCCCTCCTTAAGGTTCGCTAAAACTCTTCCATCTAGAGTCTCAGTTTTTCACCCGCTCCGCTTAGATGCTCCCACATTTACAACAATAACGTATACCTGCCCCTTGTATAGATCCCTGAACTCCTTACATAAAAGGCAGGAGAAAAGGAGATTTCCACATGTAGGTTTGTGAATAGCAGTCGTACGTGAGTAGTGATACTCAAGCACTACTTTACTAGAGTTGTCACCTTTCTCAGAGAAACAAACAGTCATCTGGTCACCTTTTAACATTTTGCAAAGGCCCAGACATGACTTTTAAGTAGAACTTTAGATAAAGTTGTCTACATTCTTTTTTAACATGGCCTTTCTGTCTTTGTTTGCTTCAATTATCAGGAAAGGGGGATTAAGGGAGCTGTAGAACACATATTATATTGTTTTCTTCTTACATTTGCTGTTCCAACTGTTTACTAATAAGGGGTTAAATACCGGCTTTGTACTGGTAGGGACATTATTTAAAAATGCTGGTCATGCCAGTAAACGGCGAGGTGAAAACCCTATAATTTACATACTACAAAATACAGTTTGTGAATAGGCCCCATACTTCCAGAGGAGCTATCGTCAGAGCCGTTGACATTATGAGTGAAGGTGGAGGTGCCTGGAATCACAGAGAGAACTACACGGTAGACACAAATGAGGCGGATTCATAAAATGCCAGCTCTATTCTCAAGCACTAATACCATTCATGCCAATTGAACCGCTTCAGAGAGACTTGATTTTTTAAGCCCAAAAATTGCTTTATTTTGGTAGTCTCCCACCTGATATTGCCTCTCCGTCAATAGAAGTTGATGGGAAAAATACATTTCCCAATAAATTTTTTTCAAATCTCCCACTTTCCTCTCCTAGAGGACAGGGGCTGCAGATTCAAAACAGAGGCTCTGCTTTGTCATCTCTTTGAAATTGTGGCGATGTAATTTTTCATGTTACTGCCGCAAGTGAGTTGTAAATATCACCTGCCATTCTCTGCACCGTGCAGGATGACCAGCCGGCCATCGAGGCGCGCGCTTTTTTTTCATTACTCTGAGCGAGACAGAACGTGCAATCTTCCGGCCAGTGGCGCGCGGTCTTTGGTTGCTCATGCGCAGGTGCGCTGGACTGTTGGCGGGTTTAGTATGGTGAAAACTGCTGGGAAAAGAGGGGAGCATATTTTAGGAACGTTGAGCAGATCCTAATAAAAAGGAAGTGAAAAGCAATAAAGAGGCAAGGAAACGTGGAAAACTAGGGTCATCGTGGGGGTGTTAAACCCTTCTAATAAATGTATTCTGTAGTAAATAGTTGAGAACAGGTGCTTTCAGTCAGGTATTTTGAAGTATCTGACATTTCACCTGGGATTTTTATATACACACACAGATTAAAACACACACACACCCTTTCTCCTGTCTGTCTTAAAAAATGTTAGTCATTTTACAAAATATTTTGTTTTAAGTACTGCTAACAATACGCATTGCTCTGCCTTTCCATTGTCCCTCAAGCCCCCTTTATGCCTTGCTTCTCAGATAATGTATTTAAACATGATATGCCATCGTGATTGTTGGGGAATCTGAAGCTCTAACCCACCCAATGTTAGTGACCAAGCTACTCCCTTGACTAGGGGAGGGAGAAATGAGGATGACAAGTGGGTACATGAGAAAGAGGATGAGACAGTGCACATTGGCATGCACCTCAGCCACAGGTGCTTTCCTGCCCACTGTCAGCCCACAGATCTTGCATGATGCCCAGCTGTACCCTTGCTTTCCCAGAAGTGTTGCTCCCCTGTGTCTTCCACTGCTCTCTTTTTGTATTCATGCATATATTTGTCTTTAGCACTCACCTTCATTTGGATTCTGCACATGTTTGCTTTGCTGTGGTAACATACTTTCTAAGACACCCATTTTAGTAATAGAGGATATTATATCTTCTGCTTTCTTTTAGAACTCTCGACTACAAGTATGTGTCCTTGGTGATACTCTGAGGCTCAGGGCCGGACTGGCCATGAGCATGAGCAGTAACATAGCAATCTCGCTATCATACTGAGCATGCACGAGAGACTAGTGTGCAAACCACGAGCATGAGCAGCAACAACACAAAGGGGTAGTCTTTCCACCCTGACTATTCCCACAGGTGCTCATCATTACCTTGTTAACCATAGTATAAAAAGCCCACACGTCGACAGGCTCATTCTACCGGAGGACGACGGCGGGACAACAGGTACAAGGCAGGCACTGACCAGAAAGACTGTGAGTATGACAAACCTGACAAGCCTCCAAACAACACACTGGGTAAGCGCTTCTTTCCTCACAGGTCCCTAACCCCTGCAGCCTATCTCTTTTTCTCCCATAGGGTCATCCCCTTACCGCTTCCCCCCAGGAAGCCTTGGCTAATAACCCAAAGCGTAAGAACAATTTTCTTGCGCCCTGCCACACTAAGTCAACTCCTTACAGTGTGATTTTTGTGTTTTAGCCACACCACGCTCCTAATTAGTCGCGTATTTTCACTCTGATGGCACCACCAGTACCATCCCACCTAGCCGACTATAGTCCTCTCACCTTGCACTATAGATCCGGCCACCAAAGCATTGTTGACCATATGTCTAAATTGACTACTGACTCTCTCTATAAATGTTTTGTCCTTGTCCTTAATGTTTGTTTGTACAGGTATGCATGAGAAGGGAATCCCCCTCTCACATATAGAAAAACGCCTTAGTGAGTGTATCACATAGTCTGTACCACAACACTAAGTCTGTTTTATTTCACCACACCTTTTAAAAAACGGTCCTGAGGAAAGCCAGAATACTCTAAGGCACTGGCTGAAACATGTCGACCAACTGAAGGACGCAGGGGGCAGTAACTCGCCACCCTCACGCGTCCTGTAGCCTTACTTTTAACCGCTGGTGACGGACCAGTTATTAAAATTTAATTTACCCTCGGGTATTGGGACCACCACCAAGCCGTTTTAAATCACAACTCACTCAACCTCACTCACTGCACTCTCAGCAATATACCAGCTCCGCTGTAATCAGGCGTCGTAGCACACCCGGGACATACTAGGTGTCACTGGGTGGGCCAGATGATGAAGCATGCCACCAACTAGGTTGGTGGGTGAGGGCTTCATGAATACACCAACAAGGTGCCCGTGACAGAACTAATTAGAGTACTGCAACACTTTGGTTAACTTAAGCTAGTCCTCTTTGATTAATCACATATAAACCCCCGGGGAAACGGACTAGCTATCTAGTCCTCTCTCTCCCTCTTGTTACACGCATTTATACCATTAGCCATTTCTCCAATGAGCTGGAGGCATTGGATGCCTGTTTTGAATGCCTTGTGAGGCTGCTGGTGCCTGTGTCAGTAGGCACAGGGGGGTGATGGAGGGAGAGGGAGAGAGAGAGGAGAGAGATAGAAAAAGAGAGAGAGGGGGGAGAGAGAGAGAGTGAGTTGTGTGCGTGTGTTTGTGTGTGTATATATATATATATATATATATATATATATATATATATATATATATATATATATATATATATATTACTGTGGAATTCCCAAAGGAAAAGTAAGACGCACCCACCCGTCTTGATTTATGTGACAGCGGTTTATTTTGCAAAATAAACCGCTGTCACATAAATCAAGACGGGTGAGTGCGTCTTACTTTTCCTTTGGGAATTCCACACTAATATTTAACGACATGTCCAGTCGTAAAGACTGCACCACGCCCTGATAACACGAGCGCCGACACCGAATTGGGCACCAACTGCTTTATATATATATATATATATATATATATATATATATATATATATATATATATATATATATATATATATATATATATATATATATATATATATATATATATATATATTCACTGAAAAAACCATAGGTTATAGACCATATATAGTTAGGAATTAGCATTTAAAAAACCTTATTTTACTCACACAAAACCATTGAAATTCCATATATAGTTAGTTGCACTAACTATATATCGCGCACCCGCAATCCACTGCTGATCATGTCACATATTACATCATTCATGACATGGTCAGTGACATCACTGATGACATCACTGATGACATCTCAAATGACATCACTGATGACATCACTGATGACAACATCCAGTGACTGTATGTTTCTGTAAAGTTAAAATATGTCTTACATATTGAAGAATGAGTGGATGTATAAGTGTCTGGATGAAGGATTTAGTAGGTGCGTGACTGACTGTATGAGTGAGTGATTAAATGTGTCTCACTGAATGCATGGGTTAGTGACTAAACTGTCTTAATTTGTGCATCATTATGTCTGTTGTTCTGTAAACTGCTGCATGTGTTGATCATTAGCTATACGAGAGGCTATATGTGTTATTAATTGGTTGCCCAAGTATTTCTATGGGAGATTGAGTTTGTGTGGGGGTGGCTGGAAGGTGTGTGACTCTATTCATAGATGTGTGAGCAGTTTATTCACTAGGTGTATGAGTTCAAGAGTGCATGTGGAAACAGCTACATGGGCAGTTGACTGTGTGCATGAGTGTATTGATGAGTGAATGGATATCTCAATGCTACATGTCATAGTAAGTACATATGTAAAACACAGTACATGTGAGAGTTGGCATATATAAATAACTGTGCATGAGAGCCACTGAATGAGTGAGTGGTTGTATCGATCATTGTGAACTTGTATCAGGGATT
This sequence comes from Lissotriton helveticus, assembly GCF_964261635.1. NCBI lineage: Eukaryota > Metazoa > Chordata > Amphibia > Caudata > Salamandridae > Lissotriton > Lissotriton helveticus. The sequence goes on from NC_136061.1 coordinate 1,759,993,311, forward strand.
GTATAAGAGAGTAAATATGTGTTAGTATATGTTTCAATAAGTAAGGTGTGTTTAACTGTATAGTTGAAGAAATGGAGGTGAGATTGTTTCTTTGCATGACTGACTGGGTGTGTGAGTAACTCCATGGATGAGTGGCAGTGTGTGAGTGTCTGTATACACTGAGTGTATCTAAGGTTATATTAGAGTCTGAAGAGGTTTATCGTATTAGCACAAGAATGATGTCAAATGAGATGTCATCAGTGATGTCATCAGTGATGTCATTTGAGATGTCATCAGTGATGTCATCAGTGATGTCACTGACCATGTCATGACTGATGTAATATGTGACATGATCAGCAGTGGATTGCGGGTGCGCGATATATAGTTAGTGCAACTAACTATATATGGAATTTCAATGGTTTTGTGTGAGTAAAATAAGGTTTTTTAAATGCTAATTCCTAACTATATATGGTCTATAACCTATGGTTTTTTCAGTGAATTTTCAAGGTTTTGTAAATGCTAATTCCTAACTATATATGGTCTATAACCTATGGTTTTTTCAGTGAATTTCAATGGTTTTTTAATAGCAAATATCATAAGCTGTCGAATGTCAAGTACGTGGTAAGTGAAAACATTTTCGTGTTTATGCACACTGATCTGCTTTGAATGGTGCCCCCCCCCCCTCATTTCTATTAGGAGTACTCTCTCTTTGCAGATAGTGAAAGGTAGTTAACGCAGGCCTTTGCCCCCGTTGTAATCCGTCGTGCCTGCTTCTCTCTCCATTTGATTGATTGTTATCCAAGTATTTACTGTTTTAGAATTAGTTCTCTTTGGTTCATTCTCTATTTACAAACAAACACAGAGTCGCAATACTCTGTTTAGTCTTTGCAGATAACGAAAAATCGTGTAAAAAAAAAGAAAAGGAATCGAGCAAAATCAGTAGGCCACTAATGGGATCTCTTTTTGACCTCGCTAAAATAGAAACATTAGGAACAACCCCTCATGACAAATACAAAACTAGTGAGATGAACTGAACTCCACACAATGATGGCTGCAAAACAGCTCGGCTCCGCCACCCACCCTGCCCAAAATAACGATAAAGAACGGCTGCCATGATTGGTTGCGGAATGACCACGACGGAGCTACGAAATGGTGCTGCTCTCATGCTAACCCCAGCTTCAGTCTGAAACAACCAGAAACACTGTAGACTACCAATTCGATCAGTTCCGGTAGCGCCCCAATGTAACCCGGTAGAGAAGAACTAGCCCTCCCCTCTTTGACTGATGGTTCTTGTTGCCTGTCCCTTCTGTTGTCATTTAACAGAACTATTTAGCCTGCTGAAAGGGGTTGTGTTCCGACCGCTGGTTGGTGGAGACATTTTGACTATATTCTGTACCTGCGTTGTCGCGTAATGCGTCATATGACGCGCCGCGTTAGCGCATCCGGAAGTCATCCGGGGCGCGCAGCGCGTAACGTACGCATAACAAGTCATGTGACTTGTTAATAAAACTTTTCATTGGTTCATTTTACTTTTCTTATTGTAATGATGAAAGGCTTGGTCATATGACCTAAAAATTACGCTTTTCATTACTTCCGAACATTATTTTTTCTTAAATATATGTTATAATGTTCCAGGCTAATGTACTTTCCCGGAAATTTTACAACTGTCCTGCAAGTAAAATATATTCTTTTTTCGAGAAAAAGAGCGTTTCTTCGTCCCATGACGGAGCCGTTGAGCAAAAGAGCGTCGACCTGCTGTCTTAGTCGCCGATACGCCTGAATATGAGATTCTTATCGATCACTTTATGTTGCAGGAATAGAAAACACAACAGCCCTTGACCATTTATCTTTACTGCGTTCCTTCGTATTATACCTTTTACCCTTCATGTAATTGGTCTGCTTTATTTCACTTGCCTTTTAATGATTCTAAAACAGTCACTATTATTAAAAACTTTACCAATGTATATACTACTACCATGTTTTCTTTTAAAAACCTTTATTGTGAAAATTTCATTATACAAATACGAGCCTATAACCACGTGGGCCTGCCACAGAGCAAACTGTAATCGTATATGATGAATAGACATTTACACTGTAGAGGAACGTAATGGGCGGGCCATTAGGTTGCAAGAACTAAGGTGTCTAACAGTTACGGAATCGGTGGACGTACATTTTATAATTAAAATACGACAGGGCCAGTTACAATAAAATTATCTAGATATACATTTGCGGGCAAGTACCATGGGTGACGTTAATTCGAACTTTCAACAGTACAGTAATCAATAACACATCAGAACTTAATATCAATAGGGATGTCGAAATATTCAATCAATTCTCGTCCCCGCCCGCCATGTGCTTCAAAACTGCATACGTATCTCGTGATTTCAAGGTTCTGCAACCAGTACACAACAAGGAGTTACGATTCCCATTTATTCCGGCGCCATTTTGGGCGAGGACGGGCAGGTCCAGGATATAGTCAAAATGTCTCTACCAACCATCGACTATGATGATGTTCATATGCTGTATTTATTAGAGTAACACTCATCTGTCCACATGAAATTAATTTGCCACAATCTAAACATGTCATTTTAATCTTTCCAAAGTTCTTCTAAATATTTGGGATCGTTTCCCTTGCCTCTGAAGCTCTCAGTGCCACTTCTTTGATGAATGTACTAGCAGGTCAGGGGTTCTCCTCCAAATCTCTCTTTTATGCAGCACTATAATTAATTGGTGCCACCTCTCCATATGACGATGCATGGTATAGTTACCACAACTATATTTTTTTTCGGTTCCTCTGGAGAGTTCATCGTGGCAGATGAAGCGTGTAACGTACCGGGCATTTACCTTTTTTTGCATGTACAGGAAAGGAAAAAAAAATCGAGCGTCCGAGTTCTAAGGTGTCCCAGGGCCATTTTAGTGGACCAGGCCCAAATCCAAAGAACAGCCATCTCACAGGCTAATGGGGCGACCCACGCCGAGTTTCAGCATTGTAGGATGACCACACCAGTACAGCAACTTGCTAGACATCACCTCGGTGCCATCCGGATCTCGGCGCCCCACTGCAGATGAAGTGCCTCTCAACTATGAAACCACCACGGTGACATCCGGATCTTGGCGCGTTGTGCTGCCTTCGGCCTATTCGCACATCGGTCCGCTACTGACGCCATCTCACAGGCTAATGGGGCGACCCACGCCGAGTTTCATCATTGTAGGATGACCACACCAGTACAGCAACCTGCTAGACATCACCTCGGTGCCATCCGAATCTTGGCATCTCAACGCCTACTGGTATCTTCCATACAGAAAATATTGTTACGCTGCCTTTGGCCCCATTCGCACATCAGTCCGCAACTTAGACATCACCTCGGTGCCATCCGGATCTTGGCATCTCAGCGCCTTGTGGTGTCAGTCAGAAAATATTGTTGCGCTGCCTTTGGCCCCATTCGCACATCGGTCCGCTACTGACGCCATCTCACAGGCCAACGGGGCGCCCCACGCCGACTTTCAACATTGTAGGATGGCCACAGAAGTGCGACAACTTACTAGACACCACCTCGGTGCCATCCGGATCTTGGCGCGTTGTGCTGCCTTCGGCCTATTCGCACATCGGTCCGCTACTGACGCCATCTCACAGGCCAACGGGGCGCCCCACACCGACTTTCAGCATTGTTGGATGGCCAAACCAGTGCGGCAACTTACTAGACACCACCTCGGTGCCATCCGGATCTTGGCGCGTTGTGCTGCCTTCGGCCTATTCGCACATCGGTCCACTACTGACGCCATTTCACAGGCCAACGGGGCGCCCCACGCCGACTTTCAGCATTGTTGGATGGCCACACCAGTGCGGCAACTTACTAGACACCACCTCGGTGCCATCCGGATCTTGGCGCGTTGTGCTGCCTTCGGCCTATTCGCACATCGGTCCGCTACTGACGCAAACTCACAGGCCAACGGGGCGCCCCACGCCGACTTTCAGCATTGTAGGATGGGCACACCAGTGCGGCAACTTGCTACACACCACCTCGGTGCCATCCGGATCTTGGCATCTCAGCGCCTAGTGGTGTCTTCTATTCCGAAAATATTGTTGCGCTGCCTTCGGCCCCATTCACACATCGGTCCGCTACTGACGCCATCTCACAGGCCAACGGGGCGCCCCACGCCGACTTTCAGCATTGTAGGATGGCCACACCAGTGCGGCAACTTACTAGACACCACCTCGGTGCCATCCGGATCTTGGCGCGTTGTGCTGCCTTCGGCCTATTCGCACATCGGTCCGCTACTGACGCAAACTCACAGGCCAACGGGGCGCCCCACGCCGACTTTCAGCATTGTAGGATGGCCACACCAGTGCTGCAACTTGCTGGACACCACCTCGGTGCCATCCGGATCTTGGCGCGTTGTATTGCCTTCGGCCTATTCGCACATCGGTCCGCTACTGACGCCGCCTCACGTGCCAACGTATTTTCTCCGCATTTTATACCCTATGCCGCATAACAGGTCATGTGACTTGTTTATAAAACTTTTCATTGGTTCATTTTACTTTTGGTTTCCTAATGATGGAAGGCTTGATCATGTGACCTAAAAACAACACTTTTCATTGGATGAAAACGATGAAAGCCCCACCTTGTTTCTGGATGTTTCAGACTAAACTGGCGTCAGCATGAGAGCACCACCATCTCGTAGCTCCGTCGTGGTCATTCCGCGAGCAATCATGGCAGCCGCTCCCTACCAGAAGCCTGCAGGAGTCGGAGCCCCCAAAACTTTTGATGAATTCTCAAGGCGGAGGGGACGCTTGCGAGAATGGGGTCCAAGACCTAGCAGACAAGCGTCCGATTTCCAAGGTGTCCCAGGGCCATTTCAGTGGACCAGGCCCAAAAACAAAAGAGCCTGCCGCCATTTTGAGAGTCCTGTGACAGCCGCCTATCGCTGCACCGCAAGAGTGGGCGCAACTCAGCTGAATTGCGGCTTTTGACACAGTGGACCAAAAACGGACGGAATGGCAACTGAAACGGTAAAGGGGCGCCCCACTACAACAGATGACACTCCACCTGGAGAGGCCCGTTCACACCGCCTCCCCCGGGGCGCCCCACGCCGTTATTCGGAGCAGCATTGTAGGATACCAAAACCAGTGCGGCAACTTACTGGACATCACCTTGGTGCCATCGTTCTGCTGCCTTGGAACTATTCGCACAACAGTTTGCTACTGATGACCCACCCCCCGCGACGCCCCACGCCGTTATTTGCTGGGTGGCAACTTACTAGACATCACTTTCGTGTCATCTAGATTTCGGCGCGTTCTGCTGCCTTGGAACTATTCGCACAACAGTTTGCTACTGATGACCCACCCCCCGCGACGCCCCACGCCGTTATTTGCTGGGTGGCAACTTACTAGACATCACTTTCGTGTCATCTAGATTTCGGCGCGTTCTGCTGCCTTGGAACTATTCGCACAACAGTTTGCTACTGATGACCCACCCCCCGCGACGCCCCACGCCGGAAATCTGGACGTTGTGCTGCGTTGGGACTATTCGCACAGCCGACCGCTACTTCGTTGTTTTTCCCTAAAAATGTTTATATGTTATTACTATTTTTGTTTTCTTGTATATATTTATAAATTATTAAAGTTTTATAATCTTACTACTTTGTCGGAGTGCTATATATTTTTAATGTGACACATAATTGTAAAAACTTTGATGTACAAAGAGTCATCCCTGGAATCTTCCGCTTCACGCTCGGTCCCCTCCCCAATCACAATACAGGATGGTTTTCAGATAATAGCAACGCTTCTGCTGTGACGGATCTCATCGAGTGTGGGCCTTGATCTACTATAACTCCTTTGAAGAGGGGTGATTCTTTACAGCTGTGGCCATAAACTACATCTGCAGGGCTAGCTGATAGCCTAGGACCGGCCTGGACAATCGGACACAGAGGAAAAGGAGTGTCAGAGGGTGCGGTAGTGAATAGGGCGAAAGGGAGGTGTCGGGCGGGCACAGGGTGTGATTCTCAGGGAAGAGCAGCGCAGATGGGGGGAGGTTTATTACCCATGCATAAGACAGAGAGCGGGGGTGACCACTGCCTGGGTGAGATGCTTGCGAGGGTGGGGAGCCATGCTAAGGATCGACAGCGTGCACAGAGTGGGTCTGGTCAAGGCATCTAAAATGGCTGCCGTGCACGACAAAAGTGTGGCATTTGAAAAAAGACAAGATGGCACAGACATGGTGTGATTCTCAGGGAAGAGCAGCGCAGATGGGGGGAGGTTTATTACCCATGCATAAGACAGAGAGCGGGGGTGACCACTGCCTGGGTGAGATGCTTGCGAGGGTGGGGAGCCATGCTAAGGATCGACAGCGTGCACAGAGTGGGTCTGGTCAAGGCATCTAAAATGGCTGCCGTGCACGACAAAAGTGTGGCATTTGAAAAAAGACAAGATGGCGCAGACAATGTTTTTCAACACTTCCTGATTTCCTTCGAATCGAACGTTAACAGACGTTGGGGCATATTACCAAAGTTAAGCGATATTTATCCCTAACAATGCATTGCAAAGATTTTTTTACCGTCAGAAATTATCGCAGATAAACCTTGCTATTATCAAGGTTTATCGCAAATACGATAAAAAACGACCGCAATACATTAATATCGCTGAAAACTCAGCGATATTCATGCATTACCGAGCTAATGCTCTTAGCCATGTTATCCACCTTCCATTGGATAACATGGCTAAGAACTGCTCAGGGCAGCTGTTACTTTTTGGAGATATTCGCGCTTATCTCGAATATTTCCAAAAGTTGATAATAGGAGATAGCGATGTTAGCGACTGTTTCCAGTCGCTAACATCTTGGCATGCCCACTTTGCATGTCATTAGTGATAAATATCACTCACATGCAAAGTGGGGCCCAAGATGGTCGCTATCTCCTACTAGCCGTCGCTAACTGGTGTTAGCAACAGCTAGGTAATACAGATATAATTTTATCTCCGCGAAGCGGAGCGCTGTTACAGATATATATCTTGTTTTTGAACGTTAATTTCTCAAAATGCACTGAAGCACATATATTGAGACCTAGCAAAGGCACATCGGGCTACCAGTCCCTAATATTTTACCAAGTTTCGTGCAAATCCATTCAGCCGTTCGATTATTATTATTATTATTTTTTTTTGCCCCGCGGGGCCCTTTTAAAACCTCCACATCAAACCTAGTGGGTCAGCGAGGATCTACTATGCCCCCTTATGGTCATTTGCCCCTTCGCTTTCGCCTCCTCTTGTCTCTCGATCCTACCGAGAGACAAGATGGCGGCCGCTACGTACTGTTTGGAATGTTTACAGACACCGGAGAGCCAATCAGCTTCGCTTCGCAAAGCTCCGTAACGCGAAAAGTACGCGAAGCGGTGCGCTGTTACAGATATATATCTTTTTTTGAACGTTAATTTCTCAAAATCCACTGAAGCACATATATTGAGACCTAGCAAAGGCACATCGGGCTACCAGTCCCTACAATTTTGCCAAGTTTCGTGCAAATCCATTCAGCCGTTCGATTATTATTATTATTATTTTTTTTTGCCCCGCGGGGCCCTTTTAAAACCTCCACATCAAACCTAGGGGGTCAGCGAGGACCTACTATTCCCCCTTATGATCATTTGCCCCTTCGCTTTGGCCTCCTCTTGTCTCTCGATCCTACCGAGAGACAAGATGGCGGCCGCTACGGACTGTTTGGAATGTTGACAGACGCCGGAGAACCAATCAGCTTCGCTTCACAAAGCTCCGTTGCGCGAAAAGTACGCGTCCTGGAGCGCTGCCCGGTCCGCTGTTACAGATATATATCTTTTTTTAAACGTTAATTTCTCAAAATCCACTGTAGCACATATATTGAGACCTACAAAAGGCACATCGGGCTACCAGTCCCTACAATTTTGCCAAGTTTCGTGCAAATCCATTCAGCCGTTCGGGCTAAAAGTGAGGCCAACCGCCCTATGGAAAACTCAATGTTAAAAACACGTTTTGGGACCCCCTTTTTTCTCGACCCCCCCTGGACGAACCCCCCCCCCCCAATTTTCAGGGGCTGCTCAGAAACAAAATGTACCATTTTCCTGAAAATTTCAGCCAATTCCGTCCACAAACGCCAAAGTTATTAGACATAGAATTTTCAAAAAACCCATAGAGAAAAAATCCTAACTATATATACCTACTGGCGACCGCCAGTAGGTAATATATATATATATATATGTGTGGTGAGAGCGAGAAATCAGAGAAGATGAAGAGAAAAGTAGAGAGCAGGACTTTAAGTGTCTTTCAGTGAAATGGGTCCCACCGGGTCTCAGACCCGACAGTAATTAAACCCCTTTGACCGCGTTGCGAATTCTGCCGCGGTGCAAGTGATTTATTGAGTGGGTATGTTTCGGAAGGCCCTCGCCCGTCCTCCGCACACGCCCACCAGGATGGCTGGGGGCTGTCTGACTTACCGAACGGGTTTAAAACTGACTTTGGAACGGGTCCCCATCAGGCTTTATATTGATGTCCTTAGAGCTGCAGGCAAAACACTGATCGATTTTTCCTCAATAACTGTGAACAACATTATGGTAATCCATGTCAGCTATACAGCCCCTTTTCATATTTCAGATGTTTTACTTCATTTACATCAGAATATTGGCTTTTTTCAGTATAATCAGTTTCTGGAGATTTCTCATGCTACAAATCACTCTTGTATAGTGCATACTGTGAACTAAGTCGCCTCTCGGTGTATGAATGAGCTCACGTTGCAAGTGGATGTTTATAACGAGCCACAATTCAGAGTTCTGGAGCTTAGATGGAAGGCAGCACAAGCTTCTTTTTGTTCCTATCAGCAGGTCATCAAGGTGATAAAATTACATACTCATCCAATCCTAGGCCTTCCTGCAGAGAGGACAGAGTAATGATCACATATTCCAGTTGTTATTGTGATCCTTTGGGAAAGTGCGTGTAAGAAGTACAAAACTGTCAGAATATTGACAGTGCGAAAATAAAAGAAAATATAGTGCTTATAGATAAGTGGGTGCATTGTGTGTCTGTATGTGTGAGGGGGTGTAAAGTGCAGGAAAAGTGAGTACAGATGGAGAGAATGATAATAGGGTGCTGAATACGAACGAGATGAGGTGTGTGATATGCAGAGGGAAGATTTTAGAAAGATGTAGGGAGAGAAAGGGTGTAAGAAGAGACAGCAGAGGAAAGTGTTGTGAAGGGGAAAATTTGAGTTACTGAAACTCAGAAGAAGTCTATCCCTTCCACAGACCTGATCAATGTTTAATTCACGGTCAAAGCCCTTGGATGCATTGAAACTCATGGACAATGCACTGAAAAATGGAGGGGATGCGTCGCTGTCAAAGGCGATGCATCTGTTTCGAAGTCGGGCAACATAGATGATGCGTCGATGTCAAGAGCACTGCGCACTGGTTCTGACGTTTTGATGGTTAACAGCTGGGTTGTAGGCAATGTATTGGAACCAAGCTGTGCAGGGCTAGGAATGCATCTGAGTCGGGGACCGTGCATCGCAGATATCGGTGATACGCTGTTTGTGACAAATACAGCAGCGGAGATTCAGAGGTCCTGCATCAGCAAAGTCAGGACTGCATTGTAAGTCAAGGTCATTGTGTTGCACAGTCTGTGAATTTTTGTCCATGGCTTCAGTGCAGGCAGCAGTGATACATTGATTTCGCAGGAAATGTGCTTGTTCAAATCAACGCTTCGATGCCAATGAACTGGGTGATAGGGTTGCAGTACCAAGCACTCACTTCCAAGGGCCCAGGGCTGGATTTGGCACCACTTGGCAGAGCAGGACTCACAGCAGTGGAAACCAGGGCTGGTAGCAAGATACAGGTGAAGTCTTTGATATTCCTGAGACTTCAGAAATAGGAGGCAAGCCCAACAAGTCTTTGGAGAACCTTTAGAGGTACAGGATGTATAGAGTCAAAGCCCAGTCCTCTCACTCCCATGCAAGCATCAGCAGGCAGCAGGCCAACACAGTAGCAAAGTGGCAGTCCCTACTGGCCGCATAACAGTTCTTCTTCCTAGTAGAATATCCTCAGTTACTGAAGTATTTTGAGTATATGGTGTCAGAGGTCCAGTACTCATACCCATTTTAGCCATTGAAGTAGGGATACTTCAAAGAAAGGTATTTGTGCAGCACAAGACCATGCCCTTCCTTGCCATGGCTCCAGACACACTGCAAGGGTGTATGCAACTCTTTGTGTGGGACAGGCACAGCCCGATTCAGGTGCAAGTGTCATCTCCTTCCTCTCATTCTAGCTCAGAAAGACCCATCAGCCTGGTGATGGGTCATCAGAATATGCAGGGCACAACTCAGCTCTTTGTGTGTGACTTTCTAGAGGGAAAGCACAAAGCCCGGCTGTCACCCTACCCTGACGTGTATACCCGAGACAGGAAGAGGCACAGAATAGTTAAAGTAAGAAAATGCCAACTTTTAAAAGTGGCATTTTCAGACATGCAAGTTAGAAAATGCCAACCTATTAAAAACGCAAATTCTTGTAATTAATTTATGTAGCTAGGGCATTTGCTGCTTGAATTCGAAATTGAACCTTGTTCTCCAATAATTTGTAAATATATGTACATTATCATGTCACCCTTTTGTATAATACACAAATCTTGCCGCCATGTCACTTCACTCACTATGTCACTATAATCACGCTCACATACGCCGTTTTACTAATTGAATTATCAAACAGCCTTTCCTTGTCAGTTGTGGTAATTCTTGACCTTACTTGAACAATTTGGTACATAAAGTAAATCAGTACCTTGTGTGAATAACACAATCTTGTCCTTGTGTTTGTGTTCAAGTGCTATGTTTATGTTACTCACTATTGTAAATGTTTAAGATCACAAAGAAATTGTTTGACCCAGCAGAACCTATTGTTGTTTGTAGTACATAGGCCCAGGTTCTGAAGGATACTGGGTTACCCCATTGCTTTGCATATTAACTTATTAAAAGTGACGTTTCAGACCAACTTCACAAAAAAATTTGTTTTTAAATTGTGACTCTAGAGACACCAAATTTACTCTTCCTATCGTTTCCAAATTGGAAATTACAGTTGAAAAGTGTTAGAAGGCAGCTCCAATTTTAACTATGGGAGAGATAGACATTGCTGTAGCGAAATATGAATTTGAGGGTATTTCACTACCAGGACATATAAAAGTGTAGAGTGCATGTCCTACCTTTTAAATGCACTGCACCCTGCCCATAAGGCTAACTAGGGCATACTTGGGGGGTGACATATATAATAAAAGGGAAGGTTTAGGCCTGGCAAGTAGGTGGATTTGTCAGGTCGAAATGGCAGTTTATAACTAACCTTGGGTGTAGGAGGCGGCCAAGAAATTGTCCGCCCCCTGGTATAATGAGGAATTGAGAATGCTAAAGACTTCCTGTAAACAAGCAGAAAGAAGATGGAGGAGAAAATATCAAGAGGCAGACAAAGTAGCCCTGAAAAAGGTATTATATAGATATAAAGAAATGATAGGGAAGACCAAAGCTACATTTCTGGAGGAGACTATTTTACAATCATCTAATAAGTCTAAAACTCTATTAAATTTAGTAATAGTAGATATGTCTAACCCAGAATGTGTAAAGACTAAGATTCCAGCATCACAAGCTCTTTGCAACGATCTGGCGGTAGTTTTTGAGGAGAAAATTAACAAAATGTTAACTGGACTAAACCTTCCCAGGGATACTGAACTGAATAGAGAAACTGATAAGCATTTGGTATCAAATATCGAGATCCAAGATGCAACCCTTAATAGAGAGGTTATGAGGCCCCTGGAATACTTCCAAGTCTCCTCACAAGAAGAGTTTAATGTGATTGCAGCTAATGTTACCTCAGGTTCTCCTCTGGATCCAATCCCACATAAGATGTGGAAAGTTTTTGGGAGTGAACGTCTCCCATATCTCTATCAAATTTGCTGCCAATCTTTAACCGATGGCACAGTACCTAACTGCTGAAAAAAAGCAGTTGTGTCCCCCCTGTTAAAGAAAGCAACACTGGATCCTCACTGTCTGTCTAGCTACAGACCTACCTCCCTGCTACCCTACCCGATCAAGATCTTAGAAAGAGTAGTGAGCAAATCCCTGTTGAAACATCTGGAGGAAAACAATCTCCTGGACGAGGTCCAATTTGGATTTAGGCCAGGACATGGTACCGAAACTGCTCTGGTAACAGTTCTGGATGACCTAAGAATGCGGGCTGACAATGGCCAAACAGCCATTTTAGTACTGTTGGACATGTCAGCCGCATTCGACATGGTCAACCATAAGATCCTGATCGGGAGGCTTGAGGAAATTGGCATCGTAGGCAAAGCACTGAGTTGGATGCAGTCTTACCTCTCAAACAGACAACAGGCAGTGGCCTTGAGGCCTTCTTTCTTCTCCCAAGACAGCTCCGTAAAACATGGGGTTACACAGGGCTCTGCGATCAGCCCAATTCTTTTCAATTTATATATGTGTCCCCTCATTGCGCTTCCTTTGGCATTGAGGTCATAAACTACGCAGACGACACTCAACTTATTTTCTCCTTTGAGGGTAATAATGCAGTCCCTCTGGAGAAATTTCACACTTGTCTGCGAGAGACAGCAGAATGGCTCAGAGCTAATTTGCTACAATTTAATGGAGACAAGACGGAAGTACTCTGCTGCACTGTAGGTAAAGTTCCCCGCTCTCTACCAATTGACTTCTGGCCAATTCCTGCTAATAACCCTCCAATACCTGTTAAGACAGCACGCAATTTGGGAGTGTTACTTGATAGCAACTTGCAACTTGATTCTCCAGTAAACAAAACTGTGAGCATTTGTCTATCCATGCTCCGAGCTCTTCGGAAAATACTCCCATTTTTCTTGAGGTGTCATTATCAGGTGGTGCCACTCGTGATATTACCGCCTCTTAACCAATCGAGGCCAGACTGCAGTACGCTTGCGTAGTATTTTACTTGTCAGACACAACTCGACTCAAGATTGGGCTATTATACCGACTGTGGAACTTCACTATGCATTTTCTACTGGGAATCTGAATTGTATACTCTCATTGATAATACTATTATTCATATGAGGGGACTGTTTAGCCTTTGCCGAGATCGAGTTAACAATTTGTTCTGCCATAATCTATACAATTGCACTGCGGATGATCTTAATGGATGTTATGGACCCTTGCTATTTACTTTGATTTTGGAGTCTTATGGGTACTGTTACAATTGCATGACTAGAGGATACATGCGCCGTGATATTTCGTTTCTATAGCCTTGAAAAAGTCTGAGTACTTATTGATAGTACTGACGAAACACGTGTCGGCTGTTTTTTATCAACTTCAAATTTTATGGATCTTCAAATAAAGAAAATGATGATATGAACATGAACTTTATCTACTGATCTGTTCTGTCCTAAAATTGCAAACTACGGATTATTTACAGTTTCAATGCTGTTATGACTATATGACCTACTAGTCTTATATGTACATGCATTTCAGGATTGTGCTCTCTTTGACCTCTTCTTTCTGGTTGTACACTTGTTAATCTTTTGATTGACATTGATCCCTCTTGGTAGTGGGGGATAGTGGTCTATGTAGCACTCCGTCTTTAATAACTAAAGATTGTGTTTATTTTTCCAGCATTATTGTCCATCATACTATCATCTGTGTATGTGCGGTTTTATCCAATTTTGGACACATCACTACCGATCTCTCTATGCACCCTCAATATAGAGTAGGGTTTGTGGCACACTGTGAGGCGGCAGTCAAGGGACCTAGGGGTAGACGATCGGGGGTTTATGTATATGGGTGGGATCCCACCTAGGATGCAAGGTAAAGCGAGTAGAAACACACTCCCCAGATATTACATGTATCCTCCTGTCACATAACAATCTACCAAAACTAGCTATTATTAATGTTTATTCCTGGGCAGTCCAGCATGGTGGGATCTCTCCGACGCTAGATTTTCTGGTAAATCTCCTCAATTTACTTCCGGGGAACATGTATTTTTTAATCAGTGGGGACTTTAATTGCCACTTTGAACCCCTTAATGGTCTCCGGCGCCCAACATCTATCCAATCAGGGGTGGACACCTTTAGCCCTTCAATTAACCTCTTTAACCCTGACCTTCTCCCTAAGGGCCTGCAATGGACGGTTTCCTTGTGATAACCCGGGGCATCCTACCTTTGAGAGACTCGGGCCAGGCTTCAGTAATTGACTACTTTCTGCTCAGTGTAGAGATCTGGCATAATGTGGTGGATTTCAGCGTCGAATCGCGCATTGAAAGTGACCACAATCCTCTGGTCACAGTGGTAGATTTCCAGATGGGGGGAATAGGTCGAGGTCCTGACAACCCGCATCAAAACAACCTGGTTGTTGTAGAAGGAGGGAGACAAATTTGATGGGCCACAATAAATCAATCGCCGGAAATCATGTCAAAAATGTATATGAGTATTATACACTTGTTAGAGAAATCAAGCCTTTTATCAGACAATTTAATGAATTTAGGACCCGATAGTGACCTAGGGAAAATTCATCAAGAAATGGTTCAGATTCTGTTGAATTTTTTTTTTTTAATAGTGGGCCCGTTAATAATAAATCTGGCAGTGATAAAAAAAAACCTGGTATAGCAGGAATTGTAGGGAAGCAAATCGAGTCCTGCTGTCATCGCTCAAGGGGGGTGACAATGTCCGTATTTGGGAAGCTAGGGCTGTTTTTAAGAAAATAATTGCAAAAGCAAAATCTGATTGGTAAAATGATAGATGGCAGGCCATTCAGAAGGCTTTGGATTCAAAAGATAGTAGAGGTTTTTGGAACCTGGTCCACACGGGAAAAATTGAGGGTAGGACCACTATCGATCCAAATATTGATGAGGAGGCCTGGCATCTATATTTTAAGGAGCTATACTCAAGCCCGTCTATTGATTCAAGTGCTAGTGAGACTTTGGTCTTTTACTTTAACCCTGAACCCTCATGGGATATACCCCCATGTACTATGGCTGAGGTATTATCAGCTCTAGCAAAGGTACAACCCAA
Source organism: Lissotriton helveticus (assembly GCF_964261635.1). Taxonomy (NCBI): domain Eukaryota; kingdom Metazoa; phylum Chordata; class Amphibia; order Caudata; family Salamandridae; genus Lissotriton; species Lissotriton helveticus. The sequence continues at coordinate 1,760,008,315 of NC_136061.1, forward strand.
TAAAGCACCAGGATTGGATAGCATCCCTGGGGACTTGTATAAAAATGAACAGATAGTGTGGGCTCCATATCTATTATTACTTTTTAATGCAATACTTCATTGCCTCCCAGCACCGTCCACGTGGGCTGGTGCAGAGATCATTCCGATCTATAAAAAAGGGTCCCCCATTGAACCTGCAAATTATAGGCCAATTAGCCTCATTGATGTTACCCCAAAAATGTTGCAAGGGTGTTATTAAGAAGACTACAGGATTGGATGGAAGACTGTGATGTTCTAACTCCGTTGCAAGCAGGCTTTAGAGCTAAAACTTTAACTGTAGATCAGCTGTTTAGGCTTCAGTTGATCTATTAGAAGCTTGTGGTTCTGAAAGGTGGGAGCCTGTATCTTACCTTCGTGGAATTGAAATCAGTGTTTGATATGGTGGACCGTGACCAGCTGTGGAGCATCCTCCCTGACATGGGAGTTCCACCATATCTTTGTTTCCAACGTAAACGCCTCCACGAGAGCACACACGCTAGAGTAAGATACAGCAAGAATTGGCAACTAACAGCCCCTTTCCCTGTCGGTAAGGGGGTGAGGCAGGGATGCGTGCTTGCGCCGACCCTCTTTTCCCAAACGGTTTAATTGAAGATCTACTTGCCGCCAAGGATTTGGACGCCCCTAAAATATCATTCCGCAAATTTCCCGCACTCATTTTTGCGGATGACACCCTGCTCCTCTCGAAATCACCGATAGGGATGCAGCAAGTGTTAAAGGAATTTAGCCAGTTTTGCAAAAAGAGGAACTTTGTAGTAAATATCAATAACAAAATATATGGTCTTCAATGTCAATTCCACTAACTGCCCACACCTAAGGATGGATGACAGGCCTCTCGAGTGGGTCCATATCTTTGATTATTTGGGCCTTTCCCTAAATGATAAAATGGGATGGGGTCCCCAAATCAACAAGGACAATCTGAAGCTAACCCAAGCAATTGGGGATATCCTAAAAGTCCAGAAGAGTTGTGCCTGAAAGGTCATAAGCCCACCTCTAGAAATATTCAGAGTACAAGCCCTGTCGGTTTCTCTATATGGGGCAGAATTGTGAGGGCACAGTTCATCCAATGCCCTGATCCTCACTGAAAATAAGTTCATTACACAATTCCTGGCTCAACAAACAAACACACCCCTAGTACCGCTAAGGATCGATTTGGGTATCCTCCCAATGGTGGATCTAATCTCGTCCTGACCGTTGCTTTATTGGCGACAGCTGTGGAGTACACCAGAGTTGAGACACTATAGGGAGGAACTAAAAGCGGTAATGTCATCACTAGGGGCTGTGGATAGTATACCCAGGTTGTCCTTTGTTAGGGATTCTTTTCGAGCTGTTGCCAGGGAGGATTTATGGATCACTCCCAAAGAATCTTGTCTAACTATCCCTAAAAAAGCTTTAGCTAAAGCAGTGAAAGAGTTTAAATTGATTAGCCTAACACAGGCAGTCAAACCTATGAGTTTAACGCATGAACTCTTGGATTTTAAGTCACACTATCAATTTGAGCAGCTGCTAGATTCAATACAGCCGCCATTAGCAAGGAAGTTGTTTCTGCAATTCAGATATGGGACGCTCCTGCTTTATGCAATAACTAAAAAGTGGGCGGGCGCAACCCATTGCCTCTGTCCTGGATGCCTAGTGGAGGAGGAAACAGTAATTCATGTATTGTCCTTCTGCTCGGCATACAAACAGGCCAGGTCTAAATGGGTTATACAATTGTGCCGAAACCTGGGCATTAGGAACCACCGTGAATTCTTTAGAATCCTAAAATCTGACAATGACCCATTTTATGTTGCTGTAATTTCGAACTTCCTCCTTGCTATGTGGTCTATACGAAGGTATTTGTTAAAGACTGGCACCTAGTTTTGCTTTAATATTTACTGTGATTTTCCACTCTGTTATAATTAACCCTGCAGCAAGGCATCTAGAGTTAACTCTACGTGAGAGATAGAGTTCCCTCCTGCCGGCTGGTCAACTAACAATGGATGTTTTAAAAGATATTGGACGTGTTTAATAATGTTCTTATATGCTTTTATTGTAAATTATATTTTTAATGTAAGTTTTAATCTTATGGTTTTCCCACCAATGATGATTCTGCACCTCCAAAATTATCGTGGCTTGCGCATCCCTACATGTGTATATACCAGTGTTCCCAACGACATTGCACTTTCTCCTGTTGTCATGGATTATATTTTATTGTGTTGTAAATTTAAATGTGCTTTTATGGCTGTTATAGCCGAAATAAAGTTTTTGATGATGATGATGTTCAGCCGCGGCCGGTAGTGGGAGTACCTGCCGGGCGGTGACGTGGGGAGGGGGAGGGGCAGGGTGGGGGGTGTAGTAATGTATGGATTACGGACCTTAACAGGTAAGTAAAAAAAATAAATACAACGAATTTCATTGCCAGCACTGCATTGCATTTGGTGATGCAGTGCACGCAACGAAATTCGTTTTATTTATTTATTTGTTTACTTACCTGTTAAGGTCCGTAATCCATACATTACTACCCCCCACCCTGCCCCTCCCCCTCCCCACGTCACCGCCTGGTAGGTACTCCCACTACCGGCCGCGGCTGATGATGTTAAGTTCTTGCACAAATATCAGATGTCTAGAGGCAACTACTCTGTTCAGCACTTCTCCATATGGGGTATGCCTAAAGTGGGAAACAAGCTGATCAGCTTGCTCCTAAAGGCTGCAGGTCATCATGATTTTAGAGTCACATGTATGGGTATTAAAGTCCCCAATCCAGATTTTTAAATGTTCCATTTTGTGATTATTTTTAACCTTACACAAGTAATCTTCCAGATCATCCACAACTCTGGTTATAGTTATGTCAAATACATAATGGTAAAAATTGACCAGTAACAAATCAAATCATTTCCGCAGTTTCAGAAAGAGCATTTGATTGAAGTGTACTATAAACTTTCTGGATAAGTATACCACAAGAGAAACAGAAATGAAAATAATCAAACACCCTTTTGCCCTTCCTGAATTTGACGGAATATCTGGGATGCTAAAACTTGAATAGCCATGTATAGAGGATCTTGTGACCATGTCTCTTGACAGCAGATAATCTTACACTGCTCCACTGTCTTTACACAAACTGGATTATTTGACTTGGCCCGCAGGCCTGCCACATTCCAGGAGATAAAGTTCCTGGGGGTATAATATCAAGCGGCAGAAATAATTATCGCTGGCCGCTCTTAGCGCACATTTTTTTTCCGCCGGCTATCGCTGGAAATGATCGCCATGCTAGCGCAGTATTAACAACGCATAGCGCAATGGCGATAATTATTCCAGCGATAGCGGTGTTTTCCATGGAACATCGCTGGTTTTCCAGTGATGTTCCATGGAAAATGGCGATAACCTTGCTGATAGGACCCTGTTGTCGTATCAGCATAATCCCCCCCCAATGTTAAGTATACGTAAGTCAGCATTTTAGCAGATGTTAGTTTTTGGCGAAAACCGGGGTTTTTGCCAAAAACAAAGTCTGTTAAAATGCGTGGGCCTCCTTGTAAATATTGCGATGTGCACATAAGGGATCATTTACATGCAGTACTGCCCAGTGACTCCCACTTTGCATCTCATCAGAGATGCAAATCGAGGCGTCGGGAAAAACGGGTGCTAACATGCGCTAATGCATGTTAGCACCCACTTGTAAATAGGGCGATAGTTTTATCTCCGCCTTTTGGGCTTTTAAAGCCAAAAAAGCAGAGATAAGGCCCTTGTTGATATGCCCCCAAGTCTTTATCTGCCTATCATTATTATTAATCACAAATGTCTCTGCCAAAGGGGAGGGATTACGTTCAATGTCATCATAGGAAAGCCTGGAAATTTGTGGTTGTTAGTCCAATTGTTCTAAGGATGACAGAGCCTCAAATCTATTAGAGATTGCAGAATGTTATATTTGATTTAATATGGTTTTTAACCCTGGCATGTGGGTAACAACACATATGTTTTGAGAGGAAGGATACTGGTATTGTAGGAATATACTGATATGTTTTTGTTATCTTTACCTTACATCTCACTTTGAATTATACTGTGATATTTGATAGATATAAATGTGATTTACTTAAAGAATGTTGTCAAATGAAGAGCTCTTACTGTGATACCTAATGAACGAAAATGTAATAAATGGAAAGAATATTCTTAAAAGAAAATACAACTTGAGGTAAATATTTTATCATACATTGCAGTGGTTTTGAGTGATATTTGATGGAATGCAGAATGTTATATTTGATGTAATATGTTTTTTTAACCATGGCATGTGTGTAACTACACATTTATCTTTGGAGGAAGTACATTGGTGTAATAGGTATATAGTGATGTTGTTTGTTACCTTATATTTGACTGTGGCTTATACTGTAGTAATTGATAGATATAAATGAAATTTACCTAAAGAATGTTTCAAAATGAAGATCTGTTATTGTGATATCTGATGGAAGTAAATATAATTAATGGAAAGAACATTCTTAATAGAACATTTTTTAGATGTGTTAAATTTTTCTTGGGGATATTATTATCTGAATGCCATATATTTGTTTAGATAGGAATGACATATTTGTTTTTCAACTATGTGTTTATTCTTTTTAGCAGTCTTGTTGAATTGATCAGCTCTCTTGTTCGGTGTCTGTATGTGTTGCACAGTTTTTGTCTTAGATGGGTGCTTTGGAGTGATATTTATAGATACTTCAAGAAGTGAGAACTGTTTTGGTCTTTTTAACTTTTTAGGCCTACCCATGAATTTATTGGATTTTGTAAATGTTTGATTGGTGATACAATATATGTTTGGTTTTAGTAATTTACTGGAACTGTTAAATAGTCCCAGATGAAGAGCTTCATATCATGAAATGGTGTTAGCCTAGTTGTACTTGGGCAATACATTTATTAATAATATATTTTTCTTTTTGTCCCTCATAATTCTTTCTGTGAAAGAAATATTGATACTGTCTTCCTGAGGCGGCAGGAAGGCACATTCTTCGGGAGCATTTGTTGCTGGTCTACGTGAATCTGCTTCAGTTGTGAATTTTCTCTCAAATTAAACCTTCCTCCTCTTGAGATGCCAACTGAATGCCATTGCCCATAGCTACCTCATCAAGTAAGCCTTCACACAGAAACACAGTTCTCATTATTTCAATAACTGATTAACTGTTAACATTACCAACAAGTGCACATCTGGCCATAAGGAATATTAATCAGTCAAAACTAAGGTAAACCTGAACCTAAAACCCAGCTTGCCAAGAAGTCCTGCAATAGCCACTCCTAATTTGCTCTTGGCTTGTGTAGGTATGTATACTGGTTTGACCAGGAAACAGCAATTACTTGGAACATATCATGGACCACACATGGAACATATGACCTCACAAAGGGCCCGATTCACAGAACTAACTTTAAGACTTTCGGTATTCAATGAAAGCATTTAGGAGTCCAAAAGTTAGGAGTCCTAACTTTACTACTCCTACACTGAGGAAAATCGTAACTTTAAGACTTTCGGTATTCATAGAAGGCATTTAGGAGTCCTAAAGTTAGGAGTCCTAACTTCACTACTCCTAAACTGAGAAAAATCCTAACTTTAAGACTTTCGGAATTCACAGAAGGCATTTAGGAGTCCTAAAGTTAGGACTCCTAACTTCTGTGAACACCAAAATGAGTAAGTGCCTTCTGTGAATACAAAAATGAGTAAGTGCCTTCTGTGAATACCAAAATGGTAGTAAGTTTAGGATTTGGTCTTCAATTAGTTCTGTGAATCCAGTCCAAAGTGTTTGACTGCCTTATAGAAAGTAGGACAACAGAAATACTCTGTGTAATCTTTCTTTTCATAGCTGTCACCTTTATCCTCAACCCTTCAGGCACCACCAACAAATGTAATCGATGTAACCTGAGTTGTTTCAGGCCCAAGAGACCCAAAGGTGAATTTGTGCTTTACAAATGCACATGTTATATTATGAACCAATCCACAGTATTGAGGGACAAAATTCCTTGATTAATGAGTGAAAAAGTAAGTTCAAGAATGTGTTTTAGGCACTTTGGGGAAATTTGTTGGGATGAAACAGCATATCATTTTGAAATGCAATGCCATTCCTGCACGACATTGTGTTTGGAATGTGCCCTTAACTTACAGGGCTGAATTGAAAGATTAACTAGGGGATCTAAGTGTGAAAATCATAATTGAACCAATCCAATCATTAGATTCATTATCTTCAGTTATAATGTCTTTAATATCTTTGGATGGTTTAAGGCACCGCTCTGATTTACGAAGCTTGAATAGGTGCATTTGGATAGCCATCCACTGTTCAGCATGCATGATCATCACCTTTTTCCTGGGGCAGTTTTGTTCTCTAACTTAGATCTAGATAATGCCTATCAACAGGTTGAATTATAGGAAGAATCTTTCTAACACATAGGGGCTCATATATGTACAAACAGGTGGCTTTTGGACTAGCTAATGTGACATGTATTCGAAAGAATTATTCACAAACTTTGAAATAATCATAAAGATACCCTAACTTTCAAGCTGCCATCCTGGTTTTGATACAGATGTTGTAGAGAAGGACATCATTTTTGAGACAGTATTAGGCATTCTTTTAGGCATTCTGGAAAGGAATGGATCTCTCTAAAATTGAGCAAATGTTAGTTTATCCTAAGTTTGGAGGAATATTTGGGATATACTTTATCCGGTAGGGAAATTAAGCCCAATAAATGTTCAATAGATGGCATATTGAAAGTTTCTGAATGCAGTTCTAGAAACTGTTTTATTTTTATGACTTTGTGGTTTTTTTATTCCAAATTTTTGAGAGACTTTGCAAGTAAAACAGATCCATGTAGACCCTTACTTAAGACTAAGGCCACATTTTCATTAAGTCGAGAACAACAATGTCAATTTGTCTGTATCAAAAATTGAAATTGTAAAATATCCAACATTGTTATCTTTTATGTTAGAAGGGAAATGTATATTGTTAGTAAATGCATACAATTATGGACGGGGAGCAGTATTGTCCCAGAAATGTGGGAAAAATGAAAGCACTGCAGAATTTAGAGTTACGACTTTGAAAATAAGCAAAAAGGAATTATTAGGTGAATAGAAAAGGGATGATGGTATATTCTTGGAGAGTTCAACATTTTCGTTCTTCTTATGGGAACAAGGCGTACCATTTGTACTGGTCATAAGTACTTGGTCAATGTAATGGCGGCTGGTCAGCTTTCAAAGTGGTGAGGATGGTCAGAGCGTGGGTTCTCTCCCAGAGAAATATTTTTTTTAATGGAGGCCAAATAGTGCATTTTAAGCTTATTTTCACAGAAAATGGAAAGGCCTTGATGGCCTGAAGGGGCTATATTGAATAGTATATGATTGGAAGGGTGTAGGGGGCAAGGAAATAGTGTGTTGGTGTTGTGTGATAACCAGCAGCTTTCTGTCATTATTATTCTGTAGCAGAGCTTATGCATGGAGTACAGCAGAACGGTTAGTGTGCATGTGGGTATACTTCCATCCCTGTGTGGGAAATTGGTTCAGCTTCTTAGCTGGCTTTGATCCTGGAACTAAGTCACGCTCTAAGCTCAAAATCCCAGGAGGCAATGGTGGAGACAGAAGAGACAGCATAAAAAAGACTGCAAGATCCCTGATACCTACCTGTGTAAGATGTAGCAAAATATACAGGATTGGGGCAGTGGGATGGCAGAAACCCATAGCCTGACTGACTACCAGGTTTTTCTGTGCGCTGGGTGCGTGGGTGGGGGGGGGCGGTTTCACTAACGCCTATTTTAAAACCAATTATGTTTAGGAATAAAACGCCTGGTGACCCTGTAGATAGCCACATATGTGGAATACATCGATTTCACTAGAATAGTACAAGTACATCACAATAACCTGCAATGAAATAAAAAGAAATGGGTACATTCCTCATACTTTTATTACATCTCTCTGTTTCCACGAAAGCTGAAATAGAAACACTAATGTCCATGATGCTGCTCGTGGCATGGATATGCATTACGCCATTATTCCATAAAAATCAGGTTAGTTGCTATTTCTACCAAGTGCTCACTCTAATTGCTTAGCTCAGTAGACAACACGATTAGCACCACTTATTCCCCACCCCATACATACATTCAGAAATGCATGCATAGTTGTTAAAAGAAACAAGAATTACAAAATAAATGCAAACAAGGCCACAAATGTTGTTTTCACAGAGGTCTTTTATTCAGCCATTTAGAAAGGCTTCCTCAAACAAGACAATGAGAAGTGTTTATATTGAATAGGCCTCCATGCCTTGTAATCAAATATGAACTTTTATTGGAAAAGTAAGGTGCCATATAGAAGAGTAAAGCGCCACTTTACAAGGCGAGTGTGTAAATGTACAACACGCAAGCGCACCAAATACTAGTGCTCTGCTGCTCTCTAGCTGCTAATGTGAGACTCCTTCATGCAATTATGTATGCGGTACTTGCCCTTTGCATGCTAGAAGCTTTGAACCTCTACTATCAATATTAAAAGTGAAACTTCATTTCCTAGAACACTCATACTATTATAAAGGTCAGAACCGACTGAAATTGTCTCAAATTATATTGGGCCACTTGGCAGCTGTGGAAAAAGAGAGGTAACATGACCACGACCCCTTCAGAAAATGCTAAGCATAGCAGTAAGAAACTAAGGGTCGACATGTACTAAGAGATGGAATTTGTTCATAAAGCAACTGGAATATAAACACATCTGAACCCTGATCTCCTGTTGTGAAATCACTGCAAATGGAAATGAAGCACACAGACAACATGAAAGGTCAGTGTACCATAGACCTCGGGGGAAGAGTAAACTACTTTTTAAGATGCTGCAAAGGGCCTAATAAAATATAAGAGGAGGTGTTGTAAATGTTCATTTTTTGAAGAGCATAAATTGGATGAGCAAACAGGTGGGTAAATGTTTTTTCTACAGAAAGGGGAAAGACTCTTTCTGCCAAAATGCAAGACTTTATGCTTACGTTTATTGCATGTCTCACTGCCTGTAGAAATATCACAGAAGGATAAATGTTTGACTGAATCCTATCCTGGTCCTAAGGGTAGAATGTTTTAAAAGCATTTACCTCATGAAAAGGCCTCTGCACAATATGGGGAGGGGCGACTGAAAATGCCTCCACTATAGAAATGGTGGAAATAAGATGTGAAAGAGAACTACAGTGTGCAGGAATATGTGAAAAGAAAAGCTAATCACTATGCCAAAGAGGATAATCCACTGACGTACTCTAGAGGGCATATTCTCAAGCCCCTATCGCCACGGGACCATCACTTTTTTGACGTTCCCGTGGCGATACGGCCAGCGCCCTATTCTCAAGGCAGCTTTAACCCACTTAACATGGCTTAAAGCTACGTTAAGTGGCTTTACGCTGCCTTGAGAATAGGGCCCCTTTCACTTTAAACTTAGAGTGAAAGGGGGCGTGCAGTGGGTGTTGCATTTGGCGTACCACCGCAACACCCATTGTATTCGACGCTGCCACCTATTATCAAGGGCGGGGATAATAGGTGGCAGCGCTGAACTTAAGACCAGAAAAGTCCTGGTCTTAAGGTTCCGAAACGAGAAGAAATGCTTAATTTCTCCTCGTTTTTGCTATATCCATGTGTGCTGCCTTGTGCTGTCTTGCGCATAAAAAACCTTTTAAAAAATGCCGTTTTGTAACATACATGTGTGCTGCATGAATCAGCACACATGTAAGTTACTAAACAGCATTTTAGGTTTGTTTATGTGCAGGAAGGGACACCTTCCTGTACATAAACAGACCTCCCTGCTCGCAGACACCCTTGCACTCTGGTGCGTGGGTGCCTGCATTGGCGTTAAGTTGTGAGACTTAGCGCCGTCGCAGGGGTAAACGCCAGGCTGCACCACATTCTTGAGAATAGGGTGCAGCCTGGCATTTCCGAAGTGGCGGTGAGAGGCGTTAAGCCAAGGAGGCTAACGCCTCTCACCGCCACTTCCTCATGAATATGCCCCTAGATGTGCTAATAAAAACCATTTGGGGAATAACATAGCTCGCCCAGCGACTACCCCATTTTCGACCAACTGTAAAGGTCTTTTTACAATGGTACACAAATTTCACAAATAAATGAGGAGATTTATATATATGTGAAAATCTCCTTGAGTGGCAGAAAAAAGCAGCACTCTCTGGTGCGCCGTGGGGTGCCATTCACGCTGATTTTACAGTGTGGAACCAGTTAAAAATCAGCCTGAGCAGCGCAACAACCCGAATTCTGCCCGCTTATTGAACTCCGCAGAATCTCGTAGAGTTTTTTGTAACTGCTGAATTCCATAGAGTGATCCGCTGAGAGTTCCGCCCACCCCTACTTTTAATACATGGGATTCTGCAGTCTGTGTATAAATGTACACCTCTCATTTCTTTATAATCACCAACTAGTGACACACCCAGTCGCCAAATATAAAGAACCAACTTCAGAACTTGATTGTAATAAGTTAATCCAGTCGAGAGCTGATGTCACGATGCCTACTGCCAGCAGCTGAGGTGAAAGGCAGGTCAGGTCACAAAGCAGCTGTTTAAAGCAATGAAAATGAATGGTTGATTTTGCTTCTTCTGCTTAATTTTTCTAGATTACAGTGACTAGCAGAAAGAACATGATTATTTTGCGCAGTCCATAGATATTTATAGACAAGTTCAAACCTTTCTGCATGTTTCTACACATTCTGAGTAACGGCAGCTTGTTTTTTTTTTTTAAACAAACTGTTTCTTATATCTTTTTGCAAGAAATATCGAACAGGTTTTCGATGTATTTAATTGTGCACTATGTTGTGTTTTTATTCTTGGCTAACATGCTCTCTCTTTCTGAAGAGCTATGCACCAAGATTTTAAGTGGTGTGTGGCAAAGGTGACAGTGTGACCATATATGGATAAAGTACCCCCGCCATGAATGATAAGTATATTGCAAGTCACCTCAGAGTTCCATAACCTTATAAAATGCCTCAGCCTTCAACCTCGTTCCTTCATATGGTAATGAACTCCTCTGTGACTTGCAATATTCTTGTAATGTACGGCAGGGGGTACTTTATCCCTCATATTATATGATTACACAACTTGTAGGTCATCCTTCTTAGCCCAAAATAAAAAGGTTGTTTCACACTTGTTCTATTATCACACCGTGACACACATTGTAGGCCTTTTTTCATGTGCTCTGGGCCCTAGCAACCAGAATTGTGATCCAGCATCTATGCTACTTCACATGATATGCTCAAACCAAGCCAAGGGTAATTTACCAGCTTTAACAATGTTCCTCTCTGGAGAGCCATTGCCTGTAGCATTGCTACATCAAACCTGTGGTTTTGCAGAAGTGGTTTGTCGCACGTTGCACTCCTCTTCACCACAACTTCAATGAGACAGAAGCAGTCATCGACCTCCTGGTTGCTCCAGTGGACTTTTCATTCTTTATTAGTCTCAGAAATTAATGTGGGTGCACCATGTACAGTTCTTCAGTGAATGTATTACCAAAACACGTAAGCAGGAAACAGATTATGCAGACCAACCAACTGACACCATTCACTATGAACCTCCACGCCAACTGACTTCCTCATTGAATCCTGCAATATTATAATATACATCCCACCAGACATCACGCATGCGAGCTCCAACGTGCAGAACACTCACACACCTAAATTCCATGGTTCACTTGCATATGCCTCAGCACTGCCTATTGTATTTTTATCAGTTTTATGTAGCTTCAACTGGACCCAAAGGTATTGGAGCACTTTACGAGAGCACCAGTTACGTTACACAAGGATACATTAATTTTTTGGTGGGACTGGGAAGATTAAGGGGTATATTCTCTAGAACGTGTGCTAAACATCACCAAAAAAAGCGAATGCACCTTGACACATTGCAGCCAATCGCGAGGAAAATAACCCAGCATTAACATGGAATTCACAACTAGGCGGTAGCATGAGATAGTTTGCCGAAACCATGGCCAATGTCCGCGATACTACCACCGCAATGAAGATAAAAACACAAACCACAACGCAGAAAAACACGTGATGTGCCCAAACGTGATAAGAAAACAGTGACAACCAGCGCGAGGCCAGCAATACCCACATGTAATGCATGAAAAAGCACAAGAACAGCAGACGGAAAAGGCCACTAAAAAAATAACACCAACTACGGAGTACCACGTATGCACCCTGATCCCCTGCAGAGGACAACATGAACCCCACAATCCGCACAGAGGAACACCAAGGAATACAGGGCCCGTGGAAGGCTAATGGGAACAGGAAGAGGGAGACAGGCACAGTCGTCTGGAAAATCCGAGTACCGCACAGATGAGCCAGAACACCACCACCAACTGTACTTCACCCCCAACGTGTCATTTGCAACAAAGAGGCAGAGATGACACACCACCACGGACCATCCCAATGCCGTCGCATGGCAGTGGAGGCCAATGGAAGAGCACAAGAGGCCCTGGACTGATGCGAATGGCAAAACCAAGTAGAAACTCGCTGCCAACATGGAAGCAGCAACGCACACCGGAGGAGGGGGGCAGCAGAACACCACAAGCCAAATGACATCGAGAAGATGATGGCCGAAGTCACCATGCGGGAGACGGAGTCAAGATTTGGGGAACCGAACACTGCCCATCATGGCCCGACACCACATCAACAGGGTGCACACCGACCAGGGAGTGGCTGGTCGGGAGGAGAGAGGCCTAATGGCACACATGCACAACTAAGCAGTGCACATTGCACATCCACAATGACTCAGGATCATGTCACTGATCTCCCGGGAACACCTCAGCACACACACAAACACCAAGTAGTCCAACGTACACCATGTGCACAAAGGGGCACCCACAAAACACAACAACAAGCACACAACCAACACATGCACATGTGCTAAACACAGAAAACAAGCAAATATGTCAGCCATACTGAAAATGCAAGAGACACCACATGATGAGTATCATGGCTTCTGTCCGATCACCATGACAATGTACACGGCGCAACACTGAAGTGGCTGAGTGCAGACCACAACCGGAATGAAGCAGGTCACACTCTGACACAACCACCAGCACGAACAACCCTTGGCATCAACAACACATCTGTGGACAAACCATGCCCAAGTGTCACAACCCGACAAAGAGCACAAGTTACCCAAGTCTGCAATATCTCAGCACCAGGGAAGCACTGAACTGACAGGTACACAGCATGAAAGGGACCAGTGGCAGACTAATCAGAGCCGCAGGAGCGAATCACTGACCGTGGAGAATACGCACATAAGTATGAGTGAACCTCAACATTGACAACATCCCGGTACAAACAGCAATACCTCCACAGCAGAACATAGGCCACAACTGGTGCAGCAAACGTGCACCACATGGCAAATCACATCTGGGCCAGCAGGTAGCAGTGACATCACAATGTACTAGTACAACCTGTAAACTGCAAATATGTTTTATTCACACATGCTGTATCAGTAGACATTTTGTACTGACCCAGGATTGCCAGGGACGGCCACAATGCCACATGCTCATGAGAATTAATTGTCAATTATGGTGTTCCTAAGAGACATTCCTGGCACAGCTGCAGTTGGATGTGGGCCACCTGCCCCATCATCGTCTGGTACTTCTGGAACTGGGATCCATAGGGCATTGGTGTGTACACAGATGTTGTGCAAGACGCAACATGCAACAATCATCTTGCAAACGATCTCTGGGCTATACAGGAGCTTTCCACCCGTGCCGTCCAGGCACCTGAAACGTGACTTCAACACGCCAAATGTGCATTTAACTATGCCACTGGTGGGTATGTGGGCTGCACTGTACTACCTCTGGGCGGTTGTGTTCGGATCTCGGAGGGGTGTCATCATCCAAGGGCAGAGTGCATATCCTTGATCACCTGTGACAGTGCAGGGTGAAAGAGCCAATACTTGGTTCGGCAGGATGTGATGGCAGGCCCATTTATCCAGTGATGCCTAGGCTGGTTGTGTGTGGGGTGAGTGGAAGCCAGCCCTCAGAGAGTAGCTGGTGCTGTCAATAACCAACAATTCATCAGGCACTTAGACTATCAATGGCAGGACAACAAGGGGGGATGACATGAGTCACACAAGTTTAGTGGCCCCGGATGCACAGCAGCCGACACTGGCCCATCGCCATGGGACACTGACCTCCAGGAGACTGGGGTAGGGTCACGAGTATAGAGCAGGTTCTCATCCAAGTTGAAGGAGCGTGTAGCGGAGTGACTCGGTGGACAGTGGAAGGTTGACCCCCAGGGCATGATGCAGAGGGCACATGCCAGCTGTGTCCTGCAACATGTAGGATATGAATGCCACAGACTCATGCCAAACACCAAGTCCATACATGTCCTCTGCTGATGACAACCCCCAAAACACAGGCTCAGACACCAACGATGTTCCGCCGGAGGTTGATGGTCACTCATGGCGCACAGGGTTAGTGGCACCACTTGTCGCCGGCTTGCGTTGAACAGGAATTATTTAAAAAAAAATTGTATTCCTCATATATCAATAATGGGCATTCTAGATGGGGAAATCCCCCTCTCCCCTCCAATGTTACGATGTTCCGACCTCCGCACTTTAAACAGAGGAGAAAGCGAGATGGGGATACCCCTCTAGTTTCAACTGTTTGCTTGCACCACTCAAATTCTCTGTATCTAGATGACCCTTGGATTGAATTGGAGACCAAACACCAACAGTGCCCTGGTGAAATCATCGAAATACTCTCGAAGTAGTCTCATCTGTTCCGCCATGCCACTAGGGCCGCCCAGATCTTATCCTGACTAGTGCAATCACAGGCCATATCAGATTCACTTATGTATATGATGTATTTCAGGCAGTCCGAAAAAGTGGGGGCATTTGCATCCTTCCAGGCCTTACATATTTCCCGCCTCGCTAGGACCATCACGTAGAAGATGAATTTAGTTGCCATATCATTGAGCTGGTATTCTACGGCTAACCCAAACAAGATTGTTCTGGGGTGATTGAGAATTGTATTCCCAGTACTTCAGCTATAAACTCTCCTATTCTAGACCAAAAGTCTATAAGCCTGGGACATTCCACAAACATGTGAAAGTCATCAGCGGCAAGAGCTTTACATCTCGGGCAGTGGTATTCTAAATTTGTGAAATTAACCAGTTTTTTGGGAGCGATGTATACTCGGTGCAGAGTGAATATGTGGTTTCTTTTGAGGGGTGCAGCCTTGACTACTGCATTTAGCATCGTAAAAGAGTCACCCCACAGATCTCGTAAATTGTTACCATCTAAGGCCACTGTCGCTCCCCACATCTTTTGGAGTTCTTGTTCTGTAACTCCCTCCGACTCCAGCATAGCCTCATACCAAAAAGATACCTCTTTCTTCCACCTCCCCTTTCTATTTACCAGATCCAACTTGGGTTCAGATGTTTCTGAGGCCCATGATATACTGGCCCACCAGGCTGACAGCTGGTAGTATTTGAACCTGGTAAGGGTTCCTCCCGTCAATCTAGAGATGGAATCCCAATCCATGAGCTGTGAATTATTTTGTAGGTCCTTCCAATATGTAATGCCTGCCGCTTTGAGGGGATTTGATAATCGATCTTTAAGGCATTCAGGTGTCCCTGGAGAATCCCATATCGGTGCCTGAGGCACATAATAGGGGATTCCCAGCTTTTTTCTAATCAATACCCAATTCTTTAGGGCTGCCCCTAAGATCTTTAGCCTTACTTTCTTGTAAAATCTGTGATCGCCGAATTTATATAGGAAATATTCGTGCCCTTGAGGGATGCCCTGTAATAACGCCTGAAATAATCAGCCCAGAGATGATATGTCAGCTTTATCTGCCAACAACCGAAAATTTTTGAAGTGAAATGAATGACAATAAATTAGTAAATCTGGCAATACCAGCCCCTCTACTTTCAATTTTCTCCTTAGCTTTTTCCAGGATATTCATGGAGATTTCGAATTCCAGATAAAGAATCCAATTTTGCCCTGTATTTTTGCTATGTCTTTAGGGCTAAAACTTAAGGGTATAGACTTGAACAGAAAGGGGACTTTGGGTAGAATAACCTTCTTCCCCAAATTTACTCTACCAAAGATATTTAAAGGGAGACCAGACCAGCGCGATAGAAGCCCACAGATCTCCTAAAAGATTCTATTAAGGTTTATTTTTGGTATATCTAAGATATCCTGTGTCAAAAGTACTCCAAGTTATCTCATCTGTGGTTTAGCTACAGGAGATGTCACTTCCTGATTCTACTGCATGATCTCAGTTTTTTCCTTATTTATTTTGAATCCCGAAATTTCGCCAAAGGCTTCTGCCTGGTCGAAAAGTCGGGGGATTGTCACTTCTGGATTAGAGGTAAACATTAAACGGTCGTCCGCATATAATGCACATTTTAGAGCTAATTTGTGTAAATTAAAAGGTTTAATCAGTGGATCAGATCTTAACTGAGTAACTAAGGGTTCAATATATAAATTAAACAATAGTGGGGAAAGGGGACACCCCTGCCTTGTACCGCGAGATATTTGGATCAATCTGTAAGAGTTCCATTGACCAGAAGTCTAGCCTTTGGGTTTAGGTACAATGCTTGTACAGATGTTATGAAATTTTTTGGAAGACCGAATCCAGCTAATGCTTCCCATAGATATGGCCAGCTAACTTGGTCGAATGCCTTAGCGGCATCTATCGCTACGATTGTTAACGGGAGTTTCCTGTTTGTAGCGAAATCTATTGTGGCAATAGCCTGGAAGGTTAATTCGTTAAGCTGCCTCCCCGGCATAAAACCCCTCTGATCTTCGTGTACCACGGATTTAATCACTTTGGCCAATCTCGCCGCCAAAACCCCGCGAAGATTTTGTGATCCGTATTTAGTAGCGAGATTGGCCTGTAAGACTCGACGATCAAGGGGTCTTTGTTGGACTTCAAAACCAAGGTGACTGTGGCCTCTAAAAAGGATTGGGGGATAGGTTCACCTGTCAGATATATTTTGTTAAATAAGGTCGTAAGAACAGGGACGATGATATCGGAGCTTATTTGATAGACTTCTATAGGAAGCCCATCTGGGCCTGCTGCCTTTCCTTTAGCCATTTTTTTCAGCTGGTTATGAATCTCTCCCTCCTTAATGGCAGAACTCATAAAGACACTATCCGCCACAGTTAACTGCGGTAGGCCAAGCTGCTTTAACCAATTCACTACTCTTTGGGTTGAAGCATCACTATCCCCGGTATATAGATTTTGCATCTAAACCCTGGCTTCTTCGGAGATCTGATCGTTATCATACGATATGTAGCCAGTACTGTGCATTTTTAACCCACAAATTTGGTTACTTGCCTTATCCATTCTAGCCTTCCATGCCAAGATGCACCCACACTTTTCTCCATAGGAACAATTCTGCAACCTACTAGCATCCCACCTATCTTTAATTATTTTGTCTAGGCTAGCCTGATATCTGGCTTTTAGCCCCTCCAGCTCTTTCTGTATGACCACCAAATTAGCCTGCTGATCCAGTGAGGCCTGCTGTAGCTGCTGTTCCTTTAATTTTATCTTAGATAAAGAGTCCTCCTCTGCTTTTCTCCTAGTCATATTTTTACCAGCCATAACAGCTGTAAACAAACCCCTTACGTAGGACTTAAAGGCTTCCCAGACTATTTGATCAGATGCAGTGGCGATATTGAATCTGAAATACTCAGCTATCTGCTTCAAAACGCAGTCTTTCACATCATCTTGTAGGAGTAAAGTTCTATCAAGAGTCCAGCGTCTACTCTGCGCCTTCTGCAGGAACTTAACTATTAATTCTACTATAGAATGATCTGATAGTATAGCTGGGATATATGAAGTGGAAACGACTGCAGGAAATAAGCCTTGGTCTATAAGAAAAAAGTCAATGCATGAGTGATGTCTATATCTATGACTATAGAATGAATAATCCCTGTTTTTACCATTTTGATCCTCCAAACATCCAATAAGTTGAAATCCTTCATGATGTTTTTCAGCTCTCTTTTTGATTTATACGGAGGTGAAGAGATGGCTCTGGAGGTACAGTCCAAACTCGGATCAAAGACCAAATTAAAATCGCCTCCCAAAATAACATGTAAATTCACAGCAGACAGACTGGTTTTCAGGTTCAACAGGGCCTCCGGAGAATCTTGGTTGGGCCCGTATTACGCTGCACAGGCTAACCTTATTTTATCCAAGATCAAAGATGCAGTCAGCCATCTACCTGAGGAAGTCTCGTACTTTTCTACTCTGATCCCACAGTTTGCCCGGATGATCATTGCCACTCCCCTGGTATTTCCACTTTGCCTAGAACAAAGCAGGTCTTGGATCCACCTTTGATTTTTAAAAGCTCCTCTGCATTCCTGCGGCTCAAGATGAGTTTCTTCTAGGAGGATAACATGGGCCCCGGACTTATTAAGAAACTCACAAATTCTATTTAACTTCCTTCCCTCCCTCAACCCATTCACATTCCAAGTTATTATTTTAATTTTATTAGAAGTACTGGTCATAGGGTAGGGATGGATGCTTCATAGATAACTCAGTTCTGGGCCTAATACTTTTCAAAGGAAAAATGTGTTTCGTAGTTATTTCAGATTTTATGGTTCTATGAGGAATAATTTTTCTTTTTATCAACCCCTCCCCTCCCCACCCCTCACCACCCCCCTTGGGGAACTCGCCCTCTTGGACTTTGGCGATCCTATCGCCATTGAGAACCCTGTCCCTATCTTTGATTCTGCCTCATTATGTGTTTTAACTACGTGTTTTACCTGTACCCACATATAGGTTCATCACCTCTTTTTTTTTCTTTTCCCGTACCATGTGATATTAAGTATTCACTTTAAGGTGCCCCCATGTGTTCTAAAAATCTATGAAGATTATATTATTATATATATATATATTTTTCATGTTGCACAAAGCTAATCCTGTTACAAGCAGAGAGAGACTACCGTTGAGTTTCTTTCATGCTAATTAGAAAGCTATCAACTTCCTGTACGAAGGTAAAATTATACGTTTTATTTCTCCATACCACTTTTAGTGAGGCAGGGAATTTCATCATGACCTGGGCTCCTAGGCTTCTTAGATCTGACATGTGAGACCCTAACTCCCACTGTCTTTGCGCAGTGACTCTACCCACGTCGGAGCGAATCAAGTATTTTAAAGAGTCAATCTGGAGAGATGGGTCAATAAGAGCCCTGGTCAAGATCAGCTCTTTTACTGAGTAAGTATGAAAGTTGACCAGAATCCTCCTCGGGGCACTCCTATCCGGGTGCCGACGGAAAGGATCTCTATGCGCCCGTTGGATCTCACTCTCAAGGTTGATGTCTGGTCTGTCTTTGAAGACGCCTTCTCTCAAAAGTTTGCATATTAGGCATTTCACATCCCCATTCTCTGCCCCTTCGGGGATTTTTAGGAATTTCAAATTATTTCTCCTTGCATGGATCTCCAGGCGTTCCATATCGAGTTGTAGAGTCCTGTTCTGGGCTTTCAGTTCAGATATGGCTGTGGAATGTGTCTGAGAGACCTTAGAGAGGATAGCCACTTCCCCTTCTAATGCCACCGTCCTAGAGCATACATCATCCAATTTGATTTCTAAGGTGGTGCATTTCTCGGCAATCTCCTTCTGATTTCCTTCCGAGATCTCAAACTTCGAAAGTAGTTTAGCCAGAAGATCTTCATGTAGGGATCTACAGAGGCTCTCCAAGCTGTTGCCCTCGCGATCACTGTGTTGTTGCATTTCCAAAGAATCTACCCCTGGAGGTTTACTAATAGGAATAGCCAAGGGCTGGGAGACAGGCTCTGGAGACGACTCTAATACCGGGTGGGGCACAAGACCTCTCTCTGTATTCTCCTCTGCTCCCGAAGCAGGTGGAAAATCTTCCAGACCTAGTTCTGTCCCAGGCTCCGATAGCAGCGGGGCATAGCTGTTCTGCAATACAACAGGAGGAGACTTCTGCATTGCTGATTGGGTTTCTGTCCACTTGCCAACCTCATCTGAGACGGACATAGCTTTCTCCATTATTTTGAAATAGGTTTTTAGAGAGGGAGCAGGTTTTAATATAACGGAGCTTCTTTTAGATCTTTTTTCCTCCCCTATTTTACTTCTCTCTCTTCTCTCTCTCTTTTTCTGGCGTGGGGTGAGGGGGACCAGTTGATTAGTGGTTTGACTAATTGTAGAATATAGGCGCTCTTTCTCTGGCTGAGAGCGGAGGAGATATCTGTTTCTTACTACTGGGGGGACTAACTGGGCTGATTGAACTGGCAAAGTCAGCCGGACTCCCCCGCCTGTTTTCTTTTCTCCCTCCCTAACGAATCTCCCCCCTCTCTGATCCTTCTTCCTACTGGGCAGCTCTACCTGTGTATTAGGGGGGGCCCGTCCAGGTGAAATGTCCATTCCCTTACAATCTGCTCGCTCTGCTAAGCCAGAACACCCTGCTACCTCAGCTACTAGCAATACTTCTAGATTTACACTGCCAATGTTATCTGCCTCAAACACACAAGGCTGGTCCACCCCCCGCCGACCAACTTTAGAACGATACCGGCTCACCGCTGTCGCTGCAGGTCGAGGATAAGTCTTTGCTGCTGCCGCCCGGATTTTACACCACAATTTGGCCCGGGTTGTGCCCCATACACCACTTCCTTTCTCCTCCACCTCAAGTCCCGTCATCGGTGCAGCACCGGCGTCTCGGCGTTTCAGTGCCTCCGACCCGCTTGTGAGTCTCAGGGTCCTAGCGCTCAACAGACAGTCGCCGAACTCGGCGTCAGAAGAAGCCAAAGAGGAAAGCCGGTTAGTACGGCGAATTTTATAATTTAAAACATATTCCCCATAATCTTACTGCATGTAGATGGTATTTGAAGGCTTTATACGGGTTCAGGTACTTCGATGCTTCACCGGCATTACCAAGTCGGGACGGAGCACTCGCATCCGGCGTCAGCCCGCCGCCATGTTCCTCCCCTGCTAGTCTCCAGGGCCTTGCTTCCTTGATTGAATGCGTTGAACAGGTTTAGTGGCACCACATGTCGACAGCCTGCCATATGGAAGCATGCCTCACTGATCGAAAGGAGTCTGCCACGGATTTGCGGTCACTGCCATTCAGGACTCTGTTCACAGTTCCACATGTGGGGCCTACTGTGACAAAGGGGACGCTGGTGGATTATGTCAATGGGAAGGGAGTAATGTTGGCCAGCGTCATGGGAGCCAGCGATGGTCTGCAGAGGCTGCAGACCTAGTGGAACTGGGGCGTGGAGCTTGCCCCAGCTCATGGTGGGACCTCTTTGACACACGACGGTGTCGGCAGGTGAGCGTTGTGGTCTTGGGGCGCTAGTGCGGGCAGGCTTGGTCTGGTTATCAATGTCCTGGGGTGCGGCAGGTGCACAGGGTCGCAGGCCCGCTGCTCACGGCATCGGCCTCATGGCGGACTGCGAGGTGCCGCCCTGTCAGTGACCTTGGCCTTTCCGGGAGAGAACCATGCTCTTTGTTTTTGTCCACACCACTGTGCCTGGTGTGACATGGTTGCTTCCAGTCTTCGCTACTCTCCAGTCACCAGCAGTTGTCGTCTGCATGCACATGGCTGTGGTTTGCCTCCCATGTCTGCCCTGCACATCCACGCCTCACTTGCTGTTGTGTACATTGCCATTCACGGGTCACTTGCATCCTACACACATGGCTGCATTCCGTATCTACACGCGTTCAGCTGTTGTGTGGCTGTGGTGCCATGATATGGCTGTATTGTGTGCAAGGGTAGGCCAGGTTCTCCATGGAGCGGTGTTGTCGTGTCTGGTGGAAGGGCATATTGTTTGGCATGTTGCATGTGGTTTGGTTACGTGTGCATTCCCACAAATGCGTGTTGGGTGATGGTGGCTTTGAGGTGTGTGGTGTGTTGATTTTGCACTTACCAACGAGCAGTCCAGTTCCATATGTGCCATCCTGAAAGCGCTGGTTGATGATGGACTGTCGGAAGATGTAGGAATCATGCACACTGCCTGGATAGTTTGCAACAACATTGGTGGAGTCCCCGGTGGTCAACTATTGCCTGCACATTGTCTGGAATGCGTGTGCTTCCTGTTACAGTAGTGGTGTGCTGTATCCGCAGGGGGCACAAGTGGGACATGTGTGCAGTCTATTTCCCCCAACACGGCCAGATCTCCGGCTATGGCGTAGAAGCCTTGCTTGGTCTCCTGCTATTCCTGCACAGTGTGGGGGCAGTGAAGGTACTGGGGTATGAAGCTGAGGATGGCATCTAGGACAGGTGTGATGAACTTTGATAGGGCTCGCTGTGAGACCCCTCTGACTCTGGCAGTTGTTGGTTGGAAGGTCCTGGGGGTGGTGGCGGTCCTGGGGGTGGTGGTGGTGGGTGTTGTGGCCCTGTTGGGGCCCGAACTGCATGATGAGTAGCTCCATGGCGTTGTTTGTTCTTCGGGTGTGGCTGTGTCCGGGGCTCCGTTGCCTACTGGAGGTAGTCAACCGGCTTAAATACCTGCTGCTACCGCAGCTCATCACGTGGTTGTGGTCCGCATCGCAGATCTTGCATTTCGTTGTGAAAGTGGTGTTGTAGTTTTTACGTGTGTTTTGGCACAGGTAGGCCTACTCTGCATCTCATAAGGGTTAGTTGGTGGTGTCCACCGTGGAGATACATTTTGGGGCAGTTATCGCGGGAAAACAGGCGATATCTGCAGTTTGCACCAGCTTGTGAATGGGGTGTTAATTCTATCTCCATATTTGTTTCGTTAGGGTGAATCCTTGCAAATATCCTCCTAAGTGATTTGCCCAGAATCACAGGATGTTGAGCGAAGGCCAAGACTCGTACCTGGTTTCTCAGTTCCGAAGTTGGCAGCTCTGACCATTATGCCTCATCATCTATGAAATGTGAAATGTGTGAAAACCACTTACCTTGAAGTTTACAGGTAGGTTCTCAGTTCAGTAGATGAATCCCGGGAGGCGCTACGGTCTGTGTTATGAACACTGCACGCTATGGGTAACTAGGAATTGCTGATCGGCTGCACAAATTCTGGACTTTAGTCTGAGTCCCTGCTAGGGTTCCATAAACCCACAAAACACTTCAATGTAAATCTATAAATCAGAGAAAGTCCTCAAGGGTGCAAAACAATCACATGACAGTTTATAAAGCTTTATCAATAACACGGTACAATGTGCTTTACTCTCCCCTGCTCAAAACTGTACTGTGTTTTGTCCTTACTTTTATTTTTGAGAAATAACTGGTGCCACAAACCTCTCACAAATGTGTCGATTAAGTTGGTTAAATACTGCTTAAAAAGTGAGAAGTGATCACAATTAGATTGGCCTTTAGGTCAATCAGGCAGTGCCTGAGGTACTGCTCTGAAAAGTCAGTGTGTGGGCCGATTTTTGTAATGTCTTTGGGCCTGTTTATGGTCTGGTGGGCTGGTTTTTAATGTTGATTTCCCTGAAATCCTCACAAAAAATGCATGTGGCAAGCACTAATGCATGCAGTGTCCAACACCTTTCAAAACACCTATGCAATGTGTGTTTACAAGTTCAAAACTGCCCTATTTGTAAATGTGAACAACTTTTATAGCTATCTGATTGACAAATGGGGGCCAGTTTTATTTTGGTTCTTGGGCCTAATATCTGTCTCAGTCCTACACTGTCAAGCGGTTAAACACTGTATGAAAGGACACCTGATCATCGCTTAAAGACACAAGGTACTTCAAATCCCTTTGAAACAAATAAAAAATCTCCAATCCAAAAATGCTCATGCTACACTTCATACACCACGACACCACTTAAAATACTGTCAGGGGACTCCAAAATTCACTATGAGAGACCTTCTGTCTTTTGCTTTTATTTTTCTTGTATCTCACATTCTGACTCTTGTTTGACCCGTCATTTCTTTTTTGTCATTTCTTTTTTCTTTCCAGCTTTTTCTTTTTTCCACTTTTCATTCCATCTTCCATATTTTTTATTTATTTATTTAACAACATCATATAGATAAGTACAAATATAATTTGTGAGGAGATTCGGCCAAAAAAAGAATAAATACAATACAATCCATACTAATATTATAAAGAGAGAGCCCAAACCTTTGAGGCGGGTAATCTCAGTGACCACAGCACCAATCACAACACCCAATACAGTGTTGGAAAGGGCTGTTGCAGCAGAAGGACATAGGCTATGCAGACGGAGAAAAAAATGTATAACATAAATTGATTGTGAACAAGGGATATGCTATCCCAAATTGCGTAGATTTGTGCCTGCCTGCTTGAGAAACTCCATGCTGTGAGGATTAAATAAAAAAGCACATAAGTGAAGACAAACGCGAGTTCGTCCAGTTTTTCTCCCAGCTGGGGGAATTGGTTGTGGATTGAAATGCGGCGTGGTTCAGCCGCGGGGATTTACGAACCGGCGAGAGAGCGCTGCAAATTCTGGCGAAAAGGAACCGAGGGGTATCAATATATATATATATATATATATATATATATATATATATAACATCGGCCAGGGCTGTAGCCGGGCTCAGGCGGCGGATCACTACACTAATTACATGCGCCTGCTAACATGAACCAGGGCTGCAGCTGGGCCTCAAGCGGGGGGACACGCGCCTGCTAACATGAACCACGGCTGCAGCTGGGCCTCAAGCGGGGAAACACGCGAATGACCGTATCTGAATACACACATTACACACATTCTATTTCATACCCGGACAACGTCGGGACGGACTGCTAGTATTATATAATGGGACCTTGGAGAAATGGATATCATCACTTTAAAACAACAATTGATATCATACGGCATACTTAAAGTGCAAACATTCTGAATTAAGGTATCAGCTGTGGCCTACCGCCCAGAATATTTTCCAACTATAAATCGGGGCCCAAATGCATCTGCCTAGTTTTCTAGCCCTTCCTCTCATACACCCCCTTTTCTAGATAAAAAATAGATAGCAGCCTCGCAAGACATTGTTGAAATGTTGGGGAGAGTAGGTTCACCCAAGCTGAGGATATGATAATTATAACCATTGCCATGGCCAAAACCAAAAAATATTGATGTGTCCCAAGCGTTCCATCGCTACTGACCCTTACCAACATTAACTTTGGAGTTATGGTTACTTTTATTTTCAGGGATTGAAAAAAAAAAATTATATCTCTCTTCAGGGTTTCTAGTTGGGGACATGTTGAGAGCATATATATTTGATCTGCTTCTGCACTTCTACAGTGAGTACAGCTGACCCCTGCTTGACTCCCTCATTGGGCTATCCTTGCTGGGGTGTAATACAACGAGAACATTGTTTTATAATGTTGGGTTTGTATCCCGGCAGAGTCTCAAAAACTGCCAAAGTTTGTACCTAAGTTTTGTTTCCATTTCTCCACTTGCTTCTCAAGATCGTCCTGCTTCAATTATGACTCATGGTACATCCCTCGTAATCCCCAACCACCTCCATGATAGAGTGTTTGCTAAATCCCTTTGGACCCCTTTCTTCTTTGCTAGAAAACTCTGTATTTGTAAATACTAAAAAGAATCTTTTCTATCAACCCCATAATTAGCTTGAATGTAATTAAATGACTACATTTCATCCGCATACTTTAGGTACCTGATCCTGCGAACTCCCAAGTACTTCCAGCATGACATAACCGTATAATAAGAAATGACAGGAAATCCTGGACTCCTGAAAAGTGGAGTGTAAAAATTCATCCTGCCAAGCCATATTTTCTTCTTAAGTGCCACCCATAACTGAAAGGCGGCTGATAACGTTTTGAATCTGAGGGGCGTGGTTTGGGCGCCGACTGGGATGGCGGCGTGAGCCCGGAGCTCCGTCCCTGATCCCATATTTCTCCTGAAATACCTCGCTAATGTGCCGGCGAAACATCCGGAAACTTTGCCCTCCGCGTCGGATTCACCGGGGCAAGATCTGAGGAGGCGGCGGAGGCCCCACGGCAGAGCGGAGAACCGACACGGCGCTCCGGAGGGATTGGAGCCAAGGACCTAAGATGGCGGCGGCTCCGACCGGCGGCGGGGGAACAACGGACCACGGCGCTCCCCGGCTGCGGTGAACCGAGAGCTGCTGCCGGGTGGGAACAGTGGAACGGAGGCCCGACAACACGGAGGGGGTTGACGAAGTCGGCGAAAAGGTGAGCGCTCGGCTGCTCTGCGGTCGGCGGCCAAGAAGCCCTTCCCCCCGCCGCTGTCCTCGGCTGCCCTCGGGGAGTGAGCTGCCCTGTAGAGCTGGGCGGTGACGGCGGGACCAGCGCTGGAAAGCGGACAGGTGCAGGAGAGGCGGAGGCCCCTGGAGGTGCAAAGCGGCAGAATTAAAGTACAGATCTCCGGATCTGAGGCTGGTCGGTTGTTCGGCGGGGGCCCCTGAGAGAAGCCCTGCAGTCAGGAGGGTCTTGCGGTGATAGCGGGGAGCGGGACGCAGGCTCTTGAAGTGCCTAGTGTGCGGCTTCTGTCGCTGGAGCGGAGCTGGCCCGGAATAGCGCTGCATTCTACAATCTGAGTGGACTGACCCGGGTGACACCGGCGCACATCGCGTCGGGCGGCTGAGGGCCCTGGCGGGGCTTGAAGCTCGGGTCTGGGTTGGGAGCTCAGCTGAGACGGAGGGGCTGCGGACTCCTCTCCCCCCTCAGGCATTACGCTCTCGCGTGGGACAGTGAACGGAGTGGAAGGGAATCAGCTGCAAGCACAATGGCACGGGGAGATTGGACCCGAGATCGAATGGCGCAGGGCCCCGCCGACTGCTGAGAGGTGGTTTGCCCCTGAGAAGAGCAATTGGAGGCCGGCCATTTTGCTCGCTCGAGTGATCTCCCTCACACCGGGCGACCTATGGCCTGAAGGGGAGAATTAATACCCGGTGAACACGCAGTGCTGGAACAGAGGGGTATCCTTTCCCAGGGAGTCGGTGCCGCGGCTGAACAGTCCGCCCTGGGGTGCAGTTGCGAAGGCCCGAGTGGTGTCCAAGATGGCTGATGTCGGTGGCGCAGCGGCGGCAGGGCTGAACCAGGATCAAACGAATAAGCTGTGCGGGGGTGGCACGCTCCAGGACTACCCAGATGCATCGGCACAAGAACGCAGACTGAATGCACGCCTCGACAATATACTGGAGGTGATCACAGCGACCAAGGAGACACTGCACCAGGATATAGCGCAGGTGGCCACGGGACTGGGCCTCCTGAGGGCGGATCACGCCAAACTCTCCGATAGGGTGAAAGAAAACGAACTGCTTCTCCAGGAGCTAAAACCGGCGGTGGTCACTGCAGAGCATAAACTGTCCGATATCCTTACCCGACTGGCGACGCTGGAGAGATGGGCGGAGGATTCCGAAAGTCGCAACCGCAGGAACAACGTAAGGGTAGTGGGCCTGCCGGAGAAAATCGAGGGGGACGATGCAGTGGCGTATATGGAGAACTGGTTCAGATCCACCGTAGCTCCTGAAGGCTTATCTCCGTTCTTTTCGATAGAAAGGGCGCATAGGGTCCCGTCTCGCCCGCCCATGCAGGGTCGCCCCCCCCAGACCGATGGTGGCCAGGCTCCTGCATTTCAAAGACCGTGACTTATTGATACAAAGGGCGAGATCCGCGGGACCCTTCCAGGTGGACAATAGCTCGGTCACAATCTTCCCGGACTATACACAGGAAGTTCAGAGGAGCAGGGCAACGTTCCTAGCGGTCAAGAAGGAACTGAGAGAGGAGGGTATACAATACTCGCTACTCTTTCCAGCTAGACTGAGAGTGATCCTGGACGGTGCAACCCAATTTTTCCACACCCCTGATGAGGCTTGGTCGTGGCTGGAATTGTACAGAGCAGGAACTGACCGTCAGCACAAAGGCGGGAAGGGGAAAAAGAGGCCAGTCCAGATCCGAAAGTCTCAGCGGATCCGTAAACGCGACAGACTCAAGCAGGCGATGAGAGAAGACCTGGTGGCGGCTGAAAGGACGGAAGCGCTAGCTGCAACGGCGACTATCATGGGGTCGCAGCGGGGGGAGTTGGAGGAGGACTCGGACTCGGAGGGCGGAGGAAGAAAATCAGGAGGAGAAATCTCTGAAGCTGACAGCTCTGCAGGACCGACGGTCACACCACAGACGGCAGATGGACTATTTAATGAATAATATGGGGGCGTAGTGCTGGCCCACCATTGGAGCACATTTATCCTGATGGTTGGCGTTTGGCAGGTACTCTGTTGTAACTTTCATATGGGATCATGGGCTTGGGGTGAGGGTTGACCTGCCCCGGGTCGGTACTGAAGCACCCCCTACTTCCCTTAAGGCCTCCTGTGGAGACTGCCACAGGATAGAGGAATACGTGTGATGATACAGGTTTGGATGGGGGCTAAAGCAGTGCTCTTAGGTCCTGTCCTGGGGAGAGGGGTTGGGGATGTTTGTTGGGGTGTTTTGGGGGGGGGGGGGTATTGCTGCAACGTTGGGGGGGTAGGGTAACACTGTTGAGGTGGAGGAGGGATGGCAGCGATGGGGTCGTTACCTGATTTGAAGTGCCTCACATGGAATGTTCGTGGACTCAGGACTATGTCAAAGAGATACAAGGTGCACGCCTATCTGGTGAGGAGGGGTGTTCAAATTGCTATGTTGCAGGAAACTCATTTAACCAAACAAGAATGTGATGCATTGCAGAAAAGGTGGCGTGGCCATGTGTTTGGTACCTCTTATTCAGCGTTCGCAAGGGGGGTGCTGGTATGGATCAGGGCGGGGATCCCTTTCCAGGTCACGAGTCAATTGGTGGACCCTGGGGGTCGGTTTGTGGTGGTGGAGGGGAGGCTATATGGCCGTGAGGTGGTCTTGTGTAGTGTTTATGCCCCCAATGTTGATCAGGCCCGATATTTTGATGTTTCTCACGGGCTCGCTGGCCCACTTTCTGGCAGGCCCCATTATACTAGGAGGAGACTTTAATTCAATCACCGATATAGCGTGGGATAGATCACACCCGCCACTGGCCGACTCCCCGGTACGTAAACTGTCAGAGCGTAGGAGGGACTGGCTAGAGCGATGGGGCCTGCTGGATGTGTGGAGAACACAACATCCTAATGCTAGGGATTACTCCTTCTACTCGGCACTGCACGCTCTACATGTCAGAATAGATTCCATACTGTGTAGCGCCCCCATAGCAGCCATGGTGACACACACTGAATACCTTGCTAGGACCATTTCGGACCACAATCCCTTGCTGATGGCGGTAAGATGGCAGAGGGCGAGGTCTGCGATCCCAACATGGAGGCTGCGGCCGGATACTCTAGAGGACTTGGTGTTTGGTGATAGGGTCAACCAGGGTATAGCGCTTTATTTCAGTGAGAACGAGGGCTCGGCCGCCACGAGATCGATAGAGTGGGACGCAATGAAAGTGGTGGTGAGGGGCGTATGCATGGGCAGCTTCCCGAATGTACGGACGACTGTCCTAGCGGATCTGGAGAAGGCGGAATGTGTGCTGAGAGAGATTGAGCGCTGCAGGCCTGAGCGGCCTGATCTGCAGGACCGATTGCTGGAAGCGAAGGAGGGGGTGGCGAGAGAAACGGAGAGACTGCGATACTATGACTATAAGCTATACCTCACAAAAGTCCATGCGGAAATGGATAAGGTGGGCACACTGCTTGCGAAACTTGCTAACCCGGAACCAAGGAGTGGCCCGATTATGTGTATCAGAACCGACACGGGGGAGGTGGTCCACTCTCCAACGGCAATAATGCAGCGCTTTCAGTCGTATTATACGGGCCTCTATGATACTCAGTTGGAGGCAGGGCCCTCCGACATAAGTGACTATTTACGTACGGTGCAGCTCCCGGTGCTGGATGAGGGGACAGCGAAGGACTTGGGCGGCCCGATCTCCTTAATGGAGATCCGAGGGGCTATTAAGCAGATGGCCAGAAACAAGACACCGGGGTAGATGGCCTGCCAATTGAGTTTTATGCGAAGTACGTTGACGTATTGGCGCCTAGGCTACTGGCAGTGTACTCGGAGGCGGTAACTCTGGGGCGCCTCCCCGCCTCCGTGAGAGAGGCTCTGGTGGTGCCGCTTCTGAAGCCAGGTAAGGATGCGCTGGAGGTGACTTCATACAGACCCCTCTCTATGCTGACGGTGGACTACAAGATCTTGAGCCGTATTTTGGCCACCAGACTGCTACCTCACATGACCATGCTGGTACACGATGACCAAGCAGGGTTCATCCCTACTAGAAACACGGCCATTAACACCCGCAGGCTGATCGTATACTGCAGGGTGCCTTGGGCTCGGACTCTGCGTCAGCTGTCTTGTCGGTGGATATTGAGAAGGCCTTTGATAACCTTGAATGGTGTTACCTAGATGGGGTACTGGAGAAGTTCGGACTAGGTGAAGGGTTTGGACGTTGGACGAAAGTTCTCTATTCCTCTGCCACCGCTAGGGTGCGATTGGGGTCACTCATATCACCCGCTTATCCGGTACGCAGAGGAACTAGGCAGGGATGCTCGCTCTCTCCCCTTCTGTTCGCTCTCGCGATGGAACCACTGGTGGCGCAGGCCAGGATGGGGGAGTCCATTACCGGAATCCACTATAGAGGGAGTACTCACTACATCTCGTTGTATGCTGACGACCTGTTGCTGTATTTGGAGGACACGGAGGCGGCTTTAAGTGGGGCCATGAGGCTGCTCTCCTCCTTCGGCGGGTTGTCGGGACTTAAGGTGAACTGGGCTAAGACTTGTGTTTTCCCGCTGCGACCGGATATCCAATGCCCTCCTCTTGCAGTAGACATGATCTGGGCGGACAGATGCTTTACATACCTGGGAGTCCGGATCTATCATGACGCGGCGAGCCTCCTAGAGGGCAATATAGGGCGGTGTATCAGGGGATTGCGTGGCTGCATGTCCTTCTGGGCCTCCCTCCCTTTGTCGGTGCAGGGTAAAGTGGCATTGTTAAAAATGGTAGCTCTCCCTCGACTGCTGTATTACTTCAGAACATTGCCTGTCTGGATCCCACAGCGGATCTTTAGGGACCTGAGGTCGTTGGTTATTGAGTTCCTCTGGGGGCGAGGCAGACGTAGGGTGGCGCTGCACACAATGACTAGACCCAAACTGGAGGGAGGGATGGCAGTGCCGGATTTCGAACTATACTACCTGGCAGCCCAGCTCCAGGTTCTGACACAGAATGTCGCTAGGGAATTTAGGGGCCCTGATTGGATTCGTGGGACGGGTATCCAGAGGCACGTCCTCTCCTATATAGTTATGCAACAGAGACTGGCATTAAGTGAGCTCACCTTAGAGGAAAAAACCCTCCGGTTGTGCTGGAATAGGAGCCTGAAGCGTGCGCGGGCTGCGCGACCTTATGCCCCGGAGATCCCTCTCGGGATGCTGACGGCGCTGCCGCACGGTGGAGATTGGTCTCCGCTGCTGGACTGGGAGGAGCTGGGCCTACAAGTCATAGGTGATTTGTTTGTGGAGGGAGTAATGGCCCCCTTTGAGGTGCTGCAGGAGCAATTTGGCCTTCCAGATGGGGGTTATCTCCTGAATGCGGCGATCTCTGCAGCGATGCAAAAACACTGGAAGGTGGGACTGAAGGAGCCGGTTACGACCATGGCTTGCCAGTACGTGGTGATGGCGGCGGGTTCGATCAAGGCGGTAACCTGTCTCCAATCACGGATGCTGAACGAAGGGCTAGAACCGCTCACAGCGCTGAAGGCCAGCTGGGAGGAAATTATAGGCAAGCCTATTCCGGATGCAGAGTGGGGCCACATTATAGCAGGAACATGGAAGGGTAGTAGGAATGCTAGGTTCCAACAGGTGCATTTTTTCCTTTTGCATAGAGCTTATCTGACCCCAGGGAGGCTCCGCCGGCACTTTCAAGTGCAGGACGCGGCATGCCCGAGGTGTTCGGCACCGGAGGCTGAACTGGATCATATGATGTGGGACTGCCCAAAGCTGGGTACGTACTGGCCTGAGGTGGGTGCACTTCTGAACACGATCACGGATAGGGAAGTGGAATTTGACAAGGCTGCTTGCCTATTACTTTGGTTTCCTCACACAGCGAAAACGAAAGTCACAAGCAAATTCATTGATCTGGGGCTCATGTTGGCCCAGAGGGAGGTTACGTGGCGATGGAAAAACAAGGAAGGCCCGGCGGTGAGGAGATGGACGAATGAGTTGGTGAAGTGGTCAAGGTGCGAGAGTGTACTGAGAATGCGGCAGGCCACCAGAATGGGGAATGAGAGGAGCCTGGAGACGGCTAGGGCTTGGGAGACGATTGTGCAGGCCTTGTGTGATTATTTGATAGGAGATGAAGAGGAGGGATTTTCGGAGTCTGAGGTTCCATGAGACCAGAGGCACGAACACTTAATCATTATTGATGGCGCGTCATTCTGTCCGAAACCCACAATCACAACCCACGTCAGCAGCAGTTAGGGGGAGGGGGGGTGTAGGGGAGTTCTTTGACCACCCTGGTAGGGATAGGAACGCAGGTAGCGATGGGTAGGGGACATGGAATGTCGACGTACTAGTGTATTAGCGGGACCCTGCTCCGCAGATCCAATGGGTCCAAGAGTTGCTCACATGGTAAGAACGGCTCCTCCAGGGGGAGTCTAGGGGGAGGGGGGAGTTGTTGAGGGGAAACAAAAAAGCGGATGCGTCATTATGTTGTTGACCAGAAACCCCTCTGTATTATACTAGGAGACCTTTTGTTGGACTTTGAAGTTGCGCCGCCCGGCCTCCGGGATGTGGGCTGATGGGCTGTGTACAACCCTGAGAATGTATGGTACCTTGTATTGAGGGGGTGATGATGGTTGATTTCACCCGGTGTTTTGTCCATAATTCTGCAATAAAAACAATTTTAAAAAAAAATAAATAAATAACGTTTTGAATCTGACTCTCTTTTAATAGCTAGGGGGCATATTACCAAGGGCCTTATCGCCGCTTTAGCGGGAATTTTTCCCGCTAAAGTGGCGATAATTTTACCGCCCTATTACCTAGCTGTCGCTAACACCAGTTAGCGACAGCTAGTAGGAGATAGCGATCATCTTGGGGCCCACTTCGCATGTCAGCGATAATTATCGCTAATGACATGCAAAGTGGGCGTGCCAAGATGTTAGCGACTAGAAACAGTCGCTAACATCGCTATCTCCTATTACCTACTTTTGGAAATAATCGCGCTAAGCGCGATTATCTCCAAAAGCTAACGCCTGCCCAGAGCAGTTCTTAGCCATGTTATCAAATGGAAGGTGGATGACATGGCTAAGAGCTTTGTCACGATAATGCATGAATATCGCTGATTTTTCAGCGATATTCATGCATTTCGCAGGATTTTTACCGCTTTTGAGATAAACCTTGATAATATCAACGTATCTCAGCGGTAAAAATCGCCGGAGCGCGGCGATATAATTATAGCCGCTAACCATGCATAGCGATAATTATCGCTATTGCTTGGTAATATGCCCCTAGGTTCCTTATGTTTTAGGAACTAATTTGGAGCCTCATCTCCTAATAATAGCTCATAGGTATCAGGTGACCGCTCCTACACTAGCAATCCACTGAGTTCCCTACCACAAGACCATGCATATACTGTAGCACTGTGCGCCAACTGTACATTCTGCGATCTGGCACTGCCCAGCTCCATCTCTACCCGGGAAGTGTCATAAACCTCAGTGCTCTCTTTGTCTTCCCGGGAGCCCAGATAAACCAATTAAACATATGTTCCATCCCCTTGAACCAACGCCTTTCAATTGCCAGGGGTATAGCCTTGAAGAGGTAGAGGATTTTGATTAGAAAAATCAGCTTAATAATATTGCACCAGCTGACAATAGATAGATGATGGTTATTCATCCTATCAAACTCATTCTTGCCTTTCTGAATGACTGGGGTGAAATTTAGCTCCAACAATTTGCTCCAGCTTTGATATTATATTTATCCTAGATAACTTGCTGTGTGCATCCACCGTGGGTCCAACAGAGCTACCAGGCTATTTATGACTATCTGTATTTCTTTGCTGATTGGGTGAATACCCTGTTATCCTCCTAAACAGCTGGGTCTCTTCCTCGATTTCCTTAAGCGCTGGTTAGGGGTCAGATGTTACTACCACCAAATCAGTAGCATAACCCAGGATTGTGGTATTACCCTCTTGGAAACACTTAGGTCTAATGCTCCTATTAGCCTTGATCTTCCGAATCAAGGGATCTCTGTAACATGCAAACAAAAGATGGGAATAGGGCAGCCTTGTCTTGTCCCCCATGTAATCAAGTGGTTTTGTATGGCCCCCGTTAAGGCGAAGCTGGACAGCTGGGGCCTGATACATGACCCGTGTTGCATCAATAAATCAATTTCTAATGCCGAACCACTTAAGGCGGCCCAAAGGCCGTCCCAGGAGACCCTATCAAACTCATTCTCAGCATCAAGCAAGATCAACGCCATAGGGTCTCCTGCAGTTGCTGCTACATCAAACAGTGTTTCCATCCTGCGTATGTGATCAGTGGTACCTCTGGCCAGTATGAAACCGTGCTGCCAGGGGGAAATCACCTTACCATTAATAAGACTTAGCCGGGAGGCTAATCCATTTGAGAATGTCTTTGCATCGCTATTCATAAGCGTATGGGTCTATAAGTCCCAGCTTCTGTTGGGGGCTTACCCTTCTTCAAAAAATTGATAATAGTAGCCCAAGCCCATGACTCTGGGGAGGACACTACCATTTGTGCCTGATTAATAGTTTTGATCAGAT
Source organism: Lissotriton helveticus (assembly GCF_964261635.1). NCBI lineage: Eukaryota > Metazoa > Chordata > Amphibia > Caudata > Salamandridae > Lissotriton > Lissotriton helveticus. The sequence goes on from NC_136061.1 coordinate 1,760,042,953, forward strand.
CTGGCCATAAGGTATTCAGAAAGGTTTAAAAAAATTCCAGCAGAGACTGGTCGGGTCCCACAGCCTTTCCAGAGGGAAGGTCACTGAGTGCCCTGTATATTTCTTCTTTTGAAAATGGAGCATCTAAGTTTGTCATCTTCTGGGGAAACTGCTCCAGTTGGATAAAACTTAAATAATCTGATTACATTTTCCTCTGAATACTGATCCTCGCGGTATAGTTTCTCATAGTACCTACGGAAATCCTCCCATTTACCCATGAAACGAGTTACTAAATTACCCCTCTAATTTTTGATCTCGAAGATCTCACCCCTGACTGTTTTCTGTCTGGTCCTTACTGCCAGCATATGTCCAACCCACTCGTTATACTTGTGTTAATCCTCCCACCATACAAGATACTTTTCGGCTGCTCTAGCTGCTGAGATTTCTCCTATTGCGGTTCTTGCCAGAGCAAGTTTAAGCATTATATTTTCTGTGGATATCCCCGTAGCTATAGCACCAACAAGTTCCTCCTCGATATCTGCCAGTGCTTTATATAATGCCATTAGTTGCTGAGTTTCCTTCTTTTTACGGTGCAGACTGGTGTTGAGTGTTTCCCCTTACCCTGCCTTAAATGCATCCCAGACAACAGCACTACCAGAGCTGTTTCTGTTAATCTCCATATACTCCCCAATCCATTCAATCATGTGTGTGATATAGCCCGGATCCGGCAGCAAGCCCTTTTCAAATGCCCAAGTATATTCCATTTTCCTACCCCCATAAAGATAATTTCCAAAACCAAAGGGTTATGATCTGACATGACTTGAGGATATTTTTCCATACTGCATATTGAGACCATCTGCTGAGTAACAAAGAAATAATGAAGATGTGCTACATATATATAAGGGGCTGAAAAATAAGTGCTACCAGGGTGAAGAGGCTTTAAATATGACCACACATCGATTAACCCATTATCTAGTGTTAGGCGTGTGAGAGCTCTGAAAACCTTGTGTTTTTGGCCAGCATAATTACCGGTGTTACTGCTCCAAAGCCTGCCCATGCCATTAATATTCAGGCCATCACTAAATATAATCAGGGTTGGCAACAGCGCTAACTCAGTGTTGAGAAATTAAAAAATATCAGGGTCATATACAGAACAGATGGTAAAAACATGTTTACAATAGCAGCATTTGGCAATCACCCAGAGCTCATATTTGTCCAACAAGCGACTTTTGAATATTATATTTCCCCTCCAAGAGAGAATTGCCACCCATCTGGTTCTGGTTCCTTGTGTAGTATTAGCGATAAGATTATACCCAACCTGTACCAATAGCTTCTTCCTCGTACCCTCAATATGGGTCTCTTGTAAGCATAAAATATCGACGCAAAGAGCTTTTAACTCTACTGCTGCTTTCCGATGTTTTGCATGAGCATTTAAACCACATATATTCGATGTTGCAATTCGGATTCTTGTCATCTATAATAGTATAGTTTTAAATCGATGCGTGCCCCACCAGCAGTGCCTACTGACCCAGCTCCCAACAGCGTCAGCCACTTCCCCAACCTTCTTCCCAACCTCTTAGATCTCCTCATGTACCATAGTTTTTCCCCTTTTTACCCCCTCCCGTGCCTACGTTATTCCCCGCTCAACCTGCCCACACCTTCCCACTCCCTGAGCTTCCTCACTCCCCTCTGCCCCATCCCTCCACCCTCCCTACCTTCCCCTAGAGGGAAACAAGCCAATAAGGTGTGGGTGATGTAATCTGTGCTTGGATCCTCTCCCACCATTGGGGGCCCACTGGCTATAATTACGTATGGGGTTAATGAGAAATTTCCCCCTTCAAAATTGCCCCCATACCTTGCAACATCCAATTACAAATGCAGAGAAAGGAAGGAAAAGATGCTTTTGCTCAACTATGCTATACCATTCCTTTCATATATTCTTCAGCTTTTATCTCTGAGGTAAAGACTCTAGTTTGGCTTTTATAGATTATTTTACAAGTGGGTTGGGCAAGGTTCAATAGATTTGCTTCTGCCCCGTGTGCCTGGCACAGTTGTATCAGCTGTCTTAGCCAGCAGCGTCTATCAACAGTAAAATGGCAGAAGTACAGCCTTGTAAAAAAGCACTGACCATCATAAGTCCTATTAGCATCTGGACGGGCCTTAGCAAACACAGCTTCGCAGAGCAGAAAGTTCCAAAAATAAATAATTATGGCTCTGAACTTCCGTGCTTCTCCAGTGTGCGGCTGACCAGATATCTTCATCATAAGGGGAAAGCGATGCACTTGTTGGATTTCCAGTTCCCAGTTCCAATGTTGGATCTCGGGAAAGGACCCTTACATCAGATTGAACATATACCCCCCGATATCCTTTCCTTCAACCTCTTCATTGATGCTAGGACTCTAAGGTTGTTGCGGCGCTGCCTGTCCTCAAAGCCTTCGATTTCCATTGAATATAAGTGATATGTGCACCTCGTGCTTCTTTATGATTTTGGGTCCTAGCAACATCATTTTCCAGAGCAGCTGTTCATTCTTCTATCGACACTAGCCTCTCCTTAAACTCAGCACAAGCTTTAGCCACTTTCCTGAGTACCCATTGCAATTTTTTTGTGGCCAGCCTGTTTTTGCCATCAGCTTGGGTCTCTTCTTGGTGTTCTTTTATGGTCTCATAAATCAGTTTTAGGAAGGGTTCCTCATCTTGTGCTGCCGCTGCCTCACTGTGAGTGCCTTATTAGGAATAGGGATAGATTTTACGCGTGGCTGAATAATCCCACTTTAAAGTGGCACCTGACCCTTGCTTTTGTAGCTGATCTGAAACATGTCCTTGCCGTGTATCATCTTTGTTCAGTCTAGAGTGCCTTTTTTTATCGTAGTGCCAGGACCGTCATTGCGACTACCTATGCTGGAGCTAGAGGTCTGTAAAATACTCCCAGCATCAGAGTCACTGGAGCTGATGTCTGAACCATCTGTGAGAGAGAAGAACTTATTTCCTAAATCCTTGGAGTCCTCCAGACCTCTAGACCCCTTTGCCCCTCCAACAAGAGCACTGATCTCTGTTTTATTCCAAACAGGGAGTTGTGATGGCTGAGCTGTTTGGTTGCTTTCCTCATTGTCTATCGGCTGACCACCAACTTCCTTTGTGATGTTTAACCTTATCATTATCCTCCTGTTCTGCCCCTTGGATGGATTCACCTGGATACTTTTCCCATAGCCTCAGGGACCCCTATTGACCTTCTGCTGTTTTGAATGGGAGACCATCTGTTCCATTCTTCACCCTAACCGGATTGCTCCTGCTGACCTGAGGACCATCACCATCAGAATTGGCATTTCTCCAAGTATCTTGTGGCACTCCCGCATGGAAGATTCCTGCCGTTGCTGATACAATTTCTGCTACCGCCTGAACAAAAAATATGTTATCCTCTGTTGTGACTGCAGTTGATTACACTGGAGGAGTTCCTTCTCCCCTGCAAGTATGTAATCATCCTTTTTTCCTACAACTGTGGTTTGAGTCTCTGAACATTTTGTGTTCATTTAAATTGCCTTGCTGCTACTAATAGTTGTTGCGCCAGTTTTTGAAGGCTTGAGGCGCTGGGGGTGAGTTCGACTTTTGTTGACTCGCAGCGTCGAAGCATCAGTTGTCTTTCCGCGTACGGCGAGAGCTGCATTGGGAGGCATCCTTTCCACAATGCCTGGTGCAATCCTTTGCAGCGAGGCTCCCAACCTTCACCGCCCCACTGCTGATAACCAAAGCAGTCCTCTGCAGGAATCACCTTGCACAGCGTGTCAACAAAGCTCCCGCTGCTGAAACCGCTGCCGACAGCCTTGCCAGGACCCCAGGCTGTGTCCAACATTGCAGGTAGGGCATTTATCGCTAAAATGCTTCAGGCGCCATCCACGCTAAGCCAGTACCCCATTTCCCATAGTGCAGGGCTCCGAGCGCCAGATGAGCGGCAGAGGATCGGTTGACTCGTCTACTCACAAAGATGCCATTTTGCCTCCCCGACACACACACCTCATCTTGCCTCGTTCTTTCCATATTTCTACTAGCTTCTTACTTTCCATTTTCTTTACATCATTCCCCTCCAACTTTTTAATTCTCCTTTCTTTCTTTTTTATGTACTCCCTTCCTTCCGCTGTCCACACTTCCCTTTCTCCTGTCCACCTCCTGCTGTCCATTGCCATGCTATTCCAGTCCTCTTCCCCCACACCTCCCTTGTGTTGCCCTCCTCCTAATGTCCTATATATATTGCTGCCCACCACTGTTCCCGCACCCCTTCCAACCCTCATATCCACCACAAATAACATTAAACAGAACCAAATAGCTCTCATGTATGTGAGTGCTATTTGGCTTTACTGTTTTTTATAAATATTATACATCAAAGCGAGCTGCTGTGCAACATGGGTTAAAGAAGCAAAAGCAGTATGACGCTGTCAGTCTTGGCTACGTCATAGTGCTTTTTTTCTTTACTTTAAGCCATGTTGCACATCAACCTATGCTGCTGAACGATGTGTCTAAAAACATTGACAAAGCTAATAGATCACTCATAGGCAAAACTTATTTGCTTTGTCAATGCTTGTTCCTTCATCCTTCCATTTTTCTTTTCTTTATTCTTAATTGTATCTTTGAGCCTTTTTTTCCTTATTTCAGTACCTTTCCTATCGTCTTTCGTGTTTCACCTTCCTTTCCACTTTCGTGTTCATCTCTATATCCCTTCTTCTCTTTTCTCATGCATTCAATTTCTCTAATAACTTTCATAACCTTTGCTTGTTTACTTTTCTCCATTTTTTCTCTGCTACTGTCATGCCTTTTCTTCTTCACTTTCTCTCAAACTCTTCCATTTGCAGCTTTCACTTTTTCTTCATTATGTATGTTCTTCTGCTCTTTCTCACATTTTCACTTTGCTTGCCATGTAGCTCTGTAATGGTTTTTTCCTGCAGATTTTTTACAAGCTTCAATCAAAGTTGAGGAGGCCCATAAAAATCTATTAAATAATTTAGCATGACAGAAAGGCTAGGGCCCAAATGGAGCTAGCTACTACTGATTCAGCTGCTAAAGTGGGGGGTTTCACCATGCCCTTGGTTGAAAAGATCACTTCTAGGGTTACCAACTGGAATGGGTACATATTCAGGATGGTAGGTATAAATATTCAGGACAAAGGGTCAACATTCAGGACAAAAATTCAGGACAGAAGGTCAAAATTCAGTACAAAACTTTGGAACAAAAAATACGTTTTATAGACACATCAGAGAAAGTTACGTGATAGTATAAAAGTAAGTAAATAGACACCCAATTAAGTACAAGTCAAAATAGGTTTATATTAGGGCGAGACAATCTTGCACTTCACGGTTATTTGGTATGCGCGCAGCTTTGAGCAACTGTGCAGGTCTTTTTCTGCTATTTGATATGATAATAATCTATTTATATGGTTACTGCACTGGGTTGTACGGTCTTATATTTTGTTTACAACTCATGGTCCTGAGCAGGCATGTTTGGTGTGAGAAGTGGTCAGGAAGATCTACTCGGATAGACTTTGTTACTAGCATCTCATATCTGAGTGCCATTGTGAGATTTAAAGCGGTACGCATAGGTGAACTAAAGGGATGATTACTGTGATGAACACACTATGGGAACGCATGATGGGTGTTTCAGCAAGTGGAACTTAAAATATGGAATCTGACTTTGCTTATGGGGGCTTCGCACAGAGTTGCACGGAAGTCACAAAGGTACTTTTCCCTGCGGCTTTCTTAAAGAAGGCACTGTCGATACACTATTACATTGTTTATTTTTTACCCTATGCCTATTGCTATAAACACAATATACATCTCAAACACAGATCATGGTACTGTGAGGCTCTCCCTAAAACCTTACACCTAAAGCAAAACTTGCAAACATTTACAATTACTAGTGTAACATTCAAGTAGCAGTTGTGTGTCACTCAAAATGTCATATGCATGATGTATAGATCCCACACATAAGCACACAGCAAATACAGAATAGTAACACATAGGCAAGAGAGTAGCCAGAAAATGTAAATACCTCCCACTTGGAACAAATGCTCTTATGGCACCAAGAAAGAAAAGTAAGTCATCACAACCCTCCCCAGAAGAGCTCTCTTGTCCAAGGATCTAGCCATTCATCCTTCCATCAAACCCCTCATAGCCACCATTTCAAATTTGCTTTCTGTCATCTATTAATTCTTTCATCCATCATTCAGTCTTTCACCGTTCATTCTGTCCCTCCATCTGTGTGCCCATCCATAATCAAACCTTTTCAACCATTTGCAAACCTATCCATCATCTATCCTTTCTTCTATCATTTCACTCATCCATCCCTCCATCTACCCTTTCACTCATCCATCAATCATCCATCATCCATCATCCATCCACCATTTCACCCAATCCATCCTTTCACTCATCCATCGACTCTTCCATCCATCCAACCTGTTACCCTTTCACACAAGCCGTCCGTTCACTCATCCATTCACTCTTTCACCCATCCATCCATTCACTCATCCATCCAACCATTTACCATTTCACCCATCCTTTTACTTACTCATTCATCCACCCAGTCACTCATCCGTCCACCCATTCAATTTTTCACTCATCCATCCATCATTTCTTCCAGCTTACCACCTTCCCTTTCACTCATGTATGCATTCTTTCAATCATCCATCTTTACATTCTTCTTTTCCCTCATCCATGCACCCAGTCACCCATCCATTCTGCCAATCATTCATCCATACTTTCACTAATCTATCCATCCATCCATCCTCCCTTCCTCTCTCCTTTCCCCTTTTACTTAGCCACCCATCCTTCTATCCACCCTTCACCCATCCACCCACTCATCCATTTACTCATCTATGCATGAATCCATCCATTGACCCTATCACTCATCCATCCTTTCTCTCGATCCACCCTTTCACTCATCTATCCATCATTTTGTCCATCTACCCTCCTTTTCACTCACTCGTCCATCCTTACATCCACCCTTCCACTCATCCACCCATCTATTCATTCAGCCTTTCACTTATCAATTCATCAATCCATCTCATATCCATTCACACATTCACTAACCTATCATCCACCCTTTCAATCATCCATCCATCCTTTTACTGATCCAACCACCATTTTACCCATCCATCTATCCTTTCACCCATACATCCATGTGTTTACTCTCATACATCCTTCCATTCAATAAATCCATCCATCCTTACTCTCATTATCCATCCATTCACACGTTCACTCATCGATTCATCCTTTCACTAATCAATCCAGCAATTGGCACCTGTCACATAGCAGCACGGGTGTTTTTGTACATTTGTTTTTTACATTTCTTGCACCTAACCCAAACAGAATGCCCTGCCTTAGGCCGAGGCAGGAAAAGGCCACCGCATGCTGTAACAGCTCAAACTGGCCCCTTGTCATTCTGTATGTGGTAATCAGCTGCACACAGAATGCCAATGGGCAGAATGGGGCTGCTCTTGTGCTCAGAGAATGAGTGCGAGGCAGCCCCATCCGGGAGCTGAGGCCTTTCGCATGGGAACAGCTCTGTCCCTGCAACGCCCAAAATTACAGACAAAAGGTGTCTGTAAAAGGCATCCTCACGGCCAACGGACGTGAGCTCCAAATTACGGACGGTCCGTGAAATTTACTGATGGTTGGTCACCCTAGTCACTGCAGGCTTGTGTTGCAACCTGCCTGAACTGGGGAACCAGATTTGAGCCTCCTCAACATCCTGTGATACTGGGCAAATCACTCAATCTCCCCATGCGTAATTTTTTTTAATAAAAAACGAATCTGACTTTGTGTAACGTAAATAGATGCTTAAGTAAAACACTCCTATGCCCTGAGCCGAGTTTGTGTAATAAAAAAGCTGCACCTAAATAACTATATAATTTGAAGAGTAAATATGTCTTCACGTGCTCTCACGGTGTAGTGGGTTGCAGAATTCAGGTTTTTAAGGATCAGTCACATGCATACTTACCAGAACCTGAGGAGCTCAAGGAAAGGGTAGAAAGTAGAGAAAAAGGGAAGAGCGTCATGAAGATGGCACGAGCTCTAGTAGTCGGCGGACCATGGATACATAGGGTAAGACAGCCCTCAAGCAGCAATTTACCAACTGCCTCAAGAGGAAACATCAGGCACAACCCAATGTCATTCCTTTGATTTCATAGAATCCCACGTTTCAAGCTGGCATTAACCAAACACAGACCTACCCCTCAGGCCACACAGATCTCACAGACTGGCTGCAGCACTTCCCTAGATCAAATGTAGCAGAGTACTGAGTTACAACATAGATTATAAAGAATAGGCTCAGGCTGCGCACAGCAATACCTTGCCTCTGCAAATATTTGGTATGGATCAGTGGCGGCTCGCAGAGGTAACGCTGTCGAGCGGTGAGGCGGGGCGGGGCTGGGTGGGGGGTTAGTGGAGTCTGACATACGACAGCAGATAGTTATTTATTTATTTACGTTCACCTTTGCCGTCGTATGTTGGACTCCACTACCACCCCCCCTTACTTCTGCGAGCCGCCACTGATATGGATATGGATATGCCTGAAATAGAAGATTTTAGCTGCTCACTTTGTACCCCTTAGATTCGGTCTCCCAGGCTTTGGTATCTGACTGTAGAGGTACCCTTGGGTTACACATATCTCCTTGGCTCATCCCAAAGACATTGCTGCTGACCTGGGTTTGTGCATATTGCCACATGGTCAGACTGAGAGAGAAGAACCATCTGTCATGATGCACAGATCTTACAGGTGAAGCTGTCACTTTGGCACTGATTTACATATTCGACCTCACAAAAAGAGATGTCCCTTCTGTTACACTTGCCGTTCTCTGAACAAACTACGATTTTTTTATGTGGGGCTAAACAAAATCTATTAGGGGGGTCCCTGCAGGTGTATTTTCTCAATTTTATTTTTCATTATATCTCCTTAAACATGATAGACTAAATCCAATTTCAGGATTATGCAGAGGCTGTCAGGAAGGATAGATCCCACCCCTCCCCCCTAATTCCCTCAGTATTAGAGGTAGGTTAGTCTTCCAGCTCCCTTGGGCAGGGGACTTCCATGTCACAGTGAGACATGCTGCTCAAATCATGCTACCCTAATAACCAGAGAATTAAAGGGGAAACTACACCTGTCCTTCTCTTGAGCATGTACATTCTAAATCTCAAATCATTACATGGGAGGCTCTCAGCGAACAATCACTTCTGTCATGCTCACTGGGACACAAATCAGTAACCATAGGGGACACAATCTGACTTTCCGAAGGGTCTAACTCTAAATAGGGGTATACGCTTTCCAGTGCCATGAAGGGAACATTTCTGAAGTAACACATGCTGATGGCCCTTCACTGGATGCAGTCAACGCACAAGGCACCGTCAAGACCATCTCCTGCATTCATGATGGCCAACTGTCCCCATACCACATGTGACAGTAGCATCTGTCACGCATGTGGTTACAGATTCTCTGAGCACCAGGTCTGCAGCTCTTGAACGCCCTTCAAGTGGATCTGTGGCTCCTCTTTAATTTTGAACACTTCCTTAAAAACCTAAAAACACGCCTGTTGTGTTAATCTCCTACTCTCCTTTGGTTGCTTTTCAGTTTCTTAGTTCCATGATGACAGTGTGAGACACTGTTCTCTAAATAAACATATAATATAAAATTGCATGCTGGGATTTATAGGCATGTACTTATAATGGCAAAGGACACACCAAGACCCGGAATGGAAAATGCTGTTGGCTAAAAATCCAAAACAGTCTGAATATGTCAGACAGAACTTTGAGGTACGTGTTAGCTGTGGTCACCTACAAATGAAATGTATCTATGATAAAAAAAAATCTTCCAAACAGCTCAGCAATAAAAGAAATGCTATGCCGCTGGATGTTCCCTCTGCACAGCTGATAACAATCAACTTCATCTGCTCAGAAATCCATTCATTTCTGTAGAATGTCAGTATTGTTGAGCGTTGTATTTTAGTGTCAATCGATCATGGAAGCCTAATTAATTTTAAGGCAAACTCCCACGTGCTCATAAAGTTTAACAACTTTCAGCCAATTTGTGAAGACTACATCGGCTCCGATACAAAGAAAGAGCCACATTTAAGGTAATGGGCCTAGATCACAAAACATTACACTCAAATTTGTGCTATCCTTTGATTGAAAGTTTCGTTTGTTACCAAAAACCTCGAGCCCAGTTTCTGGTGGCTGCCCCTAGATTTACAATGCTCTAGAAATTCCCACTGATTATCATGATAGGACAAAACCTGATGGGTTCTCGGAAACTGGTAAAAATCTAGGATAAGTATACATACATATATTTTATATATCAGACGCATTGCTAACAACTACAAATACATGGGAGATACTCAGGCGTACCCTGAGAGACAGAAACGTAAATATATACCTGAAAAACATCAGTCTTCCCCACCTGCCTGGGCCACCTGTGTCCTCGCGAGCTCAGCACTCCCAGAACACACTTGTGCGCTCCCTGGTGCAAGCCTGGTCACTCTTTTTAACTCCTCAGGGATGTGCTGTGATGGCCAGCCCCTTTTCTTTCTTACATAACTGAAGCATCAGAGGGATCGGGTTTCGAAGCAGGTAAAAGTGACTCCCGTCAGTCAGTGCAAAGGGTCAAAAGAGTTCGGCCAAAATGCCTGAGGTTGCTGTGATAATGCCAGCGGCGCGGTAATTACCGAACGCTGCAGGGGCCAGAATAATGACTCAACTCAACGCTATTATTACTTTCTCAGCGTGGTCCCGACTGCCGGAGCCAGGCCACGCCTCTTAATTTATAATTGCGCGTGGCCTCATGCGCCAGCGCTCCTTAGTCACCTCCAGGGGGTGGGTAAACTGAAATGCTACCCCACCGGAGGATATTACATTCCTTCTAACCTTTATTAAACTATAAACATAACATCAACATGTAGATCTGTTACCAGTTCCAGGTGTGCCATCGGTCCTCAGTTCTTACCCAGACACAGGACACAGTCCGCTGCGAAACCTTTGTCCCTCACACAATGAATCCCGCCAAACGGGAAGATGGAGCCGGATTGCTCCCCAGGCCGTATCTGGAGTGTTCTCCCCGTGATGATGATAGGGAGGGGGCCACTTCCTGTGGGACTCCACCCTCCGGGGATCTCACCAGGGAGTCGGACAGTCCTCTGTCTGGAGTTCCGAGTGGTGATGGTGTTTCTCGGTCAGATCTGTCTGGGTCATCCATGGGGATAGTCCCTTGGCCATCCTCTGGCTCTTCAGCCACTCTCCGTTGACTCGGACCAGCTTCCATATGATCCGGTCTTGAAGAGATGGGAGTTCCAGCATGGACCTTTTTGAAGAATGATATATTCTTAGTTAGTTCTTCAGTTCCTCTCCGGGCTGTTACCATCGTGCCGGTTCAGCGGATCACCGTCCATGGACGCTGTTCAAACGGGAGACGGAACTTGCTCCTGGGGCGTCTGTCTCTGACATAGATTATGTCCCTTTTTTTGAATGGTTGTTGCTCTCGCTCTTCGGTCGATGCTAGATCGGTTGTTGGTACTGGTCCGTTTGGCTAGGGTCCTCGTGGTGTCGATCGGAGGAGGGGCCCAGTTTGGGTGATGGGGGATAGTGTCACGCACCACTCGACCCATGCTTGCTGGTCCCGGTGCGCTCTCAGTCGTGAGATGAGGCGTCAATCTGTATTTTCACAGGAAGCTGTAGATGGCTCTTTCAAGGGGTGCTTCTTCAGCATGTGCAATACGTGTGACCTTATTGAGAGTGCGCATGAATCTCTCTACTTCCCCATTCGCTTGGGGCCAGCGCAGTGTCACCTTCTGATGTTGAATGCCCCAGGACTTGAGATAATCAGGTAACTATTGCCACTGAAAGGGTAGGCCATTATCCGTCTCACCACCTGAAAGATCCTGTGAGTTGCAATGATCTTTTCTACTTTTGTAATTACCTCCATGGCTGTTTGACCATCAAAGTTTTCTTTCTCGGGGTACTTTGTGAAATCATCGATGACCACGAGGGCGTAGCGCCCATCCGGCAGATGCCCAAAATCATTACTGACGCACTCCCACGGTCATCGGGGGTTGTCTTCAGTGATGACGGGGTGAGGACGATCCGGTTGGCCTGACACCTGGCACCATTGGCACGGTCTGATTGTCTGCTCAACCATCGGGTCCATCTCCAGGAACCACACCTTCGCTCTTAGATGACCCTTTGTCTTCACCAGACCATGGTGCCCTCTGTGTGCAAAGTCTACTGCTTGTTGAGCAAGGCTTCACGGAATTATCAGTCGTGGACCTCTGAGCAAGAAGCCACTCCCTTCGACCGAGAGTTCGTCCTTGATCTGCATGATCAATTCGAATGTGGCCTTCGCCTGGGGGTCTGACGGGTCATCGTGGTCTGAATGGGGTGCCAGTTGTTCGCCTGAACTGCAGTGATGACTAGTTGCAGACACTCGTCATCCCCGGTGGCCTCTATTATAGCTTCAAGGCTTATCGGAAGTGTTCGGAACCTCTCCGTTATGAACCAGACGTATTCCTCCGTGTCCTCGGCATCTTCTTCTTCTGCTTTGGTTGTGGCCCTCGGGTGCTGTGATAGGTAGTCAGCGGGGTTGGATGACCTGGCTTGTACTCCACCCAGTAATCATACCCTTGCAATTGAAGGATCCGTTTCTCTATCCTTGGAGGGGGCTTTGATGCAGATCCTTGAAATAGTGGAATGAGGGGCTTGTGGTCGACGGAGACCGTGAATGGGTGGCCATACACGTAGACGTGGAAATGCTGGCAGGCCCAGTGGATTGTGATTGTCCTTCTCTCAATCTGAGAGTAGCGGTGCTCCGTGTCCGTCAAAGAGTGGCTCACGCATGCAATCGGGCCCATTCATCATTGCGTTGTAGCTGCGTGAGCACTGCTCCTACTCCATAGGGACTGGCATCAACAGTCACATTGGTGGACCAGGCAGGGTCAAAATATAATAGCGTGGTTTCCGCCGATAGTGCTGCTTTAGTGTCTTTGAAAGCTTGTTCTTGGTCTGGCCCCACTGCCACGTGGTGGTGGACTTCATCAGCTCCCTGAGGGGCTTCGTGATGTTGGATAAGTCCGGGATAAAATTTAGGCCTGAGTTGTAAATTCCATTCCGTTCGCGGAATTTACAGAATTTGGGTAATTTTGCGTTCCGCGGAGTACCCAAAATTGCCCAAAATTCTGCGTTCCGCGACATCGCAAAATTGTTTGCTTGTTCGCGTTCTCAAATACGTGTTTGCGAGACGTTTCCCCCGAGCACGCAAACAGCGATTGCAAACAGTAAAAAAGCATCGCGAACAAGCAATTCCGCGTGTTCATGGAATTTCTGCGTGTTCGCGGAGATTTTTTACAGTTTCGCGGAGATTTGCGTAACGCGATTACACAAATTCCGCCCACCCCTAATGAAATGCCCACAGAAGTTTACCATCCCTAGGAAACTCCATACTTCAGAGATGCTGGAGGGTGCCGGGACTTCCTGAACGTCTCGCACCTTGTCAGGGTCTGGGGCCACTCCTCGCCGAAGAAACAAATTTTGTTCTTCAAGAATTGGCACTTTTCTTTGTGCAGAGTGAGTCCGGACTCTTTGATCCATTGGAGAACACTGGGAAGCCTTTGGTGGTGGTCTTCCAATGACGAGGCATACCCCAATAGATCATCACTTACATTCAAGACACCAGGGAGTCCGCTGAGGACTTCTCAGATGGTGTTCTGAAACACCTCAGCGGCACTCAAAATCCCAAAGTTGTAACGTCTGTATCTCCTGAGGCCAACATGCGTAGAGAATGTAGTGATGTACCGGGACTCTAGGTATAGGGGCAGTTGGTGGTATTCTGAACGTAGGTCCATTTTTTAGAACCACACCGCACCGTTCAGTTACCCCAGGATGTCATCCATGGTTGGTGTTAAATGGCGCTCCCTTTTCACCACTGCATTTGGGAGCTGCATGTCGACACAGATGCGGACGTACCCTGGCTGTTTTGGCTTTCCTGCCACTACAATTGGGGATAGCCATGGAGTAGGCCCACTCACCTTCCTCTATTATCCCTTGCTTCTCCAGTGCTTCCAACTCTTCTTCGACCTTTTATCGCAGGCGGAATGTGATGCGCCTGTGCCTCAGTGCTACCGGTTGGACTGACGGGTCAATATGGAGAGATACTTCTTTCCCTTTCAGGCATCCAATGCCTTTGAAGACATCATCAAATTCTTCCATGATGGCCGCCAGTTCTTCTTCCTGCGCTGCCAGAGCGAATGAGATCATCCTCAGTTCTTCTGCTGTCTGACCGCTTACCAGCATTCCCCTTCCTTCTTTGCTCACGTACACCGTGGTGGGGATCTTGAGGTCTTGGTGCCTACGTTCTGTTTTGAAGCATCCCAGGAGTGGGATGAGTGTCTTCTGTCCGTAGGCAAATACCCGAACCTTCGCTTCGCGCAAAGGTCGGCGTGGACTCAACTGGTTGAACTCGTTGGCACCCATCAATTCAATCGAGGCTCCCGTGTCTATGGTGACCCTTACTTCTTGGTGGTGAATCTTGAGTCTGCACTTGGAAGTCACCGTCTCTTTCGCTGATCCACTGCGAATACATAATGGATAGGGTAGTCCCTCGTTTCGTCATCCATATCTTTGCTGTCTTACTTTTTGGCTCCCGCCTGTGCTTTCTCTTTCCGGGGCTTCGATGACCTGCAGACTGTCGCAAAATGGTTCATCCACCCACAGGCTGTGCACCGCTTCCCTGTCGCTGGTCAGTCTTGCATGTGGTGGGGCATGCCTCTACAGTAGCCACATTCTTTCCTTTTGTCTTGCGGACGTTTCCCAGGGCCTTGGCGTGACTTGGCCTTCACTATGTTCACTGTCTCTGCCATGTTCACCTGCTTCATTTTGATGGGGCGGTGAAGGGCGGCCTCCATGTGGGACGCTCTGGCCTACAACAGTTCCTTTGACCGTCTCAGGGTGAGGATATCAGCCAGGGATTTGCCGGACTCTTGGAGGGTGTTCACTCGGTGTTTGGAGAAGTAGCATCCTTGTATTATCTGGTATCTGCTCTCTTCTTGTTCATCCTGGAAGCCGCAGGAGCTGGCCAGTTCCTTCAAACACCCATGGAATGCATCCAAGGACTCTTCTGCTTCCTCTTTGGCCTGACAAAAAAGGAACCTTTCGTAGTCTCTGTTCACCATTGGCTCAAAGTGCGCATTAAGAGCGTTGAGCAGCGTCTCATACATTTTGGGGGTGGCCTCCACTACTGTCTTGTAGATGCAGTGTATTGCCTTGCCCCCCAGGTGGAGGATTAGTGCTCTGCGTCTGTCCTGGGCTATACCTGCCCCTTCAAAATAGATTTGGAGACAATCAGTCCAGTCCTGCCATCGAGGGGCGAGAGAGGAGGGGGCTCCATCGATGACAAAGGGCTCTACGGCTGGGATCAACACCATCCTGGTACAGTTGCAGGTATACCTCGCGGCACGTGCACTGTCCCTCTACTGGATGGGGTGGCAGCTGCCTGCCCGATACTGACAGTGGCGCAGTTGGGGTTTATGTCCTGCATAATATGGGTACTTAGCTTGACTTCCACTTCACTCTCCTCCAGGGTGCAGGGGCATCCATGTGGGTGGGCTTCGTCTGATGGGGGGCTGAAGGTGGGTCACTTGCTCCACACAGGTGTTTCTAATGGCTGCAGGGCCATCTTAGGTGGCAGCAGGCTGGACTGGTCTGTGGATGTAGGCCTGCAAACAGTAACAGCAGGCGTATACGATGCAGCTGGTTGGCTCTTCATGTGGCTGCAGGGCCTCTATGGTAGGCCGCAGACTGGCACACAATGTGGCTGCAAGGCCTTCACATACGGCACCAGCCACTCGAAATCAGCAGCTGTACACAGACCTCGGGGTGAGCCCGTCACCGCCTCATCGCCAGTGTGATAATGCCCACGGCGCAGTAGCTACAGAGCGCCGCGGGGCCCAGAATAATGGCTCAACACTATTATTAATTTTGCAGCGTGGTCCTGACTGCCGGAGCTGGGCCACGCCTCTTTATTTCATAATTGTGAGTGGTGTCATGCGCCAGTGCTCCTTCCTCACCTCCGGGCATCGGAAGACTGAAACGCTACTCTGCCGGAGGATATTACAGTTGCCTCAACTCTCATCAGCATTGCAGGACATGTTCCTGGGCCACTGTTTGGACTCGCTCCCTGCTTGTCTTCGTGTAGCAATGGCTGAACTGGGTTATCCTCTACCTACTTTAGCCTGAGCTTAGAAACTCACAAGTGAACGAACCCCATCCCTGAGGGTTGAATCGAAATGCTTACGTCATAGAAGTTCGAACCACACTAAGTGTTGCCGTTTTGCATATGTTGTGCGTAGCCATCATCAAACAGTCATAGATTTGAAGGAGCATCTAACTCGATGTATGGTGGGACTTGTAGTTTCCCTCTTCTCGTTAGAAGAAAGGGATTGAAACTACTGGTGCAGTCCTCCTGGCTAAAATGGCACAACTGGCTGAATGTGTCAGTCACTACTTTTTACCCCGCCCATCAATGTTAGAAACATGTATACCACATCATAGCACCCTTACAGATGCAGACACAATTTTTCCAAGGAATACCTCAAATAAATCTATTTACAGAGTGATTTACGTATCACCTACTGAATGCATATGGAACATTATCTAACAAATTTGATGTCGTGCGAACTCGACCCGAAGGTGTTAGAGCGCTTTACATGTGGACCAGTTGCATTACAGAAATGAAATACGTCGGCTCACTGCAGTGGTGATCGAGTTTTACTGGTAGACCCAGCTTGTGGTCCTTGGGCTGTGGTCGAGTCAAACAAGTCCCAGCAGGGAATTCCAGATAGCAACTGAAGAGCGCGAGAGGCAGTGGTTAATGGTGGTCTTTGTCAAGATTAAAGACTTCTGTCTGTCACAAACTCCTGTTCACCTCCATGAGTCTTAAAACTGTACATTTGTCAAATATAACTTGTGTGTGCACTTTGTGAATGTGCCTGATATAAAACGTGATTGTGATGTGTAATACTGTCCCAAATGAATGAGCCTGCCTCTCCCCGTTTCAGATTGACATATATATTCATGTGGATATGATGTAAGTCCTCAGCTGCAGACTATGGAACTGGGGACTGAATGGTCGAGTCTCGGCGGACGTTGAGCAGCCTGTGAGTCTGGGAAAATGACTTTATTTACCTGTGCCTAAACATAAATAACAAGCATTTGCAATGCAATAGGTCCGATTGCATTGCAAATGCTTAAGATTAAGGCTGAGCGAGGCGCCGCTTCATGGACACCTCGCTCGGTTTCTTTATATATTTCTTAACTTTAACACTGAGCGCGGTGTCCTTGAAGCGGGCACTGCGCTCAGTGTTAAAGTTAAAAAATATATAAATAATCTGAGCGCGGTGTCCGTGAAGCGGCTCCGCACTCAGTTTCAAAGTTAAATTAAAAAAATAAACACAAACAGAGCACGGTGCACTGTCATTAGCGAGTAGCACCCGCGATTGTCGAGTGAGTGCTGTGTGGGCAAGCGCAGCTATTCTACCACATTGTTCAGTAAAGAAAATAGTGCTCACACACTAATTAAAGCATCCCGTATAACGCTGTCAGTAAAAGATCCAGTCCCCTTGGGCCAAAAGTGGACTGGGTGGTAACCAGCAGGGACTAAGATGCCTCATTTACAATGAGAAGCCCCTTTTTTCCATGCACTATGACGCAAGCCAATAGGAATCATAGGCGGGGCTTTAAGTCCCCTTCCTGAACCATATTGAATTTCAAGAAGCTCTCGAATGCCAAGAGCAGCACGCCATAGCGCATGCGCACTACTATCGCCAGCCGAGACCTAAAAACGATTAAAAAAAAGTAAACTTTTAAGCAGCCCCATTTTGCTTAAGGAAAATTGGACGCATTTAAAATAAATAAAACAGTTTACTTTTTTGAAAGGGAATCACAAACATGGTGGTCTGCGGCCCCTTAGGTACCTGTGATGACCTCTAATTGGAATGAGTCACAATATGAGACCTACTTCATGAATAATATTGAGGTCCATCGGAACACGTCCCACTCTGAATCAGGAATTTCTGAACTGACCTATTTGTGCATAAGTTGCTAGGGAAATTATTTCCTGACTGCAAAAATACTTGTGGCAAATTACAACCAGTATTTTGTGTGCAGTAAATTGTAAATCTGACCCCTAATTACTTCCCCATTAATCTTTTACTGCTGATTCACTGTCGAAGTGGTCTTCATTTTTCAATTAGCAAAGTAAAAAATAAATCCCAAAGCTTTGTACATGGACCTAGACTTGATAGCCATTGGAAGCAGGATATTATGACCCAAGACTCCTGGATCCCAAGTGGTTTAGACAACTCAACCACAAACTCTATTTCCTCAAAAATAAAGGTGTCTGCACTCCAAGCACTAGTTGTTGGGATCTTGTTAGGCACCACTTAATACGTTGAAGCATCCTCACAAAGCATCAATACTGCCATAAAACAAAACAAAGAAGGTAAAACCCAGTAAAATCAAATGATCTAAAACTACCCTTCGTTTCACAATGCCAACACATAAGTAATCACGAAAAACTATTTCTACCGATACCCAGAGCTTATTTTTCAACCACAATGACCAGCTTTTTTGCTGTTTGCTCATAGATTTAAAGGAGTTTATTTTCTTTAGTGATTTTTGATGGGTGAGCCATTAGTCATTAATGTGTTATTGTGGTGGGTGCGACGCCATTTTTCTATGGGTTTGGTTTAGGTATAGGCAACCTGTGTAGAAATACTGATCTTAATTTCTGATTGATTACACGTAATGGGTGATCCCCCTTCATAACTGAGCGCTAAAAGGGTGTTTAAAATTGCATATTGTTACAAAGGTGTTATTTAGTCGGCCAACATTTGGTCATGTTAATTTCTTGATTCACCCTCGAGGACAAAATTCCTCATGCAGTGGTGGTAAAGGCGAAAAAGTCCTGCAATAGCCAGCATGAGCATATTCATTCCATTTTAGGGGCTTCAAAACTACGAGGGCTTAGGACAGTCCCCAGAAGCCTCTGTGGCACAAGAGAGCTCTCACCCTGGCCTTCTGAAGCCCCCTACTCAGCTTAAATCCTCCGTTCGCTGCGATTTGGGATTCTCAGGGGCCCCTCACCACATTTTGCAGGGGTGGCTCCATCAGTTTGTGTTAGGCCTCCTAGGCCAGGTCAACATTGGAAAACGTTATCACTGCTGCTTGGTGTTGTGAACTTGTAAGCATGGCCTAGTGACACCGCGAGTTGCTCCATTCCCTGCTACCAGGGGTGTAACGCAGGCCCCTGCAGCCCCTACGGTAAGGGGACCCCAACTCTTCTAGGGGCCTCCACTGAGCCCTAAACCAAAGCATATCCATGAGACATGGGATGGGAGAGTCAGGGGCCTCTCTCTCATCATGCTCTTTGGGGCGCGCGAGCGCATGGCGTGACAATGTTTCCTCACTGACAAGATAAAAGGGCCCCGCTTCGCGCTCGCGGAGTGTGTAATCCCGACGAATCCTTCCTGCATCAGATCAGCGTTAATTAGCGACCACCGAGCTAATCACGCCATTCCCTACGGGGCGCGCGCTCTGCAACTCGCACCTTTTATTCTTCAATCAATTACGGAGATGTAAAATCAATGAAAGAATAATTGGTTCCTAGCCACGCCGGCCGCCGTTCTACTCATCTCTGAGATAAGGGCTGATTCCACAGTAATCGTGCGTCAGTGGACGAGGCCTCTGCCACCGGAGGCTCTAGGCCGGCGCGGCGCTGCTCTGCCGCTTATTCGGTGGATCATGCCGGAAGTCTGCGGGGCTTTCATGGCAGAGGGCATACACTATCTCTGGCTTTTACCCGCCACGCACCTGTTAAATACTGTGCGTTTATCTGGTGAGGGTGGATATAAAACATGGAGGGGTGTATTTTGGTGTCATGGATCAAGCAGGAATCTGATGTTCTCTGTTCCATCTGCACAGCCTTCTCCTTGAAACCTTCTAGCAGCTGGTGTCATTACAGCAGCCTACCTGTAGTTTACCTCACCGATGATCGGTCACTGAGCAAGTGTAACCAAACCACAAATGTCATCCACTCAAGTAACCTGAAAGTGTTGTAAGACCACGACTCCCCCTTTACCCTGTTTCACGATGTATGTGGGCCTACATAAGTGGATCATGAAACCACAAATGCTGCTGCATTTGATATAGTGCAATGTGACCCGAAGTTATTGGAGCACTTTACATGAGCACCAGTTGCATTACAGATGGACACATTCATTTTTTGTGGACAAAAGGAGATTTAGGGTGCTTGTTACAATGTTGGCAGAAAGCCTCTGCCCGACACGCTCTCGGATTTGGGCCCGACCGATTTGCAGTCCACCGGATTATGATGCGACCGTCCGAGCACTGTTCGGTCAGATTCCAATTGCTTCCTATGGTAGCTCATGTTACGCCTGACGTAACACAGGCTCCTATGGAGGAAATGGGGTGTGTGTGTAAAACCCTGCACCCTGTTGCAGGCACCCCATGATGCCTGCCACACAGTGCAGGGTTTTACAGGGGGGTACCTTAGTCCTATCGGCCACCAACCGTAGGCCATTGGGACCAGGGGGCCCTACCAGGGGTCCCCAAAGTGAATTTCCGACAGCCTTTACATGTCAGACAGGCTGATGCAGAAAGGCTGTTGGAATGTGACATTGTAATCCCAATGGCGGAAACGCAGTCCAAAGGGGATTACGGTGCGGTTCCAACCGACAGGAATACTCAGTGAGTAAACGGAACCAAGTCTGAATCACCGGCCGCTTTACGTTCCGACCGCGAACATTGTAATCAGGTGGTCGGACTGTAAACCAACCGTGTTGGTCGAAGGGCTGAGATGAGGTTGCGAACATTTTGACTGTTGAGCTGATTCTTTTTACCTGACATCGTAATGAGCCCCTAAATATTTTGCCCAGAATCACAGGATGTTGAGCCGATCCGTAAACCAGTCAACCAGCAAATGTACCCGCACATCGAGGGTACAGCCCACCAATACTATCCCATTAACCAATGTATATGTACAACCAAGGCATGGATGTTGAGAGTGCTTCGGAAACCAAGCAGGCCCAAGACTTTAGTGTTCTTACTAAAACCTGTACCATCCAATTGAAATCTTCATGCCTCTTCCTCTGCAAGCTACATGTTCCTCCAGCGGAGACCAAGGGATGCTTCATCCTCCCAGATTGTGAACTTTAGAGTCCCAGATAGGTCAGCCCAGCACCAATCATCTCTCCCCCACTGACTAGTAGAGGTTACTTGTGCGCCTGAACTCAATCATGTGCTAATTGTTGGACTATGCACGGCTAGTGAACATGGGACGTTCTCAGTACCAGCGTGCTCACCTATAAGCAAGGACACTGGAATTATGCAGCATTGGAGGACCAAATGATGTGGCAGATTTGAACAAATTATGGGGCAAGAAAAGCCAAATTATGCGGCATAATAAGGCACCTTTTGTGATAGTATTACCTAATTATTTTGTCATTTTTACACATAGTAATAGTGTCTGGAAATTGAACTCACCTTATTAGTAACAATCTAACACCAAAATGCAGCAATGAGCAACTTAAAGATGACCAGTCAAACTTTGCAAAAAGCGTTTCAGTGTGCATGAACACAAGTCACCCTATTTTTGTAACTTTTGATCCGTCTGAGCTAGAAACAAATGTTGTGTTTTTTAAAATCTGAAGATCATGCAGATGATGAATTACGTGGCAATTGGCAAACGCGGCAAATACATCATTATGTGAAAATCACAGCAGAATCACACAATTCCAGTGGACCTGCCTATTAGCTGCCCAGAAAGGGATCTCCAGATCAGATAGGTGAAAAAAGGCACAGAGCCTGCCAGCCCTTCACCTCCACTCGTTCCTCGTCAGACAGTGGCTAACTTTATTGTCCATCGGCATCAGCAGTAAGAGCATCCATGCATTGGATAAGAAATATCTGCAGTCAAATGTAGCTCTCCAGCACTAACTAGGTTCCAGGCAAATATTAAATGCATCTCTAAATCACAAAATATAACCAAGTAATTATATACTGTGTTGTCCTACAACTGCATTAAGAATCCCAGGGGCTGTGGGGCAGATGTATGAAGCTCAACTGGGTTCGTAAACGCCGAAATTAGCAGAATTTCGGCGTTTGCGAACTCATTTTTGCTAAATGGTATGTATGTAGTAACATTGAGTACAAAATAAGGAATCGCAAATTTGCGATTCCTTATTTTGCAATTGCATTTAAGGAATCGCAAATTTTGCGATTCCGTAAATGCAATGTATGAAGCACCCAAGTTGTGCGATTTCTCATTAAGAAATCGCAAATTACCACCAACTTGAAGTTGGTGGTAATTTGCGATTTCTTTCACAAAAGCACTTTTTTGCATTTGTGAAGGTGCCATCTGGCGCACATATGTGAATTTCAGGGGTGCATCAGGGTGTCCTTATGACACCCTTGCACCCTTGAAATTATCCTCAATTTGCGATTCCCAAATTGCGAATCGCAAATTGAGAATAACTTTACTTTCATTCCTATGGGCCTCCTGGCCCATAGAAATGAATGGGAAAATATTCCTTAATTGTGAGTCGCAATTTGCTAATGGCAATGAAGGAATTTTAAGAAATCGCCAAAAAAATTCGATTTTCTACATACATACCAATTTGCAAATCTCAAATAGCGATTTCTAAAAAATCGCTATTTGAGATTCGCAAATCTCGATGTTGATACATCTGCCCCTGTATTACTTAAATGGCCCGGATGTTTATTGGCCTATGGTACACATTTTGTGACCCTTGTTGCGCCAACACATCACTGAAGGGGCTGCAGATGCTTGGGCAGCCCCTTTTTGAATACTGCGTAGGCAGGAGGAGATTTTGTGCACTTGTGACTTCAGTGGGGCAACCCCCTATTTGTATATGGAACAGTCCCCATTCAAATGAGGGAATAACTTGACTTCGCCCTGCACCTTATTACAGTTGCATGCGTAAATAAATAGGCTTTCAGATGCCTCGATTACTGTGTGCCACCAGTTAGTGTGCCCCCCTGTCTCTCAGCCATGTACATCCATGGTACACACATTTTCAGCCGTCATTGGCTACGATTTTAACCCTATTTCTGACCATACATTTGACTACTGCAAGCCATCTTGTGTGCAAAACCTGAGCTGCTTCTTTTCACCAAAAGTCTGGAGCACCTGAATTTCAGCTATTCACTGCGTTACTGTAACCTAATGAAATCTCACAGAAGGTGAGAGTAACCAACTGACTGTTATGTTATGTTAAATTAATTTTATACAGCGCACAGCTACCCAACAAGGGTTTCCCAGCGCCAAACCTGTAGGACTAGTGGTGGCTCCTCCGCTAAGGCGGAGGAGCGTAGCTTCACTGAGCTGTTCAAAAAGGAAAAACTAAATTGATAACAACTCATTGTTATTATCATTTCATTTTCTATCCTTGCTCGGGTGGTTAGGGGCGGGGCAGGGCTCCTCTGCTCACAGAACAGAGCAGGGGACGAGTGGTTTTCCCACTCCAAGTGCGCAAAACGCTTTGGCCGGCCGTCTTAGGCCGGCCAAACCATCATGCGCACTTTGCATGTTCTGCACAGGGTGCAGAACATGGCCAGCCTCCCATTCCCTGGCTGAGCACGAAACCACAGCACTCAAACCAATCACAATGCTGCATTGCAGTGTTGCGATTGGCTATGGGTAGCCTGTTGCTTCCTGCCTAGAAAGCGGGCAAAGAGGACAGAGAGGCAGCGGCGGCACACAGGTAAGTGTTTTAATTTTGTTTTCATTCCTTCTACCCTGGCACCCCTCCACAACCCCTCCACAACCCACCCACCCCCACGCCATTAAATACAAGCCACCACTGTGTAGGACTCTCCTCACCCTTGCAGCTCAGCTTCACATCCATTCTGCCCAACCACCACAGAAAAGGGCAACCAGCAGTCCTGCTGCCTTGCCATTCGCAACAGATAAGGACCACCTGGCAACTATCAGTCTGCCCATTTACAGCAGACAAGGAGCACATCCAGGCCTGCCTATTCAGCCAGTTTACATGGTGGAGAAAAAGGCAGGGGTTTAACCTTGACATTGGATGTAGGGAGGGGAGCTCTGAAAGCAGGCACTAACATCTCAGGTATTGGAATGCACCTGTGACAAAAGCAAATGGCATTAGCAGTGAGCAGGAGAAACAGACAATGTAGAGTGTTGTAATAAGGATAACTGTTGTATTCCTAGAAAAAACTCTGCATTTGATGAACCCATAACAGCCATATTAAGAGCACAGGCCAAACACATTTAAAATTTAACTGAGCCTTCAGGAGATGGTGGAGCCAGACACTACAAAAAAACAAACTATCTGCTCACCCTGGGATGCTCAGTTTGCTAAGCACACAGAAGGCGAGGGACAAGTTCAAACAATTTATAAAGCTGCAGCTGATAGACTGCCAAGAACAATACAATAATCCTATTTTCCTTTTCCCGTCTCTGCTGAGAGTCATCATCTCCTGGATATCTGTCTTTCCTACAGCAGATGGCAGCGCATGGGACTCTAGGGCTTGATGAGCCCCAAAGCGCAACTGCACCGTCTGAAGACTTCAAACAGAGAATGAGGGACTATGGAGACTTCACATCCAGTTCATCAGGAACAGCAAATAAAAGAAACATTGGCAAAAGCAATAGGCTTGGCTTTAGCGTGGTAATGCTTTCAAAGACAGGTAAACATACATGATGCTTGCATGTGGTAGCACATTGAAGACAGACCTACTGTCTTTGACAATGCACACCCACTTCCAACGGATGGGAGATGTGCCTTGCCCTGCATATATAATGCAGGATTTTTCTTGTTCCATAAGAATTTAGGAGTCAGGTTGCAAAAGGACTGTGGGTATACAGATATCACGTCAAACACACCAGGGTGAAACAAGTCATGGGTTGCTTTCTTTCCGGTTCAGGGATGACCTGGTCTGGCAGTTCAGTCTGGACTGATCCTATTGGAGCAGGGTCAAGACTGGTTTGCATATGGCTGAGATCAAACTGAGGTGGCATGGTGTGCAAAATAACGATGAAATGGGATGTGGCCTGAGTGATTATCATTGGCTGAGATTAATTAAAGCATTCAATCTATCACTTTTCTGTACACTTTAGTGAGTCACGCCAAGTGGAATGGGTGTGACCAGATTTAGGTCCTGTGCACACTGTGTCACTGGAATCAAGCTGCACCTGGCTGAGTCCTAACTAGGGCAGACCTGGTCCTGAGTTGCTTGTTTTTTGGTTCAGGGAGGACCTGGCCTGGTTGTTCGATCTGGATTGTTCCTATTGCAACAGGGTTGCGACTGATTTAAATATGGCTGCGTCCAAAATGAGATGGCATGGTGTGCAAAATAACGGGCGGAATGATTACCAGCGGCTGAGAGAAATTCAAGCCTTCCATCCACCGCTTTTTTTGTATGCTTTAGTGTATACAGATATCAAGCACAGATGTCTCTGTGCATGATATAGGCTTACCAAAACTCTATAAAATCACCCTGTAATTTTTGGGGAGCCTGGAATAAACGTGCACTGTATATGCACTCTGTACGCACAGTGGGTGCCGGGAGCCAGGATGTCGAGCCCTGCTGGCTTGAACGGCCATGTGAAATTTCCTTCTGTCTGTTTCTCTGTAGTGAGACTGAAACAAAGGAGGCGAGTAGCTGTGGTGCTAACAACAGTCACTCTATGCATACACTGTAGATAAGTGTGGCGCAGCGGCCAGAACAGCGGACTCTGGAGCAGTGCGATCCCCGACGCCGGCAGCAGCTCAGCTCAGCATCATGTCACTGTGGGCAATAGCTTACTTAATCTCCTCGACGGCCCCAGTGCCTCGAAACCCTTACTGAATGATATGTTTGCGGTTTACAAATAGGAATTATTGTTACTAGTAGGCAGTGGCCCACAGGACTCAGATGGTTGCATCTGGGTCTCTTATGCCTGTGTGCACATCACCTGCGCCTAACAGGCTAGGTAGATTAAATAAGTGTTCACTGTGCTGAAGCTATGGTGCACTCCGTCCTATTTCAGCGTCTTTAATGGCGTAACTTGCGTCAGCACGTCAGCGCTGTTACAGCCATTTAAGGCTCTTTCTGACCATTACATCTCAGAAAAGTAAGTCATTTAAACATACTGCTGTTTTAAGGCTATTTCTATTCCCTTACAGCTGATAAACAAGGCCATTTCTGCAATTTACATCATTACATGGCCATTACTGCCCTGCTCCACTCGTTAGAAATTGCCTCTCAGACGGTCCACATTACGGTGTAAGGCTTTCAAATGTTACACATTGGTGCGAACATTTGAGCAAATATCCTGCTGAAAGCAGTGTGGAGCCTTTCTTATGTCTGCTGTTTTTAGGGCAAGACCAGTAAGGGATTTATGTCTAATTTTCTGAATCAGAATAAAAACTATCACGTTCATTTGGATCGCCCTGATCTTGGTGTCTTGATGTCTGGGCTCTGAGAATGGGCAGTGATGGCCTTGGCAGGGCAGGAGCTCTATATTCAATCAATCAATCAATCAATCAATCAATCAATCAGGAGTTTGTATACACAGCTACTCACCCATGAGGGTATCAAGGTGCAGAGGCGGCTCTAGGCTCATGGCGGCCCAGGGCAGAGACGTAGGTAGGGAGCCCCGGAAGAGGGGGTCTGGGTGGGGCGGAGCCCCCTGGAGCTCAGAAGGTGTTTTAATAAAACGTCCAGAAAAGGTGTTAGATGACCAGTACCTGCGGCTGCTCCTACCCTTCGGAATTCGTCTCAGAACGATAAGATTTAGGAGGAGGAGGGTATTGTGACACACGACGTGAGGGACTCACCTTGTTCATTTTCATTGGTCTGCTCGTAAGTATCATTCTGCTCATGGATATCATCATTTTTTTGTTCTTGCTTATGGTCGTCAGTGCCTGTTTTACCTAGTGCATCAGCAGTGCTCTGGCCGGAGGATTCTCCATGTTTAGGTTTCCCTTGGGTGATAAAGTTCAGGATTGCTCCTTCCTGTGACGGTACGAAAGCCTGCTGAGCAGCCTTTCTCTTTCGTTTCGAATAACCAGATTTGTGTACTCGAATTCTCTTCATTTTGCTTGCAATGTTATATACGCCTGTACCAACGGGCCAGCAGTGGGTAGGGAAAAAAAGAAGACAATCAGGAACCAGGAGGAACGCAGGCACGGAGGCCAGTGAAAAGGGGGGGGGGGGTCAGGGTGTTTGGAAGTGGAACAGAGCCAGAGGCCACCAAATCCCTCCCATGGGCCGCCACGCAAATACGTATCCTTCCTCAGAGAATTATTATATTTAGGATATATATTGGCGTGGCGGCCCCTGGGGTTTGTCGGCCCTGTGCAGGTGCACAGCTTGCAGATGCCTAAGGCCGCCACTGCAGGGTGCTATATTGTGCCAGGGTCCGGTTAACTGTTCTGGAGCCCTTTGCAGGCTGTGTGGGAAGTGAAGCACCAGGAAGGGAAATGTTTTGACTAATATTCTTAATTAGAATAAGATTCTCATGAATAAGTGTATTTCCCTACTGATGGTCTTTGAAGTCTCGGTCTTGGTACCAGGCGGAGATCGCCTGGTCAGGCCATAGGGTTGCCAAGTGGTGAGCGTTTACTTGGAGATTTTTTAAGTTCACGTAATTTGCTATGGTGTAGTAACAAGACATTTTGCAAAAGTTGGGCAAAATTACTCCCAATTAAGCAAAATGCAAGACGCACAATTAAGCAAAATGCTAATCTGGTATATAGCGCTATATTCTAGTGCCAAATCTTTTCTCACACCCATTTTGGACATGAGCACATATTTTATGTTGTAAAAATAGAAAAAAACTTGAGTGCAGCAAAAGACAACTGATTGTGTTATTCACTTTGTTCCCCTTCTCCACAATACATTTCTGCCAGGAATATGGCGTAATTACATGAATTGGCATAATGGTGCAATTTCAGGAATTTTACATAACACGACGAATGCAAAATTCCTGGAATTTCATGAGATCAGGGCTCGAGTCGGGGTACCACGCGGGTGGACAGCGTCCCCCCACTTACAGCTGAACTTCACTCTTTGGCCTCTCTAGGAAGAGTAGCTCGGAGCTCACAGCACGCTGCTCATGCGCTGACTTCTCAGATGCAATTGCATCTAAGGGGTGAGCGAGGGGAGGCAATGAGCCCAATGGTGCAAGCCGCCTTTCGTGACGTCACTTCCTGTCGTGACGTCACTTCCGGTGACCGCGTTCCCCCACTTCCTTTTTTAGGACTTGTGCCCTGCATGGGATAATACCCTTTTAGCAGAAAGTTCACCCAGCCCTTTATTCCCTGCATAGCCAACATTTTTATGACAATGGCAGAAAAAATATCGGCAAAATAAGAAAAAATCGGTATTAGAGAGTCAGGCAGCCAGAATCTTTCAAGATACATAGGGGCATATTACCAACAACTAGCGATAATTATTGCTATGTTGGCTTAGCGGCAATAATTTTATCGCCGTGTAGCGACGATTTTTATCACTTAGGAGCCTTGATATTATCAAGGATTATCTCCTAAGCGATAAAAATCGGCCGAAATGCATGAATATCGCAGAAAAGTCAGCGATATTCATGCATTACCGAGCAAATGCTTTTAGCCATGTTATCCACCTCCCATTGGATAACATGGCTAAGAACTGCTCAGGGCAGGTGTTAGCTTTTGGAGATATTCGCGCTTAGCGCGAATATCTCCAAAAGTTGGTAATAGGAGATAGCGATGTTAGTGACTGTTTTCAGTCGCTAACATCTTGGCACGCCCACTTTGCATGTCATTAGTGATAAATTTCTCTGACATGCAAAGCGGGGCCCAAGATGGTCGCTATTTCCTACTAGCTGTCGCTAACTGGTGTTAGCGACAGCTAGGTAATAGGGAGATAATTTTATCTCCGCTTTCTTGGCTTTTAAAGCCAAAAAAGCGGAGAAAAATCCCTTGATAATAGGTCCCATAGTGCGCATGTGTACACATGACACGTTTACGCTAGGCTTTAATGTCCTCAGCCCTGCAATCTTAGAGCACAGAGGAGTGCTTTTGTAGTATCTGCAGGTTCACTTTTCAAGGCAGTCGCTGACGCTTGAAGCAACAGCTCCATCCAAGACTGCTTGCATGTCACTCAGGTCCTTTTGCTCCACCCTTTACTCGTCACAGGGCAGGGATGAGAACCAGCAATCCCCCTTGATCCCAGCCAACCCTGTCAAGAGTTGGGAAAATGGTGTAGTAAAGCACGATTTCTATTTGGGTTTTCCATGTGGCTGGATGGGCATGTAACAGAAGGTCTGTTTCAGATCTCAGTTCAAATGGTTTTCCTTGCATTCAGCTTGGTGGCCCTGTTGGCATTGGTATGCGCACAACGTGCAACCCGCCTCCACTCAATCTCCATATTCTCTTGCTGCAATGCACAAGAAAAGATATCTGGTTTTCCCAGTTCATAGCCTTTTATTCACATCACTACTGAAAATTTCTCGTAAGCAAAGAATGTCAAGGGTCAGGTGTTCTTTTGGCAACATTAGTTTAGTAGATACACAAAAGCAAGCAGGAAGATGAAATAAACATGTCAAATATAAAATGTCACTTTCCGAGAACATCATTAACAGGTAGTCCTGCAATCTGCTGTGTGCCCTGTGCTGGAAGGCTACAACTTGCATTAGCCCCCTGGTTCCACCTCGGAAATCCATGCACAATTACCAAAAGGCATTGACATGAAAATCATTGTTACCACTTTGCCACATCCCTTCACTTCCAAATGAGTACCACAACTCAAATCCAGGGCACCGCATAGCTCATCGGCCAAACTAAACACATGGGTGTTAGACCTGTCAGCCTTAGGGTGGTCTCCCCTACATTTTTTCCCTTTTTGCCTCCCATTTTTACCTTACATTTCGTTGGACTTAGGACTCTGGGCGCCTCACCACTGCTAAACAGTGCTGAGGTGCAGGTGCTCTCCCCTAAAACCTTGTGAGGCTGGCATATCTGCCACAAGCCACTGCTACTGCAGTAAGGCTAATCCTCCATAGGCTAATATTGGGAACCTCTCCTTATGGAATAACTTCTGACAGGGACCTAATAAGTCTATCATGTTTGGTCTTGTTGGACTCGGGGCGGGGAACCCTTTCCAATGATATATAGGGTTTGGGCATTACTACGCTAGGGATCCCACTTTTATAAAGGGGACCTTTTCCTGCCTACACTTAGATTAGGCTGCAGACTCCCCCCTCCCCTCTGCATACTGATAGCCTGCCTGGGTTGGGAGGTGGGAGTGGTGATTCACACCTTCTTCCCTGGGATGAGCTGTGATGGGCTGCCCACTGTAGCCTTAACGGCCTGTCTCTCGTCACTGTGACAGCTAGGTCAGGGAAGGCAGGAAACATACCAGAACTCCCTGGACTCTTCCAGAAGCCCCTGCCCCCAGACCCTTCCAGAGACTTCCACCACTTTCTAGCCCTTAGACTAAAAAGATATATAAGGGAGGGTCCTGGACTCACATTCTTGTTACACTGCTGGACCTGGAAGAATCCCTGCTGGAGTGAGGACTGCTGAGCAAGAGGATTGCCACTGGGAAGGAGGCTGACTGCTCCAAGGAACTGCTGCCCCACAACCTGCTGAGCTGCCCTACTGTCTGCTGATCCTGCCCTGCATGGGAGACTGCAACATCACCACCAGAGTGTCTCCACAACTTCCCAAAGGAACTACTTTTCTTTGAACTACATTTTAAAGAGTCTTCAACCTTTTAAAGATTGCCTTTTTGGGACTGCACCCTTTTTAAGCTAAAGGAAACTACCTGTCGTTGGACCACAGCGTTTTAAAGACTGCCCTTTGGAACAACAACAACACTCTCAAGATTTGCCCTGCAGCTCTGTGCCTGCCCTCAGCACTACTTGCCCCGTGATCCTCCCGAGGGCTCTGTGATTGCCTCTGCTTCTGGCGCCAGCCGTCTGAAACGGGCCCTGAGGTCACTGCCACTGGGACCGGAGCGCGCTGTGTAGCGCTGAGAAGCGAAGCACTGTGGGGCAGGAGGCTCCGTCGTTGGCCCCGGACTTGGAGGCACTGTTAAGCGCTGTGCTAAAGGAGCGCTGTGTGGCTGTGACCCCCACCCGTGCAGCGCCTGCTGAGCCCAAGGCCCCAGGGGGAGAGGAGCCTCGCACCCGCGCCTGCAACCACCACCCCAGGTAACGCCTCAGTGCAACCAGGCTGCCGTGAGGGGGCGGGGTGCGGGTTGGCCGGGTACCTGGAGTGTGAGCTTTGTGCTTGGCTGGTAACATCATTTCTATGAGAGGCACACTTATTACGCTACAAGGGAACTTTAGCCTACGAACCTTCCCAAAGTGAATTTTGACCATAAGAACCTACCTCAAGTGAACTTTTGCCATTCAAGGACACTGTGAGAAAGACATTACCATCAGGAGCCCTTGGGACACATGAGCTTTTGGTGATTTGATCAGGCCTGGGAACTGGATTCATTTTTATTGATTATTGATCTTGCTTGGAAATTGGAATCATTTTTATTATTGATCTTGCCTGGAGCTGGATTTACCTGCTTTTGGTTCTCGCATAGTTTTTAGATAAAGAAATTCTTATTCTTATACCAAACTGGTGTGGTGTTCCTCTTGTGAGTGTTTTTACTGTGTCATCGCCGTTGTGTGTTGCACAAATACTTTACACATTGCCTCTGAAGTTACGCCTTTGCTGCTCTGCGCCAAGCTACCAGGTCGGAAGCGGTGGTCCCTACTTGGACTAGGGTACATACCCCTGCCAACTAGAGACCCCGGTTCTAACATTGGTGATCGAGTGGTGGGATAGGACTTGTGCTTGTGTAACACCACGCAGCGACGCAGTGTACACCGCAACCCTACACCTGACTCTACTGAATTTTTGTCTACCCTCTCCAATTGGCATTTTTGAATTTTTTTTTAATATTAAATTCTCCCTGACTGGCTGCTCTTTTTAAAAGTCCTTTTGCCTAAGTCCCATTTGATTTTCTCTACAAACATCTGAGGCCCTACCTAGCAAGATGGAATTCGAGCTGGCCAACCTGGAAATTTACACAGTGGCGCAACTCAAAGAATTCTGCGAGGAGAAAAGGGTGCCCTTTAAGCGAGGCGCTAAGAAGACAGAGCTTCAGAAAGCCTTGAGGGCATGGGTAACGGCCCACCCAGAAGGAGATGGAGAAGGGGACGGGCAGGGAGTGGAGAAAGGGGCAACAGGAGAACTTGACCTACTGCCCTTGGTGGAAAATGGCAACTTGTTACCAGGTACAAGGGTACCTTCCAGGGCAGGCAGTAGTGTGTCAGTAAGGACCCTGTCCTCAGAGGAATTGGAGGACAGGAGAGAGGAGAGACAGTTTAAATTGGAACTCGCCAAATTGGAAAGGGAGCGTGAGAAAGAAAGGTGGGCCATGGAGGAGAGGAAACTTACCCATGAGCTCAACCTGAAGGAACTGGAAATTCGAGCCCTACAAGCAGGGACGAACAGCATCAAGAGTGGTGGCAGCATACCTACGGAAGCTTCACGTGAGTCCAGGGTCTTTATGCCTAAAGATGTGATGGCCAGTTTTAAGGTGGGGGATAATATTGATAAGTGGTTAGCTGCCTATGAGGTGTCACTAAGAGCCCATGGGGTCCCAGAGAGTCACTGGGGGGGTGGTCTGTACAAGTACATACCTCCGGAAGTTAGGGACACACTCCTTAGCCTAGAAAAGGAAGACCAGACCAACTATTCTGTTATGAAAGAAGCATTGCTTAAGAGGTTCGGTCTTACCCCTGAGAGGTATAGGCAGAGGTTTAGGAATAGCCACAAACTTCCCACACAGAACTGGGTAGATTTCCTGGACTACGCTAGTAAAGCTTTAGAGGGCTGGGTGCGGGGCAGCAATGTGCATGACTATGAAGGATTGTATAACTTGTTTTTAAGAGAGCACCTTCTAGAGAAATGTTTTCCAGAGCTGCGCCAACACCTGGTTGACCGCAAGTTGACCAATCCTAGGAAGCTTGCGGAGGAGGCGGACACCTGGGTCAGTACCAGGGTGTCCAACAAGGGTTCTGGGGGGGACTCCCAAAGGGGTGGTCAGGGTTCCCACCAGAAGAAAGAGGGGGGAGATAAAAAGAAAGATTTCTCCAAAGGCCCCCAAAATAATTCACAAGGGAAAGGGTCTGGGTCCCAGCCCCAATCTGGCCACCAGAAGCCCACTTATCCTGACAAAAGTCAGCAGCCCAGAATTGTCCGGTGCTATGAGTGTGGTGAACTTGGACACTACAAGGGGGATCCCAAGTGTCGCAAGAGAGCACCACAGGCCTCTGGAGGTAAAACCCCCGGGGTGGCTAGTGTAGCGCTTGGGGAGGAGCTGTCCCTAGATGATGGGAGTGAGGGGGCCGGGCTTGTCCTAGTGTCTCTGGGAGACAGTGAGATGGTTCCTAAGGTCCACGTGCCCTCCAATACTACTAAGTATAGGCAGTGGGTCACCCTCAATGGTCGGGTGGTGGAGGCCCTGAGGGACACAGGTGCCAGCATGACTATGGTAAGGAGTCAACTGGTGTCCCCAGAGCAAATAGTTCCCGATGCAGTCCATCCAGTTGTGATGGCGGACAACCGGGGGGGTCACTATCCCATAGCACAGGTTCCATTTGAGTGGGGAGGGGTTTCAGGCCTTTTAAGAGTTGCTGTGAGCCCTGCCATGCCAGTGGACTGTCTGTTAGGGAATGACCTAGAGCATACTGCCTGGAAGGAGGTAGAGCTCAAAGCGCATGTGGAGATGCTGGGGTTGCCGGAGTGGATTTGTGCTACCACACGGTCTATGGCTGCCCGGAAAGGGAGTCAGCCAGGGCTGGAGCCTGGAAAAATGGCCCAGCCAGCTGCTAAGAAGGGAGCAGCCCGAGGGCGTGGGAAGCCCGCCCCGGGGCAGTCACCCCGTGAGATGGATGGGGCACCTGAGGAGGTTGCACCGGAGTCCACGGAGGGGGACGTTGCTCCCTTGGGGGACCTACCTACCCCTGCAGGGTGGCAGGTGGAAGGAGGGCCCACCAGGGAGGAGTTTTGCCGGGCACAGAAGGAGTGTCCTACCCTTGAGGGCATGAGGCGACAGGCCGAAGCCCAAGCAGCAGGCAATGCCTCCGCGAAGTATCATATTTACTGGGAGGATGGGCTCCTTTACAGTGAGCCCAAGGCTCCTGTGCATGGGTCATCAAGGGCCTTAGTGGTCCCCCAGTGCTACAGGGCCTTTCTTTTGGAACTGGCCCATGAGATCCCTTTGGCAGGACATTTGGGCCAAGACAAGACTTTTGCTAGGCTTGTCCCACATTTTTATTGGCCGCAGATGAGGGTTTCCTCAGATACCTTCTGCAGGACCTGTCTGACCTGCCAAGCCAGTGGGAAAACGGGCTAAGCTGAAGGCTCCCCTGGAACCACTACCTGTCATTAGCACCCCCTTTGAGAGGGTGGGCATCGACATTGTTGGGCCTATGGATCCACCGACTTCTTCTGGTCACAGGTTTATCCTGGTTCTGGTGGACCACGCCACCCGGTACCAAGAGGCTATTCCTCTGAGAACCATCACTGCACCTGCAGTGGCACGGGCCCTGATGGGGATTTTTACCAGAGTGGGTTTTCCCAAAGAGGTGGTGTCCGACAGGGGTACCAATTTTATGTCTGCCTACATGCAAGCCATGTGGAAGGAGTGTGGGGTTACTTATAAGTTCTCCACCCCTTACCACCCACAGACCAATGGTCTCGTGGAGAGATTTAACAAGACCCTAAAGGGCATGATCAGGAGTCTGCCTGAGGGCCTGAGGAAAAAGTGGGACATCCTCTTGCCCTGTTTGTTGTTTTCCTACAGGGAGGTACCGCAGAAGGGAGTGGGCTTCAGCCCATTTGAGCTTTTGTACGGTCACCCTGTTAGAGGACCTCTCAGTTTAGTGAAGGATGGGTGGGAGAAGACTCCAAGGAGGCTTCCCCAGGATGTAGTGAGCTACATGCTGGCCTTCCGTAGCCAAATGGCTAAGTTGTGGAAACAAGCTTCGGACAACTTAGAGGCCAGCCAGGCGGTAATGAAGGAATGGTACGACCAGAATTCTCACCCTGTGGAGCTAAAACCTGGACAGAAGGTGTGGGTCATCGAGCCTGGAGAGCTTAGTGCCCTCCAGGATCGCTGGACAGGCCCTTATGAGATATTGGAGAAGAAGGGGAAGGCCACTTACCTAGTGGACCATAAGACCCCCAGGCAGCCCCACAGGGTGCTACACGCCAACCGCCTCAAACCCCACCATGAGAGGTCTGAGCTCACCTTACTGATGGTGACTGATGGGGCAGAGAAAGAGGAAAGTGAACCTCTCCCGGACCTCTTTGCTTCCAAAGAGAAGGATGGATCGGTGGAGGGAGTGGTCCTCTCCCCATCCTTAACTCCTGAGCAACAGAGGGACTGTCGCCAGGTCCTGGGGCAGTTCGCCTCCGTGTTTTCCCTTATCCCTGGGATTACCCACCTGTGTACCCATGATGTGGACACAGGAGACAGCCCCCCTGTCAAGTCCAAATCTTACAGGCTGTCAGATAAGGTGAAGGCCAGCATCCAGAGGGAGGTCACTAAGATGCTGGAGTTGGGGGTGATAGAGCCCTCCAACAGCCCTTGGTCCAGTCCGGTGGTTCTGGTACCAAAAGCTGCCCCACCGGGCACCACACCAGAACTTAGGTTCTGTGTGGATTACAGGGGACTGAACTCTGTGACCAAGACTGATGCTCATCCTATCCCGAGGGCGGATGAGCTCATTGACAGGCTGGGGGCTGCCCGATACTTGAGTACCTTTGACCTCACGTCGGGGTACTGGCAGATTGCCCTAACATATGGAGCTAAAGAGAGGTCCGCCTTTTCCACCCCAGAGGGCCACTACCAGTTTAGAGTGATGCCCTTTGGACTGGAAAACGCTCCTGCCACCTTCCAGCGGCTGGTGAACCGGGTCCTTTCCGGTTTAGAGGCCTTCTCTGCTGCCTACCTGGACGACATAGCTATCTTCAGTAGCAGCTGGGAGGACCATTTGGGTCACCTCCAGGAAGTGCTTCAGGCTCTGCAGCAGGCAGGCCTGACTATCAAAGCTAGCAAATGCCAGATAGGGCAGGGGTCGGTAGTCTACCTGGGACACTTGGTAGGCGGGGGCAAGGTGCAGCCCCTACAGGCCAAGATAGAAACCATCCTGGCCTGGGAGCCTCCCAAAACACAGACTGAGGTCAGGGCATTCCTGGGCCTCACAGGTTACTACCACAGATTTGTCAAGGGCTATGGCACCATTGTGGCCCCCTTGACTGAGCTAACCTCTAAGAAATACCCTAGAAAAGTCATTTGGACAGAAGCTTGCCAAAAAGCCTTTGACTCTCTAAAGCAGGCCATGTGCACAGCCCCTGTGCTCAGGGCCCCTGACTTCTCCAAAGAGTTCATTGTCCAAACGGATGCCTCAGAGCATGGCATAGGGGCAGTACTTTTGCAACTCAATGAGGAGGGACGGGACCAACCAGTAGCCTTCATCTCCAGGAGGCTGCTCCCCCGAGAACAGCGGTGGAGCGCGATAGAGAGGGAAGCCTTTGCGGTGGTCTGGGCTGTGAAGAAGCTGAGGCCATACTTGTTTGGCTCCCACTTCCTGATTCAGACTGACCATCGGCCCCTCAGGTGGCACATGCAAATGAGGGGCGAGAATCCCAAATTGTTGAGGTGGTCCATTTCTCTACAGGGGATGGACTTCAGGGTGGAACACAGACCCGGAGTAGACCACGCCAATGCTGACGGTCTCTCTCGGTTTTTCCGCCTTAGTGATGAGAACTCCCTGGAGGTTGGGTAGTTCTCCCCACTTTCAGCTGGGGGGGACACGTGTTAGACCTGTCAGCCTTAGGGTGGTCTCCCCTACATTTTTTCCCTTTTTGCCTCCCATTTTTACCTTACATTTCGTTGGACTTAGGACTCTGGGTGCCTCACCACTGCTAAACAGTGCTGAGGTGCAGGTGCTCTCCCCTAAAACCTTGTGAGGCTGGCATATCTGCCACAAGCCACTGCTACTGCAGTAAGGCTAATCCTCCATAGGCTAATGTTGGGAACCTCTCCTTATGGAATAACTTCTGACAGGGACCTAATAAGTCTATCATGTTTGGTCTTGTTGGACTCGGGGCGGGGAACCCTTTCCAATGATATATAGGGTTTGGGCATTACTACGCTAGGGATCCCACTTTTATAAAGGGGACCTTTTCCTGCCTACACTTAGATTAGGCTGCAGACTCCCCCCTCCCCTCTGCATACTGATAGCCTGCCTGGGTTGGGAGGTGGGAGTGGTGATTCACACCTTCTTCCCTGGGATGAGCTGTGATGGGCTGCCCACTGTAGCCTTAACGGCCTGTCTCTCGTCACTGTGACAGCTAGGCCAGGGAAGGCAGGAAACATACCAGAACTCCCTGGACTCTTCCAGAAGCCCCTGCCCCCAGACCCTTCCAGAGACTTCCACCACTTTCTAGCCCTTAGACTAAAAAGATATATAAGGGAGGGTCCTGGACTCACATTCTTGTTACACTGCTGGACCTGGAAGACTCCCTGCTGGAGTGAGGACTGCTGAGCAAGAGGATTGCCACTGGGAAGGAGGCTGACTGCTCCAAGGAACTGCTGCCCCACAACCTGCTGAGCTGCCCTACTGTCTGCTGATCCTGCCCTGCATGGGAGACTGCAACATCACCACCAGAGTGTCTCCACAACTTCCCAAAGGAACTACTTTTCTTTGAACTACATTTTAAAGAGTCTTCAACCTTTTAAAGATTGCCTACTTGGGACTGCACCCTTTCTAAGCTAAAGGAAACTACCTGTCCTTGGACCACAGCGTTTTAAAGACTGCCCTTTGGAACAACAACAACACTCTCAAGATTTGCCCTGCAGCTCTGTGCCTGCCCTCAGCACTACTTGCCCCGTGATCCTCCCGAGGGCTCTGTGATTGCCTCTGCTTCTGGCGCCAGCCGTCTGAAACTGGCCCTGAGGTCACTGCCACTGGGACCGGAGCGCGCTGTGTAGCGCTGAGAAGCGAAGCACTGTGGGGCAGGAGGCTCCGTCGTTGGCCCCGGACTTGGAGGCACTGTTAAGCGCTGTGCTAAAGGAGCGCTGTGTGGCTGTGACCCCCACCCGTGCAACGCCTGCTGAGCCCAAGGCCCCAGGGGGAGAGGAGCCTCGCACCCGCGCCTGCAACCACCACCCCAGGTAACGCCTCAGTGCAACCAGGCTGCCGTGAGGGGGCGGGGTGCGGGTTGGCCGGATACCTGGAGTGTGAGCTTTGTGCTTGGCTGGTAACATCATTTCTATGAGAGGCACACTTATTACGCTACAAGGGAACTTTAGCCTACGAACCTTCCCAAAGTGAATTTTGACCATAAGAACCTACCTCAAGTGAACTTTTGCCATTCAAGGACACTGTGAGAAAGACATTACCATCAGGAGCCCTTGGGACACATGAGCTTTTGGTGATTTGATCAGGCCTGGGAACTGGATTCATTTTTATTGATTATTGATCTTGCTTGGAAATTGGAATCATTTTTATTATTGATCTTGCCTGGAGCTGGATTTACCTGCTTTTGGTTCTCGCATAGTTTTTAGATAAAGAAATTCTTATTCTTATACCAAACTGGTGTGGTGTTCCTCTTGTGAGTGATTTTACTGTGTCATCGCCGTTGTGTGTTGCACAAATACTTTACACATTGCCTCTGAAGTTACGCCTTTGCTGCTCTGCGCCAAGCTACCAGGTCGGAAGCGGTGGTCCCTACTTGGACTAGGGTACATACCCCTGCCAACTAGAGACCCCGGTACTAACAATGGGTAACCACCAAAGTTCAAATCCAGGCCTCGCGGGGTGGGGCAGGAGAGTCCTTGACCACCAGCAGGTCAGTCCACCCTCCTGAGAGCCCGGTGCCCACGCAAATCATACCCAGCCAAGGGGTCAGTCCAGACCCAGAATCAGATTTCTTGTGTATCCCCCTTTATTTTCTGCCAGGAATACCTCCACAGGGTCAGGAGCTTACTAGTGCTCCCGCTCTCCCCCCAAATACACTGGTTAAAGTCTGCAATAGCCCCCAGAATAGTTTGTAGGCAGAGCTCCTGATCCCTGGAAGACAAGTGAAAGGAACTGTGGTGGAACAACTCCACCTTGGTTAACTAGAGTAATTCGCCTACCCAACTTTGCTCCCGGCATGAAGGATAAAGATGTCTGGAGTAGACAAGCCACTGCCCCCCAGGGTTTGCAGAAGGTGATTAAAGCATCTCGCATCTTAAGTGATCCATAATCCCCACCTCTAAGCCAGGCCCTCTCGAGGCTGGATACGCGGACATGTAGAGCTGCTCTGCAAAGATAGTCATCCCATTGTACCCAGTCAAAGTCTATAGGGCCCCACTGGACAGAATATGCCAGTGACTTATTAGTCTACACTGGTGACAAGCCACCCAACCCAATTACCCCTCCTTTGCTCACAATGTGTCAACATGAACGTTGCTATTATGACCAACAGAGTCGTCTCACCCCAGATTAGCCCTGCCCCACTTGCCCTCTGCATGAGGAACCCCAGACTGTCATGGCTTATGCCTGTGTCCACCTTTTTTCCTAGACAACTCCTGACAGGAAAGGCAACCGACAGATGGTATAGCAAGCAACCCTTGAGATAACAGGCATCTGGTAATAAGACGGTTCCCCTAGCCATACTCATCGCCTAACCTTTAAGGAATGCTATCCTGCTTCCGAGCAGTGGGCCTGGCACTGCCTGATACCTAGTTCTGATTGCCGAAACCAAGGCATGAATGCTCCAATGCGATCACCCAACAGGTGATTGCATGTTTCACTTTCAAAAATTGCAGTAATACGACTGTGGTAATTTGGTTCTCCCATCCTTACTTATCGCCAAATGTAAAAGGAATGCTATCATGCTTTCGAGTCAAGGGCCTGGCAGTGCCCGATGCTTCTCTCTCATTCGCCAAAATCAAAGGCATGTTGCTCCAGTGAATTCACTCCACTGGTGATTGCCTGCTCGACTCGCGAAAAAGCCCCTTCACAACAATATACAATGTGAAGTCCCTGACAACTTCGAAGCTCATCTTGCCCGCTACTTTGCACGAGTGTAAGTCTGGGCCTCACTACCACCAAGCAAACTGGACTTAAGGTGGTTATTACTACCAAGAACTTCTAACATATCGGACGCAAAGGATGCTGTGCTCCCTTACTTAAATGTAAAGGGCTAATATCCTTCTAACAAATCAGCTATCCTATGTTGGAATATGGCTAGTATTTCCTTGTACCAGGATGCTGTGTCTGTTTACCTATATAGTAATTTTGTAGCTAATTATGACTAGAGCCCCCACCATATACTGCCCATGACCTCACATCCTGCAACAGTCATGGCATGCCCAACAACATCTGTCTACATTAGTCCCCTGCTGACACCTATGAGATACACATGCAGTGTGGTGGATGCCAAACTGACGGACACCTCGAGGATGCTTACTTTTCCGCAAGGAATTTATCTGTTTGCACCCCAACTCATCTTATTGGAGCCTCTTTCCTTGAGACAATCCTCTGCGAAGTAACCTACTACCCCGCACCATGTGAACATTTTAAAGGATTATTCTCCTACTTGTGTGGTTTACCTGAACCTACGGAAGACTAAACTCAGCACCTTCAGATTATGAGGCTCATGCGCTACCTACTGTGCTAAGAAGGCTAATTGTAAGCAACTAACTCCAAATGGACATATCTTTGCCAAAGATCCATACAGCAGGAACCATTTGCCCCAAGACAGTATTTGTACTGTATCATCACCCCCTCTAGGCCCCCCTGGTTTGACCAGGGATCGTGCCTTAACCACAACTATACCAAATGACAGGCATGTTATATTGGCCTGGTTGCATTGCTGCCCCTTGATTACCAAGTGAGGCTCACAAAGCCAGGTCAGAGGATATTTTATCTTATTGCCAACTTACCCAGTACTATCCTAGCATTAGACAAACCCAAGTATCCATGCTGTGGCCCAATGCTTTGCCACGTACCCTGCACCCTGCTGCCTTAGTGAAGAAGCCCCCCTGGCAAATATAGCAGTCATCTCCACACGTCTGCAATCTCTCATGAGTGGCACATCCAACCGTCCTGTAGAAAAGTAACACATCAAAGGTTAACAACTCCCCCACCAACCTCTCAGGGGTTGCTGCATCCCTATTGTGCCATGCTTATATCCTGCAGCATCAGTTGATTGCGCTCCACTGTGGCCATGACACTCTTTATGGAAAGTCCAATATGTTATTGTCTGCACGCTTATGCAGCGCTTCATACTCTTGACGTGGCTCTACAGTGCCCATAGACTAGGATCGTGTTAACTAAGCCAACTACCTACCCATTTAATGAAAGAAAGAGGGGGCATGCCAAGAGCCTCTAGTGAGGGATATCACCACTGTCTTTCAAGCCCCACACCACCTGATGGGTCGTACCAATAGTGTTTGTAAAACGCTGCTTTACTAGTGACACGGGCCCTCATAATTAAGTATGGGCGAATTTTGCAGATCTGCGGTCTCAAAAAAGTCAGCGAATTCGCGGATTTTCCCACAAAATCGCGAATTTTTTTGCGATTTGCACTCTACTCAATTGGAGTACTTTCTACTGGGTAATCAGTAAGTGCTACCTCGTTGGGTAAATGCATAGTGCTTTTCCTACACTGCAGCTGCGTAAAGGGCCAGAAGATTTGTCTCCACTGACCATGTATGCCTGTAACTTTGCCACCGCGCCAAAAGGCGCCGAGGTCCCTTGAGTGAGCTGTCCATCATAGTTGGGAAAGGGCGGGAAGACGTTTGATACCGCTAGTGTGTGGTGCGGGGCTTCTATGCGTGTCAACATGCCTCTTGTGTATAAAGGGTCAGAGAGCGAGCAGGGCAGCAGGTGA
Source organism: Lissotriton helveticus (assembly GCF_964261635.1). Taxonomy (NCBI): domain Eukaryota; kingdom Metazoa; phylum Chordata; class Amphibia; order Caudata; family Salamandridae; genus Lissotriton; species Lissotriton helveticus. The sequence continues at coordinate 1,760,084,933 of NC_136061.1, forward strand.
GGAGAAAGCAGCCTCCTGGTCACAGAAACTACACGGGGATTGCGCTCGAGAAACTCATGGATGCAAAGACCTCCTCTAGTATTACAGATAATTTTCGACGGCAGATATGGGGTTAAAGCACACTTGCCCAGGCTCGACCGTGCTCACTAATGTTTTGGGCTGATTAAAACGTTACTGAATTTGAGCTTCATCTCGGGCACCTGCTTTATTTATATCTGTAAGTGCTTCCTGTTGAGGATTAATTTTTGTGACAGGAGCCTCGTGCCAGAATGAATCCTGCCCTGCATAGTTATCCACGAAGATGCCACCGTTTTGTGCAATACCTCTACTCAACTGGAGTACTTTTACTGGCAATCAGTAAGTGCTACCTCGTTGGGTATATGTATAGTCCTACACTGCAGCTGCGTAAAGGGCCAGAAGATTTGCCTCCAGTGACCCTGTGTGCCTGTAACTTTGGTCCCTTGAGTGAGCTGGCCATCAAAAAAAAAAAAATCCGCCCGCGAGCGAATTTGCGAATTTGCGAATTTTGCGGCAATTTCGCGAAATTCGCGGATCACGAAATTGCAGAAAATCCGCAAATTTCGCAAGCGGAACGGATTTTTGACTTATGCTTACTCATAATGTCTTCCCCAGTTACGTGTTAGATATGAATCGTATATCATTCTCTACATACGGGCAGTCTCAATCCCTTGATGCTCAGCAGGTGGCTGTTGAGTGATGACTAATGAAACAGTCTTCGCCCAATCAACACGCATACCTGTGAGCACTACATGCATTTAAGAAACATGGTAACTGTGGACTCCCCCACTGTGATCTCCTTCCACCATACCACCGCCTTACTAGATGACTCCGGCAATTTCGGGCATGGTCGCCGACACTTTTGGTCGATGTCTTTGCCCCCGCGCTTCTTTTCTGTGGGATGTAAGGGTCATGCTGAGCTTGTCTTGGGATCCTGGTCTGTGTGTCTGCTAGCCATATCACTCTATCCTCCTGATGAGTGGCTCCGTGCATAAATGTTGAAACAAGCAAAACATTAGCCACTGTTATTTTCCCTACCACACGTCAGGTGGGGTTAGCTAAGCATATGTTTCAAAGTGACTGCTAACACTGTTGTACAAACTACGATTGGCTAACCTTGGACCAGAAATGCTGTTGTCTTGTTTATAAAAATCAATAAAATACTTTGAAATAAAAAAAAAATGCTCATGTGCTGCCTAAATTGCAATACTTTCAAAACGCGACCAGGGCCCCTTGATCTACTCAAGCCACTATGCACTTTGCCTTACTGCCAAATAACTTAAATACTGTCTCGTGTATAATGTCCATCAATGATACAATAAACATACTGCTGCTAGGACCCAAATTAAATATAACACCCCTTAGATAAAAGGGGAGCATAATGAAAGGAGGCAGCAATGTTGTTCATAGCCTTGGTGCAAGGAGGTAACTGACCCATCTGAGAGCCGTTTGAGTGGTAGACAAAGCAATAATCAGGAATACCATGCCCCATCAGACCTCCTGGGCCCCAGTAACATGGCACATAGTGCCCAATCAATGGATATAACGTTTTTGCACTGGCAGCCCACCCAGTGCTCTCCGCGGACCGGCAATAGCATTGTCCCATTGAAGAAGTGACGCTGGATGATGAATTTAGCCTGTCACTATGCCGTGGCTAAAGCTACTTCGTGCCCCAAAGAGTCACCGTGAAGCGGTGTGCACGCTGCGGTCCGCTTCACAGTGCCTGGAAAATGTAGCCATATAATCTCCACTAATGAAATGTGCCCTTTACTTCAGAACCAAAGGCAGAATCCTCATTACAAGCCAACAGAAACACATTAAACTTCTTAAAGTGCCAAGCTTCTCTGCCACACTATACCCTTTATAAACCATCATCCTCCTTTCAACCCCTCGCCTTAAAAACGTCTGTGCCTGGGGAAACTGCAGCCGAGATGAATCCACTCAAAAGAAGTAGCAGAGCATCCAACAGATAGGAAACGTTTCTTTCTCAAAGCAGCTCCAAAACTGACTGAACTATCAGTATGCAAACTTCTCTTCTCTGTCGCATTCTTTCCACCACTAAAATAATTTGGCAAAGCTTAAGTTCTCACTCCTCTCTGGGCCTGGCACGTTTTCGAGAGAAAGTGAGAGATCCGGAGAACAAATGAAGTATATAAAGGTGGTAAAGAAGCAAAACATTTTTATGGGAGGACCAGCCAGTAGGAGAAACTGGGATTTCCCAAAGAGTCTGGTGTCTCTCTAAAACGTCAAGAAGGTGGGGAGGAACCAGAGGCATGCTTGGTACCTGCGTCAGCACTTGACTCAACGATAGACGGTAAGAAGCTACTGTGATATATGTTTTCTTTGCACCAGCTACCCACATATATCCCTGCTTGCTGGGCTGAATCGTTAGTGGTGGGTAGATTGAGATAGCGCACCTGTCGCAAAAAAGGCAGGCTGCGCCCCCACCGTACAAAACACACAGTAAACTTACAATTAACCCTTAGGAAACATAAATACATCTATATCGCATGAAACATATTTAAGCCCAACAAATATCAGCACCGCATGCTTAGCAAAAAACATCTGAGTCCCCCAATCGAGGGCAGCAGCAGTTAAATCCACTCTTGCACGGAACGACCGCCCGGAGACTCACCCACTCAGGGTGGCGCCTCATTCGAGCACACACCGACCAATACCAGAGTAGCTTTGCCAACAGACCACGAAGTAGCTTGGCCCACAGACAATCACCCCAGCGCACAGCACCACCCCAGCTCATTAAAAGAGAAGGAATGTGGCTGCCCGCGGCGCATGCAGTGGGTCTGTAAGAGGGCAGACCACTTAGTCCTGCATTAGGCACATACCCGCACATCAGCTGCCAGGACCCCTTCCCCCAGGAGTCCCACCTATGTCCGGCACCTCTGGGGCATTATTTCCGGTGCGCAGTCACTTGCTGTCACCCTCCCAATTGCTTCCTATTGGACCCGGGCCTCTTTGTCTGGTTCACCCCTGAACGTTTTGCTTTTGATGGCAACCTGGCGTTCATGATTTCTGGCTTGGCGCACTTTTTCCCTGGGTGCCAGGGTAAAGTGCATGCGTGGAGTAAGGTTGGCCTGCCCTCCCATAGGATGCATGGGGAATATCTGGGTCCCTGGTAGTTCCTGATGTGTGGTGAGTGCAGGCTCGAGTTTGGTATGTGCGAACTCGTGAGATTGAATGCTGCGTGATGGTGTATGCAGCATGTATGTGTCTAGTGGGGAAGTGCCAATTCTAGACATTTGTGTGTGTGTGCAGTGAGGGTGCTGGAGTGTGATTGGCTGGAGCTGGCTGGCAAGCCTGGCTCCAGGAAGTCTGGATGGGCCTGCCCAGTGGTGAGTGGAGAGATTAGCATGAGTGATGTGAGGGAGGGCTGCACCTGGTTCCTGAATAGGGCTGAGCTTTCCCCACACAATGCTGGCTCCGCCCCCTGTGGTGCGGCAAACAACCGTAGCCTCCATAGTGAATAGAAAGGGTGGTTGAGCACATCAAGGGTGCTCCAAAACCAGCTGCGACTGGTTTCTCCCCCACCCTGCACCTCAGACAAATGGATTTCAAGTATAAGAAGGGGCTGTGTCCCCTTACATGTTGTTCTCTTCCAGGATCCTGTCTGAGGGGGGGCTGTTGCTGCTGCTGGGCCAGAAGGACCGCCACTTGGACTGCCTCCCTGCTTGGAGGCCCAGTGAGCTGGCTCTGGGCCCAGCCTTGCCCCCCTGCCTGCCTGAAAGAACTTTTGGCTGGACTTACTGTCCTCAAGCGCCTGGAAGCGCTTTATCTGGGCCATAGCGCTGGGAGCGCTTTATTCTTGTTTATAGCACTGGGGAGCGCTTTGCCCTGATCTTCCTGACACCCCCTAGCGCTTGGGAGCGCTTGACTCTGCATAAGCGCTTGGTAGCCCTTTTATTCTATTCTTGCGGCTGCCCACGCCGTGGATTGCCGTGTGCCTGGCCCCCTTTGTTGGCCCCTGGCGAGTGCCGATCCCGCCAGGGGCATTACCGGCATTGCGAATTCCTTTTTACCTAAAGAGGGAGCCTGCCCCTCATCAGTCCCCGGAGATCACCGCCGCAGCCCGGGACAACCGATCATCGCCGCCCGGCCCGCGACTAGGAAGTCAGGCAGGCCGGGGGCGGGCCTCCGGGACAACCGGAACCAGAAGTAGGAGGGCGGGAGCCTACCCCGCATCCCACGGAAGAGTCGTGGCTGTTTTGAGCACCGGAGCAGGCAGGAGCCTACTCTGTGCCCCGGTGCACTCGCCCAGAGAAGGAGAGGAGAGGAGTCCTACCCGCTGCGAGGAGGACCCCCCCCGCCACGGAAGCCAGTGAGTGGGGCCCCGGGAGCATTCCTTCTTTGAGCCTAGGAGGCTCACACGTCACAGGAGGTAGAGAGAAAGAGAGGGGGCGTCGGGGCACATTGCCGGTGCCCGCCCCCCCTCCATTGCTGCATTTTGAGCCCAGAGAGGCTCGGGCCGCCTTCTTTGTTTTAGAGCCCAGAGGGGCTCCGGGCTCCGTGGTCGTTCTGATCTCCGAGGATCCATCCAGGCTGCACCTTTGTTTTACGAGTCAGAGAGGCTCATGGGGGGCAATTCGTTACTCAGAGCCCCGAGAGGCTCACAGCCCCTTTTGTTCATTAGAGCCCAGAGAGGCTCTGGGTGCCACAGTTTTTGAGTTTCCAGAGGAGGGACTCCAACGGGCACATTTGTTTTCAGAGCCACGGAGGCTCCAAGGGGCACATTGTTGATTTGGAGCCCAGAGAGGCTCACAGCCACATTCCTTGGTTCAGAGCCCAGAGAGGCTCCCTGCCCACATTGTTGTTTCAGAGTCTGTGAGGCTCCAGCGTTGGCCCCAGCATTGTCCTGCCAGTAGTTCTCCAGCTGCCCAGCACGTAGTGGGCAGCTGCCACGTTTAGGCCCCTGACATTGGGACACAGGGCGTCCTAGCCCCAACAAGGCCAGAGGGCCTAGGGACTGCCACAGCTTGTGGCTCATGTGAGTTTTGTGCAATTGCTTGTCCTTACACCTCTGAATGTGTTTTGATGCATCATGTGTTTTCCTTCCTTACACCTCTGAATGTGTTTTGATGCATCATGTGTTTTCCTTCCTTACACCTCTGAATGTGTTTTGATGCATCATGTGTTTTCCTTCCTTACACCTGTGAATGTGTTTTGATGCATCATGTGTTTTCCTTCCTTACACCTCTGAATGTTAATGCATCTTGTGTAATGTTCCTATGCTTATACCCCTAAATGTTGGTGATACTTAGGTGGTTGTTTTCTCCTAGTACAGGTGTTGCTAGTGAGGTCCTGGTTCCCTGCGCAATATTTTCCTAAGGTGGTTAGGGTTGCGTAGGAGGTACTTACCCTTTACCAGTAATTACTGGTTGTGTGCTAATTTGTGCTAAAGTGATTATTATTCTATGATCTACAACGTGCTATTCCTAACAGTATTTCTAGTTCTAAAAGTGCTGATTCCTGACAGTGGTCCATGTGGCCCTGTCTTGTACATTTCCCCTGTAAATTCTGCCCGTGCCTGTTGGCACATTTTAAAGTGTGTGTTCTTATCTAATGTGTTTTGCTATAATACAAAGGCTATTTTTATATAACCTTGTGTGGAGTTTCCTTTGTGGTGGGCCTGGGGTGTTGCTGCTGGGTGCGTGCGCAAACACTTAACCTACATAGCCTCCAAGTTTAGCCTGGCTGCTCGCGTCACGTTACCTAGAGGGTGAGTAGGGATTATCTTGGTGTGTGACTCACTTGCCCTGACTTGGAAGTGGTGGTCTCTGACTGACTTTGGCGCACGCCTTGGCCAGCCAGAGAGCCCGTTTCTAACACTTACCCTGCGTGCCGGCGGGCAAAGGAATTGAATGTATTAATATATGCATTTGTGTTGCTTGCAGAGTTATAAGGTGATACGGAGGCTGATTGGTACAAAGGGGTACCCTTTCAGGAGCACAGAGGGGTGCCGTATGCCATACCTCAGGAGTCTTTATGGCAGGACCCTGGAGGAAAACATTGGTGCCCCGCTAGTCCTTCGGGCGGTTGTAAGCCTGAGCAACCGGGGGCTTGCCTTGCAATGCTTCGCCCCTGAAAAGGCGTGAGTAAAGTTATGGCCTGTTTCCCCATAATATTTAAGGGTGATAATCCCCACATAAATGGTAGCATCGATTGGGTTGGCCACGGTGCAGAATGGTTCATCAGGTGGGTAGGGCAGATTAGGTTAGTCACCCCTGCATGCCCTTGGATCGCCCTTAAGTTAACCCGCCACGTTGGCATACTTCTTGTATGAAATAACCTTGCAGCATACTGTTTTCCTGCAAAATTTGTGTGCATTGATTATTTTGTGCAGCGCGACCATTTAATGCTAATCGGGGGGGGTGGGGGGTTGCCGATATTGGCACTAAGCAAATGACAGATAAAGGGGAGAATCATACCTAAGTCCATTAACAGCTTGTGACCTCCTAATGAAAATGTGTACTTCCACTATATTTCCAAACCACACACCAGACGCCCAGGAGACTCACCCGCTCTGGGCGGCAACTTTATACATACAGACATAAGCCCAGCATGCAACATGCCGGGAGCACTCTCCAGACCCCAGCCACGCCCGCCTTCAACATGTTCATCATGCACATGCCTATATGCTTAGCAGGCAAACATGCGTAAGCAGCAACATGCACATAGTAGTGGATACGAAGTGTGGGCCCTTTCCCCACACCCGATCTCACCCAAGAACATCTACTCGAATTACCCCAAAGCGAAATCCCTGAGTGTTAGAAGCGGCTGTCTCTAGTTGGCAGAGGTATACACTTCTGACAAATAGGGACACACCTTTTCTAGTCAGGGCAAGGGGATCACACACTTAGATAACCCCTGCTCACCCCCTTGGTAGCTTGGCAAAGCAGACAGGCTTATCTCAGAGGCAGTGCGTTAAGCATTTATGACCACATACAGTAATAAAGTGAATACACTACAAATGGACACGACACAGTAGTATTATAAAAATAAGGATTTTTATATAAGGCTTAGCACAAGACCAAATAACGACAAAAATATACCACAATCTTAATAAATACTCTTGGAAGGAAAAATAATAGTTCAAGCACGGTTTCTTCTTAGCACAAAGTCTTTAGTATCAAAAGCAACTCTTCTTCTTTAAGACACAGTTCTTGGCAACAATGTAACCCACACGGGAGTCACACGACGTCGAGGCAAAGTTAATCCAAAGGTTCGGCGTCGACCGCGAGGAGCGCTACATCGAGCCCGGAGTCGCACAGACCCCCACAACACAGTACCTTGGAAAAGTGAAGCACTCGATGATCAGCGGCGTCGAGATGTCCGGCGTCGCGTCTTCGGCGTCGATCGGGCCTCGGAGTCGGGGCGATCTGCAGCGGCGTCGACCGAAGTCAGGCAGGAGCAGCGCTCACGAGGTGAAGCAGGATACGGCGTCGTCGATGTCGATGTTGCAAGAGTGAGCAGCGCTCACGGCGTCGAGAGGGCTCGAAGTCGATGCGATAAGCAGCGGTGCAGACACGAGGTCACTTGGAGCTGGAGCCGAACTCACTACTCACTGGCGTTGTTGCTGGCGTCGATCGGGCCCGGCGGCCGGCGTCGAGGAAGCGGGACACTGGAGCCGTTACTCACGATGTCGAGCTGGATTCGGCGGCGTCCGTCGGTGTCGAGATTGCTGGATTCTTTCAGAGGTGCTGGATTCACAAGTTCCAGCAAACAGCACTTTAAGCAGATGAAGTCCTTTAGCCCTGTGACTTCAACAGGAGACTGGCACTCTTCCAGCCCTTGGAGATTTTCTTAGCAAACATTGAGAGTACACACACAGTTCCTCTCTCCTGATTCCTTGGCAAAAATAAAGAAGCAATGCAGGATTCCCCCAACAAACAGCACTCTGGCAGAAGGGGTAGGCAGTCCTTAGATCAGCAGGCTTCTTGTCCTTGGTTCAGGTTTCCTTGTCAGAAGTGATCTAAATTCTTGGTTCAGGGGTCCTTCTCTTATACCCCTTTTTGGCTTTGATCCCTTTGTCCATGCAGGGGAATTCCCCCCCCATCTTGGGTTTGTTGTGGGTGTTGCCAGGCCGAAGCACCTGGCCTATTCACTGTGCAGGGCAGAGTCTTCAGCCGCCCAGCAGGAGCGGAGCCAGCATTGTCACTGGCAGGGGAAGGGCCATCAGTTGCCCGGCAGGAGGTGGGTCAGGAAAGTCCCAGGCAGGCACAGAGTCATCAGCCGCCCGGCAGGGGGGCGGAGCCAGCATTGTATCAGGCAGGGCAGACTATCAGGAGCTACTCTTCCCCTACTCTCAAAGCAAATGCCCCACTCATCCCACACTGACTCATTCAGACCTCTGGAGCCACCCAGCTCCTGTCACACGCACACCAGAACCAGCAGAGACCAGTAGATAGTTAGACAAGAAAATAGCTACTTTCTAAAAGTGCTATTTTCAAACACAGAGTCCAAAAACCATCCACACAAACGGATGCGTTATTAAACCCTGAGTTCAGGGATACCAAACTCGACATTGCACCATGCTCCCCGAGCCCGCTAGGATTATAGCATTAATAATCCTGGCAGCCCATTCTAACTTATGGAGAGCAGGTTACCTTACAATAGTGAAAAACGAATATGGCTGTAATTCACTATTAGGACATGCCAACCTTGTCAGGCTTGTCCTACCTTATGCTTGCAATGCACCCTGCCCTTGGGGCTAACATAGGGGTGACTAACATGAAGTTAAGGGAAGGTTTAGGGACTGGCAAGTAGGTGTACTTGCACAGTCTGCGTGACAGTACCAGACTGCACGTGGTCTAGCAATGGTAGACCTTCAGACATACTTTTACTAGGCCGCTCTTGTGGGTGGCACAACACGTGCTGCAGGCCCACTAGCAGCATTTGTATTTACAAGCCCTGGCACTCCTGGTGCACTCTACTAGGGACTGACAGTAAACCAAATAATCCAAACATGGAATTCAATCAATACAGCAATTTCACATAGGGAGCACTTGCACTGTGGCACTGATCAGCAGTGGCACAGTGCCCAAAGCAATATACCAGCAAAAACATCGTAAACAGAGGAGGCAAACAGAAAAAATGGAGGAGAGACTCATGCCAATGATGCCAGGTCTAACACGTGTCCCCTCCAGCTGAAATGTGGGGAGAACTACCCTTACCCTAGGGAGTCCTCATCACTAAGGCGGAAAAATCTGGACAGACCATCAGCATTGGCGTGATCTGTGCCAGGGCGGTGTTCCACCGTGAAGTCCATCCCCTGTAGGGAAATGGACCACCTCAACAGCTTTGGATTCTCACCCCTCATCTGCATCAACCATCTGAGGGGCCTGTGGTCTGTCTGAACCCGGAAGTGAGTCCCAAACAGGTAGGGTCTTAGCTTCTTCAGCGCCCAGACCACAGCAAATGCTTCTCTCTCTATCGCACTCCACCTCTGTTCCCTGGGAAGTAACCTCCTACTGATGAAGGCTACAGGTAAGTCTCGGCCCTCTTCATTCACCTGAGCTAGAACAGCCCCCACGCCATGCTCTGAAGCGTCCGTCTGGACAACAAATTCTTTAGAAAAGTCGGGTGCCTGGAGGATGGGTGCTGTGCACATTGCAGTTTTCAGGGTGTCAAAGGCCGTCTGACAGGCGTCAGTCCAGATCACAAGTCGTGGCTGCTTCCTGGAAGTCAGCGAAGTCAAGGGGTGCACAATGTTACCATAATCCTTGACGAACCTCCTGCAATAACCTGTGAGACCCAAGAAGGCTCTCACCTGAGTCTGGGTTTTGGGCGGTGCCCATGCCAGGATGGTATCAATCTTGGGTTGCAGGGGGGCCACCTTGCCGCTCCCTACTTGGTGCCCCAAGTACACCACTGAACCCTGCCCAATCTGGCACTTACTGGCTTTGATTGTGAGGCCTGCTCTGCGCAGGGCCAACAACACTTCCTGGAGGTGGCGCAAGTGTTCCTCCCAGCTGGCGCTGAACACTGCGATGTCGTCCAGGTAGGCGGCACTGAAATCCTCCAGTCCAGCCAAGACCTGGTTGACCAACATCTGGAAGGTGGCAGGGGCATTCTTCATCCCAAAGGGCATAACCCGGAACTGGTAGTGCCCATCTGGTGTGGAGATTGCTGACCTCTCCTTTGCCCCATCAGTCAAGGCGATCTGCCAGTACCCAGACGTTAGATCAAACGTACTAAGGTACCGGGCAGCCCCCAACCGATCTATGAGCTCATCAGCTCTGGGGATGGGGTGTGCGTCAGTCTTGGTGACTGAATTGAGTCCTCGGTAATCCACACAGAACCGAAGTTCCGGTGAAGCACCAGGCGCTGCAGCCTTTGGGACCAAGACCACTGGGCTGGCCCAAGGACTGCTAGAGGACTCAACCACTCCTAAGGCAAACATTTTGGAGACCTCCTCCTTGATGTATGCTCTGACCTTGTCAGTCACTCTGTAAGCCTTGTGCTTGACAGGAGTGCTGTCCCCGGTGTCTACATCATGGACACACCACTGAGTGACACCAGGAATCAAGGAAAACAGATCAGGGAATTGTCCCAACAGTTGGCGACAATCCTGCTGCTGTTCAGGGGTCAGTGTGTCAGAGAGGACAACACCATCCACTGACCCATCTTGCTCTTTTGCAGACAGGAGGTCAGGAAGAGGCTCACTCTCCTCCTCCATTCCAGCATCTGTAGCTAGGAGCATGCCCACTTCGGACCTTTCTAAGTGGGGCTTTAAACGGTTGACATGCAGGACCCGCAAGGGGTTCCTGGGAGACTCCAAGTCCACCATGTAGGTGACATCGCTCTTTTTCTCCACAACCTTAAATGGTCCAGTCCATCAGTCCTTGAGCGCACAAGGTTCCACAGGGGACATGACCCAAACTTTTTGTCCAGGCTGAAGCTCTACCAGAGTGGCCTTCTGGTCGTACCACCGCTTCATCTCCTCCTGGCTGGCCTCCAGATTTGCCTGAGCAAGATCTCTGAAGCGCCTAGTCTGGTTCCTAAAGGCCAGCATGTAACTGTATACATCCTGGGGAGGTTTCCTGGGAGATTGCTCCCAGCCTTCTTTGACCAGACTCAAAGGTCCTCTTACCGGGTGACCATACAAAAGCTCAAAGGGGCTGAACCCTAGAGACTTTTGTGGCACCTCACGGTAAGCAAACAACAGGCATGGCAAGAGGACGTCCCATTTACGCCTCATTGGTTCTTCAAGACCCATAATCATGCCTTTAAGGGTACGGTTGAATCTTTCAACCAACCCATTACCTTGAGGGTGGTAAGGAGTGGTGAACTTGTAAGTTACCCCACACTCCTTCCACAGAGACTTCATATAGTTGGAAATGAAGTTGGTGCCCCGGTCTGACACCACCTCTCTGGGGAACCCCATTCGGGAGAAAACACCCATCAGTTCCCGTCCCACCACGGGGGCCGTCACTGTTCTGAGAGGGATGGCTTCCGGGTACCGTGTGGCATGGTCCACCAAGACCAGGATGAACCTGTTGCCCAGGGCTGTCTTGGGGTCCAGGGGCCCAACAATGTCAATCCCCACCCGGTCAAAGGGGGTACTGACCACGGGAAAAGGTTGGAGGGGAGCCTTCTGCTTCCGCCCGCTTTTCCCACTTGCCTGGCAAGTTTGACAGGTCTTGCAATGGATATCTGTATCCCTTCGCATCTGAGGCCAATAAAAATGGGTGACAAGCCTGTCATAGGTCTTGTCCTGCCCCAGATGTCCAGCTAAAGGAACGTCATGAGCCAAACCCAGTAGGAAGGCTCTGAAGCGCTGGGGTACCACCAGCACACGGGCTGACCCAGGCTCAGCAGCCTTAGGCTCGCTATACAGGAGGTCGTTCTCCCAGTAAACAAAATGTGACCCTGACTGATCACCTGAGGTTTGGGCTGAGGCCTGCTGCCTCATACCCACAAGAGAAGGGCACACTTTCTGTTCTGCACAGAATTCCTCCCTGGAGGGACCACCATCCTGCTGCCAGTGGGTCAGCTCGGGAGGTCTCCCAGTTCAGCAACTTGTTCACCTGTGGGTTCCAGGGCATACCCCTCAAGGTCTGCCTCCTCTTGGACCACGGGAACTACGGGGGACGGTTTCCCGCGCCCCCTGCCTCTTCTCTTCACAGCTGGGTCCTGGGCCATACTTTCAGGCTCCAGAACCCCATCAACACCCTTACTTGCTGTCATGGATCGAGTGGTTGCACACACCCACTCTGGCACACCCAACATTTTCAAATGTGTCTCCCTCTCCACCTTAGCCCAAGGGGAGTCTTCCAAATCATTGCCCAGGAGACAATCAACAGGCATGGCGGGCCTTACAGCAACTTGAAGAGTACCTGAAACTCCCCCCCATTCAAAGGAAACTTGAGCTACCTCACACTCTCTCTGGGAGTTGTCAGCAGCTATCACAGGGTAGAATGCGTGGGGAACAACCTGCTCTCTGGACACCAAGTGACACTTGACAGCTGTCACACTCGCTCCAGTGTCTCTGAGAGCTTCCACTCTATGGCCATTAATGGTCACCCACTGCCTATATTTCTTAGTGTTACTAGGCAGAGGGGGTGGAGGGACCAATTCCATGTCTCCTAGAGAGACCAGGGACATTTCTGCGGGACCCTCCCCACCATGGGCAACCATCTCCTCCCCTCCCAGGGCTACACTCGCCAACTGACGGGGGGCGGCACGTGGTGGTGCACTGGGTGGTGCACTAGAGTTCTTCAAGGGACACTGGGGATCATAAAACCGGTGTCCCACCTGCTTACAAGCGAAGCAGGTCATGGGGCCCCTACGAACAGGTTTACCTGTCGGGGCCTCTGATTTCTTATCTGGGGGAGGCTGGGAACCCTTCCCTTGGTTCCCTTGGGGATTACTTTGGGGCCCTTTCTGGAACTCCCTCTGTTTACCCTTGTCCCCCCCACTCTTCTGCTGGGGACCCTGCCCACCTTTGGCTGAGTCTCCCACTGGACCCTTGTGGACCCTGGTACTGACCCAGCGGTCCGCCTCTTCAGCAAGTTTTCTAGGGTTAGATATCTTGCTATCAATAAGGTGCTGGCGCAGCTCTGGAAAACAGTTATTAGACAAGTGCTTCCAAGCAAACAAATCATAAAGAGCATCATAACTTTCCACTTTACTGCCCTTTACCCAACCATCCATGGCTCTGCAAAAAAATGACACATATTCAACCCACGTAGTACCAGGCAACTTCTTACATTCTCTAAAGGCCTGTCTGTACTTTTCTGGGGTTAGGCCATACCTTAACATTAAAGCATCTTTCATATGAGCATAAGACATCCTATCCTCAACAGGCATGTCTAACAGGGTATCTCTTCCCTCATTCACAAAGCGACCCCACAACCCCGCTCCCCAATCCTTCTCAGGGACCCGGTGGGCCAACAATGCTAACTCATATGCTTTAAACCATTGACCAATATCTTCATTCTTCTGAAAATCTTTGATCACATCTTTGGGAAAATAAAACCTACTTTCTGCAGGCACAGATGGGATGCTGCCACCAGAGGGATTCAATTCTAACTCTTTAGCTTTGAGCTCCAACTCCCTCATCCTGGTATCACGCTCAAAAGCTAACTTCTCTCTTTCAAACTCTAACCTTTTGATCTCCATATCAGCTTCTCTCCTGCCTCTTGCATTCTCTATTTCCAACTGCCCATTTATCTTAAGTTTTGCCATTTCCATGTTGTAAGCTCGCTCTTTCTCCCTTTCTTCTCTTTCTTCAGGAGAAAGACCCTTGGAGGAAACACTGCTGCCAGGAGAGGATGCGGGCCCATTCACTGGCACCTCCTCCTCCCCTTCCCCTGGCGGTACCACCACCGCATCAGAGGGATCTCTGGCCTCTACCCAGACCTGCAATGCTTTGAGATATTCTGGTTTGTTTTTGCAGCCTGTGGTAGGAACTTTAAATTGCTTGCAAAAGGATTTCAGATCCTTTAACTGATAGTCGTTGATCTTACTCCTATCAAATTCCTCCTCAACAACAGGTGTAGTGCCTCCAGCATTACTCATGGTCAAAACTGGCAGTTTCAAAAATCAAGTTCCAGGAAAGCGGAGAACAAAAATAGGATATCCAACCAAAACAGATTGTGGCTGCGCTATGGTCTGCTTTCACTATGTAGCGCACACTAATCACTGCACATGGGTCATAAATGCAAAGTTCAAATCCTCACCGCTGACCCACCAATGTTAGAAGCGGCTGTCTCTAGTTGGCAGAGGTATACACTTCTGACAAATAGGGACACACCTTTTCTAGTCAGGGCAAGGGGATCACACACTTAGATAACCCCAGCTCACCCCCTTGGTAGCTTGGCAAAGCAGACAGGCTTATCTCAGAGGCATTGCGTTAAGCATTTATGACCACATACAGTAATAAAGTGAATACACTACAAATGGACACGACACAGTAGTATTATAAAAATAAGGATTTTTATATAAGGCTTAGCACAAGACCAAATAACGACAAAAATATACCACAATCTTAATAAATACTCTTGGAAGGAAAAATAATAGTTCGAGCATGGTTTCTTCTTAGCACACAGTCTTTAGTATCAAAAGCAACTCTTCTTCTTTAAGACACAGTTCTTGGCAACAATGTAACCCACACGGGAGTCACACGACGTCGAGGCAAAGTTAATCCAAAGGTTCGGCGTCGACCGCGAGGAGCGCTACGTCGAGCCCGGAGTCGCACAGACCCCCACAACACAGTACCTTGGAAAAGTGAAGCACTCGATGATCAGCGGCGTCGAGATGTCCGGCGTCGCGTCTTCGGCGTCGATCGGGCCTCGGAGTCGGGGCGATCTGCAGCGGCGTCGACCGAAGTCAGGCAGGAGCAGCGCTCACGAGGTGAAGCAGGATACGGCGTCGTCGATGTCGATGTTGCAAGAGTGAGCAGCGCTCACGGCGTCGAGAGGGCTCGAAGTCGATGCGATAAGCAGCGGTGCAGACACGAGGTCACTTGGAGCTGGAGCCGAACTCACTACTCACTGGCGTTGTTGCTGGCGTCGATCGGGCCCGGCGGCCGGCGTCAAGGAAGCGGGACACTGGAGCCGTTACTCACGATGTCGAGCTGGATTCGGCGGCGTCCGTCGGCGTCGAGATTGCTGGATTCTTTCAGAGGTGCTGGATTCACAAGTTCCAGCAAACAGCACTTTAAGCAGATGAAGTCCTTTAGCCCTGTGACTTCAACAGGAGACTGGCACTCTTCCAGCCCTTGGAGATTTTCTTAGCAAAGATTGAGAGTACACACACAGTTCCTCTCTCCTGGTTCCTTGGCAAAAATAAAGAAGCAATGCAGGATTCCCCCAACAAACAGCACTCTGGCAGAAGGATTAGGCAGTCCTTAGATCAGCAGGCTTCTTGTCCTTGGTTCAGGTTTCCTTGTCAGAAGTGATCTAAATTCTTGGTTCAGGGGTCCTTCTCTTATACCCCTTTTTGGCTTTGATCCCTTTGTCCATGCAGGGGAATTCCCCCCCATCTTGGGTTTGTTGTGGGTGTTGCCAGGCCGAAGCACCTGGCCTATTCACTGTGCAGGGCAGAGTCTTCAGCCGCCCAGCAGGAGCGGAGCCAGCATTGTCACTGGCAGGGGCAGGGCCATCAGTTGCCCGGCAGGAGGTGGGCCAGGAAAGTCCCAGGCAGGCACAGAGTCATCAGCCGCCCGGCAGGGGGGCGGAGCCAGCATTGTATCAGGCAGGGCAGGCTATCAGGAGCTACTCTTCCCCTACTCTCAATGCAAATGCCCCACTCATCCCACACTGACTCATTCAGACCTCTGGAGCCACCCAGCTCCTGTCACACGCACACCAGAACCAGCAGAGACCGGTAGATAGTTAGACAAGAAAATAGCTACTTTCTAAAAGTGCTATTTTCAAACACAGAGTCCAAAAACCATCCACACAAACGGATGCGTTATTAAACCCTGAGTTCAGGGATACCAAACTCGACATTGCACCATGCTCCCCGAGCCCGCTAGGATTATAGCATTAATAATCCTGGCAGCCCATTCTAATTTATGGAGAGCAGGTTACCTTACAATAGTGAAAAACGAATATGGCTGTAATTCACTATTAGGACATGCCAACCTTGTCAGGCTTGTCCTACCTTATGCTTACAATGCACCCTGCCCTTGGGCCTACCATAGGGGTGACTAACATGAAGTTAAGGGAAGGTTTAGGGACTGGCAAGTAGGTGTACTTGCACAGTCTGCGTGACAGTACCAGACTGCACGTGGTCTAGCAATGGTAGACCTTCAGACATACTTTTACTAGGCCGCTCTTGTGGGTGGCACAACACGTGCTGCAGGCCCACTAGCAGCATTTGTATTTACAAGCCCTGGCACTCCTGGTGCACTCTACTAGGGACTGACAGTAAACCAAATAAGCCAAACATGGAATTCAATCAATACAGCAATTTCACATAGGGAGCACTTGCACTGTGGTACTGATCAGCAGTGGCACAGTGCCCAAAGCAATATACCAGCAAAAACATCGTAAACGGAGGAGGCAAGCAGAAGAAATGGAGGAGAGACTCATTCCAATGATGCCAGGTCTAACACTGAGCAACATGACAATGTCTTGATGACCGATGGCTGCTTCTGATTATCACTAGGCATGAAGAAAGCACAAAGTAGATGCAATCAACAGTGTGCCGGCTTAAACGGCCCGGCAAGGCTTTCCTGCGCTTGTTGATGACATTGCCGGATGACCCTCCATGCCTACACTTCCTGTGCAAGGTGGGGCCCTTGCCCATGGCGCAACTCAGGGCGCCCGCCTCTCGTCGCAGGGGTGCCTGCTCATACCCGTGATTGGAGGCAGTTGTGAAACTGCCCTAGAACCAGCACGTGATTCCTGGTCTATCTGGCCTGTAAGCGCTGCTCAGAAAAGTGTAAAGCACAAATATAAAGGCAGGCCATAATTGGTGAAGTTATTGCACCGTGCACGCCTCTTGGTGTGAAACATGCAAGAAAAGTATGTAAGTGCCATTGATGTTGGAAAGTTCCAGAAAACATAGCAGGTGTGTTTTGTGATATTAGAAAAGTGTGCACTACCTTCCACCATTACTGAGCCTTGCAGGCAGTGTGTTACAAGCTCCAGTGTCCAGTGAAAACAGGATGGCTGGGGATGAAGCCTGGCTCCAGGAAGTCTGGATGGGCCTGCCCAGTGGTGAGTGGAGAGATTAGCATGAGTGATGTGAGGGAGGGCTGCACCTGGTTCCTGAATAGGGCTGGGCTTTCCCCACACAATGCTGGCTCCGCCCCCTGTGGTGCGGCAAACAACCGTAGCCTCCATAGTGAATAGAAAGGGTGGTTGAGCACATCAAGGGTGCTCCAAAACCAGCTGCGACTGGTTTCTCCCCCACCCTGCACCTCAGACAAATGGATTTCAAGTATAAGAAGGGGCTGTGTCCCCTTACATGTTGTTCTCTTCCAGGATCCTGTCTGAGGGGGGGCTGTTGCTGCTGCTGGGCCAGAAGGACCGCCACTTGGACTGCCTCCCTGCTTGGAGGCCCAGTGAGCTGGCTCTGGGCCCAGCCTTGCCCCCCTGCCTGCCTGAAAGAACTTTTGGCTGGACTTACTGTCCTCAAGCGCCTGGAAGCGCTTTATCTGGGCCATAGCGCTGGGAGCGCTTTATTCTTGTTTATAGCACTGGGGAGCGCTTTGCCCTAATCTTCCTGACACCCCCTAGCGCTTGGGAGCGCTTGACTCTGGATAAGCGCTTGGTAGCCCTTTTATTCTATTCTTGCGGCTGCCCACGCCGTGGATTGCCGTGTGCCTGGCCCCCTTTGTTGGCCCCTGGCGAGTGCCGATCCCGCCAGGGGCATTACCGGCATTGTGAATTCCTTTTTACCTAAAGAGGGAGCCTGCCCCTCATCAGTCCCCGGATATCACCGCCGCAGCCCGGGATAACCGATCATCGCCGCCCGGCCCGTGACCAGGAAGTCAGGCAGGCCGGGGGCGGGCCTCCGGGACAACCGGAACCAGAAGTAGGAGGGCGGGAGCCTACCCCGCATCCCACGGAAGAGTCGTGGCTGTTTTGAGCACCGGAGCAGGCAGGAGCCTACTCTGTGCCCCGGTGCACTCGCCCAGAGAAGGAGAGGAGAGGAGTCCTACCCGCTGCGAGGAGGACCCCCCCCCCCCCCCCCACAGGAAGCCAGTGAGTGGGGCCCCGGGAGCATTCCTTCTTTGAGCCTAGGAGGCTCACACATCACAGGAGGTAGAGAGAAAGAGAGGGGGTGTCGGGGCACATTGCCGGTGCCCGCCCCCCCTCCATTGCTGCATTTTGAGCCCAGAGAGGCTCGGGCCGCCTTCTTTGTTTTAGAGCCCAGAGGGGCTCCGGGCTCCGTGGTCGTTCTGATCCCCGAGGATCCATCCAGGCTGCACCTTTGTTTTACGAGCCAGAGAGGCTCGTGGGGGGCAATTCGTTACTCAGAGCCCCGAGAGGCTCACAGCCCCTTTTGTTCATTAGAGCCCAGAGAGGCTCTGGGTGCCACAGTCGTTTTTGAGTTCCCAGAGGAGGGACTCCAACGGGCACATTTGTTTTCAGAGCCACGGAGGCTCCAAGGGGCACATTGTTGATTTGGAGCCCAGAGAGGCTCACAGCCACATTCCTTGGTTCAGAGCCCAGAGAGGCTCCCTGCCCACATTGTTGTTTCAGAGTCTGTGAGGCTCCAGCGTTGGCCCCAGCATTGTCCTGCCAGTAGTTCTCCAGCTGCCCAGCACGTAGTGGGCAGCTGCCATGTTTAGGCCCCTGACATTGGGACACAGGGCGTCCTAGCCCCAACAAGGCCAGAGGGCCTAGGGACTGCCACAGCTTGTGGCTCATGTGAGTTTTGTGCAATTGCTTGTCCTTACACCTCTGAATGTGTTTTGATTGATGCATCATGTGTTTTCCTTCCTTACACCTCTGAATGTGTTTTGATGCATCATGTGTTTTCCTTCCTTACACCTCTGAATGTGTTTTGATGCATCATGTGTTTTCCTTCCTTACACCTCTGAATGTGTTTTGATGCATCATGTGTTTTCCTTCCTTACACCTCTGAATGTTAATGCATCTTGTGTAATGTTCCTATGCTTATACCCCTAAATGTTGGTGATACTTAGGTGGTTGTTTTCTCCTAGTACAGGTGTTGCTAGTGAGGTCCTGGTTCCCTGCGCAATATTTTCCTAAGGTGGTTAGGGTTGCGTAGGAGGTACTTACCCTTTACCAGTAATTACTGGTTGTGTGCTAATTTGTGCTAAAGTGATTATTATTCTATGATCTACAACGTGCTATTCCTAACAGTATTTCTAGTTCTAAAAGTGCTGATTCCTGACAGTGGTCCATGTGGCCCTGTCTTGTACATTTCCCCTGTAAATTCTGCCCGTGCCTGTTGGCACATTGTCAAGTGTGTGTTCTTATCTAATGTGTTTTGGTATAATACAAAGGCTATTTTTATATAACCTTGTGTGGAGTTTCCTTTGTGGTGGGCCTGGGGTGTTGCTGCTGGGTGCGTGCGCAAACACTTAACCTACATAGCCTCCAAGTTTAGCCTGGCTGCTCGCGTCACGTTACCTAGAGGGTGAGTAGGGATTATCTTGGTGTGTGACTCACTTGCCCTGACTTGGAAGTGGTGGTCTCTGACTGACTTTGGCGCAAGCCTTGGCCAGCCAGAGAGCCCGTTTCTAACACTTACCCTGCGTGCCGGCGGGCAAAGGAATTGAACGTATTAATATATGCATTTGTGTTGCTTGCAGAGTTATAAGGTGATACGGAGGCTGATTGGTACAAAGGGGTACCCTTTCAGGAGCACAGAGGGGTGCCGTATGCCATACCTCAGGAGTCTTTATGGCAGGACCCTGGAGGAAAACATTGGTGCCCCGCTAGTCCTTCGGGCGGTTGTAAGCCTGAGCAACCGGGGGCTTGCCTTGCAATGCTTCGCCCCTGAAAAGGCGTGAGTAAAGTTATGGCCTGTTTCCCCATAATATTTAAGGGTGATAATCCCCACATAAATGGTAGCATCGATTGGGTTGGCCACGGTGCAGAATGGTTCATCAGGTGGGTAGGGCAGATTAGGTTAGTCACCCCTGCATGCCCTTGGATCGCCCTTAAGTTAACCCGCCACGTTGGCATACTTCTTGTATGAAATAACCTTGCAGCATACTGTTTTCCTGCTAAATTTGTGTGCATTGATTATTTTGTGCAGCGCGACCATTTAATGCTAATCGGGGGGGGGGGGGTTGCCGATATTGGCACTAAGCAAATGACAGATAAAGGGGAGAATCATATCTATGTCCATTAACAGCTTGTGACCTCCTAATGAAAATGTGTACTTCCACTATATTTCCAAACCACACACCAGACGCCCAGGAGACTCACCCGCTCTGGGCGGCAACTTTATACATACAGACATAAGCCCAGCATGCAACATGCCGGGAGCACTCTCCAGACCCCAGCCACGCCCGCCTTCAACATGTTCATCATGCACATGCCTATATGCTTAGCAGGCAAACATGCGTAAGCAGCAACATGCACATAGTAGTGGATACGAAGTGTGGGCCCTTTCCCCACACCCGATCTCACCCAAGAACATCTACTCGAATTACCCCAAAGCGAAATCCCTGAGCAACATGACAATGTCTTGATGACCGATGGCTGCTTCTGATAATCACTAGGCATGAAGAAAGCACAAAGTAGATGCAATCAACAGTGTGCCGGCTTAAACGGCCCGGCAAGGCTTTCCTGCGCTTGTTGATGACATTGCCGGATGACCCTCCATGCCTACACTTCCTGTGCAAGGTGGGGCCCTTGCCCATGGCGCAACTCAGGGCGCCCGCCTCTCGTCGCAGGGGTGCCTGCTCACACCCGTGATTGGAGGCAGTTGTGAGACTGCCCTAGAACCAGCACGTGATTCCTGGTCTATCTGGCCTGTAAGCGCTGCTCAGAAAAGTGTAAAGCACAAATATAAAGGCAGGCCATAATTGGTGAAGTTATTGCATCGTGCACGCCTCTTGGTGTGAAACATGCAAGAAAAGTATGTAAGTGCCATTGATGTTGGAAAGTTCCAGAAAACATAGCAGGTGTGTTTTGTGATATTAGAAAAGTGTGCGCTACCTTCCACCATTACTGAGCCTTGCAGGCAGTGTGTTACAAGCTCCAGTGTGGAAGAGGTGTGGCGCCGCGGCCAGGGCGACTGACGCTGGAATCTGGGGACCACGGTTCGATCCCCGGCTCCGGCGGCAGGTCAGCCCAGCACCATGTGACTCTGGGCAATAGCTCGCTTAATCTTCCCGACGGCCCCCCAGCGCCTAGAGACCCTTACGGGTGATTGTGCGCTTTACAAATGTGGACTTTACTTTTACTTTAGTGTCCAGTGAAAACAGGATGGCTGGGGATGACGCGCACATCAGATCCAACATCTGTGAACAGAGCATTTGCTCCTTTACTTCTCTATACGGCAGCTGCAGGGGATGCCACATGTGTCATGTTTCACCTGCAGTCTCTCAAGCTTCTCAGCTGCACCATGTTGGGTATCACTCAATCCACAAATTTTCTTTGAATGCTGTACATTTTAGCTCTGCTTTTTAATCATGGCTACAAATCCCAGCATGTAGCTTAAATACATGGAACGTATGAGATACTCACACAATGTGGGGAAACTTAAGAGTTTGTTGTAAGACTGCTATTGCCTCAATCACTCAGCATCAGTCCCTTCAGCTGCTGCATCATGTCTCATGACCCAACCGTTTGCCCGTCTGGTTTACGTTCTTTAAAAAATTAGGGCCTTATATATCAAGGCCTGCAACATTTTTACGCCGTCATTGTGTTACTTTTTGCGATGCTGCAGTGGCGTAACTAATGCGCCATGCTGCACCATATTTACAAAGTGACATATCTCGGCAGATGCGTCATTTTATAAAGGCCTTTGCTACATTATATCTGCGTCAGGTATAATGTATGCAGGGTGGGCGTTCCCCTGCATTAAAGGGTCGTAGAAGTGGCGGAGTGAAATTAGGACGCTACTGCGTCAATTTCTGACGCCTGGGACACGTTGCTGGAGTTGCATCTGTTTTCAGACACACCCCAGCAATGCGCCACTTTTGCACCAACACATACGTCAGGAATTTTGACGTATTTGTAACTCCTTGAGACATGGAACACCGTACATTAAATATGGTGCATCCATCCTGTCGCAAGGAGGGCGCAGTGAAAACTGTTGCATCACTGTTTCCATGCAGCGATGTGACAGTTTTTATAAATAAGCCCGTTAATATTTTAAACACCTCCTCTTATATTTTAATAGGCCCTTTGCAGCATCTCAAAAAGTAGTTTACTCTTCCCCCGAGGTCTCTGGCACACTGACCTTTCATGTTGTCTGTATGCTTCATTTCCATTTGCAGTGATTTCATAACAAGAGATCAGGGTTCAGATGTGTTTATATTCCGGTTGCTTTATGAACAAATTCCATCTCCGAGTACTTGTCGACCTTCAGTTTCTTAGTGCTATGCTTAGTATTTTCTGATGAGGTGGTGGTCATTTTACCTCTCTTAATTCCGCAGCTGCCAAGTGGCCCAATATAATTTGAGACAATTTCTGCCTGTTCTGACCTTTACAGCAGCATATGGATTCTAGGAAATGAAGTTTCACTTTTTAAATATTGATAGTATAGGTTCAAAGCTTCTAGCATGCAAAGGGCAAGTACAACAGACATGATTGAATGACGGTGTCTCACATTAGCATCTATGGATCAGCAGAGCACTAGTATTTGGTGTGTGTGAGTGTTGTACATTTACCCACTCGCCTTGTAAAGTGGCGCCTTACTCTTCTAAATGGCACCTTACTTTTCCAATAAAAGTTCATCTTTGATTACAAGGCATGGAGGCCTATTCAATATAAACACTTCTCATTGTCTTGTTTGAGGAAGCTTTTCTAAATGGCTGATTAAAAGACCTCTGTAAACAACATTTTTGGTCTTGTCTCCATTTATTTTGTAAAATCGTGTTTCTTTTAAAACTATGCATGCATGGATGTATTTCTGCAGTAGGGAATAAGGGATGCTAATCGTGCTGTTTACTGAGCTAAGCAATTAGAGTGAGCACTTGTAGAAATAGCAACTGACCTGCTTTTAGTGGAATAATGGCGTTCTGCATATCCATGCGAAGAGCAGCATTATGGACATTAGTGTCTCTAGTTCAGTGTTTCGTGGAAACAGAGAGATGTAAAAACAGTATGAGGAATGTACCCATTTCTTTTCCTTTCATTGCAGGTTATTGTGATGTACTTGCATCATTCTATTTTAGTGTAGTTAACGTATCTCACATATGTGGTTTTGTACATGGCCGGACTGGCTGCCGGGCATTTATTCCTAAATAAACTATGCAAAACAATTGTTTTTAAAATAGGCTTTAGTGAAAACGCCCCATCTGCAGTGCACTAAAAAAAACGGTAGTCAGTCAGACCCTGGTTTTCTGCCCACCCACTGCCCCAATCCTTTATATTTTGCTACATCTTACAAAGGCAGGTATCAGGGATCTTGCAGTCTTTTTTACGCTGTCTCTTCTCTGCTCTCCACCATTGCCTCCTGAGATTTGAGCTTAGAGCGCGACTTAGCTCCAGGATCATATCCAGTTAAGAAGTAGAACCCATTTTCCACACAGGGACGGAAGCATAACCACATGCACAGGTAACCCTTCTGCTGTACTCCATGCATACGCTCAGCCACAGAATAATAATAACAGAAAGCTGCTAGTTGTGGCACAGCACCAATACACTTTTTCCTTGCCCCCACATCCTTCCAATCATATACTATTCAATATAGCTTCTTCAGGACCTCTAGATTGTTCAATTTTCTGTGAAAATACACTTTAAATTTCCACTATTTGGCCTCCATTAAAAAAAATATTTCTCAGAGCGAGAAAACCCCAGACCATCCCTTATGAAGGCCACGGTTGCTTGCTCATTCTTGCCTATTTGAGGATGGTATTTATGCCTCACCACTTTCTAAGTTGAGCAGCCGCCACTGGACCCTGAGCCCACCAGCGGGAGGTGGCCTGATTATCCATGGTTCAGAGAATGTGAGAGTCTGCCATGCGAAGCACTGTCTGCATGGTATGACTAAAGGTTGAAAAGCCAGCAAAATACATTCTGAGCTCTCAGGCACGGCTGAGCCAAGAGTCCGAATGGCCCTAACAACAAGAGAACAAATCAATCCATCAAAATATTTAACATGTAAATCATGCAACAAACAAATATGAGAAAGACTCCTCCAAATTCAAAACAGTGTATTTCTTTAACATGCGGGGAGCCTTTCACCTCAGTACATCAGATTATTATGTAACTTCATCGAAAGACAGTTGTTATAAGTGATAGGGGCAGATTTACATGCCCCTTGCAACCCTTTTGCACCGCTGTTGCGTCACTTTTGTGACGCAGCGGTGGAGTAAACAATGCGCCACGTTGCGAAACATTTACAATGTGACGCATCTAGGGAGATGCGTTGTAAAGCCCTGCGCCACATTATACCTGCATCAGGTATGATGCATGCAGGGTCGTAAAAGTGATGCAGTGAAATCTACAAGATTTCACTGTGCCACTTCTACGATGCCACTGCATCAAAACCTTACGCCTGTTTGAAGCTTGCCACACGACTCCAGCAATGTGTGACCTTTGCGCCAGACAGATGAGTGACAATGAAATTATCGCCGCATTTTGCCCGAAACTGACGCAAAAGCGGCGATAATTTCATAGTGCCGCCTTGCTGATATGCCCACTAGTCTTCGCACAAGTGTGCTGTGAATACTGGCGAAAAGGAACATGTGTCACCAACAAGATAGGTGAGATTACTCAGATTGTTTTCCAGCAATTTTCATCACTTTATTCCTTCCTTTGTCCCCTCCTTATAACTGACGTGTCCACCTCCACCAAGAACTGAGCCATTGCCAACATTACCATTGTATACCCTCAGTAATGAACCTTCCTCAACAGACTGTTTTGTAAAAAGGGCCTCTCCCCCTAAATCTTCCTGGATAGCCTCTCTTTAAAAACAATGGAAGGAAGAAAAAACAATCAGAGTACTGGAGAATATTGGAATCTAATTAGAATATTATCCCTGCATTCTCTTCTCTAGCCTAGTCCTTGTCTGCGAAGATGTACTCAAGTCTTGTGACTTCATCCTGGTCCCATCACATCAAGAGAAGCACAGCATATCATCAAAACATATGCAACCACATTTCATTCATTGCACATTACCAGGCAGCAGGACACCATGCCTCTAGCTCTGACAAAGTACTGAGGTACCAAACTTGAAAGCCCCCACTGACTTGCAAGTTGCAGGTACTGAATACGAAACACTGATTTACAGCCATGAGCTTTGAAAATATGCTGCAATGGAAGATCAAATAATGTGGCTAACCCTTGCTTTAAGACACATTATGTGGCAGTATTGTTTCACTATTTTATCATATTAACACACAATAATGCCTTCTTTCCAAACGTGTTACCTTTTACTAGTGTAATACGCGAATGCAGCAACCAGCAACTAAAAGTAGAGCATTTAACCTTTGCAAAGGACCTGTGACTGAGCAGTACCATGTCTGTTTTTTTAGTAACGTTGGATCTGTTTAGAAAGATCATTTTGTTCAAATCTGCAAATTATGCTGCAGAGGGTTGATTATGTCGCAGATGTGTATATCCACAATTGCATGGAAAATGCTACAGCCAAGAAACACGTAGTACCCAGGACACTACTAGGAGCCCATATGTCTGAAGCTCCCCCAGGCTCAGCCCAAGATGCTGCCACCTCTAGTGAGTCTCTCTGGACTGCATTGGACACATCCCTCTCCTCTTAATATGCAAGAGACTCCCTCCAAATCCATCTGCTGAAGGTGGAGGCGCCGTTTAGCCCATTCCTGGCTCACACAAGCATGATATTACAATAACAGTTGCTGTCCAATAAATCCAGGCAAATGTAAACGCCCTCCCACAAGTGCATCTTATATTCAACCTCTGGGGAACAAAGAAAGGTGAAACTAGCTCTTCCTCTCAACTGAAAATCAGTAATAGCTTTGGAAAGAACCTTGGCCCAAATGGAGCACGTATGTGTATCCAGTGGTTAATTTATAAAAAAAAAAAAAAAAGTGCCCGGGCGCTCGTCAGGAGGCACCTTGCATTTCTCCTGTTAGTGCCTCCTAAAAATGAACCAACTATTAACCATAACATTGGGAAGAGGATGTGGTGTAATGGCCAGAGCTGTCAGGAATCATGTTCCTGTCTCGGTATTGACTCATCATCCTGTGATTCTTCATCTCCCCCCGCGCCTATCATAAATGAATGTGTCCTTAACTAGTGCTCATGAAAAGCGCTGGTGTAGATTTAAGTGCCGGTGAGCACCGGAAACCACTGGCTCAAATTAAGCACGGTGTGTTTCAGATAAAGTGTCAAAGTAGGTGAATAGCACAGCACAGCAATGACTCTCGTGGTCCCAGTTTTCATTACCTTTGAGCACAGGTGATTGACACCTTATACAAGAAAACCCTATTGAGACATCAGCTAGAGGTTTCTAATGGGACGCTTCAATACAGCAGATATGAATTGTACATTCCATGCTAGTATCACGGTCTGTTCTAACTGCTGCAACCTAAACATACCAAGGAGCTTACGACCGAATCTGCACATAGCCATCTGCGCATTAGCAGTTGATAGACCTTTCGTATGATTAGCGGTGCTACTCGTGAGTCACAGACTCGGATCTGATTGCACCTTTCCTGACACCTTGGTTGAAGGGGCGGGTAATGATGATCAATCCCTAACAGAAATCTTGCAGCATTCTTCAACTATGATTGTCTACAACCCCAAAATGACCAACCTTTTTAGCTTTGCTTTTTTCAATTTCCATACCGACACCCTCAAACAGTGGCATTGATTACCCCTTTCTGTATCCCAGGCTCTGCATGCTTGACCTGCAGTCTTATGCAGCAGTTGCATGGGACAATGTTAACAGAAAAAAATCATACAAATTATATTAACGTTTAGTTGTTTATTGGTCTGTTTCAAAGTGCTAATGAGCGATTAAGACACCAAGAAAAAGGATGGTAGCTAAGCTAAGAACAAGTGTCACACCCAAGAGGTTGCCTCATTAGGTCTTTCTTGAATATGTTGATAATGCTTTCACGACAAAGTAAGTTATTTGCTACAGAGGTGGTGCAAGCAGTGTTAGGTGTAATACCATTTTGGCTGGCAAGGCACCTGAGGCAAGAAGTTGGTTAATGACAGAGGAATGACTCTATTAACTCACTTTTTGGCTGCCATATCCTGCTTGCTGCACACTCCGTTTACCCTGGTGGGACATGAGTCCCAGGGCCAACTCTTCCTGCTCCAGGTGCTGCTCCGAGGGATTTAATACCGTGGTAGGGGATTACAGGTCCCAGAACCCTCTGATGCTGCCACAGGTGCTGTCGTGAGGGGGAGGCACTGGTCATCACGCTTATAGCACTGCCTCTCCCCCAGCGGCGCGGGACGCAGCCTGGACGAAGCCCGGACCAAGGGTGGGCCCGTCTGTGCCCATCAGGGGCCGGTAGAGGCCGGGCGGGGCCACCCCACTGACATTAACCACCAGGCACTCACCCTATCCATCCAGCCTCAAGGTAATGTGAAATTATTTGTAACCACCTGCTCAACATTGTGCTGTCTTGTGGCTTTGTGGCCTTGTAGTGCGGCCATTTGGAATTGTTACTACAAATTGAGTAAACTTAGAGGAGTAGCCGGGACCTTAGAAGCATTCATTAAGAGGGCCGAGTCCTTGTTTAAGCACGAAATTGAATTTACCTGTCTATCGTTAGGTGGTCGTATGTCTGACAGCGCAGCATACCCAAACCCACAAAATACAACGCCAGCGAAGATTTGTCCTGTTTCCTCAAATCTGTCTTGGATGCACCTAACATGACTGCCCCAGGTGTGTCTTGTATTAACACTACGGCACAGGTTGCTAAGTCCCAAAGGATTGCTAAATTAAATGCCAACCCACCAAAAGGAAGAGAAATGTTGGAACATCTAAGACTAAAATTAAAAAGTCAAAAGGTTGCCAATCTGTTAGCAATGCAAATGACCATGTGGCTATTATTATTACTAACTCTGGAGTCACTCAGACAGATGCTATTCCCAAACATTTGTGTAATGAGATCAAACAGACATTGCTGGGGAAGCCACCCTTGTAGGGTCTGCAATGAAAGTTTTGGAAACTACATTGGCTAACATTAAGGAGATGATTGACACGAATTTCAATTTACTCTGGGGGAAACTAAAGCGCATGGACTCCTTAATGGTCAACTTAAGTGGTAGCAAGGTGAACTATGCTGCCAATGATGCCGGGGGGGGGGGACCCCTATAATTTCTGTGGCTAACAAACATGGGTCTGATCTACAATTGATGAGTTCTGTCCCACATAAGGATACTCCCCTTGCTAACCCTCGCACAACTTGTCGCAATCCAAATGAACTCCCTGTGCTGAATCCCATTCTTGAGCAGAGAAATAGTCAAGATATGCTCCAAGTGCATAATGCAAATAATTTAAACTCAAATCCAGGTAGCAGTCACTATAATCAGTCACAGCCCGGTACCACTGCGAATGATCCAAGCAGGGATACTACGGACTGTCTCAGGGGTACATGTTTGAGTCCAAACATCGATTTCCTGACCCTACCCCCGGCCTCAAGTCCATATGTGTTAGTCCTGGCCGGCATCCCTAATCTTTCTGGGGGCCAGAGAGAATCCTGGGCAGACCTCCCCAATAAATCTGTAGACTGGCTAAGTAAACATAAAGGTTTTCACCCTTCTGATATGAATGAAATCCTTATGGCCAGAAGAGTAGGGTGGGTTGGCCATTCGTAGAAGCAGATAAACGGCAACTGTATTGTCCTTAATTTCCGTAGACCTCAAGTTGTTTGCCGTTTATTAAGTATTCGTGAGCAATTATTCATGCAAAGCCCTGGCAGCTGTGCGCTCCCTCTAGGTTATTTTTATAAACCACCATTTATACCTATTAGGGATGCTTACACACCACTTCTGGTAACCAATAGGTTTCATGCACTTTTCAGTTTAAATGCCCAGGACTGACAACCAACGTTGATGGCCAATTTGCAAGACCATGTGTAGGAATCCCCAGGCATTACACTCACAGCTCATAATGACAAGCTACCTTTAACTAATGTCGATGTGGGAACCGACCTGAGTATCTTAAGTTGGAATGTAGCTGGGCTACAGCCTAGGCTTGGCGACCTGGACTGGCTGCGTCTAATAAATGAACACGACGTAGTCATGTTCCAGGAGATCTGGGCCACTCATGACCTATATATTGAAGGGTTCCATTGTTTTAGCGTAGCAACCACCAGTCCCAAATCGGGCCGACCATCAGGGGCCTATTAATTGGGATTAACGTTGCTGCTGTAGGGAGCTTTAAGGTCTTACTAACTAATAGCCGCAACTATCAAGTTGTGTTTTATAAAAGGAGAGTTTCTTTTTATTTGGTAAATGTTTACAATAATGATTTTCATTCCATCCCTAACAGAAATGTTATCAAGCTTTTTGATTTTTTTTCCAATTTAGATTGCCAGCGAAGCTCGGATGGGTCTGTTGGGATTCTCTTGGTGGAGATTTTAATGCGAAATTCACTGATATAGAAGATGATGTGGGGACATGCAATTTAAGCCCACCCTTCCGAAGGGGTGTAGAGCTGGCCGCGTTCTTGAGCTCATATAACCTGGCTAATGTTATGGATTTGGTAGGCTCTATAAATTTCACCAACTACCAATTACCAACAATTAGGGAAAGGGGCTGTTCCTCAACCATATACTTTATCTTTATTCCCCCCCTTCTTGAGGATCAACTAATGGCCGCAGAGGTCATTTCTACGAACCATGGGGACCACAACCCTCTTAAAATAGCATTGAGATTGGCACCCCGGCCCGTGTTTTCTTCTGAATACGGGGCTAAATACCTAATGCCTTCCATGACAACTTAAGGTTAACATGGAGGGGTGTCGACAGTGGCGAACTGTTTAAGATACTAGTGAACGACAACATGCATTTAATTAATTCTTGCCATTCGCCCCAAACCCCACATCCAGAGGCAGTTCATGATTTTTCCAAACTTTGTTTGGCTACGAAAACCCTGCTGTCGAAACCCGTTCCCCTGGCAAAAAACTGGGCCAGATGGTTCAACAGTGAGTGCTCAGAGGCCAATAGGAACCTGCACAGGGTATTGTCATCTAACCCAAGGTGCGTCTTAGATGTGAAATTGGCAAGGCAGAAGTATAATTTAGCGATCATCAATCGGAAAGGAGCCCTTCTAAATGAACGTTGGGAAGCCCAAACACAGGCTGCCACTATTAAAAAGAGCAAACATTTTTGGTCCGCTGTAAGGGACCTTCGATATATGTGCCAGTTATTAACCCCTATTACCTGCACCATTTATAGTGAGTCTTGGGAAAACCATTTTTCAAAAATCTATGCCACCCCCTCACCAGAGATGGATCTGTATGAATTTGGCCCACTGACCAACATACAGATAACTATATTTGAAGTAGAAGAGGCTATTGATCAGAGTATTGGGAATAAAGCTCCCGGCCCTGATGGGCTACTAATACATTTAATAAAATGGAAACAAGACTTTTGGACCCCTCTCCTTTTGGATGTTTTTAATAATTTAACACACGCTTCGCTACCCGATATGTGGGCCAAGAGTATTAATGTTCCAATTTTTAAAAAGGGGGACCAGTCTCAGCCTAGAAACTACAGGCCGATCTCATTGATCGATAATACTCCAAAAATATTGGGAAGAGTTTTATACACAAGATTTTAGGATGGTCAGAGGAGAATGGCATTTTAGAGCCCTGCCAGTTAGGTTTCCATAGCAAGGATGGCACAAATGAACAATGTTTAAATCTCAATCTGGTGATTGGGAAATATACCATTGCGTGGAAGTCTCCAGTCCATTTGGCCTCTATGGATTTGTCCTCAGCATTTGACCTTGTCAATAGGTCAAAGCTCTGGACTATCCTTCTGGCCTATGGGCTGGATGAGCCTCTGGTATATTTCTTAGCGCACCTCCATAAATATCTCCAGGCACAGGTGAGGATCGGCATCGGTGGAGAGGTCTCGGGAGCCATTAAGGTAGAAAGGGGGGGTTAGACAAGTCTGTGTCTTGGCCCCCCTCCTTTTTATTATCTACATTAATGGGCTGAATAAATCGTTAAAAACCACGACCCAAGATGTTCCCATAATTAATGGGAAAACTCTTCCTGTGTTATTATACGCAGATAATGCGGTCCTTATAGGCCGCACCCCGAATTCCCTGCGTACCCTAGCTCAGAATTTTGTTAAGCACATGGATAGTTTGGACCTATGCCTTCATTAAAAAAAATCATTTTTAATGTCCTGTGGCCCTGGGAAATGTCAGCTAAGCTCTATTGTTGTGGGTAACCAAAAATTGACAAGCACCCACACATTCCCCTATCTTGGGCTGGTCTTTGCTGCGAACGGCTCCTGGTCTGCCACCTTGCTCACTCTAGGAGCAAGTTCTCAAAGGCTATTAACTCAATCCTCAGCCTTCCTCGCCCAAAGACCACTGGCGCTATTTTAGCTATTCAATTTTTTTTTTAATTACTATGTGTCCCAGTAGCCACATACGGGGCGGGGATTTGGGGCATTGCGAACAGTTCCTGCATTCAGCAGGAAGAAAACAGATTTTGCAGGAAACTGTTGGGCATCCCAATTTCCACCTCACAACATATTTGCCACAGGGAACTCAATCTAAATTATATAACAGACTTCATATGCGCCCAACCAGCTCTTTTTTCATTATCAGTTTGGAAGAACCAGGCTGCCTCCCTAACTAGAGAGATTATTACTGATTGTGTTAAGTGTGAGAAATGGATGGATATCCCTTGGCTGACTGGAGTGCACCTAAGCCTGCTCAGTTTCAACAAAGAATGCATCTTTTTAAACCCTAGCACAGCCAAACCCCTGCATAAAAATAGCTTAGAGATGCCCTCCATTCGTTTTATAATACAGAAAGGATTGGCATGGAATCTAAGAAACCCTCTGTTCTTAGTTATATGTCCATAAAACAGTACTGCCAATCTCTATCTATCTATCTCACCCTACCTATGAGTCATTGGGAAAGGAGCCTTCTACTCCGTTTAAGAGCAGGAATTGTCAAATTTTCAGCCTGTGTCCCTCTTGGTTACCATCCCAACCTTGATTAAATACCATGCCCATGTGATGGGGTGAGTGGCCAATCAATTTTACACTTTCTATTTTTTTGCAAATAATATATGAAATATATAAAGTGGCTTTTATACCCATTTTTAAAAAAAGAGGAGGCCTATTACCTTGGATACTGCCTATTCGTGCCTACTCACTTTGGCTGATGAAGAGTTGGTTTTTCACACAAGCACATTCTTGAGAGGCGCCACTTGAGCACGCAAGACAATGTCCAATCCCTGAGTTTTAATTATGCTTGAATACTTCTGTATAATTGCTGGATGAATTGATATTTTATACAACAGTAATCTATTACCAATGAATTTCTCTCTTATCTGTTATCTAATTCGTTATAATGTTATGTCTCATATCATTGTAATTCACTCATTACCATGTTGCTGTGCTTCTATGGGTACCAAGGTATCCGAATAAAGTTTATGAACTGAACTGAACTGAACTGACACCAACCTTCCCACAGTGTGTATTGTTTTGTATTCTTCCCTCCATTTCATTGAGCCCACTATCCATCATGGAACAAGCCCACTTTACAGAGCAGTACTAAGTTATACCTCTTTTATGGTCATTGTCTTTGGAGTGGACTAAAAGCCTCTCAGCAGTACTAAGTTGACAAGTATATATTTTTGAATAAATATTTTAACATCAAAGCAAAGTTAAACACCGTATCTCGTTTACAACTATAACATATCCTTCATGTGTATGGAAATAGGAACAGTGGGGGACAGGAAGGATTTATCCCCCGACCTCACATTTTTGAGTTGGGGTTTGGGGGGATGCAGGGAATAATATCCACCCCCATGTTTTGAAGTGGAAAATAAAGATTACATTTTGGCAGGTAGAACATGTATCCCTGCTGCACATTACCTGCCTTCTTGAACCGCTGTAACCTACTGAATACACTTTGCGGGGACTCCGCGGCCTCTTTGTTTTGTTAATTTTAAAACTGAGGCTTTGAGCCTCTCCTAAAAGCATTCTGTTTTTTAAGCCAGAGGACCCAGCAGAGAAGTGGAAGGCAGGAAATGCTATTTTATATTAATGTTACTGATGACTCAAATGACTTGAGAGAATGAATGTTTTAGGAGAGGCTCAACACCTCAATGACTGCAATTAAAAAATTAGCAAAAACCAAGAAGAGTTCTCAGAGGCCCCACAGAGATTGCTCCTTAGCTTACAGCCCTTCAAGGAGACACTTGGGAGGCGCAGCATGATGTCAGAGAGACATGTTCTGTCTCTCTGTTTGATCTTCAGTGTCTGTGGAAACATTCCATACAGAAAATCACATATTTAAATCTTATAACTAAGCAAATGTATATGAGTGTGTGTATAGGTTCAGTTCGACTTAAGGTGTGCTAAGTGTATTCACTGACCTCCATATATGGACACTAATTGAATAACAATAATTGAATAACTGGACACAAAGCACAGAACCTTTGCGTTAAATAGAAAAGAGAAGGGTGTAACCCTACAATCTCTGAACTGCACAATATACAATCCTGGACACAATTCCCACCTTAATCAGGTGACAAAATTGTGTGGTCCAAGGCCCATCACTTTACTTCACTACATATAATTTTCCTTAACCATCCAGCTTGAGACCACATTGAAGAAATGTAATATTAAAACTGCGTTCTATGAAAAACCCCACTTGAATATGGTTAATATAAAATACATTTGCTCCTCGTTTAATAACAATATAGGGTATATATATGGAGTACATGACAAACTGACATGACTTGGACAACATCATCAGGGCATAGGGATAACTTTAATGTTTCATTAAAAAAACAATAAACATCATTCAATTCAGCGATGTAATCATATCTAGATAATTAAGACACTGAGAAATTTTTAAAAAATTGCTTTTTTTGTCATTTAAAGGTTTATCAAATTTTGATTGCTTGTTTTGTCCTCTGGCTTTCTGCCCCCTGGCTCGTCAATCTCCAAGAATGTCAATGTTCCCCCAAAAATGTTGTATCTTCTACGACTTTGAAATGTACCCCAGATGCCATTCCATGCCAAAACACAAACTTCCCAGAGAAGACGAGGGACAGGTCTCTGTTCCTTTAGCACAGTGTGCCTCAACCTCATGGGAGCTGCATCGGACTCCATGTGCAGTAAGGGCTACATCCCATCCATCGAGGGCCTTGTCAGTCCTCCACAAAAAATTAAACCATACATGCATGAAAAAGAAAAGACTTGAGTAGTAGAGTAGAACAATTGAAGGTTTGCAATTAGAGGATGACCCAGCTGACCCAAACCTACTTCCACAAGTCTGCATAGTACCCTCTAATCTTCTACTACCTGCAAATCATCTGGATGCCACCTCTACTTCAGCCACCTCACTCACAGACCTGAGATCACCTGCAGTGCCCCGCAATAAAGAAGAGAAGCATGAAGCCTCAGACACAGCAGCAACAAAGAAGTGAGGATGGTTGCCACCTGCCCCCAAAATGTCCCCTTTCATAGCCAAGATAGACTCTGCAGAAAAGAGACCCATTAAAGAGCAGGGTGCCACACCCTAGCATCAAGAACAGGCACCCTGCCTCAGGTGAATCAGAAGTCCACTCCTGCACAGGAGGAGATGAGTAAATAAATGGATAAAGCTGTCACTGAGGGTGTAATTCCATCCTAATTCTGTATCACGTCACCACTGCTCAGGTATAATCACACTTGAACATACTCTCTCATGTTTCAATCAATGGAGATATTTGCAACAGGGTCAGTAAATCACGGACAAGTCAAAACCTGTCAAAAGGGACAAAGTCCATGCCATCTCCTGCACTTTCAAATCCCTCTTTATGATCTTGCTCCAGAAGCCATTATAACCCATAAATCCCACAAGCTAGTTACCAACAGTCCTCCAGGGCAG
Organism: Lissotriton helveticus; assembly: GCF_964261635.1. Lineage (NCBI taxonomy): Eukaryota > Metazoa > Chordata > Amphibia > Caudata > Salamandridae > Lissotriton > Lissotriton helveticus. Next base: position 1,760,120,089 of record NC_136061.1, read on the forward strand.
AAAAAAGAGGATTAGATCCTGCTTTTGACCTGAGGCAGGCAAACACCTGCTGCAGTAGGCCTGAAGAAGAGTGAAGGGATTTTAACCAGCAGTACATTCATCTAGTGGTCATGCAATCCACTCAAGATGAGGATCCATGGATAAGGTGTTTCAATCAGGCCTAGAGAGATAGGACAATGGGTAACTGTTGGACTTGGCCCTTTTTGCTGGGTCATCCCTGAACTTTTTGCCTTCCTCCTGTATTTTGTCTGATCTGTTTTTGTTGGTTTTATGACTCTGGGCACTTTACCACTGCTGATCAGTGCTAAAGTGCATATTCTCTCCCTATGGTAAATTAATGCATGAGTTAGTGATTCCATGATTGGCTGGTTTGGTTTACCTGTCAGACCCTAGTAGAGTGCACCAGGAGTGCCCAGGGCTGGAAATCCAAATGCTGCTAGTGGGCTTGCAGCACTGGTTGTGCACCCAAAGAAGCAGCCTGTAAAAGTGTGTCTAAGGCCTGCCATTGCAGAGCCTGTATGCAGCCTGGTACTGCCATGCTGACTGGGCAAGTGCACCCACTTGTCAGTCCCTAAACCTTCCTTTTTCTACATATCAGACACCCCTATGGTAGGCCCAACGGCAGGGTGCATTGTAAGTATAAGGTAGGACATGCCCTGGTGTGTGTGGCATGTCCTAATAGTGAATTACAGCCATTTTAGTTTTTCACTATTGCAAGGCTACCTGTTCTTCACAGGCCAGAATGGGCAGTTGATTATTACATTTTATAATCCTAACTGACTCAGGGAACATGGTAGAAATTCGAGTTTAGTATGCCTGAACTCAGAATGAAAAAATACATATTTTAGTGAAGGTGGTTTTAACATTCTGCGTTTGAAAATAGGTATTTTCTTGTCTAACTATCCATGCCTGCCTCTGCTAGGTACTGTATTCCTTGTCTGGAGTTTGAGTGTCAGGGGCTGGGGGGATTCCAGGAGACTGGGTGAGTCAGCCCAGTGGTGAATAGAGAGATCTGCATCTAGATGGGAGGGAGTTGCACCTAGGACTTGAATAGGGCTGGGCCTTCCCTCCACAATGCTGGCTCCACCCCCTGTGGTGCGTCGGATGTCTCTGCCCTGCACTGTGAAAGGAGAGAAGGAGTCATGTTAACAGAGTGCTACAGGGCTGTGCCTTCCCTCCACAATGCTGGCTCCACCTCCTGTGGGGCGTCCGATGTTTCTGCCCTGCACTGTGAAAAGAAAGAAGGAGTCATGAAAACAGAGTGCTCCAGGACTGACCAGAACTTGTTTGGATTAGGCAAAGGCCCCTTTGCCCTCAGAGGACAAAGGATTTTGGGGTATAAATAGTGGGACCCTGATCCTAGAATTTTGATCACTTTTGGACAACAAGAAGAAACCTTTTCTGAGGAGAGGAACCAGAAGAAACTGAGGAGAGACTATCCCTAAGCTGAAGTGCTGCTTGGGGGATTGGCCTGCAGTGGTTGCCTGACTGCCAATGAAAAGAGAAAGGAACTTTGTGTTCTTTATTCAACTGTAAAGGATCTCCAAGGGCTTGAAAGAAGAGCTTGCCTCCTGCTGAAGTCTCAGGGACAACAGACTTCAACCACCTGCTCCCCAAGAGTTCTTTGGAAGTGCCTGCTGCTGTTTTGGGCCTTCTGAGGGACTGCGTGTCGCAAGGAGCTGGAAGCGTCTCGCAACCAAGAAGAAGCGTGTCTCAGCTGCTGCCGTCGCATCGTGGATGTCGCTGCTGTAGCTGTCGCATTGCACCGCATCAAGAGAAGCGTCTCCCAACGAAGAAGCGTGACGCCTTCGCAGCCGCTGCTCTCCCATCGTGGATGTCGCTGCTGTAGCTGTCGCATTGCACCGCATCAAGAGAAGCACCTCGCAACGAAGAAGCGTGTCGCCTTCGCAGCCGCTGCTCTCGCATCGTGGATGTCGTCGCTGTAGCTGTTGCATTGCACCGCATCAAGGGAAGCGTCTCGCAACGATGAAGAAGCGTGTTGCCGTCGCAGCCGCTGCCGTTGCATCGTGTATGTCGCTTCTGCAGCTGTCGCATTGCACCGCATCAAGAGAAGCGCCTCGCAACCACGGAGAAGCGTGCTGCCGTCGGAGCCGCTGTCGTCACATCACGGAACAAGGGTGTCGCTGCTGCAGCTGTCGCATTGAGCGGAAGCGTCTTGCATCGTCGGAGAAGAGTGTCGCCATCTCAGCCACTGTCATCGCATCACGGAACAAGGGTGTCGCTGCTGCAGCTGACGCATCGAGTCGAGACTTCTTGCAACATCGGAGAAGCGTGCTGCATCAAGAAGAAAACAACGTCTTTATTTCTTTGCACCAATATTTAATCGCATCGCGGCATTGCGCGCCGCATCGCTCCGGAAACGCAGTATAGAATCAATGCATCACCATTGTTGCAACACTTTCATTGGCCTAGTATTGTGGATTTTTGTCGTTTGTGGTCTTGTGTTAAATCTATATAAAGAATACCTATTTTTAATATAGAACTGTGTGGTTTCCATCTGTAGTCTTGTCACTGGATTACTGTATGTGTTCACAAATGCTTTACACACTGCCTCTGAGATAAGCCTTTCTGCTCATGGCAAGCTACCAAGGGGGTGAGCAGGGTTTTTTTAGGAGTGTACCCCCTTACCCTGACTAGAGGCAAGGGTCCCTATTTGTTACAAGTACCTACTTGTGCCACTTGACCCCCAAATCTAACAGTAAGCCTGCAGCAATACACACCTGTATCTCTACGCCAAGTCCACAGTGACCGTTTGGGAAAGGCTTAACTTCAGAACAATAGATAAGCTCTCCTCAGTCTGCACCACAGAAACTGCTTAGATACCCATCACCCCTATCTACACAAGCCCTGGTATCTAAGCAAAGTGGTACCTGTTAAAAATGGGGTCCCTACTTGGCAAAGGTGTGCACTCTGCCCAAGTACGTACCACCACACTAGTCAGGGTAAGGCAGATGAACAACCTAAATTAACCTGTGTTCACCCTCTGGAGGCTTGGCACAGAGCAGTCAGGCTTAACTTAAGAGGCAATTTGTTAGGTATTTGTGCACACTTTAATAACAGTAACTCAATGAAAACATCACAAAAATACTCCACACCTGTTTAGAAACATAGAGAATATGTATCTGATAACAAAAGAGAGAAATGACAAAAATCGAGAAATGGATTTTTAAAGACTAGCCCCTTCCGTGCTCATGACGAGCACAGCTCGTCATGCAGCACAGTGCTCGTGTGCTTATGACGAGCTGAGCTCGTCATGACCACACCGTTTTTATTGCTGTCCAGCACAGCAGGGGAAACTCTCTAGCAGCGATGAGGCTAAAAGTGAAAACAGTGGGTAGAAATCACTTTTCGTCAAAAGGTTACTTGAGCTCGCGAAGGACCAGTGCAAATCCAATGTTCAGGCCCACTGTGAATGACGGCAGGCCGGTTACAGAACCCTGACTGCTCCTGCTAAAAAAGTACCATGGTTGGAGCTTTTGTCATCATTGAAGGAGCCACTGAGGTGACAAATCGTTGTTGGTCCATGGATGGATCTGCACCATCAATGGAAGTCTCAGTGTTGAACTCTTTTCCAAAGCAGGTACAGCGTCGACATTGAGCCGGGTTATCGTTGACAAGCGGCTTTGGCAATCACATTGCTGTCTTCATCGAGCTGCGTTGCCACTGGAAATGGTGTCTTTGAGCAGCCGTTACATCGGCGGCGAAGAGGGAAGCGTTGGTGCAAAGTCAAAACACAAATGTAGCAGTTTTTCACTACCAGGACATGCAAAACTCAAAAATACATGTCCTACCTTTCAAATACACTGCACCCTGCCCTTTGGGCTACCTAGGGCCTACCTTAGGATTGTTTGACATGTAATAAAAAGGAAGGTTTTGGGTCTGGCATGTAGTTTAACTTGTCAGGTCGAAATTACAGTTTAAAACTGCACACACAGGCTCATCAATGGCAGACCAGGGCTATGTTTAAAAGGCTACTGAGTGGGCGGCACATTCAGTGCCCCAGGACCTACACCAGCATTTAATTTACAGGCCCTAGGCACACATAGTGCAATTTACTAGGGACTTGCCAGAAAATTAAATATGCCAATTGTGGATACGCCAATGTTACCATGTTTAGAGTACAGAGCATATGCACTTTAGCACTGGTTAGCAGTGGTAAAGTGCCCATAATCCTAAAGTAGGCTAAAACGAGGTCAACAAAACAGGAGGTCAGGAGGTGAAAAGTCAGTGGAAGCCGCACCAAAGATGCCAGGTCTAACAGTACCACCCAAGACTGGCACTAGGCACAAACTCTTCAGATGAGATAATTGATAAATCAGCTGTCTTGCTATGGCAACTAACTAGCTCACTAAGACAAGAAGTCTGTCCTGAAATGCACAAATGTACTTCCAAACATATTCAACGTTCTGATAACGTGAACATAAGTTGTCAAGAACCAATGCAATGTCTTACAACACTATTGTCTCACCTGGAATTTGTGCCATCCACTACAGTGACAGTGCAAAGAATGTCTGCAGGCCTAAATGTAGCAGTGTAAAAACTGCTATTTGACCAGTCAATTTAAACTTTTTTGGTAGGTCAAAACTACCCTTTTAAATATTAATATGCCACCACTATGTAGGCCTTCTCACCCACAAGGCAGGGTGCATTACATTTAAAAGTAGAACATCTAGAAAATTAATGTAACTTGTCATTACAGTGACTTGCACCCAAAAGCTACTTTTCACTGAGTGGGACCCAGCTTCCCTATGTAGAAAACCAGATTACAGATTAAAAAGTCTAATACTGTATCTCGGAAATAACACTAACGTGGTTATTGTATCTTATCTGCGCTCCCTTATGGTCAGTGACGAATTGCATCTGCGTCCTATTCTATCGCGACCATTGACTAATATTGGCACTTTTGCTTTTTGGCTCTAATGTTACTTAAAAGTTAACAAATGCATAACTCCAGTTCTACTTGTTGGTGATTTGTCATTTTATGTGGCACTTTGTTTATAAAGTCATGGTCTATTTTTCTAATTTGTGTTAGAATTGATGCTGCTTTGCATTATTCCTTTATAACTGCTTTTAGTACTGAATAAATACTTTACAGTTTACAAATTGCCTCTAAGGTGAGCCCGAATGCTTTGCGCCAAGCTACTAGAGCATAAAGCATAGTATATTTAGTGAATTTTTTGGTTCATCCTGGCAACGATTGTTGTGATTAATATTTGAGGTGGGTTGTCACACCCCTCAACCCCCTGTTTTGGTACTGCATAAATACTGTACATATTGACCTAAGTTAAGCCTGTCTGCCCTGTGCCATAGCTACCAGGGACTTGAGTTCCGGTTAATATTAATGATATTTACGGTTCACCCTGACTAGGGTTGTGATTATTCTTTCAGGTGGCTAGCCTCTCCTCCTAAATAGTAATCCGATTTCTTACATTAATGTTTGGAAATCTAGACGCGTTGCGTATAATAATTATATATATAAATTGTGTTGTTGTGTCAGCAGATTACATGTGATAGATAATACTAAAGCTTCCAAACGCTTACTAAATAATCAAGATAAATTATAGAGCATTCCTATTGCCTATTTGACTTGTCCTAATGTGTTCCATATGATTAGTTTCTCATAAATCCATGTTCGCTCTATCGTACCAGGTTGTCTTAATCAAGGTGGTACTGCCACATAATTGTCGCGTGTATATCTTTATGTGGTATTGAAGGCATGTTTACAGGGTTATTAATTTTAAAATAACTTGCTTCACGGTTTTGGTCTTTACACAGCACATATCCATCCTAATGTATCTGGCACAATGGTTTCTGTAACGCATTTTATTTTGAAAGTCTGAAGAAAGCCCATATTTGTAGATTCCAGCATAGTTTTTCTAAATGCATAATTGGGCGGAGAGCCACTTGTTCATTTGCAATACGTGTTGTTGGGCTAACATTCTTGTTAGAAATACATTACAAACATACTAATACTATTGTAGCATATTGTTTTCTCATAATCTCGAATCCGTTTAACTTGTCTTCCCCAAAGTGGCTGAAGAAATTAAAGTGTCACCTCCTTCCAATCAGCGTGTTTTCATACGCGCATCCTTCCTGTAATAAATCACTTCACTTAAAAGTCCTCCAATTCCAATTTGCAACACTTAAACACGACATCTCTGAGGACACATTTCCTATATAATTGAACTTAGGTGTGAGCTAAAGAGAATGCTACCAACAGTTTCCATCCGGATTTCTTTAATTTAAAACAGTTTGTAAAAAGCAACAAGGGAAAAAGCGAGAGGATGTTAGATAGAGTGAAATGCATTGTTGAAATGTGACATAATAATAATATTCCATTTGTAAAGCGCACAATCATCCACAAGGGTCTCTAGGCGCTGGGGGCCGTCGGGAAGATTAAGCAAGCTATGTTATGTTATGTTATGTTAATTTTATTTATACAGCGCGCAGCTGCCCCAGCAAAGGGGCGTCCTGGCGCTTGAACAAGTACCAAACATAACACACATAAAAAGAGAACAAACAACTAAGCAGGAAACAGGAAAGTTTTAATTGCACGCCTAAAGGCGGCCAGATTGTTCAGAGCTCGGATATGCAACGGGAGATAGTTCCATAAACCAGCGACAAATACTCAGTAAGAGCGGCCACCCATCCTGCTAAGTTTAAAGCGGGGGCAGACCGTGAGTTGAAGGGTCTCCGATCTCAAAGACCTTGAAGGCACATAAGGGATGAGTAAATTGGCCAGTGCCGGCAGCGAGGAGAGTGCTATGGTGCTGAGCTAACCAGCCACCGGTGCTGGGGATCGAACCGTGATTCGCAGTTTCCGGAGTCAGTCGCCCTAGCCACGGAGCCACTCCTCTTCCAGTATTTTGGCATTTTAAAAATCTATCACTACTCAGTAAATAGTGAAGGAAAAAGAGGACTGCCCGTGTGCATTACAATGAGAGATCCATTTCAAGTTTAATGCAACACACACAGCTTTAAGCCGAGGTGTTCTCTTGGTTTAGGAATTAAAAAAAGAAAAATTAATGTAAACGCTTTGCTTGGATAACATAGAAAATGTCCTGTCTGTTCCATGTGCACAGTCTGGCTGAGAAATGTGATCGATGTGGCCTACCTTCCATGTAGTGCCAAGGAAATGCTAGAAGCTTTGACCTTAAAGCATGACTTGATTCTTCATGTCCTGATGCTTCCACCTGCTGCAGAGGCCGTGATCTGTGAAGATAAAGAATCTGTTGTATGGCTGTTCTTCCAGTAAGTGCACATATTGTAAGATCTCGCTATGGCAAAGAACATTTGTAATATGTATCAAAAAGGAGAGTGAGGAACAGAGGTAGCTAGTTCACTTCCTCGTAGAATATTAGTAATAAACAAAGAGAGCTAGCTTTACTAGTAATGCTCATGAAGTGCGTGTCAGAAAAACATATTAGTTTTTATGAAGGGCCTCACCCACCAACCTAATTGGTGGCATGCTTCATCATCGGGCCACACCCAAGGCACCAAGTGTGCCTCGGATGTGCTGAAACGTCTGTTTACAGCGGAGCGGATAGTGTCAAGTGAGTGTGCAGTGATGGTTTTGAGAGTGAATGTAAAAAGTGTCCTAAGGGTCCCAGGATCCACAGGATCATTTATTTGTGGGCCCTTGGCAGTATTAAAAGCAAGGCTGGTGGGTGTGGTTGGGGAGACTTTTGGTCTCCAACATCCGATGTGGTCAACTAGTTTCAGCCAGGCCTCGTGTTGTATCTGGCTTTAGTCAGGACCTATGTGTGAAGAGTGAGTTTAAAAAGGCGCTCTATACATTATATATGCGTTCCTATGTGACACACTCGCTAAGGTGCTATAGCTGTAAGAGGAGACTTTTGTCTAATTTAGTACCTGTAAGAAAAAGTGGACAAAACAACATAAAGACACACACATATAAATGAGGAACATCTTAGGCACAGTTATTTCAGTGACTTCATTGCGTTGTGCCTAAGTGGTAGTCAGAAGAAAACTGGAGGTGTTTAGCGTGTCGTGTCGGCATGTGAATTAAACTGTGGAGTCACGCAATTGTGCGGTAATGTTCTATAGGATAAAGGCAGAATGAAAATAACCTAATTGTGACCAAGGTGTTGACCGCGACAACGGTCGAATGATGTGCTTACTGTCATATCCTGGAGGACAAACTCCATGAGTCCATGGAGGGGGTCCAATTTGAAGGTAGCACCCTGGTGGGAAAAAGAGGGTTACAAAGAGAAATGAGGCATCACCCTATGCCATAAACCTGGGCGCCGTAGGCATTTCTAAGTTCAGGGAGAGCCATCCAGTCTGGTTCGTTAGAGCGGGACGTGGGGGCATGTCAACTGTCCAGCGGTTCCCCCGTATTTCACTTACTTGGTGCTTGATCAGGACCCACTTCTCAACCTACTTCGGCCAAACAGGTACTCTGTCGATGGTATTGCGGTGTTTCTGTTGAGAAGTTTAAATAGCAACTGGACGCCACAGCTGTAGCGGGTTCAGTGCAAGGCGTGTGTCTGTAGTGTGAGTAGCGTCTACAGAGAAAAGGAACAACACAAACAACAGACTAACACCATGTAGAGGCATCATGTGTGAATGCCTGTATTGGAAAGGTATTAATTGTGTAATATTTATGCCAAACACTTGATAATTGTGGCAAGGCTTATATTATCGGATGTTCAGATCATTGGGATAAACAAAAAGAATATACTTAGCAACTAGATGCCAAAGCTATAGCAAGGCGTGTTTCGGTAATGTGAGTAGCGTCTGCAGAGAAAAGGAGCCACACAAACAACAGACCACCACCATGTAGAGGCATCATGTGTAAATGCCTGTATGACAAGGAATTCATTGTGTAATGTTTATGCTGGACACTAATCATTAGTGGCAAGGCTTATATTATCGGGTGTTAAGATCATAGGGAACTACAATAATATATTTGGACAAAACTTTAATAGTAGGGCCTGTTAACGGTAAGGTGCATTTTAGTGCCGTTTTGGAGTCAATTTAGGTGAGCGTATTGGCACATATATTTTAAGCCACAAATACATCCACTTAGAGTGTTGTGTAATCTGTGGGTTCACAGATTATCATGTGTGGGCACGTGCTCTGTTGTTGATTAAGACCATAGTGGGATGTGGTATTCAAGGTATAATGGCATCATATAGACCTATTCTGGTGGATCTAGGAGGTTGTGCAGGAGTAATGTGGGACAGTACCATGACTCATGTACAGATATCATGTGAGCACATGATGTGTGTGTGTTCATCCCCAGGGGGTTTGAAGTTTCAATGACTAAGACTGTTCCAAGGTAAATTATCATTTAATCCTTTAGTATGGGTCGAGAGACAGTATATCCAATGCTATTCTTTAGCCAGTAGGTTTTTGTCGTTATTGTTGGGGTGATAAGGCATGTGCTCGATTACTGTCCAAGACATGTCATTGGGGGTGTGTCCTTCTTGTAGGTAGTGGTCCATACGTTTGCTGTTCTTCTTTTTGCAGCGAATGATGCTCCTGTGCTCTGGTGCTCTACAATTCTTGTCCTCACTTTACTGGTTGTCATGACTACGTACCTGAGTTTACAGGGGCACTCAATGAGGTATATTAGATTGGTAGAATTACAGTTTGTGTGTTTAAGTTGGTGCCATGTTTTACCAGGTTCTAGATTCAGTGTTTTGCTAGGCTGTGTCAGATGGCAGACACTACAGTCACCACACGGGTGATGGCCTACGACACTCGGTAAACCCCATACGTTCTGGATTGTGTTGGTCATGGGTTTTTCAGTTGTTTTTGGGTGGGTGGACACCAGTCGGTCTTTTAGACTGCTTGCTTTCTTGTATGCAAATAGTGGTTGCGTCCAATTTCTGTTTCCTGTGTTGAAAATCCTCCAGTTTTTTCGTATTATTTTCACCACGTGGTTTGATATTCCGTTGTAGGTTGTGACACAGGTCAGTGGTGTTGGTGAGTCATTCTGTACGTTATCTTCCAGGAGTGCCTCTCAGTTCTGGTTCCGGGCGCCCTTTTTGGTGGTCTTGATGATTTTATCTGGGTAGCCACGTTCCTGGAGTTTTAGCCTGAGGTCTGCTGATTGTTTTTGGTAGTCTGTTATGGAGCTACAGTAGCGTTGTATGAGCAGAAATTGTCTGAATGGCAAGTTCTCTTTGAGGGGGCGTTGGTGGAAGCTTTTAAATTGGAGCAAGGAGTTTCTATTCGTAGGTTTGTAGTATGTAGAAGTTTTCAGGGTACCAGCTTCTGTCTCTATATTGAGGTCAAGAAAAGCTATGTTACGCGCATTAACTGTATTCTTGAACCGTAGATATGGGTCACGTTCATTTAGCCAGTTGAGAAAGGAGGTCAGTGATTCCTCTGTACCAGTCCATATCATCAGAATATCGTCAATATATCGACGCCAGAAGCCAATGTTGTTGGTGTAAGGGTTGGTTGCTGGTAGGATATGCATTAGTTCGAATAGGTATACTTATAGCCCGGCCACGTTGGGGGCGAAGATTCTGCCCATTGAAGTGTCGTTGGTTTGGAGATAGAATTTACCATCAAATTCAAAATAATTCTCCTTCAGGGCAAGTGTGGCACACTGCAGGATAAATTCTCAAGGGGTCGAGTATTCCCACGGGGTCCTCGTTAGCATGTTATCGAGGACTTTCAAGGTGGCATCTTGGGGAAAGCTTGCGTACAGACTTTCAATGTCTAGTCCCATGGGAAGCTGTGTGGTGGGGTCGAAATTCATGTTCTTGATCAGGGACAGTAGGTGTTTAGTGTCTTTAATATAGGTTGAGGTTTTCTGGACCTAATGGTTTAGGAAGAAGTCACAGTTTCTAGACAAAGGATCCAGGAGAGGGCTAATGCCAGAGACGATGGGACGCCCAGTCGGCGGTCTTGTCTCTTTGTGAATCTTTGGTACTGTGTAGAAGTAGGGGACTCTAATGCACAGGTAATCCACCTCTTGTTTAGAGATGTATTGGTGGTTCTCAGCTGACTCTACCATTGTGGTAATGGTGGTCTGTAGTGTGTTTGTTGGATCTTCTTTTAGGTGTCTGTAGTTGCGGTAATCGCTGAGTAATCGATGGCATTCCGCCATGTAATCCTGTTTGTTTTGGATCACTATGTCGCCCCTTTGTCTGTGGGTTTTATGGTTATGTCAGGGTTTTCTTGTAGTCTCGGTATTGCATCCCTTTCTTTCTGTGAGAGGTTCTTATATGTATTTGGTTGCTTCAATTTTTCAACCTCATTGTAAACTGCCTGCTCAAAGGTAGAGATTTCCACCGGAATGCTGGAAGGTGGAGAGGTGAAGGTTGACTTTGGTCTGAGGCCTATTTCGTTGATGTTTGTCGTGGTATCTGATGGTTGTTGTTTTTCAAAGAAGGCTTTTAACTTGAGTTTGTGGAAGAAATCCGCTAACTCTATGTGGAGATGGAATTTTTCAACTCGCCTGGTAGGAACGAAGGAGAGTCCTTTGTTCAGAAACCTTTCTTTGGTCATGGTCAAAGGGGTGGAAGATAGATTGAATACCAGGGATGCTAGTTGTTGATGATCTGTTAGTGATGTCCGCTCGGTCCCGGTTGTGATTCCCTCATCTTTTTCCTGGTGTAGCACTGACTGGTCCATCTTCTTCTGCCCAGTGTACTTGTTGCTGATTCCTTCTGCGGCCCCTTGATCTCCTACCCTGGCCTAAAAATGGCGGCCTTTGGTTCTGTGGAAAATAGGCTTGGGGTACTTGGTGGTATAGGGGAGGCCATCTGTAGTATGGGTCGTTTTGTGGGTGCACAAATGCTAGTGGTCCAAAGTTTTGGCCTTGGTGTGGTTGCGCACCCCATGGTTGTTGACATTGTGGTGTACGTTCTCTGCCTTTCTGTCTGTAAGAGCCTGTGCTGGAGATAGAATTGGTGTCTCCCGAGGTGTCTGAAGACCTGTCCTGCTTCTGTGGAACTATGTAGTTGTCAACAGTGTATGGATACATTTTTATGTAGCAGAATTTCTTTAGGTCTTTCTGAAACTTGGTGATCTTGGCCTGTGTGAGGTATTCTTTATATTCCGTCAGCTCTTTGTTTGACTCTTCCAATTTCTTCTTGTAAGAATTGATGGCAGTTTTAAAATGAGTCTCTGTGACCTGTATGTAAATGATCATCACGTCTGAAAGGCGTTTGGCTGTCTTAATTATAAGCACCAGCAAGTCTCTTGTACAATGTCATGCAATTTGCGCGTAGTCTTTCCTGAAGGTGGCATCCTCCAGGAAGATCCTCGGGGCATTGGTAACAAGCAGGCCTTTAGGGTCCGTGTTGGTGCGTAAATACTCAGTGAGGATGACACCATGTAGGAATGTGCGAATCCTATTACGTTTTTTCTCTGTTAATGCATCCCAGTCTGTAGTTTGGGCAATGGTCTGAGAGATGTTTATATCAGCCAGAAAGGGAGGGACAGCGAGCAACTCACTGACATCATTGTCGGTGTAGGTCTGACCTTGGTTCTTCGCCATCTTGCAAAGTATGTTGTTAATTTATTGATTCTCTCACAGCTGTGAGCTGTAAATGATAATAGGTATCAAAAAGGAGAGTGAGGAACAGAGGTAGCTAGTTCACTTCCCCGTAGGATATTAGTAATAAACAAAAAGAGCTAGCTATACTAGTAATGCTCATGTAGTGCGTGTCAGAAAAACATATGAGTTTTTATCATGGCCCTCACCCACCAACCTAGTTGGTGGCATGCTTCATCATCGGGCCCCACCCAAGGAACGAGGGCCCTAAGGGTCCCAGGATCCACAGGATAATTTATTTGTGGGCCCTTGGCAGTATTAAAAGCAAGTCTCCTCTTACAGCTATCACACCTTAGTGAGTGAGCCACTTAGGAACGCATATAATGTATAGAGCTCCTTTTTAAACGTACTCTTCACACATAGGTCTTGACGAAAGGCAGATATAACACAAGGCCTGGCTGAAACTAGTTGACCACACTGGATGTGAGAGACCATAAGTCTCTCCAACCACACCCACTAGCCTTGCATTTAATACTGCCAAGGGCCCACAAATAAATTATCCTGTGGATCCTGGGACCCTTAGGACAGTTTTTACATTCACTCTCAAAACCATCACTGCACACTCACTTGACACTATCCGCTCCACTGTAAACAGACGTTGCAGCACACCCGAGGAACACTCGGTACCTTGGGTGGGGCCCGATGATGAAGCATGTCACTTTCTAGGTTGGTGGGTGAGGGCCTTCATAAAAACGAATATGTTTTTCTGACACGCGCTAAATGAGCATTACTAGTATAGCTAGCTCTTTTTGATTATTACTAAAGAACATTTCTAACCAGTTTTAGTAAAAATACCATGTATTCCATTACTGTACTAACTCATGCAAACTTATTAAAGAACAAAGGACCTCATCTACAGGAAAATGGTGCAGCACTGCAAGACATTTAGCTGCGCTGTTATTTTCAAAGCACAGGGATGCGTCGTATTAACAACAAGACGACGCATCCCGGTACTTTCCACAGAAACAATCATTAATGGCATTTTCCTCTAACTATGCATTCTATGCCAGTTTTATTATATGTTGTAAATCTGGGAATGCGATACATTCCATACATTCCATGGATGCTGCGTGGGAACACCAACAGCAACACACCTGGAACCCTCCTTTCAGGCAGAGTAATGCATGGAAGGAGCCTATATTTACAAGGCCATGAAAAGTCACTCAGAGTGACTTTCCGTGGCCGTGCAAATATGGGCAAGCCCATTGCACCGCCTGTGCATCAAAAAAAGTGACACTCCCGTGGCTCCATGGGCTTGTAAAGAAGCATAACATTTGGTGAGTACACCCTCATATTAAGAGTGCAACTTCTGCCTCAAGGCATTCCAATCTTCCCATGAAGATTGCTCAATATTTCACAAATTATGCGAAGTTTTACCACAGTTTTGCTTCTCACAGAATACGTACAACACATATGGGTTCTCAATATCCTAAAATCATCCTTTATTTCTCGAATTAATTAAAAACATGTAGTGTTTCATCGCAGTGTACTAACTGAAGGGCCAAATGCAGTTTGGGAATTCCGTTCATCAGGGAAGTATTTCTGAAACACAAACAGAAATAACTTCTGCAGAACATTTTCAAAAGGTAACTAGGATAGAGAATAATTGTACTATATTGTAGCATTACAAACAAAACACCATCACCAATGAAAGTGAGCGAGATTAAGCTGGAGTGTTTATGGTTGAAAACTGCCTTCAGAAAGTGGACAAATAATATTAGGAAGGAATAACCGCACAAAAGCTTAAAATCCTGTAAAGAAACTAATATACAATTTTCTGTAGGATCAAAGAGCCAACGAAGTGCAAACAGCCAGACCAACATTTTGAAGGGTTAGGACTACGAACAAAACATCAAAAAGTGCCAAACAGATTCCGATGTAGGTTTCTTCGATAAAGTAAACGAAACATTCAGGACAGAGAGAATTGGACCGGAGTGAGTGTGTACAGAGAAAGAATAAAAGGATGTGCAGTGACATCTCCAGGATGATGGCACTAGGGACATTGTTACATGTGAATGAAGTTGTGACTGTTGGGTTCTCTTATTTGCATGCCTTCTGGTTATGGAATCTTAGTATGGTGATGCCATGGAATGTATGGGCTTGAACATGGAACCATTGGGGGAGTTGTTACCGTTCCTGACTAGCTGCCGGTCGTTTACTTGGATGCCAGAAATACATCCTACCATGGTTTATACTTCATGGGCTTCCCTGTATCTTTTCAGTGACAACATGAAAAATTAAGATAAAGAAAAATGCATTCGAATAAAATATTTAAACAAAGGATGACAGAAGACATTACATTTCCATTCTGTCATTCAGGCCCTTGGACATTCTGCTGATCCAAATATCTCCTTTTGCAAAAGTGTTCAGCTGTTATCTGTGCTTTGTTTTTTCTCAATGGGTTCTGCCACCTAGAAAGAGTGAAAAAGCATAAACAGTTTACTTGCATTTGAGTAACTGTGACCTGCTTTAGCCATGTTTAATTTCTTGCTCACGATAACAATGTGCATTGGAAGTGCCCATCTCTGATGAGGTATCACTTCTACATTTCAGCTCCTGTGGCATTAAACACCAAGAAGAGATTGTTCAGCTGAAACTGTTTACAATTCTGTTACTATCTGAAGTCCACTCTCTTATTCTCATAGTCTCAGGTAGCACATGCTTGCATTCATTGTAACAATTGTTTTTTTATTAACCGAATTTTATTGAATTTAATAGTACACAGCATCATCCACAAATAAGTACAATCAAGTAACATCACCTCAGTGGATTTAATCGTTGAACACAGAAAATCTTTCAACCAACTATGGGGATCATAACAAGTTGGCAGTCCATGGATCGCCGTGCCAGTGATGGTCGTCTGGCAGCAGTGAGTCATCCGGGGTATTACGAGTTAGGAGTGTTGCCGGTGTAGAGACTGCTGTTGGCCTACGGGTACCACCAGCACACCGCGGAATGCCGGGGTCACGGTCGGGGAAAGGCAGCCTTTATTGGGCAGTACAGAGGCACAACACCACCATTCGTATTATGAGGTGGCTTTCCCATGAGCCAACCACAGTGATCAGACAGCTTCCTTAAGGTCCGCAGAGACGAAGGATTTGGGGTGCATACTCCTTTCCAGTTATTCATATCAGATTTTGAGATGGATCCCTCTCTCCAGGTCCCCCCTTCACAGCAGCATCTTCACCCTGAGGAAATCGAACCCATCTACAATGAAATACATGTGAGTGCTTTGGTACCATGTACCCAATACTGGGATGGCACATATATGGGTTGGACTCCGGCAATGGGTAGGTGGTAGTTTTCAACATACATCATGCATATGTGTACATTCAACACATATGTAGTCAGAATGTACACACAGGCATCAATATATATTGAAATACATTGCATAACACTGCAAGACTGCCACAGCCTCACCACTGGTCCCTCAGCACACTCATAACATGGCAGTCGGACAATCAAAGACACAGCGGTCTCCTAGCAGTTGTGGATGCGATGCGGTCCTTCGGTGGTCGGACCGCCGCAATGATAATAAGGTCTTAATTCTTTACGGAAGCAGTTCATGATAAGTGCACCACCCCTCCATATTTTCTTGTGTTTCTGAGAGCAGCCAGGCCTCATAAATTGGTGATTCCTGGAG
This sequence comes from Lissotriton helveticus, assembly GCF_964261635.1. Classification (NCBI taxonomy): domain Eukaryota; kingdom Metazoa; phylum Chordata; class Amphibia; order Caudata; family Salamandridae; genus Lissotriton; species Lissotriton helveticus. The sequence goes on from NC_136061.1 coordinate 1,760,136,294, forward strand.
TGCAAACCAATTAAAGCCCTTCCACTACTCAAGGTAGGGGGGCTCTGGGTGCATCCAACAGCAAGCAATGCCTCTCTTGGCCACTACCGATGCCACCCCAATAAATATTCTCTATGCACAGGACTCGCAAATCACTTCCAACAATACCAATAATGCCTCCGAAGGACCCAACTCAAAACAGTGACCCAGGAGTACCTCAGAGATCTGGTTCACTCCACTCCAGAAAGGTGTCAGGCACAGACAGTACCAAGACACATGAAAAAATGAGGCACCTGGGGCTTGGCAGCGGGCACAGTGTGCCCCCCAACCCATCTGCTGCAGTTTCCATGGTGAAAACTAAGTGGCATGAAGGTAGCTAATTAGGACCATCCGCAACCTTAAGGCAATAGCCAGTTCCATCACAGCTAGACAGGAGACTCTCCAGTCCTCATGCTTCATATCTCCCACCCAGTCCTCCCAAATGTGTCAGGATGCGAGGGGAGATTCGGGGTGTTGATCATTAGGAAACAATAGATCGCTGAGATTGCACCTTTGCCCAGGCGGCCTGTCATGAGATTTGCTTCAAGAGGGCTGAATTCAGGGATCTGCATGTCTGCTGGGCAGTGGGTCAAGAGGGCATGACATAAGTAACTAAGAAATGAAGAAAACTGAATACGTGATAAGTTGTATTGGTCTTGCAATTCTTGAAAGGACATTAGGAGCCCCCCTCACGAAGGTCACCCAAATAGGTAATACCAATGCGGTCCCATTGAGAGCACCCCTCAAAGCCAGCCACCTGGTTCAGCCAGGTGCCCCACCACAGGGGTGTTATATCTGTGAGGGGGTGTGTCCAGCGAGTGAGGTATAGGGCCGCTCTCCAGCAGAGCACCATCACTTGAGTGCAGGACAGAACAGTAGAGGACAGATGGGTGCCATAGACTAGAGGATATCCAGAAGCCAATCAAAACCCAGACATTGTAGTTCAAGATGGTAGACAAGGTCATGCCAGCCCCTGGTAAACCATTCATTCACCAGATCAATTTTAGTGGTGAGGTATTGACTATAAAGGTCAGGAGCACCAATGCCTCCATCAAACATTGATTTCCGGGTCAGCAATGGACTAAGGAGAGATCAAAATGACTGTTCCCGCTTCAGTCTGTGCTACAGTAAAGAAAGCATTGGACTCAGAAGGAGTTCAATTTACTATCCCACTCCAGTCTGTGCAACACTAGGGAGAGCTTTGGACTTAGGAAGGGTAAAAAAGACTTTTCCCACCCCAATAAGCATTGGACTAAGTAGAAATAAAAATTACAATTCCCACTTCAGTCTATGCAACTGTAAAGAAAACATTGGACTCAGGTGGAGTACAATTTACTATTCCCACTCCAGTCTGTGCAACAGTAGGGAAAGCGTTGAACTCAGTAAAGGTAAAATGTACTATTTCTCCTCCAGTTTGTGCAACAGTAGGGAAAGTGTTTGTTGGACTCAGGAGGGGTAAAGTGTGCTATTCCCAATCCAGTCTGTGCAGCAGTAGGGTAAGTATGTCACTTCAAACACATACCTTAATTTAATACATGTATTACTTGAACAAAAATGTAAAACGCTCAGTATAGCAATTATAATATATATATATAAATATATATATATATATATATATATATATATATATATATATATATATATATATATATATATATATATATATATATTCACTGAAAAAACCATAGGTTATAGACCATATATAGTTAGGAATTAGCATTTAAAAAACCTTATTTTACTCACACAAAACCATTGAAATTCCATATATAGTTAGTTGCACTAACTATATATCGCGCACCCGCAATCCACTGCTGATCATGTCACATATTACATCATTCATGACATGGTCAGTGACATCACTGATGACATCACTGATGACATCTCAAATGACATCACTGATGACATCACTGATGACATCTCATTTGACATCATTCTTGTGCTAATACGATAAACCTCTTCAGACTCTAATATAACCTTAGATACACTCAGTGTATACAGACACTCACACACTGCCACTCATCCATGGAGTTACTCACACACCCAGTCAGTCATGCAAAGAAACAATCTCACCTCCATTTCTTCAACTATACAGTTAAACACACCTTACTTATTGAAACATATACTAACACATATTTACTCTCTTATACAATCCCTGATACAAGTTCACAATGATCGATACAACTACTCACTCATTCAGTGGCTCTCATGCACAGTTATTTATATATGCCAACTCTCACATGTACTGTGTTTTACATATGTACTTACTATGACATGTAGCATTGAGATATCCATTCACTCATCAATACACTCATGCACACAGTCAACTGCCCATGTAGCTGTTTCCACATGCACTCTTGAACTCATACACCTAGTGAATAAACTGCTCACACATCTATGCATAGAGTCACACACCTTCCAGCCACCCCTACACAAACTCAATCTCCCATAGAAATACTTGGGCAACCAATTAATAACACATATAGCCTCTCGTATAGCTAATGATCAACACATGCAGCAGTTTACAGAACAACAGACATAATGATGCACAAATTAAGACAGTTTAGTCACTAACCCATGCATTCAGTGAGACACATTTAATCACTCACTCATACAGTCAGTCACGCACCTACTAAATCCTTCATCCAGACACTTATACATCCACTCATTCTTCAATATGTAAAACATATTTAAACTTTACAAAAACACACAGACACTAGATGATGTCATCAGTGATGTCATGTGAGATGTCATCAGTGATGTCATTTGAGATGTCATCAGTGATGTCATCAGTGATGTCACTGACCATGTCATGAATGATGTAATATGTGACATGATCAGCAATGGATTGCGGGTGCGCGATATATAGTTAGTGCAACTAACTATATATGGAATTTCAATGGTTTTGTGTGAGTAAAATAAGGTTTTTTAAATGCTAATTCCTAACTATATATGGTCTATAACCTATGGTTTTTTCAGTGAATTTTCAAGGTTTTGTAAATGCTAATTCCTAACTATATATGGTCTATAACCTATGGTTTTTTCAGTGAATATATATATATATATATATATATATATATATATATATATATATATATATATATATATATATATATATATATATATATATATATAAATAGCGATTCTTTACCATTCCTAATTTGCGATGAGCAAATTGCTAATTGCAAGTTACCCATTCATTTCCATGGCCTAGGAGGCTCATATGAATGAAGGTTTAATTTGCGATTAGCAATTTGCTCATCACAAATTAGGAATTTTTCCAAGGGTGCAGGGGTGTCTCAAGAACACCCTGCTGCACCCCTGAAAAACAAATTTGGGGGCATATGGCACACATACATGCCCTAAGGGCATGTGTTGGCGTCATATGGCACCTTTTGTTTTTTTGAAAAAAAGCTTTTTGAAAAGAATTCACAAATTACCACCAATTTACCACAATAGTTTCCAAATCCTTAATGTCATTTTTTACATAGTTTTTGTTTGATACATTGCATTTAAGTAGTCACAAAATTTGCAAATCCTTCAGTGCAATTGCAAAAATAAGGAATAGCAAATTTTGCTACTCCTTATTTTGCATCAAACTTGTTTGATACATACCATTTGTCTAATTAACATTCGCAAAGGCCGAAATTCATAGAATTTTGATCTTTGCAAATGCTAATTAGCTTGATACATATGGCCCCAAGTGAGGCCTGTCTTGCGACATGGTGCATCTTTTGCATCACTGCTGCTTGGGTTTTATGTGGTACGTTTTTTTTACACCATGACATATCTGCCTAAATGCATCAATTTGTAATGTTGTCGCCTCATAGCAAATCTTTTGCACCACCGCTGCATCATAAAAGTGACGCACAGTGGCACAAAAAAGGCATACACCTATCATAAATCTGTCCCTAGCATTTTAAATGATTAATCCAGGATGACAATAAAGTGTGTCCTATCCAGAGGTTTGTTTAAGGTGAGGGCTACTCAGGATTGCAGATTAAAGTTACGCTTGATGAAGAATACAGAGGAGATAATACATATAAAGGCCTACCAATGAAGTAAGTAATGTGCACTTTATTGCGCCAGTCATCATAAATGTATCCCTAAGCTTCTTATCTTGTTACAGATGAACCACCATATGTACCATCAAACTATTTTGCATTTCCTAAATAGCAAATTTTAAGGAATAAATAGCAATTCTTTACTATTCCTAATTTGCAATGAGCAAATTGCTAATTGCAAATTACCCATTCATTTCCATGGGCTAGGAGGCTCATAGGAATGAAGGTTGCAATTTGTGATTAGCAATTAGCTCATCACAAAATAGGATTTTTTTCAAGCGTGCAGGGGTATCTCAAGAACACCCTGCTGCACCCCTGAAAAAGAAATTTGGGAGCATATGGCACACCTACATGCCCTAAGGGCATGTATGGGCGTCATATGGGACCTTTTTTTTTTTGAAAAAAATGCTTTTTGAAAAGAATTCGCAAATTACCACAAACTAGAAGTTGGTGGTAGTTTCCAAATCCTTAATATAATTTTTTACATATTTTTTTTTTGATACATTGCATTTAAGGAATCGCAAATTTTGAATTATTGACATTTTAAGTCATTTCCACATGTGCAGTGTTTTCAAAATATAATTTGAAAATCGTTTTTGGGGAAAAGTAATGGTTTGCAAATTTATGACAAGGACATAATGGTGTATGCTTCTCTATAAGGCATTTCAGTGTCTCTGATGTCATTTTTCCCATATTACATTATAAGACCTTTCCCCATGGAGCACATTCCTTGTAAATATGCTCCCACCTGTGCATTGCGAATTTAGATTTTGACTGTTTCAGTCACATAGCCATGTTGAAAGTGACCCAAAAAAATTGCAAACGTTTTAAAATAACACATTCATGTGTCTTAAGGACATTTTAAGTCATTTCCCCATGGACAATGTTTTCTAAGTGGCGCAAAAGAGGTATACACCTATCATAAATCTGTCCCTAGCATTTTAAATGATTAATACAGGATAAAAATAAGATGTAGCCTATCCAGAGGTTTGTTTAAAGTGAGGCCTACTCAGGATTGCAGATTAAAGTTACGCTTGATGAAGAATACAGAGGAGATAATACATGTAAAGCTCTACCAATGAAGTAAGTGATGTCTACTTCATTGCGCCAGTCACCATAAATGAATCCATAAGCTTCTTATCTTGTTAGACATCAACCGCCATATGTATCATATAACTATTTTGCATTTCCAAAAAAGCAAATTTTAAGGAATAATTAGCGATTCTTTACCATTCCTAATTTGCGATGAGAAAATTGCTAATTGCTATTTTACCCATTCATTTCCATGGGCTAGGAGGCTCATATAAATGAAGGTGCAATTTGCGATTAACAATTTGCTCATCACAAATTAGGAATTTATTCCAAAGGTGCAGGGGTGTCTCAAGAACACCCTGCTGCAACCCTAAAAAAGAAATTTGGGGGCATATGGCGCACATAAATTTTAACAACATTCCTTTACCTCAACAACGATTTTCAAATCATAACTTCAAAACACTACACATGGGAAAATTACTTAAATTGTCCTTAAGACACATAAAAGCGTTTTTTGATTGGCTTTCCTGCATGGTAGGGTCACTTTTAACATGGCTATGTAACACAAACATTCAAAATCAAAATTTTCCATGCACATGTGGGAGCATATTTACAAGCAATTTGCGCCACAGAGAAATGTCTTACACTAAAATGAGAAAAATAACATCAGGGACAGTCAATTGCCTTATAAAGAAGCATACACCATTATGTCCTTGTCATGAATTTAAAAACAATTCCTTTTCCCCAAAAACGATTTTCAAATCATAATTTCTAAACACTGCACATGGGAAAATGACTTAAAATGTCATTAAAACACATGAAAGCATTTTTTGATTGGCTTTCCAGCATGGTTGGGTCACTTTTAACATGGCTATGTAACACAAACATTCAAAATCAAAATTTTCCATACACATGTGAGAGCATATTTACAAGCAATTTGCGCCACATAAATCATAATTTTCTCCTTAAAGCACACTATTCTCTATCTAAATTAAAGAAATATTTTCTCACCTTAGCAAATACTTTGAGTTTGAAAACAGTCTAAGAAACACACCAATTTGTCTTCAGCAGAGCAAAAGGTATGCACTCCACAGTCTGCAGCTATCAAAAGCACAGAAATGCTGTAATTCTTCACACATATTTCTCATGTCACCCAATCAAAACTCTTCCCTCACTTTTTTTCAAATGAAAACCCTTCCCCCTCTGCCCTTTCTGCCTATTTTCCATAGCAACCACCTCTTGGAAAAACTCTGGTGTTTGCAAGTTCACACAACAATGTTGCAATTGAACTCTGAACTCTCATTGCACCTGCATATCCAGTGCATTCTTTCATTTAATGATTTTTTATTGACCACTCAAAATACATCTTTCAAAGAACACATCTGTGCACCCTAACTTTCTGTTTTCATCAATCAAAATCCACCAATCACTGTTACTGCTTCATGAACACAGAAACTCCACAGTTTTTTTTTCATTTTACACTCTCATTTTTTCAACTGCCATTTCATTGCCACACTTCATCTGACTGCAGGAGAACCTTCTCTCACCATGTTTTCTGTCAGGATTGTTGGTCATAGTTATATTCACTGGGCTCAAAGGTACGTTGAAAGCAGGAATTTACCTAACCTCAATTTACAAGATGTGGAAATTAAGTGGTTTGGCCACAGAGGATTAAAATGTCACCAATTGATACCATTGGTGAAAACCTTTATGCATTTGCCAAAACCTGACCTGTTAATTGTGCACTGTGGAGGTAATGACTTGGGCACTTTGACTGGTGTAGGTCTGGAAATGCTTTTAAAGGACACCTTTGAGCAATTAATGGCACTTTTTCCTCAGACTGCCTTGGTATATTCAAATATATGCCAAAGACAGAAATGGAGGTGGTCAAACCAATTTTGTCCACAAATTGAGAAGTCGAGGAAGCATGTAAACAAATCTGTTTCAGCTTACATGAGAGACCATGGAATGGGCTCCCTGTACAACAATAACTTGCGTTACTACATGCAAGATATCTACAGAGGAGATGGAGTTCACTTCTCAGATGAGGGCAACAGAGTTTTCACTCTGAATTTAAGAATGTGCATTGGTACCTACTTATAAGTACCTAAATGTACCATAAACCCAAAAGCTCTTCTCAGAGCTACCCTACATCTAATCACTCACAATTATTATTTTACTCTAACTTTTTTCACTAATTTTCAACAAAGTACGCTCCCTGGGGCGCTACCCGGTACGTGTACCGGGAGCTAACCTCGCGAAATTTTTTTAAAAAAATGTTTTTTTTTCGCACATATAAACCTCCTCAGCCACCCTCAGAAAACCTAGGGGGTCAAGATAACTCTACCGTGCCCCCTTCTACCCATTCCGAACATTATTTGCCCTCCATCTTGTATCTTAATTCGACCGAAACACAAAATGGTGGACTCCCGGAACGCTTAAGGTCCGCGAACCGAGGCGCTCAACGGTTCGCGTACCGGGTCGCTCCCTGGGAAGATAAAGGAAATAAAAAATAATCAAAAAATCCAACAATCAATTAACATACAGCATTTGAAAAGACTATCATTCATTTTTCATTGTAGTACGCTCCCCAGAACGCTTCCCGGTTCGCGGACCGGGCGCTAACCACGAAAAAAAACAAAAAAATGTTTTATTTTTTTTTGCCCCGCGAGGCCCCTTTAAAACCTCCACATTAAACCTAGGGGGTCAGCGAGGATCTACTATGCCCCCTTATAGTTATTTCCCCCTTTGTTTTGGCCTCCTCTTGTCTCTCGATCCTACCGAGAGACAAGATGGCGGCCGCTCCGGACTGTTTAGAATGTTGACAGACACCGGAGAGCCAATCAGCTTCGCTACGCGAAGTTCCGGTACGCTTAAGGTCCGCGAACCGGGGCGCTGCCCGGTCCGCGCTTACAGATATATATCTTTTTTTGAACGTTAATTTCTCAAAATCCACTGCAGCACATATATTGAGACCTACAAAAGGCACATCGGGCTACCAGTCCCTACAATTTAGCCAAGTATTGTGCAAATCCATTCAGCCGTTCGGGCTAAAAGTGAGGCTAACCGCCCTATGGAAAACTCAATGTTAAAAACACGTTTTGGGACCCCCCTTTTTTCTCGGCCCCCCCCTGGACAAACCCCCCCCAAATTTTCAGGGGCTGCTCAGAAACAAAATGTTCCATTTTCCAGAAAATTTCAGCCAATTCCGTCCACAAACGCCAAAGTTATTAGACATAGAATTTTCAAAAATCCCATTGGGAAAAAATCCTAACTATATATACCTACTGGCGACCGCCAGTAGGTAATATATATATATATATATATATATATATATATATATATTTCTTTTGCGATTTTTCCCGAGGGGGAAGTTTGTTCCTTGTGCACTCCCAAGCTTCACAAATAATGTTCTCTTACACGTTTTTAGTCGTGAATTCTTTTAATCATCACAGCAAGCCAGCAACACCTTACGCGTTTCGGTCTCTGCGGAGACCTTGCTCACAGGAATTCATCACCATGTTTTTTTGTGTTTAAGTAAAATGTTAACACAATCATTTCATTGCATCACTTCCTGTTTGATTCACAGGGATTTCTGGGTTATGTAGTTTTATCGTGTTTTACACATCTTCACTAACAAACATCATTTCCTGTTGATATCGTATATAGTGCTGGGGCACGTAGTTTTTGAATATTACGCGCAAATTAATGTAAACGGCTCTATAACACCATCGTGTGTATATATTGGCGAAAATAATTGAAAAGCGCTATGCCCACCAGAGGGCATCTTAATTTTCGCCAATATATACACACGATGGTGTTATAGAGCCGTTTTACATGCCCCAGCACTATATACGATATCCAGTGAGGTATGGTGGGGGCTGTAGTTCGATTTTTGCCCTTCAGTGTATCACAATTCCTGCCAGTCCTGTTTCGGTAAGTCCTGCCAGGTGGTGCATCCTCCGCGGCTGAGGCCGCCGCGTAAAACATTAAGCCAAGGTGCCTCTGAACACAAGGACGCCACTCCGCTGGTGCTGGTTTGCAAACTATTTATTTCAGGATGCACCACCTGGCAGGACTTACCGAAACAGGACTGTTGGCGGGGATCGCTCTGCCTTATTACAGCGCTGGTGTTTTCAGAATTGTGTTGCTGCACTTGATGCCTGGAGCCCACTGGAGGGCTGTAAAACAAGTTTAAAAGGCAGGAATTGTGATACACTGAAGGGCAAAAATCGAACTACAGCCCCCAGCATACCTCACTGGAGAGAGTATGCAACTAATGGACTATTAATTAAGGCTTTGGTTGACCCTGTCATGTGCTGCCTGTGGCCCCATGAGGAAGAAGCAGGAGCTTTGAAACGCGTTGGGGAAGGCTTAGAATAACCGGACACAATGTGCAGTTTCTGAAATAAATAGTTTGCAAACCAGCACCAACGGAGTGGCGTCCTTGTGTTCAGAGGCACCTTGGCTTAATATATATATATATATATATATATATATATATATATATATATATATATATATATATATATATATATCCAAGACCACTTCCTCCATTCCACCGGGACCCATAAAAACTGCGGTGCAATACCAGGGATAGAGGTCACCCTGGAAACTATATGATTTTCACCTCGCACAGCAGTTGCTGTGCAAATGCACTTCCACTCCAGCCTCTCACAAAGCCAACCAGGAAAAGCGTGTTTGCTCACACAAACTTTAATTCATTTTCGGTTCCAGCATGTTGTCAACAGGAATCACGGAACAAACCCAACGCGTTTCGGCGAACCACACTCACCTTGGTCACGGGTAACTTTTGTGACGGGAATAAGCAGTTTTAAATAAAGTTACTATTCAAAGTGCACATGTGACTTTCCCAGTGAAAATAATAAACATAAACAGTTGACATGGAACCTTTGGTATTAGTGGCCATTTTACAGTGGTGTTTGTTTAAGAACTAATAGTTTGACCATTTCTCTTTTATACTTTACAGATTCGTCCTTCAACATTAGTACCACATAATGTCAATTAATTGTATCATTCCAAGTGGAAAATCATCCTATTTACACCATGCACATTTCCGGAGTATCGCAGTAATTCTTATACTTGGACACTTGTCAAAAAATCACCCCACAAACAAATTAGATACATGTCCAATAAAGTTTTTGTGTGAGCTGTCAAAGACCTCATCGTCTCTTGGACACCAATTGAGAAGAACATAGTGCCCATATTATATACAGTGATAATACGCCAGTGCGTGCCAATGTCTCTATATAATCCAAGTGGAATGAGGGTCACTCAGTAATTAACGTTTCACTCCTCCAATAAGCATTCTCTTGTCCATCAGAGAATTAGTTGATGATTGATCATCTACTTCCCCAGTGGGAAAATAAGGACAGACTCAATAATATACACTTGTTGTCATCACGTAGGGGGGGGGGGGGATTTCTCATACAGTATTCCTCCGAAGTCTTGTGCATAAGTAGGGGAGAAAAAGAAAGAAAAATTGCAAACCTGTCAGAGCTGAGCTTTTCATACCACTTCCTACAACAAACCAATACCCGTTCCTGTAAAAGTGCCCACACCCTTAATCAAATGTGATAACTTATAAACTAATGTTAAAAACATGATACTACGTTTGTCTCGCATGGGCTCAGTAATATCAGTAATATCTGTTATGTAATGACATACTGCAGACAGAATTTTCATACTCAAGAACAATATTAAAATTATTTACATGTCCGACATGGTATCTGCATTCCACTCATAAAATACAAGAACATCAGAATTCATTCTCCCAAATGCCATACCATTTATTCCTCCGAATTGAGACCACCCGGGATCAAGGTATCGAGATTGACAATATACCTATTCTCTAACTGTCGCAACCTACGGATCTTATCTCCTCCTCTCTTCATAGGAGGGTAGTTTATCAATTACGAAGAATTTGAGGAGGTTGCGGTTAATACCATGGTGTTCCTCAAAGTGTCGGGCCACAGGTGAATTTTCGCTCTTTGTTTTGAATTGCCCTCATATGTTGTAGCACCCGAGTTTTGGCAGGGAACATAGTGCTCCCTACATACTTCTTGGGGCAAGGGCAGACTAATACATACACACAGTATTCCGATAGACAAGTCAGATGCTTTTCAATATTTATATCCTTGTCCTCTATTGGAAAATGTACTTTCTTCACATTTGTGCTATATCTACAAGCTTTGCACTTCATGCATGTAAAGAAGCCAAAGATGTTATTGGTACTGGGTCTGATGGTACTGACCTCATTGTGACTGACCTTGCTCCTGAGTGTGTCTGCCCTTCGGTAACTTATGCTCGGCCTGTCTCCTAAGACTTCATTCAAGGTGGGTTCTGTCCCAAGGACCTTCCAGTGTTTATTGAGGTTTTTCTGAACTTTCCATGATTTTGAGTGGAAAGTGGAGATAAATCTGATTGTTTCATTTTCTTTCCTCATTTCATCCTCCTTTGGAGTCAGTAATGACAGATGGCTGATCTTACTAGCCTTTAGGAATGCCTGATCTATGACAGTCTGTTTGTATCCTCTCTCCCTGAAACGCTCCTTCATGCACTCCCCTTCCTTTACAAAATCCTGATCAAGGCTGCAGTTCCTCCGAGCCCGGAGGAACTCGCCGAACGGAATACTACGGATTAATGCTTTGGGATGACTACTCTCTGCATGGAGCAGTGTAGTTCCCGCAGTCTCCTTTCTGTACAACTTAATAGCCAGCTTACCTTCAAAAGTTTCAACTGACAGATCAAGGAAAACTGCTCTAGATTCACTGATCTTCCCTTCTAGAGTCAGATTGAGATCATTCTTATTCAGATCTTGAATGAATAGTTCTGCAAGGTTGCCAGGACCATCCCAGATGATAAACAGGTCGTCTATGTACCACAGCCATACTTTCACATGGCTGCGGTACAGAGTATTGGTCCTGGCCACTTGCTGCTCCCAGCCCGCCATGAATAGATTAGCAAACCTGGGAGCAAAGCAAGTCCCCATTGCTGTCCCTTGTTTCTGTCGATAGTATGTCTCATTAAAGATGAAATAATTCTGTTCAAGACAGAATCTCCTCATTTGAATGATCATTTCCGTATGTTCTAGGTAGGAAATACTTCTTCTCTTCAGGAACATATGACAGGCGTCAATTCCATCACCATGTCTAATCGACGTGTATAAGCTACACACGTCCAGTGTGATAAACAAATACCTTTCCTGCCAGGTGAAATTCTTAAGTTTGTTGATGAAGTCCCTACCATCTTTCAAATAGGAAGGGACCTCCTCCACAAAAGGACGCAAGAAGTAATCGATGTATCTCGATGTGTTCTCTAATAGAGAACCGATCGAGGATACGATGGGTCTACCGGGGGGGACTTTTGGCATTTTTGTGCAGTTTAGGTAAAAGATACAATACTGCCACCTTAGGATTGCGATTGAGTAAGAAGGAATATTCATTCCATTCAATCAGCCCTTGATCTTTCCCATTCTTAAGCATCTCAAAATACGTGCTGTTAGTTTTTTCAATGGTTTGTACAGAGGATACCTCATAACAGTCCACACAATTGAGTTGCCGCATACCCTCAGCTACATAGTCCTGCACATTCATAATAACGACATTGCCCCCCTTGTCCGACTGTCTTATAACAATGGAGTGATCATCCTCCAATGATTTTATAACAAGTCGTTCAAATTTGGTCAGATTGTCATTTGACCAATAGTTATGTTTGGCCATGTCCATAAGATCAGCAATCATTATTGATTCAAACGTGTCAATACTGCAAGCCGGTAGTGAAGGGTTGAAGGTGGACTTGGGTTTAAACTCATTGGGATAGTTTAAGTTGGTAATAAAACCTAGAGTCTTTGCATTAATGGAATCATTTTCTGGAGTTCCAAATTCAAGACTTTTCAAGGCAATCTGGGATTCCACTTCAATAATGCTTTCGCTAACCGGTTTGATACTTGGTGGGGTGGAGGTATTGTTTTTCACCTTAAGTTTATTCCACTTGTGTAACCGCAGTTTTCTTGTGAATTTAAAAAGGTCTACACGTTCCTGTGAATAACAAAAGTTAGAGGTGGGACAAAAAGAAAGACCATATTGTAACACGTCATGCTCACTTTTGGAAAGAGGGCGGGATGATAGGTTGATTACGTTTTGCTGATTCATTTTCCTCTTCTTTTCTGACCCCGTGTTTCCACTCCCCTAGGGGTTGAGTTTCCTCTTGCAGCTTCCGCCCCACCTGACTTGTGGCTGGTTTTGGTTCCGTCTTCTCCTTGATTTCCTCTGCCTCTGCCTCTTCCTTTGGATCCTCTGTCTCTGCCTCGGCCCCGGTCTATTTGCCAATTCTGCTGTTGTTGTGTTTGGTTCATTCGTTTGAACTCCTCCCAAAAATGTGTCGATTTCATAACGCTCTTTGTTATGTTCTCTGTTGTGCCTGGCGTTTGCCCATCTTCAGATACATCACTTTCCACCACTTCGTCTCCAGATTCAGCTTCCACCTTGGTTTTGTCAATATTCGCCTGCACTCCTTTTCTTGTCACATAATCATATTTTCTGCTGAATGTGAACACTCTTCCAAAGCTATAATCAATTTGGTCTCTTAAGAATTTCCGTTCTTTTTTGGCAACTATTTCATCCTCATGTTTGCCAATTCGTTTATTGATCTCCTCCATTTTCTTGCAGAAATCTTCCACAGTTTCACCTTTGCCTATCTCATCTTTGAGATCTGATATTGCTTTCAGTAATATTAGTCCGTCCTTCCAAGCATGTTTTATTAGGATCGATAGCATTCTGTTTGAACAGTCCATCAGATTTTCGGCCCATTCTTCTGCCAATTCCATGTCCGGTTCCTCATATGAGGGAGCTATCAAGATTCTGAGTCCTCTTTGGACTCTTTTCTTTTCTTGATATTTTTCCAATTTTATGGCTTCCCACCATTTTGAAACCTCTTTCCGAATTAGTTTTTCCAATTTCTGATACTAATTTTGTAAACTCATGGACGCAGACTGTGGCTCTTTGTTGGACTGATGTGTGGCTGTATGTACAAACATTGTCTGTGCCCTGAGCCGCCTGCGATACTCCGTATCTTCATCCATAATTCCGTTTTTGGAAGGTTAAATGCCTTCGTACATGCTCAATAATCTGGTTACCCTGTGTTTGGCACACACGCTACTTATGATATTATTCACTGATATGAGGCTGAACGCCCGTACACCAAACCAGCAGACTTATGTATACGCTGTTGATTGGACACAGGACAGTTGCGCTGCAAATGCAAACAAGCCGAAACACTAATGTCCTCGAGATTGACTTATTAAGCCTGCGCGAAGCAGCATTGAGACCCCACGTTTATCGCACGGCAAAGTCAAAATTATATAACTGTTACGGATCGCGTTATCAAACGCTTAGAGAAGTACTGGAACGGACTCACCCAGGTATGGCGCCGACGGGACCGGCAGGTTCGCATGCAGCCCGAAAAGGGCGTCTCCCTCCAAGTGGTCCCAGTTCCACAGTATCTTGTCCCAATCCAACAGTCCTCAAGGAGTATATCGTTTCACTTCGCTTGTTTCCCAGCGCGGTCGACCTGTGTCTTTTAAATATCCAAAACCACTTCCTCCATTCCACCGGGACCCATAAAAACTGCGGTGCAATACCAGGGATAGAGGTCACCCTGGAAACTATATGATTTTCACCTCGCACAGCAGTTGCTGTGCAAATGCACTTCCACTCCAGCCTCTCACAAAGCCAACCAGGAAAAGCGCGTGTGCTCACACAAACTTTAATTCATTTTCGGTTCCAGCATGTTGTCAACAGGAATCACGGAACAAACCGAACGCGTTTCAGCGAACCACACTCGCCTTGGTCACAGGTAACTTTTGTGACGGGAATAAGCAGTTTTAAATAAAGTTACTATTCAAAGTGCACATGTGACTTTCCCAGTAAAAATAATAAACATAAACAATGGACATGGAACCTTTGGTATTGGTGGCCATCTTACAGTACTAACTTCTTCTTCATGGACCGCTGAAACAAAAGTCCTCCAGAGAACTCTGCATGCGTAAATATGCCCTCATTGGGCGTTGCTTAGTGCAACCTCCATTGTAGAGCAGCTACACCTAGAGGTGTAGCTGGCTTGCTGAAGCAAATAAACCGCATAATTGACAACAAAACGTGTGGTGTAATTTTGAAGGACACGAGAGTGCATGAGGAATCAACTCTCTGAAAAGGGAAAACGGAATCAATTTCAAACGCGGCGGGTCCTGCCGCGCCCTGCTTGCACCGCCGTAGAGCACCCGGAAGCCTTAAACTTGGACCAGACGGGAGATATATATATATATATATATACATATATAATAATAATAATAATAATACACACCAAATCTTCTGAAAGAAGAAGTTGCTCTCGGAGTAAATACCAAAGTGTTTTATCTGTGACGCGTTTCCTATATATGTATATATATATATATATTACCTACTGGCGGTCGCCAGTAGGTATATATAGTTAGGATTTTTTCTCTATGGGATTTTTGAAAATTCTATGTCTAATAACTTTGGCGTTTGTGGACGGAATTGGCTGAAATTTTCAGGAATATGGCACATTTTGTTTCTGAGCAGCCCCTGAAAATTCGGGGGGGGTTCGTCAAGGGGGGGCCGAGAAAAAAGGGGGGTCCCAAAACGCGTTTTTCCAATGTTAATTTCCATAGGGCGGTTGGCCTCACTTTTAGCCCGAACGGCTGAATGGATTTGCACGAAACTTGGCAAAATTGTAGGGACTGGTAGCCCGATGTGCCTTTGCTAGGTCTCAATATATGTGCTCCAGTGGATTTTGAGAAATTAACGTTCAAAAAAAGATATATATCTGTAACAGCGCTCCGGGCAGCGCTCCACTTCGCGTACTTTTCGCGTTACGGAGCTTTGTGAAGCGAAGCTGATTGGTTCTCCGGCGTCTGTAAACATTCCAAACAGTCCGTAGCGGCCGCCATCTTGTCTCTCGGTAGGATCGAGAGACAAGAGGAGGCCAAAGCGAAGGGGCAAATGACCATAAGGGGGCATAGTAGATCCTCCCTGACCCCATTGGTTTGATGTGGAGGTTTTAAAAGGGCCCCGCGGGGCAAAAAAAATATAAATAATAATAATCGAACGGCTGAATGGATTTGCACGAAACTTGGCAAAATTGTAGGGACTGGTAGCCCGATGTGCCTTTGCTAGGTCTCAATATATGTGCTCCAGTGGATTTTGAGAAATTAACGTTCAAAAAAAGATATATATCTGTAACAGCGCTCCGGGCAGCGCTCCACTTCGCGTACTTTTCGCGTTACGGAGCTTTGTGAAGCGAAGCTGATTGGTTCTCCGGCGTCTGTAAACATTCCAAACAGTCCGTAGCGGCCGCCATCTTGTCTCTCGGTAGGATCGAGAGACAAGAGGAGGCCAAAGCGAAGGGGCAAATGACCATAAGGGGGCATAGTAGATCCTCCCTGACCCCATAGGTTTGATGTGGAGCGCCCGGTTAGCGTAACGGGAAGCGGACTGGGGAGCGTACTACAAGGAAAGAAGAATGATTGACTTTTAACTTATTGTATGTTTATAGACTTTTTTTAAACTTTTTTTTCTGCTGAGTGACGTCTCGGCCTATCTCCACGGGATGCAGTCCCTACCATCTCGGCGTTTAAGCCCAGGGGGACCGGTAGTGTGGGAGAGATAACGGGGCATATTATCAAGGGGGTTTATCTACGCTTTTTTGGCTTTAAAAGCCAAGAAAGCGGAGATAAAATTATCTCCGTATTACCTAGCTGTCGCTAACACCAGTTAGCGACCGCTAGTAGGAGATAGCGACCATCTTGGGCCCCACTTGGCATGTCAGTGATATTTATCACTAATGACATGCAAAGTGGGCATTCCAAGATGTTAGCGACTGGAAACAGTCGCTAACATCGCTATCTCCTATTACCAACTTTTGGAGATATTCGCGCTAAGCGCGAATATCTCCAAAAAGTAACACCTGCCCTGAGCAGTTCTTAGCCATGTTATCCAATGGGAGGTGGATAACATGGCTAAGAGCATTAGCTCGGTAATGCATGAATATCGCTGACTTTTCAGCGATATTAATGCATTGCGGCCGTTTTTTATCGCATTTGCGATAAACCTTGATAATAGCAAGGTTTATCTGCGATAATTTCTGACGATGCTTAGCGGTAAAAAATTCGTTGCTAAGCATCGTTAGGGATAAATATCGCTTAACTTTGGTAATATGCCCCAACGTCTGTTAACGTTCGATTCGAAGGAAATCAGGAAGTGTTGAAAAACATTGTCTGCGCCATCTTGCCTTTTTTCAAATGCCACACTTTTGTCGTGCACGGCAGCCATTTTAGATGCCTTGACCAGACCCACTCTCTGCACGCTGTCGATCCTTAGCATGGCTCCCCAGCCTCGCAAGCATCTCCCCCAGGCACTGGTCACCCCCGCTCTCTGTCTTATGCATGGGCAATAAACCTCCCCCCATCTGCGCTGCTCTTCCCTGAGAATCACACCCTGTGCCCGCTCGACACCTCCCTTTCGCCCTATTCACTACCACACCCTCTGACACTCCTCTTCCTCTGTGTCCGATTGTCCAGGCCGGTCCCAGGCTATCAGCTAGCCTTGCAGATGTAGTTTATGGCCCCAGCTGTAAAGAATCACCCCTCTTCAAAGGAGTTATAGTAGATCAAGGCCCACACCCGATGAGATCCGTCACACCACACGCGTTCCTACTATCTGAAAACCATCCTGTATTGTGATTGGGGAGGGGACCGAGCCTGAAGCGGAAGATTCCAGGGATGACTCTTTGTACATCAAAGTTTTTACAATTATATGTCACATTAAAAATATATAGCACTCCAACAAAGTAGTAGGATTATAAAACTTTAATAACTTATAAATATATACAACAAAACAAAAACAGTAAAAACATTTAAACATTTTTAGGGAAAAAGAAGGAACAATGGTCAGTAGCGGTCGGTTGTGCGAATAGTCCCAAGGCAGCACAACGTCCAGATTTCTGGACGGCACCCAGGTGATGTTGCCTGGGTGCCGCACTGATTTGGGTATCCGGCGTGGGGCGTCCCGGGGGGTGGGTCGTCAGTAGCGGTCTGTTGTGCGAATAGTTCCAAGGCAGCAGAACGCGCTGAAATGTGGATGGCACCAAGGTGATGTCCAGTAAGTTGCCGCCCTCCGAATAACGGCGTGGGGCGCCCCGGGGGGGGGGGGGAGGCGGCGTGAACGGGCCTCCCCAGGTGGAGCCTCGTCTGCTGTAGTGGGGCGCCCCTTTACCGTTTCAGTTGCCATTCCGTCCGCTTTTGGTCCACTGTGTCAAAATCCGCAATTCAGCTGAGTTGCGCCCACTCTTGCGGTGCAGCGATAGGCGGCTGTCACAGGACTCTCAAAATGGCGGCAGGCTCTTTCCTTTTTGGGCCTGGTCCACTGAAATGGCCCTGGGACACCTTGGAAATCGGACGCTTGTCTGCTAGGTCTTGGACCCCATTCTCGAAAGCGTCCCCTCCGCCTTGAGGATTCTACAAAAGTCTTGGGGGCCCCCGACTCCTGCAGGCTTCCGGTGGGGAGCGGCTGCCATGATTGCTCGCGGAATGACCACGACGGAGCCACGAGATGGTGGTGCTTTCATGCTGACGCCAGCTTCAGTCTGAAACATCCAGAAACAAGGTGGGGCTTTCATCGTTTGGGAAAAAAAAAAAGTTTTCATCCAATAAAAAGTGTTATTTTTAGGTCATATGATCAAGCCTTCCATCATTAGGAAACCAAAAGTAAAATGAACCAATGAAAAGTTTTATAAACAAGTCACATGACCTGTTATGCGGCATAGGGTATAAAAAGCGTAGAAAATCCGTTGGCACGTGAGGCGGCGTCAGTAGCGGACCGATGTGCGAATAGGCCGAAGGCAGCACAACGCGCCAAGATCCGGATGGCACCGAGGTGGTGTCCAGCAAGTTGTCGCACTGGTGTGGCCATCCTACAATGCTGAAAGTCGGCGTGGGGCGCCCCGTTGGCCTGTGAGATGGCGGCAGTAGCGGACCGATGTGCGAATGGGGCCAAAGGCAGCGCAACAATATTTTCTGAATAGAAGACACCACAAGGCGCTGAGATGCCAAGATCCGGATGGCACCGAGGTGGTGTCCAGCAAGTTGTCGCACTGGTGTGGCCATCCTACAATGCTGAAAGTCGGCGTGGGGCGCCCCGTTGGCCTGTGAGATGGCGGCAGTAGCGGACCGATGTGCGAATGGGGCCAAAGGCAGCGCAACAATATTTTCTGACTAGAAGACACCACAAGGCGCTGAGATGCCAAGATCCGGATGGCACCGAGGTGGTGTCTAGCAAGTTGCCGCACTGGTGTGGCCATCCTACAATGCTGAAAGTCGGCGTGGGGCGCCCCGTTGGCCTGTGAGATGGCGTCAGTAGCGGACCGATGTGCGAATGGGGCCAAAGGCAGCGCAACAATATTTTCTGAATAGAAGACACCACAAGGCGCTGAGATTCGGTTAGCACCGAGGTGGTGTCTAGCAAGCTATGCAGCTGAGTTGCGTGCGCACTTGCGGCGAATAGGTCGAAGGCAGCACAACAATGTTTTCTGAATAGAAGACACCACAAGGCGCTGAGATTCGGTAGGCACCGAGGTGGTGTCTAGCAAGTTGCCATACTGGTGTGGCCATCCTACAATCCTGCTCCGAATAACGGCGTGGGGTGCCCGAAGGGGGGGGGGGGAGGCGGCGTGAACGGGCCTTCCTAGGTGGAGGCTCGTCTGTTGTAGTGGGGCGCCCCTTTACCGTTTCAGTTGCCATTCAGCTGAGTTTCGGCCGCTCTTGATGCTACAGCGACAGGCGGCTGCAACAGGACTCTCAAAATGGCGGCCTGTTCTTTGGATTTGGGCCTGGTCCACTAAAATGGCCCTGGGACACCTTAGAACTCGGACGCTCGAATTTTTTTTCCTTTCCTCTACATGCAAAAAAAGGTAAATGCCCGGTACGTTACACGCTTCATCTGCCACGATGTACTGTCCAGAGGAACCGAAAAAAAATATAGTTATGGTAACTATACCATGCATCGTCATATGGAGAGGTGGCACCGATTAATTATAGTGCTGCATAAAAGAGAGATTTGGAGGAGAACCCCCGACCTGCCAGTACATTCATCAAAGAAGTGGCACTGACAGCATCAGAGGCAAGGGAAACGGTCCCAAATATTTAGAAGAACTTTGGAAAGATTAAAATGACATGTTTAGATTGTGGCAAATTAATTTCATGTGGACAGATGAGTGTTACTCTAATAAATACAGCATATGAACATCATCATAGTCGATGGTTGGTAGAGACATTTTGACTATATCCTGGACCTGCCCGTCCTCGCCCAAAATGGCGCCGGAATAAATGGGACTCGTAACTCCTTGTTGTGTACTGGTTGCACAACCTTGATATCACGAGATACGTATGCAGTTTTGAAGTACATGGCGGGCGGGGACGAGAATAGATTGAATATTTCGATATCCCTATTGATATTAAGTTCTGATGTGTTATTGATTACTGTACTATTGAAAGTTCGAATTAACGTCACCCATGGTACTTGCCCGCAAATGTATATCTAGATAATTTTATTGTAACTGGCCCTGTCGTATTTTAATTATAAAATGTACGTCCACTGATTCCGCAACTGTTAGACACCTTAGTTCTTGCAACCTAATGGCCCGCCCGTTACGTTCCTCTACAGTGTAAATGTCTACTCATCATATACGATTACAGTTTGCTCCGTGGCCGGCCCACGTGGTTATAGGCCCGTATTTGTATAATGACATTTTCACAATAAAGGTTTTTAAAAGAAAACATGGTAGTAGTATATACATTGGTAAAGTTTTTAATAATAGTCACTGTTTTAGAATCAGTAAAAGGCAAGTGAAATAAAGCAGACCAATTACATGAAGGGTAAAAGGTATAATACGCAGGAACGCAGTAAAGATAAATGGTCAAGGGCTGTTGTGTTTTCTACTCCTGCAACATCGATAAGAATCTCATATTCAGGCGTATCGGCGACTAAGACAGCAGGCCGACCCTCTTTTGCTCAACGGCTCCGTCATGGGACGAAGAAACGCCCTTTTTCTCGAAAAAGGAATATATTTTACTTGCAGGACAGTTGTAAATTTTCCGGGAAAGTACATTAGCCTGGAACATTATAACATATATTTAAGAAAAAATAATGTTCGAAAGTAATAAAAAGCGTAATTTTTAGGTCATATGACCAAGCCTTTCATCATTAGAATAAGAAAAGTAAAATGAACCAATGAAAAGTTTTATTAACAAGTCACATGACCTGTTATGCTTACGTTACGCGCTGCGCGTCGCGCCCCGGATCACTTCCGGATGCGCTAACGCGGCGCGTCATATGACGCATTACGCGACAACGCAGGTCCAGAATATAGTCAAAATGTCTCCACCAACCAGCGGTCGGAACACAACCCCTTTCAGCAGGCTAAATAGTTCTTTTAAATGACAACAGAAGGGACAGTCAACAAGAACCATCAGTCAAAGAGGGGAGGGCTAGTTCTTCTCTACCGGGTCACGTTGGGGCGCTACCGGAACTGATCGAATTGGTAGTCTACAGTGTTTCTGGATGTTTCAGACTGAAGCTGGCGTTAGCATGAGAGCACCACCATTTCGTAGCTCCGTCGTGGCCATTCCACGAGCAATAATGCTAGCCGCTCCCCACCAGAAGCCTGCGGGAGTCGGGGGCCCCCAAGACTTTTGTAGAATCTTCAAGGCTGAGGGGACGCTTTCGAGAATGGAGCCCAATCTCTAGCAGACAAGCGTCCGAGTTCCAAGGTGTCGCAGGGCAATTTTAGTGGACCACGCCCAAATCTGAAGAGCCGGCCGCCATTTTGAGAGTACTGTGGCAGCCGCCTATCGCTGCACCGCAAGAGCGGGAGCAACTCAACTACATGGTGAGCGAGACGCTGTAGTCGAAAGAGCGGGCGGTAAACAGCTGAATAGCGGAAGAGGCACAGTGTAGCAAAAGCGGGCGGAATGGCAACTGAAATGGTAAAGGGGCGCCCCACTACAGCGTGTCTTTAGGTGAAACGGATTGTGGGACAAGGTCAAGAATGGAAGAGTTACCAAAAGGCAAAAAGTTCCGCTAGATCCCGGGAGCCGGCCACCTATGTCGGGGGCGATCTCAGGCTACACCAGGAGAACACGACTTGGGGAGGGAGCCGGAGCCAAGCGCCCCCTCCGAGTCCGCGCCATCACACCGTCCCTCGGGGGCCTCCGTCAAGCGGTTCAGGGTGGCACCGCATCACATTGTTCACAAATGCAGTCACGTCCTCAAACAGCCCCCACTTTACTTTGAGAATAGTGAAGCTGAAGCAAGTGCAAATAGGCTTCAGACAGTGTTACAAGCACTCCTCAAAACTTTGAACTATCAGAGTGCATGAGTTTCATGCTCGATCGATTGAGCTAGCCGGATCGGGCAACAAAAAGTATAAAATAGTTATGTAAATAGTTGTTTAATAAAATGTTTTACCCTGTTACTTTGCTGGTGTGTTGTATATATTTGTAATATTTGCATAGAGTTTATCGTTATTTTGGGCGGGGTGGGTGGCGGAGCCGAGCTGTATTGCAGCCATCATGGTGTGGAGTTCAGTTCATCTCACTAGTTTCGTGTTTGTCATGAGGGGTTGTTCCTAATGTTTCTATTTTAGCGAGGTCAAAAAGAGATCCCATTAGTGGCCTACAGATTTTGCTCGATTCCTTTTGTTTTTTTACACGATTTTTCACTATCTGCAAAGACTAAACAGAGTATTGCGACTCTGTGCTTGTTTGTAAATAGAGAATGAACCAAAGAGAACCAATTCTAAAACAGTAAATCCTTGGATAACAATCAATCAAATGGAGAGAGAAGCAGGCACGAAGGATTACAACGGGGGCAAAGGCCTGCGTTAACTACCTTTCACTATCTGCAAAGAGAGAGTACTCCTAATAGAAATGAGGGGGGGGGGCAGCATTCAAAGCAGATAAGTGTGCATAAACACGAAAATGTTTTTTCTTACCACGTACTTGACATTCGACAGCTTATGATATTTGCTATTAAAAAACCATTGAAATTCACTGAAAAAACCATAGGTTATAGACCATATATAGTTAGAAATTAGCATTTACAAAACCTTGAAAATTCACTGAAAAAACCATAGGTTATAGACCATATATAGTTAGGAATTAGCATTTAAAAAACCTTATTTTACTCACACAAAACCATTGAAATTCCATATATAGTTAGTTGTACTAACTATATATCGCGCACCCGCAATCCACTGCTGATCATGTCACATATTACATCATTCATGACATGGTCAGTGACATCACTGATGACATCACTGATGACATCTCAAATGACATCACTGATGACATCACTGATGACATCTCAAATGACATCACTGATGACATCACTGATGACATCTCAAATGACATTACTGATCACATCACTGATGACATCATTCATGTGATAATACGATGAACCTCTTCAGACTCTAATATAACCTTAGATACACTTAGTGTAAACACAGACTCACAGATTGTCACTCATCCATGAAGTTACACACACACCTAGTCAGTCATGCAAACAATCAATCACACCTCCATTTCCTCAACTATACAGTTATACACACCTTACTTATTCAAACATATACTAAAACATATTTACTCTCTTATACAATCCTGGATACAAGTTCACAATGATGCATACAGCCACTCACACATTCACTGGCTCTTATGCACAGTTATTTATATATGTCAAGTCTCACATGTACTGTGTTTTACATATGTACTTACTTTGACATGTAGCACTGAGATATCCATTCACTCACCAATACACTGATGCACACAGTCAACCGCCCATACAGCTGTTTCCACATGCACTTTTGAACCCATACATCTAGTGAATCAACTGCTCACACATCTATGCACAGAGTCATACACCTCCCAGCCACCCACACATACACTCAGTCTCCCATACAAATACTTGGGCAACCAATCAATAACCCATATAGTTACTCATATAGCTACTGAACAACACATGCAGCAGTTTTCAGAACAATAGACATAATGATGCACAAATTAAGACAGTTTAGTCACTAACCCATGCATTCAGTGAGACACATTTAATCACTCACTCATACAGTCAGTCATGCACCTACTAAATCCTTCATCCAGACACTTATACATCCACTCAAGACATATTTTAACTTTACAGAAAAATACAGTCACTGGATGTTGTCATCAGTGATGTCATCAGTGATGTCATTTGAGATGTCATCAGTGATGTCATTTGAGATGTCATCAGTGATGTCATCAGTGATGTCACTGACCATGTCATGAATGATGTAATATGTGACATGATCAGCAGTGGATTGCGGGTGCGCGATATCTAGTTAGTACAACTAACTATATATGGAATTTCAATGGTTTTGTGTGAGTAAAATAAGGTTTTTTAAATGCTAATTCCTAACTATATATGGTCTATAACCTATGGTTTTTTCAGTGAATATATATATATATATATATATATTCACTGAAAAAACCATAGGTTATAGACCATATATAGTTAGGAATTAGCATTTACAAAACCTTGAAAATTCACTGAAAAAACCATAGGTTATAGACCATATATAGTTAGGAATTAGCATTTAAAAAACCTTATTTTACTCACACAAAACCATTGAAATTCCATATATAGTTAGTTGCACTAACTATATATCGCGCACCCGCAATCCACTGCTGATCATGTCACATATTACATCATTCATTACATGGTCAGTGACATCACTGATGACATCACTGATGACATCTCAAATGACATCACTGATGACATCACTGATGACAACATCCAGTGACTGTATGTTTCTGTAAAGTTAAAATATGTCTTACATATTGAAGAATGAGTGGATGTATAAGTGTCTGGATGAAGGATTTAGTAGGTGCGTGACTGACTGTATGAGTGAGTGATTAAATGTGTCTCACTGAATGCATGGGTTAGTGACTAAACTGTCTTAATTTGTGCATCATTATGTCTGTTGTTCTGTAAACTGCTGCATGTGTTGATCATTAGCTATACGAGAGGCTATATGTGTTATTAATTGGTTGCCCAAGTATTTCTATGGGAGATTGAGTTTGTGTGGGGGTGGCTGGAAGGTGTGTGACTCTATGCATAGATGTGTGAGCAGTTTATTCACTAGGTGTATGAGTTCAAGAGTGCATGTGGAAACAGCTACATGGGCAGTTGACTGTGTGCATGAGTGTATTGATGAGTGAATGGATATCTCAATGCTACATGTCATAGTAAGTACATATGTAAAACACAGTACATGTGAGAGTTGGCATATATAAATAACTGTGCATGAGAGCCACTGAATGAGTGAGTGGTTGTATCGATCATTGTGAACTTGTATCAGGGATTGTATAAGAGAGTAAATATGTGTTAGTATATGTTTCAATAAGTAAGGTGTGTTTAACTGTATAGTTGAAGAAATGGAGGTGAGATTGTTTCTTTGCATGACTGACTGGGTGTGTGAGTAACTCCATGGATGAGTGGCAGTGTGTGAGTGTCTGTATACACTGAGTGTATCTAAGGTTATATTAGAGTCTGAAGAGGTTTATCGTATTAGCACAAGAATGATGTCAAATGAGATGTCATCAGTGATGTCATCAGTGATGTCATTTGAGATGTCATCAGTGATGTCATCAGTGATGTCACTGACCATGTCATGAATGATGTAATATGTGACATGATCAGCAGTGGATTGCGGGTGCGCGATATATAGTTAGTGCAACTAACTATATATGGAATTTCAATGGTTTTGTGTGAGTAAAATAAGGTTTTTTAAATGCTAATTCCTAACTATATATGGTCTATAACCTATGGTTTTTTCAGTGAATTTTCAAGGTTTTGTAAATGCTAATTCCTAACTATATATGGTCTATAACCTATGGTTTTTTCAGTGAATTTCAATGGTTTTTTAATAGCAAATATCATAAGCTGTCGAATGTCAAGTACGTGGTAAGTGAAAACATTTTCGTGTTTATGCACACTGATCTGCTTTGAATGGTGCCCCCCCCCCTCATTTCTATTAGGAGTACTCTCTCTTTGCAGATAGTGAAAGGTAGTTAACGCAGGCCTTTGCCCCCGTTGTAATCCGTCGTGCCTGCTTCTCTCTCCATTTGATTGATTGTTATCCAAGTATTTACTGTTTTAGAATTAGTTCTCTTTGGTTCATTCTCTATTTACAAACAAACACAGAGTCGCAATACTCTGTTTAGTCTTTGCAGATAACGAAAAATTGTGTAAAAAAAAAGAAAAGGAATCGAGCAAAATCAGTAGGCCACTAATGGGATCTCTTTTTGACCTCGCTAAAATAGAAACATTAGGAACAACCCCTCATGACAAATACAAAACTAGTGAGATGAACTGAACTCCACACA
Source organism: Lissotriton helveticus (assembly GCF_964261635.1). Lineage (NCBI taxonomy): Eukaryota > Metazoa > Chordata > Amphibia > Caudata > Salamandridae > Lissotriton > Lissotriton helveticus. The sequence goes on from NC_136061.1 coordinate 1,760,162,916, forward strand.
ATGATGGCTGCAAAACAGCTCGGCTCCGCCACCCACCCCGCCCAAAATAACAATAAAGAACGGCTGCCATGATTGGTTGCGGAATGACCACGACGGAGCTACGAAATGGTGCTGCTCTCATGCTAACCCCAGCTTCAGTCTGAAACATCCAGAAACACTGTAGACTACCAATTCGATCAGTTCCGGTAGCGCCCCAATGTAACCCGGTAGAGAAGAACTAGCCCTCCCCTCTTTGACTGATGGTTCTTGTTGCCTGTCCCTTCTGTTGTCATTTAACAGAACTATTTAGCCTGCTGAAAGGGGTTGTGTTCCGACCGCTGGTTGGTGGAGACATTTTGACTATATTCTGTACCTGCGTTGTCGCGTAATGCGTCATATGACGCGCCGCGTTAGCGCATCCGGAAGTCATCCAGGGCGCGCAGCGCGTAACGTAAGCATAACAAGTCATGTGACTTGTTAATAAAACTTTCCATTGGTTCATTTTACTTTTCTTATTGTAATGATGAAAGGCTTGGTCATATGACCTAAAAATTACGCTTTTCATTACTTCCGAACATTATTTTTTCTTAAATATATGTTATAATGTTCCAGGCTAATGTACTTTCCCGGAAATTTTACAACTGTCCTGCAAGTAAAATATATTCTTTTTTTGAGAAAAAGAGCGTTTCTTCGTCCCATGACGGAGCCGTTGAGCAAAAGAGGGTCGACCTGCTGTCTTAGTCGCCGATACGCCTGAATATGAGATTCTTATCGATCACTTTATGTTGGAAAACACAACAGCCCTTGACCATTTACCTTTACTGCGTTCCTTCGTATTATACCTTTTACCCTTCATGTAATTGGTCTGCTTTATTTCACTTGCCTTTTAATGATTCTAAAACAGTCACTATTATTAAAAACTTTACCAATGTATATACTACTACCATGTTTTCTTTTAAAAACCTTTATTGTGAAAATTTCATTATACAAATACGAGCCTATAACCACGTGGGCCTGCCACAGAGCAAACTGTAATCGTATATGATGAATAGACATTTACACTGTAGAGGAACGTAACGGGCGGGCCATTAGGTTGCAAGAACTAAGGTGTCTAACAGTTACGGAATCGGTGGACGTACATTTTATAATTAAAATACGACAGGGCCAGTTACAATAAAATTATCTAGATATACATTTGCGGGCAAGTACCATGGGTGACGTTAATTCGAACTTTCAACAGTACAGTAATCAATAACACATCAGAACTTAATATCAATAGGGATGTCGAAATATTCAATCAATTCTCGTCCCCGCCCGCCATGTGCTTCAAAACTGCATACGTATCTCGTGATTTCAAGGTTCTGCAACCAGTACACAACAAGGAGTTACGAGTCCCATTTATTCCGGCGCCATTTTGGGCGAGGACGGGCAGGTCCAGGATATAGTCAAAATGTCTCTACCAACCATCGACTATGATGATGTTCATATGCTGTATTTATTAGAGTAACACTCATCTGTCCACATGAAATTAATTTGCCACAATCTAAACATGTCATTTTAATCTTTCCAAAGTTCTTCTAAATATTTGGGACCGTTTCCCTTGCCTCTGAAGCTCTCAGTGCCACTTCTTTGATGAATGTACTAGCAGGTCAGGGGTTCTCCTCCAAATCTCTCTTTTATGCAGCACTATAATTAATTGGTGCCACCTCTCCATATGACGATGCATGGTATAGTTACCACAACTATATTTTTTTTTCGGTTCCTCTGGAGAGTTCATCGTGGCAGATGAAGCGTGTAACGTACCGGGCATTTACCTTTTTTTGCATGTACAGGAAAGGAAAAAAAAATCGAGCGTCCGAGTTCTAAGGTGTCCCAGGGCCATTTTAGTGGACCAGGCCCAAATCCAAAGAACAGGCCGCCATTTTGAGAGTCCTCTTGCAGCCGCCTGTCGCTGTAGCATCAAGAGCAGCCGAAACTCAGCTGAATGGCAACTGAAACGGTAAAGGGGCGCCCCACTACAGCAGACGAGCCTCCACCTAGGAAGGCCCATTCACGCCGGCTCCCCCCCCCTTCGGGCACCCCACGCCGTTATTCGGAGCAGTATTGTAGGATGGCCACACCAGTGCGGCAACTTGCTAGACATCACCTCGGTGGTAACCGAATCTCAACGCCTTGTGGTGTCTTCTATTCAAAAAACATTGTTATGCTGCCTTCGACCTATTCGCCGCAAGTGCGCACACAACTCAACTGCATAGCTTGCTAGACACCACCTCGGTGCCATCCGGATCTTGGAATGTCAGCACCTTTTGGTGTCTTCTCTTCAGAAAATATTGTTGCGCTGCCTTTGGCCCCATTCGCACATCAGTCCGCTACTGACGCCATCTCACAGGCTAATGGGGCGCCCCACGCCGACTTTCAGCATTGTAGAATGACCACACCAGTACAGCAACTTGCTAGACATCACCTCGGTGCCATCCGGATCTCGGCGCCCCACTGCAGATGAAGTGCCTCTCAACTATGAAACCACCACGGTGACATCCGGATCTTGGCGCGTTGTGCTGCCTTCGGCCTATTCGCACATCGGTCCGCTACTGACGCCATCTCACAGGCTAATGGGGCGACCCACGCCGAGTTTCAGCATTGTAGGATGACCACACCAGTACAGCAACTTGCTAGACATCACCTCGGTGCCATCCGAATCTTGGCATCTCAACGCCTAGTGGTATCTTCCATACAAAAAATATTGTTACGCTGCCTTTGGCCCCATTCGCACATCAGTCCGCAACTTAGACATCACCTCGGTGCCATCCGGATCTTGGCATCTCAGCGCCTTGTGGTGTCAGTCAGAAAATATTGTTGCGCTGCCTTTGGCCCCATTCGCACATCGGTCCGCTACTGACGCCATCTCACAGGCCAACGGGGCGCCCCACGCCGACTTTCAACATTGTAGGATGGCCACAGAAGTGCGACAACTTACTAGACACCACCTCGGTGCCATCCGGATCTTGGCGCGTTGTGCTGCCTTCGGCCTATTCGCACATCGGTCCGCTACTGACGCAAACTCACAGGCCAACGGGGCGCCCCACGCCGACTTTCAGCATTGTAGGATGGCCACACCAGTGCACCTTACTAGACACCACCTCGGTGCCATCCGGATCTTGGCGCGTTGTGCTGCCTTCGGCCTATTCGCACATCGGTCCGCTACTGACGCCATCTCACAGGCCAACGGGGTGCCCCACGCCGACTTTCAGCATTGTTGGATGGCCACACCAGTGCGGCAACTTACTAGACACCACCTCGGTGCCATCCGGATCTTGGCGCGTTGTGCTGCCTTCGGCCTATTCGCACATCGGTCCGCTACTGACGCAAACTCACAGGCCAACGGGGCGCCCCACGCCGACTTTCAGCATTGTAGGATGGCCACACCAGTGCTGCAACTTGCTGGACACCACCTCGGTGCCATCCGGATCTTGGCGCGTTGTATTGCCTTCGGCCTATTCGCACATCGGTCCGCTACTGACGCCGCCTCAGGTGCCAACGTATTTTCTCCGCATTTTATACCCTATGCCGCATAACAGGTCATGTGACTTGTTTATAAAACTTTTCATTGGTTCATTTTACTTTTGGTTTCCTAATGATGGAAGGCTTGATCATATGACCTAAAAACAACACTTTTCATTGGATGAAAACTTTTTTTTTTCCCAAACGATGAAAGCCCCACCTTGTTTCTGGATGTTTCAGACTAAACTGGCGTCAGCATGAGAGCACCACCATCTCGTAGCTCCGTCGTGGTCATTCCGCGAGCAATCATGGCAGCCGCTCCCCACCAGAAGCCTGCAGGAGTCGGGGCCCCCAAAATTTTGATGAATTCTCAAGGCGGAGGGGACGCTTTCGAGAATGGGGTCCAAGACCTAGCAGACAAGCGTCCGATTTCCAAGGTGTCCCAGGGCCATTTCAGTGGACCAGGCCCAAAAAGGAAAGAGCCTGCCGCCATTTTGAGAGTCCTGTGACAGCCGCCTATCGCTGCACCGCAAGAGTGGGCGCAACTCAGCTGAATTGCGGCTTTTGACACAGTGGACCAAAAACGGACGGAATGGCAACTGAAACGGTAAAGGGGCGCCCCACTACAACAGATGACACTCCACCTGGAGAGGCCCGTTCACGCCGCCTCCCCCGGGGCGCCCCACGCCGTTATTCGGAGCAGCATTGTAGGATACCAAAACCAGTGCGGCAACTTACTGGACATCACCTTGGTGCCATCGTTCTGCTGCCTTGGAACTATTCGCACAACAGTTTGCTACTGATGACCCACCCCCCGCGACGCCCCACGCCGTTATTTGCTGGGTGGCAACTTACTAGACATCACTTTCGTGTCATCTAGATTTCGACGCGTTGTGCTGCCTTGGAACTATTCGCACAACAGTTTGCTACTGATGACCCACCCCCCGCGACGCCCCACGCCGGAAATCTGGACGTTGTGCTGCGTTGGGACTATTCGCACAGCCGACCGCTACTTCGTTGTTTTTCCCTAAAAATGTTTATATGTTATTACTATTTTTGTTTTCTTGTATATATTTATAAATTATTAAAGTTTTATAATCTTACTACTTTGTCGGAGTGCTATATATTTTTAATGTGACACATAATTGTAAAAACTTTGATGTACAAAGAGTCATCCCTGGAATCTTCCGCTTCACGCTCGGTCCCCTCCCCAATCACAATACAGGATGGTTTTCAGATAATAGCAACGCTTCTGCTGTGACGGATCTCATCGAGTGTGGGCCTTGATCTACTATAACTCCTTTGAAGAGGGGTGATTCTTTACAGCTGTGGCCATAAACTACATCTGCAGGGCTAGCTGATAGCCTAGGACCGGCCTGGACAATCGGACACAGAGGAAAAGGAGTGTCAGAGGGTGCGGTAGTGAATAGGGCGAAAGGGAGGTGTCGGGCGGGCACAGGGTGTGATTCTCAGGGAAGAGCAGCGCAGATGGGGGGAGGTTTATTACCCATGCATAAGACAGAGAGCGGGGGTGACCACTGCCTGGGTGAGATGCTTGCGAGGGTGGGGAGCCATGCTAAGGATCGACAGCGTGCACAGAGTGGGTCTGGTCAAGGCATCTAAAATGGCTGCCGTGCACGACAAAAGTGTGGCATTTGAAAAAAGACAAGATGGCGCAGACAATGTTTTTCAACACTTCCTGATTTCCTTCGAATCGAACGTTAACAGACGTTGGGGCATATTACCAAAGTTAAGCGATATTTATCCCTAACGATGCATTGCAAAGATTTTTTTACCGTCAGAAATTATCGCAGATAAACCTTGCTATTATCAAGGTTTATCGCAAATACGATAAAAAACGACCGCAATGCATTAATATAGCTGAAAACTCAGCGATATTCATGCATTACCGAGCTAATGCTCTTAGCCATGTTATCCAACTCCCATTGGATAACATGGCTAAGAACTGCTCAGGGCAGCTGTTACTTTTTGGAGATATTCGCGCTTATCTCGAATATTTCCAAAAGTTGATAATAGGAGATAGCGATGTTAGCGACTGTTTCCAGTCGCTAACATCTTGGCATGCCCACTTTGCATGTCATTAGTGATAAATATCACTCACATGCAAAGTGGGGCCCAAGATGGTCACTATCTCCTACTAGCCGTCACTAACTGGTGTTAGCAACAGCTAGGTAATACAGATATAATTTTACCTCCGCGAAGCGGAGCGCTGTTACAGATATATATCTTGTTTTTGAACGTTAATTTCTCAAAATGCACTGAAGCACATATATTGAGACCTAGCAAAGGCACATCGGGCTACCAGTCCCTAATATTTTACCAAGTTTCGTGCAAATCCATTTTGCCGTTCGATTATTATTATTATTATTTTTTTTTGCCCCGCGGGGCCCTTTTAAAACCTCCACATCAAACCTAGGGGGTCAGCGAGGATCTACTATGCCCCCTTATGGTCATTTGCCCCTTCGCTTTGGCCTCCTCTTGTCTCTCGATCCTACCGAGAGACAAGATGGCGGCCGCTACGTACTGTTTGGAATGTTTACAGACACCGGAGAGCCAATCAGCTTCGCTTCGCAAAGCTCCGTAACGCGAAAAGTACGCGAAGCGGTGCGCTGTTACAGATATATATCTTTTTTTGAACGTTAATTTCTCAAAATCCACTGAAGCACATATATTGAGACCTAGCAAAGGCACATCGGGCTACCAGTCCCTACAATTTTGCCAAGTTTCGTGCAAATCCATTCAGCCGTTCGATTATTATTATTATTTTTTAAGAACTGCTCAGGGCAGCTGTTACTTTTTGGAGATATTCGCGCTTATCTCGAATATTTCCAAAAGTTGATAATAGGAGATAGCGATGTTAGCGACTGTTTCCAGTCGCTAACATCTTGGCATGCCCACTTTGCATGTCATTAGTGATAAATATCACTCACATGCAAAGTGGGGCCCAAGATGGTCGCTATCTCCTACTAGCCGTCGCTAACTGGTGTTAGCAACAGCTAGGTAATACAGATATAATTTTATCTCCGCGAAGCGGAGCTCTGTTACAGATATATATCTTGTTTTTGAACGTTAATTTCTCAAAATGCACTGAAGCACATATATTGAGACCTAGCAAAGGCACATCGGGCTACCAGTCCCTAATATTTTACCAAGTTTCGTGCAAATCCATTCAGCCGTTCGATTATTATTATTATTTATTTTTTTTGCCCGCGGGGCCCTTTTAAAACCTCCACATCAAACCTAGGGGGTCAGCGAGGATCTACTATGCCCCCTTATGGTCATTTGCCCCTTCGCTTTGGCCTCCTCTTGTCTCTCGATCCTACCGAGAGACAAGATGGCGGCCGCTACATACTGTTTGGAATGTTTACAGACACCGGAGAGCCAATCAGCTTCGCTTCGCAAAGCTCCCTAACGCGAAAAGTACGCGAAGCGGTGCGCTGTTACAGATATATATCTTTTTTTGAACGTTAATTTCTCAAAATCCACTGAAGCACATATATTGAGACCTAGCAAAGGCACATCGGGCTACCAGTCCCTACAATTTTGCCAAGTTTCGTGCAAATCCATTCAGCCGTTCGATTATTATTATTATTTATTTTTTTTGCCCCGCGGGGCCCTTTTAAAACCTCCACATCAAACCTAGGGGGTCAGCGAGGATCTACTATTCCCCCTTATGGTCATTTGCCCCTTCGCTTTGGCCTCCTCTTGTCTCTCGATCCTACCGAGAGACAAGATGGCGGCCGCTACGGACTGTTTGGAATGTTGACAGACGCCGGAGAACCAATCAGCTTCGCTTCACAAAGCTCCGTTGCGCGAAAAGTACGCGTCCTGGAGCGCTGCCCGGTCCGCTGTTACAGATATATATCTTTTTTTAAACGTTAATTTCTCAAAATCCACTGTAGCACATATATTGAGACCTACAAAAGGCACATCGGGCTACCAGTCCCTACAATTTTGCCAAGTTTCGTGCAAATCCATTCAGCCGTTCGGGCTAAAAGTGAGGCCAACCGCCCTATGGAAAACTCAATGTTAAAAACACGTTTTGGGACCCCCCTTTTTTCTCGACCCCCCCTGGACGAACCCCCCCATAATTTTCAGGGGCTGCTCAGAAACAAAATGTGCCATTTTCCTGAAAATTTCAGCCAATTCCGTCCACAAACGCCAAAGTTATTAGACATAGAATTTTCAAAAAACCCATAGAGAAAAAATCCTAACTATATATACCTACTGGCGACCACCAGTAGGTAATATATATAACAATTTACATAATTATACAACTTTAAATAATTAATATCAAATATGAAATGTTATTGATTATTTAATTAAATCCCTACACTATACACCCACATACCTAGCAGCCCACATTGGAAATATAATTAAAATAAAAACTTATAACACAGGTGACATATTAAGTAATAAATAAAATAATAATACATTAATAATTAACAACACACACCTAATATAACATAACAAATATATGTATTAAACAATTTACACACATAAATAAATTACATATCTTAATTAGAATTAATAATTTATTGATACTGAATATTTACTTAATTACCATCCCACCCAATACCCTTACAAACCCAACAGTTCACTCCTAAAATATAAGTCTAAAAATATAATAATTACACAATTTACAGAGTCAATTGTCTATTAAATAATTAATAGTAAATCAATAATTAATTAGCAAGTATTTTTTAAAATCTTTTTATTGATAAAGACATGTAAACAATCAAAGCACCATAATTTGCAAATGGTCTGTAGAGCACATTGATACAGCAGTAATAGCTCATGGCACAGTACATTACAAGTGACAAGTGTTGTAAAAAAAATTCACATATTATATAACTACCGCAGCACCCTCATCACCGCTCCCAGGTGGGTCACATATATCCCCTCGAAAAGTGTTCCATGACCCTCATATTTGTGACCATATTGTCAGACGCCCCCTAGAGACATAAACAGGGTCTTCCGTCACCATAGACCAGTCCATGTCCTTGGCCCAATCAGCAATGTTGGATGGGTTCGGGGCCCTCCATAGACGTGCAATATTGTGCTTGGCTACCGTGAAGCCCAGAGCCACCCAATTTCTCTCCTTAGCACTGAGGTCCGTGGGGTCCAAATTGTTCAACAAAATCAATTTGATGTTACATGGTATCTGTTGTCCCATCGTCTCCTCCATCATACGTACCACTCTCTCCCAATATTTCTTTATTTTTGCACATTCCCACATTGTGTGAATAAAGGTGCCCTCCTGCATACAGTGCGGGGCACAATTACTGTCTTGGGCGTAGCCCATATGAACCAAGAGGGTCCAGACAAATACGTTCTGTGAAGGATTTTGAGTTGGACCAATCGGAATCTAGAAGAAATGGCGACCTCCTGCAGATATGCCACTGCAGCCTGCCACTCCTCGTCATCCAGCCTAGCCATGTTGTGGTCCCATTTACATCTGAAGCAGATCAGGGGATCCGGCATGTTGTTAATAAGCTTCCTTTATATAAGGGATATAGCCTTCTAAGGCAAATCGCCATTCAATATCCTGTCCTCCAGCTGGGAGGACTCAGGGAGGTCAGCCCGTTTTGGGAGAACTACAAGCAAACCGTACCTGATTTAGAGATACCGAAACTGTTCAGAATTGGCCATTTTGTATTCTTGCTGCAAGAGGGAGAATGGTATGACCTCGCCCGATTTCCATAGGTCCCTAATTCTGGAAATGCCAATGATTTCCCATTTGTCGAATCCCTGGGACCGCGACAATCGACCCAACCGGTCACAGTGCCAGAGCGGTGTGGCCCTGGTGAGCTTGCCATCCCAACCCAGGCTTCTAGTAGCGCCTTTCCACACTTGCACAGCATGTTTAGTCAGACCGGACAAGACGGATATCAGAGATTTACTATACACCGCCCCTACGAAGCCGCCACCTGGGAGGAGCCATCGGTCTATCTGAAAGGCCGGATTATCATGTCATCTATATAAGCCTTGATTGAGGACAACGAGCAGCGAAGCCCAATAATACTGTTTTATATCAGGAAGTCCAATTCCACCATTGACCCGAACCAACCCGACGTGAGTTTCTGCGTGGCAATGCAGGGGGATTTACCCTCCCATAGCAATTCCTGCACCAAAGACTCTATTTCCTTGAAATACGACTCTGCTGCCGGAATTGGTGTGTTCTGCAGTGCATATAAAAGTCGGGGAGGGACATCATTTTAAATAGTGTCGCACGCTCCAGTAGGGTTAGGGGAAGCGACTTCCTGTGCTGGACATCAGATTTAAGATGTGTTAGCGGAGGCCGGAGGTTAGTCTTATAGAATCGACACAAATCTTTGGATACCCAGATTCCCAGATATTTAAACCCTGTCACGGCCTCCGTCAATCAACAATCTCCTGTCTGGCAGATTCAGGAGAAGATCACCAAGGTCTATAAATGCTTGTGTGTGTAGGCCTGGCAGAATGTACACCAATACCAGGTTGAGGGCAGCCCCCTCCCACACCCCGGATACTGCCACAAACCTGCCCAGGGGGTCTGTCTGGATCTTATTAACAGTCAAGGGGAAGGACTTGCGAACCAAAATGCACACCCCCCGAGAACCAGAGCCAAAGGTAGAATGGGCCGCCATCTGGAATCCCCACCGAGACAGGGCCTTACAACCATTACCCAACAGGTGGGTCTCCAGCAAAAGAACGATATGTGGTGAGTGCCACTTCAGGAACTGCAGAACCACCGCTCTTTTGAATTTGTCACCTAGTCCATTCACAATCCAGGATAACAGTTGGAGTTTCTGTCTATGCATGGTACCCATCACCCGACGTCACCGATGCGAGGCACCCCACTGAGGAGCCCCTCAAGGGGAAGAAAGGGAAAGATATCCTTGCATTCTTGAATACTGTTGTCAATGAGAACACCACAAGCGCCTCATCAGTCGTGTCCTGCTCACTAGACCATTCGAAAGTGACATGCCGAAACAAAAGGAACCCAAAAATCAATCCCCAACTCCAATCCCCTCCCACCCAACCCACAACCACAATGCGAATCCCCCAAACCCCCACCCTGCCTCCCTGCTCGGGGGTAATAAAACCTCCCGCCCCCCAAACTAGCAGAGTGCGCGATAGGCCCACCCTTCCAAGAACTTAAAGGTTAGTGCAGCCGAGCCGAGCACTCGTCCCTGAATAATTTTGTCTTTCCAGTATGCACTTTGAGGCTTACCATGTTTGTGCTAAGAGCCTCGGCAAGGGCCCAGTATAGTCCCCACACTGCCCACAGAGCGGGCTGGGGAACAGGCAAGGTTAAGGAGATAGAGTCGACAGCGTCATTTACAAACCCCAAGCAACAAAAGTCTATAACAATTGACAGGGGCAGCTGCCTCCCCACAGTCCTCCGTCCACCTGAACACATTTCACTTCCCCAAGGGAAAAAATACAGATCAGTTATTCAGCACTCGTGCAGCCGAACTGAGCACACAGTTTTGAGAAATTGTTGCTATATCAACAATAACAATAAATGTCTAATGTGTTTATGCTAAAGCTAGGGCCAAGGATACATTCCAAGACACCCAATTGTCCAAGTGGGGAACAGCAAAATTTGGGGGGGGGGCAGTCCGGCCAAGTCATACATGACAGAATAACTCAGAGGAACAAAGTCTGACACTTATGCAGAGGAAAATCTAACCCCACCACCCACCAGCCATCCAGACCGTTCATTCTCCCCCAGGGAAAAACATGCCGACCAGTCATTCGGTATCACCCGCCGCTTCACTCGAATCCTGCAGCGGTAACCCACCACCAGAAGCTCAGGCGTCTCCGTCCATCCTCACGCTACAGCCTTGATTGTTGTGGCGGCTGGCCGTGAGCCATCCCTCAAGTCAGTCCCAGGTCTCCTCCAGGTTGGTAAAGAACCAGGATCTACCCTCCGATTCCACTCTCAACTTGGCCGGGAACATCATGGCATATTTCAAGTCTTTGTCGCGGAGCGCCTTTTTAACTTCCAAGAAGCTCCGTCGTTGTCTCTGTACCTTGAGGGTGAAGTCCGGGAAGAAAGTGATGCAACTGTTTTGGAATTCCACCGGTGGGGCAGAGCGGGCACATTGCAGGATAACATCTCTGTTGCGGTTGTTGAAGATCCTGACAAAGAGCAGTCGTGGGGGGGCCCCAGGCCTCGGCCGACTGCCCGGAACCCGGTGCGCCCGCTCCACCGAGTAGAAGTTGGAGAGTCCCTGCGGCTTGAGGTGAGTAGTGATCAGCTCTTCCATGAAAAGGTCCGCCGAAGGCCCCTCTGCTGCTTCCGGAACCCCAATTATGCTGACGTTATTGCGCCTGGAGTGCCCTTCGTAGTCATCCAGCTGTGCTTCGAGCTTCGCAGCGAGCGCCTGCAGGTCATCCACCTTCCTCTGCAACATTGATGTGTCGTCAACCAGGGAGGTTGCCTTGATTTAAACATATTTTATGCACGAGTTCATTGATCGCATATCTTCTCTGATGAGGGACACCTCAGTAGACACTGTGTCAATGCACTATTCAAAGGATGTGCAGATGGTAGTGATGGCTTCTAGAATGTCCTGCAGTGTCGGTTCCTTTTGTTTCCCCCCTGGACTCAGACTTGTCGGATGTCGCCAGTCCTCCCTTGGGACTCCCGCCAGGTCCCTCCTCCCAAGCGTATTTTGTCAGCTTGGCCCGGAACGCTGCCTTCGAACTGCGACCCCCTTCCATAATAGCGAGAAATCCCTCCAATGGAGCCTACTTGCGGTTGGGACCGGGTACTATACGTGGCAGAGGCAAGTAATCCACCAATGGCCACCACGTGGCGAGATGCAGCCCGTGGAACAGCAGGATCACACGTTCCAGGTGACTTATTTGTGGAATCCTCCAGTGCTTGAGTAGTGCCAAGTGTGCGTCAGGGCTGCTCCTCAGCAGAGCATCAGAGTCCACATTCGGGGAAAGATGATCTGCCCCACAGGAGCCGTTCAGCAAAGGTCAATGCTTTTCCTGGCAACAACCCTGTGGCCGGTAAAACAGGGCCGCAGTGTGATATTACTAAGCAGGCACAGGGGGCTTTACAGCATCAGATCCAGCAGGCTCGTATATCTTAAGTCACAAGTGCTGATACATATTTCGAACCTTAGTCAGCCTTTGTTGTGGGCACTTGATGCAGGTGCGCTAATGTGTGGCTATTTTGGCAGCACAGCAGCGCTGCAGCGCTGCATCATCAGCTCTGTACCTCCTTGCGGGCGCTCCAACACTTACGGGGCTCTCAGCTCGTCCCCACGCCGAGGCATCAGAGCACCAGAGCACGCACAGCTGCTGGACCGCACGGCGGTTCCTCATCTCCGATGGCGTAGATCTCGCCACGGACGTCCCACACCTCCTTTCTGGCCACAGGAGGTATCAAAAAACTCTTCCGGTTACCGTTTTAGCAAGGTAAGCCCCAGTTTAGGCAAAATTGGACGGATGGTAGACGGATTTAATGCTCGGTCGGCAGAGCCGGCAGATCAGGCGGCCATCTTGATGTTCGGCTTGATGCCCCAATCAAGTATTATTTAATTAACTTCCACCCAACATCCCTACAAATGCAAATACTCACATCTGAAATATAACTTACAAATATAATAATCACACAATTTACATAACTATTTATCAAAAAACAAATTGGTAATAAATAATCATAAATTATTAGTAAATTATTCCTTAATTCACTTCCCACCCTATACCATTACAAACTCAACAACCTGCACCTGAAATATAACTTAAAAAATGATAACTACACAATGTACATAATTAATTAATAATAATTAATAACAAATTATTAATTAATTATATTTAATTAACATCCCATCCTGTACCACTGCATACCTCACAACCCACTGCAACTCTATAAATTACTATTAACATTTAAATTAAAATGATAAATGAGCTAGAATTCCAAACTATATTTAAAAACATTAACAACAATTATTCAAACAATATAAAACATATAAAATTAAAATATTTTTAAAAACACATTCCTAATGAAAATTTTTTGTTGTTGTTGTTAAAAATGATATTAACAACAGCGATATAATTGAAAATGCTATGACTTACCTTAAAAAAGTGATGTTTTTGTCAACAATAAGACTTCATCACGATATTTATGTGACACAATATTTAAAACTCGATATTTGTGTAACTCGATATTTAAGACTCAATGTTATGTCTAAATACCGTTTCCTCTTTGGTTCACCCTTTGTTTACACACTTTGTCACTGACACGTTGAAAACGTCAACAAACAGCTCTGCCTCCCCAAATCCTTTAATAAAGGCTACATCTTCTAACAAATTGCTTCTTACTCTTTTAATATAGGATTAGTGTTTACTTATCTTTCTCTGACTGCAAAGTGGAACTGATGAGAACGATGGGCCTAATTACAATGGCGGTCGGACATTTGTCTGACTGGCATCATGGCGGTAGTGTGACCCTATGAGGCGGCCCATCCACCTACCGCATTACGATGTGACTGCCACCGCGGCGGTTGCATACCCTTTCTCTTGTACTGCAGTGGGGATGCAATGAACAGACCCCGCCACAATACAAAAATAATGGCACTTACATATCCCTCCACTACATGACAGGCACCATGCACTGCCTGCTGCGTGGTGCAGGGAAATGTAGGGGGGCACCATAGGTGCCCCTAGTGCTCTTGCCCAGGCCCAGACATGAAGGGGGTCTGCCCACCGCAAAACAACCGGCAAAAAGGGATATCATAATCCCGACGTCGGTGCCTGAGAGGCTTCGCTGCATGGTTGAGCAATGCGGCTGCTGCAACAGGCAGTCGAAAAATGACTGCCTGTCAGAACCACGTGGGCCCCCCAACGACAGGCTGTCAGTGGCATTCCCTCTGCTATTGTAATAACCCCCATGTGTCATTTCTGATGGACTACAGGGAGTCTGAAAATGAAGGCTGTAAGGATGTCATTTTTCTGTAACAAACAAGTTTTAAATACATGCAAATTAATTGTGCACATATTTCAGAATATTTCAATTGTTAGGAAGCAAAAAATGAAGCACTTTTTTGCAATTCTGAAGTGTGATAGAAACAAAGATTTTAACAAGACAAAAATAAGTCAAGACACTTTACATGGTGATGCTCAAATCATAAATATTTACTGAAACCCAATTTCTACTTGTTATCTTTTATGTGCTACATAGTTTTATCAGTAAACCTGTACGTCTGTGAAAGGTTAATGGAAAATGTGTTGTCTGTAAATGACAGTGCGCTATTCCATGGTGCTTTAGTAGTTGATTTGAAACAATGTGTTACAAAATGAACAACCAGCTACATACCACATTCTTACCACTTGCTTGTGAATATAATTGCTACACTTTGTATGAAGCTAGGATTTTTCACAATCCAAGTGACTTCAGTCATGTAAAATGGATGTCAACATGCCCGCTCTGCAAATTGTTCCCTAAATCAAAGTTTAAAACAAAAACTTGCAAGTATTCTCAAGGAAGAATTCGGGTGAACATTCCACTAATCTTTGTTGCTGTTTTTTACTTCACAAAGCCATTCCAATAGAAAATGTGCACACCATGGGCCTTATTACGATGTTGGTCGGAGTTGCCTCCGACTAAAACCTTTGCTGTCTCATGACCAACTGACCTCTGGTCGGTGGTCCAGACACCGTAATTCAATGTGACCACACATGGTGCGGTCGCATACTCCCATTTCCCAATGGGAGCTTGTACTACAGCTGTAAACCGGCCGTAGCACAAGCTCCCATAGAGAAATAGGGGATTGTGTTTATCCCTGCACTGCGTGGCAGGCACCTCAAGATGCCTGCCACACGATGCCAGGATCAAGAGTGCCCCCTCGGCCCCCAAACAGAGGCTACAAGGAAAAGTGGCCATGCTAGGATCCCCTACACTCGCTTTCTGACAGGCTTTCCATTTTAGAAAGCCTGGCATGGAAAGCCTGTGGGAGACCAAGCTTCGTAATCCCAACGGCAGAAACGCCGTCCATTGGGATTACGGGCCGTTCTCCGACTGGCCGGCAAGCTCCTTGAGCCTGTCGGAAGCCAGCCAAAATGACTGGCTGGTTTCAATCCGACTGCCTATATTGTAATTAGGCAGTCAGAGGTAAAACCGAGGATGAATGTCGGAAAACCTCCGACCTGAGGTATGAGGCTTTCTGACACTCATCGTAATCGACCCCTATATGTGATCATACACAATTATCCCACTTGTGTATGAATTTCAAACATAAATTGAGAAATATGGATGTGGTCTAAAGGCCAGAGCTGCCAACTTTGGATGTGAGGAAACAGGTTCAAGTCCTGCGCGGGGTCTGGGAAAATCACGTAATCTACTGTGCTTAAAATAAAATGCATCTGATCCAATATACTGTAATCTGTTGCTCATGTAAAGTGATCCAATGACCTTGGGCTGTGTTTGCCTTATATAAAATTGCAATATATATATATATATATATATATATATATATATATATATATATATGTATTCACTGGTAGCACTTCTCACCTTATTGCATATAAATGAATTTTATGTCATTTTTTTATGCTATTGCTAATAGACATATTCATGTATTTGATACGATTTGCGCTGTTTTGCACATAATTTAAGGTTAGCCCACTTGGGCTTAATGAACCTTCCGGGCACTGTTGAACTAGTGACGGATTTGGTTTTTAGCCTCTCTGTAAATATGTGTTTTAAATTGGTTGGATAAGCTGATATTTTATCATGACTAACCGTATTTTTCATACACATTTTACCATGGTTTTAGGGAAGCGAAGTCTTTTATCTTTGCAATGATTTATGAATATTTATATTTTAAAACATCTTAGAGTGACATTCATTGTGTTTTATCATTATTTTCAATTGCATAAGATAATCAATTTAACCTTATACTGTGTATATTATGTGCAATTAGTAATGGCGAGTTAATGTGATCATAACATTTGCCACGCAATACTACTTGATGTTAAGACACTATGTCATGAAGTATTTTGTCTATGTCTATGTTTACCTATGGCACTGTGCACTTTAAATTTGCTAGTCCGCTTCACATACGTTGTCATGTGATCAAGGCCTTGCCAGGCCGAAACGCGTCATGGCAGAGTGGTGTTGGGTCTGAAATAAATTAACACGCACCAGATACTGGGTTTGCCTCGTCCTTTGACTGAACCATTGGTTGGTGGGACGTCCACGTACCGAATATATATATGTATATATATATATATGTATATATAATATATATATATATATATATATATATATATATATATATATATATATATAATATATATATATATATATATATATATATATATATATATATATATATATATATATATATATATATATATATATATATATATATATATATATATATATATATATATATATATATATATATATATATATTACCTACTGGCGGTCGCCAGTAGGTATATATAGTTAGGATTTTTTTCTCTATGGGATTTTTGAAAATTCTATGTCTAATAACTTTGGCGTTTGTGGACGGAATTGGCTGAAATTTTCAGGAAAATGGAACATTTTGTTTCTGAGCAGCCCCTGAAAATTTGGTGGGGGGTTCGTCAAGGGGGGGCCGAGAAAAAAGGGGGGTCCCAAAACACGTTTTTCCCATGTTAATTTCCATAGGGCGGTTGGCCTCACTTTTAGCCCGAACGGCTGAATGGATTTGCACGAAACTTGGCAAAATTGTAGGGACTGTTAGCCCGATGTGCCTTTGCTAGGTCTCAATATATGTGCTCCAGTGGATTTTGAGAAATTAACGTTCAAAAAAAGATATATATCTGTAACAGCGCTCCGGGTAGCGCTCCGGTTCGCGTACTTGACGCGTAACGGAACTTTGCGAAGCGAAGCTGATTGGCTCTCCGGTGTCTGTCAACATTCTAAACAGTCCGGAGCGGCCGCCATCTTGTCTCTCGGTAGCATCGAGAGACAAGAGGAGGCCAAAACAAAGGGGGAAATGACCATAAGGGGGCATAGTAGATCCTCCCTGACCCCCTAGGTTTGATGTGGAGGCTTTAAAAGGGCCCCGTGGGGCAAAAAAAAAACACGTTTTTTTTCATGGGGTGCGCCCGGTACGCGTAATGGAAAGCGGACTGGGGAGCGTACTACAAGGAAACAAGAATGATTGACTTTTAACTTATTGTATGTTTATAGACTTATTTTTTTTCTGCTGAGTGACGTCTCGGCCTATCTCCACGGGATGCAGTCCCTACCATCTCGGCGTTTAAGCCCAGGAGGACCGGTAGTGTGGGAGAGATAACGTCTGTTAACGTTCGATTCGAAGGAAATCAGGAAGTGTTGATAAACATTGTCTGCGCCATCTTGCCTTTTTTCAAATGCCACATTTTTGTCGTGCACGGCAGCCATTTTAGATGCCTTGACCAGACCCACTCTCTGCACGCTGTCGATCCTTAGCATGGCTCCCCACCCTCGCAAGCATCTCCCCCAGGCACTGGTCACCCCCGCTCTCTGTCTTATGCATGGGCAATAAACCTCCCCCCATCTGCGCTGCTCTTCCTTGAGAATCACACCCTGTGCCCGCCCGACACCTCCCTTTCGCCCTATTCACTACCGCACCCTCTGACACTCCTCTTCCTCTGTGTCCGATTGTCCAGGCCGGTCTCAGGCTATCACCTAGCCCTGCAGATGTAGTTTATGGCCCCAGCTGTAAAGAATCACCCCTCTTCAAAGGAGTTACAGTAGATCAAGGCCCTCACCCGATGAGATCCGTCACACCACACGCGTTCCTACTATCTGAAAACCATCCTGTATTGTGATTGGGGAGGGGACCGAGCCTGAAGCGGAAGATTCCAGGGATGCCTCTTTGTACATCAAAGTTTTTACAATTATGTGTCACATTAAAAATATATAGCACTCCAACAAAGTAGTAGGATTATAAAACTTTAATAACTTATAAATATATACAACGCAACAAAAACAGTAAATACATTGAAAAAATTTTTTGAAAAAAGAAGCAACAATGGTCAGTAGCTGTGTTTTGTGCGAATAGCCCCAAGGCAGCACAACGTGCTGAGTTCTGGACGGCACCCAGGTGATGTTACCTGGGTGCCGCACTGGTTTTTGGTATCCTACAATGCAGCTCCGAAAAACGGCGTGGGGCGTCCCGGGGGGTGCGTGGGGAGGCCTCGTCAGTAGCCGTCTGTTGTGCGAATAGTCCCAAGGCAGCAGAACGCGCTGAGATGTGGATGGCACCCAGGTGATGTCCAGTAAGTTGCCGCACTGGTTTTGGTATCCTACAATGCTGCTCCGAATAACGGCGTGGGGCGCCCCGGGGGGGGGGGTGAGGCGGCGTGAACGGGCCTCCCCAGGTGGAGGCTCGTCTGCTGTAGTGGGGCGCCACTTTACCGTTTCAGTTGCCATTCCGCCCGCTTTTGGTACACTGTGCCAAAATCCGCCATTCAGCTGAGTTGCGCCCACTCTTGCGGTGCAGCGATAGGCGGCTGCCACAGGGCTCTCAAAATGGCGGCAGGCTCTTTCCTTTTTGGGCCTGGTCCACTGAAAT
The DNA here is from genome assembly GCF_964261635.1 of Lissotriton helveticus. Taxonomy (NCBI): domain Eukaryota; kingdom Metazoa; phylum Chordata; class Amphibia; order Caudata; family Salamandridae; genus Lissotriton; species Lissotriton helveticus. Next base: position 1,760,181,974 of record NC_136061.1, read on the forward strand.
GGCCCTGGGACACCTTGGAACTCGGACGCTTGTCTGCTAGGTCTTGGACCCCATTCTCGAAAGCGTCCCCTCAGCCTTGAAGATTCTACAAAAGTCTTGGGGGCCCCCGACTCCTGCAGGCTTCCGGTGGGGAGCGGCTGCCATGATTGCTCGCGGAATGACCACGACGGAGCCACGAGATGGTGGTGCTTTCATGCTGACGCCAGCTTCAGTCTGAAACATCCAGAAACAAGGTGGGGCTTTCATCGTTTGGGAAAAAAAAATGTTTTAATCCAATGAAAAGTGTTATTTTTAGGTCATATGATCAAGCCTTCCATCATTAGGAAACCAAAAGTAAAATGAACCAATGAAAAGTTTTATAAACAAGTCACATGACCTGTTATGCGGCATAGGGCTATAAAAAGCGTAGAAAATCCGTTGGCACGTGAGGTGGCGTCAGTAGCGGACCGATGTGCGAATAGGCCGAAGGCAGCACAACGCGCCAAGATCCGGATGGCACCGAGGTGGTGTCCAGCAAGTTGCCGCACTGGTGTGGCCATCCTACAATGCTGTGCCGAAAGTCGGCGTGGGGCGCCCCGTTGGCCTGTGAGTTCGCGTCAGTCAGTGGGGGCTGTTTGAGGATCTGACTGCATTGGAAAGCAATGTGATGCTGTGCGTCGCCCCCAAGATGGAGGTTCCTCGGCTGCAGTGGGGCTGTGGAAAAGTAAATTTTGTCATGTTCTTTGTCCCTACGTGTCATCCATCACATGTTATGTGTGCATGATCAATATGCATATGTTATTCCCCATGTCCGATTCATGACGCAATTACAGTTGTGTCCCCCTCTAGTATGCCAGTTTCCAGTCCTCGTGAATACTACGAATATCAGGCCTATGTAAAGTTATGTTGCCACGTTTCTCAGTGTGCACGTTATTTCATTATAAAGTCCCCGTTTCTAGGCCTCAACAGGGCCCGCACATCAGATTCAGCTCCTGTCTCCTGAACCCTCGCTGAGGAGAGATCCAGCCCCCACCTGTATCCTCGACCTTTCACTTACTTCCTGCCTCTCAGTGCCCGGTGCAGCCTGACTCTGCCTCTGAGTCTGCCAAGACTATGTTATAGTTCCAGTTATCAGTTCAGCCCTCCTTCTCTGCATTCCTAAGCTACTGAACTGCATCAATAGTTTCCGTCATTGTCTAGCCTATGCGGCTCCATGTTAAGAGAAATACTGTATTAATGGTCATTTAATATTCTTCATCACGCGCTACATGTAGAATAAATGCATGCTTCAGTCTTAGAGTCAGTTAGCTTTTCCCCTCATGACTTCTAGTTTGTATCAACATGTTCCCTAAACATTAGATACCAGATAGGGTTTAGGTACATGTCGCTCCGACCCTCCAGACTTCAGTCTCTGCTCCTAGCACAGAGTTCATAGCCCCCAGCTTCTCCTCGTAACACGTCATTGCCAGTTTGCGCGCACCATCAGGTTAGAGGTCCCGGCTCCTTAGGTAGCCCCCTCCTATGTTTCCGCCCATTCATGACATATTCTGTTACGTTTGCATCACATGTCTGAGTTACACCTTCTTTTTACCCTTATCTTTCGCGACTGCTACGCGTCACGCCTTCTGCTCCACCCACTGCTACGCCTACTGCAATGTAATGCTATGTGTTTGCGTTATGTATATATGCTCATGTATTGTTATTAAAAGTCAGCGCGCTCATCCCAGATCCAGCCCCAGCAGCTGCTGGGCCCTGTCATCCTATTCCTATGCAGGTTGTCCTGTTCCTGTCCTTATGCTAATAAACCTGCGAAACTCCTACTACCTCGAATCTTGACTCTTATTTATTGAGCTATCTGTTATGATATATGTCCAGTCAAAAATAGGGTATTATTTATTTATCTACCACATAATGGCGCCCGAACAGGGACTTGCCCTTTCCCCACACGTCGGTGAAGCCACGCCGACCCCCTGACCCTCTGCAGTCGTGACGGAACTCTTCTGCGCAGTGGCAGATATTTCTGCTCAAGTATCCCTCAGGCCCACGGAGGAGACGGAGGAGGCGGTCCAGCATCCAGACGAGACGGTGGAGGAACGCGGCGAGTCTCGACCAGAGCCCAAGCCAAGAGTCCAAGGTCCGAGGTATCCGGAGGTCCACCCGTAACTGAAGTCCGAAGTCCGAAGTTCGTCGTCCGTCGTCGTAGCAGTCCAGTCCAGTCTGAGGCTTTCCGTTCTTGCTGCCCGGTGAGTACCGTTACTGGGGTGGTATCTAGACAGGGTCAATTTAATTGACTCTGGTCTGTGGGTTGGTGGTACACAGTCCCACAAACGAAGTGTCCACTTCGGTGGATGCGGGTCCTGACGTGTCTCTTTATGAGACCGGTAAGTTTCGTACTGTTTCAGCAGTGCATCTAGTTTCTGTTCTAGTCAGTTTCTGTTCTCGAGAAAATTTATGTGTTCTGTTCTCAGTATTTCCAGGTAGTATTCTGTCCGAACTGTTATTTTAAATGTTTTTCATGTATTCTAATGTCGTGGTATGAATGGGAAATAAGTATCGTGTTTTCATTGTGTATTGTATTTTGTCCAGATCATAGTTCAGTCATGCCGCTCTTCTCAAAATTACGTCAGTTAAAGACTAGAAAGGGTCTGCTGGAAGCAGCAGTTCCCGTCCCGCCCAGGGACAGTCCAGGTCACTTTATGTATCAGAAACATGGCATAAGCGCCATATTGTATCTAGATTTATGGGTAGAGTATACCAAACAGTTAGAAGAAAAGTATAGATGGCCCGTATCGGGTACATGGGATGCCGAGTGCATCATGCGAGTAGAAGAAGCATTATGGAAGAAGAAAGCCAGACAGTCACAGAAAGATGCCATCGAGTTATGGCGTAAAGAAGCTCATAAAAGAACCGAAAAAGAAATCAGAAAATCAGAATTAAGTAGAGAAACCTTAGAACGAGCCCAAGAAAGAGAATTAATCGAGATAGGTGAACGAGTCAGAACTGAGCAATCAGACAGACAGAGGAATGCCCTCATTAAGGGTATGTATCCTCTTCTTGCCGAGGGCTTGCCAAAAGCGACCCCGGAGGCATCCAGTAATTTCCCGCCACCGTTAGTTCCGACCAAGCTACGTCACAAACCGACCGCAGCTGATATTTTTATTTCGTCCTATCTGGACGACACAGTCCCTGAATATGCAAATCCTGTCCGCGCTCCGCCAGTCCCTGTAAATCAGGTAATTCCTGCTCCTCCAGACACCGGGGTGCCCTTAACAGCCCCCCCGGGTCAGCCCGCCATACAAGTCCAGCCCACGTTACAATTACCCACCCTGCCAGGACGGAAAGCATCAGTTGATGATTCTAGTTTAGGGGCCGCAGGAGGAGGTCTTCCTCAAACCCCGCCGCCATACAAGCGTTTATCAGCACTCGAATTACATGCTCAAGCATCACAGCGTACTCCTAAGAGTAATAAGTCTGTTGCAGAGATCAGGCAAACCCTTGGCGAATGTGTCTATGACCCAGTTCCAGGCGAGTTTAATATGGTTTTATATTCCGTACGCGTAAGGAGAGTGACCGAGTATCTAGTCACCCTGCCGAATATGAAAGAAGATCTAGACAGGATATATCGTTTCATCCGTACAGGGGATGACCCACAAAGTATTAGTGATGCCATGTCTCAAAGGAAAGCCGAGATTCAGCGCATGATATTAAAGTTCTTAATTAATTGTCTAATAAGAGAACAAGATTACCCGTCTAAAGACCCGGAAGAAATGAAAACTCTAACAAAGTGGAGTGATAATATAGCCGAAGGAAAGCACAATACCATTGGTGCCATGGAAAGTATGTACAAGAAAATCCGTAGAGAGATAATAAAGATACACGAACAGCGTAAAGCAGCACAAGTAAGCGAGAAAGAAAGTACCTCTGATCCTGAAGAGGAAGACGATGAGAATACTGCCAGAATAGCGTATGTAGGAAAACCTAGATTTCCAGATCGCCATTTACGTCCAGAACCCAAGTCTACTTTCCATCATTCAGCACCAGAACAAGGTTCCCTAGAACAAGTATTCCAAGCTACCGATCACATTCTGAAATCACGAATCGGTTACAGTGAGTTAAGTACCATGCATGAACAGGAACTAGCCCGGTCAGCAGTCCGATGGATTACTGATTCTACCACTTTTCCAGACGAAATAGTGGCACAAATGTTTCTGAAAATGCCCCCAGCCGAGCAGCGACTGGTGGGTATGTATATGATTCAGCACCTCATTACTCTGTATGAGGGTCAACATTCTGATCCAGGCCCGTTACATGATATCCTGAACGAGTTACTCCAGTACAGATGGAGAGGTCTAGGTACCGATTTAATTAGTGTCATTCTAGAACAACGTCATAAATATAGAACATTCTTGAACCCGCATTTTGTTCATGTCTCACCCCCAGAAAGTAAATCATTCTACATAGACAGACAGAATCCGTTACGAGAAGTCCACCCAGTCAGAGGAGCGGGTGGCGAAATGCAACGAGTGTTTGTATACACTCCGATCACAAAGATGGAACTTCTAGAGATGAAGAAATTAATTCCCTGTCATGACAAAGATCCAGCAGGGTTCCATAGAGAATTAAAAGACATGCTCCGTATGGGAGAATACACATACCCGGATATAATTAAAATGTTAAAGGTTCTGTTGCCCGCAGGGGTGTATGAAAAGCTAAAGGAAAAAGAATGGGAGGTGGGAGAGAAAAAGATAGATTGGGCAGTCCTAGAAGCTGAAGATAAGATACGTGTACCAGGTACTGGTCTAGGAGAGAAATGTAAAGAATTACCAGAATTATTGATTCAAGTTTTACCCAGATTATTGACAACTAGAAAAGAAGACTGGGATGCAATCTCAGCCTGTAAACAGAAGCAAGATGAGGATATTAGTGATTTTTATTCTAGGTTTGAAAAGTGTTTCAGTATCAACAGTGGCCTCAAGACAAGTAGTGAGTCATACCCTCACCTTTTTGTTACTAAATTAGTCGAGAATTCAAGCCCACAAGTTAAAAACCGAGTTTTGAAAGTCGAAAGCACCTGGCAAGCTAATACTCCGTCCCAGATGCTCCAGATGCTCCAGTACCACCAGAATAGAATCAGAGAAGAGCAAGAACACGAGAGAAAACGTATGAAAGACACGAAAATGAAAGTGCTAGTTGCACAATCTGTTCCTCAAGACAGTCAGAAGAGGGGTCCGAATCAAGCCAGTCATCCTGCAGCACCCGTTAAAGGGAACTGCAATTATTGTAAACAGCCAGGTCATTTCATAAACGAGTGTGCAGTTCTGAAACACAACATAGCTACTGGTAAGACTAAAGAAAGACCACGTCCGCCTAGACAAGAGCAAGTTTCACAGACTCCTCAGTCACAGAATGCACCACAGACAGTTACAGTACCGCAGCCTATTGCTGCAACACAGCATGTTACATCGCAGATGTACCAGTATGCACAGTCTGAGTATCCAGAGTACCAGCCGTATTCATGAAACAGCCTAGAGAGGGAGGTAGGCTTGCCTCTCATCGAGATACCTGTAGATCAAGATGGTCCCTATGTTCACAGTCAAGTATTAGGGAAAGACAGAAAGTTTTTGATTGATACAGGGGCAAGTAGGACCACAATTAGTCACGCCGAAGTTCCAGGGGCTCCGCTCTCAGGCTCAAGAAATGTTTCCCTTGGATTTTCAGGAAAGCCTATCGTTAATGAGATTTCAAAGCCAGTTACTCTAGAAGTAGGTCCATTGTCCCGCACTACTGATCTGTTACTTACTAAGTCATGTCCAGAAAATCTATTAGGCATTAAAACACTGAAAGAGTTAGGTGCAGTTATATGTTGTTCCCCGGAGGGAATACGTCTGTTCCTACGTGACTTTAAGGGTCACTATGTATTACGAGATTTTGATCCCAGACTGTCTAATGTCCCGCAGCATTTATGGGCGCAAGGTCCAACTGATGTAGGTTATATGCAAATCACACCCCATCGTGTGACTCTCAAACCAGGTGTAGTGTTACCACGAATCAGACAGTACAGATTGCCACCCGAGGCTGTAGCAGCCTTATCCAAAATTATTGACGAGCTCATGGCTCAAGGAGTAGTTGTAGAAACTGACTCCAACGTATGCAATTCTCCGATCATTCCAGTCATGAAACGTACTGATCCAAATGCACCCCCAGTATATCGATTAGTGATTGATTTACGGGAACTTAACAAATGTATTATTCCTCAGTACCCGGTTGTCCCAGATATCTCTTCCCTGTTAACTGCTATTGATTCCGAAGCCATGTTCTTCACTGTCATAGACCTCAAGAATGCATTTTTCAGTGTTCCCATCCATCCAGACAGCCAGTTCCTTTTCGGATTCTGTTTAAATGGAAGGAGCTATATGTTTACACGAGCTCCTCAAGGTTTCACAGAAAGCCCTAGTATTTACAGTCAGGCACTTAAGAGACAACTAGACAATATTCACATGCCAACTGACACTGCCCTGCTCCAGTATGTCGATGATCTACTGATCACAGCCCGTTCTGAACGTGACTGCGAGCGAGCGTCACTGACGGTTCTGTATTTCCTAGCCGAGATGGGGCACAAGGTGTCCCCTTCTAAGCTTCAATTCTGTGTCCAGCAAGTGGTATACTTAGGACACTTGCTGTCCAAGAGGGGTAGGCAGTTGACACCAGACCGTATCCAGTTGATAGCGAGTCTTCCTCAGCCCAGGACCCAGAAGGAGGTACGTGCTTTTATCGGCCTTACTTCCTATTGCCGACAATGGATTCCTCAGTATGCATTTCTAGCCAAGCCACTGATACAGTTAACGACACAGGAGGCAGCCGTATCGACTGTCCTCCCTTGGACATCTGAACATACGCTTAGTTTCAACGAGTTAAAGAAAGCCCTATGCCAAGCTCCAGTTCTAGCGACACCGAACTACAGTAAGCCTTTTACACTTTTCGTTACTGAACGTGAAGGTACAGCATTATCTGTTCTCACACAAGATCAAGCAGGACAATACAAGCCCTGTGCTTATTTTTCTAGCACACTAGATCCTGTAGCCCAGGCTCTGCCTGCGTGCCTCAAGTCAGTTGCAGCCACAGCACTAGCTATCAGACAAAGTGATTCCATAGTTTTAGGACACTCCCTGACAGTACAAGTTCCACACTCCGTGGAAGTTCTTTTGAATAGAACACAAACACAGCACTTGACAATTGCACGTTTAACAGGTTATGAATTGACACTGTTCCAACCACACATAGAAATCAGACGCTGCAACATTTTAAATCCTGCTACACTGTTACCATCAGTTAATTCAAATCCAGCCACACATGATTGCGTGGAAGTAGTTAACATTACGACAAAGCCAAGACAAGATCTGACAGATATTCCGTTACCAGACCCTGACCTGACACTTTATGTGGATGGTTCATGTATGAGAACTAGTACAGGAGAACTAGTAGCCGCGTATGCAGTGACTACTGATACCGAAGTTATTGAGACACACCGTATTGACACTCTGTCCGCTCAAGCAGCAGAGCTAGTTGCTCTGACACAAGCCTGTATACACGCCAAGAACTTGAAAGTTAATGTTTACACAGATTCACGCTATGCATTTGGAGTCGTTCACGACTTTGGAGTGCTCTGGCAGGAGAGAGGTTTCATGACTTCTCATGGAACCAAGATTCAGCATGGTCTCCTTATTCAAGCTCTGTTAGATGCAATACATTTACCGACATCCATTGCTATCATGAAATGCAAAGCACATACGAAAGCTACTGACATTATTTCCCAAGGTAATGATCTAGCAGATCGCACAGCCAAGCTTACAGCACAGACTCCAGACATTCAAGTTAATCCGACACAGATACAAACTCCAGATCCGACTACATGCATGACAGTTAAGGACCCTACCCAGGATGTCATAGATATCCAGTTACATGCTACTCCCGATGAAATCAAGAAATGGTTCGAACAAGGAGGGGTCCAGACAGATCAAGGATGGTTAACGAAGGGTAGAGCCACATGGTTTCTCCCCGACTCTATGGTTCAAGTCATCATTAATACCGCACATAGTCCAGCACATTTAGGAGAAAAAGCTATGTTAGACAGTATCCAGAACATTTGGTTCAACAAGCATTTACGAGCTGCAGCCAAGCAGAAAGTCCGTACCTGTATGATATGTTGTCAGTTTAATCCAGGTAAAAGTGTCCCGGTGGAACAAGGGGGATTCCAGCCTCCTGACCACCCTTTTGAGGTCCTCCAGATGGATTATATTCAGATGGAGCGATGTCGAGGTTTCAAGTATGTCCTTGTAGTTGTATGCGCTTTGTCCAGGTGGACAGAAGCATATCCAGTCCCAGATTACACAGCCACAACCACTGCCAAGCAGTTGGTTCGTGAATTCTTCCCTCGTTATGGACTCCCTAGAGTCATATATTCTGATAACGGTCAGCCATTCTCATCTGAGTTGATGAAGCACGTTTCCCTTTTGTTAGGGTACCAGTGGAAGTTCCATTGTGTACGCCATCCTGAAGCAGCTGGTCTAGTCGAGAGACATAATCAGACTCTGAAAATCCGTATTGCCAAAATATGTAAAGAAAAGGGTGTGGACTGGCTAGTATCTCTGCCAGTTGCTTTGTTTTATATGCGCATGGTCGCACATTCCAGATCAGGTCTGTCCCCGTATGAGGTCGTTTTCGGCCGCCCCCCTAACATGTGGGGTACTCCTAGACCCCGAAGTATTACTGATGTTTGATGTAATATGCTGACAGATTACCTAGCTTCCTTGATGTCTGCCCTCAACTCATGTCGTTCACAGGTTGCCGCCACATTTCCAGACAATACCGAGGTGGCACCGCATGAAATCGTTCCAGGTTCGATGGTGCTCGTACGTAACTTTGACAGATCAAGTCCGCTGGAGCCTCGTTGGAAAGAGCCCCGACAGGTCCTCCTCACCACCCGTACAGCCGTGAAATTGGAAGGACGCCGCGGCTGGGTGCACCTTTCGCACGTCAAGAAATTCTACGGATTAAAGCCGGTCTCTAAGAACATTTCCCAGGATATCAAGACTTGTCAAAACATTGTTCCTAAGGACTGTCCCGCAAATGACATTGATTCAAAACCCCCCCTGTTAGAGAAAACTCCGCAGCAGGAGTATAAGCAAAAGCTAAGGTCTAGTAAAATAAGTCAGTCAGTTTGATTGTATAAGTCCTCCCCTAGGTGAAACGGTTAGACTGTTTCTGACATGTATAAAATAGACCCCCATAGTGAGAGAGTCAGTCAAAACTCAATCCGATGTATCGTTTTTCTAAGTTTCATATTATTCATCAGCATAATGATTTCCTGCACCAGTTATGCATTTTTCCTGTGTTTCCCAGTTTCACATGTAAATAAGCCTACTAATGCTACAGTAGAGCACACGTTTAGTGATCTGCCTCCTCACGAATATTCATACCGCCTCGCTATGCGTAACAATACATTTATCCGCATGTTGCATTATTCACATCAAACCAGCAATGCCACTAATTGTTGGGTGTGTGGTCGACTCCCCCCTTTCCAGACGTCAAAGGGAGTTCTGCCACTCTTTCCTTATCCTTTTTCCCATAATGGTTCGTGTGGAGCATGGTCCACGTTAACGTCATCCTCAACAGATATGTCTTTTCTTAACAGCACATGTTTTCCAGACAAGCAAGGTTTCCCCCACAGAACAGGTTTAGATCCAGAAAATGAAGTGTACAATTTAGGTAACTATTCGTCGAATTTTATGGTCCTGAATGTTCAGTCTGATACTACTCCAGACTCACCTGCTATTTCAGTATTACCAGTCAAAGGCGAATTATGTGTCTGTAATAATGGTTCTGTACACGTAGGACATAGTGATTGTACTACTGTTGTCAAGTATAGTGACAGTGGGAAATCTATTTTTAAAGCTTCACGTCAATCTTATTTTGTTTGTGGTCAAACTGCATATGTTCGTCTGCCCCTCGATTGGGAGGGAACCTGTTACATTGCCTTCCTACTGCCACCTGTTTTCCTAGCCCCACCTGACTACCATAGGAATTCCTACCTAGTACATACTAGACACAAGAGAAATCTCCCGATTGTCGATTATACTGAAACTGCTGCAGAGCAATTCATTGATATCGATAAAGGTGTGTTCCCATATTTAGGTACAGTTGTAAACAGTAAGCTAATCCGTAGGTTAACAAGAACCCTTGAAGCTGTAGTAGATGAGACTGCCTCCGCTCTAGGTAACTTAACCGAAGAGCAATCCTTTATGAGAATTGTTGTGCTCCAGAATCGTCTCGTCCTTGACGTCATACTGGCCGATAGGGGCGGGGCCTGTAGAGTCATCGGATCTAGTTGCTGCATTTTCATTCCAAATAACGCGCCGTCTGTTTATTCAGCTATAACCAGACTTCATAAAATTGCCCATCTGTTACACCAAGATCCAGGCACCTGGACATGGTCCGGTTGGTTCTGGAATATAATTTCTGCATGGGGATGGAAAGTCCTGTCCTTTCTAGGTATTGCAGTAGCGATCATATTCAGCTGCTGCCTCTGTATACAATGTGGCCCTGCGATTTGCGGCATGTGTGCTACCTCTTGTATTCCTAGTCCCAAGCCCCGTTCTAAATCTCGTTCCAAGACAATTCGAGATGAACAAATGGTACTGTATGAAATGATAGATGGTATCATGAATATTGATGTTTCCTGATGGAAACGTAGTGACAAGGAGGGAATGTGGAAAAGTAAATTTTGTCATGTTCTGTGTCCCTACGTGTCATCCATCACATGTTATGTGTGCATGATCAATATGCATATGTTATTCCCCATGTCCGATTCATGACGCAATTACAGTTGTGTCCCCCTCTAGTATGCCAGTTTCCAGTCCTCGTGAATACTACGAATATCAGGCCTATGTAAAGTTATGTTGCCACGTTTCTCAGTGTGCACGTTATTTCATTATAAAGTCCCCGTTTCTAGGCCTCAACAGGGCCCGGACATCAGATTCAGCTCCTGTCTCCTGAACCCTCGCTGAGGAGAGATCCAGCCCCCACCTGTATCCTCGACCTTTCACTTACTTCCTGCCTCTCAGTGCCCGGTGCAGCCTGACTCTGCCTCTGAGTCTGCCAAGACTATGTTATAGTTCCAGTTATCAGTTCAGCCCTCCTTCTCTGCATTCCTAAGCTACTGAACTGCATCAATAGTTTCCGTCATTGTCTAGCCTATGCGGCTCCATGTTAAGAGAAATACTGTATTAATGGTCATTTAATATTCTTCATCACGCGCTACATGTAGAATAAATGCATGCTTCAGTCTTAGAGTCAGTTAGCTTTTCCCCTCATGACTTCTAGTTTGTATCAACATGTTCCCTAAACATTAGATACCAGATAGGGTTTAGGTACATGTCGCTCCGACCCTCCAGACTTCAGTCTCTGCTCCTAGCACAGAGTTCATAGCCCCCAGCTTCTCCTCGTAACACGTCATTGCCAGTTTGCGCGCACCATCAGGTTAGAGGTCCCGGCTCCTTAGGTAGCCCCCTCCTATGTTTCCGCCCATTCATGACATATTCTGTTACGTTTGCATCACATGTCTGAGTTACACCTTCTTTTTACCCTTATCTTTCGCGACTGCTACGCGTCACGCCTTCTGCTCCACCCACTGCTACGCCTACTGCAATGTAATGCTATGTGTTTGCGTTATGTATATATGCTCATGTATTGTTATTAAAAGTCAGCGCGCTCATCCCAGATCCAGCCCCAGCAGCTGCTGGGCCCTGTCATCCTATTCCTATGCAGGTTGTCCTGTTCCTGTCCTTATGCTAATAAACCTGCGAAACTCCTACTACCTCGAATCTTGACTCTTATTTATTGAGCTATCTGTTATGATATATGTCCAGTCAAAAATAGGGTATTATTTATTTATCTACCACAGGGCGCCCCTTGGTGTTTCACTCGCTATGCAGCTGAGTTGCGTGCGCACTTGCGGCGAATAGGCCGAAGGCAGCACAACGCGCCGAGATCTGGATGGCACCGAGGTGGTGTCCAGCAAGTTGCCGCACTGGTGTGGCCATCCTACAATGCTGCGCCGAAAGTCGGCGTGGGGTGCCCCGTTGGCCTGTGAGGTGGCGTCAGTAGCGGACCGATGTGTGAATAGGCCGGAACCAGCACAAGGCGCCAAGATCCGGATGGCACCGAGGTGGTGTCATAGTTGAGAGTTCTGAGCAGCGCTTGTAACACTGTCTGAAGCTTATTTGCACCTGCTGCAGCTTCACTATTGCCCTGGTGTGGCCTAAGATCGCCCATGACATGGCGGCTTCACACAAAGCTGACTCAAGCGTTGCTGCTGATGCTATACAGACAAAAACTGGTTTTCAGTTTGTACATTCTTCAGGATTTTTCCATCCAAGGCTGGTTGAGAGTTTGTAGAACAATGGCTTCAGATTTTCAACATACTACTCTTCAACATTCTTCCTAAATGTAACAATGTGAGACTCACTAGGAGAACGGTGTAGTGAGGGCCACAAACGGCTGTTTATCTTTCCTTTCAAAATGCTGCCAACAATATTTTCGGAATGGAAGACACCACAAGGCGCTGAGATTCGGTTGGCGCCGAGGTGGTGTCCAGCAAGTTGCCGCACTGGTGTGGCCATCCTACAATGCTGAGCCGAAAGTCGGCGTGGGGTGCCCGAAGGGGGGGGGGTGGCGGCACAAACGAGCCTCTCCCGCTTCTCCATGTGGAGGCACTTCATCTGCAGTGGGGCGCCGAGATCTGGATGGCACCGAGGTGGTGTCTAGCAAGTTGCCGCACTGGTGTGGCCATCCTACAATGCTGCGCCGAAAGACGGCGTGGGGTGCCCGAAGGGGGGGAGGCGGCGCAAACGAGCATCTCCCGCCTCTCCAGGTTGAGGCACTTCATCTGCAGTGGAGCGCCGTCTAGCTGAGTTTTGCCCGCTCTTGCTGCTACAGCGACAGGCGGCTGCAACAGGACTCTCAAAATGACGGCCTGTTCTTTGGATTTGGGCCTGGTCCACTAAAATGGCCCTGGGACACCTTAGAACTCGGACGCTCGAATTTTTTTTCCTTTCCTCTACATGCAAAAAAGGTAAATGCCTGGTACGTTACCTGCCTCATCTGCCACGATGTACTCTCCAGAGGAACCGAAAAAAAATATAGTTATGGTAATTATACCATGCATCGTCATATGGAGAGGTGGCACCGATTAATTATAGTGCTGCACAAAAGAGAGATTTGGAGGACAACCCCCGACCTGCCAGTACATTCACCAAAGAAGTGGCACTGACAGCATCAGAGGCAAGGGAAACGGTCCCAAATATTCAGAAGAACTTTGGAAAGATTAAAATGACATGTTTAGATTGTGGCAAATTAATTTCATGTGGACAGATGAGTGTTACTCTAATAAATACAGCATATGAACATCATCATAGTCGATGGTTGGTGGAGACATTTTGACTATATCCTGGACCTGCCCGTCCTCGCCCAAAATGACGTCGGAATAAATGGGACTCGTAACTCCTTGTTGTGTACTGGTTGCACAACCTTGATATCACGAGATACGTATGCAGTTTTGAAGCACATGGCGGGCGGGGACGAGAATTGATTGAATATTTCGACATCCCTATTGATATTAAGTTCTGATGTGTTATTGATTACTGTACTATTGAAAGTTCGAATTAACGTCACCCATGGTACTTGCCCGCAAATGTATATCTAGATAATGTTATTGTAACTGGCCCTGTCGTATTTTAATTATAAAATGTACGTTCACCGATTCCGCAACTGTTAGACACCTTAGTTCTTGCAACCTAATGGCCCGCCCGTTACGTTCCTCTACAGTGTAAATGTCTCCTCATCATATACGATTACAGTTTGCTCCGTGGCCGGCCCACGTGGTTATAGGCCCGTATTTGTATACTGACATTTTCACAGTAAAGGTTTTTAAAAGAAAACATGGTAGTAGTATTTACATTGGTAAAGTTTTTAATATTAGTCACTGTTTTCGAATCAGTAAAAGGCAAGTGAAATAAAGCAGTCCAATTACATGAAGGGTAAAAGGTATAATACGCAGGAACGCAGTAAAGATAAATGGTCAAGGGCTGTTGTGTTTTCTACTCCTGCAACATAAAGTGATCGATAAGAATCTGATATTCAGGCGTATCGGCGACTAAGACAGCAGGCCAAGCCTCTTTTGCTCAACGGCTCCGTCATGGGACGAAGAAACGCCCTTTTTCTCGAAAAAGGAATATATTTTACTTGCAGGACAGTTGTAAATTTTCCGGGAAAGTACATTAGCCTGGAACATTATAACATATATGTTTAAGAAAAAATAATGTTCGAAAGTAATAAAAAGTGTAATTTTTAGGTCATATGACCAAGCCTTTCATCATTAGAATAAGAAAAGTAAAATGAACCAATGAAAAGTTTTATTAACAAGTCACATGACCTGTTATGCTTACGTTACGCGCTGCGCGCCGCGCCCCGGATCGCTTCCGGGAAGCTGCGCTTCGCGCACCGGAGCACTTCCGGAAGCGCTAACGCGGCGCGTCATATGACGCATTACGCGACAACGCAGGTCCAGAATATAGTCAAAATGTCTCCACCAACCAGCGGTCGGAACACAACCCCTTTCAGCAGGCTAAATAGTTCTGTTAAATGACAACAGAAGGGACAGGCAACAAGAACCATCAGTCAAAGAGGGGAGGGCAAGTTCTTCTCTACCGGGTCACGTTGGGGCGCTACCGGAACTGATCGAATTGGTAGTCTACAGTGTTTCTGGATGTTTCAGACTGAAGCTGGCGTCAGCATGAGAGCACCACCATCTCGTAGCTCCGTCGTGGCCATTCCACGAGCAATCATGGCAGCCGCTCCCCACCAGAAGCCTGCGGGAGTCGGGGGGCCCCAAGACTTTTGTAGAATCTTCAAGGCTGAGGGGACGCTTTCGAGAATGGAGCCCAAGCCCTAGCAGACAAGCGTCCGAGTTCCAAGGTGTCGCAGGGCCATTTTAGTGGACCACGCCCAAATCTGAAGAGCCGGCCGCCATTTTGAGAGTCCTGTGGCAGCCGCCTATCGCTGCACCGCAAGAGCGGGAGCAACTCAACTACATGGTGAGCGAGACGCTGTAGTCGCAAGAGCGGGCGGTAAACAGCTGAATAGCGGAAGAGGCACAGTGTAGCAAAAGCGGGCGGAATGGCAACTGAAACGGTAAAGGGGCGCCCCACTACAGCGTGTCTTTAGGTCAAACGGATTGTGGGACAAGGTCAAGAATGGAAGAGTCACCAAAAGGCAAAAAGTTCCGCTTGACCCCGGGAGCCGGCCACCTATGTCGGGGGCGATCTCAGGCCACACCAGGGCAACACGACTTGGGGAGGGGGCCGGAGCCAAGCGCCCCTTCCGAGTCCGCGCCATCACACCGTCCCTCGGGGGCCTCCGTCAAGCGGTTCAGGGAGGCACCGCATCACATTGTTTTCAAATGCAGTCACGTCCTCAAACAGCCCCCACTTACATTGAGAATAGTGAAGCTGTAGCAGGTGCAAATAAGCTTCAGACAGTCTAACAAGCACTCCTCAAAACTTTGAACTATCAGAGTGCATGAGTTTCATGCTCGATCGATTGAGCTAGCCGGATCGGGCAACAAAAAGTATAAAATAGTTATGTAAATAGTTATTTAATAAAATGTTTTACCCTGTTACTTTGCTGGTGTGTTGTATATATTTGTAATATTTGCATAGAGTTTATCGTTATTTTGGGCAGGGTGGGTGGCGGAGCCGAGCTGTCTTGCAGCCATCATGGTGTGGAGCTCAGTTCATCTCACTAGTTTCGTATTTCTCATGAGGGGTTGTTCCTAATGTTTCTATTTTAGCGAGGTCAAAAAGAGATCCCATTAGTGGCCTACTGATTTTGCTCGATTCCTTTTGTTTTTTTTACACGATTTTTCACTATCTGCAAAGACTAAACAGAGTATTGCGACTCTGTGCTTGTTTGTAAATAGAGAATGAACCAAAGAGAACCAATTCTAAAACAGTAAATGCTTGGATAACAATCAATCAAATGGAGAGAGAAGCAGGCACGACGGATTACAACGGGGGCAAAGGCCTGCGTTAACTACCCTTCACTATCTGCAAAGAGAGAGTACTCCTAATAGAAATGAGGGGGGGGCAGCATTCAAAGCAGATCAGTGTGCATAAACACGAAAATGTTTTTACTTACCACGTACTTGACATTCGACAGCTTATGATATTTGCTATTAAAAAACCATTGAAATTCACGGAAAAAACCATAGGTTAGAGACCATATATAGTTGGGAATTAGCATTTACAAAACCTTGAAAATTCACTGAAAAAACCATGGGTTATAGACCATATATAGTTAGGAATTAGCATTTAAAAAACCTTATTTTACTCACACAAAACCATTGAAATTCCATATATAGTTAGTTGCACTAACTATATATCGCGCACCCGCAATC
The DNA here is from genome assembly GCF_964261635.1 of Lissotriton helveticus. Classification (NCBI taxonomy): domain Eukaryota; kingdom Metazoa; phylum Chordata; class Amphibia; order Caudata; family Salamandridae; genus Lissotriton; species Lissotriton helveticus. The sequence goes on from NC_136061.1 coordinate 1,760,198,463, forward strand.
CACTGCTGATGATGTCACATATTACATCATTCATGACATGGTCAGTGACATCACTGTTGACATCGCTGATGACATCTCAAATGACATCACTGATGACATCACTGATGACATCTCAAATGACATCACTGATGACATCACTGATGACATCTCAAATGACATCACTGATAACATCTCAAATGACATCACTGATGACATCACTGATGACATCACTGATGACATCACTGGTGACATCTCAAATGACATCACTGATGACATCACTGATGACATCTCATTTGACATCAATGGCCACATCACTGATGATATCATTCATGTGACAATACAATCCATCTCCTCACACTTTAATATAACCTCTGTTACACCCAGTGTTAAATACAGAATATAATTTTTTTAAACCATTGACACACCAATACTAGTTACTACATACGCACTCACTGATTCCTATGTCTACACACACATTCACTCATTCACCCATACAATCATTCATACATACAATCACTCATCTTTACAACACTATCATATGCACTCATACACCTATACAGACACTCACACTCTGCCACTCATCCATGGAGTTACTCACACACCTAGTCAGTCCTGTAAAGAATCAATCACACTTCCATTTTCTAATCTATACAGTTAAACATAGAGTACCTTACATTTTCAAACATATACTAACACATACTTACTCTCTTATACAATCATTGATACAAGAACACATTGATCTGCACAGAGTCACACATCTCCCAGCCAGCCACATACACACTCAGTCTCCCATACAAATACTTGGACAATCAATCAATAACCCATATAGTTACTCATATAGCTACTGATCAACACATGCAGCAGTTTACAGAACAACAGACATAATGATGCACAAATTAAGACAGTTTAGTCACTAACCCATGCACTCAGTGAGACACATTTAATCACTCACTCATACAGTCAGTCACGCACCTACTAAATCCTTCATCCAGACACTTATACATCTACTCATTCTTCAATATGTAAAACATATTTAAACTTTACAGAAACACACAGTCAATGGATGATGTCATCAGTGATGTCATTTGAGATGTCATCAGTGATGTCATCAGTGATGTCATTTGAGATGTCATCAGTGATGTCATCAGTGATGTCAGTGACCATGTCATGAATGATGTAATATGTGACATCATCAGCAGTGGATTGCGGGTGCGCGATATATAGTTAGTGCAACTAACTATATATGGAATTTCAATGGTTTTGTGTGAGTAAAATAAGGTTTTTTAAATGCTAATTCCTAACTATATATGGTCTATAACCCATGGTTTTTTCAGTGAATATATATATATATATATATGGACGAAACTTCTACCTCGGAAAGGAAGAAGCAGGAACCCAGGGGGACGAGTAGAGGAGACTTTAATGAGACAGATTCTGCTCCAGTGGCGGCGAATGCATTTCGGACATAATTTCCTTCATCAGCGCCCTGCACCGGTCTCAAGAATCAACATGAATGTCCCGCTGCAGTAAAAGAATGGAAGTGTAGAGTCCGCTCCTCCCCCTTGATGATAGCATGCACCTGATTGCAGTTTGTTTCACGTCTTGAAACTGCAAGTCCCACAATGCCGTGTGGCAGCAAAGTTGGATGGTGACAATAACGGGGATGGAAGGTGAGTTGTTCAGCGCGGTTCTCCAAAGCTAGCAGGTATGTTGGCTCCAATCTGCAAGATTCTCCCACTTCGGTCTCCTCTCGGGTCCCCTTTACTGCCACAGCCGCCAGCTTCAAGAGTTAATGGGGGGAGTCCAATTTACGCTCTCCTCTCTTACTGCCGACGTGTTTTGGAGACACATTCTCCTTCTTCCAAGGCAATTAAGTAAGTTGAAGCCCCATGCCCCGCGTGACACGCCCAGCAAGTCACGTGGGAGTTCTGATGAACAAATGGGGGATCGTGGTAACTTGTGGGGCTTCAACTTACTTAATTGCCTTGGAAGAAGGAGAATGTGTCTCCGAAACGCATCGGCAGTAAGAGAGAAGAACGTAAATTGGACTAATATGCCCGCTTGAAGTGGAGCAATAAATGGAAAGTAACCAACCTGACCAAGGAGTGCGGACTCATTTTTGGGAACCTAACTTTGTGATGTATAACGGCATTCTCAGCCGTAGAGTCTACGCACCTCCCTGCAACGAGGGGCACTCGGCGGCCGGAACTGTTCAGGTCGGTAGTGAGCGAAGTCAGGTATTCCAAGGGATGCGAGCGGACATCTCAGCCCATAGCTCAGTGGAGGGCAGCCCGACCTCACGATAACCATGAAACAGCCACAAACCCACTGGAGGGGATGAAACCACGAACACCACAAGGCCCCGCGTGACACGCCCAGCTAGTCATGTGGGAGCGCTGATGAACAAATGGGGGATCGTGGTAACTTGTGGGGCTTCAACTTACTTAATTGCCTTGGAAGAAGGAGAATGTGTCTCCGAAACGCGTCAGCAGTAAGAGAGGAGAGCGTAAATTGGACTAATATGCCCGCTTGAAGTGGAGTAATAAATGGAAAGTAACCAACCTGACCAAGGGGTGCGGACTCATTTTTGGGAACCTAACTTTGTGATGTATAACGGCATTCTCAGCCGTAGAGTCTACGCACCTCCCTGCAACGAAGGGCACTCGGCGGCCGGAACTGTTCAGGTCAGTAGTGAGCGAAGTCAGGTATTCCAAGGGATGCGAGCGGACATCTCAGCCCATAGCTCACTGGAGGGCAGCTCGACCTGACCATAACAATGAAACAGCCACAAACCCACTGGAGGGGATGAAACCACGAACACCACAATGCCCCGCGTGACACGCCCAGCAAGTCACGTGGGAGCGCTGATGAACAAATGGGGGATCGTGGTAACTTGTGGGGCTTCAACTTACTTAATTGCCTTGGAAGAAGGAGAATGTGTCTCCGAAACGCGTCGGCAGTAAGAGAGGAGAGCGTAAATTGGACTAATATGCCCGCTTGAAGTGGAGTAATAAATGGAAAGTAACCAACCTGACCAAGGAGTGCGGACTCATTTTTGGGAACCTAACTTTGTGATATATATATATATATTACCTACTGGCGGTCGCCAGTAGGTATATATAGTTAGGATTTTTTCTCTATGGGATTTTTGAAAATTCTATGTCTAATAACTTTGGCGTTTGTGGACGGAATTGGCTGAAATTTTCAGGAAAATGGAACATTTTGTTTCTGAGCAGCCCCTGAAAATTTGGGGGGGTTCGTCAAGGGGGGGCCGAGAAAAAAGAGGGGTCCCAAAACGCGTTTTTCCCATGTTAATTTCCATAGGGCGGTTGGCCTCACTTTTAGCCCGAACGGCTGAATGGATTTGCACGAAACTTAGCAAAATTGTAGGGACTGTTAGCCCGATGTGCCTTTGCTAGGTCTCAATATATGTGCTCCAGTGGATTTTGAGAAATTAACGTTAAAAAAAAGATATATATCTGTAAGCGCGCTCCGGGTAGCGCTCCGGTTCGCGTACTTGACGCGTAACGGAACTTCGCGAAGCAAAGCTGATTTGCTCTCCGGTGTCTGTCAACATTCTAAACAGTCCGGAGCGGCCGCCATCTTGTCTCTCGGTAGGATCGAGAGACAAGAGGAGGCCAAAACAAAGGGGGAAATGACCATAAGGGGGCATAGTAGATCCTCCCTGACCCCCTAGGTTTGATGTGGAGGCTTTAAAAGGGCCCCGCGGGGCAAAAAAAAAATATATATATTTTTGTTTTTTTTGCGTGGGGAGCGCCCGGGTCGCGAACCGGGAAGCGGCCCGGGGAGCGTACTATTAGGAAAAAAGAATGATAGACTTTTTAAATATTGTATGTTAATTGATTGTTTGTTTTGTTGATTATTATTTTTTTTTTTTAAACAATTATTTATTATTGTCATTGTGTTTCAAAATTTAATAAAATGTCTACCATTTCACTGTCTGAAATGTCGTTATTTTCATTGAACATAGCTTGTAATGTTTGAGTGTGTAAAATGTCCTCATTTTCAAGGAGGACATCTACTGATTGCACACATTGCAGTAGTTCTTGGTCCCAAGTTTCATCCATAAATTCAATATCATTTGGATCAATGATTTCTTCGTTGGTCTCTGCAAGGACAATTTCAAATGATACCATCTGTTCGCCTTCCATTTTGCCTGAAATTTGCATAAAAAAAATATATATTAGTAGAGATAGGGCACTGTTGGGATTAATTTTAGATAGGCAGTTTTTAACAGTGAATTTATCTTTGGGCAGTGTATAGTATCAGAGTGGAAGTAGGAATATAAAAAAGTGTATGTGATTTAACGTAAGTAAATTCATAATTATAAAAGACAAGCCTAACTCCATCCATAACTATAACAGAGAAGTCTATCTAAATCTATAACTACTACAGAGGGATAGTATATGACTATCAGAAAAAGTTTACCATATTAACTTAAAGTGCACAATATACTTCAGTTTTTAAAATAACAACTTACCTTTAAAAAGAAATTGAAGTTATTAGTGAAAATCCTATTGAAATGTACACCAGGAAGTAGTAGTCAAAATGGCTATGTTTCCTTCTCTTCCTTTATATTTAGGTACATAACCAATCAAATGTCAGGAAAAAAAAAATGGAAAAGAAAGTAACATTTTCATTGGTTGTCAATTCCAACACTTCAGATGTGTTTTGTGAAGTAATTTACCTCAGGGTATTTAGAGAGGTCTACAGGCTAAATGGCTAAATGGAATTCCAACCAAATTTGTGAAAATGGTAGGGATTGGTATGTAGTATGAGCAAATCTATATTTGGTGAAAGTGTCTCCAGGGTTTCTTCTGTAAATTACTTTCCCACCTTTTTTAATGGAGCGCTTCCCGGTGAGCGCCCCGATACGCGAACCTGCAGCGTTATGGGAGTCCACCATTTTGTGTTTCGGTCGAATTAAGATACAAGATGGAGGGCAAATAATGTTCAGAATGGGTAGAAGGGGACACGGTAGACGTATTTTGACCCCCTAGGTTTTCTGAGGATGGCTGAGGAGGCCCATATGTGCGAAAAAAAAACATTTTTTTAAAAAATTTCGCGCGGTTAGCTTCCGGTTCGCGTACCGGGTAGCGCTCCGGGGAGCGTACTTTGTTGAAAATTTGTGAAAAAAGTTAGAGTAAAATAATAATTGTGAGTGATCAGATGTAGGGTAGCTCTGAGAAGAGCTTTTGGGTTTATGGTACATTTAGGTACTTATAAGTAGGTACCAATGCACAGTCTTAAATTCAGAATGAAAACTCTGTTCCCTTCATCTGAGAAGTGAACTCCATCTCCTCTGTAGATATCTTGCATGTAGTAACGCAAGTTATTGTTGTACATGGAGCCCATTCCATGGTCTCTCATGTAAGCTGAAACAGATTTGTTTACATGCTTCCTCGATTTCTCAATTTGTGGACAAAATTGGTTCGACCACCTCCATTTCTGTCTTTGGCATATATTTGAATATACCAAGGCAGTTTGAGGAAAAAGTGCCATCAATTGCTCAAAGGTGTCCTTTAAAAGCATTTCCAGACCTACACCAGTCAAAGTGCCCAAGTCATTACCTCCACAGTGCAAAATTAACAGGTCAGGTTTAGGCAAATGCATAAAGGTTTTCACCAATGGTATCAATTGGTGACATTTTAATCCTCTGTGGCCAAACCACTTAATTTCCACATCTTGTAAATTGAGGTTAGGTAAATTTCTGTTCTCAGCATACCTCTGAGCCCAGTAGATGTAACTATGTCCAACAATCCAGACAGAAAACATGGTGAGAGAAGGTTCTGCTGCAGTCAGATGAAGTGTGGCAATGAAATGGCAGTTGGAAAAATAAGAGTTTAAAATAAAAAAAAACTGTGGAGTTTCTGTGTTAAGGAAGCAGTAGCAGTGATTGGTGGATTTTGATTGCTGAAAACAGAAAGTTAGGGTGCATGGATGAGTTCTTTGAAAGATGTAATTTGAATGGTCAGAAAAAATCATTTAATGAAAGATTGCACTGGATATGCAGGTGCACTGAGAGTTCAGAGTTCAATTGAAACATTGTTGTGTGAACTTGCAAACATCAGAGGTCTTTCAGGAGGTGGTTGCTATGCAAAAAAGGCAGAGAGGGCAGAGGGGGGAAGGGTGTTGATTTGAAAAAAGTGAGGGAAGAGTTTTGATTGGGTGACATGAGAGATATGTGTGATGAGTTACAGCATTTCTGTGCTTTTGATAGCTGCAGACTCTGGAGTGCATACCTTTTGCTCTGCTAAAGACAAATTGGTGTGTTTCTGAGACTGTTTTGAAACTCATAAAGTATTTGCTAAGGTGAGAAAAGATTCATTTAATTTAGATAGACAATAGTATGCTTTAGGGAGAAAATTATGAAGAAAGTTCTGTATTTAAAATGTTGCTTTGTGTCAAGTGTTTTACAAATAGATTTTGTTTCTTTGAGTTACATAGCCATGTTAAAAGTGACCCTTAAAAAAACGCTTTCATGTGTCTTAGGGCATTGTAAGTCATTTATCGATGAATGTAGGTATATAATTGATTTATATGATGTGTTTAAAATCGTTTTTTGAAAAATATTAAGTTTCTTGATATGTACTGCTAGAGCTTCATAGGTTGCTTGGGGCATGTTTATAAGGCATTTGAGTCTCTCTGATGTTATTTTTCCCATTTTAATTTAAGACCTTTCCCCGTGGAGCAAGGTCCTTGTAAATATGCCCCCATCTGTGCTTGGCAAATTTAGATTTTAATTCTTTGACTAACATAGCCATGTTAAAAGTGACCCAGAAATGGTGCAAGGGCCTTAAAAAAACGCTTTCATGTGTGTTAGGCCATTTTAAGTCATTTCCCCTTGAATGTAGGTATATAATTGATTTAGATGATGTGTTTAAAATCGTTTTTTGAAAAATATTAGGTTTCTTGATATGTACTGCTAGAGCTTCATAGGTTGCTTGGGGCATATTTATAAAGGCATTTGAGTCTCTCTCATGTTATTTTTCCCATTTTAATTTAAGACCTTTCCCCGTCGTGCAAGGTCCTTGTAAATACGCCCCCATCTGTGCTTGGCAAATTTAGATTTTAATTCTTTGACTAACATAGCCATGTTAAAAGTGACCCAGAAATGGTGCAAGGGCCTTAAAAAAACGCTTTCATGTGTCTTAGGCCATTTTAAGTCATTTCCCCTTGAATGTAGGTATATAATTGATTTAGATGATGTGTTTAAAAACGATTTTTGAAATCAATTAGTTTACTTGATATGTAGTGCTAGAGTTTCATAGGTTGCTTGGGGTATATTTAAAAGGCATTTGAGTCTCTCTGATGTTATTTTTCTCATTTTAATTAAAGACCTTTCCCCGTGGTGCAAGGTCCTTGTAAATACGCCCCCATCTGTGCTTGGCAAATTTAGATTTTAATTCTTTGACTAACATAGCCATGTTAAAAGTGACCCAGAAATGGTGCAAGGGCCTTAAAAAAACGCTTTCATGTGTCTTAGGCCATTTTAAGTCATTTCCCCTTGAATGTAGGTATATAATTGATTTAGATGATGTGTTTAAAAACGATTTTTGAAATCAATTAGTTTACTTGATATGTAGTGCTAGAGTTTCATAGGTTGCTTGGGGTATATTTAAAAGGCATTTGAGTCTCTCTGATGTTATTTTTCTCATTTTAATTAAAGACCTTTCCCCGTGGTGCAAGGTCCTTGTAAATACGCCCCCATCTGTGCTTGGCAAATTTAGATTTTAATTCTTTGACTAACATAGCCATGTTAAAAGTGACCCAAAAATGGTACAAGGACCTTAAAAAAACGCTTTCATGTGTCTTAGGCCATTTTAAGTCATTTCCCCTTGAATGTAGGTATATCATTGATTTAGATGATGTGTTTAAAAACGATTTTTGAAATCAATTAGGTTTCTTGATATGTAGTGCTAGAGTTTCATAGGTTGCTTGGGGTACATTTAAAAGGCATTTGAGTCCCTTTAATGTTATTTCTCCCATTTTAATTAAAGACATTTCCTCGTGGTGGAAGGTCCTTGTAAATACACACCCATGTGTGCTTGGCAAATTTAGATTTTGATTATTTAACTTACATAGCCATGTATGCCTCTTTTGCATCACTGTGCGTCACTTTTGTGACGCAGCGGCGGTGCAAAATATTTGCTATGTGGCGACATATTTACAACTTGATGCATCTAGGCAGATGTGTCATGCTGTAAAGTCCCGTGCCACATGAAACCGATGCAGCAGTGATGCTAAACATGCACCATGTTGCAAGACAGGTCTCATTTCATCTCCAACAAGATAAGAAGCTGAATCTTCTATAAATGTCAAAATTGTTGTATACACTGCTCAACTTCTGTGTACTCTTTGATATGCTAGAGTCCATCTGCACTATGAGATACCTAAGCAAAGGAAACACAGGTGATGTGATTGTGAAATGAGGAAAAGAAACTCCACATTTTTCAATTACATCACCTGTGTTTCCTAAGTTTACGAATGACATTGTGCAGATGAGGTTTAGGTCTGTCCACGGACACAGAAGAGGTCTGGCCTTTGTTCAAGAGTGAAGTGGACATGACTTACTTCATTGGTAGGTCTTCACATGTATTATCTCCTCTATACTCTTCAACAAGCGTAAATTTAATCTGCAACCCTGAGTAGGACTCGCCTTAAACAAACCTCTGGATAGGCCACACCTTATCGTCATCCTGAATCAATCATTTAACATGTTAGGGACAGATTTATGATAGGTGTGTGCCTCTTTTGCGCCGCTGTGCGTCACTTTTGTGACGCAGCGGCGGTGCAAAAGATTTGCTATGTGGCGACATATTTAAAAATTGATGCATCTAGGCAGATGTGTCATGCTGTAAAGTCCCGTGCCACATGAAACCGATGCAGCAGTGATGGAAAAGATGCACCATATTGCAAGACAGGCCTCATTTCATCTCCAACAAGATAAGAAGCTGAATCTTCTGTAAATGTCAAAATTGTTGTATACACTGCTCAACTTATGTGTACTCTTTCATATGCTAGAGTCCATCTGCACTATGAGATACCTAAGCAAAGGAAACACAGGTGATGTGATTGTGAAATGAGGAAAAGAAACTCCACATTTTTCAATTACATCACCTGTGTTTCCTAAGTTTACGAATGACATTGTGCAGATGAGGTTTAGGTCTGTCCACGGACACAGAAGAGGTCTGGCCTTTGTTCAAGAGTGAAGTGGACATGACTTACTTCATTGGTAGGTCTTCACATGTATTATCTCCTCTATACTCTTCAACAAGCGTAAATTTAATCTGCAACCCTGAGTAGGCCTCACCTTAAACAAACCTCTGGATAGGCCACACCTTATCGTCATCCTGAATCAATCATTTAACATGTTAGGGACAGATTTATGATAGGTGTGTGCCTCTTTTGCGCCGCTGTGCGTCACTTTTGTGACGCAGCGGTGGTGCAAAAGATTTGCTATGTGGCGACATATTTAAAAATTGATGCATCTAGGCAGATGTGTCATGCTGTAAAGTCCCGTGCCACATGAAACCGATGCAGCAGTGATGCAAAACATGCACCATGTTGCAAGATAGGCCTCATTTCATCTCCAACAAGATAAGAAGCTGAATCTTCTGTAAATGTCAAAATTGTTGTATACAGTGCTCAACTTCTGTGTACTCTTTGATATGCTAGAGTCCATCTGCACTATGAGATACCTAAGCAAAGGAAACACAGGTGATGTGATTGTGAAATGAGGAAAAGAAACTCCACATTTTTCAATTACATCACCTGTGTTTCCTAAGTTTACGAATGACATTGTGCAGATGAGGTTTAGGTCTGTCCACGGACACAGAAGAGATCTGGCCTTTGTTCAAGAGTGAAGTGGATATGACTTACTTCATTGGTAGGCCTTCACATGTATTATCTCCTCTGTACTCTTTAACAAGCGTAAATTTCATCTGCAACCCTGAGTAGGCCTCACCTCAAACAAACCTCTGGATAGGCCACACTTTATCGTAATCTTGAATCAATCATTTAAAATGTTAGGGTCAGATTTATGATAGGTGTATGTCTCTTTTACGTCATTGTGCGTCACTTTTGTGACGCAGCGGCGGTGGAAAAGATTTTTTATGTGGCGACATATTTACAACTTGATGCATCTAGGCAGATGTGTCATGCTGTAAAGTCCTGTGCCACATGAAACCTGCAATTTGTAAAGAAGGGGGACCCCTACTAATGATGCATTCACTACTTGTAGGGAAACATATAAGAAATTTCTTGCAAAACAATAAGTAGTGAGATATATTATTAAGCCAGAAACCCAAGAAGAAGACTGAATAACTACAAAGTTAATATGACATGTAGTAAAGAACTGATGAAGACAACAATTATTTTTATAGTATAAATTGATATTTTTGTTTTATTTCAATATTTTTTAGCATTTTTTTAGAACATATTTAGTTTATAAAAATATACATTTCTAAGTTAAAAAGTATGTGATAAACATATTGATTTACCAAGTGAAAAAATACAAAAAAGGAAGATACAAGGTGGACAACAAAGATGACTCCGATGTTAAATAGGGCTTGAGTGTAATAAGCAAAGCGGTAGATGCGACTCTACGCGCGTTTCGGCATTAGCCTTCTTCAGGAGTCCGTCATTTGCAGTGAAAACATATAGACACAACAATGGGATTTTTAAGGTACACTATTCTTCTGTTGCTATTCGTTGAAAGCAACTCTCTTGAGGATTGTCTTTTTCTATTTATTGATTGATCAACCTTGGTATCTTTCTGAGGGCACTTGCTTGCATCACCATCTTACTTAAAAGGATATTGAGCAGTGGAGCCAGTGGCAGACTGGTTATGCCTTATCTTAATATTCTGTCTTGGCAGAAAAAGGGTGTGCACTTAATTAGAGACTGATCCAGTCGTATCGATAGGTAGTAGGTATGATATAGCCTACTATTGCAACTCCATATAGGTATTGTTTCCTGTCTTTGAAATTCCGAAATAGCCCAGCTCTCTAGATAGCTAAAGGGACAGAACCCGTATCCTTGATATAGGTATGTTGACAAATAGACCACGGACGTTGGTAGTCTTGTTGTTTGCAGGTAGCCTAATCTAAACGGGAGTCAGAGCTGGTCCATCGTGATGGTCGTGCTGAAACCTGCGTCAGTTTTCATATAGGTGTTTTGTTGCAAGGTATGCATTAATTTGCATGAAAGCCCTGTAAAACTAACACAGTGAAATTTAGAAGATTTCACTGAGTCAGCTTTATAGCATTGCTGAATCAAATCCTTACGCCTGTTTGAAACAGGCATAAGAAGTGATGCACCATGCAATGTGAGGGTTCCTCCTGTGCATTGCAGTAGACATGTCGCGCTTATGACGTGATTCCTGCAATGTGCTGCTTTTGCGGCACAGATGTGTGACGCATCTGTGCTGTTTTTGCTCAATGGTGCTCCACATTGTAAATGCGGCACACTATGGGTGGCAGAGCAGCGGTGCACATTAACTGGTGCATCCGTGGCGATGCGCCACTTAGCATAAATCTGCCCCTGTACATTTAAGTATGAGCAGGGGACACAGAGTCGGTGAGGCTTATCCAAGGTTAAGAAGAGATGAGTCCTGTTCACTGAAAACTTGGACATAGGCCTCACCTCCTCAGCATCGCTGGACATGGCTAAATAATAGCTGCAAAATGTTACTCTTGTTAAACAATTTTACTATTATAATCTCTGAGATTTGTCTCTTACTCTGCAACATCTCATTGTTGTTCTCTTTCTTTAAAGATAACGACAACATCAACCATGAGTGACAATCAGCAATCAGTTGATTTTGACCTTATCATTGAACTTGTAATTGAAACGTCAGTGGAAGTAGATCCCTTGGATGATTTAAATCCTGAGGATGATGAAGAACATGATGAGGATGCCGATTTGTCAGAATTGTATGACATAGGGTGGGAAGCTGACGTGCTTGAGCCTATGGAACTATAAACATTTATTTTTAAAATTTATAATAAATGAAAAGTAAAAATGTAAATCGTTTCATTTAAAATTAAACACACCTTCAAAAACAGGTTATGTGTAGTGTCTTCAATAAAATATTAAAATATGCTCATAAAATTAGATCAGATTCACATATAAAGCAGCACAGGTAAAATGAAGAAGAATTCCATTTCTTTTCTGCTATTTGTGTATTCTAAATTTGCCAAAGCAGTAAAAAATATTCTGTGTAAAAATGTCAAGTAGTGTGTTAAGTTTTTGATGACTGTTATTGATTTACTGTTTGGTAATAGTGGTTAATAACATTTTTTATTATATTTTACCACAGATTCAACTGCAGATCATTTCAAAATTTGAGAATGCCAACCAAGGATAGAATTAGAAAGGCTGCAAAACGTCAAAGACAGCAGGTCCATGAAATAATGCAGCAGTCCTCTACAAAAAAAACTTGTCAAGTCACCAAGAAAGCACCGGGTAAGAGCACGAAAACATTCATAAGAAACATTTGTAGAAAAAAAAGTAGTAGTACAGAAAATGTTTTAGTCCAGAAAAAGAGAAGCAATTTAAACGGAAAGGAAAGGCCAATCAAAAATGTTACTGCTAGAGCAAGAGATAACTCTGTGCATGATAGTAGAAGGAAACAACAGTTTAGGGACATTCGTAGACGAATGTTCCGCAACAGGATAATTGGCAATTTGTTAAAAAATATTAAGAAAGGTCAACAGAAAGTGGTTTTTTATAAGAGAAAAAAAAAAGTTGAGAAAGTTATTGATCAGGCACTTGAAATAAAGCGAAAGTTATTTATTTTGATAATCAATAGAATTAGGAAGCTAAACAAGGCAATTTATGATTTCAAAAGAAATAGTAGATGGAAGAGAATAGTTAATCGTAGTAATTTTTGTGAAGTTTTTTCCGGAGAATGGATGCATAGTGCAAGTTGTGAGGCATTTTTCAATGAGGAGAGTTATTTCCAGGATAATGATTTGGTGCATGCAGTTGACACCAGTGGTCGAGCTTATGAGGTGAAAGATGGTTGTCCAGTTGAAAAAGAAAAACTTGTGACAACAGAGACAGAAGAGGTGTTAGGTAATGAGGTTTTAGGAAGACGTCCTAAGGGTCCTGTGTACACCTGGAAGTGTAGTAGTATTTGCAGTGTACGACAGGATTCCATCAATTTGCTTTGTGATTTTGTACGGACATTTAATAAGAAAAGTTTGAAGCAGAAAATGATGTTGTTGCAAGAATTAGATCCTTGCAGAGTGAGAGAAGTGACAGGTTTGCATGGTCATTCACTGGCTTGTCTTTCCAAGAGAGTATGCCAGAGTGTTTTTCATCATTTCAGGATGCTAGCAGTGCATCATAATAGAGTGAGGAAATTAGTTAGAATGTTGTATTATGCTAAGAGTCCAGCAATTATGCTTAAACAATTATGCGCTGCTCTTTTGCATAGTTCTGAAATAGATGTGAAGAATATTTGTGAAGAAATTGAGTTTTGTTACTTTGGAAGTAAAGAGGAGAATGTTGAAATTGACCCAGAAGAACAGGGTAATGTCGAGGACAGTGTACAGGTTTCCAGTACAGATAATTTTCAGAAGGAAATTGCCACGTTTCAGGTTAAATCAAGTGAGAGGCCTAATTTCACTTGTGTGTGTTGTCGACGCACTTATTATAAGAATCAGACTAAGTTAGTGGATTTATATGCAAAAAGTGAAAGGGAAAATAATAGTGAATGGAAGGATTTCGCAACATACTTGATGGTAGAAAATTGTTTTGATTTGGGATCGGATCAACGTGTGTGTACTTATTGTTGTAACAAATTAAATCAAAACCAGATGCCTGCTAGAGCGGTTCATAATAATCTGGAATTGGTTGAGATTCCTTCTGAATTGAAGGATTTAAATACTTATGAATCTATTTTGATTCAAAGTATCCATCCCTTTCAGGCTATTGTAAGAATGGAGCCAAAGACAGGGAAATTGCCTCCATCAGATTTACAGAGAGGATTAAAGGGAAGAGTTGTTTATTTGCCTCTAGATTTGAAGAAAAACATTAATACAATTGGAGTAGAAAAAGTGGAAGAGGAACCTCTGGTTATCTTAGTTAATGGGGTTCCGACAAAGAATAAGAAAATATGGCAAGATTTAGTGGATGTTAGGAAAGTCAAAAAGGCAACATTGTATTTGAAAAAAAATAATAAGTACTATAAGAATGTATATGTTGCAGAAGAGAAAGTAAGTGAGGAAGAGGATAGCGATTTGTGTGCTGGTCAAATTGAGAAAGTAGAACCCTCTAAAAGTGAAGAAATATATGAACATTATAGTGTTCATCCTTTGCATTCCAAGGAAGTCATGGGGAATGCTATTGAGTTGTTTCAAATGAAACAAGCCAAAGGGAGTCCCATTAGTGTTTGGGAGGAAAGTTTGGAAGCTCGGTGTTTCCCACAGCTATTTCCAACAGGTCAGGGAGGAAGATATGATGAGCGACCTCATCAAATTCCTGCTTCTGAATACCGGACTTTACGATTGTATGCAGGAGATGCTAGGTTTCGACAATGCATTCCCTATTTGTTTCATCTCCTGTTTGAAAGCGATCTGTCTGGACTGTCATATGCAGTGAACCACATCTTGAAAAGTGGTATACACATGCAAAACATCTCGGCAAGTGACTTTATGGATAAAGTCAATGTCCAAGACAGTATTTTGGATTGTCACCTGATTAATCTCATGGCGTGTCAGCGTGGTACTAATGAGTACTGGTACCGTCGTCATGGTGATTTAAAATGTATGCTGAGGAACTTAGGAACTCCCACATGGTTCCTCACTCTGAGCTGTGCCGAGTATGGCTGGGAAGACTTACTTGAATTTCTACGAGAGGCAAATGGAAACATTGAAAACATCGAATTCAAGACACCCGGAGAACTGTGCTCTTTGGATCCAGTCAATGTATGCAGGTACTTCAATCATAGATTTGAAGCTATGATGTCTTTCATCATGAACAAGAGAAATCCACCTCTTGGAGAGGTGTTGGATTTCTTCTGGAGAAAGGAGTACCAAGCAAGAGGTGCTCCTCATATACATATGCTGCTGTGGATCAAGGATGCACCTAAATTTGGAACAGATCCAGAAGACTTAGTGATGAGTTTCATACAACAGTATTCTACGTGTGCTGTTCCAAACGCAAAGGAGAAGAAAAGCCTAAGAGAAAAAGTTCTACGTTTCCAAAGCCATCGTTGTGGAAAGTACTGTCGTCGTAAATTCAGAAACAAGGACAAGTTCTACACCAAATGTCGTTTCGGCTTTCCACGACCGGTGATTTCTAAAGGAAGAGTAAACAGTTTGATGTCTTCGCTGCGACATAATGTGATGAAGAAATCACCTAAAAACACATACAATTTGAAGAGGAATGAAGAGTCCAAGTACATCAACGACTACAACCCAGTGATTTTGTCCATGTGGAATGCTAACATGGATATACAGTTTGTGGCTGATAACTGTATGGCTGTGGCTCGGTATGTGACATCTTACATCACCAAAAAAGAAAAGACAGAATTGAAGGATATGTGGGAGGACATTTCCCATGAAAAGAGCCTCAGTAAGAAGTTGTACAGTTTCAGTCTGAAGATGTTGTCACATCAAGAAATCGGAGCTTACGAATGTTCTGACCGGTTGTCTTCAGCAAGTCTCTATGCCAAATCCAGGAGTATCGTTTGGGCGAGTCTTGGTCTTGCTGCAATGCGTAATCGAGTTCTGAAACCTGTGCGGGAAATTGAGTATTTGGCGGAAAAGGAGCCAAACAGTACTGATATTTTGAAGACCAACATGTTGGATACATATTATCCAAATCGAAGCAGTCACCTCGAGAATGTTTGTCTGTATGAGGTTCTACAAAATTACATATTCAAGAGGAACATCAAAGAAGATATTGAGAAAGGAGTGTATGCTGTAATTGGAAGTGAGGGATGTCTGGTCAAGCAAAGAAAATGCCACTTGGTAAACCATCGAAAATTGAGTGGCGAATCTCCTGAAAAAAAGGAGTTTTTCTATTTAGCACTTTTGCAACTTTTCAAGCCTTGGCGTGCAGAAGAGGAACTGCTTGGAGATTTCCTCTGTTACGAAGACTCTTTCACTGCCGCCAAGGAGACCATAGAATGTCCTGCTTTTCCCAAATATCTAGAAATGTTGAATGCGGAAATCGAGCAGGAAGCAACGATTGCAGCCGAGATTGCCAGAGACAGTTCTCAGGACAGTCAGAGTTTTGTTTCATTGAGTCAGGATCCACTAGGAGGACCTGTTATCGAAAATGAAGCTGCCACTGCCATGAATGAAGTGGAAAGAGCCATGGCACATGCTCAGGAGGATGGGGTTAACTTAGAAGACTTGGAAAGACAACTCAACGTTGAGCAGAGGAAAATATATGACGAAGTTACCAAGCAAATTGATCATGGATTAAGTCATGAGAAGAAAGAGTGCTCATGTACGTCGTTGAAACCTGTTCGACTGTACGTGAGTGGAGAAGCGGGAACTGGAAAAAGTTTCCTCATTAAAGCAATTTCATGTTATTTGCAGGAAAGGACTGAGTCATCGCTGTCTTGTGTTGTCACCGCTCCAACTGGACTGGCAGCACATAACATTAAAGGTATTACTTTGCATCGTCTACTGATGCTGCCAGTGGAGCATGACAACAAATTACAATACCACAAGTTATCTAGAGATGCTTGTTGTGAAGTTTCAAGAGTCTTGAGGAAAATGAAACTTCTTATCATTGACGAAGTAAGCATGGTTTCCAATGTCATGCTTGCCTTTGTGCATTTGAGAATGCAAGAAGTTCTCAAAACAGAGTATGATGTGTTATTTGGTGGCAAACACATCATTGTTTTCGGAGATCTTCTGCAGCTGACACCAGTGAAAGGACAACCTGTGTTCAAAATGCTCACACATGAAGATACCAGGAAGTGCCTAGGGAGCATTGGCAACGTCAATATATAGTTAAACTTCAATTATGCTGAACTGCATGAAAATATGCGTCAGGCGAAGGATGAAGATTACAAGAATATTCTACAAGATGTTAGAATTGGAAAAGTGACCGAGCATGGGAAAGAAGCTTTACATGCACGATTACTGTCAAATTTATATCCAGAACAAGATGTTGTGCCTGAGAATATTTTTCAGAAAATTACTGAGAAGAAATCTGGAATATGTTTGATGCCAACTCTTGCAGAATGTGCCATCTTCAACAACAAAATGTTGCATTTAGAAAACCAAGAGATTGTGAAACTGGAAGCTATTGACAGAGTAGAGCATATGGGATCAACAATTATTTTGTCTGAGAATTTGAAAACAAAATTGGATTCATTAGAGAAGACTATATCTAAAACTGCAGGTTTTGAAAAGACTCTGAATGTGTGCTTAAACTGCCGTATAATTTTAAGAAGGAATTTACATGTTGAAAGAGGTCTGGTAAATGGATCAATGGGTAATGTTGTTGATTTTGTGAAATACAGAAATAGAGATGGAATTGAATTTTTAAAAATTAAATTTGATGGCATTGAGGAAGTACAGCTAATTGGTCGTTGTTCTGCTATATTTTTGCTTGTAAAAGACTTATATGTTCGCCGTAAGCAGTTTCCTGTTTGCTTGGCATATGCGGTGACAATCCATAAATCGCAAGGTTTAAGTGTAGACAGTGCATTGGTGAATATTGGCAGTTCTGTGTTCAAGGAGGGTATGGCATATGTGGCATTGTCACGAGTTAGAACTTTATCGGGATTGTACTTGATTGAGTGTGATGTCACAAACATTTGTGCGGATCTAGATTGTGTTAAGGAATACAATAGGTTAAGAAGAGAGTATGCGCCACATTTGCCTCAATATCCTTTGTTTGAGAAACGTGTGGTAGGCCGGAAACGAAGAAATGTGACCAATACTAGGGAGGTTGTAGCAAAAAGACGAAAAGTCGATGAACCTGAAATTATAAGCAGAAACAAAAAGGATTCTGTTGAAGATGTTGTTGGTTTTCAATTTGAAAACAGTTCTGGTGTCAACTGCTATGCTAATGTAGTGGTTAATGTTTTGTTTTCTCTAGAAAATGTAAAAGAAGAGATTGTGGTCAATTCTGATCAAAGATTTTGCAGTTTGTTAAATTCTGTGTTAGAGAAATGTAGCACTGATAGAACAAAAATAGAAAGTGTGTCTGAAATTCGAAATCTGTTAGACAGATGTTCAGGTCAAACACAATTCTCTCAAAATATTCAGCAAGATTGTCAGGAGTTTTTAATGTATATGCTTGATGTATTGCATGCTGAAGGTGTAGATGTAGATCACCTGCTTGGGCTTTCTTATCAATGGCAGCATGACTGCGAGAACTGTAGGGTATCAAGTACTACTAGTGTAGACTCAGAAAGATTTATATATTTAACTTTGCCAGACAGTAAATCAGTCTCCTTTAATAAGCTAGTAAAAGCAACTGATCACAACATGGAGTGTAGCCAATGTAAATCTGAAATGATGTCAACATTATTTATACGAACATATGGCCAGTATGTCATTTTAATGTTCCAACGATGTAGGCCTGATGGAACAAAATTGACAACTTTAATTAAAAATGTTGTGGCTTCGCAGTTGTCAATATCAGGAAGGACTTTTGTAACTGCAGCAATTATATATCATGACGGTCCTTCAATAACATCAGGACATTACACAGCTTATTTAAAGTCTAGAAATGGCTGGTCATTCTGCAACGATTCTGTTTTAATTTTCACAAAAAAATTGCCGTATGACCTTAAAAATTCTTACCTGGTGTTTTTAAAACCAAAATTTTAGGGAAAGAATCTCGGGATGTGCTCTGAGGAATTTCAAGAGGTTCTAATGGCTCCTACACGATTTGGCCTTGAGGATAACTGTAGTACAGAGACATAAGTTCTTACCATAACACTTGACGTCATGGAAAAATAACTGCACTTTGAATGAGTTCAGAAAAACTGTTTCTTTTTATAAGCTAATTCAAGCAGCCAATCAAAACATGGAGTAGAGGGAATGTAAGTCTGCAATGCTGTCTACTGTTTTATATTGCTTTGTGATTAAAAGTGATGTAGAGAATTAAATAATTGTGGTAGTCATAGAGGTAGTGTAAGTCTGCTTCATAGTAAGCAGTATCAGTGTCATAGGAAATGTAGAACATGAGTGAGCAAGAAGGGTAAGATATTACTAGTCCAGGATTGTGAAAGTGATCTTGATCGTTTTCTTTCTGAAAGTTGCGGAAATAGAAAATGACGGGATTTGCTTACAAGAATTCCAAGAGTTATAAATGGCTCTTACATGATTTGGCCTTGTGGAAACGTGTGGTAGAGAGCGAGAAGTCATTTATTGTATGTAACATATTTTTCAAAACGATGGAGGTTTTCTTTCAGAAAGTGGTGGGCTGAAAATAAAAACAGCACAACCGAGTGTAAGCTGTTCATAGGACATCCTTCGACGTCATGGAAAGTAAGTTACTTTTGAGGAGTTCTGATTTCTGATTGGTTATGTTATATGGGTTTTTTAAACACAATCATTTTGATTGTGTTTTTTTTTCCCCGCTGTTATATGATGAATACATTCAAGTCACTGTTTTTAGTGAAATTTGATACATTCTGAGAACAGCAAAAATAAACCATTTAACATGTATAATTAATTCTGTACTGTTTGTATTGATGATGTACATGTAGAACTGTGTAGGAGGCATGGAGAAGGTGAGGCTTCTGTAAGTGTCAAAGTTGTTGCATACAGTGCTCACATTCTACGTAGTCTTTCATATGATAGACTACATTTCCACAATGAGATACCTAAGCAAAGGAAACACAGGTGATGTGATTGTGGAATGAGCAAAAAAAATTGCACGTTTTTCAATTATATTGCCTGTGTTTCCTAACATTACACATCACATTGTGTAGATGAGGTTTAGGCCTGTTCCAGGAGACAGAGGAGGTCTGACATTTGTTCAAGAGTGCAGTGGACATGACTCACTTCGTTAGTAGGCCTGCACATGTATTATCTCCTCTATACTCTTCAACAAGCCTAAATTTCATCTGCAACCCTGAGTAGGACTTACCTGAAACAAATCTGTGGATAGGTTACACCTTATCAGCATCTAGAAACAATTATTTAAAATGTTAAGGGCAGTTTTATGAAGGCTGTGTGCCTCTTTTACGCCGCTGTTCCGTCACTTTTGTGTAAAAGATGCACCATGTTGCAAGATAGGCCTCAGTTCATTTCCAGCAAGATACCGTCAGTTTAAAATGTATATAATTAGGACTGTGTAGGGGGTATGGAGAAGCTGAGGCTTCAGTAAGTGTCAAAGTTGTTGCATGCAGTGCGTACTCTTTCATATGCTGGACTACATCTGCACAATGAGATACCTAACCAAAGGAAACACAAGTGATGTGATTGTGAAATGAGCAAAAGAAATTGCACGTTTTTCAAATACATTACCTGTGTTTCCTAACATTACGAATCACATTGTGCAGATGAAGTTTAGGCCTGTCCAGGGAAACAGAGGAAGTCTGAACTTTATTGGTTGGCCTGCACATGTATTATCTCCTCTGTACTCTTGAACAAGCCTAAATTTGATCTGCAACCCTGAGTAGGCCTCACCTGAAACAAACGTCTGGATAGGACACACCTTATTGCCATCCTGAAACAATCATTTAAAATGTTAGGAACAGTTTTATGATGATTGTGCACCTCTTTTGCGCTGCCATTGCGTCACTTTTGTGAGACAACAGCAGTGCAAAAGATGCACCATGTTCCAAGATAGGCCTCACTTCATCTGCATCAAGATACTGTTAGTTTAAAATGTATATCTTTAGGACTGTGTAGGGGGCCTGGAGAAGCAGAAGCTTCTGTAAGTGTCAAAGTTGTTGAAAAACTGTTTGTCCTTCAATCTTTTCCCTTGTCTTTTCTAATTTTTGAATACATGTTTTAATATTTTTCAAATGTTTGTTATCTCTTTCACAGATTGAAAGTATAAAAATAACAAGTGAGTAAGTTAACGACAATTATAAGGTAAATGTTTTGTACTCTTTTCGTTACATTTCTATCACATTCACCTACTATTAGTTCCACAGCTTCATTTCTTTAACCCTCAGTTTCCTGCCTTTGCTACTTCCCTCATTCCTTTCTCTATTACCTACTTACTCTACTCCTTCCACTCCTTTTCTCAGTCCCTCTCTTCTCATAGTTCCTCACTCTTGTTCACTCACTCCGTCTCTATTACTCTTAGTGTCTTTGACTGATCACTCTTTCACTACTTGTTCATTATGCTTTCTCTGTGTAGTTGAAGCACACTAAGGGGCATATTATGAACACAGCCAATAAAATTATTGCTGTTTTTATCGGCAGAAAACTGCTGCAAAAGTGGTTTTAGCGGCAGTTTTCTGCCGCAAAAGCTGCTTTAGCGACACATTTCTGCCGATAAAAGCTGCAAAACTTTTATTGCCTATGTTGATAATATGGCCCTATGTTATTTACATTTCTTTGCTGTTTCAATTATTCTTTTTCTGTTACTTCTTCTTTTCTGCTTTCTGTTTTTTCTCTCTGTTATTCCACATGTTTTAATCTTATTTTGAACATTCACTCACATTCTCTAAGAAACTCTTCTTTGTTATTCTTCTACTCTCCTTTTTTTCTTTCACTTCCTTATCTATTTTGTTTTTCACAATAATACCCTCTTCCATCTTTTCTTCAGTAAATAAATCTATTAAACAGTATCTCTGGTTTACTCCCTATAGCTGTCTTTCTTTTAACATTACTCTCTGTTTACTTCCCTTATACTTACTCTTCTTTTTTTTTATTTTTTTTTATTTTGGTTCGCTCCCGGTTCGCGTACCGGGGAGCGAACGGGGAAGCGAACCAAAAGAAATAGAGGTTGCCAGAGTGCTAAACATTCTAGCAATTTTTTTATAAAGGGGAGGTAGTTCTGAAAATAACTTTTTTTTTTAATGTTTTTGTTGTTTTATATTTTTTTAATTTTCTGAACATTTTTTGTTTTTTTTGTATTTTTTGAACAATTTTATGTTTTTTTTGGTTTTTTTGGAGGGGAAACAACAAAAAACAGGCATTGGAAAGGGCTCAACAGGAGCAAAAAAAAAATTATTTTTTGGGGCGTTTAGAGCACTTGTGATTTTCAAATGCTCTGTTTACTAAGTTAATGCTCATATTGGCACATGAGAGTAAGGTACCGCAATATATACAGACAATCTTCATGTGGACAAAGTTTTCCTGTATGTTTGGCACTGTTTCCCGTGCCTCTGGCCCCGACAGAGATATCTGTGTTGATGTCCTGGCCACAGGAGTTGGTGGGTTGTCCTGCAGGTCACGCATCTCTGCCCGGCTGTAATTTAGTGGATGCCACCTCTGCATGTGACGGTGCATAGTATAGTTGCCGTAACTATACTTCTTATCTGTGCCTCTAGATAAGTCCTCTTTGCATATGAGGCACGTCACATACCGAGCATTAACTTTTTTCTGTCCTTCAGGAAAAGAAAAAAACTGCCAAATGAAACTATTTTTACGATGAGATACCTGGGGCTCCTCTTGTAAAAACTGTGGTGCCTGTATTTCCTCTTCCTCTTCTTGATCCTCTTCCTCCTCTGTGTTGGCATGGAACTGTGGAGGTGGTCCTCTCTTCCTATGAGGAGGTGGTGGTGGTGGTGGGGGTCCACCAGCTGCAGCTACTAGTGAAGCCATTTTCCACTGAGCAAAATAGGTCTTCCTTTCACAAAGTTGAAAGTCAGAGTGAGAAAAAAGGTGGGGGCTTTCATCATTTGGGAAAAAAATAGTTCTAAACCAATGAAAAGTGTTATTTTTAGGTCACCTGACCTAGCCTTACATCATTAGGAAACCAAAAGTGAAATGAACCAATGAAAAGTTTTATTAACAAGTCACATGACCTGTTACGCTTATGTTACGCGCTGCGGAACGCGCCCCGGATCGCTTCCGGTTCGCGCTCCGGAGCACTTCCGGGTGCGCTAACGCGGCGCATCATAAGACGCATTACGCGGCAACGCGATACGTCGCACTTTCGCGACGCGCCCCGGATCGCTTCCGGGGAGCTGCACTTCGCGTCTCAGTTCGCGTACCGGAGCACTTCCGGGTGCGCTAACGCGGCGCGTCATAAGATGCATTACGCGACAACGTGATACGTCGCGCTTCCGCGACGCGTCACGATGTTGATTTCTAACGCGGCAGTTGCGCAAACGGAACGTTTACCGGTTCGCGGACCGGGTCGCGGCATCAAATTGAGCTAACGGGAAGCTTCCCGGTTCGCGAACCGGGAGCGAACAAAAAAAAATATTTTAAAAAAAATTATTAATAAACATATAAAATATATTTTTTGATTTAAAGAAGAATACATTTTACAGCTACAGATATTAGCTTTTAAAAAACCAATGAAATTCACTGAAAAAACCATAGGTTATAGACCATATATAGTTAGGAATTAGCATTTACAAAACCTTGAAAATTCACTGAAAAAACCATAGGTTATAGACCATATATAGTTAGGAATTAGCATTTAAAAAACCTTTTTTTACTCACACAAAACCATTGAAATTCCATATATAGTTAGTAGTACTAACTATATATCGCGCACCCGCAATCCACTGCTGATCATGTCACATATTACATCATTCATGACATGGTCAGTGACATCACTGATGACATCACTGATGACATCTCAAATGACATCACTGATGACATCACTGATGACATCTCAAATGACATCACTGATGACATCACTGATGACATCTCAAATGACATCACTGATGACATCACTGATGACATCTCATTTGACATTACTGATCACATCACTGATGACATCATTCATGTGATAATATGATGAACCTCTTCAGACTCTTATATAACCTTAGATACACTCAGTGTAAACATACACTCACAGACTGTCACTCATCCATGGAGTTACTCACACACCTAGTCAGTCATGCAAAGAATCAATCACACCTCCATTTCCTCAACTATACAGTTATACACACCTTACTTATTCAAACATATACTAACACATATTTACTCTCTTATACAATCCCTGATACAAGTTCACAATGATCCATACAGCCACTCACACATTCACTGGCTCTTATGCACAGTTATTTATATATGTCAACTGTCACATGTACTGTGTTTTACATATGTACTTACTTTGACATGTAGCACTGAGATATCCATTCACTAACCAATACACTTATGCACACAGTAAACCGCCCATACAGTTGTTTCTATATGCACTTTTGAACCCATACATCTAGTGAATCAACTGCTCACACATGTATGCACAGAGTCATACACCTGTCAACCACCAACACACACACTCAGTCTCCCATACAAATACTTGGGCAACCAATCAATAACCCATATAGTTAATCATATAGCTAATGATCAACACATGCAGCAGTTTACTGAACAACAGACCTAATGATGCACAAATTAAGACAGTTTAGTCACTAACCCATGCACTCTGTGAGACACATTTAATCACTCACTCATACAGTCAGTCATGCACCTACTAAATCCTTCATCCAGACACTTATAAATCCACTCATTATTCAATTTGTAAGACATATTTTAACTTTACAGAATTATACAGTCACTGGATGTAGTCATCAGTGATGTCATCAGTGATGTCATTTGAGATGTCATCAGTGATGTCATCAGTGATGTCACTGACCATGTCATGAATGATGTAATATGTGACATGATCAGCAGTGGATTGCGGGTGCGCGATATATAGTTAGTACTACTAACTATATATGGAATTTCAATGGTTTTGTGTGAGTAAAAAAAGGTTTTTTAAATGCTAATTCCTAACTATATATGGTCTATAACCTATGGTTTTTTCAGTGAATTTTCAAGGTTTTGTAAATGCTAATTCCTAACTATATATGGTCTATAACCTATGGTTTTTTCAGTGAATATATATATATATATATATATATATATTGCAGAAAGGGGATTTCAAATTTGCTAAAGTTATTGGTATGAACAGTAATATTTTTTCAGAAGCCTTATAATTTTAGTGAGCATATGCCACAAGATGACATTTTAAGGAATAAGGGGCAACCCAATCACCCAGGGACCTGGATAGGACAATTAATAAAGGCACAAGTGGTCACTAAGGAGAAAAGTGTAGCGCTTGACTTCCTCTGCACTAGGTTAAAAAACCTTCAATACTTAGATTCAGACTGAGATATCTAAAAGAGGCATTTTCAGACCTGCAATTTAAAAAACAACTTTACTAAAAGACGTTCTTTTAAATTGTGAGTCCAGAGACAACAAATTCCAATTTTCTATCTGCTCCCAATTGGAAGATAAACATGTAAGATGTTACAAGGCACCTCCAATGCTTACCTATGGGAGAGATAGGCTTTGCTGTAGTGAAATACTAACTCTGCAGTTTTTCACTACCAAGACATGTAAAACTTAAAAGCATGTGTGCTACCTTTTAAATGTACTGTACCCTGCCCATGGGGCTAACTAAGGCCAACCTCAGGGGTGCCTTACGTGTAATAAAAGGGAAGGTTTGCGCTTGGCAAGTAGGGGAACTTGCCAGGGTGAAATAGCAGTTTATAACTGCACATGCAGTCTCCTCAGTGCCAGACCTGAGACAGGTTTGAAGGGGTACTCATGTGGGTGGCACAATCAGTGCTGTAGACCCACTAGTAGCATTTGATTTGCAGCCTCTAGACATGGACAGTGTGCTGTATTATGGATTTATTGGTAAATCAAATTTGTCAATCATGGAGAAACCATATGCCATTACATTTTAGACACAGAGCATATTCACTTTAGCACTGGTCAGCAGTGGTAAAGTGCCCAGAATTCCAAAACCAGCAAAAGCGAAGTGTAGCACACAGTCAAAAACAAGAGGTCAGAAGTAAAAAGAAAGGGGAAACCATGCCAAAGGTTGCTAGGTCTATCAACTATTTTTCTTAGGCCAGCTCTCAACTGTTATTGCAGAACTTTATTTACCCCTAAAGAATTTGTTTCCTCCTAAGTGATTTTTATTTTTGAGAATGTTGCTGAAGTTAACAAATTCTTTCCATAATATACAGGTCAAGCATTCGTCATTGTGCAACTGGCACTTTGTAGAGTATTAATGGGGCATTTAACTTCCAATCTTCTAGGGGTATGCAATACACTATGGGGCAGATTTATGTCGGACTTGCGCCACGTTTACGCCACCGTTGCGTCACGCAACGGCGCGGAAATGTGGCGCATCCCTGTGACCTATTTACAACGTGACGCATCTAGGCAGATGCGTCCCGTTGTAAAGCCCTGCGCCACATGAAACCTGCGTCAGGTTTCATGTGGGTGTTCTGTCGCATGGTGAGCGTTCCCTCGTAGGAAAGACCCGTAAAACTGACGCAGTGAAATCTACAAGATTTCACTGAGTCAGTTTTACGACGCTGCTGGGTCAAATCCTTACGCCTGCTTGAAGCAGGCGTAAGGAGTGACGCACCACGTTATGTATGGGTGGCCTCTGTACATTGCAGGAGTTGCGTCGCACTTGCGACGCTACTCCAGCAATGCGCCACCCGTACACCACAAGATGCGTCACGCATCTGCCCTTCCTTGCACCATGGTGCGCCGCATTGTAAATGCGGCGCATCTGTGGTGCCGCAAGGAGGGAATTGCGTGACGCATCAGTTCTGGCGCATCCCTGCTGATTTGCAGAGATGCGCCAGAACTCATAAATCTGCCCCAAACTTCTTTAATGACAACTGACTGTGCTGCCTGACAAATTGTAGCTCCAGTATATAACACATTTTGCTTGCCTCAACCCCACATTTTAGTAAAGTGATATATGTAAAGTTTCCACATTTGCTCTTGTTTCCTTGATGTAATCAGCAGTGTTGATGCCTATCTTAATTTTTGTTTTTAAATGAAGCCACTTTTTTAGAACTTTTGAACGTATACTCTGCCTTATAGACGTGTTTCTTTATACCAATGGTGTGCAACATACGTGCAGCATGGCGAGATCTAGACCAGACTTGCAAGATAAAGACTGAGGGGCAGATTTATGAGGCCCTTGCGCCTCTTTGCGCCGTAATTGCGTCACTTTATTTGACGCAACGGCGGCGCAAACAATGCGCCCTATTTACAATGTGACGCATCTAGGAGATGCGTCACGTTGTAAAGCCCTGCGCCATAAGGAGGCGTTCCTGCGCAGGGGGGGGCGTTCCTGCGCAGGAACGCCTCCTGAAAGTGGCTGAGTGAAATCTATAAGATTTCACCTAGTCACTTTCAGGCCAATGCTGCGTCAAAACCCTGCGCCTGCTTGAAGCAGGCGTAGGTCTTGACGCAGCATTGTGAAGATGGGGCACCCCCGAGCCTTGCAGGAGCTGCGTCGCGCTTGCGACGCAACTCCAGCAATGCGCCACCTTTACGGCACAGATGCGTCACTCATCTGTGCCGGTTTTTCCCCATGTTGCGCCGCATTGTAAATGCGGCGCACCATGGGTGGCGGAGCTGTGGCGCACTGTGGCGCACATTAACTGGCGCATCCCTGGGGATGCGCCAGTTAACATAAATCTGCCCCTGACTATATTAAATAATTCTATTTTGATTATTAGAATGTAAATGTACCTCATTTTGCAACTTTCACATTGATATGTTCCTCCTGAAAATGCATTGGATAATCCTTCTTGTTATCTTTTACACATAACCAATATGGTTTCCAACAATGGTTCTTGCTCATTTAAGTCTAGATATGCAAAATGTCGATCACTTCTAGTTTGAATGTTCTTTATTCATAATAATGATTTGCTTTTGATACCCATATTAATCCCACAAATATTCAGTTTTGATAAAGTTGAATTCTTGAGTAAAATAAGATACTTATTTTATTTATTTATTTAACATGTTTTATATAGCGCTAGCTGGACCCGGGGGTATCAGAGCGCTCTACATGAGTATACATTGTAATATAGCAACATTAACAATGAGGTCGTATTCAGAAATTAATACAGACGATAGAAAGCAATTTAAATATTACACATTCGAATTAAACGAAACAAGTTGCCAAGGGTCACAGCAAATCATGAGGGATTAGGCTAGAGAGAGAGGGAAAGGATTTAAAATAGGGAGGATGGGTGTGGAAGGGTAGAGGTAAAGGAGGGGGGTAGTTAAGGCAATTTCAAAAAGCTATAAATAGATACAATTATTTGCAAATAATAGGTTTACAATGAGGTGGTATTCAAAACCCCACAAGAAGGTATAAACAACTCTAGTTTTATACCATTACATCACATGAGTTGCAAAGGGTTAACGCAAGTCTTGAGAGATTAGCCTAGCGTGGGGGGGGGGGAGAGGATGGAGAAGAGGGGGCAAGTGTAAGGGAAAGGAGGGAGGCTGAAGAGGGGTCGTTTCGGTAATACTAGGTGTGACGAGGCAGGTCATATAGGAAAGACTGGAGCGAGGAGTTAGTGGGCGAAGGAAGATGAGAGATGGGGAGGAGAGCAATAGGAGGTAGGGGAGGGAAGAGAGCTCAGGGGAAGATTTAAGGACCCCAGTATTTGGTAAGCAGGAGAAGTTTAAGGTCTTTTTTGAAGGTGGCATAAGAAGGGTTGCAACGAAGATCTTTGGGGAGGGAGTTCCAGAAGTAAGGTGCGTTCCCAGAAAAGTATCGAGATTGTGTGGTATTCTTGTTTAATAGAGGAGGGACAAGAACGAGGGTGTTGGAGCTTCTCAGTGGTCTAGAGCAGCTGGCTAAGGGAAGTTTGTCTGTGAGGTATTGCGGGGTGCATTGATGCAGGGCTTTGTGCGTAATGCAAGCTGTCTTGTAGGAAGCTCTTCCTTCAACGGGCAGCCACTTAAGGGCTTTAAGGGCAGGGAAGTTATCATCAAACCGTTTGAGGTCGCTAATGAGCCTAGCTGCAAGGTTCAGTACCGATTTGATTGGGGCGAGATGAGTACCAGCGAGGATGGCGTTACCATAGTCGATTTTTGACAGGACCAGTGATTGGACAACTAATTTAAAGCTGGAATGAAGGGTTTTATTTTCTTTAAGTGATGGAGTGTGAAGAGAGTGCTTTTGGCTGAGCTTTTTATGTGGGGGATAAGAGTGAGGTTCTGGTCAATGTTAAAACCAAGGGATTTAACTGAGTTAGAAATAGTGAGAGAGCAGTTGAGTGCTGAAAGGTCAGAGATCCAGGATAGAATAGGGAGAGAGTTGTTCTTAGGGGAGAAAAAAATGATTTCAGTCTTTTTTGGGCTGAGTTTGAGGTGTTTGTGGTGGAACCAGGCTTGAATCTTACTCAAGGCATCATTGAGGTGAAGGATTTCTGAGCGGGATTGAATCTTATAGTAAAGTTGTGTGTCATCGGCGTATAGGTGGTAATTGATTCCCGCTTGTTTAAGGATGAGGGTGAGGGGTTCCATGAAGAGATTAAATAGAGAGGGGGAGAGGATAGAGCCCTGTCGGACTCCTAGGGAGATGGGCATTGGTTTAGAAAGGCAGTCGTGGATTTTAATTTGCTGGGTTCTATGTTGGAAAAAGGAGGTGAACCATTTGAGGACTGAACCGTTGATGCCAAAACGATCTTTAAGTGTGTTAAGAAGCGTAGAGTGATTAACAGTGTCGAAAGCAGCGGAGAGATCAAGGAGAATGAGTAGGGAGGATTCGCCTTTGTGGAGGGCATGATGGATGTCATCAATTATGTTTAGCATTGCTGTTTCTGTACTACAGCCCTTTCTGAAGCCTGATTGGAGCAGGTCTAGAAGATTGAAAGAATCAATGTGTCTATCTAGTTGGAGCAGGGCGCATTTTTCAAGGGCTTTTGAGAGAAGAGGGAGGTTAGAGATAGGACGAAGGATATTTAGGTCATTAGGGTCACCAGCGGGATTTTTTATGATGGGAGTGATTTGTCCCAGTTGGAGGGACGCAGGGACACAACCAGAGGTAAAGGAGGAGTTGATGATTGAGGTCCAATAGGGGGAATGATATGTTTTAGATCTTGTACAAGGTTGGGAGGGAGAGGATCTTTAGTGTGAGATGATGGTTTCAGTCGGGAAATGACGTTAAGGACATCAAGTTCAGTGATTGGATGGAAGTTGTGCCAAGAAGCATTATTTTTTAGTTCAAGTACGATGGAGCCGGGTTCAAGAATAAGGAAGATAAGAGGGAGTGATAAGGAGTCTTGAGGGAGCGTAGAGAGTGAAGGATAATTTGAGGAAATGTCTGATGAGGGTAGTGGATTAAGAAGGAGGGGTTATGGCGAAGGATTGATCAATTTTGGAGATTTTTCTGAAAATAGTTGGCAATTTCCTCGCATCTCTCAGTGGTGGCAATCACCTTGGGGCTGCAGAGGAAGTTTGGTTTTTCACAATGCTTAAGAGTTCCCTAGGTCTGTTTTTGGCCCGGTCGAGTTGGGAGCGGAAAAATTATGTCTTTGCATTGAGGATGTGTTTTTATAGTTGGATCTAGTTGGATCTTGCGGATCTGAGGAGAGAGAGGTTAAAGGGGGAAGGGTTTTGCCTCCATAAGTGTTCAGTTGTTCTGAGTGAACGCCGCTCATTGTTGAGCTCTGGATTGAACCAGGAATTAGAGGAGTTTTTCTTTCGTTTTAGTTTGGCTGGGGCAATTTGGTCAAGGACCTCAACGATGGATTTGCTAAAGTGTTCTGTGAGGTCATTAGCATTTTGGGAGGGAGGAGAGAGTTGAAGTTGAGCTTTGACTTTGGCCTCAAGTTCGCCTGGGGGGATAAGGTGAAGATTCCTGGTCAGTTGCATCTGGTTGATGGTTTTGGGTCGAGGGGGTGGAACCGAATTGGTAATCGAGAAAAGGACGAGGTGGTGGTCGGACCAGTCGATGGGAACTATGGAGGAAAGGGAGGCCAACTCATTGTTAGTAATGATAGCGTCAAGAGTGGCTCCTTTGGAGTGAGTGGGAGTGTGACACAGTTGTTTTAGGTCATCGATGTCGAGTAGATCAGTGAGGAGGTTGACCATAGGATCGACGTTTTTGTTCCAATGGAGGTTAAAATGTTTGAGGAAGAGGTTTTTAGAGTTGGAAAGTGAGGACTGGGTGAGAAGGTCCGACAACTCTTCAACAAAAGGAAGAGGGTCGCCGGGAGGATGATAGATGTTGTGTAATCCAATTGGAGGGGATCCTAGCACTTTAAGTTCTGCTCTGAGGTATTCAAAAGTAGAAAGATCGGGGATAGGCACAGGGGAGAGTTGGAGTTCGTTTTTGTAGATTATTGCTAGACAGCCACCAATTTTAACAGGTCTATCTTTTCTGAGGATGGAGTAGCTAGGGGGTATATCAAGAATGGAAGAGGAGTGACCTTTAAGCCAAGTTTCAGTAAGAAAGTCAATGTCAATGGATTCGCTAAGGATGGTTTCTGAAATTTCAATCGCATGTCGGACTGCCGAGCGACAGTTAACCAGCATGCAATTCAAAGGTATAGGGTTGATTCTAGGGGGAGGGCAGGGGTGGATTGTGGTCAATTGCTGAGGAAGTCTTGGGGAAGTTATGGAAGTTGGATTTCTGTCAGTCCCAAGGATCACGGGGATAGGAGCCTCTGGGTTCAAAGGGTCAGGAGATAAAGAACAGGGGGGTAAGGATTACAGGTGTCAGGGAGATCAAGGGCGGGGAGGAGGGTCGGGGCGCAGAGGGTTCTGAGTATATCATTACTGAGGGGGGTAGTATCCTGTTGCTGGGTGAATGTAGAGTAGTTTTGATCAGTGCACAGGGGACTACAAGGATTGGGGCGGTTAAGTGAGGAGAGGGAGTTAACATCTTTTCTGAGAGAGGTGAGTTCACACGATAGGTTAGGGAGATGGAGTTCTATGTTTAAAAGCGACTGGGGAATAAGGGAGAAGGTATGGGGATGCAAGTTCAGGGGGACTTAGAGGATGATTTATGTTAGTCAAGACGAGAGGCCTGGGGAGAGGGAGGGAAAGGATCCCGGGTGTGGGGTGTAGAGGAGAGTTCCGAATTATGGCTGAAAGGAGGGAGGTGAAGTGGGATGAGGCAGTCAATGGGGGCACAGGAGAGTCAGGAGAAGGGAAGAGAGCTTGTGGGAGTGAGGATAGTGGACCTCCTGGTTAATGAGAGAAAGGTCAGCTAGGGGAAAGAAGTTGGAGCAGGTGCTTGAGTCGGAGGGAGGTCAAATTGAGGGGCTGGGAGGTAGAAGAAGATGGGAGGGGGGGCAGCTGTGAGATGTTGGAGCCTCAATAGGAGGAGAGAGAGTAAGGGTGGTTGTGAAGGCAGTTGGTGAATCATTAGGAAGGACCGTAGTTAAGGTAGGGGATAGACTGGGAATCTGTGTTTGGAAGACCTCCATGTTGTTTTCAAAGTCTGTTAGAGGGGGGTTAGAGTAGGTGACAGAGGAGGTGTAGGGTCCGATTGCGATAGGGAGGCTGATAGAAGGGGGGGACTGCTGTAAGATGTTGGAGTCTCAGGCAGGGGAGACAGAGTAAGGGTGGATGCGAAGTCAGTTGGTGAATCATTAGGAGGGATAGTTGTTAAGTTATGGGAAAGATTGAGAGGCAGTGCTTGGGAGACTTCCATGGTGTTTTCACAGTCTGTGAGAGGGAGGGAAGGAGTAGGTGAAAGAGGAGGCGTGGGGTCAGATAGTGAATGGGAGGGTGATGGGTCAGAGGATGGTATCGAGAGTAGGTAAGTTAAGGCGCTGAAATGGAGTTCAAAGCTGGTGAGATGTTTTTCTGAGGCTTGAATGAGGATGTTTCTAGATTTGAAAATGGAGATGTCTATTTTGCCACAAAAAGTAGGGGAAGGGGAGGTGCTTTCATTGCAGAGATCAGTAGATCACAATAATCCAAACAAAACAGATTGGGCATTTTGATGCCACTTCTCCTGGAGGAGGCTTCTGAGACTGCCACTCAATTATCAAATAGGTCAGGTTCAAGAGGAGATAGCTGGAAACATGCCCACATTGATGCTCTTTTGAATGACCGGCTTTTAGATTGTGTCCGCGTTATACAGGACAATGGGCTATTATTTTGGCACACACCATTGCTATCTACATACTGGGGCAACTTCTACCCCTATGATTATACCTCTGGAGGATAACAGATCACCATTTTGGCACAGTCACTCATATATATATGTATGTTGAGGTGAACAGAGCAAAACCTCCAAATCTAGACGCAGGAGGGGAAATGGATATTAATACTCAACGATTGTTTGCATATATGCTGGGATTCGCTGTATGATCTAATCCACATGTTAATACAGAGCCCTGACAAAGTTCGAATGAACGAAACGCGTTGGCTGTGGTGCAAATTATAAGAAATTAACTTATGGAATAAAGGATACTTTGAATACATTCACAATTTCCTTTGACTTCATCTCTAGTGCACCGTCCCTACCCTCATGCCCACGTTGATGCTCTGGTTCACTTCTTGTCCAGTCCTGGGATACCATTCCCTATGTTATATCTTTCCATTATGTCCTAATCAGCATCCAAAACGGGTCAAAACACACACATTAAAAACAGTCAGAGATTTTCACATGCCTTGGGGCTGTCATTGTAAATAATTATGGCGAATGAAGCAACATCAACTAAAGCTGCTGTGCTGTGTATGTCTGTATCAATCACAGGAGCTTCAGTGAGGTTACATTGTAAATATAGAGTACTTCAGCATTGATTGCTTCTACACTGTGGTTATGATTGCAATGTATTTCAGTGTTAATCAGGCCTTCTGCTTTGTGGTTACAATGTAACTGCCTTGTGCATCAGTGTTTGAGCCTGCTTCGGTAGTGTTTTTGCAGTGTCTGATCACAGTATAACCGCAGAATACTTCAGTAATACAACACAGATTTTGCTACAGTATTCTTCAGTATTAATCACTGCTTTTGCAGGTAGTGTGTTTACAGTGCAACAACAGTTTACTTTACTATTAATCAAAGTTTTCTGCAATGTTGTTACTTTGCAACTGCAGTGTACTTCATTCTCAGTTACTGTCCCTGCTCTGTGATACAGACAGTACACTACAGTAACCTCAATAATGTATGCATTTTGGCTTGACTCATAAGCTAGTGTTTTAGGAGTAGGAGTGGGGGGCAAGTTCCGCTCCGCGTGCAGAATTTGCAAAATTTCGGCAATTCCGCATTCCGCAATGAGTGAGTAGAGGTATTGAACAAAACGGTGGCATATTCTTGGATAAATATGCAGGGCAGGATTCATTCTGGCATGATGCTCATGTCACAAAAATTAAACCTCAACAGGAAGCACGTACAGACATAAATAAAGCAGGTGTCCGAGTTGCAGCTCAAATTCAGTAACGCATTAATCAGCCCAAAAAGTTCCTGAACAAGGTCAAGGCTGAGCAGGTGTACTTTCTCCCCACATCTACCGTCAAAATGAGCTGCGATCCTCAATGGAGGTCTTTGCATCCATGAGTTTCTCAAGCACAATCCCCATGTAGTTCTTGTGACCAGGAGACTCTTTCTCCTTATCTGCTGCTCTGATCGCTCTCTGACCTTTAATAAACAAGAGGCATGTGAACTCGCATAGTAGCCCCACCCGTTTGGCCCGCCCCACATACACTAGTGGTATGCAAAGCCTTACCGCCCTTTACCCACTATGATGGACAGCTCACTCTAGGGACCCCGGTGCCTTTCGGTGCGGTCGCAAAGTTACAGACACACATGGTCACTGGAGACAACTAAGGGTGGGCGGAATTTGCGTAGTCGTGCTACGCAAAGCTCCGTGACACAGTAAAAAAACTCTGCGAGCATGCAAAAGTTAAGCAAACACGCGGAATTGCTTGTTCTGCCCTTCGTGATGCTTTTTTCCTGTTCACGAATGCTGTTTGCGTGCTCGGGGAGAAATATCTTGCAAACACACAATTTGAAAGCGCGAACAAACAAATAATTCCATGAAGCCGCGGGCCGTGGAATTTTTGGCAATTCCGCCTTCTCTGCAGAACGCGAAATTACCCAGATTCTGCAAATTCCGCAAGCGGACCGGAGTTTACCCCCCCAGGCCTAGAGACAACTCTTCTGGCCCGCAGCTGTAGTGTAGGAAAGGCACTATACATTTACCCAACGAGATGGCACTTACTGATTAGTCAGTAGAAAGTACTCCTGTTTAATAATAATAATAATAATAATAGGTACATTTGTAAAGCGCTTGGTTACACCAACCGGTGTGTCCCCGCGCTATGGTGAGAGGGGGTAAACTTACGGGCACAATCAAGTTTGAACGGGCTATCCCTGCAAGGGGGAGAAAAGGTAGGTTTTCAGATCTCTCCTAAATTTAACCTCCGATGCCTCCAGCAGGAGACCCAGGGGAAGTTTATTCCAGTTCTGCGCAGCCAGAAAGTGGAAAGACCAACCACCCATCCTGGCCTTCCTGACTTTAGGAACAAGCAACAAACCATTCCCACACGATCTAAGAAGCCGTGTGGGTATATATCGAGTGAGCAAGTTCGTCAAGTATGATGGACCAATTCCCTGGATGATGTGGTGGCACACACAGAGTGCCATAAACAGCACTCTCTCCCTAATGGGAAGCCAATGGAGGGAGGCCAAGGCTTTCCTAGAGGTGGCCCTCCTAGGCCGCACAAGAACCAGGCGGGCAGCAGCGTTCTGTAGAACCTGAAGTCTGTTCATACATTTGGCATTGGTACCCAGGTACAATATGTTGCCCTAGTCCAGGCGTGCTGTCACAAGGGCATGCACCATAGTCTTCCTGGCCTCAATGGGAAGCAAATCCAGAGTTTTCCAGAGTCATTTAAGGTCTCCCAGACAGGTACCCACTACACGTCTGGTTTGATATTCAAAGAACAAGTTAGAGTCCAACCACACTCCCAAGTTCTTCACCTGAGTGCAGGGTGTGGTGGTGGGGCCCAGGCTAGGGAGCCACCAAGCTGAGGACCATACTGATGGAGCCTTCCCCACAACAAGCACCTCAGTCTTGTCTCCATTCGATATCAGGCAGTTGTAGGACATCCAGGAGGCAAGCTCCTGCATGCATGCCACAAATTTGGAGGCTGCCAAGTTGGGTGCCTGAGTCAGGGAGACCACCAGATGGGTGTCATCGGCATAGGACACGACCCTGATCCCGAACCCATCCACTATCTCAGCAAGAGGTGTCACATAGAGATTGAACAGGGTCGGGCTCAGGGCCGATACCTGTGGCACCCCATGTTTCAGTTTGATAATTTAAGAGTAGTGGGATCCCTGCCTCACTTGGAAACTGCGTCCTGCCAAGAAGGATTTCGTCCACTTCAGTGCAGAGCCAGAGACGCCACCTTTATTCAGACACTGCAGCAAGGTGTGATGAGCAACAGTGTCAAAGGCGGCGCTCAAGTCCAGGAGTATTAAAGCCGTTGTCTGCCTGGCATTTGTGCATTGTCTGATGGTTTCCGTAGCAAAGAGCAGAGCAGACTCCGTCGAGTGTAAGGCACGGAAACCAGATTGGGAGGGTTGCAGGAGGTTGTGGTTCTCAACATGTGCCATTAGTTGTTTATTAACAGCCTTCTCCGCCACTTTCGCAAAGTACGGGAGTAGTGAAATAGGGCGTAAATTGTCAAGTTTCTCTATGCTGACATTGGGTTTCTTGGGTAATGGAAGGACCACTGCTTCCTTCCAACTACCTGGCACAGTGCAAGACCGAAAAGATACCTCCAAGAAATGTCTGATGTAGGGCTCAATGATGGAAATGCTCTCCCCAAGCACTTTGGGGGAGGCTGGATCTCTGGGGAACCGACTTGACACTCAGGCAAGTTTTTATTAGCAGCTCCGGGGGAGGGGGGGGCAGGGGGGGATGATGAAACTGTCCATACATATTCCCTCTCCGGCCACCCTGGCATCCTCCGCAGATTCAAGAAGACCCTCCTTTGCCGACTCTGGAAAGGTGGAGTAGATTTTCTCCACTTTGTCTGCAAAGAAGTATGCCACATGGCAAAATGGTGGCATCTTCTTGGATAAATAATATGCAGGCAGGGCAGGATTCATTCTGGCACGATGCTCCTGTCACAAAAATTCAACCTCAACAGGAAGCACTTACAGATATAAATAAAGCAGGTGCCCGAGTTGCAGCTCAAATTCTGTAACGCATTAAGCAGCTCAAAATGTTTGTGAGCACAGTCGAGGCTGGGCAGGTGTGCTTCCTCCTCACATCTACAGTCAAAAATGAGCTGTGATCCTTGATGGAGGTCTTTGCATCCATGAGTTTCTCAAACGCAATACCCGTGTAGTTCTTGTGACCAGGAGTATCGTTCTCCTCACCTGCTGCTCTGATCGCTCTCTGACCTTTAATAAACAAGAGGCATGTGAACTTGCATAGAAGCCCCACCCATTTGGCCCCACCCCACATACACTAGTGATATGCAACGTCTTCCCACCCGTTACCCACTATGATGGACAGCTCACTCAAGGGACCCCTGCGCCTTTCGGCGCAGTGGCGAAGTTACAGACACACATGGTCACTAGAGACAACTCTTCTGGCCCGCAGCTGTAGTGTAGGAAAGGCAGTATACATTTACCCAATGAGGTAGCACTTACTGATTAGCCAGTAATACTCCAGTTAAGTGGAGGTATTGCACAAAGCGGTGGCATCTTTTTGGATAAAAATATATGCTGGGCAGGATTCATTCGGGCACGATGTTCCTGGCACAAAAATGTATTGCGCGAGCTTGAGGAATTCCGTTTGCTCATGGAGTTTTATTGCCATTTCGCTGAAATTTGTGTAGCGCCACTATGCAAATTCCACCCACCCCTATTTAGGATTCAAGTATGGTGTGAAGCTGAGCTGCACATCTTAACCACTAGCTACATAATGAGGCTTCTAATTATTGGTTCTCGCGCAACTACTAAACCAAAGAGTCACCCTTGGAAGTGTCTTCAATTGAGTAGCACGTTGATGTACATTTATTCCGGGATGGTCTGCTCTTACCCACAGTGTTTTCATATTACAAAAATCCCTGGTTAATGCAGACTAGAGGATACTACCAATATCTGTCCAGATGAAGACCTTGTTGTTAATTTATGGTATGGGTCAAAATGTCAACATGTTTACTGGGGCCTGAACTCAAATGTCAATCTATGTTGAGGTAAGGTTTACTTCAATATGACACCTATATTTTTTCTTTTTTCAGTTTCTTTCCTCTTTGTCTCTCTCTCTGTCCCTCTCTCTCTCCATATATATGTTCAATTGACAAATAGACCTGTTTCGACCACGACCTTGGTCTTGATCACCTGACACCATCATGGGTCATACCCCATTTAAATACTATCATTGTGGTCAAACATACCACGTGACACAGTGATAGACATAGAAAAAATATGTGCAGTGTGTGGACTATATTTAATTTAAATGTTACTCTCATACTCTCGTACTTTGCCCAAAAATTGAAGATGCGCTCAGCAAGGGATGTTTCATCAGAAACTTTAATTTCAAACCGGCATTTTATTCCAAGCATTTTTCATAGCCTGATACATTTCAGAACTCCTGCTCTTTCATCGGAGGCTTGCTACAGTCCACAGAAGCAGTAATACACCCCCTTCTCTCCTCTGCATGCTAGTAAGTAATTGCCCTCAGGTGGGCCTCCCAAGTGAGTTCCAGTGCTTGTGCATACTGGGAGTTGTGGTATGTGTTGTGCACCATAATTTCCCACCGGTGGGATATGTGTTCTTGTTGCAACTTTATTTAAATCATTTTCCTTGCCCTCCAGTGGGCCTCAGAATGTCAATTTGGTTTGCATTTAAAAATATCCCTTCTGCTTCGAAAGTCAACCTCATGCAACAGCATTCTCCATGCAAATAATGGACTGCCGCAATTGCTCAGAAACATCAGATACTGAAAAACAACTGGAAGAAATGAGCAATCGATTTCTTGAAAGAGGCTACCCATGGGAAGTAATAGACATTGCAAGAAACAAAGTTAGGCAAAGATCAAGGTATGAATTTTTGATACCTCGAGCAAGAAATGATGAAAAGGATAATGGAAATGAAAAAATATGTTTGATCATGGATTTATACAAGGAAAACAAAGTATATTATACAGAATGGGGATCAAAGCATGAATGCCCGCACAAGTCTTACCATCCCTATGTTAAAATACAAGCAAAAGGTGCAAAGGGCTTCGGACACAATCCCCTAGCTCCCAATATGGAGAGGCCAGAAGAAAACGACCTGGTCTCCCCAATACCATACAACAAAGAAAACAGCCCAGCACACTTATAAATATCACAGATGTGAAATACACAATAACATAAACTCATGACACAACTGTTTTTCCAAGAAAGAGTAGAAGTGGTCTTGTCAAATTACACTTCATCCTTTATTAATTTTTCTTTAAAAAGCGATATTTTTTGCAACCGCCAACCCGTTTCGTCCACAATCAGACTTCTTCAGGGCTCATAATGTATGCTTTATGTGTTTTCACAACTCCATTGCTAATACCTTGGGTTAATGAATTCAAAGTAAATATTGCCAGACAGTGATATTGTGCCACTCTTAAGACCTCAATAATATATGTGTAACGGTGAGTGAATGCACCCGTCTCCGCACGATCGTCTGTCTGGAGAAGGTATTCTGAGAACTGAAAGATATCTTAAAGAAATTGGAAAATCCTTAAAATTAGATCAAACCTTAAAAAAGACACTACTTACGAATACAAACATTACATCCATAAAAAAGCTTCCATGGGAGATATTCTAACACAGTCACCTTGCTATAAAACAACGTACAACATCTTGGCTAGCCACATCAGGCTTCAGAAAATGTCCAAAATGTCAAGCATGCAAACATGGTCAAAATATATCTTCATATAAACTTTGAAATGGTAGAAATGAAAAAATCAAGAGCACATCACTTGTGAAACGATATTTGTAGTTTACATATCGGAATGTCCCTGCAGGAAACAATACATAGGGAGTACTATTGATATGCTAAAATAGAGAATTCTCCAATATTTACATGCTATAAAGAACCAGGACCTTTCCTAAACAATTGCAAAACACTTTTTAGATTACCATACAAGTGATAGCCAACAACTAAAATATTTTGGAATAAAACACGTAGAAATGAGGAAATGAGGAGGTGACAGAACCTTGACTTTCAGACGGTTAGAATTTGGTCTTATTTTAGCCATTGGAACTGAAACTCCATATGGACATAATCCTGACGCAGAATTACATATACATTTAAAAAATAGATGCTAAACTAGAAAGTGAATTTCTAGCTGTCACTGTACCTCAATTTCAGATGCACGATCGTAAGAAACACTGGGGGATATTCTCAAGAAGGTGTGATAACCATCGCAAAAGAAACTTAACGCAACCTTCAACATCGCAATCTGTTGTGGGAAAATTATGCTGTGTTAACTAAGTATTCACAACACGGTGGTACAATGCGATAGGCCCCCATCAATGTGTCAAATGACCGTGATAAAGTCAACACCACGCCGCAAAACTACGAAACACGAATGCAAGAAAACTTGAGATGAGGCCAATCGCGATACAAAAAGCTGCGAAAACCAGCAGCAGGCCTGCAAATCCCAAGCATCTGGCAGGAAAATGCACTATAAAAGCAACCAAAAATACACACCTAAACCTTCCAAAGTGTGTAGCAACATGTATGCACCCTGACCGAGTGCAGAGGTGAACGCGAACCCCACAAGCCCCACAAGCCCCACAGACCACCAGCAAGGAACAACGGGCTCAGGAGGCCAAGGAGAAGAGGGAGAGGAAGACGGGGTGCAGTCCACAGGAAAAATAGATCAGCATCACGGAGGTGACAGAACACTACCATCGACTGACCCACAATTTGACTACTGTGAATGCAGTGGAAGTGTCGAGGAGTTCAATGGAGGAGGCCAAGAGGCACTGCCATGATGTGAAAAGCCAAACCAAGCACAACCCCCCTGACAACAGGAAGGAAGAAATGGCGACAAGAGGTGGGAGTCCTGGGCCACAGGAGGAGCTGGAGGAAATGGAGGTCAGAGTCATCAGTGTGGAGACGGTGCAAGGAGGTGGGAGTATGGACCCAGCTCAAGAGGACCTGACACAACATCAACAGGGTGAGTAACGACCAGGGACTGGGGGCGACGGAGGGAGATGGGCACCATGACACACATGCACAACGATGTGTAGCACACTGCACACCCACAATGACCCTAGAATTGTGCCTGATGCCCGTGGCACACTGCAGCAAACACACATAGCAATCACACTACATCGCACGACAATCTGGCACAAAGTGCAACACTGACACTGCAGAACAGGGGACACAACTGGGTTCACTCATGCACAGAACAGGCCAATCACATTGAACAGAGCAGGAAACTGTGAGATGCATATGTACCTGTACAACCTCACATTCGTCATGAAGTCCAAATGTCCACTGTCCCCCCTCAAATTGCCAGCACTGCCCAAACAGTCACAATGTACATTGTCACACAGTTTGCATGTCAACAATAACAATGCACCAACATAAATGTCAACACAATGTCAACATGCATCTCCCCTACACATTGCAGAGGGACAAACAACACCTCCAGCAGGGCAGACCAGACAACCCATCAGTGATGCTGGAGACGACCACCACACCTTCGACACCGATGCCCTACAACAGCTCATGGACATCTCAGGCAACCCACCCCCAGAAGCAGGGCAGCCAAGCTACTTAGAGGAGACCCCTGCCCTGCAAAGACCACACAGCAGGAAGCACCCGCCACCACTGCTGGCTCCTAACACTTCCCCGAGGCACACATCGCATTCCAACGCCAGGTGTCAGAATGCCGAAAGGAGGTGTCCGAACAGGTGCGGGTGGGCTCAGGGCTCATGGAAGCCGAACATATACGGGGTGTCGAAGTCCCATCAGGGACCACCTACACCCCAAAAACGAGACCCACACTGCAACAGGGACACATGCATTTGCACATTTCCTGTACTGAACTACGCCCAGAGCCCCAGAATTACCATCCACACACCCACACTGGTCCTCCGTACGATGGCCCAGTACACCCCTCTTACATATTGAGAGGCTGACGACAAAGATACATCTCCAAGGTCTAACCCGCTGCCTGCGATGACATGATTTGCGTCTGCTGTACACAGCACAACATAATTTCGTAGGGCCCCGGGCCCTCATGCACACATCATGACCACACGAACACACGCAGATAGTTTGTGGAACTAGCTACGGGCACGTGCGCCCGGCCCCTTTTTTGGGAGGGTCACATGTACAGTAACGCCTGTGCTGGAAGTGTGTGGAGTGAGTGTAAGCCAGCCCTCAGGGAGTTGTTGGTGCTGGCAACAAATACAACAGTGAACACTATGAATACGGAAACAGAAAACACCAGCATTACAGAGACAACTGCGGAGCATCATGGAGGTAGCAGGAGAAAGTACACAGGTCACACAATGAGCAAACCGAAGTGTCTGTGAGTTACAGTGCACTGAGGATGGGGCACTAGAGCTGAGCGTGCTCATGTGAAGAAAATATCTAGGATTGTGTCCTTCAAGACCTTCCTGTTGCAGCTGCAGTGGGGGTGTCACACCTGCATCATGGACAGCGCAGGGCTACAGACACATGGCGTTGACGACCCCTAGACCATCGTCTAAGAGGCCATCCAATATTCAATCAGATAGGGTCCCAGACTTGAGCTGCACAGTGGTCCTGGATGCACTGCAGCTGGCACAGGCACACCGCCACAGGATGGTGACTTTCGGCCCACTTTGGTAGGGCCGCACGGACTGAGCGGGTCCTCGACGATGTCGAAGGGGAATGAGGCGGAGGGTTGCATAGTCAGTGGAAGTTGTCCTCGAGGGCATGATGCACAGGGCAGTAGCCGTCCGGAAGCAGCAAATGGAGGAGTGGAATGCTACAGCCTCGTTTCCACCACCAATTCGGTATCAGCTTCATGAGGATGAAGACAACCCGCTAGTCCATAGACTCAGACGCCACCAAAGTTAAACCTGAGAGTGTCCATGAATGCCATGGAACAGACTTAGTGATACCGGGGCTGAGAGGGGAAGCAGTCTGCGATGATGCTGGTACAATGATATGGACTCCACCATTGCTAAATCAAGACTCGGTCCCAAATGTGTGACCTACTCGCCCACAATGTGGACCGGAGGCAGCGGTCAGCAGGGGAACCCCCACCACGTGTCGTTGGCTCACGATGCACAGAGTTAGAGACAGCAGGGCAGTTGTAGGTAGTGTTCGATCACCTCCGTAACGATGAGCCTTTTTTCCTCCTGACTGACACACGTCATCCCCTTATGCCTCTCCTTGCGTGCAATGATATGTACTCTGCCACTGAAAAATTGATGCTCAGTTCCAATTGTGTGACCAACTCGACCGCAGTGTAGGTGGTAGGCGTTTCCAGCAAGGGCCCACAGAAACATGAGGTTGTGATGCTATGCACAGACTTGGTGGCACCACATCGATAAACCATAAACAACGTCCTCTGTCATAGTGTAATCAAGACTCAGTTCCAAATGTGTGACCTACTATTACGCTGTGTATACTGGTAGAGTACGTAAAAGAGAAAGGAGTACTGCGGGCCTTGCTCGCAGAGGCCGTGATGGTCGTAGAAGGTTGCCAGGGTCGCGGGCCTCTGGCTTGGAGCTTGCCCTGGCATGTGATGGGCTCTCTTCGACACACGCTGATGTCGGCAGGTGAGCATTAAGGCTTGGGTGCACAGGGGCAGGCAAGTCGGGTTCAGGAGCCAGCGGCCTAGGGTGGTGCAGGCACACTGGGTTGCAGGCAACACCGCTCATGGCGATGGCGTCCGCCTCGTGGCGGGCTGAAGGGCGCCGACCCTGGCAGAGACAATGGCCATTCCAGAAGAGAACCACGCCCAGACCTACTGGCTTTTTATTCACACCCCTATGCTGGCCTGGCATATGCCAGGCTAGCCCACTCCGCTCATGCGTACAGAGGGACGTAACAAGCTAAATTTCTGCGATCTTCCCCATTGGCAGGGGTGACATGATTGCGTCCACTGCACTCCATACATCAGCGGTGTATGTCGACATGGGAATCTCTGACAGAATATCGAGGCTGAAAATATCGACAGACAAAATATCGACGCTGGAATATCGAAGGCACGTATATCGACACCCTATCTACAACATGGTAAGTACAAAAATATCGAAACTAAAATATCGATGTTAAAAAAAATATCGTAATTAAAAATATCGTTTCTTTTTAAAAGGTAAAATTAAGTAAATAATACTTATATATAATTTAAACATATGTTAAAATGTGTTATAATGTTTA
Organism: Lissotriton helveticus; assembly: GCF_964261635.1. NCBI lineage: Eukaryota > Metazoa > Chordata > Amphibia > Caudata > Salamandridae > Lissotriton > Lissotriton helveticus. Next base: position 1,760,242,710 of record NC_136061.1, read on the forward strand.
AAATGAATAAATAATACATATTTACTATTAAACATTTAATTAAAAATAATAATAAAATATATAATATATACTTAATTAATTATAATATATACATAATTTTTTTAATAATTATAAAATATTAACAAATACTACAATTTAAAATACATCAACACTCATAAAATAATAACATAAATAATAACACATAATTATATTTAATAAATAACAAAAATTAAATATACTTTCAATATTTTTAGAATTAATTATATACAACATTATGTAACATATTAAATACATAAATAAATATAAATAATATTGAATAGCATAAGGGTAAAAATTACTATTCAAACTCCAGAGGGTGCAACAGTAGATAAAGTGTTGGATAGCGTAAGGGTAAAAATTACTATTCCAACTCCAGTGAGTGCAACAGTAGGGAAAGCGTTGGATCGCGGGTATGTAAAAATAACTATTCCCACTCCAATGAGTACAACATTAGGGAAAGCGTTGGATAGCGTAAGAGTAAAAATTACTATTCCCACTCCAGAGAGTGCAACAGTAGGGAAAGCGTTGGATAGCGGGTGGGTACAAATTACTATTCCAACTACAGTGAGTGGAACAGTAGGGAAAGCGTTGGATAGCGGGTATGTAAAAATTACTATTCCCACTCCAATGAGTGCAACATTAGGGAAAGCGTTGGATAGCGTAAGAGTAAAAATTAGTATTCCCACTCCAGAGAGTGCAACAGTAGGGAAAACGTTGGATAGCGGGTGGTAAAAATTACTATTCCAACTCCAGTGAGTGGAACAGTAGGGAAAGCGTTGGATAGCGGGTATGTAAAAATGAATATTCCCACTCCAATGAGTGCAACATTAGGGAAAGCGTTGGATAGCGTAAGAGTAAAAATTACTATTCCCACTCCAGAGAGTGCAACAGTAGGGAAAACGTTGGATAGCAGGTGGGTAAAAATTACTATTCCCACTCCAGTGAGTGGAACAGTAGGAAAAGCGTTGGATAGCGTATGGGTAAAAATTACTATGCCAACTCCAAAGGGTGCAACAGTAAGAAAAGCGTTGGATAGCGTAAAAATAATATTTAATATTCCAACTCCAAAGGGTGCAACAGTATGGAAAGCGTTGGATAGCTTAGGTTGGCAAATTACTACTCCAACTCCAGAGGGTGCAACAGTAGGGAAAACGTTGGATAGCGTAGGGGGGAAAATTACTATTCCCACTCCAGAGAGTGCAACAGTAGGGAAAACGTTGGATAGCGTAGGGAGAAAAATTACTATTCCCACTCCAATGAGTGCAACATTATGGAAGGTGTTGGATAGCGTAAGGGTAAAAATTACTATTCCAACTCCAAAGGGTGCAACAGTAGGGAAAGCGTTGGATAGCGTAGGGGGAAAATTACTATTCCTACTCCAGAGACTTCAACAGTAGGGAAAGCGTTGGATAGCGTAGGGGAAAAAATTACTATTCTCACTTCAGTGAGTGCTACAGTAGGGAAAGCGTTGGATAGCGTACGGGTATAAATTACTATTACAACTCCAGAGGGTGCAACAGTAGGGAAATGGTTAGACAGCGTAGGGGGAAAAATAACTATTCCAACTCCAAAGAGTGCAACAGTAGGGAAAGCTTTGGATAGCGTAGGGGGAAAAATTACTATTCCAACTCCAAAGGATGCAACAGTAGGGAAAGCGTTGGATAGCCTAGAGGGAAAAATTACTATTCCAACGCAAAAAGATACAACAGTAGGGATAGCGTTGGATAGCGTAGAGGGAAACATTACTATTCCCACTCCAGAGAGTGCAATAGTAGGGAAACCGTTGGATAGCGTAGAGGAAAAAATTACTATTCCCACTCCTGTGAGTGCAACAGTAGGGAAAGCGTTGGATCGCGGGTATGTAAAAATAACTATTCCCACTCCAATGACTGCAACATTAGAGAAAGCGTTGGATAGCGTAAGAGTAAAAATTACTATTCCCACTCCAGAGAGTGCAACAGCATGGAAAGTGTTGGATAGCGGGTGGGTAAAAATTACTATTCCCACTCCAGTGAGTGGAACAGTAGGGAAAGCGTTGGATAGCGTATGGGTAAAAATTACTATTCCAACTCCAAAGGGTGCAACAGTATTGAAAGCGTTGGATAGCGTAGATGGGAAAATTACTATTCCAACTCCAGAGGGTGCAACAGTACGGGAAACTTTGGATAGCTTTGGGGGGGAAATTACTATTCCCACTCCAGAGAGTGCAACAGTAGGGAAAGCGTTGGATAGCGTAGGGAGAAAAATTACTATTCCAACTCCAAAGGGTGCAACAGTAGGGAAAGCCTTCACTAGCGTAGGATTATATTTTAACATACTTATAAATATTGTTTAAATTTAAAATAATGTATAATTAATTTTTTAAATACATCAACATCTATAATAAACAATTAATAATTGAAAAAAACAATTACATTTGAATAACTAATTGACAATAAACTAACAACAAACACAAATAAGTAATAATTATTAAATATTACTCACCGAATAATAACTATAAAAAATAAAATATTTATCATGAATACAAATTTATTTGTAAATTTAAATCACTATTAAAAATTAAGAAACAATATACTAAATATAACATTTAAAAGATTTGTTAACAATTAATGAATTTTTCTAGTTAATAAAAAAATAACTACGAATTGAAAATATTAATTGCCAATTAAAAAAATCAATTATGTTATAAATAAATTATTTGAAAATTAATAATTAATTAATACATTAATTATACCTAACAAAAAATGTATACATAATTAAATATTGACAATTAAATTACTTCCCAACCAATACCCCTATAAACCCGCAACACGCTCCGGTACTACAACATTACATTTATTAAAAATTAACATTAATTACCAATTAAATAATTAATTTATCAATTAAAATAATTAATTGCCTATTAATAAATATTTTCAAAATATATTATATATAAAAAAATGTAATTAATTACAATTAAATTACTTCCCACATTATTCCCCTACAAACCCACAACCCGCTCTGGTACTAAAACATAACATTTAATAAAAATTAACATGAATTACCAATTAAATAATTATTTTTCAATTAAAATAATTAATTGCCAATTAATAATTACATTAAAAATTAATTAATTACAATTAAATTACTTCCCACCCTATTCCCCTATAAACCCACAACCCGCTCTGGTACCAAAACATAACATTTAATAAAAATTAACATTAATTACCAATTAAATAATTATTTTTTTCAATTAAAATAATTAATTGCCAACTAATAATTACATAAAAAATTAATTAATTACAATTAAATTACTTCCCGCCCTATTCCCCTATAAACTCACAACCCGCTCTGGTACTAAAACATAACATTTAATAAAAATTAACATTAATTACCAATTAAATAATTATGTTTTCAATTAAAATAATTAATTGCCAATTAATAATTAAATAAAAAATTAATTAATTACAATTAAATTACTTCCCACCCTATTCCCCTATAAACCCACAACTCGCTCTGGTACTAAAACATAACATTTATAAAAAATTAACATGAATTACCAATTAAATAATTAATTTATCAATTAAAATAATTAATTGCCAATTAATAATTACAATTAAATTCCTTCCAACCCTGTTCCCCTATAAACCCACAACCCGCTCCGGTACTAAAACATATAGTTTACTTAAAAATAAATGTATTAATATATAAAAATAATACACATATAATATAAATTAATTTAAATACTTAACAAAAACATAGAACACATACATAATAAAAATCAAAAAAATAATACAAATATCGATATTAGTAACATCGAAATTAGTTACATCGATATATATGCTATCGATATTACTAACTTAGATATTACTTACATTGATATAAATGAATTTGATATTACTTACCTTAGGGTCGATATTCTGTCCTACGATATTCTTGACATCGATATTCTGTACCTTCGAAATTTTAAACACGATATTTTGGTAGGTCGAAATTTTCAACTCGATATTTTAACTGTGTACCGTCGACATGGATATGTGTGTGGTCTGCATACTGCAGTCTGGCCATCTCATCCACAACACACTTGGCATTGTGTACATTCTCATTCATGGGTCAGTGGTCTCCTTCGCACATGCCTGGTTCCCACCTCTCCCCACATTTAGCTATTGTGTGGCTGAGGTGCCATGCCATTGATGGCTTATGTAAATGACTGGCCCAGGTTCCCACAGTAAGTTGTGCTGTTGTGTCTGGGCATGTTGTCTGGCATGTTGTATGTGAGTTTGTGACGTGTGCATTCCCAGTGTTGTGTGTTGCATGATTGTGGAGTTGGGGTGTGTGGTGTGTTCATTTGGTAGTTGCCAATGAGCAGTGCATTTCCTTAGGTGTCATCTGGTAGCGCTGGGTGATGATGGACTAGTGGGAGATGTAGGAATCATGCACACTGACTGGGTGGTTGTCATCGACGTTGGTGGAGATTTTCCGGGGGACAGCTATTGGCTGCACATTGATGGAATGCGTGAGCTTTCTGTTTCGGTTATTGTGTTTAGTGTTTCCAGGGGGCACCTGTAAGACACGTATGCAGTCAATTGCTCCCTAACATGTTCGGGAATACAGCTATGGCGTAGATGCCCTGCTTTGTCTCCAGCTGTTCCTGCACAGTTTGGGGGAAGTATAGATAGCGGGGTACCAAACTGATGATGTCATCCACGACCGTTGTGAGGAACTTGGATTGGGCTGGCTGTGAGACTCCCCCGACACTGGCGGTTGTTGGTTGGAAGGTTCCATTGGCCAACATGTGCAGCACAGCCAGCAGCATTGTCTGCGGAGGGATGTTGGTTGTCCACTGTGTTGGTACCGTCAGGCTGTGGGCATTGATGTTCAGGATGCGGACGATGGTTGTCCTTTGGGTCTGTGGTGGGCAATGATATTCTATGGTGTTGGGTCTGTGAGGTTGGTGTGTCTTCAGGGGGTCGCTGTCTTTGCCTGTGCTGCCTCAGCGTTGGTCTGTGGGGAGAGTGGGAGTCCGGGGGGTGGGGGAGTCCCAGGGGTGGTGTCGGGGGTGTTGTGGCCCTCTTGGATGTCCGGGCTGCATGATCAGTGGGTCCATGGCATCTGTTGTTCTTCAGGTGTGGCTCTGGGCTGGGCTCCCTTTTCTGGTGCACACTGTCGTCCGACTTCACACCAGGTTGGAGCAGGTATTAGTTTCCTGTTGCTAACGTGCCTTATTGCATGTTTTGTGATCGTATCACCGATCTGGCTGGTCGTTGAGAATGTTGCGGATGAGTGTTGTGTTTTTTTGATCGGGAATGCCTGCTCTGGATCTCATTAGCGATAGTTGCCGGGGTCATCTGTGGTGATGTTTTTTGCGGCTTCTTTCACAGGTAAACTTGTAATATGGGCTGCTATCACCAGGTTGTGAATGAGGCATTAGTTTTGGCTGCGATAAAGTGCCGTTAACTCGGGGATAAATCCTTGAGAATATGCCCCACAATAACAGGTTGAACTACATATTAAGACTCTTAATAGCAGGGTGTTATGATTAGTAAATGAAAGATCCTCAGACTAAGTAAAATATAACAGAATAGATTAGTTTTAGAAAGCACTAGCACTTTATGTATGTATGTATAGGGGTTTTGACAGTTACAAGAAATAACACAGAAACTCATATGGAGATTGAACAAAACTCTAGATGAACTCCTTTAGATAAAATGTGGTGTAATGGTGAATAAATCAAATATTGCACTTTGCAAATAATTTGAACTAAAAAAGGATGGAAAAAGTTGTGATAAAAATATATTTATAACATGAATAACACTTTTTTATCATGATAGAGGAAATAGAGAATTGCCATAAAACATAAAACGAACCTCCCCCTCTTTTACTTCACCATTTTCAAACCAATCGCTGTAACATCCATTCTAGTTATGAGTTTTACTTGGAAAAACATTCTTTATAAATTTAGAATATTTGTATTCTTGGAATTTTATATTGTACTTATAATTAATTTGATGGAGTTATCTGTTTGGATAGTGCCTGAACAAACGATTGCACATATGTGGATACATATATAAGAAATGCACCTGCACTTTATGCCAACTTTTTATTTTTATAATGAGAAAGATGTTGAAATAAATTGTAATGAACTTTACATTTATATACAACATGGCTCTGAAATGTAACCAATAATTTAGAATGAAGATTAGCAGTCTAGTAATGCATTGTTTTGGAAAGTAATGAGGAGTTAATGAACAAGAGCACTTTTAAAAGACGTTCTAAATGCAGGGACTCTATGGTCCAGTAGAAGGCAGGGAGCCGAAAACGCGCAGACCGTCCATATGCTATATTTAGGTTCAGATTTACATACACACCCATAAAAATTCAACAGTTATAGTTATCTCAACAGTAATTTCACTGCATATGTAACAGTAATATTATCAATGATGAGATGTCATGAGTGATGTCATATTTGAGGTAATTAGCAGTGCATGGTGAGGGCGGAAAGTTATAGTTACCCTAGGGCACAAGTTATAGTTACTAGAGACAACTATAACTGCAGAATTTCTATGGTTTAGTGCGTGTAAAATGTGAAACTAACTATAACTTCCCTGTAACCTGTGGTTTTGTTAAAAAAATATCTAGTTTTTTTTTAAAATTCGATTTCCTAACTATAAAATCCCTGTAACTGTTCATTTGTGTTGATTTACTCTTATTAATCAACATGTAGCATCTGTCTCATGCTCTAACAAACCTTTGTTGTCATTTATTAAATTGTGGGATTTGTACAAATTTGGCTCCCTAAAATGTATAAATCTGAGCTCCTCCGGAGAGATTACAGTGTAACTGATGGTTTACTTAAGTATCAGCTGCTGCTTCTGCTTTATATTACAGTGTAAGTGCAGTGTACTTCCAGCGTTAGCTGATGTGCTTGTATTCAGTGACTGTCAGTAAGGTTGCACTGTAACTACAGTCTGCTGTATCTATTATGTTGTGCTACTGCAGTGTAAATAAAGTGTAATTGCAGTGTTCTTCTGAACTAATTAGTGTGTATGTAGTGTGACAGCAGAGTAACTGCAATGCTCTTCGGTATGAAAGAGGGATTCACTGCATCGGAGAGTGATCGTAGTGTATAAACTGTAATTTTTAATCTAGGAGGTAAATACATTTTGACAAATCTATTCAATTTATCCTGTTGCCTCGAATAAATGAAGGTGCGCGTCATGCACCACTCTGACTAAAACAAAGCGTTAAAAGCCTTTAATATCAAAGGGGCATATTATCAACAACTAGCGATATTTATCGATAAATAAGCTTAGTGACATTTTTTTTATCGCCGCGCATCGCCGGATTTTATCGCAGATATAACGTGCTATTAGTAACGTTTATCTCCAATGCGATAAAATATCCGGCGATAGCGGCAAAATGCGTGAATATCGCTGGGATTCCAGGGATATTCAGGCATTAACGCCAATAGGGTCTTAACCTAAATATCCAACTCTCATTGGATATACAGGTTAAGAAGTGGTCTGAGCATGCGTTAGTTTTCAGCGATAATTGCGCTTAGCGTAAATTTTTTAATCGCTACTCCTTTTTTAATCGCTACGCCTGCGTTGATAATATTCGATAGCGATGTTAGTGACTGCTTTCAGTCGCTAACAGGTTGGGTACGCCCACTTTGCATGTCATTAGCGATAAATATCGCTGACATGCAAAGCGGGCCCCAAACCACTCACTATCACCTAAAAGCTGCTGCTAACTGATGTTAGCGACTTCTTGCTAATAGGGCAATGAAATTATCGCCGCTTTGCGGCTGAAAACGGCCGCAAAAGCGGCGATAATTTCATTTTGCTTGCCTTGGTAATATGCCCCAAAGTTATTTTAGGACGAGTTTTTGTCTCTCGTGTAACACAGGATTTTTCTTGTTCCCTCTTTGCTCCTGCAAGCTTTTCCCACCTCTTTTCTCCTCTTAGTCGCCTGTTACTTAATTTGTTTCTTGTTCTTGTGCCAGATCGTGGACTGGGCAAAAAAGGTAAATCGAAACCTCTAGCTCTTCCCTTGCTCCACCTTTGGTTTCCCCATTATTTCCCTTCACTCCTCCTTACTCCCTCTACCTCCCTTTCATATCTTTACGCTTTTAGGTCTCAGACTCGAAGGCTGCGCTTGCGCAGTCTCGCTCTGAGACTTTATGTCTACAGTATGGGGGATTTAACCCGCCCTTCTCCTCCATTGGCTGGCTTCCTAAACGGAGGCCAGCCATTGGAGGAGAGAGGCATCACTCCGTTGAAGACTGGATTCAGGGGTTTGTTTTTTACTTTCTTTCTGTTTTCTTTCTCTCCTCTTCCCATTGCCAATGGGAAGAGGAGAGAAAGAAAAACACGCCTCCGTGGCAAAATGGCGGCGCGTTTCTCTGAGGCATTTCTGCTTCGCCTCGGAGAAACATGGTCGCCACCCCCCTTCCCTCTGCCCACAGCCCTCCTCCGTCCCGCCTCCCCCTTCCCTCTGCTCGCAGCCCTCCTCCGTCCCGCTCTCCCCTTCCCTCTGCCCGCAGCCCTCCTCCGTCTCCGTCACCTTGCTCCTGCCAAAGTGTTTTATTACCTTGCACTGAATTGCATTCCTGGTTCCCATCAACACTTAAGTGAAGGGGAGCAGGTCAGGACAAGGAAGGACCTAGAACCGCTTCCACACCCAGCTGCAGCGGTACAGAGCAGGGGCGACCGGGCATCTGCTGTATTAGGCTTAAATTTCGCCTGGAGCTTCAGGAGTTCCCTCGTGCATGAACACCACGTCCTAAGCCGACCTCCAGCCGTCTCTTGGCCTCCGCCTGGCCAGGGGCGTATCAGTCTAACGCTTATGTTGCAACTTCTAAGGAACCGCTCTAGGACGGGGTCAGGCTGTCCCTCGCCCAATACCGACCCCATAAGCCCTCTTTGTCCCAATGGACATTTGCCATGTAAGGACACCTCGGTATTTAATTAAATCGCGTTAGTGTAGCGTTACGCGCTACCTTTTGGGTTACTTTAGAGCGCTATGTCTCGAAAACGACATAGAGGAGATTTTTCCTCCAGCCCAACAGGTAGATCCCAGATTTTCGCTCTTCCTTCGTTTTAAGCAGTGAGACAGAAATAACTACCAACTTAGACTCACAGATATGGAGATATAATTGATATTAGGTGTATAAACAACTCCAAACCCTCCTGGTGATTGCTGGACGCCCTCCGCCTTACCCGGTACCCACCATATCACACACTACTCGCCACCTCTTCAGGTGCTTGCCAGCTGGTTTACTTGAGCAGAAGCTCGAATCTTAAGGAGCCACTTAGGTCACGCCTTCGCTCACCGAGAAGTCTACCTGTCTGGCACGTGAAGGGGTGCAGCACGGGGTCTTTCTTTGGTTGGGGTGTCACACACGCTGAATGAATGAATGAATGAATGGGACTCCCTCCATGGCTGCGCTCTGGGATCCCCACGCTGTCCTCTGGCCGGTGGTGTTTTATAAACAACAGAGTTCCAAGGGCCACATCTGGAGTTTTGTGTCTGGAGTTCAAGAGGGGAACTGAAGAGTAGCAGACCCGCTGTGCTCGCCGCTGTGCCCGGACCGCGAGGCCGGTAATCGTGCTACTAACCTGGCCCAACCCCCCAAGAAGGCCGGTAGTGCGGACCGGGGGTCTCAGCAGCGCTCGAGCCCAGATGCCTGGGAGCCTCTGCGCTCGAGCCAGGCGGGCCGATCCTCCTGTTCTCTCCTGGGCTGGACTCGCCTTCCTCCTGCCCCTGCTCGGGCCCTGCATCTCCTTCAATCTGGCCTCAGACCGGCCCACCGTGTACTCGGGGAACCCGGGCAGTTACTTTGGGTTCGCAGTGGATTTATACACCCCGGATCCTGCATCGTGAGTACAGCCAGTTCTGTTCACGAGTGTGAAGCTTTTCTTGCCTCTGTTCCTCCGTCCCGCACTCGCCTCCTCCTTCCCTCTGCCCGCAGCCCTCCACGGTACCATGCTCACCTCCCCCCTTCCCTCTGCCTGCAGCCCTCCTCTGTCCCGCGCTCGCCTCCCCCTTCCCTCTGCTCGCAGCCCTCCTCCGTCCCGCTCTCCCCTTCCCTCTGCCCGCAGCCCTCTTCCGTCCCGCTCTCGCCTTCCCTCTGCCCGCAGCCCTCCTCCGTCCAGCTATCGCTCCTTCCCTCTGCCCGCAGCCCTCCGGTACATCCAGCATACTCAGTATATACCCTCTTGTGGTGCTTCTCATACAGGGGCAGTGGAATGTGATCTGAAAGGTGGGTGGGGCATGCTGTGACACACACTGTACCACTAGCATCTGTCACAATGTTATACCCAACTGTACTCCTCAATACCTTCCTCACAGATGCAGGGTAACATCGGCACGGTGCAAGGTACTGAACGTACATTAGCACCAGTACCTCCATCCTTAGTTTCCCAGAAGGTCCTGGCATGGTAAAACTACTCTGCTACCATTGTACCCCGCTAAACTCCTCAGCACTCCCACTCACAGAATTAAAGCAGGCTTTCCCTGGTGAGATATGCACTGCAGTGCCCCTCTACCCTGCTAAACCCCTCACTGAGGCAGGTGCCCTCGGCGTGGGACTGCGCGCACTGTGGCACCATTATACCCCAATATAACACCCTTATACCCCATCAGACTTCTCCTGGACGGAGGGAACACAGAGGTGGTACTGTATGACAATAAAACTGTTCCCTTGAAGGCAGGGTACCTTTTGCTTTGTAGGGAATACGCTGCAGTGTGATTTTACCCGTTATTGAACTCCTCACGGAGGCAGGGTACCCTCGGCGTGGTACACCAGGTACCGTGGCTCCATTAGACGCCTTCTGCAGGCAGGGTGCCCTGTTGTAGCATGTACTATACCCCCATTGAACACTTATTGGAGGCAGGGTACCCTTCACGAGGTTCGGCATGGATTGACTCTCTTTTTTTGTACCCCACGAGATTCGTCAGAGAGGCCGGGTACCCTCGGCATGGCACAGCATGTCTTGTAGCTCCCCTATTACCCCACCAGATTCGTCGGGAGGCAGAGTACCCTCGGCATGGCACCGCATGCCCTGTAATGCAGCCAGCTCCGTGGTGCCATACTTCATAGGAACCGCTCATGTTTGAAGCGAGTAGAAGCAGGGAACAGCCTCTAGAAGAACGTGGTCCTGGAAGGTATGGTAAGGGAAACCCCGCCCCTATAGCAACTATTGCCCCTCCACATTTCCTACACTGCCCTCACTCACACTATATTGTTCTTGCAGGTGGCTTCAGCAGACACCATCTCTGCCCCCACCAAAACCAGCACCCCATGGACTTACCCTCTCATAACGCCAAGGGCACCCCTTCTATCAGACAGTTCACGACACACCAAAACTCCCTCAACACAGCTTTCATGGCACATATAACAACAATTAACCCCCCATCCGCACATACAGAGTTCCCTTTACACACACACATCTCCCCTGGATTACTAATCATTCATCGACACACTAGGGCTGGGCTGTTGCCCAAAACATCTGTGTCTCTCTCGGTCAAACACGTATTTAGCGTTCCCGCCTAGAGACTGCATTTCCCCGACCTGCTGCCTTGAACATTCTTGCATGTGCCAAGAACCTTCTAAGCAGATTTCGACCCAGTTTAAGCTGCATACGGGTTCCTAATTAAAACCACTCAATATGGTAAATACACAGCAGTCTGTATACAGATCTTTCGTAGTCTATTTCATGCTTCGAATTGCTTTACATAAACTGCGTACAATTGACTAATGTAGTGGTCCAGCACTGTAAAGATCAACAGTTGAGCTGGCCCTGCAGGCTTCGAACTCCTGACCTGCAGTTGCCGCCATTTGTCAGCCTCGTGTGCTTGGGTCCCCGGGGGAGGGGGCCGCTCTGCTCTGCGAGTTGCCAGGCCCAGGCTGCGTAGTGAAAACAAATAATATCAATGATAATTAAATTCACTCTGCTCCCAGTATAATATGAATAATCTCCTCCCTCGCTGTGGTGTGGTGCCCCCGGCAGGGTGCCATGTATTTGTTGCTGCATACGAGGCTGTGAGGCTCACTCTTGCTCCCTGTGACGAATATTCTCGTTTCTTGGTGGGGGCTGTCCTCCCCCTCCCTCTGTCTTTGAGAATGCCGTATCTACCAGTCCAGGACACCCCTGTCTGCTGAAGGGCAGTTGGTGCCATGCTGCCTCTGAGACGCTTTGTACTCTGCTGGGTGAGGGATTCACAGTGCCCCCCCACCCCCGCTTGAAAAGGGCCAGGTCTTGCTCTCTGAAAGGTTGTTTGTCTGTTCCCTGGTGGTGCTCGCTTTAATTGCCTCTGTTCCCTAATTGTGATAGTTTTTAATGCCTCTGTTCCCGTGCCTTTTATTTGTGTGTGTGTGGCTCTGTGTGTGTGTGTGTGTGTGGCTCTGTCTGTGTGTGTGTGTGTGTGAGTGGCTCTGTGTGTGTGTGTGGCTCTGTGTCCGCTAATACTCTCTACTACTCTCTAATGCTCACCTATTGCCATTGTAAATGACAATACCATTTATGTATGTATGAAAAAAATGCCATTTGCAATGCCAATAGCTCTAACTTTAACAAAGCCAAGACCATTGCATTGTAAATGCTTGTTTCCATTATTTACCATTTTCTCTGCCAGTGTACTCAGGGCCAGGTTGCTCCCACTTCACGTTTGTCACTTCCATAATAAATCACTGCTTCTAAGGTTTTTTTCTCAACAACCCTTTCATCCAACACCCCCGTCTTCTTCTCGTTCTCGACCATGCAACCTCTCTCCTAAATTCTTTCCTTTTCCAGTGCTGTTCTCCATCCTCCATCCCCTATGCCCCTTCTCTGTTTCTTCAGTATACTTAGTGTCACACTAAAAAATATAACAGCAAAATCCTACTCCCCTTCCATATTACTGGCTGCTACTGCAGTGTGCTTACAGTGCATGCTGAAGTTATTCAGAAACACCCATGCTTCTGCAGTGTAAATCTACCAAGTTACCAATTAAAAAGTGAATTTGATTTGTAGGGAGAAGCGTCACTGCAGGAATTCCCCAGTTCACTGTGTTTCACTGCACCAGAGGCAGACAAATCTACCTCTGTCTGAAAGGAGAGCCCCGTGAGGTGGTCTAGCAGGATCCAGTCATGACTAGGAGAGCTCAGCCATAAGCTATTGTTTGGGATATGTAGTATATGGAATAATGTACCCTCAACAGAATATTTTAAGCATGTCATAAGTGAGCGAGGAGTCGGTGATTGGTCAGCAGCAGTGATCATGCAAAATGTATTTTATATGTTTACATTATTCTACGTTTTGACAAAAGGTCATGCTTTTCTGCTATTGAAGAAAGGTAGTTCCCCAACTTAATTCGCTAAAGAACAGTAGTTAAGAACCTACTGGTAATGAGCACTGTTCCTATCGGAAACAAACCTGTTTTCCACACAATAATAATAGTGACTCAAAGGTTAACTGAACACTTTATCAGTTTATGAATAATTTGAGTTTTGCATCATACAAACATATTTTATAAATGACAATAATCAATCGAATCCTAATGATATGATAATACACCTTACTGAAGTGTATAATAACACAATTAATTGGATGGTCATACTAATACATAGTACATCCTAACCGAATGCTTTCATTGTACATCATATTTAAACAAATTAATTTCCAAACAATAATCCTTCTTCTTTTTTGTCACAGGTTCCAACAACAGGCCAACCACCACCCCAGTTACTTGTAACGACACTAGGATCCACAAGCGGCGCACAAGGAGAGGACATGGGAAGAATGCTTCGCAACGGCAAGAACCTACCCTTATCATAAACATCTAATCTACTGGATTGACTAAACAACAAACCATGACTCTTAATAAGGGTATGTCGTTTGTCCCTACTAATGATACCACACTCTTGGAAACTAATGTAGCTTTCTATAGATTTATGCGTAAATTGAGATTACGCCACTTTTTTTCAAATGTTATGGAACGCCAATTTGATGATGAAACACCACTGGAAGAGTCCAAATTTAAACCACCAAGTAAATACACACCATCGGTTTCTCCCAAGAATCTAGACTTTTTTGAAGCAACAGTCAAGAGAGATTTGGCCAAAATTGTCTACAAATCATCAAAAAAGAAAAATGTCACTATTCATGACCACAACATGATCCGTTCCATGACACAGAACGAGGGTCTTACTTTAAAACCAGCCGACAAGGGCGGGGCACTCGTGATAATGGACACTGAGTACTATAACCGCAAGGTCAACGAACATGTACAGGACACTAATACCTATCTACTCCTAGAAAATGATCCTACATCTCAACTACAAAAGCTACTTGAGAATCTTCTACAGGAGGCTGTTACTACAGGAATCATTTCTGCGTCACAAAAAACCTTTTTGACCACACAGAACCCGAGAAGACCCACGCTGTACATGACACCCAAAATTCATAAGCACCCCACAGATCCACCCTTTGGCCCTATTTTGTCAGGGTGTAGTTCCATCTTTGATCCCATTGGCAAATGCCTGGATTTATTAAATTTGTACAAACATGGTGTACCTACATTAAGGATACAACACACTTTCTGAACAAACTAGAAAACATTCAAGAATATTTTCATCAAGATTGGGTATTATGTACCATTGACGTCACTGCCCTATATACTTCAATAAACCACCATCAAGGCTTGGAAGCAGCAGAATGGGCGCTACTACCATTGAATCTTACACAAGAAAAAAGCTTATTTATTCTTAAGCTACTCCATTTCTGTTTGCCTAACAGCTATTTTCAGTGGAATGGAGAGTTCTTTGGACAAATGACTGGCACAAGCATGGGATTTTCTGGGGCTCCAGCCTATGCCAACATATTTATGTCCAAATATGAACAGGAATATATTCTGACGAATGACACATGGAATCAAGGTCTTGTGTTATATGGTCGTTACATCGATGACTTTTTTTTTATTTGGTCTAAAGAATGTGCAGAACTAGAGCGCTTGATCAAACAGTTGAATACCTATAACCCAAGGATTCAGTTTACATACACGATTAGTTTGAACACTGTGAATTACCTTGATGTAGCTATTTCGAAAGATCCCATCAATAATTGTCTTGTTACAGATATCTTCACCAAACCGACAGACCGGAAAAGCACGCTAATGTACACCAGTTTTCATCCTAAAAGTCTTATCACTAATCTACCATATTCACACTTTCTCCGGATCAAAAGGATTTGTGCCAATGATGAAATTTTCGAAAAACAACTTGATACCCATCGAAGCAAATTCGAGGAAAGAGGCTATCCACAAGAAATTGTTGATCAAAGTATTGACAGACTCACTATAAAAGATCGTCAGTCGTTATTATCGACCACCAACAAGGCATCTAGCAAAGCATTCACTTTTGTGTCTAAGTACTCCACCACATCTGACCAGATCAAAAAGATCATTCTCAAAAGATGGGAGCTACTTCAGAATGAAAAAGATTTTAAAGACATCTTTATAGACAAACCTATTTTTGCATATACAAGAGGCAGAAACCTGATGGACGTTGTCCGGACACCTAAAAGGAGTGAAAACATATTGTCTTATAAAGGTACCACAAAATGTAACAAGCATTGGAAATGCAATAGGTCTCGCACCATTAGAGTTAGTGCTTTTAGAATTGTTTATGGGTTTTTTTTGTAAATGTTTAGCATTTTTGTTTCCTGTAGCCAATGCTAAAGTATTACAAATAAAAAAAGCCATAAACATTTCTAAAAGCTCTAACTGAAATGGTCTGAGAACTATTGCACTGTGTGAGGGTGAGGGTGAGTGTGAGTGAGGGTGAGTGAGGGTGAGGGTGAGTGTGAGTGAGGGTGAGTGAGGGTGAGGGGGTGAGGGTGAGTGAGGGTGAGTGAGGGTGAGTGAGGGTGAGTGAGGGTGAGTGAGGGTGAGTGAGGGTGAGTGAGGGTGAGGGGTTGAGGGTGAGGTGTTGAGGGTGAGTGAGGGTGAGTGAGGTGTTGAGGGTGAGTGAGGGTGAGGGTGAGTGAGGGGTTTTGGGTGAGTGAGGGTGAGGGGGAGTAGTTGAGGCTGAGTGAGAGTGAGGGTGAGTGAGGGGTTGAGGGTGAGGGGTTGAGGGTGAGTGAGTGAGGGTGAGGGGTTGAGGGTGAGTGAGGGTGAGGGTGAGTGAGGGTGAGGGGTTGAGGGTGAGTGAGGATGAGTGAGAGTGAGGGTGAGTGAGGGGTTGAGGGTGAGGGGTTGAGGGTGAGTGAGGGGTTGAGGGTGAGTGAGGGTGAGGGTGAGGGGTTGAGGGGGAGGGGTTGAGGGTGAGTGAGGGTGAGTGAGTGAGGGTGAGGGGTTGAGGGTGGGTGAGGGGTTGAGGGTGAGTGAGTGAGGGTGAGGTGTTGAGGGTGAGGGGTTGGCGATTCTAAGGTGGCCCCTTACTGCAAAACTGGTTGCGGAAATCCTGGTGCATGAGCTGGACTGCTGCTGGGGCGCATTGGTGCTGTTACAAGGGTGTAAGTGCAGCAAAATCACCCGATTGAGCGCTGGGCGCTGCGCATCTAAAATGACGGCAGCGCACTGAGGGGGAGACTTCCACCGGCTGCGGCAACGGGAGATGTGCACTCTGTTTGTGAGCGGCTGGGAGGCGATTCGGCGTGCAGACTCACAGCGGAAAACTGCGGAGGCGGCAGTCCTGGGGGAGAAGTCTGGAGGGCGAGATCGCCTTAACCTTCCTGTGGTGCACTACGCTCCCAAGATGGCAGTTATGGGATGCGGGCGGAGGCCTGATGCCGACGAAGGTGAGAGGCAGACCGAGGCGGTGAGGCGAGGAGGTGCTGAATGCTGGAGTTTCTTTGTAGCTCGGGACCTGGTTCAAGCAGCTGTAGGGACCACCAGCAACCAGGTTTGATGTCCTTGCGTGGCAGGCCGCGTTGTTTGGGGGAGCACGTTTGGGTGAGGTGGCGAGCCTGCGAGTATATTGAAGTTACAGTAGGAGAACGGGTGCGTTTGCCTATGCTGGATTTTATTCATGCAGTCAGGATTAGCACGGTCGGGCAACTCATGTGTGGGATAAGAGAAGGGCGATCCAGCACCGGGCTAAGGGGGAGCGTGGCAATTACAGCACCGGGCTAACGAGGACAGATCCAGCACCGGGCTATGGCAGAGGAGATCCTCCGGACCGGGCGGGGTAAAGAAAAGGGGAGCCAGCAAGAGGATAAATAAACGGAGACCTCGCAAAACCGAGTTAAAAAGGGGAGAACGATATATCAAGCACTGGAGGTAAAAAGGGGGAAACATCGCGAAGGTTAAAAGGGTAAGATTTAGTAAAAGCGGTGCAAGTTTGAGTAAGAATAGATCATCCAGGGCAGCTAAAGGAAACAAGACGGAGGGAAGAGAGGGGAGGGGGGAGGAGAAATGCGTCTCGGCCGGAGCAGGGGGCGGAGCAGGGAGAGCGGGCTTTGGAATGTAATTGACACGGCCGGCCGGTCGTGAAACTGAAAGCATGGCCGGCCGGCCGTGAAAGCCTTTGATGCGGCAGGGGAAATGCGAGACGGCGGGAAGGGGAGGGGGCGGAGCCGGTAAACAAAGACGGACGTGCACGCGCTTTTAAGCTCAATGCGCATGCGCATTGAGCTTAAAAGTCACGGGCACTGCAAGGAATCGCCACGATTCCTTGCAGTGTGGATAAAGAGTGGATAAGTCCCAATACTCTCGCTTGCTCGATGCGCATGCGCATCGACAGGCGAGACCTAAAAACTGCATCCATTGTAATAACATCATCACGGGTAACACCCTAGTACATCCCACATCTGGCAAAAATATTTTACTCAAGCACTCGGCAGACTGCAACAGCTGCAATATAGTGTATTGCCTGAAATGCCCGTGTGGGAAACTTTATATTGGCAAGACAGAACGTAAGTTCAAAATTAGACTTACAGAGCACAAGAGCAACATCCGATCCCACAATAAAAGCACACCGATTGCGAACCACTGGGAAGAGTATAAAAATAACATTGCTCAACTAAGAGCACAAATTATAGAGGTAGTGCAGAAAAAGGAAGGTCAAGACAATTCCTCGAAATAGTTCCAACGTGAAACATTTTGGATAGAATATTGATCCACACTCACACCGAAAGGGCTTAACGATAGAGTAGATTATAGTTGTTTTCTATGAACTAGTTCACCATGATTCTATTGCCCTCATTCTCCGTTGGCGTAACCAGAAGCAGTTTCATTATCCAAATACTCGTGAGACTTACATTAGCACTGAAGTAGTTTCATGTTCACCCCTATCTTACTTCGAGGCAATCTGGGTTCTATCATATCAGTTGGGTAAATATCTCTCTGGCTATTATACAGAAGTTCCTTCAAACATAATCTGTGGTAGCAATTCAAGGTGTATTAATTTAGATCCTGGTGGGTTTACATGCATGTTACGCTCAATATATGACTGACACTGGATTCAGACAGTGATCAATTTAGGTAGTATGACCATGGCACAGGCATTTGGCAAGAATGGTATTATTTTCACTAGCAAGTTGATGTTTGTACATTTTTTATGTTGTGCGTACTTAGTTATACCTCGACTTATGCAAAACGTTCTTGATATTTGTCATTGCTATGCATGGGCTTATAATTTGATATATTCCTTTTTTAACACATGTCTTGTTAATACACAGCGTGTTCTTATTTGCAACACGTATTTTTGTGAAGAATTCAGATATATATTAGGAATGTTCTCTTGCAGTTTCATCGTTTCAGATCAGGACGTTCGGAAGAATGGATATTTATTTAAATATATATTTTGCTGTCTCCAGTCTTTATCTGTTTTGCATCTGTCAACACCGAGATTCATATTTTACTTGTAAACATGCTATACTTTAACACAGCTTGTTCCTAACTGAGGTACGCAATCACATGAAGAAATATGACATATACGTGTCCTGGTTCCCTGTAGCTTTTCCGGTGAGGCACTGGCAGTACGTGCACTTTATAATCGAGTTTGATGTTTCTGACACGATACTTTGTGTATATCACCTACACACAGTTCCTGGCCTTACTTTACTTGGAGGCAATTAACGTAATCATGAATCGTGTCGTTTTTAAATGGCACCCTCTGTATACATCCCCCACATGGCTCTAGACAAGAAAACAGGCTATTAGTTTATTGCATGTTTGAGACCCTTCTTGGTTACAGTTAATTATTGAACTACATTTCCCAATAGGCATAGTCACGACGCATTTTACATCGGCGCGCACTTTCTTGGTATATCTGTATGGGATCTCTCAGCGGGATCCGCGATAGAATTCCGACAGTAGACCTGAGCAGGACAGTTCGTTTTTGATACACCATCTTTATCAGGTATGCGGCGGGATGCGACGGGTGACTTCAGTTGGCATACATAACAATTTTGTCTAAGAGGTTGTTAAAAAATAGTCATCTAGTTAATGTCTCTCGTTTTTACAGAAAGTCGAGAATCCTGTTACCATTTGGGTCGAACTTACGATGTTGCCAGTAGACCTTACAGCCTCGGGTCACCGTTTTGGGATACAAGCTTTATTTCGTGACTATTCACCGTACATGAGGTAGGAGCAGTGTCGATAACGTTAATTAGAGCGTTGAGCGTATCATAGAATATTCTGACCACCACTTGTTTTATCACAGATATTGTCCAATCCTGAAGCTACAGTAACAATTTATCGACATTCAGACGCGCAATACCAAGTCTATTACCATCAATACTGAACAGTGACGGACCGTGTGTTCTCTTTTACAAAGGATCACGTTAGTACACGACTCAGCTAGATTACTGCTGATATATTTCTTACTGTTTTTACAGCACCTAAACAGTTTGAAGACTGTTTATTTCCTATGAATTAAGCTTGGTAATCTCTGAAGCCAACAACTGTTGAGCTATTGTTTATTGGAACACCGTGCAGCCAGGTATGCTCTTGATTTTTCTGATTTTTCTAATTTATTTAAGGTATCCCAGCATATCCAGATGCGTATATCTTTTGCAATTGTAGGACGTACAGTGATATTAGCTACTACCGATACGATCACAATAGGTTCAGTAATATGTGGTAACAAGTCTATCTTGTCCACTTATTAAAGGTCAGTTCAGGGTTTCAACTGTGCGCCATAACAAGGAAAACAGATACTGTTGAAATTCCTTTTGCCGAATACAGCGATTTTTGTTTAGCGGATGTAGATGTGTCATTCAGGCATCTAGTTTTTTATGAGGTATAACAGACTCCCATGTTCACTGCATAGTCGCTATGGTAGTTTGCACATGATTTAGTATACGTCCATCACTCTGGGTTACTTCACATTTAACATTTTGTCAGAGCAACAGGTTGTTTATGCTGCTAGAATCCCCCCAAGTGTGTATACCACTTGTTTATTAATTTGTTGCATATATGGATGACTATTATGTATATGAACATAGCAGTGATTCATGTTTTTCTTTTCAGTATTTTGCCCCTGAAGAATGATACCTAAGGGTCCCGAAATGCATTGGGCGTCGAAGTGAAAAATATGTTGATATCACTTGTAAATACGTTCACCAAAGGATTATTGTTTGGAAATTAATTTGTTTAAATATGATGTACAATGAAAGCATTCGGTTAGGATGTACTATGTATTAGTATGACCATCGAATCAATTGTGTTATTATACACTTCAGTAAGGTGTATTATCATATCATTAGGATTCGATTCATTATTGTCATTTATAAAATATGTTTGTATGATGCAAAACTCAATTTATTCATAAACTGATAAAGTGTTCAGTTAACCTTTGAGTCAGTATTATTATTGTGTGGAAAACAGGTTTGTTTCCGATTGGAACAGTTCTTATTACCAGTAGTTTCTTAACTAGTGTTTTTTAGCTTTTCACATATTGTGTAGCCAACACAATTTGGTAGTGTAGCACCCTTTGATTAATTTGTTTACATTGTAAGTTAATGTATGCGTGCACCCCTGATCTCTCTTTATTGTTCCCCAATTTAATTCGGAAATGTTTGTAAAGGCTGCCTTTTGTTTTTTGTAAAATGCGGCTGTGTGGAACTTCATGTGCACATGGTAATTTTTTTTTGCATGAATGCCGCGGTTTCAATGTGTGTTTGATTTACAGCCCTTTTCAAGGCCAGAGAAGTCTGACCATATTCTAGAAGAGTGCTGGAAATTAGGAAGAACAAGCTAATGCGGTGGTGACTCCTGGTGCCATGTCATGTAAACTGCATTGGCACTGTCTTGTTGCAACTTTGCACCCATGGTGGCAAATTTTCAGTAATGTTTACCCTGGCATTGCGTGTAACATACACTTGAAAAGACAATAGGTCTCGCCTTTAAATTGTGGTCTAAGCTGTTGTTTTTACAATTGCTTGTTTGTAAGGCATATTGATATTTTTTTTTAAGAAATCAAAATACTTTGCGGTGCATTGTCGCACCAGTGCCTATCTTGTGATGTTTTGTCTTTACGAGTAACACCCCTTTCAAGATGGCCACCAGAGCGTCATGACTCATTCTTACATATGGGCATCATTTCAAATGAGTTTTCTGAAAAAAAAAGCACGCCAATATTGCCATTAGTGTATTCTCATGTGTCATGATGCCTCGATGCATGGGAAATCATTGCAACACAACGGCGATAATTTTAGGATTTTTGCATCAGTTTAATGTACTGTTTCACGATGGTTGAAGCCCATTTTTCAAATAGTAAATTACATTTAAAAAAATAAGTTCCACAGTATTAAAATAAAGAAGTGATGGCCCAAAACATATGTGAAACTGCATGATCCCTTGTATAAAGTAAACAAAATAAATAAAAAAAATAAAACGAAAAATAAAAGGCGGGAAGGGAAGTGGCAGGGAGCATTGACAAGGACTGGGGTTAGAGAGACAAAAAACTGTGGGATGAAGGACAAAACTCATGCACTCCCATTGAGTGCTTAAAGAAAGAGCAAAATAAAACAGTTCCCCGATTGAATGCAGTGGAAGGATACATCTCATCCAGTCAGAAACCCTGTAAAATAGATTTACTCCAGTTGAGAAACAAACACAAGACGAGGAAGGAAAGCCATCAAATAAGAAGCAAGAAAAGCCAACTGATGATAAGTAGTGGGTTAACCAGGAGTGGCCAGCACAGTAAGAGCAGTGGGGTGGTGGGACAGGGCGGGGCTGGGCGGGGAGGAGGGGTGGGGGGGGTCGATGGGGTGGGGGAGTCGATAGACGACAGAATAGGTAAAATAAAATAAAAAAGTTAATGAAACCACTTACCTTGCGCTTGCCGCATCGTCGACTCGGCGAGCTCAAGGTAAGTGGTTTTATTTCTTTTTTATTTAATTTTATCCATCCCTTCGTCTATTGACTACTCCCCCACCAGCCCCACCCCACCCTTGCCCCGCCTTACCGCTCTTACCTGTGCCGGCCACACCTGGGGGTAAAACTAAGGCACTATGTAAGTATTGCTTTTGCACACAATAGGTCTGTTGAAGACAGGCAGCTAAAGCTGTCTGTGGGTGAATCTAAAAATGATATTTATACAAACTGAACTTTGGAAAGATAAAAATGTTCTACAACTGATCGATGAAAATGTCAGATCAAGCGTTGTGCAAATTGTATCTAGCAGTTATGCCAACTTGCTCTGCACTTGTGCCCTTTATATGATCTAGCCCTGGTGGGTCAATAAAAAATGCACAGAGGGAGTCCACTGCTATTTGAGGAGGGAGAGCTTAGGAGGTATAGTCAGTGCCAGAGGATAACATTTTATATTTGGAGCACCGTGATCATGATATGTGGGCGGGCCATGTCATATCTGTGTGTCTGCTTTATTTTATCTTCAAACAGATGGGATATCATAGAAAATGATGGTAATGGGACAGAAAAAACCTGGACTCTGTGAATCTTGTACTGTCTTTAATGTTCCTACTGCGCATTAGTGTGTATATCGCCAATCATCTATTATAAGTGAAGTGCGACAAAAAAGTCCCTCTTCCAAATTATGATCTGTGAATTCTGACATCAAAATGTAATATGGCACATAACAGCTCCCAGAAATCTAACTTCACACTATATAGAAGGCTTAGAAAGGGTGCCAAGGACCTTGTGCAAGCAAGAAAAACGTGCCCCAATCCCATTAATTAGTGGTAAAAAAACCTCTAATTGAAATGAAGTTGGCCCCTGAGAACCGCGGACCCGGTGCCCCTGCACCTGCTGTACTATTGCTATAGCTATGCGCCCGACACAAGCAGAGGTTTGGGGGTGGGCTATGTTCCCTGTCATCGTCGCTCACGCACAGCCCGCGTCATACTTCCCCACAATCTTCTCATGAAAAAATGTGGCACAGAAGTCTGCACAAAATACTTCCGTCTGGATCTGTGTAGGGTGACATCTGCCTCCCATTGAGCCGGGGATTGATAGCTATGCGTGCTCCATTGATTGTGCAATGAGAAAGATAGATGGAATCGATGATGAGTTTAATGCTGTCGCGAGATACCTCGAAGGACGGGAACATTCTGGCTTCATTAACAAGACCAGAGGCCTGCGTTAGAATTTGATTTATTGTCCACGTGCGCGGAAGAGATAAATCCGCCATATTTAAGGCATTCCGTCATGTCGACAGAGGAGATTTAGTCTAAAAGTGGCTGTCCCATGTGTAATGGTTATATTTACTTCTACAGGGTGCCTTCGGGGTATGCTTTCCCCTGCATGACATGGCACTCCAGGATTCCTTAAAGGAAATTGCTCATTTTGGCCTTTGGAAGTATTTCACTATCATAGGTGGTGTGACCGCTGTTCCAAGCGTGATAAGCTCAGTATCGTAGTCAGAAGAAGCTCGGTCAGCTGCAAACTGTGGAGCAGGAGGAAGTGTAGACGAGAGTACCAAGTGCACAGGTTACCTTTGATGCAAATCAGAGCAAAAGTGACGTCTTCTGCGCGTGCGCTAATTTTCAGTTGCGCACAGCACATTTGAGCCCTGTTCCTGTGGCGCCTTTGAAGAATCCTGGAGGGTCCCGTGGTCCCTTCATGCTGTGGGATGAACAGCCCTCACACGGGTGAGAAAGCTCTGCCACTTTGCTCCTGTTTAACCTTGTCCGAACAGTCCTGTGTTTGTCCATTAAATGTTTTACATTGTCCACTAACTGCCTCGAAAAGGTGTGCGTCTAATGCATGCTCCAGGGTAAGTTAACTCTCCTAGTGATCTGCTAGGCAAGGGTTACACTTCAAGTGTATCCCACCTAAAGAAAATTGTGACTTTTACCCCCTCATAACACACTATCTGGTAACTGACATTTTGTGGCAACTGATTTTACTGTGGGAGGCCATTTTAGCTGTATGCATGGAGGCAAGCATACAAATCCACATCTGTCAAATCTATGTCCTCCCCCTTGACCGGGGTGTATGTTTTCCCTAGGGAATGTGAGCATTGGGTAAATTGTGTGTTTAAGTCATGTTGATTATCTGTTGAGTGACAACTGTGTGCAGGGCGGGTTAACGGCAGCTGGAGGAAAGGTGTGTGCCTGCACAAGAGGGTGGCTCCACTTATGATGTATTTCCTTCTATGTGGACGTGACAAAGTTAGTACTGCAACTCAGGCTCAGAAAAACAGTAGCTGTCTGTGTTCTTGGTGTAGACACATATTAGTTGGAGGCAGTCTGCTTCAGCGAGGTACAGTAGCTGAGTAATCCCCTCTGTATTTTTTATTGAAATTCTCTCAATGAAAACCGTAGTTGAGTGAGTCTGAATTCGGTTGACACTAATTCACATAGCGTGAATAGTTGCTAGAAGACCTATAGGCTAGAAGCCTTTACAGAATGTTCAGATAGAGGAATGAAAGCCTAGAAAGATGGAGATGGGAAAGATTGGAAAGCAGTTTTTATAGTTTAAAAAAAACCCTGCGGATGTGGATTTGTATGCTTGCCTCCATGCATGCAGCTAAAATGGCCTCCCAAAGTAAAATCAGTTGCCACAAAATGTCAGTTACCAGATAATGTGGTATGAGGGGGTAAAAGTCACAGTTTTCTTTACGTGGGATACACTTGAAGTGGAACCCTTGCCTAGCTTATCACTAGGAGAGTTAACTTACCCAAAACCATGGAGCATGCATTAGCCGCACAAATTTTCGAGGCAGTTTTGCCTGCCCCTCCTTTGCAAGGTGCCCTCAAAGAACGATAATGTGTTGTGTTAGAACTGTTTGGTGGTCCACGGATATGCCAGGGTTATTAGACCACAACTGAGGTGGTAGAGACCTTGTACCACTAATGTCTTCAAGCCGACCGCATCTGGTTATTGAAAATCGAGCATCAAGTACATTCTTTCAGGACTTGACTCTAAGGATAGCGACGTGAGTAGTCCAAAGCTTCTTAGGAGAAGAGTGTGGTTTTCAACTGGAAACACAACAGGCAACTCGAACTCAATAATGACTATCCGTCACAGTTCTTTATGAAAATGTAAAAGTACTTTATTACAACAACCGCATAATACAGCACAAATAGATCGTGCAAGGGAACACAGGGTTCTAACAAGGTGTGACAGGTAAGGCAATAGCAATCTATGAAGGCATATTAGAGGTGCAGGCTGTGAGAAGTTGGCCTGGTATATGCTGTCCACTAATTAAAAGTGGGCACCTTGCACCAGTCCAAACAACACTTATGGTGATTTAAGAGGTCAAAGATAACCTTAGAGAGCTATCCAAGTGGTAGATGTGGAGAGCAGCCTTCAGGCTTAGTCTTGAAGGAAAGTTAAGCAGCTTGTTTTACCAGAATTCAACCTTATTGTATTGGTTACATGAAAGGGGAACCACACAGTAGTTATATGAATATATATTTATTATTATAACACCCTAAATACCTCCCTGTACCTGCTACACACAGGTAAACATAAAGCACACAATACTGTAGCACAGAAACACTCGTAAGTAGCACTAATACACAGTGGGCTCCAGGGGAGACCAAACCATATACTAAAATAGTGGTATAAGAACCACGACTTGAGTCAAGAGAGTGTCTAGAAAGTGTAGAATCACTGACACTCCATGGAACCACCAAAGGTGAGTAAGTAGGGACCCCATGGAGGACGGTGCATTGTGAGAACACAACTGTGTGCTACGTACAATTCAACCGGAGAGTCACGGTTGCAGTTTTAGTTTTTAATGACGTTTCCCAGTGGATTACAAAGAAACCCTTAAGAACATAGAATGTTGGAGAGCCACCCCACCTGTGGATATCGAAGTACCAAAGTTACCTATCCTAGGGAAGCCGAGTGTGCAGGGTCAAAGTGGCATCGAAAACTGCAGTCGTTCTCAATGGGAGTCTTCAAAGAAATACCACTGCTGGAAAAAAGAAAAGTGTCCAATGGAACCCACAGGTGGATCCTTGAAGGAAGGAATCTGAAAGTAGAGGGGACAGAATTTTTTGGGTCACTCAGGAGTGACCAGGGGCTCGGTAGGCGAATGCCCACAGATGTCAGGTGCTTCAGGTGCGTAGAGGAGACGTTTACTCTGCAACCACGGGGACAGGAGATGTCTAAGATGACCAGGAGCTGGATACGAGCTGTCGCACAAAGGATGTCAAGTGCTGAGGGGTCACTGTCCGGTGGGAGCACCAGCAAGCCTTGGCATCAGCAACCCATGAAGAAGGTCAAAGAAAGTCACGGTCTGGCCCAGAAAGAACCAGAGGACTCCCCACATCAAGGGGAGTCAGGGCAGGCCTGGAATAACCAGGTGGAGCCCAAGTAAATCAGTATTGTCCCTCAAATGGACCCACAAACCAAAGGCACAGGAGTTGCATGGGGACCTCTAGCATTTTCACAAAGTATCAGCTTGCAGTGCACAGAGTGTGAGGAGGCCGGAATCCTTTATAAAAAATGTACACAGAGGTTGGGGATATCGATAGCCCAATGCTCGAAGTTGGGGCATACCAACAAGCATATGCACTTGCAAATGTACAGGGTGCACAGGAGTTCGGGTTATGTGGTCCCCACGAGGGATATTGGCCTTAAACTCAGTGAGAGGGCTGCTCAACTTCAAGGAACATAAGAACTCACCTCCTGTGTTGCTGGAGCCTTTGGAGTCCACAGTAGCTTAGGATCAGCAGACTGGTCAGTTGCGTTACGGTGCCTGCGAATGCAAGGAAGTGACTCCTTCACCCCAAGGGAGATACTTCAGGTGGTCACACCTCCCTGTGACATTATGCCTATTGTCCTGCCTTCCCCTGCTCATGCTTGGCTCAGTAGCAGGAGGGCAGAAATGTATCTCTGGTCGGCAGCAAACATTTTGCGTTCCCCGGGCCGAGAAGGCTGGTACCTGAAAGACCAGTGACCACACGAAGCTCGCTTATGAATGGTCGAATAATACCTCCCACATCGGTTACCGGTGTGGAGGTATGATTCCAAGGTGTTTAAGGTGTGGAAGAGGTGTGGCGCCGCAGCTAGGGTGACTGACTCTGGAATATGGGGATCCCGGTTCGATCCCCAGCACTGGCGGCAGATTAGCCCAGCACCATGTGACTCTGGGCAATAGCTTGCTTAATCTTCCCGACGGCCCCCAGCGCCTAGAGACCCTTACGGGTGATTGTGCGCTCTACAAATGTGGATTATTAATACCAAACACAACATGTTTTGTTTTAGCAGTTTTCGAGATAGCTTTTACCGTGAGGTTATAATGCACCTCTACCTATATGTCTGGCTGTGTCATAGACAACCCGGGAGAATGGTCTCCAAAGGCTGCAGAGGGGCTATGCTCATGTAGGGGCACCCTATCACATAAAACTCAGCACCCTACCATCCGGATTGTCAAGGCCGGCTACGGGGGTGACATACATTTTAAGTGTAATGACCTATAGATATAGTAAACCTATAGCTAAAGTAAGTGGTGTAAGCACCAGCTTACACAGGCTGCAATGGCAGGCCTGTAGTTCCATATTGTATGGCCTCTCATGGATGGCATAATACATGCTTCAGCCCCTGGGAGGCCTCTGGGGTACCTATGCCCTGGGTACATGTGTACCATATACTAGGGACTTATAAGGGTACCCCGGTATCCAATCTGGAGTGTACCTAAGTACATGTCTAACATTTTAAGGAGAAAGCAGACAGACTGGGGTCCTGATTAGCAGGATCCCAGTCACTAGTCCAAAACAGTGTAACATCAAGCAAAAAGTGGGGGTAACCATAAGAAGCAGATCCTCTTTCCTACACAGGCGCACTGTGGAAAGTGCAAAATGAATGGTTCCCTGGTCTAAGTCCTGTGTGTCTCTGAGGCAGTGTTCAGTTAGCTTATACATTCTTTGGTGAAGAGGGACCCGAACCTGAGGAACTTTCTGGGCACTCTTTGCACCTGTGGCCCCACCTTTTCTCTCAATTCTGCTGGCAAAGTCGTAGATGCCTCAGACCTTCAGCAGATGTGACTGCAATTTCCTGTGCTGCAACCCAGGCCCAAACACTAATGCAAACAGTGACGAGAGTCCACTCTCTGGTCACTGGTGAGTCTGCCAGGGTCCCAGTCTGGTCAAAGGTGATGGTTGGCGCAAGAAGTCATCACAGGTCTCAGGGCCACATCACAAGAAGGACTGTAGGACGTGATCATGCCTATCTTCATCAGTGCTGCATGCCAGGTTCACAGGGGAGAAGCAGGGAGATCCAAGCTGATAGGTTCCTGTGGTGTCTCTCCTCTTTGGGGGTGACCACATCACCTGCCACTTTTGGGAAAATTAGCACAGCATGCCAGGCTCAACTGGAAGGGAAGCAGGGTGACCCACTCCTGCATTTGGGTCAGCTCCAACAACGTTCCTTCAGCCAGCCCGAGCTTCCTGGCAGATCCCTTTTCTAGGAGAGAGAGTGTTATCCCTGTGCACTCAATTATGTGGAAAGTTGTTGAATCTTTAGATTTTTATCAAGTTGGCGCCACAATCGTCGCATGTAGTCAGCCATGCTTTCAAATTGAAAAGGTATGATGTAGGCAGGGTCACCTGCCTACTGGAGTGTGCGCTCAGTGGACAATGAAACACTCAGGTTTCTTCACAAAATTACATTTATTTTCTTGCAATCTTGAATATTTCTTCAAAACATCTTTCGGCTTGAATGTTGCATTCACAAACTTATTGCAAGCATAATGTCCATCTTATGTTGCAAGTTACAACATCGTCATGGTTTTTACATCCACCCAATGCATTTTGGGTCAATACACCAGGACCCTTCGTCAGGGGTCTGAAAACAAGGGTCAAAACAGGACCAAATCAGTTACTCCAACACGGAATTGATAAGAATATGTGCAGGCTAATAGGGCTCATTGTGGACATGCAAACTAGATAAATAACCAAAACCGTCGTGCGATTAGTTGAAATCATGGTGAAGGAAACGTGATAGAGTGGTATGATGTGACCGTTTTTGAAAGGAACACGAGCAGAATTTACATTTTTGTCTATAAGAACAGTAAGTGAACGGAAATAAGAAAACCGAGTATCATCGTATAGCTTCATGCAAAGGCAAAACCATACTGTGGAACGAAGTTAAGAACACTGTCAAGAGACTTACGTGAAGACCGAACGATGCCGCGTCTCAGGGAAACATGCAGGTGTCTAACCAGGGCAGATTTTCCCCTCCAGGGGTGGCAACCTCTCCCCTTTATCAGTGAGATAGTTTGACTCTTTTCCAACACAAACCCACAGTCACCCCTAAGCAAGTAGCTGACTTTCAGGTGATGTCCCCTCATCTCTGGGAGACTGGTTGTCAGTGATACTAGAAAGGAAGGGGTTTCCCTGACTCCGTGGAGTCCCACCTCTTCAGATACTAAGTAATTCTTGAACAATTTGAGGACATTTCAAGCTTTCTCTTCTACTCCTTTTCCAGACAGGGCATGTTAAGTCTACTGTCAGTGAGCTGGTATGGATTTGAGGTGGTTTACTCAGTTTGTATATCCCTCCTTTCCATCGCAGCAACAATCTTTGTCTTCAGGTGATGGTCCCCCACCAGGTACTGATGATGGGTGAACCCAGGGAGATTATGAAAAAAAGAGCACAATGAGGAGTGAAGTCCGCATGCCTGACAGTTCTTAGATTTTGGACGTATCTCACCTGGGAGGGACTAAAGGCAAGCTCTAACAGAACATTTCTTTCGAAAGGTGTGAAGGTGATCAGTGTTGCACCTCATCAGGCCATCTATCCTAATTTTTTTTTTTTTTTTTTTTTTTTTTTTTAAAAGACGTTTATTAATGTTCAAAGGTACAGTACACATAGCGAAGCCTACAACCCTGCGGGCCGGCTGCAAATGAACGGTGAATCGTGAGGGTGTGGGCCATCATAAAAAGGGGCATGTCGTTGCGTCCCTTGTGTCCCCGGTGTGCTAGGACATATAGAAGATAGTCACATTTTCTGAAGTCAAGAAAGGAAAAGTCCATAAATGACGCCTTATTTTCCATTTTTTTCCTAGAACTGAGCCATAAAAACGGCAAACTAAACAAAACAGTTCGTATCGGTATGTCCCAATGTTCCTATCGCGGTTTCCCCACTCGAGGTCCGTCCCACTGGCACGGTGTTAGTAGGTGCCACCCCTGAACGGTGTGTTGTTTGCCGATGCTGCTGCAGTGCAGCCGGAGGTCAGAGGTGTGCGTGCGCAAGTGTGCCTGAACCCGGAGTGGGGCGGCCCCTGCGGGCCATGGTGTGTCATTGGTCGCCGGCCTTGTTATTGGAGCATGTGGCATTCAGGTGGAGGAGCCTCGCCGTCGGTGTGGCCATCAGCGTCTACGCCAGCAGTCACCGTCTGTAGTACCGTCAGTGGCTTCTGCCCACGTCAACACTAGGGGTCAAAGAGGCCACCGTCCGTGAGCAGGGGTCCGATACTGTAAACAGGTAAACATATATGTGATGGTGGGTGGGGGGGGGGTTGGAGTGTGCTTGCGGGGGCGATGTCAGCGACTTTGTGTTTGGGGCGCGCTGCTGGGCAATGGCCACTGATGGGCGCCTGCGTGAGCGTTGGGTCGTGTCTGAGGTTTACGCGTTGGCTGTGTCTTGTCTGTGTCAGGGGGGGGGGGAGGTGGGGGGGGGGCGCCGCTTGCGGTGATTCCTGCGATACAGCATTAGCCTCTGTGACCCACCTCTGGCTTCACCCAGTCTACGTGAGCCCCCTGACAGTGCCCTCCCCCTTCAGGGACCCCAGGATACCATCCCAGAGCTGAGCTATCGGGAACTGTCGCAGGCCCGCCGTTTCTTCCCGGTGGAGCGCCGTGCTTTCCGCCCCTGCCCAGTTTGTAAAGGATGCGAACCAGTGTTTTGGGGTAGGCGGTTCCCGCCGTTTCCAGTGGCGCGTAATCAGCCGTTTGGCCGTAACGAGGCCCAGATCCCAGAACCGCGCCTGCGTTTTGTTCAGCTTAGTTCTTTTATAGAGGCCGAGAATGCACGCCTCCCACGTGTCCGGCAGTCCCGGGCCCGTGCTGTGGTTCAGGAGTGAGGTCACCTCCCCCCAGTACGTGGTCAGGGTCGGGCAGTGCCAAAGCATGTGTAGGATATCCGCGCCTAGCAGGTCGCACCTGGGACAAACGGCAGTGTCGATCGCGAAGTATCTGTTTATTCTATCTGGCGTTAGGTATGCCTGGTGCAATATGTACAGTTGGATGACACGGAAGCGGGAATTGCGGGGGATGTTCACGGGGCTAGCTAGTACTAGGTTCCACTCCTTGTCTGTCCAGTCCCTCCCACGATGCGCCGCCCATTTAGCCCTAATCTGCTGCGTGGGTTTTTGCGTGTGAATGAGAAGCGCCTGCGCTAACCAATGCGTGATGTGCGAGCCTCTGCCCATTACATGTAGATATTGGACCAGGTGGTGCATCGGCGGTTCATCCTGGATGTCGCCCCAGGAGTCAGTGTATGCCCGCATTACCGTCGCATGGAGTAGGAACTGCCCGGCCGGGAGCCCCGTGGTGTCAGATAACTCCGCAAATGAGAGCAGGGCCCCGTCAACATACAGGTCACCCATGGTCTCTACTCCAGCCGTGACCCAGTGGTCCAGATTGCGCTGCGTAACCGTCCCGCTCCTCCTGGGGGTGCCCAGCAGGGGGAGGGCAGGGGCATATGGTCTGGTGCTTTGCGTCAGCTTCAGGCTGCGGAGAAAACATTTGCGGGCCACGGCCACGTGCATGGGCAGGGGGCGGGGTCCCTTGGTCAATGGGTGAAACAGGGCGCAGGTCTGAGGATGCGTCCACTGGTAGGCCGCTGTGGCCGTATCGTCCAGATGTGCATCGCTGAGCCAGTACGTCACCCATTGGAGCTGTGCGGCCAGGTAATACAGCTCCATGT
Source organism: Lissotriton helveticus (assembly GCF_964261635.1). Lineage (NCBI taxonomy): Eukaryota > Metazoa > Chordata > Amphibia > Caudata > Salamandridae > Lissotriton > Lissotriton helveticus. The sequence goes on from NC_136061.1 coordinate 1,760,274,980, forward strand.
TGGGGACAGCCAATCCTCCCTCCGCGGTCGGGGAGTACAGTTTAGCCAGCGCCACTCGAGGTCGCCCCGTGTTCCAGATCAAGCCACGAAGCATTGATTCCAGATCGCGGAATATCCGCGTGGGGACATACGTGGGGATATTCGCGAAGTAGTATAGCAGCCTAGGGAGCGCTATCATTTTAATAAGAGCTATGCGGCTGGGCACGTTCAGCGGAAGGGTTTTCCAGAAGGACATCTGAGCTCGCAGAGAAGAAATGGCGCGCACCAGGTTGCCCTCCAGTAAGTCCTGTGGGTCTCTATAGATGCGCAGTCCGAGGTATTTAAACGTGGTCGGGTACCAAGCGAGTCTGGCCCCTCCAAGATGCACATCACATTCCTCCTGATCACGGCTAAACGAGTATGCCCCGGACTTGGCCCAGTTGACCCTGAGGCCCGAGACCTCTGCGAAGGTCCGGAAGATGTCCGACAGCTCGGCTGGCACCGCGGTGAGGTCCCGCACATAAAGCAGCAGGTCGTCTGCGTAGAGTGAGACTATGTGCGTTCCGTCAGCCAATGGGATCCCCCATTCCGCTCCTCTGTCCCGCAGCAGAGCTGCTAGTGGCTCAATGGCTAAGGAGAAGAGGAGGGGGGACAGGGGGCAGCCTTGCCTGGTGCCTCTGCGCACCCCGATCTTCTCCGACAGCAGCCTTCCCGTCCTCACACGGACACTGGGTCTCTGATAGATCAGACCGACCATGTCAGCAAATGCATCTCCCACCTCAAATCTGTCCAGCACGGCTCCCAGGTATGGCCACTCTACCGAATCAAAGGCCTTCTCCAGGTCCAGGACCAGGCACCCCGATCTAGGCCAATGCGTCAGAGCCGCTTCCTGAATCCGGAAGAGGCGGCGTAGATTACGAGACGTGCTCCGCGCCGGCATGAAGCCATTCTGATCGGCGTGTACCAGAGCTGGTGCCTCCAGGGCTAGGCGGCGGGCCAGGAGCGAGGTGAAAATTTTATAATCTGTATTTAGCATGGCCAACGGCCTATAGGACCCCATGAGTGCGCCATCTCTGCCCGGCTTCAGCAGCGAGACCAAGTTTGCCTCGTTAAGCGAGTCTGGGAGTGCTGATTCTTCCATTGCTGTATTGTACAACTTGAGCAATTCCGGAACCAGTGTGTCTGAGCACGCCTTAAAAAATTCGGCGGGCAGTCCATCCGGGCCAGGTGATTTGCCGTTGGACAGTGCGAAAATGGCCTCGCGTATTTCGTCCGCGGAGAGTGGTGCCCCCAGGGCGTCCTGCTGTGAGCCTACAAGGGAGGGCAGCGGGATATCCGACAGGTATTCCGCTATGTAGGCCGCAGTTACTCTCAGTTGCGACTTGTATAGGGCCCGGTAGTGTCCCACAAACGCCTGGTGTATCCTATTTTGGGTGTACACTAGTTCTCCCTCAGCCGTGCGGATGGCGGAGACCGGCTCCGTGCGTTCCTCCTGCCTGACTAACCAGGCCAATAGCCTACCGGGCTTGTCACCGTGCTGGTGCACTCGCGCCGAATGGGCCGCGAAGTTAACGTGCCGCAGCCGTTCCAGCAGCGTTTCGTGCTCCGCCCGGGCCGCCTGCAGCCGGTCACCTGCACCCCCCACCGCCTCCTGCTCCCCGCCTAGTAGGTCCGCCTCCACCCTGCGCAAGTCCTCCTCCAACTTCCACCGTATGCCCCCCTGAGTGCTCAAGCAATGTCCCCGTACCACCACCTTGAATGCGTCCCACTCTACTCTCGGGGAGGATGCTGTATCTGAATTGTCTTCGAAGTATTGCGCTACGCTGGCCTGCAGGGAATCTCTGAAGGGGGCATCTAGCAGTAATGCAGGTTGCAGTCGCCACGTAGGGATAGGCGGGCGCGGGCGCTCCCAGGCCATGTGCAGTGTATGGGGGTTGTGGTCGGAGTGTGTCCTACCCAGGTATCGTGAGCCAGTGATATGGGGCAACATGTCCGCCGACACCATGTATCTGTCGAGGCGAACATGTAATGCATGTGCTCCCGAGAAGTATGAGTACACCCTAGTGTTCGGATTGTGCGCACGCCATGCGTCTTTCAGACCCCACTGCGCCGCCCACTGTGTGAGTGTCCTCGTGGCCCCCTGGGATGCCGCCTCTGGCCTCGGCGGGACCGAACGGTCCAGCACTGGGTCTAGTACCGCGTTATAATCGCCCCCCAGGATCCATGGGACGCTGTGCCAGGGCGCTAATTTCCCTGAGATACGCGCCAGGAAGGTGCCCTGATCCGTGTTTGGAGCGTAAATGGACGCCAGGACCACTGGTTGCCCGTCTATGTGCCCCTTCACCAGGACATACCTCCCCTCCGCATCTATGTGTACTTCCGACATTACGAAGGGGGTTCCCGGTTTTACCCATAGCAGTGCCCCGCGGGCGTACGAGGAGTATTCAGTGGCGTACAGTTGTCCCCTCCATCTCCGCCTCAGCGCTGTCACCTCCGCCCCACTCAGGTGTGTTTCCTGCAATAGCGCGACCTGCACGTTCTGCCTCTTCAGGTAGGAGTAGATTTGGTACCTGCGCGCGGGTGTGTGCATACCTCTAATGTTCCACGTGCATATTTTTATGGCAGACATTTCAGCAATACACATTCCCCCCTGACCCTCCCAATAGCAGCAGCATCACTAAAGGCCCCAGCAGTGGCTCCCCCAGCTCTTCCGTTCCCACCCCCCACATTACACTCAACAAAGCTTGGGAAAACATAAGGACAGGGAAAAAAAACAGTAAAAAACAACAACCAACAGCGGGCTAACCCCACTAAAATACCAAAAGGGCAGTGGCGGAACGGGCCACCGTCCATACTCTCAAGAGAGAGGAACATTCTTACTTCGTTTAAGGGGCAATGTGCGCTAAGCACAAGTTCGGCAGGATGGATATGTAGTCAGTTTAGGGGTAGCAGGCCGCTTCCCTGAGCCATACAATACAGGACAATAGTGGCCGCCCTCTGCGGTCCAGTGCTCCAAGTTGTCCATCCTGTGTGCGATCAGGCGCAGATGCGTGCTAAAAGGCCACCCCTTCAGTGCCCTCCCAGCTTACCACTAGCGCCATAAGGGCATTACTCACTGTTCCAGGTGTCCACAGTTCGATCAGCTGGCCGGGGGGGGGGGGGGGGTGGGATGCGGCCCCAGCAGTGGCGAGCGCCGATCGCACACCATCGTCCAGGCGGCCACTGCCAACCCTTCCCTCGTCATGGCTAGGCCAGTGCAGACATCCCCCGTAGGATCAGTGGATCAGGTCTGAGGTTTGCGGCGTGACGATGGGCAGTTCCATCGAGATCTGTGAGTTCGGGATCCCGTATATGGCCTCGTCGTCGTCGCTAGGTACCGGCTGTTGGCCGTCCTCCTGGGCCGCCTCACGGGAGGATGAGTCGCTTATTTGGGAGACCTTCCGTAGCGCGTCGCGCTGTTCACGGAGCATCTGGTCCAGCGTGGGGGAGAGTCTCACCCCCTCCTCCGCGGGTTGAGACTGTTGGGTCCTGTGCCTTCGGCGTCGTCGCGGTGCTCGCGGCCTGGTCCTCGTCTCGCCTCCGCGAGAGTTCTTCGGTGCCGTGTCCGTGCCTCCGTCCAGCCACTCGTCGGCCTCCTCGGGTGTGTTGAAGAAGTAAGTGCTGTCTCCCGCCACCACTCTCAGCCTGGCAGGGAATAGTAGGGAGTACTTGAGGCCCGCGGTGCGTAGTCTCCTCTTCACTGCCATAAAGTCGTGTCTCTGGCGCTGCACCTGGATGGTGTAGTCGGGGAAGAACATGATTGACGCGTTGTCTATGCGCACCTCGCCCAATCGCCGTGCCTCTCGCAGCACCGTGTCTCTGTCCCTATAGTTCAGTATCCTGAAGAGCAATGGCCTCGGGTTGGTGCCGGTGGTGTAGGGTCTCGTTGGCACCCGGTGTGCGCGCTCCACGACGAAGTGTGGTGACAACGAGCCTTCGGGCAAAAGCGTCCGCAGCCAGTCTTCCACGTGTTCGGCCGGGCGGGCCCCTTCCCATTTCTCCGGAACCCCCACAAGGCGAATGTTGTTGCGTCTCGCCCTCCCTTCCGCGTCCTCAGCCCTGTCCTCCAGGAACTCCACTCTGTTCAGGAGGTCCTGCACGCGTCTGTCCGTCTGGGTGACCTTGGGCTCGATCTCCTTCACTGCGCCTTCCAGGGTCTTGGTTCGGTCGGACAATTTTCTATGGTCATCGCGCAGGAGGGTCAGGTCTACTGCGACCCCGTCGATTTTGGACTCCAGGGAGGTTCTAGTTTGCTGGAGGGACTGCTCCATCCGTTCCACCGCTGCCAGCACGCTGTCAAGCCTCGCAGCCAGTTGCTCGGCGGCCATTTTGTGCACCTGTCTGTCCGTCTTCCCCTTCGGCTGGGCCCCTCCAGTCCCAGTGCGGGTCCGCACTCCCCCGGACATGTGCGGGTGGCGCCTGTCCCGCAGGGTCGGCCCCTGGCGTTACTCCAGTGACGGTGCCCCCTAAGGTGCTGTGCTCCTGGGTTGTGGCCCCGCTAGTGCTGGTTGGTCCCTCAGGTTAGGCCGTCGTTGTTGTCTCCCAGTGAGGGAGGCCCTCCTGCGGGTGGCCTTGTGTGGGGGCCTCGGCGCAGGCGGGGGGGTCCTGTCCTCTCCCTCGCCCGTGCTCGTCCCTGGCGGTCTGCGGCCGCGCCGGCTGCCCTCCGGAGCGCTAGTATGTGCGGCCCTGCCACTCCGCCCCCAGTTGAAGTGGGGGCCGGGGGGGCCAGCACTGTGCGTGAGTTCGAGGGGTCCAGGCGCCGCGGACGGGGCTGGTCACCAGTTCCGGCCCGGGTCACAGCCTCTCATGTGCCTCGCCGACCCTCAGGCAGTGATGATCCTCGTGGGGGGGCCCCGCAGGCGGGCCCGGCGTGTAGCACACCGTCGCGTGTCTCCGTCCCAGGGGGGGGCGGCCAGCCTGTCTCCGGCAGTGGTGTGGCAACCAGGCGAGGGGAGGGGCGGTCTGTCGTACTGCGGGCCCTGGGGCCGCAATGCCCGGGCTGTCGCTCCGTGTGGGCTCCTCTATGTTGGTGGGCGCAGAAGGGACTCACCGGGTGGCACCGATGGTTGCACAGTATCTCGGAGAGGGGCCCCCGCTGGTCGGGGCCGCCACTTCACCGGCGCCTCTCCGGTGCCCCAGGCGTGTCTTCAGGAAATCCAAGGAGCCCGCCAGCTCGCTTGGCAGTAGTCGCGCGGCGGCCGCGATGTGGGGGCTGGGGTCCCGTTTTCCGCTTGGCCCGGGCCCTCCGCTGGAGTCCTGCTGCAAATCAAGGCGACCACCGGGCCACCGGAGGTTGCCCACAGCGCGGCAGCAGCCGGCCAGGGGGCCGTGGACAGTGTGGTGCGGCCTACCAGTTGGGGCCTGTGAGCTGGGCCCAAGCCTCGGTCCCTCGTAGTTGCCCCGCCGGCCAGGTGTCAGTGGGTCCCGCAGGAGGTCCACAGGATAGGTCGGGGTCAGCCTCGTCGGAGCCCCGAAACAAAAGTCGGCCAGATTGCCGAGGAGAGCACCGGGAGGGTCCGCCAGCAGTTTCGGGCGGCTAGGGTTAAATGTGGCGGAGAAACGGCTCAGGGAAGGGGAGCTTAGCACGGAGCTCTACCCTAGAGCGTCCTCCGCCATTGCGTGCTTAGCCACGCCCCCCATCAGGCCATCTATCCTAATGAGCGAGCAGATGAAGGATGCTTTAAATTGGGTAACTCAGGGCTGGCTTGCAAGCTGGCAGAACCATATAGGGGCATTCCTGTCCCAAATATGGTACATGGTCTCATCTAGCCTTTAGAAGTAATTTATCTGGATTTTGGAAGGAGGCACTGTTCATAAGTCAGGAGATACATTTACTAGGTACAAAACTCAGCATGCCACTGTGCCCCTTCAAGGCCTGAGCAGACCCAGTAGCTAGTAAATACCTGATTCTGGAATCTGCAGTTGAAAAACAAATGGTTGATGTGTGGAAAGGCAAATACTCCTGGTCAGGAGGACAAACAAACTTGCCAAGCCTTACCGAGCCTCAAAGCAGTCTCAAATAAATATGCCTCCCAAAGGCCAGGAGAAATTTGTAAGCAATCTAGCTAAGCCTAAGGCAAACAGTTCCTTAATTTACCTGTAGAAATCGTTCGACATCTGCAAATGCTGTGAGCTTGCATTGCAAGGACTTGCCTGATTATACCACACACTCTTTTGAGCCTGCATCTTTCCCATTCATACCAAGACTATAACCGTGTTCCCTAGTTCCATAAGGTGGTCCTCGGGGTCCATTGTGTCGGTGCCCCTGCCAGTTAAAAAAATGCTCGCTGTAACTGGCCAGTTTTAAGATATAAGCACCAGGCCCCAAAGGAAAGGCCACACACCTCCCTCATCCCTAAAGCCAACTATATGAACCTTGTTGGTAGTGCAATCAGCTTATCATTCATGAAATGGTTGAGATATCCTGGTGGGGGGAACTTGTTCCATGCCATACAATGGCAAACATGGGATTGTCTTATTCCTAAACATCTTCTAAATGTAGATTGGCATTGGGACACTGGACCTTTAGCTGTCTAGTCCGCCACATCCCTCTTCCTCAATCTAGCAATCACAGATTTAGGTGATTCTGCACCACTGATGACTATTGACTTACTTGACTCATGTATTTCTGGCATCAGGGTGCAATTTGAGAGCAAGTAGTGCGGGCCTTAGCTTTGTTTGCAGAGATATGGGAATGGAGGAGAAGCCATTTGAGCCCCCTCACCTTCATATTGGTACACTTGGCTTGTGAGGGCTGGGTCATCGAAGGCAGTTTTGGACACATTTAAAACTTCACTTGCCAAATATAGCAACGTCAGGAAACGTCTGCATGGTTCAATATGGGAAATGTTGTCAGGTCTTTTCCTAAGGCGGAGTTTCATATCAGCCTATCATGTTCTCTGCAGTGTAAAGTCCCTGGGACACCCAGATGTAGGAAATATTTTAATCCCCGGAAACAATTACTAGCATTTCTCTTATGATCTCCGTACATCCCATTCCCTGCTTCCAAAGTTCTGTCCTGTGACTTACATCTGCCTGGAATGGAAGTGGCTTACAATCTTGGTTGTTAGTAGCTGTGTGTGATGTAAATCCATCAGGTACAGTTACATTTCACACTTTTAAAAAAAGTGTATAAGTTTCCACAACTTCTCTTGAAGCATAGATTCACTTCACCCATTCAACCATTTCCTCGCAGTGAGATGTTCTCCAAATCTGGAGACGACGTCAGACTGCAGGGAATGGAGCTTCCCGGCTGTCACCAAGTGGTGCCGATGAAACACAGTGACCACCACTCGCAGCACCCCATCTCCTTTACTCCTTATGGGAGTCCCAACTGTGGAACATCCAAAAGTAAGATGTGGGTGGGGTACGCGGTTGCTAAAAGGCTGCCATGGTGAGTGGGGTGCCTATAACCCTGCGCAGCAACAGTACATTCCAGCTACAGATCAAGAACCCTTTTTGCCCTTCCCATTTTTTATTCTAACTTCATCAGCTTTACAGTGCTAAGCTGACTGTGGTTAAAACCAGTGGTTGAAGTGGGGGGAAAAAGTAGGGGAACTGTGGGTGGAGAATTAGACGGCGGGAATAACCTGCGGATTGGGTCAGTGAGCAGAGTCAGAGGTGTCAGAGGTGTGGCCAGAAAGATCAAAACATTCCAATTGTTAGTATTTGTTTAGCATTTCACTGAACAGTTACAGTCTTTTAAGCTTTTAAATCAACCAATGGATACACATGTTTAAAGTTTAATATGAGTTAGTGACATTAAATACATTCACAAAGTGGGATAGGTTTCCAATCACAGAATATCCCAAATACGCTTAAAAGTGAAATCACAAGCCATTTGTCTCCGAGCCATGCAGTTTCTGTCATCAGCACTTCTCCTCCCTTTTCCCCACTAGAGCAGTACAAACGCGAATGGCAAAATATCCTAATTTGCAAATGTTTTCTTCATAATTATGGCTCTGCCATATTTGCCACATAATACATCATATGCAGCATAGTCTAATGATTTTAACTAGAAAATTGTTTGTAGCACAAATGGATCAAAAGATACAAAAACATGTCACTTGTGTTGCTAATGTGGAGGGCCATTTACAAAGTTTGACTGGTCACCTTTCTCACTGCTGCATTTGCATATTACACTGTTATGTTATGTTATGTTAAAATGGGACTTTTATAGCGCAACGGCTACTCCAAAGGAGTGTCCCGGCGCTTTGCAGAGACTATTAGTATGTGTAAAAATGTCAAAATAATAAAGTATCAGAAAATGTACCTCATCACACTGCAGCCTTTTTTTGCTGCATAATTTAGTCAACACTTCAACATAATTTTGTCATCCATTGCTGCATAATTCCAAGGGCTCCAAAGCAGGCAGCACATGTTAAAAGTGCTTGTGTACGAAGCTGATAGACCGTGAAGTTTGCAAACTTAGGCGCCCATTAGGATGTCGGGCGGATTGCCCCCGCCAGGCTGGCGGTAGCCACCGCCAGCCTGGCGGGGGCAATCCGCCCGACATCCCCACTCGTTTCCCCCCCCCCGCCATATTGGTATGTCGGGGGGACCTCGGCGGACGGAAAGACCGGCCGCCGCTTTTCCGCCCCGGTCGCCTTGCGGCCGGGGGAGGAAAAGGAATAATATGGTGGCGGTGTCTATCAGACACCGCCAGCCATATTACAAGGGGCATTTTACAATGCCTTTCCGTGGCGACAATGCCGCCACGGAAAGGCATGCGGTCTTCACTCTGGGGGCCTCCAGAGTGAAGGAGGGGTGGGGGCTGCAAACGGGGGTACCTGTGGTACCCCCCCACATTTGCATAAACAAAGTGGCAGGCACCGCGCGGTGCCTGCCGCTTTGTTTATGCAAATGCTGAAATGCATTTCTAGCATTGTGGCGGGCGGTGCTGAGAGCACCGCCCGCCACAATGCTAGAAATGCAGGATGTGCCCGCCACTGTGGCGGGCACATCCTAATGCCCCCCACGGGACCCCCGCCCTTATGGCGGGCGGTCCCAATCCCCATCAGGATGGCGGGCGGGCAAAGTCCGCCCGCCATCCTAATGACCCCCTTAGTTTAGTTTGCGTGCAAATCCTGCATTGCCGATCCCTGGTGAGTTGCACTACTACTACTGAAACAAGAACAATTGAGGCACCAATGAGTGAGGCGGACTGGCCTTAAGGGTCCTGTGACCCCAGTTACCGAGTCACTGCCGCCCTAGGCTGTGCTGCTTAATAGGCCTTCCCACAAGACTGGAGGTGAACTACAGTGTGGATTGTGGTGCACAGGCCTTCAAGGTTATACCACACTTCCCACCGCTAGGGTTCACCAGCTGGTGGTAAAACCAGGGCGTCTAAGTCTAGCGGGGCCATCTATGGTCTAGCATGGAAATGTGCTCCCTTAGGGGAGTGGTCTCGTGGACTGGTCATGAAGACAGAACTAGGTTCCCCAGTTCCAAATTTGGCAGGTCAGGCCATATCGCCACATCCCTCCCTCACTGAGCACCATACTACCCCACTGAAAGAAACTCGCACTGCCTTCAGTTACATCCCAATTGTGCCCCTCTATAAACACCTAGATGGAACACAATTCAAATGATGCATTAGACAAGAGTAATGTGCTGCCTGGAAAAAAGCAATAACATCCTGGAACAAGCATTTACAATGCAACGGTTTCGCCTTTGAAAAAGTTAGAGCTATTGGCATTGTAAATGACAACATTTTTATGTATGTGTTGGTTTTGAAAACAGATAAATAAATGGCACTGTCATTTACAATTCCAATAGCTTAATCTCTCGCAAATGCCACACACAAACACACAGACCCACACAGAGTCCCACACGCATACATACCTACAGAGCCACACACACACATACACAGCCACATACACACATACACAGAGCCACATACACAGACACACACACAGAGTTAATGTTTCAACTGCTCTGCACTTCACCCTTCCTGGTTGAGGTATGCGACCAACAAGTGAGATCAGGCGAGGCCATCCTTCGAATACAGTGAAGCAAGCCAGACCGACCACGACCGGCGCCACAAGAGATTAATCATTGTCTGAGAAAAGGGAAGCTGATCTGGATCTGCTCCCCCTTACGATCCGGGGCAACAAGTGAGTGCCTTCTTATGAAAATCCTGGGCCTGCTGAGGAGTGGTAAAGACATAATGTTTTCCCGGTGTGTGACCGGCAGATTGGCCGGATATAGCAAGACTAAAGGAATACTGGTCTGCTGCAACTTTCGTTTTACAGGTTACGAATGTCTTGCGTAAAATCTGGGAAAATGGAAATGTAGTGACCGTCATAGTTTAGATCTCACTTTTCCTGTGTCATTTGGAGGATAGCATCACTGTCATTGTATTTTTATCTCCTCCTTGTGTGACTTTAAATCTTGTACATTTGCAATTTTTTTCTGTTTGTATCCTTTCGTAACGCATGTAATCCTAAGTCCTTATGTTTTTCAACTGGTTCTTATGTAAAGCGCTCTGACACCTTCGGGTAAAGTTTGCGCTATATAAAATCGCATGAATAAATAAATAAATACATACATCAGGTGCAGCCTCTATCGGCACCACGACGTCTGTAAAAGTGACGTTGTAGTTGCGATAGGGGCTTGTACATATGCCCCTTAGTTCCTTTAATGAGAGTAACGCAACTTTTAACCAGAGAATGCAAAGGCAAAGCAGGATTGGATGAAACACTTGTGCATGGAGCCGTCATCTTCAAAGCTGTCCTGGACCTTAGCGGCTAGACTCAGTCCACCAGCACTACAAGCAAAAGCAAGATCTCTCACAGCAGTGCCATGCCTGTGCTCTCAGCCCAAGCAGTATCACACTTCTCATTACAGGAAGGTTCCCAAGCAATGCGTCATCTGTGGGGCTTTAATCTGGTCTTGGTTCTCAATGAATCATTAGATTGCATTCTGGGAGGTGTAGTTTAGCTTTTCATAAGCCACAAATCTCAGCATGAAAAGCGCTCCTGTTGGCTAAAAGCTATGAATGGTTGGAGGTGTTCAACGTGACCTAGGGGAAGTTGTGAACTCTGTGCTTCAACCCAGTGAAATGTATCCTGTTGTTTTTCCAAAGCCGACTTGGTTTTAGAAATGCAACCAAACAAAACCGAATAGTGTTCTTTACACATGCGGGCAACACCCATTGGGCTCATGGGGCTTCAGCCCCATCTTAATTGCAGCCGCACCAGAGTACTTAACAGGTCTTAAAAAGACCATTAATTGTAAATGAGGCTTTTGTTGTGTGTTCACCCATTCTTACAGCCACTTTGTGGTTAGAAGAATTAACATCCCTCCCCCCGAAATTTGGCTGCCTTTACACAACGGTGTAAACAATTTGTACATACAGTGCCACTGAAATTTCAAGATAATGAGTGTACAGCGTTTTCCATATAATAATGAATATGTTGAATTTGCCACATAACTCATCAACTGCTGCATAGTCTTCCGATTTTAATTTTAAAAAATATCAAAAGTTACTAGAAACGTCAAGACATGTTCCCACGCCGTGGAAGGTCCTTCGCAAAAGTTGTCTGGCCACCTTTCACGTGCTATTGCTACATATGGCTCTTACATTGGTACTAATGAGGTGAAATCTTTTCCCAGGCAGTGTTACCATGAGAAAACAGGACAAAGGAATAAAGTAAGATTGTCACAAAAGGTCTCGCATTACGTCGCCTAATGCTGACTTTCTTAAAGCACCGCATACATTTCTTAACAAACTTTCAACAAAATGCATCGTTTTTTCTTTTTGTAATATTTTACACGCTATCAGTTTTATGAATGCAATGACAAAAAAGAAGAAAAGGTTTTACCTGTCAAGGGATGCTGCTGGTATGCCGCACAGTTTGCGGTTTTTCAACTCCCCCTGCGCGTGGTCTTTTCCGCTGATGGACGGAGCGCAGGGGGCCCTCCCAACCTACATCAGGGCATACCCTCCTTGGAGCCGGGAGTGTTGGCACCCTGTGCCAGGCTGAAGACGAGGGGCTCGGACTGGTGTCCAGAGGGGCCCAGCTGAGCGCTCCGGCTGTTGAACCGAGGCACCCAGGTTGGTGAAGGGAGGGGCCCAGGCTGGGGAACGGAAGTTGCGCAACCCCCTTGAGTTGCAGGTCAGCGGTGCTGTGATCGATTACGTCAGTAGTCGGGCTACCCTTGAAGACTTGCCCGGGCTGCCGGCCGCGTCACGCCCAGGGCACGGAGGGGTCTTATCTGCAGGCATGCTCAAGGGCAGCGCCGCGGGCGCACGCCACTGACTGAGTTACCAACTCATCAAATCACGGCAGGAGACTATAAGGTTTTTTGAGGCCAAACTGGCTTTTTTATTTTAATGTTATCTTAAAAGTTACTTCGTGTTAAATAAATTTAAAGGATGCATTTCATTCCCTGAGTGTTTTTTTCTTCCTCCTAACTCTTCAGCTTACCTGCTCGAAAAGAAGGCATGCCAAGTGCACAGAGAATTCCTGTCGGTAGATTACTTATTAAAGGATGCCCTCCCCCCCCCCTACCGAGAGCCTCGCGCAGACCCCTTTGTAAACAGGGCTTCCCCCTCCCCTCGGCTCGAGCACAATGACTCAGAGTGAAAACTGAAGAAAGCGTGTGAAGATTGGAGCCGTGCTGGGGACAGAAGCGTCCAGGAAAAGTGATGTGTGGTTGGAGATTTCGTATTAACTGCCCATCCCCGGTTGATATTTTGGCAACTTTTCCCCTTTGTTTGATAACTCACCTCATTGGAACTCTAATCGGAAAATTAAAATATCCACGTTTGTGTTGCAAACTCATCACCTTCTGTGATGCCCCCATACATACACCCTCCCCAACTCTCTAAAACTGCACAGGACTCTCACACGCACAGCTATCAGTTAAGTTGGCCAAACATTGTACGTTAGTTGTGATTTAAAGCAAGCCGCAAAGGTACGAACACATTTGTGGTCCACTTTAAATTATGGAGAAACAAAGTGAAGATGCAAGCTCTATTACCTTAAAGCTAGCACTTGCTGAAAGTGGTCCAAAGGTTCTGCACAAGACATCACGCACACATGGGACTGATTGTCAGTAAGGCATACAATTCAGTCAAAACAATTGCTTTGTGGGAGTTGTAGTCTTCTTCCCTGTAGGTGAACGCCACTAACGCCCTGGACAGCAGTTCGTTTTAAAAGAGAGTGCAGTACATACACACAAATACCCGTTTAAGAAGACTTTCTGCCCACCCCTGTGCACTTCCCATCACGTCCTAAACTATTGTAAATCTTTTTCTTTGTGTGCAGTTTAATATATCACAAACTCAACCCGAAGGAACCGGAGCGCACCGGTTGCATTACAAACAAACAAGTCTGTTTTTTAGGCACGAGTGGTCAAAGGATGCTTGAGCTGGTTATCCAGCTTCAAGACCAGCCGCTCTAGCTGTTAGGCCACCAGACCCTTTTTGTTTTGTCTAGTTATGATTTTTGCCTTCGCTCTATTACACGCACTATGCTCTCTACAGTGCTCTGGCGCCTATGCTGGGCAGTGGGTAAACCCCAAACAAACGTTCAGAAACAAAAGCCATTTGCCTTTCGAAATGTCACCTAAATCAGGATTAGTGAAGACTTAACAGCGAGACGAGACGTCTGCAGGAGGGGTGGGACTCGCACCGCCATAAATTCAAGGGTTAGGGGTGAATGAAAGGGGAGCTTCGTATTACAGAAAGATGCTCTGCGAGATGCAGTAAACACCCAAAACGTGCAGTGTTCTGTGTAAAAAGGGGATATCGTATCACAAACGTTTTAAAGGTGGGTTGCAACCCCGCAAGTACACATCCAAGGAAAGAGCGAAAGGAGCTGTAGGGCCGGGGCAGAGACAGAACAACGCCCCCTCCCTCCCCTGGAATTCCCGAGAGAGTGTAAAAGAATGTTCTTAACGGGATAAACATTTTCCCAGTGAAGAAACACGAAGTTACGTGGGCAAATGCACATTATGCAAAATACCAGTGTGGCATTGTAATGTACTTTTTTTAGAGGAAAATGCATTCTTGCCTATTTTGGCAGCAAGAGAGCGCTTCGGAAAAAAAAATGTAAGACATTCATGCAAATAATCACATGAATTGTTTCTGCCTTCAACAAAAAATGAAAACATAAGTAACATTCATACACCACGGGGAGGGGGGCGGAACGGACACACGGACAGCGGGAGGGGGCGGGAAGGCAAGAATTAAACAAGCTGCGCACGCGCAATCCTTCACCCTCGTACAGGCAGACATGCGCAGTACATCGCTTCCCACGCTTGCGCATCAGAGCTGCGCAACATAGCGTAAACGGGGAGCACGTAATGGCTACGTAGACCATGACGCACAGCCCCTTCTTCGACTCCACACCCAGTGACCTGGCTTCACGGTACAATCACCGCCAATCCTGGTCAGTCACTGCCCAAAGTGCCGGAGACTGCGAGGCCTTGGTTCAGTTAAGTGTACTTGTCAACAGACCAGATTCAGGCGAGAAATTCCCATTTCTCGTAAAACTGCCTCTGCTTCAATAGAAATTAACGGGTAAAACACATCTCACCGTTTTTATCACCGAAATGACTCACTTTCTTGTTCCATGGTGTTGGCATATATGGTCGAGTGTCACACTGTTATATTTGCAGGTTGCAGATGACCAAACCACACCACTGGGATAGGCATGCTACCGTCCCGGACGTAGGCGGGAGACTTTACTCCACTTAGTGCGAACATTGCCTTAAGGCGTTATAGCACTTCATGTAAGAAATGTTAGATATGAGGAAGAAGAGACTAACGTGGTAACATCAGTGAGTAGTTAAAAGACTATACACACGAATGATAGGTTCCCTGCAGTGCTTTCAATGGTAAACAAGAAACAGGGGGGCAGAGGCTCGGGTAGACGCTGCTCGGAAAGCACAGCGTCCTTTAGGGATTCGGGGGCGTGCTCTCCCCTTCCCATTGGCTGGAAGGTAAAATTCCAGCCAATGGGAAGAGGAGAGGGCGTGACTTAAAAAAAGACACGGAAACGCCCCCAAATCGCGTCAAGGCGGGCCCTGAACTCAGTGACGCTCCTCTCCTCCAATGGCTGGCCAGCATTTACGAGGCCAGCCAATGGAGAAGAGGGGCGTGTTCAGGCCCCCTACTACTAACAAAAGATTTCGGCTCCGCCCACCCACTGCTTACGCAATGGGACGGTAGCCGAAACCTAAAAAGCAAACACTCATAGGTAATGCAAGATTAAGTAAAGCATGTAAAATGTAAGCAGGCACAACATGGTTACCTTAACACTTTTACACTCATTATTGAGAAATCAATGAGTGTTTTGGCCTGAAAAGTTAAGGACATGACTACAGGGCCCGGAAGGGACCCGTTTTAATATCCATTGCAACCACCCGGTCTTGCTTTACTTAGTTATTTTTTGTATTTTTAATATTTTTCCTCTACATCTGGAGGCTGCACTTTGGAATAGAGAAATGTCAGAAAAAGACATTTCTTTCCAGCAAAAGTGTTTCTTTTTTTTTGGATCCATTTCACAGGGGAACAAATAAAGGAATGAAGAGGAAAGTGAAATCACAGATTTCATACGGTAAGTGAGGAGGAGCGAGACAGAGACAGAAAGAGAGGGAATACGAGGAATGAGAAGAAAGAGAGGGGGGCAGCTGCCAGCAGCAGAGCAGAAGTGGACACTGTCCTTGTCTTCTCTGGGCAAAAAGGAAAAGACAGTAATTTTCCTTCTCTGCCCACCTCGCCCGTCCCCGAAGACCACAAGCCTTACTTATAGGCCTTGGCTATTTCTGCCATCCCGGGACTCATTTTAAAAATAAAAAATTAGGGTGACAGATTTTAATAAGTAGAAAAAGTAGTGGCAGGCGGTGCCCTGCCGATCCCTCACACTTCGACCACTGGTTAAAACAAATATTTAGTATGCAGCAATGTATAGGAATTCCTAACATGGGACTTGATTTAGATCTTGGCGGATGGGATTCTGCTCCACAAACGTGATGAATATCCCTTCCGCCGTATTACAAGTGCCATAGGAGATATTGCACTTGTAATTCCGCAGACGGGATATCTGTCACTTTTCTGATGGAGTATCTCATCCGCCAAAATTGTAATCAGGCCCAGAGTCCTAACTTGCTACTAGTAACTTTGTAGCTTCAGTGAGCACTTGCATTTTTAATAATCTAATGCTGTGTTATATTTGTCGTACATCAACATTTAAAAATCACAACAAAAAAAAGTAAGTATGCAAATCTCTTGCAGATTCAGCAAAAAGCTAAAATGGTACATATGGTGTGTTCCATTATTCCCCTGGTTCAAAACCACAGTATTGAAAATTGTCGAGAAAAGAAACAGATTTGTATGTAGATAGATTTCATTAAATCTGGTATATTGAATTAGCCAAGGGAACCTGATGGTAAATCGAGGATTTCGCGCATCTGTTGAGGATTGCCTACAGATTGAATTTAGTGCAGGTGAACTGGGGTTAAGTAGGTCTCTGCTGTAACCAAGGCAACGAGCAATGGACAAACATCTTTTTAGAAATGTAGACCGGAAGTCACAGAATTCGAGGCGGGCATGCTGACTTGGGCCTCTGGGAAAAGTAGGGTCAAATTGGAAAAGTTGACCTCTATGCGCTTTGGCCCTGATCAGTTATTAGATTTTACCGCGTAGGTCATTCTGACGTCCCCCTCTGTGCTGAGATTACAAGAACCTCAGATAAAAAATAAGAAAGATAATTTGCGGAATATCTTCTCAGGTGGCATGCCTCCTAAGTGTTCAAGTACATGACATACACGATTTCGAGTAGAAGAATTTACCATTTTGTACTTGTAATTATTTGGGTTTTTTTAGCCTCTTTGAAGTCCATACGAACCAGTGCATCTCAACAGGGATAGAGAAGGCGTATGCACAACAGACAAGTGACAGGGCTCCCGTTCTCACCATTTTTAAACATTTTCCATGAAGTCCATTTTTTTGCTAAGTATGAATGTCCGCTTGCATATATGGCCTCCGCAAACTGCAATTCTAGCGTCCCATGTTACATCCTCAGAGCACTCTGTAACAGGGAGATGTCAAACTCTTCTCCGCACTCCACAGTCTCAAGAGGCACTGCTAATCCAAAGCGGTACAAAAGGGGGTGGTGATGGGCGGAGCATCTGAACCAATCAAACACTCACACCCAGTCAAAAGATCTGGGTTTGATCCATCACCGTTCTTTAGCCCACTCTGCCACCCCAGTTCAGACATGGCCATATGCAAATCAGTCTGACCCTGTGCCTCATGGGAACAGTCCAGCCCGAACTGCCAACCATGCCTTCCCTGGACCGGAAACAAGCTTCCGAGGACCGGTTTCTGGCATTCCAGCCATCTTCAGCCAGGCTTGCTTGAATCCAGTGGCAAAGTGAGCAAGGGACTCACGTCTGAGCATACCCTGCCACACTTATGGTGGCCATAGCGGTACAAAAGGGGGTGGTGATCCAACCTGAAACTTTGGCCAAAAGGCTGGCAGGTGGCAGCATGTGTACAGTTTGGGGACACTAGACCTGGAGTCATGCCAATCACTCCTCAATGTATATTAAGTTCAGTGAACTGTGCTGAATGGGTCCCCTATTGTGGGATTTTGTAATGATAGCTAATATTTGTATACATTGGGGCATATTTACAAGCCCTAATCGCCACGGAGCGTTACTTTTTTGACTCTCCGGTGGCGTAGCGCCATTTACCATATTTATGCTAAGCCACTTAATGTGGCGTAACACCACCTTGTAAATATGCCCCTTTCTGCTGCAGTCCTCTGCAAAGGGGCGTGCTATGGATGTTGCTGTGGCCGTTTAACCTCAGCACCCGTTGCTTTTTGATGATGCTGCCCCAGATTTTCAAAGCTGAGGCAACGCCAAAAATAGTGCCATTCTAACACGATGGATTACCAGGTGTTAGAATGGCGATAAGAGAAGGAATCATGAATTTTTCCTCGTTTTTTGCTTTTTCCATGTGATCTGCATCCTGGAGCACACATTGTTTTTTTTAAATATATTTTGATTGGTTTTTACATATAGTTAATTCTGCTTTACATATCTTCATACAAATACATAATTTTTTTGCATATGTAGTATAATACACCTCTACAATAGCCTTATTACCAAACATGTTTTTACAATTCCAAAACATCTTGTTATTGTATGGTATTTCTTAGCATTTGCTTATAACAATGTCTATAGTTTAGAGCAGGAGTGATTACCGGTCTTCTGTATAGAATGACATATCCATGTTGCAAAATTTGCAACCCTTTTACAACAAACTACCAATTAAAGAGTAAAACAAGAGTAAACATATTAATAACACTATTCGAGGCTGTTGACACACTTTTTATCATGATACATACTGTTTTGTATTACAGTTAACCCCTTCCATTCAGGGCCGGACTGGGAACCAAAATCGGCCCTGGCAAAGTGCTTGGCCGGCCCCCCCAACCCCCAGGGGGGTTTGGGGGTGCGACCACGCTCTTTGCCAGGGCCAGTTTTCGTCCGATTTTGTTACAGGGCCGTTTTTGCAAAAACGGCCCTGTAACAAAAACGGCCCCCAGGAGCCCAAAACCGTCCCCCACCCTTAAGGCCCACCGGGGGATTGCCCGGTGCCCGCAATGGCCAGTCCGGGCCTGCTTCCATGTGTCGGACACGCAGGAGCCGTCTGACGCATAAGTGCTCATGTGCGTCAGATGGCTCCCCCACCCAATATGGGCATGCCATTGCCCCCACATCCCGCAAATGTCCACAGTCTTTCTGCCCCCCCCCCCCCCCCCCAGGAGTCAGATGGGGGCAGTGGGGCAGAAAGCCCACTAGATGCCAGGGATTATTTGTATTATTTTATTTAGGGGTGGGGGCTGTGTGAGATGGGCATGCCAATGGCCCACACCCCTCCCAAAAAAATCCTACAGTCTTTCTTGACCCCATGAGGCAGATGAGGGTAATGGTCCCTAATCTGCCCTCGGGTTAGGGTGGGGGGGGGTGGGGGAGAAAGCCCACTAGGCACCAGGGATTGTTTTTCACACGTAGGTGTTGGGGCTGCCGAGAATAGGCATGCTAATGCCCCCACTGCCAAACAAGGCTTTCTGCCCCCCCCGAAGGCAGATCAGGGTAATAGCCCCGTATCTACCCCCACAGGAGGCACAAAGCCCACTAGGAACCAGGGATATGTTTATGAGCATGCCAGTGAGAAACCCAATAGGCAAGGGTAGCTCCCTTTTCATTAGGCACACATTTTGGCAGTGTCAATTATATTTTTATTCTCATCTGCACCCAAGTGGGGGCATAAAACCACTAGAAACCGGGGAGAGTTTGTGTGTGTGTTAACTGGAGTTTGGCTGACAATCTGCGTGTACTGACCTTTGGCTGGCATTTTGCTGGTGGTGTGTGTGGACTTGCACTTGGCTAATGGTGTGGGTGGACTTGTTCTTGATGACGGTGTGTGCAGATTGGTGCTTGCCTAATGGTGTGCGTGGAGTGGTACTTTGCTGGCAGTGTATGTGGACTAGGACTTGGCTGGCTGTGTGCATGGATGGTGCTTGGCTGCAGGTCTGCACTGCCTGTAGTGGGCACCAGACATTTACCCGGTGGGCGGGATGGGTGGGGGCTGGTTTTCTGGCTGTGGGGGGTGGTTTTGTCCCTGGGGGCAGATTTATCAGCAGTGCTGCAATGTTGGGCCCCAGTAGCAAAAGCGGGAGCAGTGCTTTTACTAGCACCCCACCCCCTCCCACAGGGCCGGTTGAGCAGCAATCTGCCGGGGCTGGTTGTTGTTCCCAGTGGCCCTGCTTGGCTGGTGGTGTGCGGGGATGGCACTTTGCTGGCAGAGTGCATGGGCGGTGCTTGGCTGGCAGTGTGCATGGATATTTCTTGGCAGACTGTGTGCATTGATAGCATCTGGCTGGCGGTGTACGTGGATGGTGCTTGGCTGGCTGTGGGCATGGATGGAGCTTGGCTGGCAGTGTGTGTAATTTCTTTCAGCAAAATTTGTAGTATGCAGGGGATTCTGGGTCAGAAAATGTTGGGGATGCACGCTAGCCATACTTCCCTAGACTCTCCACGGTGTCTAGTTCTCAGAATTGTATGGGTTTGGTAGGTTTCCCTAGATGGCCGCCAAGCCAAGGTCCAAAAAAACAGGTTAACCCCTTGCCAGGTCATTTTGTGATAGGTAAATTTGATATCTCCACAATTCATTTTGGGTCTTGCCTGTCGTGGGTATTTGGCACACCTACACGAGTGAGGTATCATTTTTATCATGAGACCTCTGGGAACGCTGGGTGGTAGGAAATTGGTGTCTGCCCAGTGATCCCACAACTTTCCTGCACAGAAATTTGAGAACAAAATGATATTTTTCAGCTAAATTTGAGGTTTGCAGGGGATTCTGGGTAGGAAAACATTGGGGAACCATGCAAGCCATATCTCCTTGGACTCCCCTAGGTGCCTAGTTTTCATAAATGTGTGGGTTTGGTAGGTTTCCATAGATGGCTGCTGAGCCCGGGGCCAAAAACCTAGGTGCCCCCCTTGCAAAACCAGATCGCTTTGTGATAGGTAATTTTGATGTTTCCACAATACGTTTTGAGGTCTTCCCTCCTGCAGGTTCTTTGCCTACCTACACGAGTGAGGTACCATTTTTATTGACAGACTCTGGAGAATGTGGGGTGGGTGGAAGTTTGTGGATCCATGCGGATTCCAGAACTTTCCATCACAGAAATGTGAGGAAAAGGTGTTTTTTATACAAAGTTTGAGGCTTGCAAGGGATTCTGGGTAACAGAACCTGGTGACAGCCACACAAGCCACACTATCCTGGATTCTCCTTGGTGTCTAGTTTTAAGAAATATATAGGTTTGCTAGTTTTCCCTAGGTGTCAGCAGAGCTAGGGTTCAAAATCCACAGCTAGGCACTTTGCAAAAAAAGGGTCAGTTTTTACTGTAAAAATGTAGTGTGTCTATGTTGCATTGTGGACTGTTTTCTGTCACGGGCACTGAGCCTACCCATACACATGAGGTGCCATTTGTATTGGGAGACTTTGGGGAATGCGGGGTGGGTGGAAGTTTGTGGATCCACGCAGATTCTAGAACTTTCCATCACAGAAATGTGAGAAAAATTTGTTTTTTCTGACAAAGTTTGAGGTTTGCAAGGGATTATGGGCAACAGAACCTGGTGAGAGCCACACAAGTCACCCCATCCTGGATTCCCTTGTGTATATAGTTTTAAAAAATGTATGAGTTTGCTAGGTTTCCCTAGGTGCCGGCTGAGCTAGCTTTCAAAATCCACAGCTAGGCACTAAGCAAGAAAAGTGTCACTTTTCACTGTAAAAATGTGGTGTGTCCACAATGCGGTTTGGCCCTTTTCCTGAAGCGGACACTAGGCCTACCCACACAAGTAAGGTACCATTTTCATGGGGAGACTTTGGGGAATGCAGGATGGCTGGAAGTTTGTGGATCCCCACAGATTCCCGAACTTTCCATCACAGAAATTTGAGGAAAACGTGTTTTTGACATAGTTTGAGGTTTGCAAGGGATGCTGGGTAACAGAGCCTGGTGAGAGCGACACAAGTCACCCCATCAGGAATTCCCCTGGGTGTCTAGTTTTCATAAATCTATAAGTTTGCTAGGCTTCCCTAGGTGCTAGCAGAGCTAGGGTTCAAAATTCAAAGCTAGGCACAGCGCGAAAAAAAGGGGCAGTTTTCACTAGAAAAATATGACATGTCCATGTTGTATTTTTGACCGTTTCCTGTCACAAGCACTAGGCCTACCCACACAAGTGAGGTACCATTTTTATATTGGGAGACTTAGGGGAATACAGAATTGTAGAGCAACCGTTATTATCTATTGACTTTCTATGCATTTCTGCCTTCCAAATGTAAGACAATGTGTAAAAAAGAAGTCACTTTGAAAAATGTTCTATAATTCACATGCTAGTATGGGTACCCACAATTTTGGAGATGTGCAAATAGCCTCTGCTTCTAAACTCTATATTTTTTCCCATTTCGGAAATACATAGGTGAGTTGATACCTATTTTTCACTCATTATATTTTAGCAAATGATTAGCTATAAACCCGGTACACAATGAAAAACCACTGCAAGATGCAGCTCAGTTATTGGCTCTAGGTTCCTCAGCTTCTTGGTGAACCTACAAGTACAATATATAGCCACAACCAGAAGAGTCCAGCAGATGTAACAGTATATTGCTTAAACAAATCTGTCATACTTACTGGTGAAAACGTTGGCACAAATGGCTGGTTTTTTCAACTCATTTTGAATTTTTCTAAGGTTCAACTGTTAGTTTCTATAAAAAACCTTGAAGGATATACACAAATGATGCCTTGCTGAATTCAGAACTTTGTCTACTTTACAGAAATGAATAGATTTCCAGGATTCATTATTGCTTTCACACCCATTTCTACTTCTAACTGGAAGGAGGTTGAAAGCACAAAAAGTAGCATAAATAAGCTACGTCCCATTAAAATGCCATAATTGTGAAAATAATTGGTTTTCTGACAATAGTCTGCCTGTCCCTGAAAGCTGGAAAGATGATGATTTTAGCACCATAACATTTTTGTTGATACCATTTGCAGGTGAAAAAAACAGATGCTTTCTTCTGCAGCACTTCTTCCCAATTTTTCAAAAAAAACTCACACTTTAGCTATATTTTGGCTAATTTCTGTGTCCCCTCCAAGGGAATCCACAAACCCTGGTTACCTTTAAAATCCACATGATGTTGGAAGAAAAGGAAGCACATTTGGCATGGATACCTTATGTGGACAAACAGTTATAGGGGCCTAATTACAAACTAACCCAAATAGCCCAAAAAAGTCTTAGCAGAGGAGTGGAAGAGGTCTAGCAGCGAAAGGGTTAATATCCAATACACCTAGCTGCATTGTTGAGTCAGTGCCACATATTGAGGGAGTATTTCTGGTAATCTATTTGGTGTTGCCATGTGTTGATGGAGGGGGTAACAGTGACTATTTTTGGGTTCCTGTTGCTTTTATCAGAAGAATTCAGTTGGGGCTTTACAATCCCTACATTGTGTTTGATTAGTATGGATTATCCCCTGATCTTGTTTATATGGTGGTCTAGTCTGCTACCAGGATGTCGTGGTGGGATTGTTTATCAGTCTGGCCTCCATGGCAGCCAGGTACGCTCTCCAGTCTGGCATATTTTTTACATTTATGTGCTCCGGAGTTACATCTCTGAATCGCTCAACTTCGGCTATCAGGGCAGTGCGCTGGTCCTTCAGCCATAGGGAGACTGGCGTGGGGGTGGGCTCGCAGGCCTACCGGCTCATGGGCAATCTGCATTTGGCTACTACCAATGATAAATTTATAAATTTATTCAGGGCTTTGCTTTTGGATGTTCGTTTGGTAATCCCTAAAATAAAATGCAGCCCGGTCGATGTTACATCGTGTTGGTGGCTTCTGTTCAAATATCTATGTCTGTCCAGTAAGCATTTATATATGTGCAAGACCATACCATATGTGTGAATGAGGCCTCCGGGGTGTCACATCTTGGGCAAGTATCCGCTGTGCCTGGGAACATTTGTGCTACCCTCTGCGGGTGGTGCAGGTAGTTAAATTGCGTGTATTTTAGCCTTGCATTGATTGAAATGATTTCCTAAACATTATACCCATTGTTTATCAGATAGCGTGACCTCGATTTGATGTGTCCCAGTAATTCCTTAATGGGGTCAATGGAGAAGTCTTGTCTTCAATGAAGTGTACAACATGGTGATGGCATGGTGCACTGCACCGTGTGGTAAGAGAGTTTGGGGCAAGATATACCATTGTCTTCCATCAGCACTTCGAAAGGGCAGAGATTTTTGTCTACGAACATGTCACTCCATGTGTTAAGGCCCGCTGCATCCCATACTGCCAATTCAGATCTATGTTTCTGTGGCACGTTGCCCACATTTGTCTGAAGAGGTAATGCTGGTGCATAGGGGGTAAAAGATTTTCTCTTATGTAGATAATATTGAGAGTTATGGGACGCCCTGATCATCAATAGATTGTTTTGATTCCGAGTGTGTGAATTGTGCGAGGTGGGGATATCCAATTTCCAAGTTCTGAGAGAGTTTGTTCAGCTAGAAATTTCATTGGCCATTGTATTTGGGCTTCTGCATAGTAGTATTCGTAGGTCGAGCTCCTAGGCCCCCTTCCGCTAGTGGTGCATACAATTTTTTGAGCGAGACCCGCTTTCTATTGCTCCCCAGATCAGGGTTGACTGTATCGACCTTATCTCTCTGAAAGTTTCCTGAAATACTTGCAGGGGAATGGCAGCAAAAAGGTACAATAGCCTGGGTAATTATGACATCTTAGAAATAGTGATGCAGCCCATTGGGAAAAGTGGTAGACCCGTCCAGAACGGTAATGAGGTTCTGATGCTACTCAACACCTTGACCAGGTTTCCTTCTAGGAGGTCCTTGGCATGTGGTATATTTGTAACCCCAGATATTTAAATGTATTTTAAGACCAGGGGAGAGGAGTGGACGGGAGTACCCCTCTTTGGGCTGGTGTTAGGTGTGTCATTGGGAATAATAGCAATTTGTCCCAGTTGACATTTAGACCCGATACTCGCCTGAATAGTGTCAGTAACCTCATCATCTCGTGAGGATCGTAACATTCTCTCGCAAATATACCAGCACATCGTCCGTGTAGAGCGATACCTCATGCAATTTGATATATGCACATATACCCCAATCTGATGCAAATATTATTGGCGAGAGGGGGCATCCTTGGCGGGTGCCCCACTCTACATTGAATGATTCCGATATCACAGACCCAGTACATACTCTTGCTGTTGGTGTGTTATTATATAGTAGGGTTGTCCATTGCAGAAAATTAGGTCCCAGCCCATCTCGTTTGAAACCCTCACCCAAATAGCACCAATTCTGGTGTTAAATGCCATTTCAATGTCAAGTGAGGCCACCCAATGCGTCTCTGTGGATTTGGCCCAGTTCCTCAACATAAAAAGCCTACGCAGGTTTAGGAAGGTGTTCCTGTTTGGTATAATCCCATTTTGGTCGGGATGTATCAAATTTTGCACCCCGTTGAGTAGCCTGTTCGCTAATACTTTCCCCAGCCTCTTATTATTGGAATTTAATAGGGATGGTGGGCGATATGATCCCCAAAGCAGTGGGTCTCTACCCGGTTTGGGGAGTACTATCAGTATATTGCCTCTCGCTGGGAGGTGGGTAGCATGCCTGGATTGAATGCTTCTGTATACATTCAGTGTAACCATTGTGGAAGTTGGTTACAATACGATTTGAAAATTTGAAAATTATAAGGGCAATCCGTCGGCCCCTGGTGTTTTGCCTTTCGCCGTTTGCTGAATGGAGTTTTTTATCTCATCTATCATGAAAGGAGACTCAAGGTCTGTGATCATGGCTGGTGTGACCTGCGGGGGTGTACCTCGTCTAGGAAAGAGTGTAACTGTGTCATCTATAGTATGTGGGGCACTGTACAAGGTGGTATAATAAGTGCGAAAGGCTTGGTTTATCGCTAATAGTGTGTTGATAATATTTCCCCTATCATCTTTGATGGCTGGTATGGGGTTCCTGGGTGTGTCTGTGCATAGAACTAGGAGCCCGGTCAGTATTTTACCCGCTTTGTCTCCTCCTGCGTGATGTCTTGCCATATATTCTTTGTGATATATGGCTTCCAGGAGGTCTAGTGTTTCCTTTTGTTTTAGTTTAGTGTCTGCCAGTTGTGTTACTTTTGTTGCTTTGCATCTCCCGTTCTAACTTGCCTAGTTCTCGTTCCAATTTCGTCAGTTCCCTGTTGAGGACCAGTTTGGTGCCATATACAGCTTTGATCATGCATCCTCGCAGTACCGTCTTGATTGCATCCCATTCAATTCCTAAGTTTGCTACTGTGCCCTCATTTTCTTGAAAATAAATCTGTTCTATTTGCTTAGATAGCGAAGCACGTAACAGCATATCTCTAAGCGCCTCAACTGGTAGTCGCCATGTGGGGATTCTGGGCGTACTCATCCCCAATGCCAGCTTTAACTGTAGTGGGTTATGATCTGATAATGTGCGCCCAAGATATTCTGCCCAAGCCACCTTTGTTAGCGCACTTCATGATTCATATATCATGTCTATTCATGTGTGCAGGTCATGCAATCCCGAATAGTGAGATAATTCTCTGATATTAGGGTACAATTGTTGCCATATCTCACGTAGTTGCAATTTTTATCGGCCCATTTCTGGAGGCCTTGTGTTATCAGATTTGACTGAGCTTCCAGGGAGTGGGGGTCGTGAGCCGTCTTTGTCAGGATTGTGCATGCAATTAAAATCACCTCCCCAATAGACTGGAGCTGTTGTGTCATGTAGCAGGGTCGGGGTTAGAGTTTGATAGAAAGCTGCCTGATTGTTGTTGGGGGCATACAACCGTACCAATGATATCTGGAGGCCATCCAGTCTTCCCCCTATTACCACATAACGTCCCTCTGTATCAGCGTGCATGTATTGTATCTCTAAAGGAGTCCCTGGGGAAACCCAGATCGGTGTTCCCCTGGCTTAGTTAGAGTATGTGGTCCCTATAATTTATTCCCTCCATCGTTTATGCATATTTGCTAGTATTTGCACTGCCAAGTGAGTTTCAGAGCTATGTCTACCGTGTGCATTTGTAGATACTGATACATTCTGTATCGTTTTGTATATCGCGCTAATCTGCGAACCTTCCAGGTTATCAATATTATGTCTGGTTTCTGGCTAGACCCATGTGTTGGCATTATGTCAAAGTTAGGTTTGTGTTCTCCCGGTGTGATAATCCCATTGGTGCATCATGGCATGTACCCTCCCATGACGAAGGTGTATAGCTCATCCCCCTGTGTATGCGTGAGTTCAACCTCAACTCATTTAGTGAATAATAAAACAATAAGACCCAACTACCGCTCCCTAGCCAGTTCACCAATGGGCGACCGGCCATTTGCACTAAAATGCAGTGATAATTAAGACAATAAATAAAAAAAATTTACAAGTTCAACTTGTCGTTTTTAGTTCGGCTAGTTTGTTTAATCGGGCTACGATTGTGGTTGCCACAGGCCTGTTTTGGTATTTGTTACTTCCAGCTCTTGAAGGTGGGGTGCATTATGGAAACATTTCTTTTTCACAGTTTAATCTTAATTGCCCTGCCACCCAACCCATCTCCAAACATTAACTGGACATCATCACCCCAGTTCTTCAGCGGTTTGAGGTGTGACCGTTGGAATACCCCCCAAGGCCATGGCAATTTGTGTGTTGTCTGGCATCGGGATATCTTCTTGGTGTTTTTCTGATTCTGAGCCTGAGGGTGTTGATGCTGTTACGCATTGTTCCAACTCTTTTACCACCTTAGCTCTCTATTTTTCAGCCTGTTCCTTCGTGAGGCCCCATGGTGGATTTCTTTGGCGTGTACATCTGCACTGTCGTGTTTGCCAGGTTGAGCCAGTGTCTTTTTCTCCACCTCTCTTAGGAGCCATCCCCTTCTGCTCAAGCCAGTCCCAGGCTGCTTCTGTGGTTGACCAAAATAGCGTGGTCCCATCATATTGTACACTTATTGTGGTGGGGAATTGCATTGTATATTTGATATCATGTTCCCTTAGTGTCTTCTTTATACCCAGGAAAGACGTCTTCTGTTTTTGAACTTCCAGGGTGTAGTCTAGGCACTGGTTCATTTTCCACAACCCATGGTCCTTTTGCCCTTGTGACAAGAAGAATGTGATCCCTGTCTCTGTAGTTGAAGAGACGTGCCACCACTGTGCGTGGGGGGCACCAGGATGAGGTGGGCTGCCCTGAACTCTAGGTGCCCTTTCTATCGAAAAGAAAGTTGATTGCTTGCCTTGTAGTATAGTATGAACAAACCACTTTTCCAGGAACAGTTCCAGGCTTCAATTCAATTCAATTAAACTTTATTTGGTTTCATGTAATAAAACCATAAAAGCACATGATAAAAATATAATACATACAATCCACGGGGGTACATACCGAGTTAACCATAATATATACAAAATAGAAAATATGTGATTACCAAAGCTCCACAAACACACAGATGGTGCCTGATAACCAAATCACTCTAGATAAAGCAATAGGACCTTGCGCATAATCAGGTTGTTAGTTATACAGGCGGGTAGATCAAGGTAAAGTGCATAGTGCCAGGGGTAATGTCGAGAGTCAGACTAGTTAGTCACAGCTCACCCTAAGCCTGATTGCGGATTTTAAAAAGTTAAGCACACAAAAGACAGTATTATACGTCAATATTTGTAAAAAAATAAAAGTGGGCCATATGTGCCTAAAGTTGGACTTTTTCCAAATAGAAATTAAAAAAGAGTTTCTGGTGGAATCATAAAATGGGCAAAACATCATAAAATGAGCCATATCCTGTGGAGAATTTCCATCCCAGCCTCAGATCGACAGGGTTTATCCCTTGTTCTGACCCCTGGGATGGACAAGGAGGAGGTGGAAAAGGTTGAATCGGAACCTAGTCAAAAGAAAATGGTCATATGAGTTTATGAACCCCTGTGAGTATGGCCCCACCATCTGGGTGGTCTTTAACATGATGAAGAGACGTATACTGGGCCTCAATAGCTCCTTCTCCTCTCTTGCCATAGTCTGGTGCTCAAAGAAGGCATTCTTAACAAGTGACTGATCTATCTTATTCGTCACATCGGGGTTAGAAAAACGATCTCTTCCCATGCTTGTGAGACTCTTTTCAACATAACTGAGCCACAGTACCCTGGATCCATGATTGAGAGCCAGACAATCTTTTAGGATTGCTTTGTTGAAAAAGATCCCCTCCTCAAGCCAAATTTTAAGCCAAAGAGACACAGGACGATAGGCTACCAAGTCTGAAACGTCGGACATGCCTAGCTCCTCATGAGCAGTAAAAGAGGGAGTACCCAGAGGAATGGATACAAGCCGTTTCAAAAATGTGTTTTCCGCAATTTGAAGATCATCCATAGCGCTGTTCCCTGAATTTCCCTGCCATAAAGGGCCATTGAGATGCACTTGGCCCTGTAGAGCTTTAAAAGTGCCCACACCATTCTTTTCCCCAGTCTAGAGGCAAAGTTAAAAATGGCTGCATTCTCTGGGGTGAGGTCATTTTTCTTACGGGTGAGTTGGGGCCCCCAATTCATTTTGTCAGCTATTAATACCCTCAGATAAGAGACCACACTCAACTTTGTAATCGGGGTAGCACAACCCTAAAAGTATATGGTCTGATGGGCTGGGCCCTTACTTGCATGCTATATGATTTGGAGTACTTGACCCTCAAGTCCTGGTCCCCCATAAATTGGACAAAGGCGTTTATAAGCATTTGCAGGCCCGTTCGGTCTTGGCCATCAGGACAGCGTCGTCTGCGTATAACAGGACCGGGAGACGCCACCGACCCGCCAGGAGGGAAGTTGGCCTCTGTTGTCAGGATGTGCTCAGCAGGATTCGTTTGATGCCAGTAAGGGTCCACCTCCAGACCTTACCAACACCCTGAGTGTATATATATATATATATATATATACAGGGTGTTCGAACCATCAGGTGAGGGATAAAAGGAAGCAAAGGGAGGGAACAGCTGGGAAGGAGACCTGAAAAGACAAAAGCAAATAATAAATGACTACTCTCATCAGATCTCACTAAAGACGACTGTCCCTGGCATATATATGATTCATATTTGAAGATACATATAATGTTTAGGGACCCCCTTCTGGTTCTATGCCACTCTGTAAAACAATAGCATGTTATGAGAAATCCAGTCAATGTTTCTGTTATACTCAATCTCTTTTACTCTCTTTATATGTTTGTGACCATGAGCATACCATAGATACCAACTGGCCACAGTGAATGCTTCTTTTCCCTTCCTCCCAAAGTAAAAGGCCAAAAGGAAATAATAACAAGATGAATGTCTCTGTTCTCTAATAATATTTCCAGTAAGGGTATATGCCAGGATCCTAAAGACCAATCCTTAAATGTCATAAACAGTGCAAAGTCTAAAGCACCATGATAGTGCGTGGCTGGACCTGACAATGCGTGACTGAGACCGTCACAACGCTCCAGATTCTCCTCTTTAGAACAATCAAAGCAAATAAACTGGAAGTGTGTAGTTGCGACCGCTACTATGCTCCAGTATAGAAATGATAAACGGCATTGTTACCAACCGGCAGCATGTGATTGCGACCACCACTGTGCTCCAGTCATAATAACACATAAAACATACAACAAATGGTAGTGCTCCAGTTCCTTAGAAGAACCTCTGAAACTTCTCCGATTGGTAACACGAGGTTAACCGCCACCTCTGCACTCCAATCCTTAAGGCACAGTCATAAAGGAAACAGTAGCGCGTAGCAACCAACTACAGCGCTCTGCTCCGAATTCCCTCCAAACACCGTCGAATCTAAAAGACACGACCAATGCAAGATACAGTAGCGCGTAGTAGGGAAACCATGGCGCTCCGCTCAGAAACGGGGAAAGTACTCACGGAGGCAGACTGGCAAAGAGCAGCTACAGGCAAACCCCCTCCATGCTCCGGGAAACCACCACTCCTTCCTCGATCGAAACAGGAAGCAAATAGAATTACGCGCACCATCCGATGCGCAAGTCCCGCCTAAGTACATCCTGCCCCATTGCCTCCTGGGTAATGTAGTTTTCTTTACACACAAGGCAGGCGCAGCAGGGTCCGACCTCACATTTGTCTCCAAGAGGGTTTTCAACAAGTTGTTGAAATAGAGATTAAATAAAAAAGGGGCCAAAATACAACCCTGATGAACTGCACCCAATATGGAAACGAGTATGATACATTCAGACCGGCCGAGCATTGCACGGCCGCCTTATTGTCTCGGTGGAGGTCTTTTAAGAAGAAGACTATGTCCTTGTCCACCCCTAGGGAAAGAAGGATCTGCTACGATTTCCTCTGTTCACACAATCAAAAGCGGAAGAGAGGTCCATGAAGTCCAGGAAGATGGCACCAGAACTGGCTACCATATACTTATTCAATTACATAAAAAGGTTTAGGTATAGGTCTATTGTAGAGCGGCCGGAACGGAAGCCATATTGGGCATCTGACAGGATGTTATTGTCTAAAGCCCAAGAGGATAACCTGCCCAGCAGGATCCGTCCGGCCACTTTAACCACAGAGTCCAACAGGTATATTGGCCTTTAGCATTGAGTGCTGTCCCTGTTCCCCTTTTTAGAAACGTGGACAATAACGGAGGTAGCCCAAGAGGCCGGTGGGCCGGACCTCGCAGCCGCATTAATAACAGAGGTAAGCAAGGGTGCCCAAAACTCTAAATCGCACAGGTAAAGGTCAGGAGGGATTCTATCTGGTCCTGGGGTCTTATTGCACGTCATACCCACAATTCCATGCCTCACTTCTTCCTCCGTAAATGAAAGGGCTGTATTTTCCCTTCCCCCCTCCGACAGTGAAAACTGGGCCCAAGAGCCCTCGAAAATACCCTCAAAATGGCTGGCCCACTTATTCTCTGAGATATGTGCCTCCAGGGCATTTGCAGTCTCTACTCCCAAGAAAGGGCTGTAGATAATGCTCCAAAACGTGGCGCTACACTTGATGGTTGTATTGTATTGTATTGTAAGTGTTATTTGTAAAGTGCGGCTATCACCCCGAGGGAGAATCTTGGCGCTGCGCAGAGATAGACAAAAGGCCCAGGAGAGGTGCTGCTATCATATAAATAGGAGAGTTAGATAAGGGAGAAACAGAATCGGTCCAAAGCTCCAAAAATCCAGGTTTCAAGGATTTCCTGAAACTGTCTTCTGATTGGGTGAGGCGGAGATGGCGTGGGAGTGTATTCCATGCTTTTACTCCCAGGGCGGTTACTGATCTCCCACACTTAGTTTTGTATCTAAACAGTGTGGGTATTAGAAGATTAGCTGAGGAGGATCTACGAGGACGTGTAGTAACATGAGGTGTGAATCTAGATGTTAGGTATTTAGGTCCTGAGGTCCTGAATGCTCCGAGTATCTTAAATAGTACTCTTATTTAGATGGGTAGCCAATACTGTCGTTTTAGGGCTGCAGAAGCTGAGAAACAGTGTGGTAGTTTCGGCATCAGGCAGGCTGTTGCATGTTGAACAGTCTGGAGCTTCTTGAATAATATCTTATTAGCACCCACATAGAGGCTATTACAATAGTATAATCTGGAGGTGATTAGGGCTGCTGTAACAGTTTTAATTTCCTCCACCGGAAGAAGATCGAAAAACTTCTTCAAAGATTTAATCAGCTGAAAACATTTCCCATCCACTGATAATGCTTGTGGGCGGAAAGATAGAGTTGAGTCAAATTTTACCCCGGGATTGTTAACTACCTCCACCGTGTTGGGTGGAGGGGGGGTGTTGGCAGCCACCAGCGACTGGGGATGAAGTTATTCGCCTTGCCCAGGAGCATGGTTTCTGTCTTTTGTGTATTACACTTCAGGTGGCTCTGCTTCATCCTATGTACGACCTCCGTAAGACAGTTTTGGAAGTTCTTTTCCACATTGCCATGGTGTTTATCTAAGGCTAAAATCAGCTGGGTATCGTCAGCATATGGGGAGGTTTCGATGTTGAATGATGATATCAATTCTATGAGAGGTGCCACGTAGACATTAAACAGCAGTGGACTTAATATAGACCCTTGTGGTACTTCTGTACGTAGGGGTTTAAGGGCTGACTATGTGGTTATTTGTTGAAGGCCTGTCAAAAAAGATTGAAGCCAGTCCAGAGCGAAATGGGAGACGCTGCATGCTTTAAGACGGTTGAGGCTTCCATGAGCTTTCCCAGAGTTTCCTCCTTTAGTGCCTCCTTTCGCTTACTAAGGGCTATCTTATATTCCTTTCTTTGGGTTTTAACTAAAGTGCTAGCCCTGGGGGTGGAATGCAGCGCTTTCCTGAGCCTCCTAGCAGCAAGGGAGCATTCTGGGTTAAACCATCTAGGTGCCCTTACTTGTTGACTTTTTGGGGCGGAACTGTTAGTAGCTCAGTATCAGAACTAGAGATAGATTCGAAGGCAAGGACGATTGTCCCGTCCAGCTGCGACTCTATGCCATGACAAATCTGAATCTCGGTCTGGCACTTGTCCAGGAGGTTCTCAAGCATGAAGCCAGGGATAATCTTTGAGCGTGTCTAAGCCTTCTACCTCCATCTGTAGGCCGTGGTGCTCCTCCTCTGTCACTCCTCCTCTTCAAACACAGTTCCAGGCTTACTCCTGCTGCCTTTTCTGGAAGGCCTATTATACGTACATTGTTGCGTCAAGCCCGCCCTTCCTGGTCTTCCAGTCTCGCTTTCAATTACTGTACTTCAGATGGTAGTTCTCGCATTTTGCGGTCCGATTCCTTTACTGTGGGTGGAATTGTGGCCAGTGTGGACTCCGTGTCATTAACTCGATCTTTCAATTTCTTGTGTTCTTCCCTTAGGATGCCCACATCTAGTTGTATTGTATCCAGTTTTGGTTCCAGTGTGGATTTAATGTCCATTATTGCAGTGAGTAGTTCCTCACATTTCCTAGTATGGTCAGTAAGCGTGGTAGCCAACATTCCCTCTCCATTTTCATCTCCGGTGCCATGGGTGTTTGCCTCCTGGGTAAAACCCTTATTAGATGTGGTTTTGCTTGGCTTTGGTCTCATCATGTCCGTACAGGCAGTGCATTTGATGTCTTTGCACACTTTCCCCTATGGCCTGCCCTATGGGAGAGAAGTACGAGGGAGTAAGGAAGCTCTGTGCTGGTATGGCCACTGCTTTATATCTGCTGTATCTTGTTCTGCTCTGTCACCATGCACGGGTTCTTATTCATTTTCTGTTCGTCCCCACTTTCTGTTGCGTAATGCGGCCTGCGCTCAGATTTTGTTGCTTTTTTTCTGATGCAGGGCGGAGGAGTATTGTAGTTGGGTTATGTAAGCGATTTCCCTGCTTTCGCATACCATATTTTAATTCTTTCCACGCTTCCAGCAGTAGTACAGAGTTGCAGACACCCCAGGTGTTTTTTTTCTTTTCAATGAAGAGTCTGCATGGTGGGCCTAGGTTCATCGGTCAAGATTCCTGTTCTTTGTTTGCTTTTTGGAGAGGCGATCAAGCGTAGGGCTTACCGATTCACCACCCCTCCCTGAAGCCACTAAGAATAAGTGAAATTGGCAAGAGAGGGCCCACTCGTTTTCAGAAATGCTGTTTATGTCGTTGCTTGCACTCTGGTTGAGCCGTGTGGATGGAGACCGGAGAAGCGGGCCAGTGGATCCGGGGCTCCCACTCCACCGTCCGGCCCAAACTTCAAGACCCAGAGCTACTCACCTATGCGCGGGCCACACCTCATTCGGGGCTCACCTTTGTGCTGTTGCAGCTTCGCTGTAGTGGTCAGTGCGGGCACAGTTCAAGAAGAGGATTGGGCCCACGACCAGCAGACCAGTCCCTCCACTTAGACGATTGTTGAACATGTATTTGTATAGAAGCAGAAAGTAGGATGCAGATTGGCTGCTGCCAGTATAAAAACAATAGAGTCAGATCAACCCACAGTTTTTCTTTGTCTGTAGGGGAGTACGTAGGAGTTCCCCCCAGAGTTGGCCCCTGGAGAATGTACCTGCCTGATGTCATGGGGTGACCTGGTCTCACAATGCATTCTGGTAGCAGGGCAAAGTCTATTCAATTCAGCACCCTCTCTATGGTGGAATAATCCTCCCCTTTCAGGCTACCTGTATTAAAGAACACTGGGAATGTACTTAAACATCTTTTCAGTGTGCTGCTGCCCAAAAGACAACATTGTGACCAAATATGGAGGCGATGCGCAAGTGTGCACTGCTGCTTTTGCTACTGGGCGCTGATATTGCAGTACCGGCCGCCAGTACAAAATCAGCCCCAGCTGCTGAAAAACTGGCCCGCACCCTTCCACCAACCCGGGAAAATGCCCGATGCCTGCTATGGCCAGGCCAGCCTTGTAGAAATCCAGCACCTGGCTAGCTTGCTTGCTTGATCCCAAAGATAGAAGGATGTCCTATGTGATGCCTGTATGTACCCTGAGTGTTTGTGGATTCACATTCTAATTTCCTTCTATTTTTAGTCTTTTATCTGGACTTGGCAGACTCATGATCTGTTCCCCTGGACATTGAACCTTTGATTGTGTATTTGATTGTGTCTTTTGTGAACTATCAAGCCTTAACTCTTACTAGGGAACAGAGCCGATTTCCTAGGTGAATACCTTTTATGCTGCTAAAGTCGACACACCTTATTTTACTGTATTAGAATCTGTTTCTCTTTCTTTACAGAAAAATGCTTCTTAGTTGGTGTTTGCTATAAGTTCGCTTGTGATCAAGGCACAAGTCCTAAAAAATGAAGTGGGGTGACTAAGTAAGTTAGACAGTGTGCAAGTGACATCACAGGAAGTGGTATGTGTAAAAGTATTAAAATTCAAGCATTGGCATAGCCAATAGGTCTTGCCTTTGGGACTTTAAAAATGTGTAGTCATGTAGCACATGATCCTGGATACTACAACATCAACTATTACTTCACGTACCACTGGTGACGTGAGGAGGCTATGTACAACAAGGATGCACGCCTGCTGAATGATAGGTACTATGAACAAAGGAAACAATTAACAACAATATGTCTTACATTAAATAAAGCTGCCCAGAATGTTAAACCCTATTACCAACTACCACAAAGGCTATGCTACTCTCTCCAGCTCGTGAGAAATATTTGAACACCAAATCTCCAACATTCAGACCGTCCATGCCCTTCACCCACCACAACTCAAATCTTTCAGTCCCACGCCATTGATAACATTAGTCATGCATGCAACTTTCAGGGAAAAAAACTTGGGTGTTTAGCAAGCACATATATTTGTGATGCAGGAGAAGAGAAGACACAATGCCCAATGGAAATGACTGGGACTCAGTAATTTATTGTGAGGTGAAATAGCATGAGATTGTTCCGCACTCAGGATCCTAGGGTTTTTACTCATGGTGCTGGGGTAGATGCACATTGCTTTGCACCCTTGGATTACTTGTTTTGCAAGCACAGTGCTGAGCTTTTAAAACCTTCTTCAGCAGTTTCCACATTGCCTTTGTTGCTATGTTAAAAGCTTTAGTGGCAAACTACAGATTGCAGGGATGTTGTAGCTTCAGCCCTAGAGCAGCTATTCAGGTTATAGTGTCTGTAGAGACTCGGATGTATGACAGATTAATAATGTTACATATTAGATTGATCTCACAGAGTCAGTTTCAGACAGCCAAACCCTCAATTAGATTACATATATTTTATAGTCTCATGCATTGGACACAGATTGCAGATGACAAAGATCTCACATTATCAGGGCTGTACCTGCAGAGCAGTTCTTCATGCTTGAGCGTCTCACATGAAAGCACTCTCTCTCTCTCTCACAAATATTACATACTGAACAGTTATTATCCAGTTTATATAAATCTCACAGGAACAGGTCTCGGACTGCATAGCAATCCTTCATGGTGGAGCATCTCACATTAGCGCGCTCTTTCGCGTTGCACAAATATTGCTAGTTCTGCAAACATGGAATCAACCTTGACAGAACTGCCAATTGAAAGCGGGGAGTGCATGCTTCTGACTCTAACAACACTGACAGTAGCACAACAGTGTTGTGACTCATGTTTACTTTGCCCTCTGAGTCTAGTCACCACATGTAGCAATTTACAAAATGAAACTTAGCTAACCTTTCTTTTTTTAAATTTTTTTTTTATTATTAATCAAGGCAATCATAGGGCATACAAAGAATCACAGTGCGCATACATAGAGACCGGTAAGCGTAAGATCTTGATACAAAAACATACGATAGGAAGCATTTCGTTTAAGGCATTTGGATACAGTATGTGCCTATCCGTACTCCCCCCTCCTCTACTCTCTCACTCAGAATCACTTTCACTGTCCATCGTCGGAGGGTCACACAAATATCCCCTGTATTCATTCCATGCACCCCAAAGCCGGACCCATTTCCGTGGACATTTTCGATTCAAATACACTGTTCATTCAGCCAACATTGCAAAGTCAAGATCCGAACACCAATCCTTGAGTGCCGGTACCACCGGGAATCCCCAGTATTTAGCTATATTTCTTTTTGCGTACATTATTCTTAACGTCATCCAGTCCTGGGAGGAGTGAGTGAGATCATTGGGTTCCCAGATATTTAATAGACAGCACCTAGGGTCCGGTACTATTGAGTCCTTAACCACCTGTGACATAGTCCTCATTACCTTATTCAAGTAGTCTGCAATGCATGGGCAATTCCAAATGGTGTGAAAGAATGTCCCTTCCTCCCCGCACCCTCGCAAACAGTATGTATGTTCGGCTCTCCCAATCCCGTGTAATGTAACTCTAGTATAATATACCCGATGCAGTATTTTCAGTTGTACTAAGCGAAGTCTGGAAGGGATAGCAACCTCCCAAGGGGAGGAAAGCACAGTCTGCCAATCTGACTCGTCAAGCTCTCCCACCTCCTCAGTCCACTTTTCCTTTAATTTCAAAGTCGGGTCCGGTAGGTTATTGATGAGCTTGCGATAAACAAATGAGGTCGCTTTTTTGGGCATGTGCTCTGTAAGAAGCTTGTCTTCTAGCGGGGTAGAGTCTGGAACCTCGTCCCCAGGCTGGATAAGTGACCCTAAGGCATGACGAATTTGCAGATATCTAAACCTTTCAGTGGGGGCCAGGTCATATTGTTCCGTAAGCTGTTCAAATGTTAATATGGCCCCTCGTTTCCAAAGGTCTCCCACTGTTGAAATACCGATCAGATCCCAAGCCTGGAACCCCCTACTGTTACATAAGCAGCCTAATTGGCGCGATGACCAAAGTGGAGTCATTTGTGTTATGACGTTTTTACATTTAAGGCGGGCCTGGGCCTCGTACCATAATTTAACTGGGTGGGCCGTAGGACCAAGCAAGGCCGAGGTGCCTCTTTTGTCATAGAGTGCAGCTAATACTCCCCCGTTACCTAGGTCATACCTATCAGCTTTGAACGCTGGCTCAGTCTGGGGTGCATGCAACCATTGATTAATGATCTTCAACTGGGTCGCCCAGTAGTATAATTGGATATCGGGGAGAGCAACTCTGCCGTCATACCAGCCCCGAACTAACTTTTGTCGGGAGATGCGTGCCGGTTTATCTCCCCAGAGGAGACCTGAGACCAGCGTGTCTATGGATCTGAAATATTTTGGAGAGACAGAGAATGGGGTATTCTCGAGGATATAGAGCAGCCGAGGCAGTGTCTTCATTTTATATAGCGCCGCTTTCCCCAGGAGGGTCAAGGGCAAGGTATGCCAGTGATGTACATCAGTGCGAAAGCGCTCAAGAGGGGATGCCAAGTTGTGGCGGAAAAAGGCCTCTTGAGTAGGTGTCCCCAAATCCCCAAGTATTTAAAGGGCTCTTCAGTGATTATCAGTGGACAGTCTGCCGGAAGTTGTGGTGGGGGACCCTTGAGGACAAATAAAACAGACCTGGACCAGTTAATAGTATACCCCGAGACCCGGCCGAAAATTTCAAAAATTTTAAGAAGTATTTATAATCGAGCGCCTGGGCTTGGTCAAATATAAGAGGATATTGTCCGCGTATAGTGATATGTGGTCCTCCCATGTCGCGGTCCAACTTAGTCCATTTATCATGGGGTCCCACTGGATCCATGCTGCCAGTGGTTCCAGAATCAAAGCAAAAAGCAAGGGCGATAAGGGGCACCCTTGACATGTGCCGCGACCAAGCGGGAAGTTCCTATAGATATGGCCGTTAGCCACTACCTGAGCCAGTGGTTTAGTATAAAGCAGTTGTACCCATGCACAAAATTTGGGTCCAAAGCCAAGATGCCGGAGGACCGCAAATAAATAAGGCCATTCAACCATGTCAAATGCCATTCGGGCATCCAGGAATAAAATTACCGCAGGCTCTGGGAGACTTGGGATCTGTGCCATCACCGCGTGTACTCGTCGCAGGTTAAGAACAGTGTTTACATTTGGCATAAAACCGGATTGATCCGGGTGGATCAATGTTTCAAGATGTGGGGTTATCCGGTTGGCAATCATTTTGGCTAAAATCTTGGCTTCCGCATTAAGTAAGGAGATCGGACGGTATGAGGTACACTCGTCCGGGGGTTTTCCAGGTTTCGGTATTGCAACAATTGTGGCAATTCGTTGATCTTGTGGCAATTCCCCCTTACCCAAACTATCTAAAAACATAGCTAAGAGGTGTGGGACTGTTAATTCAGATACTCGCTTATATAACTCAATAGGGATCCCGTTGGGCCCCATAGCCTTACCCGATTGCAGGGAGAGAACCGCAGCAGTGACTTCGTCCTTCGTAAAATCGGATTCCAATAGAGACGGCATTTTTATGTCTTTAATGTAGGTTTGCGCCTCTTCCGTCGTCAAGTGTGAAGTCGAGGTGTAAACTTGTTCATAATAGTCAGCTAAGGTGTCAACAATGTCTACTGGGGTGGAGACAACTATGCCCGTGGGGGTGCGGAGCTGTGCTATCGTCCTCTGAGCCCTCTCCTTCTGATCCAACCAGGCCAAAAGTTTCCCCGCCGTATCCCCTACTTCATAGATAGTGTGGTGTGTATGTTGGAGCCGCAGTTTAACTTGTTCCCGTTGATGCTCAGTAAGCTCGCATTGTTTGAGGTACAGCTGCCGGACCGTCTCTACCGTGGGGTCAGTGTCGTGCTGCGATTGCAGCCCGGCCAGCTCGGTTTCAATCATATCCAAATCACTTCTAGCTGCCCGCCTGTGTCCCGTTATCGAGGCAATAGCCTGCCCTCTCAGCACGGTCTTATAAGCTTCCCACAGGACGCCCGGCAAGCGTACGGAATCCGCATTTTCTTGAAAGTAGTGTTTTGTGACTGCAATAAGTTCCTTCCGAATTTTAGGGACCTGTATATAGCCAGGAGAAATTGGAAAGATTTGTTTCCGAGCCTTGACGTAAGAGGTATATGTCATAGCAACCGGCGAGTGGTCAGAGATGCTTCATGGCCCTATCTCTGCCTCAGTCAAGTGAGGAAGGCTATCTGTGGAGAGGAAAAAATAATCAATACGGGAGAGACTACCGTGAACTCCCGAGTGGAAAGTGTACCCACGGTCACCAGGATGTTTGCATCTCCACCCGTCGGTCAGGCCAAGTGCATCTAAAAAACCACCCAGTCGGGATTTTACCCGATCCCTACGACCTACATGGATGGCGATCCAGCGCAGCATTTAGAACCGCATTGAAGTTGCCTCCCATAATGATTTCCCCCTCCGGCAAGGTCAATAAAAATACACTAAGGGCAGGAAGCGCCACAGAATGGAGGGCCGGTGGGATGTATACTGACACTATGTTAAATCTCTTCCCCTCCCATTGGCATGAGATAGCAGCAAATTGTCCCTGTGCGTCCCTCCAGACTTGTTGGATAACTAGTGGGAATCGTTTGCGAACCAATATGCCAACCCCTCCGGAGCCCGCAAAGAACTCTGAATGCGCCACCATTGTGTAGCCCCAACGGTCCATAGCTTTACATGCCGAGCCCACCAGATGAGTTTCTTGGAGCAGTGCTACAGCAGGTGCCTTTCGGCGTATGTATTGTTATGCTAATCCTCGTTTAATTTTATCCCCCAACCCATGCACATTCAAGGTAAGTAAGGTCATAGGAGACACCGGGGCCAACAGGGGAATGCTAACGTCTGCAGCAGTGCACATTGTATCCGTTTCTTCCATCAGAATTAAGCCAGTATTGTAAACCTATCTCATCAGTATGCATCTCATAGATCATATCAGTGAAATACAGCCCAAAACATAAACTAGTAACAGAACTGAAAAACCCTTCACACATCTTCGCCATTAGTTTTCATTAGCTTTACAGCGTCACAAGAAACAAGATCTCCGTCCCTCCCCCCCCAAGAACTCTCCTCTCACTCTTCCCCACCCCCCTCCCTGCTCCCCTGCCTGTGGATGTAGAACTACCCACCCCACAACGTGGCAGAGTGCCTGAACCCCCCCAACCATGCTAAATACGCAGAGGGGAACTGAGCTCTCCATTCATTGGCATTATAAAATGACGTCTATAAGATACAGCCTCAACGTTACATTAGAACCTTACAAAACATCATAACATGTCTGAGTAATCGGTAAATGAAGCACATTATAAACCCAGAGTCTCCTGAAACCTAGCATAGTCGCAAAAGTCTGCGCTATTATTGGCATCTTCCCCCACCTCCCCCCCAGCACCTGCGTGTGTCCTCGACTTCAGGGGCCCCCAGTAGGTCAAGACTTCACCTTATTCCTGCTCATTCAGACCGCTGGACCCCGAAGCAGTCTCCATCACTGTCCGGTCAGGAACATCACTGTCCCTCCGCTCTGTTCTCTCCCAACGATTGCCGTTCCTGCCTCCGACCTTTGTCCAGCCTTCCATCCAGTCCCAGGCTGCATCCGGTCAATGAATGAATGAATGAATGAATGAATGAATGAAAATATTTGTAAAGCGCGCGATGGCCAAAACGGCTTCCTGGCGCTGGGAGCTCTAAAGAACCGGACAGACAGGGCCAGGAGGATTAGCGGGGGTAGGCCAGGGCAAACAGAAAAGTTTTTAGCGCTTTACGGAAGTGTGAAAAGATAGGGATCGAGCGCATAGAAAGAGGAAGAGAGTTCCAGAACCGGGGGGCAAGAACAGAGAAACGGGTTCCACCAGTGCGAGATTTGTGAAAACGGGGAACAGTGAGGAGGGCAGAAGATGATGAACGGAGAGTGCGGGCAGGGGTGTGACGGGAAATCAGAGAGTTGATGAAAGCAGGTGCAGAATGATCAAGGGCCCGATAAACAAGGCACCCTAATTTGAACAAAGATCTCTGAAAAATGGGCAACCAATGAAGGGATTTAAGGACGGGAGTGATGTGATGGGTTTTGGGCAGATGAAAGATGAGACGGGCAGCCTGATTTTGGATAGCTTGTAAGCGGCGGGATTCATAGGCAGGAATGCCAGCGAACAAGCTATTGCCATAATCAAGGCGGGAGGTAATAAGGGCAGAAATAATGATTTTAAGGGAGTCAAAAGAAAAGAAACGAGAGATTTTCCGGATCATCCGGAGGGAAAGAAAACAGGAGGACACCACGGCACTGACCTGGCCATGCATGGACAGGTCCTGTCTGACCTTGATGCCCAGAGTTTTAACGGAGGGAACGGGGGTGGGAGGAGGGCCAAGAATGGAAGGCCAGAAAGCAGGGGACCAGGGGCTGGATGAGCCGCCAATCAGGACAAGCTCAGTCTTATCTGGATTGAGCCTGAGGTGGTTGGCGCTCATCCACCCAGAAATAAAGACCATGGTGGAGTGAAAAAAGGATAGCGAGTGAGAAGAAGAGGAAAGATCAAAGACGAGCTGGAGGTCGTCAGCGTAGTTATACACAGAGACCCCCAGCTCAAGAAGGGAAGAGATAAGAGGGTGAATGTAGAGATTGAAAAGAAGGGGAGAGAGGGAGGAACCTTGGGGGACCCCACAGGGCACCGGGAGGGGGGAAGCAGAGAAGCCAGGGAGGTGGACGGCTTGAGAACGACCTGTCAAAAAGGAAGTGATCCAGGAGAGGACAGAGCCTCGTATGCCCGCTGCGCTGACACGGTCCAAAAGAATGTTATGGTCGACCGTGTCAAACGCAGCGGACAAGTCGAGGAGGATCAAAGCTTGGGGAGAGTTGACGTCGGCCTTGGCTTTAAGCTCGTCAAGGACGGCTAACACCACGGTTTCGGTCGAGTGGAACCATGGTTTACCTTCCCATTCCATTTCAGTTTTGCCGGAAAGAGCATTGCGTACTTTATGTCTCTGCTGCGTAGCTCCTGCTAAACTGCTTGAAAACTTCTCCGCTGTGCCTGGACATGGGCAGTAAAATCGGGAAAGAAGGAGACTTCATAATTATCGATTTTCAGCGGGGGGCCGGTTCTTGAGGCCTGTAGGATAATGTCCCTAGCCTGAAAGTTAAAGACTCTGGCGATCAAAGGTCGCGGCGGGGCTCCAGGCCTGGGCCTTCCGCCTGGTACCCGGTGGGCCCGTTCTATAGAGAAGTAAGCAGAGAGCGCCTTGGGTTTTAAGTGTTTCGTAATCAGTTCCTCTACGTAAAGGTCCGCAGCCAGCAGTTCCGTTTTTTCCGGAACACCATGGATTCTTATGTTATTTCGACGGCCTGTCCTTCATAGTCATCCAGCTGCTGTGCCATTCGAAGCTGCTTGTTCTCCATTTCGGATATTTGACGTTGAAGCTCGGAGGTATCATCCCGCAGTGCAGTCGTCGCTATTTTGAGCTCCTTCACTTTTTCATTCATCTGCTTAAAGTCAGCTCTGAGCAGAGAGACCTCTACCGAAACTGAGTCCATGGACGTGCGCATTCCTCCTATGGCAGCCAGGATGTCACGGAGCGTCGGCTCCGGTTCCGAATGCCACGATGCCTCTGGGCCCCCCCCCCGTCCGCCTTCGGCGAGTCACCTTTATCGGATTTTGGATAGTTGCTTCTGGGCAGTATTTCTAGATCCCCTGCCCCCTGTCGCCATTTTCGGAGTCGTCGTAGGAGCACACTGGGGGGGAGAGGGGGGTGGGAGCGTGAGCAGAACAATGGCGTCAATGCCGTCCCCCCACTAACTAACGCCGTCTGTATGTAGCGCAGGATCCAATTTCGCCACTGCGCCGCAGAGACCTCTGGCAGACCTCTAGAGCATTCTTGAGTCTATGGAAACAACCGTGTGAGGTCACACAATGCCCACCGGTGGCAACTGCTCCTCCAAATCATCATCTGCATAAAGGACCACCCTGCTCCAGTACCAAACTCCCGGTCTCCAGCCACAAGTCGCCGTTCTGCACAGGGATCAATATATCAGGGGAGAGGTCTCCCGTCGCAGACACTGGTGCTCACCGCCAAAGCCGGCAGCACCCCGGGTACGCAGGGCCAAACAGGGGGGGGGGAGAGGCGAAGACCCACCCACGCCCTCTACGAGTCCTCCAAGGGCGTCCACCGACCACAGGATCACACAGGCAAATCGGGACAGACCCCCACAATAAGCAGCAGTACAGTAGGGGGGGAGCTTCCTCCAGAGGGCATCTGCTGTCAGCAATTATGGGCCGGTGGGATCTCCTACCTCACACAGGGTCGGACCCGACCAGGCCCAAAAGTCCGGTTTCCAAGCGCCGGTAGTGCGTGGCGCCACCCGGCGCCCCAAGGAGCAAAAGCAATGTTCCAACCAGTCAATAGGGCCCCCCCAGTCAGGTCCCCGCCCAGGGCCCAGGGTCACACCAAGGTCTTCACGCACGTTTTCTGCTGCTCCTCTGCCAGTCCGCGGCTCCAGCTCGGCCACAGGCCGGGGTCTCAATTTGGGTCCTGCCCCCAGGCCAACGCCCGCACCCTGTGTATGCCCCCAGTCACAGGAGACCAGCCCTTCCGCACGGCGGGGCGCCGGCAATTATTTCCACCGCAATGCGGTTTGAGTCCGCTTCAGGCCACGGGAAGGACTCAGCCAGGGTGGGGGGGAGAGAAATGTAGCGATGCAGAGTTCAAATCAGGGAGCCGCCTCAGCCCATCCGCGCCACAATCTTGTCCGTCCGTGGTCCTGGAGCCAGTCAGGTCCCGGAATATCGCCCCGAGGGGCCAGAGTCGCACAAACGTCCTCTCGTGCGTGTTCTGCCGCTCCCCTGCCAGTCCGCTGCTCTAGCTAGTCCACAAGCCGGGGCCTCAATTTGGGTACCGCCCCCAGGCCGAGGTCCGCACTCTATGAATGCCTCCAGCGATTACCTCCTCTGCAACGTGGTGTGAATCTGCTTCAGGTCACGGGTGAAACTCAGCCAGGGTGTGGGGGAGAAGCGTCGCGATGCCGAATCCAATTCAGGGAGCCGCCTCAGTCCGTCCGTGCCTCCATCCTCCTCCCTCTTCCGTCCTGGAGCCACTCGGGTCCCAGAATAACACCCGGGGGGGGGTTGTGCCCACAGAAACCAGTCCGCCGCCTCCACGGGGGTGCCAGGTTGGTGCTAAGGCTCTGTGGTGTGAATCGGAATGCAATTACGGGCTGCACAGGATTAAGTTGC
Organism: Lissotriton helveticus; assembly: GCF_964261635.1. Lineage (NCBI taxonomy): Eukaryota > Metazoa > Chordata > Amphibia > Caudata > Salamandridae > Lissotriton > Lissotriton helveticus. The sequence goes on from NC_136061.1 coordinate 1,760,319,977, forward strand.
CATGAACGAAGCGGAGCTCACTCAAGCTGCAGCCATTTCTCTCGGCTGCTAGCCACGCCCCCAGCTAACCTTTCTTAAAGCAATAATATAAGTACCTTGTGCCTGCTACAGCTAACTCCCTGTTACTACCTTATTTATTAAGTAGCATATACGACAACTCAAACAAGCGCTAGGAAGTGGCCACAATAAATTAAACTGGACTGCTTTGCGTGGAGACAGGCCACTTTCTGAAGTGTACTATTGCACATGGAAGTTTTCAGTCATGAGCCATTCCTCATGGAGTGGGATGACAAACCGAATATCAATCACAGCAACCGAGCAAGCAGCCCAACTGAAACAGGGGAAGAGGATGTGACACAACTGCCAGAGCTGCCGACTTTGGAACAAGTGGGTGGAGAGAGGGGAAGAATAGCGGGCTCAAGTGTCGGCATCGGCTCAACATCCTGTGATTCTGGTCAAATCGCTTCATCTCTTCATGCTTAAAAAACACAAGATTGCAATGCAATCTGTTTTGCATTTGTGTAAATTAAAACTAAGGGGTGGTGTATGCTCGCGACCGCACGCGATGAGAAACTACCAGTCCACGTTGAGAAAGCTGCTGCTCGAGTAAAAATCTACTTGATAGCACAGCGCGGACAAGCATCCAGGACTGTGTAATCATTGCGAACAGTGCACTATGCAGTTCGTATAGCACTACGCGTAGCTCGCGTAGTGCAAAGTGCACTTTGAGTAGCTACACATAGCGCTACTTCGTGAACTACGCCCAGGGTTAATCTGTATGTAGTTTTGATGTAAACAAAATATACCAGAGAAAAGTAATGAAAATGCACCTTTAGCCATCTGCACGGTGCCATCGCGCCTCGCATGCCTCCAGCTCCGAGGAGCCCCTCAACTGAGCTCTGAAGAGTGCCCTCCCAGCAACTGGAAAAATGAACAAATTGATACACAAATCACGAGCTTCCTAGCTCAAATTAGTTGAAGTATGGTAAAGACTGAAACCCGAAGTAACGCGCAGAACAAAAGTGCATTGAACGTCTGCAAGTAATTTAAACAAGTTATAGTAAAGCAGATGTGAAACCAAAAGCTGTGTGGAGCCAGTAACAAAATTAAACCAGCTGATGATGCCCACCTTTCTTTAGACAAGCGGCGTCTAAAGAAAGTGCCACGGCCCCCACTAAAGGTAAAGCGCGGAATGGGGCGCTTGTAAAAATAAATAAATTAGTCCATTAACAAATATATGAAAACCTACAGTGTAACAGTAGTTGCCGGTGCTCCTGGCTTACAAACGGAAGTGATGTGTCGGGAGCACCATCCAATAAGGATCCAGGAAACAAGAGCAACAAAAGCAATAGAGTTTTAAACCAATGGCAAGCAGCAGCTGTAATTACACTCTGTAGAGCTATTACAGCAGGTCTTGAAGTCAGCGCAAGTGCGCTGATACTCGACCTAACAAAATGGATATTTAAATGGCTATTAATGAGAATACTCACACAATCTCAGAGAGCTGACATTCTTATAGCGCATTCTCTTTTATATAAGAATTGAGAAAAATCAAAAGCTTGCTTCCGAATCTTAGTTTCTTTTAAATGCTTCTTAAGTAATGACAAGCTGTGTGCCTTTTTTCCCCTCCACTGCTCTGGCACCTAGGTATTGGGCTTAGATAGCTCCAGACAAGATTGTACTCCCACAAAGGGTGAGCTGATGGCCTTTAAATCAGCCCTTCGTCCTGGGCCCAGCTGGAGGGAAAAATGAAAAGGCCCCCCACCGCCTGCACATTGTTACTCAGCAGAAATCAGTCAACAGTCCAGGCAGTGCTAAATGTGTCCCGGGGAACAGGTTCAATTTACATCACTGGGGCCCAACTTTTTAGAAAGGGGTATGGCGTCCACCCGGTACAAACAGTTGGTAGACATTGTTCCCTTCGTGTTCCCCCGATTTGTGCCCTGTTAGTGTTCAACTAATGATCACATACAGTATTTTATTAAGGAACATTCTTGTAGGGAGCATTGCAATCTCCATTGTTTAAAAAAATTATGAACATCATGAATTCACAATTAATTGGTGATCATGAATATTAACACTAAGTGCAAAGTGCATACATATCACTTATCATTTCTTTTATTTTGTGTCACTGAGAGTAGAATTGGATGTCTTTATTTTTCGCTGGCATAAAGTGGCAAAGTTAGAAAACGTATGCTTTCTTGAAGAAAGGAAACATTTCTGATTGTTTTATGAAGCAAAGTTTCTCATCCCCCCATCAAGTTCTCTGTCTCCTAAAGTCTCCTGAGACACCCAACTGCAGGAATTAACCTAATCTCAGCCTTTCCCCGATGATTTCCGTACTTCCCATTCCCTGCTTACATCGCCCAGTCCTGAGACTAACATTTGAGTAGAACGTGAAGTACACAGCTTGCAAGTGGTGCAGTCGTGGCCTTGACAAACCTTGGCCATCGCCGTGTATGGCCACTTTATTGTCCTTTTATCAATTTTCCAGTTTTTTACTTTGCAAAACTAGCAACTTTTTAAATAAAAGATGCTGGTTCAAATATTTTTGTCTCTGGATGTACTTGGAACTTTGGGGCATATGTACAAGGGGTTAACGCCGAAATAGCGTACATTTTTAGACGTTACGGCGGCTTTTTTTCTCAACGTATTTACAAGTTGCCACTAACATTAGGTTGCAGCAGTTTTCTGGCAAATACGTGAATTTTTAAGATCGCCACTTCTGTTAGCGGTAATTAATGATAATGAGATGCAAGGTAGGCTTTCCGGTGCAAAAACTGCAGATAACCCCACTTTGCGATATGTACAAGGAATTCCTTTTATGGTGCAAAACCCCAAAAACTGCCTCTAACTGTAGTTAGCTGGTCTTTAAAATGGTGCAAACAATTGGGGCCTCATTTCAGAAGGTTTTGGTGCTGGCCAGCGCTGCAAGGAATGTTGCTGCGCTGCCCTGCGACAAAACTACAGGACAGGAATGAACACCATCAATAAGATAGGGCGCATTCCTGGATCTCATTCATGAAAAGTGCTGCATCTCTGCGACAAAACAGTGTTGCAACACTTTTCACTATGCCCTTCTTGCGACACCATGGATGCATTGTGTTCACTGTACAGCGCTCCATGTCGCAATCAATGACAAATACGTCTGGATACTGATGTATCTGTCAGCACTTATGTCATGTATTGCTGCAGTTGTGTCACAAGCATGACACAACTGCAGCAACGCATGGGGCCAGCCCATCCCTGTGGCACTGAGTCACCCTTACACCTGCCATGAGGCAGGCGTAAGGTACTGACACAGTGGCATCCTACAATTGTTGCAGTGAAATCTGATGGATTTTACTGCACCACTTCCATGATGCTTTGTTGCGTGGGAACGCCCACCCTGCTTACATCATACCTGATGCAGGTATAATGTGGCACAGGGATTCACAAGGTCACGCACATGTCTCAATGCGTCATTTTGCAAATAGGGCGCAACGTGGTGCACGAATCATGTTGCAAGTACGTCAAGGAAATGACACACTGGTGGGTCGAAACTGTCAGAAGGGGCTCATGAATAAGCCCCCCTGCCTTTTTCCCCTATGCTGGCATGCAGGCACCCTTGCGCCATGACGAAAGGGTGACTGTGTTGCGGAGTTGATTGATGTTGTGGCTTCTTCACTTCTCAAGACATCTGCAGGCGAGTCTGGACTAGTGGAGGGTGGGAGTAAACCAGTTGGCCTTCTTGGAGTGTTGTTTGTCCAGTCTTTTCTTGAGGGGTGCTAGGATGTCAGCGCAGTTGAAGATCCATCGGTGGAGGTTGCGCACTGCAGTTTTGTCATCTGCGAGCATTGGCCGCATGGTGGTGCTGAGTGAGTTGACGACATGTTCTTTAGTGGCCTTGATATAGCTGTGAGAGGAGCGATGATGGCGTTGGTATACGGTGGGCATGGTGAAGTCGTAATGTAAGATACAAATGGAGCAGGAAGAAGTATATGACCCCACTCGGGTCAGTATAGAAAGCCCTCACTCACCAACCTGGTTGGTGACATGCTTCATCAACGGGCTCCACTGAAGAGGCCGAGTGCCTCTCCAGTGTGCTGTAACACCAGAACTATTGCGGAGCGGGTTTTTGTGAAGATAGACGTGTAGTGGGTGATTTAAGAGGTGAAAGTGATGTCTAACAATGTCTACAGTGTATCAAATTTTTTTTATTGCTTGATCACTAGGACAGACTTAAAATCATGTAGGAAAAGGGTCCAAATAAATTGTTTTGTTATTTCCAGTAAGTTAAGAATCAGTCAACATGTTTCTGCCTTGAAACAGTGTCGATTTACCAGGCATTCATCAGGACAAAAGTGTACTAAACCCTGGCGGTATGAGCTAATGGGCCTTTTGTCCGTTTTTGCCTACTAACGTCAGAATTTATATTGCCTTCACACTAGTGTTACCAGCAGTTTTTACAGCCGCTACCTGAAACTATTGCCATGTAGCAATGTATTGTAAATACATTGCTAATAGGGTGATAGGCTGCGTTAAGAAAACTGGCGCTAACTAGCGTTAGTTAGCGGCAGTTTTTGTACATATGCCCCTTTGTTTGGAGAATCACTATGACCTTTTTTAAGGTAGAGAAACAGTAGCCAGGCAGTAATCAGACACATAGGTGTGATAAGATGGGCTCTACAGTAGACATGAAAAGCAGCAGCATTCAATTCTTTCGCAATGCATATGTCCCCCTGCCCTGCATGTGCATGCACATCTTTCACCTTGGAATACTTTTGATAAAGTTTGATGAGAAATCATTTCAAGATGACTACCATGTGTGTGCATAAATGTGCACAAGCACGTGTGCTTGAGCACACACACTTGTGGATGAATGACAGTCATCTTTAAATGCTTTTTTTATATTTTGAAAAAAGCTGATCCATAATGTCTGCTGACAAGTTTGCACAAATGCACATGCCTGGTCAGCCATCTTAAAAGGTTTTGTTTACAAAGTAAAACAAAACTAATTGCAAATGGCTGCTGGTTGATGCATGCACATGCATATTCACTCATTGTGGTAATGATTTTTGTTTGTTATAACCTAGTATTACTTTACTTGCCAAAATAGTGAGGGTAATTTTGGATTACTAAATTAAGAAACAAAGTATACATGGTCATGCTACACAACTACAAATAAATGAGTGGCCTCATAACAGTCTGCAGCTGTCGCCTCTCAAAAAAAGTTATATAAATATATATTTTTTTAAAACATTCACTCGAGACGCAGGAAATGGAGTGACAGGGGAGCAATGGATGTGTGGAGATGTAAACAGCTTGTCACTAATATGCAATTTCAGGGCGCTCACAACACCAATTAAAAAATAATAATATGTAAAATGATTACGCTGTTGGGCAGGGGAGCCACATATACGTAGGGGATGGTGGAAAGCAGAAGGAAAAGAGTGGATACAGGAAAGAGCGAGAAATCCCACCCACCGTCATGGAGTGCTAAACACTAGTGAAAAAATAGTACCCAGATGTCAATAGAGGACGGATACACCTCATCCAACCAAAACAAAGACAAATGAGGTATGTTCTAGGAGCAGGAGAAAAGCAAGAATAGGGAGAAAAAACATTCATTCCAGAGCATTAAACGGAGCTAGACTATAAATCCATGCAATCATGAGCAAGGGGCTGCCCCATTCTATGAATTGTATTGTAGTTACAATAGGTCTTTGACAACACACAGCTAAAGAGGTTGTAAGTGAGACATTAAAAAAAGCCATTTCTTTTTTAAATTGCCACCGTTATGAGCATGAAAAAATACAGTTTGGGACAGGAGCGTAGAGCAGCTTACCTATTTGTTTTTTCCTAGGATAATAGTGCACATTTTGGTATTGTGGTCTGTTATCCACCCCTGTTATGAATGACCATGTCTCTGAGGCTCAAGCCTTGTAGCCAGTGACTCCTCCAGTCTATATGCATTACCTACCCAACAGACGCCCAGCTACTCCCATTGGGCCTTCTTCGCTTCCTAGTGCTTAGTTTGAGCCAGTGATTTCCGATACTCAGCACCGTCACTTAATAATCAACACCTGGCGCTTGAGCACCATTTAATAACACATACATTTTGGCAGGCATAGGGAGATTAAACGATAGCCCAGATTCACAGGATGTTGAGCCGCCACCGATACTCAAACCTGGTTCCTCAGCTCTGAAGTCAGCATCTCTGGCCATTACACCACATCCTCTTCCCACTTATCGGATTCATTGTTAGCAGTTGGTTCTGTTTTAGATGGTGCCAATAGGAGAAATGGGCTGGACAAAGCTGCCCCCTGCCAAGAGCCTCAGCACTTATATTTTTACAAATTAACCACTGTTGGTGCCACATTGTTTACACCACCGGTGCTAGGAACCGGAGGTCATAAATCCTTCCTCTGTGAAGATGGACGGTACTCGGAGGGTGGGAGACTGTAGGTGAAACAGTCAAAGCTAGTAATCAGATAAGAAGAATTATAATCCACTGCATTTTCAAGATCTCTGCCTTGTAGCTATACCGCCATGACACTAACACATAGACTCACCAATCCAATGGCACCGAGATGCACGTTAAGACTCTATAATAAATTATTGGTAAACTACCCTAAAGGAAAGGGCAGCATGTGGAAGGAAAATATAAGTATACCTGAACCTGTGATTGAAACTGTGTGCAGAAGCTGCGGTGATGCACCCCACTTCTTCCTTGAACTCTAGCACTGTGGGTAGATCTGCCCCTAAATTAATAACAAGCTTCTATCAAAAAACTGAAAAAGAGGTTGTACCAATACCAACTACTGGAGTAGCACAGAGTCCTGCAATCCTGGCAGGTGGCGGACTAGAATCCCGACCGAATCAGGAATGACCCGTCTTGAAAGTGGGGCGATACACTGTAGTGAAGATAAAACTGCTAATGAAATCTTAAAGGGAACTGAACTGTCTGTGAACCTGAGGATGGCAGTAGTATTTATTTATTTATTTCAATTTATATAGCGCGTTATCACCCAGGGGTCTCTAAGCGCTAGTTCAGGGTAAACACCGGACATTACAGGACAGGCAACCAACTTACATCACGCCCCATGCTTCTTGAAAGAGCACCGTTTTTTGCATCCGACGAAACGGCAATAGATTAGACTAGTACAAGACTAGATTAGTACACAAGGGACACAGGCACACAATGGTCCAAGCCCTCTGGAACTAAAACCGTGGGCTCTATGGGAGGGAGATTAAGTGTAGGAGGCCATTTGGTACAATGAAGATTGCTTTAAAATGAAAGGATCAGTTTAATCTGTCCTAGTACGGCGTCACTCCAGTCCTGAGAGTGAATTGTTATTCCGAGTGTAGGGGTGTGTGTATAAATGCCTTCTAAAAACTAAGAAATCGCTTACACGGAAAAATACTAGACGGTTCAGTGAATTGGTAACATGGGTAGAAAAGGGGATAGTAAACATTATAGAAACCCATATTGGTCCCTTTGTGTGGATTAGGCACTTTAGCACTCTATACAGCACCAAACCAATAGGACCACCTGGTGCTGGGCCACTCCAGGAGAACCCATGTATTGGTCCCCACGCAATGGACATTCTAGTACCCAAGGTTGAGAGAGCATTTAAAGAAACATGAAGCTCCAAGCACTGACCTAGGGCATATTGATATTTACCGTGAGGAGCCTCATCTGTGGGCCTGCTTCCTCACTAAAGTGTTTAATTGAGCACTTAAAGGCAATGTCGTGCCCCCCTCATGGAGCTCTGCCATCATTGTGCCGATCTACAAGAAGGGTGTTTTGGAAAGTCCAACCAACTATTGCCTGATCTATCTTCTGGCTGGGGCAGGCAAAGTGTTACGGAAAGTCCTTCTCAATCGTCCTCAGGGATGGGTAGATAGTTACCCACAACATCTTGACAGAAGTTCAAGCTTACTATCGCCCAAAAATAGGGACCATAGACCAGGCACTCAGACAATATACGATTGCTTATAAATTCACGGTAGTTAGGAAATCATCACTTTATCTTACATTTATTAATCTGGAAGCAGCTTTTGATCTAATTGATAGATAGAAGCTGTGGAGATCCCTGGTAGATTTAGGAGTGGATTCCACATTAGTAATGACTGTATAGGCTCTCCACATTAGTAATACAGCCGGAGTCAGGTATGGCCCAGGTGGGCAATGTACTGAACCTTTCCCAGTTGAGAAGGGTGTCTGGCATGGGTGAATGTTGGTGCCTTTACTTTTTTGTCTTTTTCTAAATGATGCAGCAGAATACCTGTTGGAAGACCCTATGCACGTCTCCAATGTAACTGGAAAAAGGGTGAGGTTATTACTATACGCAGATGACGTAGTATTGATAGTGCAAATAGAAAATGCCACTCATGGGATGCTAAAGCACTTTGAGGAATACTGTGCCGAGACGTCTCTGACCATCAATAGCAGCAAAACAAAGAGTATGGTGCTTAGGCTGTCCTCGAGTTGTAAGCGGAATCCCATGATTGAAGGTGCGCGTGCGCCCCTAGAAATTGTCAAGCAGTTTGACTACTTATGAATTTGCTTTTCAGCGAATCTACTTTGGAGATCTACAGAAGGCAGCTGTAGTCCTGCGACAAATGGCAGGTGTGGTACTGACATTTAAGCACAAAGACGGTGCCAGAAGCATTAGTATAATTGTGCAAATATATAGTCAAAAGGACGTGACATCTACACTCTATGGAGCTCTGGGGAAACGTGAATGTGCGATCATTTCAAGTTGCTGAGAACAACTTCTTAAGAGCCCTTCTGAGGTTGGGGCGAGGTTCCCAATTAGTGGCACTCTATGCGAAGCTAAATTGTACTCCAATATAGGAAACTGCAGTTCCTAGGCAAGTTCTCTACCGGGCTAGGCTGATAAGAAACCCTAAGGCAGCAATATATTTGAAAACCCTAGAAATAGCTACCTACAATGATTGCAGGGTGTGCACATGGCCGTCTCATGTACAGAATATCTTAAATGACCTTTGGGCAGCCCCCTGTAGAATTAGGCAGGATACTGCAGATCTAATTAAACTCTGGTATCACATACATATGCGGCCAAGGAAGAACCTGGTGTTGAGGCCAAGTTCTATTGTATGAAATTATTTTAGCAACACCCATGGTTTTACACGTATTGAGTATTTAGATGGTTATACCCTGAACTAAAGAGAACTTTGTACCTAAAATTCAGGATGGGCTTCTTGCTGACTAGGGACCACCCAACCCAAATCTACTTGTTGCTGGATCTGAGTGCAGTGACTGTTGCTTTGGAGAAACAGATAACTCAACCCATTTTATCCTGTTCTTCAATAAAAATTCATCTGCCTGGTAGCGATGCCCCCCGCCCTTTTAAATCTGATGAAGTTAGATGCATTAAATTGGCACTGGCACTGTACATTAGGCTGGACGATATTTATGTGGTTAATTCAGTGATGTAATTTTTACTGGCTTGGTGGTCTCATCTGGTGGCCGGCAACAATGGGAGATGCACTGACACCCACCAACCACGCATGCAACCCGGGGTTCTTGCTGGACTCAACACTATCAACTAGTAACACCTTCCCTTATCCCCCCATCCTCCTGCGCCACATTTTCCCATCATGGCCACCACTCGAGTTAAGGTTGGAACTAATTGCTACAAAATCATTTATCCTCCCAGCCTGACTAAAGCTGCAACAAAACGATTGAAGCATAACACTATTGAACGTTTCCCGGATTCCCTTTTTGTTGATCAATTTCACAATAGTCGTTTTGGGAGGCTCAAAAATGATTTCATTTTCTTCACTCACGACACCCCCTCCTGGTCCACCAGCTTATACAATTCCCTTAACGTCACCTCCTCCTCCTCTATCCCTCATGGGAAACAGCTAAAAATCTCCCCCTCTGCGTGTTTCAACGGTTACCTCACTATCTCACACTATAACAACGGTACTGTCATGATCCAAGGCAATGACACCTGTCTCTCGCTCTTTGACCACCTCTTCCCCTCCCTACTCCCCTCCTCTGCGACCGGGTTTTCCTCTGACTCTCCTTCTAGCTCCACCCATTACTACCTCTCTACTCCCCTCACCCCCCTACACTCCAATTGGCTGCACTCTCAAGAATCACAGGTCGGCCCTCTTCCCGCCCCCTCCCCTGTGACCTCCTCTCCTATTCCTCCCCCTCACAATATGCCCCCTCCCACTTCACTTCAGCCTCACCGCTAGCTAATGCGCTCCTCGTCCAATCTGCATCATCCCGGTACTCCAATCTCTTCTCGTCCCCCATTTTCCTTCCAGCCACCCCCCTTTTTAGTCCACCTCTCCTCCAACCTTCTCCCCAGTGAACTTTCCCTACGCTCCCCTTATCCCTTCTTCCATACCTCCTGTCCACCTCCCCCTCCCCTCGTTATTCACCCGGATTTCTCCACAATCCCACTGCATCTCTCTCCTCCCTCCCACTCCTCCAGCAATGCTATGCTACTCCCTTTCCTCCCTGGTAACCCTGTCCATTTCCCTCCCTCGGGTCCAACAGTACCACTTCCTTTCCCCAACTTCCCTTTCTCTCAACCCCCCCCCACTCTGCCAGATGCCCTTTCCCTCACAGCCTCCTCTCCTACCTGACATGCCCTCCACAACCACCTCACCTCTTTTCCTCCCAAACCTCCTTCATTCCCATGACTCCACACAGTCCTCCCCTCTCCTTCTTCCCTACCGCTGTGTTCCACACCCTTCTCCCCCTAAAGTTATCCCTAATTCCTCTCCTTCTTGCAACACCAACAAAGGCAACTCTCCCTTATCCTCCGATTCATTAACTCCCGCTCTCAACCTCCACCTTTCCCCACTTTAGAAACCTACACCCCAACTCACCTCCTGTCCCCCCACCTCTCCCTGCCTTCCACCACCAATTCCACCCCCCCCGTTTCCATCGATCCACCCAACCTTCCGTGCTCTGCATTACTCTCGCTGGAAAATAAGCTTGGTTCCCTTATCACCTCCATCTCCCAGCTTACAGCTGCAATTTCACTTCTAAGCTCTAAGATTTCCACCTTTCCTTGCACCCCCTCTCCTTCCCAACTTCCCACGAGATGCACCTCGCCCCCTCACCTCAATTTAGCCAAGCTCAATCAGTCGTCTGCAAACTTTGTTAACTCGCACAAGCCTTTGAACGCCGCCCTTCCTCAACCTGCATACCCTAGCAACCCTACTATCTACACTATTCCAACCATCTCCTCTGTCAGAACCAAGCATCCACCTAAACCCTACCGAGCACCCCCACATAAGCACAACATCCCGATTACCCTTCAGAGCCCAAGTGCCCCCATCCCCAAAACAGTCCTGACAGAGCTGCGCTGTCTGCTCCACAACTGCAGATCTGCAGTAAAACACAAACTTGAAATCTCAGATACCATCACCCACCACAATATTGACATGCTCTTCCTCACAGAGACCTGGTTCAAAGATACCTCGCATTCTATGTTTGATCTCATTTTACCTACAGGCTATTCTATACTTAGGAATGACAGAAATGACAGCACGGGGGGAGGTGTTGCAGTCATCTTTAGAAACTCCCTTCAACTTAAGGCCTCTCCTATCAGCTCCTTCCACACCTTTGAATGCCTTTCTCTTGAGTTACAAGTGCACCACCGTTCACCCCTTAGATTCCATGTCATTTACCGCCCGCCTCGTAGTGGCCCTTTGTTTTTGGAGGAACTCACTGACTTCATCAGTGACCAATACTCGCAAAGTGACAATCAGACCTTCGTGGGTGACTTCAATCTCCACTGGGGCTCTCCGCAAGACTCTTCCGCAAACTCCCTGGCCACCTTCCTCTCTGTAAACAATCTTATCCAACACTGCACAGAATCAACACACTCTAAGGGCTCAATTTTGGACCTTGTTATTTCTAAAGCAGGCATGCTTTCCATCACTACCCCTATGCATGTAGACTGGTCTGACCACCTCCTCATCCCATTCTCTATTCAACTATCACACTCTATAACACTTGGCCAACCCAAGAGGGCTATCTCCTAGTTCTGTGATGTTAAAAATATTGATGTCGGTCCCCTCTGTGAATCAGCTTTGTTATCACTTCCAAGGCTAAACCCGAACCTAGATGTTGACGATCTCACCTCCCAATGCCTTACAGTTCTTGCAGATGAAATCAATAACGTCGCTCCACTCAAAAGCAAAAGGTTAAGGCCCACCCCCTCAGCACCTTGGTTCAACAAATCCTTCTATGAAGAAAGGAAGCAGCTAAGATTCCTGGAGAAACAATGGAGGCAAGTGCCCCTCCACCGATAACTTGTCCACGCTTTGCTCCGCAAGATCCAAGTACCACAAACACATCTTCCTTGGGAAAGCGGCGCACTTCAAAACCCTCCTTGACTCAGCCAAAAATAGACCCAAAAAACCATTCGATCTCATCAAGATTCCTGACTGCTCTCCCCCATCCTCCAAATTGGAGGATTCTGCAAAGAGAGCAGCGGATTTCGCTATATTCTTCGACGAAAAAGTGAAATCACTTGTGGATCAGGTCGCTCATCCTACCCCTCCAGAGGAGTCCAAATTCTTAGCCATTTGGCAAAACTTAGACCCCATATCTGAAGATGCCCTTCTCAAGTGCATCCACGAAACAAAGCCCTCCAACCATCATCTGGACCCCATCCCCAGTGCCATTGCCTTTCCCTCTCCTACTGGACCACTCTGGTCAACCTCTCCCTCTAACAAATCTGAAACAAAAAGCCCTATTCAGCCTGCATGCTATAAATCTCAGACTACGTAACTCACGGGGCCATACCTCATATTGGCTCACCAAGCGGCTAGATTAAGCCAGTGCTGTGTTACAGGTCCGGACACGCCTTAAGATATACAAAAAGAATTGTGTACAGGATACAGCACATAAAGAAAATATGTGTGAGAGCAAGGAAAGTACCTCACGGACGTGACACCCGAGGGGGTTCCCGGTCTATAAATGACCGGTCTACCCACTTCTCATCATCGGTTACTTTCCTTGCTGGGAGGATGAAAAAAGTGCAAGAAGAATGTGCACAAAACAGAATAGAGAGACAGAGAGGGAGTGTCCAAATACACTACCTGGTAGGACAGAGAAAAGTGTTCAAGAAAAGGTTAACAAGTACCTACACCCAACACCGACAAACATAAAATATAAAATGGTGAGGTTTGGCTGGCTGAATCAATTTTATTCTGGTGCTGCCAAGCTTCACCTTCTAAAAAATGGTTAAATTGATACCATTCATTGTTATGACTGGACCGACATGTTTCATTGCCTTGTCATTGGCAATTTCGTCAGGGCAAATGGTTGGGTCTCTATTCTTAATCCTCCATTTTTCATATGGGAACCTTATGCTCGCAAATACTGGATATACCGTCGAGCATCAGAAGGACGGCGTGTCAAAAGATCACGAATCCGTCTTGGGGACTCCTCGATGTGAGTCACCGCTGCCGAGTCCCTCCGGCACTTCCGACGTCTCACCAGAGACGGTATATCCAGTATTTGCGAGCATAAGGTTCCCATATGAAAAATGGAGGATTAAGAATAGAGACCCAACCATTTGCCCTGACGAAATTGCCAAGGCAATGAAACATGTCGGTCTAGTCATAACAATGAATGGTATCAATCTAACCATTTTTTAGAAGGTGAAGCTTGGCAGCACCAGAATAAAATTGATTCAGCCAGCCAAACCTCACCATTTTATATTTTATGTTTGTCGGTGTTGGGTGTAGGTACTTGTTAACCTTTTCTTGAACACTTTTCTCTGTCCTACCAGGTAGTGTATTTGGACACTCCCTCTCTGTCTCTCTATTCTGTTTTGTGCACATTCTTCTTGCACTTTTTTCATCCTCCCAGCAAGGAAAGTAACCGATGATGAGAAGTGGGTAGACCGGTCATTTGTAGACCAGGAACCCCCTCGGGTGTCACGTCCGTGAGGTACTTTCCTTGCTCTCACACATATTTTCTTTATGTGCTGTATCCTGTACACAATTCTTTTTGTATATCTTAAGGCGTGTCCGGACCTGTAACACAGCACTGGCTTAATCTAGCCGCTTGGTGAGCCAATATGAGGTATGGCCCCGTGAGTTACGTAGTCTGAGATTTATAGCATGCAGGCTGAATAGGGCTTTTTGTTTCAGATTTGTTGAGTGGGGGACTGCCCTAGATAGCCTTTCTTCCCCTTTCATCCCCTTTTGATTGATCAACCTCTCCCTCTATCAAGGCTCCCTTCCTGTCTCCTTCAAAACTGGGCAGGTCACCCCGCTTCTTAAAAAACCAACTGCTGATGTGTCTGACCTCAACAACTTCCGCCCCATCACTAACCTACCCTTTCTTGCGAAGATTACAGAAAGATGTGTAGCGAAACAACTCTCCCGTCATATCAAGGACAATGATCTTCTTGACAATTTCCAGTCTGGCTTCATTCAAAACTGCAGCACTGAAACAGCCCTACTGCAAGTGGTTGATGACGCGCTGAAGATCCTCGACTCGGGGGGGTCCTGTCTTCGAATTCTACTTGACCTTTCTGCAGCCTTTGACACTGTCAATCACAACACCCTCCTCAACATTCTTAAACAGAGAATGGGCATGGAGGGCACTGTGCTTAAATGGTTTAGCTCCTTCCTCTCTGATAGATCCCAAATGATCAAAATAGCGAACAGTCTTTCATCTCCTGTGGCGGTAGGTGAAGGTGTTCCTCAAGGCTCTATACTTGCACCCACATTGTTCAATCTCTATTTAGAACCACTAGGAAATCTCCTACGTAAATCCGGGATCCACAATCATCTCTATGCTGATGACACTCAAATCTACCTTAAGGTTGCCTCCACTCACGATCTCTCTATCCTAAGCTCTACTCTCGACTCCATTCATAACTGGATGTTTACTCATCAACTGATTCTGAATCCCTCCAAAACCGAATTCCTCCTCTTCTCCTCTTCAATCTCTCCTCCCCCGGTGCAATCATGGATGGATCAGTTGAATCTACTTAACACTAAACCCATCATTGCCGACAGCGCAAAATCCCTGGGTGTCATTCTCGACAAAAAACTCAATCTAACCCCCCACATCAATTCCATTGCAAAGTCTGCTCGATACCATCTGCGCCTTCTTTGGGGAATCTGTCTCTTCTTCCCGGAGCAGGACCTTATAACCCTAGTGCAATCGCTGGTCCTCTCCAGACTTGACTACTGCAATTCTCTTCTTACTGGCCTCCCCAAATCCCACCTGTCCCCCCTTAAATCTGTTCTCCATTCAGCAGCTCGTTTCATTTATGGGGCCAAAAGAAGCAACCACATCACAACGATGTTATCCACCCTCCGCTGGCTTCCAATCGAGGCTAGAGCTATCTACAAGACTGCTTGTATCACCCACAAAGCCTTGCACTCCTCCTCTCCTCGCTACCTGGTGAATAAACTGAAACTCTCTGGAGGGTCTAGACCATCACGTAATGCGGAAAATCTTCTGCTTGAACCTCCCACTATCAAGAAGGAAAGAACGATGGCACAATCCTTTTCAGGCAACGCGGTGAGAATCTGGAACTCCCTTTTGCCGCAGCTCCGGACCACCACCTCCTCCCAGGCCTTCAAAACTAACCTCAAAGTTCTCCTCCTTCAAAGACACTTCCAAATGTAATCCATGCCCTCTCTATTATCCGAAGGAAGCCCTTCCATTATAGAAAAATCTACTTTACATGACTATGGAAGTGTCTTCCCAGGGTGTTCTTGTGGTTTGAGAGTCTGCCATTTAGTGCAGTATTATCTTTCTACCTGTGTTTGGTACTCGTGTGTAACATGCACCCGTCACTTTCTCTTGTAACACACTGTTTTCTACCTCTTACATTTGTTTATTTTCGATACCTGCACAAGTGCCACCATTGCCTACGTAACGTTTTTTCTTGTGCTTGAGTGCCCTCCATATATTGCAGTATTATACCTCTATGTTTACTTTGTATGCTTTTGTAACCTGCACACGTCAGTTTTTCCTCCTGTAATGCACCGTTTGCTACCTCTTGTATTTTGTTGGTTAACGATTGTCACTTTTGTAATGCACCGTTTGCTACCTCTTGTATTTTGTTGGCTCACGATTGTCATTTTTGCTTCATTTAATGTAACGTTTGCTTTTTTATTTTGTTCACTTGTAATGTTCTCATGTATCAGTTCTGCTCCTATTGTGAAGCGCTCTGACACCTTCGGGTAAAGTCCGCGCTATATAAAAATGCACAAATAAATAAATGACCCTGCAAGTCAACACCGTCTCCTCCTCCTCATGTTTCAACACCCTCTGCATGGTTCACAAGATCTACAGATGGATCCCCACTGGAACAAGAAGGACGGTCACCCAAGCCCTGGTCAGCAGCAGACTGGACTACGGCAAGGCCCTCTACACGGGAACCACAGCCAAACTCCAGAAGAGACTTCAACGCACACAGAACGCCTCCGCACGCATCATCCTTGACGTCTCCTGCTGCAGCCACATCACTGTCTACCTGAGAGACCTGCACTGGCTCCCCATCAACAAGAGGATCACATTCAAGCTCCTCACCCACGCTCACAAAGCACTCCAAAACACCAGACAGACAAACCTCAACAAACGACTCACCTTCTACACCCCGAACCGCCTGCTTCGCTCCGCTGACCTTGCCCTCGCCTTCGCCACCATTCCACGCATCGACCGAACAACCACCGGAGGCAGATCATTCTCCCTCCTCGCCGCCAAGACATGGAACACCCTCCCCATCCACCTGCGACAGATCCAGGACCTGTTGACCTTCAGGAGACTTCTCAAGACCTGGTTGTTTGAACAGTAGCAGCACCCCCAACCCCCCTCAGTGCCTTGAGACCATCACGGGTGAGTAGTGCGCTCTTCAAATGTATGATTGATTGATCTGAGAGAGCTGTCTACAACACTAGGTATTAGCTTAGCTTGATAGCCTAAGAAGTTTTGCACACTTGCTATCAAGTGCTGTGCTGCTAGCCATGGCTTAGACCATGTAAGGCACGTACATTTTATGCACCCTCTATGTTCCTTTGCACTTGTACCTTCCTCATCTGGTAAAGTGGTTGACTGTTTTTATTGGGATGCAATGAATTGCCTAAGTGTTTTTTTGATAATTAGATTATGGTAAAGTGTACGTTTTTTAGGCAATAAGTAATTGATTGAATTGTATCTGTTTAAATGTTTCTATGCACCTGCAATTATATATATTTGATGACCGTTATATTGGAATGGAATGCTGTGTCTAAATGTGATTGTGTCTCCCAGCTGTTTCTACTGAACAAGTTTTTAAGAAATTAGCTTTGTATTTAGAAGGTTTTTAAATTGTAGTTTTACCTATTGAATGGCTGATACTCAAACAATAAACTTTGACTTTGACTTATATGCATTATCTACCCTGAGATATTCACCTAGAATATGATCTTATAATTGGCTGTGAGTAAGGGCAACCTTTGTATTCCTTTGTATTATACCCAGCCTAATGGTTCCAGTCTGTCTAGCTTGCTTGGAGATGTTCTGATCACAAAGAACTGTCACAGCATAAAAACAAAGTGATGCATGGAATGCTTGAACTAATTTCAGCCACTGGCAGTCACTCGGGCTGCATTCCAATCTATCATTTTGTTGCCCACTATGCCACCTCAGTTTGGATCCAGTCATATGCAAACAGTCTTGACACTGCTCCAATTTGACCAGTCCGGGCTGAACTGGCAGGCCAGGCCCTCCCTGAATCAGTACACAAGCAACCGAGGACAGGTTTCACACTTATTAGGGATCATAGGTCATGTATAGCTTGGTTTCAGTGGCACAGTGAGCAGACAGCCTCGTCTAGGCAAAAAAAGTGATGGATAGAATACTTGAATTCATCTCAGCCAATAGCAATCTCTTGGAACCATATACCAATCTATTGTTATCCTCCCGCTATGCAAGTACGTTTGGATCCAGCCGTATACAAGTAATTCTTGACCCTGTTCCAATGGCAACAGCTCAGCCTGAACAGCCAGGTCACCTCCTTGTTGAACCTGAACACAAGCAAACTTGGATCAGTGTTGCCCTTATTAGGGCTCATGAGCCAGGTATAGTTTAGTTACAATGGCATAGTGAGCTCAGGACCCACGTCTGGACATGCCCATCATACTTAGGGCATCAAAGCAAAGTGATGGATGGAATGCATGAATCAAACTCAGACATTAACAGTGTTGGGTTACATCCCAATTCATCATTTTCCAACAACCGTGAGACCTCAGTTTGAACCCAGCCATATGCAAATCAACTTAGACCCTGCTCCAACGGGTACAGTCCAGCTCGAACTGCCGGGCCAGCTTGTGGCAAAGGATTTCAGGCTGATTTTTCCTGGGCATTTCTAGGATTTCTTCTTCTTGAGTCAGAGTTCTTCGTTGAAGTTGAAATGGATAACAATCTCGGTTGTTAGTAGCAGTGCGTGAAGTATATCCATACTCCCACGAAGTCAGGCACAGTAGGAACATTTCACACTTTTCAAAGACGTTTGTGAATTTCCCCAACTTTTCTTGCAGCTTAGATTGGCTTCACCCACCCGACCATAATCCTTGCAGAGGAATATTCTCTAAATAAAGAAAGGAGATTAGACTGCAGGGAATGATGCTTCCCAGCTGTCACTGAGTTGCACCAGTGAAACACAGTGACCACCGCTCTGCAGCACCCCGTCTCCTTATAGATGGCATACAAAGCGCACTCTCCCCCCTCCCCAATGCATGCATCAACAAGAGGCCCCTTCCAACAATTAAACTCGGGAGTCTTGCTTGATTTTCTGCAGTGTGTATGTTTATTAAATAATTTCACAGGTCAATTACTTCATTGACCCCATTTCTTTATTTATAGTCCAAAACTTTTCATATCACAGCATTAAAAACTCACACTTATATACATATATACTCTTTTACCGCCCATTCTCCAATGGGCATTTGGTTTAACTTCAGGGCTGCGCCAGCAGGCCACAACCCAGATAGCCTGCTCTCTTTACGTTAACCCCCTTCCGGTCAACAGAGCCGCAGGTGAATAATATGCCCCCCACTTGGGCAACCAGCGGCTTCCGGGGTAGGGCTGGAGAAGCCAAGGCCACCAGCAGGTCAGCCTCAACTCTCCCGCCAGCCCGGAGTCCATGATGATTTCGAAAACCTGTTCAGAGGTAAAAACTGTCACTAAACAAGAAGTTCCCGTGTTATTCTTGCCCGGAACCCCGCCACAGGGCGAGGCGCTTACTGGCGGACTCGACCTCCCCCCCCGCGCTCGAGAGCTTCGGAGATGGCTCCTAAGAGTGTGTCTATAAATATTTCAGTGCCCGCCTCTGAAAGGTGCACTCCATCCTCCGCATATAAGTCCGGCCTGGACGTTTGTATCAACTTGTGACGAATAGTTCTAATGCTGGATTTCTGCAGGATTTCTGCCACCAATTGATTTAACCTCTTTATCGATTTATTCACTGCTTTCATGGGTGCGCCCCGCGCCCATACCAGCCTCGGGATGACTTCAGACCATATTAGTATAGCCTCGGGCAGAATATTTTTGACCGCTGCTAGCGTAGAGAACAATACCTCCTTCACTCCTCTCCTTCCTGCCGGAATCATATCGTTGCCTCCACAGTGCAACACGAATACATCAGGATAAGGCATGCCCCTGGCCAAAGCCGCCTTTAAATCCTTCGGGACGTCAGCTAGGAGCTGCCCGCCTATCCCCACCCAATGATGATCACATCCTTGCACCATGTGCGCCCTTTTTCCGAGCGTCTCCTTGAAGATCACTCCCGCCCTGCGAATGAAGGAGTGGCCGCACCAACATATTTGGATTCTCTCAGGAAAGGCACCTATAGTAAACATTAAGAGACACGGAGAGAACGGTCTTAAACAGAGGGGGTGGAAGAGTAATGATAAAGCTTTAAACTAATTGCGGTCGTACATAACGCTCGTAACAAGCGGATTTCCAACGACCCAGCCTCTTAATCGCCTGCTCGGGCAGCCCCAGGCCAGCAGCTGTTGTTGCTGCACCGATCCGAAACGAATGGGATGTAAAATCGGACGGATCAACCCCGATCTTCGCCAAGGTCATCTTAACCACCCTTGTAAACTGGAACCTGGTGAGGGGCAGACCATTCATGTGAACCAGTACTCTATCATCGGCCCCTTGGGGCCTGGCTTGCATGAACTCTCTCATCAGGCTAACTGGACAGAAAGACTCACCTACTACTCTACCCAATTGTACCCAAGTCCCTCTACCTAAGGGGTCCGTTTTCGACCTTCGAACTCTGAGTCTCAGGACATCTACTGACTCTATTATGTCTGAACACCTTAGGCCACCCTCACTATCTGTTTTTGATGCCGGGAGTAATTCTGAGATTCGTAAAGCTCCGCAAAAAGCTAACACATAGGCCACCCTAAATAATTGGGTCTCATATGATGAAAAACAAACAAGTGGCAACGTGTCCAGGATTTTTACCAACTTCCCTACATCTATAGGCCTTCTAGAGTCTTTTGCCCCAGGCGCCAAGCGCTCCCAACCCTTCACCGCTCTTCTTACTCTCTGGTCCTTCGTTGGGTCTGTAACTCCCTGCAACCCTGCATAGAATGCCAGTGCTGATAATTGCCTCTTCATAAATGCCACCGATTTCCCCTGCTCCTTCTGTTGTACAATGAATCCTAACACGCTCTGAGGTACAAAAACATCCACTAGGCCCGCTCCCTTTAAGTATGACATATAACATTCCCAAGACTTTTGATACATACTCTTAGTCTTGGGGGCCAAGGATGCTGCTATCAACTCGGAGGCAGTGGGGCACCAAGCTTCCATAGCTCCGCTGGGAAAGCTGTCATTGTCGTCTCTGCTTGCGGCCAAAGTGCACGGAATTCTGTCAACTTAAAACGAGATAATGCATCAGCCGCTTTATTCTCAACACCAGGAACATGCCTCGCAGTGAAATGGACATTGTGTCTCAGGCATTTCATATTAAATCTTTTAAGAGACGGAGCACCCATGTGCAGGTTGCTCTCTGGTTATTGATCACCATCACTACTGACATGTTATCTGACCAAAATAGAATGTGCCTGTTTGAGAGCATATCCCCCCACAAGTGGAACGCCACCACTATGGGGAACAACTCTAGGAAAGAAATGTTACGGGTCAGACCTTGTTCTACCCAATCCTCAGGCCAGTGCTGCATACACCACTTGGTACCCAAAATTGCTCCAAAACCAATACTTCCGGCGGCATCAGTGAAAAGTTCCATATCGGCATTTGAGGTGCCGGCGGACCGCCACAACACCGTGCCATTGAATTCCTGCAAGAAACACTTCCAAATCAGTAAGTCCTCTCTCACCTCAGCTGATAACCTAACTCTGTGGTGTTTTGCACGCAGTCCAGACATTGCCCTTGCTATACTCCTGGAGAAAGCCCTGCCCATTGGTATGACCCGCAAGGCAAAGTTCAGTTGACCCAAGAGTACTTGTAACTGGTGTAACGTTACTTTCTTTGCTCCAAGGCAGCTATCAATTGCAGCCTTGAAGGCATCTACTTTTGTCTTTGGCAACCTGCACACACCTGTTCTAGTGTCAATTTCAATGCCCAAAAATGTCAGACATGTAGATGGGCCTTCTGTTTTTTCAGCCGCCAATGGCACCCCCAGAGCTCCAGCCAGTTGCTGGAAGCCCAGCAGGGCCTTCCTGCATGACTGGGAACACTTAGGGCCCATGAATAAAAAATCATCCAAGTAGTGTACTACTGCATGGGATTTGTCTGAGGTCAGGAATTGCTCCACCGCCCATTCTAGGAACCTGGCAAAGGTCTCGAAAACTGCACAAGCAATAGAACATCCCATGGGCATGCACAAGTCTATGAAGTAGTTATTATCAAAAGTGAAACCCAACAGCCTGGTATCTTCTGGGTGAACAGGAACTAACCTGAATGCTGACTCTATATCAGCTTTGGCCATTAGGGCACCCTCCCCAAGCGCTTGCAATTTTTCAATGGCTGTGTCGAACGTTGTATAGCGCACTGTGCACAGTTCAGGGTCTAACTTATCATTGACAGACAAACCTGGAGGGCTTGATAGATTATGTATCAGGCGGAATTTACCCACCTCTTTTTTCGGAACTAAACCTAACGGTGAGCAGACCAGATCAGGGTTCGGAAGATTTTTGAAGGGTCCCGCGACCCGCCCCAAGGAGACTTCTTTCATGATTTTGTTTCGCGCCGCCTCCATGTTCTGAAGCACTGAGCTTTGATTGCGAGGCGGGACTTTAGTAGGGGATGCTGAGGAGGGGATTCGGAAACAAAATGTAAAGCCGTGAAGCAGGAATTGAGCCTCCTCGAGTTTGTCATACTTACTGAGGAGGTGTGTCAGGACATGACGTTTAATGGGAGTTGGGAGCCTTGTCGGATGTTTTGGGTGGCTTTCCTTTTGGAGCGGTATGGGTGGGCTGTTCTTTGGGATTTCCATTTTTTTTTAAACATCTAATTTCTGGATGGGATGTTCCCCCGCAGTACGAACAGCAGTGTTTGAACTTGCACGAGGTCCCCCTAGTACACTCATTCCTGTTAAACTGCCAGCAGGCCTGTTTTTTATCACCGACTCCCTTGTCACTCCGAAAGGACTGACTCTGAGCAGGGGAACTAGTCTTAGACGTTGAGGGTGAAGAGTAAAAAACTGTGTGCCATAGATTGATCTCCCGTTGGTCCCATGATATACCTGTGTGGACTGCTTTCATTTGCCTGAACATTCTATCATATTTTAACCACCCCAGCCCTGGAAACTCAGCTGCAGCACCATGTATCAGGGATATATAACTCATCATTTGAGGACCTAACACTGGATATTTTTCCAGTATAACTGCGGCATAAATGGCAAATCCTGTGATCCAGTTTTTCATGGACCACTCTGTCCATGACTTCTTTTGACTATATTCGCCCTCTTTCCCCCCTTTGGACTTCCCTGCTGCCACCCCTGCATTAATGAGGTCAAACACTTCCACATATTCACCTCTGAGTATTTTTTCCTTTATCTCTGCAGGCACGTGCCAGGTGATCCCCGTAGATGGCGATAGGGTCATTGAGGATGAACCAAACATTAACGGGCTGAATGCCAATAGTGGGTGACCTGTCGGTTGCCCCCCTGCCCCCCCTTGCATCTGACTATTAGGGGACACAGACAAATCAGCAGCAGTGTTAGGTATTGGCGCCTGTGGTGGACACCCTAAATTCGAGTAAGCATTCAACATTACAGGCCCCGCACTTGTTGGGTATGTCATGGTGGGGACCATCGAGTTTATGGGGCCATTACCAATTGCTTGCCCATGGGAACCATATAATTGCATCCCTGGTAACTGTGCGACCCCTCCGGGTTGCACCCACACTTGCGACACTCCGCTACCTGGTTGCGCCACTACTGGCGGTAACGTACCCTGTGAACAGGGCACCCCCACATGCGTGACAGGGATCCCTCCTATTTGTGTAGGCTTAGCAGTGACATTCTGTCCCTCCATGCCGTCCTTGTCCTTATCTGCGGCTGGATTCAAATCAATTGTCTCTAGCACTCTTCCTCACCTGGTGCTGCTGGTTGGGGCTCAGTCGCCCTGGGCCGCTTGCCTTTAGTTGCCTCTTTAAACCTCTCTGGCGTACGCCTCACTCTCTTGCCTCTCCCTCTTTCTTCCTGAGGGTTCGCGTCTGCTCTAGCCCCCTCTCGCATGTTCTTTAGCACCCAATCCATGCCTTTTTCTCTCGTGAACTCCAGCAGCTCCGTAAAAGCGAGGTACCCATCACTTTTGGCTGAGGGCTCTTTGCCCTTCCGTGACCTCTTAGGCGGCATCCTGCACTTAAAGAGAACAAGCGTTACTTTCTTTAACTAACATTACAAGCATGTATAAACCGTGCTCTCCTTTACCCGGACCCAATTCTCTCAGGCGTAGGCCGCCGTGGCTTGAACTTGCTCCCAATAACTAAGGTTATGCTACATGCGCATGCGCTTGCCCCCTGGGTATGCTGAACAATGAACCTGACTGCTCATGTATTGCCAAGACTCCTCCTTACCATCAATAGAATGGGTTTGCGCCTAATATTTGATAACAGCCCTTGCATAAATATAATGACGTTATCCCCTATGAAGAGCCCCCGAGTATTAATTATCGCACCTTATTGTGACATGACCCTCTCCAACACTAGTGTCCATAAATATATTGCAGGCCCCCTTGCGATCCCCATCCCTGAAATTCCTTGAAGGTGGGGGGGGGTAGAAGCGTCTCGTCCACATCGCGCCGAAAAAAGGCTTTACACGGGGATCTCCGCCGCCCGCATGATAGTGATTATTAAAGGCGGGTAAACAACCGGAGTCCTCATTATACTTTTAAATCGCCGCGCCGGACCTCAGATCATCCACGCTCCCTTATTATTGCTTCAATATTATTGCTCATTCAATTACCACACGCTTTTAAGCAGCGAATCACCGCGCCGGGGAGTCGAGCGCGCTAAAGGAATCCTGCTTGCCGCGTCAGCCACACATTCGTTCCGCTGCCTTCGCGTGTGCGCGCTATTCACCACGCTTGAAACCCGTTCCCCTCGACAGATCTCGACGCGCCCCCGAGCCAGTTGCTTCCCCGCCTCCGCTCGCTCCCACAACGAAATTCACTCGCACGCTTTAACGATACGCCTGCGTGCCCACAACCAAGCAACACACTGCACGGCCCGCTAACCTGAACCACAAGTCGGATTGACCCTCGCTTTGTTCGCTTCCACGCGATGGTCCCCGCGATGTCCTCTACACGCGACGTCCGACTCCTGGGGCGGCCAGCGGACAAAAGAGGGAGCCCTAAGATGGACGCAGGCTTTTAAGCCTCGCGCCCTATTATTACTTCCGGGGCGTCAAGAACCCCCGATTCTATTGGCCTCTACCTATTTTTTCACTTCCGGGTCGGCTGACCCGGAAGTGAACTTCTGCTGGGTCGGCCCTTTGGCTGCCTCTAACGACGCCACTCCCCGAAGGGGGGTGGCGCCTTGCAGTGCCTTCTAGATGTCCCAACTTTAGACATTAAAAAGCGTGATGTGGGGTATGCGATTGCTAAAGCCCAACCACGGTGAGCGTGGTCCATGTACCCCTGTGCTGCATCAGGAATTTCCAGCTACTGTGAATTGAAAGACCCCTATTTTTCCCTCCCCTTTTTCTTTTGAATTTCGTCACCTACGCAGTGCTGCACTGACTGTGCTTAAAACAAACATTCACGAATCTGCAAGGTACAGGACTTCGCAACAGAGCCCTATCCTGCTAGTGGTTATTCTGTGACTTCTTTGGGCACTTGCATTTTTTATAATTTTCTTCTAAAAAAATTACAGATCATGTAATGCCGAGTTAGGTTCTCCCTACATATCAATTTTAAAATAAAACCAAAAGAATTAAAGTAAGCAAAACTCTTCCTTGGAAAAGGAGACGAAGGGATTCCATTCGTGCCTTATTTAGCAAGCAGCTAAAATGGTACAGATCCACAATATTGCACATTTCAAGAAAAGAAACACTTTTTATGTAAATAGATTTTATTCAACCTAAGGTATGTGGAATTGCACAAGGGAACCTGGGGGTAAATTATGGATTTCTTTTATCTGTTGAGGATTAACTATAGATTACATTTTGTGCAGGTGAACTAGGGTCAAATGGGTCTGTGGCATTACCAAGGCAACGACAACTGGACAAACACAGTTTTAGAACTGTAGACCTGAATGTACAAAATTCGGGTGGGGCATGCTAACTTAAACCTCTGGGAAACGTAAGGTCAAATTGGAGAAGTTGACCTCTAAGCGCTTTGGCCCTGATCAGTTATTAGATTTTATCCCTGTAAGACTCTCCGAAGTCCCCTGAGGCGGAGACGCCTCAGCGCTGAAATTACACGAATCTCTGATGGAAAATAACAATGATAGATTGAAGAATACCTTCTAAGGATGCATTCCTCTGAAGTGTTCCAGTCCACAACCAACACGATTTTGTCATTTTGTATTTGAAATTCCTTTAAAAAAATTTTTTTTTAGCCTTTTTGAAGTCCAGACAAACCAATACATCTCAACATGGAGAGAGAAGATGTGAGGACAACGGACAAGCGACAGGACTCCTGTTCGCACCCTTTTTTCATTCCCCATAAAGTCCCCTGCATGTTTACTTTTATTCCTCAGTACAAGCGTCCCGTCTGCAAATGTCCTCCTCAAACTGCAAGCCTAGTGTCCCAAGGTACATCCTTGTAGCACCATGTGAGAGGGAAATGTCAAACTCGAATTCGCACCCCACAGTCTCAGAGGCAGTGCTAATCCACCCTGACACCTTGACCAAAATGTTGGCAGGGGCAGCATGTGTATAGTTTGAGGGCACTAGACGCTGGAGTGATACTGATCGCTCCCCAATGTAAACAAAGTCCAGTGCACTGTGCTGAATGGGGCCCCTTTGGGGGATTTTTAATGACAGCTAATATTTGCAAGCATTGTCGATAATGTTGTAGAAATAATGGTTTGCAGGCATCAGAGCAAGCAGGGACATAGGACCGAGGTATCACTATCAGGGCACCTGTATTTCAGGTTACACTTAGATGATTGTTGAACATCTTTTTGTATTAAAGCGGGAAGTAGGATGCAATATGGCTGCTGCCTGCAGAGAAACAATAGATCCAGACCAACTCACAGTTCCGCAGCCATCTTCTTCTTATGACTCCAAGGGAGTACCTAGGAGGTCCCTCCAAAGCAGACCTCTGAAGAAAGTACCTTCTTGATGTCGAGCAGGCGCGGTCGGTAGGGGAGTACCTGCCGGGGCAATGACGTGGGGAGGGGGAGGGGCAGGATGGGGGTTAGTAATGTCTGGATAATGGAGGTTTGCAGGTAAGTAAACATTTAAATAAATCAAACAAATTTCGTTGCGCGCACTGCATTGCATTTGGGGATGCAGTGCGCTCAACGAAATTCGTTTGATTTATTTAAATGTTTACTTACCTGCAAACCTCCATTATCCCTACATTACTAACCCCCAACCTGCCCCTCCTCCTCCCCACGTCACCGCCCCGGCAGGTACTCCCCTACCGACCACGGCTGATGTCAAGTAGTGACTTGGTCTCGCAAATCATTCTGGGAGCAGAGCAAGTTCTGCTTAGGCTAGCACCCATTCTATGGAGGCATAATCTGCCCCTGCAAGGCTACGTGTATTAACCTCTCCCATGCTCATGACGAGCTCAGCTCGTCATGAGCCGCCGGTTCTCGTGTGCTCATAACGAGCTGAGCTCGTCATGACCGTTAGCTCGCTCGCACGCTGGGCTAATTTCCCTGCTTTGCGAGCGTTCTACTGGAACGGGTGTGGTCATGACGAGCTGAGCTCGTCATGAGCATACGACCACCGTGGCTCATGACGAGCTGAGCTCGTCATGAGCAACGGGGCGCTGTGCGCGGCCCGCTCCCCCCAGCACGGCAGGGGAATGTCCCCAGCAGCCAAGGGGTTAATGAACACTGGGAATACTCTTGAACATCCTTACCCAAAAGACAACATTGTGAATATGTACACTGAAGGCCCACTGCATCAGCTGAACAAATCTCCATTGACTCAGACCTGGGTGGAATCTGTCTGCTGAAGATAGCGCAGCTTGCTCCCCGTTCCCTCAAGGATAGGGCTAAGCCTGCTGCTCTGCTGAAGCTCAACTGGCGTCCCCTATGACTGTTGATCTTACCTACCTGGAAACCCCACCATTTCCAATGAGTCCATGGAGGGCACCGTATAACCCTCACTAACCCTCAGAGGTGACTGGTTTATGTCTCCCTAAGAAATATCTTCAAGTGCATGTGAGCTGAGTTGTGACTCTCCTAGGTGAGCACAGTCTCTCCCTTTGTCCATTTTAGCAAAGACATATCTGTTGGAATTTAATGCCTAAATAAATAGTGAAGGCCTAAATACATGTCTAAAATTAATTAATAAAAAAACAATCCCTCTCTTAGATCCAGATGGTTCCATCAAAACAGGCTTAAATGTTCTCCAGCACTGGAGTAAATCAAGCACCACACATGACTAGTATCGCAAGTAACTCAATAAGTTAAGCTTTTTATTATAATAATGTAAACTTCATTGTAAACAATTCTTTAAAATAAAACACTTTTAAATGTTATTTTTATTCATGTAACGTAATTTTAATAAAATATATTGAAAATGATAGCATTTTTTAAATAAATCACAAATAGTTTTATGCATAATTTGCATCCAACACAAATGAAGTGTAAGTGGTGGGAGAGGGAAAGTTAACATTTAATGTAATACAATTTAATTTAAATAAAAATGTTCAAAAAATAATAATATGCTTTGGTGTAACTATGTTGTTGCCTGTTCCAGTGGTAGCTCTAGCTGAATAGGAGTTAGAGAAATGTGTTTTAACATTATTGAATTAAGAAATAAATACTTTTCAGTTGTTTTTATCAATTTAGAACTGATTCGGTTAAAATTTTCATTAGGGAGAGCTTTACCCCAGTGGCAGATTTCATCCAAACAGCCAGAAAGCTGCTAATATTAACTTTTTGGTCATAAATGTGGTTGGTTGCAGGAGTCTTCCCCCCTACTCTTGAGGGGCTTGAGGCTAGCTAGTCTACATCTAGGCTGAGAGTTATTCCTGGCCATAGTGAATTTCATTAACCCTTTCCATCAATAGGAGACACGCAGAGAAGGCTGGTTTAGTAGCACTGTGTCAGAATCACTGACAAGGTGTGAGACAGGCCCTCAGGAAGCACCACCTGCTTCCCAATAGGACACTCTGACTCTGCAAATAACCTCTCTAAATCAAAACACAAAATGTAACAGCAATTACACAATGTATTATTCGTCTTTCAGATGAATTTAATACAACTAGCATACAGCCCTCTGCGGCGATTCCACCCCCTTTCTTGATAAGCATTTGCCCGTTTTGAGATTTTGATTAAAAAAAGTAAATAAAACGTAATGCACAAAATACGTTTTTTTTGTGATTTGGACCAACTACATATTTTGCATTGATGTTTTCTCAGCCTTATAATATCATGGTGGGTAGACAAATTGGTCTGATTTAGGCATACAGTGGGAAAATATCTGAAACTGAACATTCAATTTGATTTAAATTATTTTGTGGTCGCTTAAGGAACGAGGACTATGCAACCTTTAAATAGTATTAATTAATTGCATAAAATTAATAGCCCTCTGCTGAGATCATAAACACATGTTGATAAAACAATTTAATTAAATTCTAGTTCAGTGAATCTTAGATAACGCACAATATGCAAAACAGTTTATTGAAATCACAGTGTGGAAATTAAAGTGTTCCTGATGGGAAAAGAAAGACCAGGTAATCCAACCCATGGCCTGACGTGGCTGAATGTCTCATAATAGCCCAAATGAGGATGGTGTTAGAGATGTTAACCCTAGGTTGGCTTCCCACTGCTAACCAGTGCTAAAGTGCTTGTGATCTCTCCATTAAACATGGTGAAATTGGCTTACACAATATTGGCACTTGTATTTTATTTATTAGTCTCTAGTAAAGTGGTACTACAGGCACCCATGGCCTGTAAATGAAATATTATTAACGTGACTTCAGCACTGATTATGCCATTCACTCCAGTAGCCTGTTGATGCGGTGTAAACTGACCTTTTGCCAGGACTAAATCTTCCTTTATAATTCATATGTCACCCCAGGAGAGGCCCTTACCAGCCCATAGGGCAGGGTGTGTTGTATTTAAAAAGTAGGACATGTACCTTTAAGTTTCACATGTCCTGGTAGAGCAAAACATCTTGGTCACATGACAAGGTGCAGTTGACAGTTGGTCTTTGTGTATTTCTCCCAGACAGTATCACAATAGGGGGCCTGGGTGCTGGCAGGATGGCCCATCTCAGGCAGGGTGGAGATTACCTTTTTAGCACACTTTGTAATTGCTTTTTGACTAAAGAGATGTTTGTTTGTTGTTTTAAACCAACCGAAGCCCATCATTCAGAGTAAACCAAGCAACTTCA
Source organism: Lissotriton helveticus (assembly GCF_964261635.1). Classification (NCBI taxonomy): domain Eukaryota; kingdom Metazoa; phylum Chordata; class Amphibia; order Caudata; family Salamandridae; genus Lissotriton; species Lissotriton helveticus. The sequence goes on from NC_136061.1 coordinate 1,760,349,976, forward strand.
TACATATATTTATTTTATAAGTAGACAACCTATGAGTTCTTACAACTGTAAATTCCTATTGTCCCTGTTTTCAATTATTGTATTTTATGCACATCAAAACGAACACGCATCACTAAGTATGATCAAAGTTCAATTGTATGTAAAATATCAGTAAGTTATAGAATGTATACCCCTATGTGCTATTATGTATTCTTTGTTGCAGAGAGTGAGTGCTTGAACACATATCTAAATCTTCTGAAGGAAATCAAGGAAAACTGTAGGTGAGTACTTGGCACAATAGTTCAGCTGGGACAGCATTAGGCCCCAAGTGGTTTTGATTCAAAGCTTCATTTGAGATAAATCAATGCAGCATCATGGGATAATAGTTGATTGAAACAGAAATGGCGGGGGCGTGGCTTGGCGCCCGACGTGGATGGCGGCATCTGGGTGAAGCTCCTCGGTGTGCCCGGATTACGGCATCTTTCCTGAGCCGTCCAGCGCCAATTTTTGAGATGTAAGGACGTCGGAGTATCTGCTCCTTCTTCTTCGACCTCCGTGGTTTCGTTTGGTTGCGGCATTTCCGAATTACGACCTATGTAAGTCCCTCAACTGCGTCGCTTCCTTGCGACCGCCATTTTGTTTTTTCCCCGGCTGCGCTGTGACACTGCATCAATGATTTTCCTGGACTATTGTGGCGATTTTTCTTTCAACTGCACTTTTCTCTCTGCTTTTGGAGGTCTATACCCATTCTACGCTCACTTTTGAGCATTTTTTGTGCCTTTTCTGACTAACTTTATTTTGGCGGCCATTTTGTCTACCCCACATCTTATCGACAATTTGCCGCTTTCTATCTCCTTACCGCTATTTATGGGTAGATCCAAAGGCACTTCGTCTTCAAATCCTCCTACTAAGCGTATTTATATCAAAAACTCGAAGTTATTTTCCGAGTTCTCCCGAACTCACACTACTCCATCCCCTCCTCCTGAGGACATCATGGCGGCATCTGAGTCTTCGTCAGCGATTACTGCTAAATCTCTCACTAAACGCCTCAGACAAAATCCCCCTTCTCCTCCAAAATCATCTTCTCCTGTCTCGATGGAACTATTATTGGAGGAAATTAGAGCTCTGCGTCCATTCATGGAGGACACTAATGCGAAACTTCAAGTTCTCACGGATTCTTGGTCGCAACTCGACGGCAGAGTTACTACTGTGGAGCAATCGCTTTCTTCATTGGCGGTTAATTGTGCGAAGATTTCTCCTCTTCATTCTCAAGTTTCTACCCCTCAGCGCCAAGTGGAGGAACTTGAAAACCGCAACAGGCGCAATAACCTACGTATCTACGGCCTTGAGGAAGGACAGGAGGGGTCTGACCCTATTACATTCTTCAAGTCCTTCATACCCAAGGTCCTTCATATGCCAGAAGGCACCCTGCTTAATATTCAGAGAGCACACAGGTTGGGTCGTCCTCCCTCATCGACCTCCCCCTCACAGAAGCCTAGAGGGGTAATCCTGTATTTCCTGAAGTACACGGACCTGTTAAAAGTTCTCTCAGCAGCAAAATCATCTCAACGAGTTACTTGGTCCGGCTCTACTCTCTTCTTCGCTCAGGATTACGCCAAGGCCACCGCTGCCAGGAGGAAGGCCTTTTTGGACTTACGACCTGCTCTTCGGGACATGGGTGCTCGTTATGGTCTTTTCCATCCGTGTCTGTTCAAGGTTACCTTTAATAATAAGACTACAACATATGAGGATCCTCTTCGCCTTCGCAGTTTCATCAACGCCCATCATTCTGCTCCCATGGATGCCTCCTCATTAAACGCTGGCTGAATCTGTGCTCTGCTCTTAATTGTTTCACTTTTTCGCCTTGTTGCGCTTGCTAATTTATTGTTGCCACATGTTTTTCTCTGTTGTTCTTTTGTGACCATTGCTTCCTTATTTTCTCCACAGTTCGTCCCTTCCCTTCACGTGATGCCTCCCGGTTCTCCGTCCTGCTTGGTCCCGGTTGCACCGTCACACCGTTTGGTTCCTCCCTTCCCCTTGTTCTGTTGAATCCTTCCCCTGTAGGTATGTCTCGATCTCATGTTATTATCTGGTTGTTCTCCTATTTTGTCCTCTCTTTCTCTCTCTGTTCTCTCTTCCTTCCTCCCTCTTTTCTTTCTCTTTATCAGCTGCTGCCCTTTCCAGTTTCTCTATTTTCTTTACTTCTCTTCCTCAGCATGTTTCTCTCCCCTTCTCTTTCTTTCTTCCTTCTTCTTCCTCCCCTGTCCTTTTCTCCCTCCTTCTTGATCTCTTTTTCTCTCTTTCTCTTTCTCCTTTCTTGTTTCATGAATTGCATTTTCTTTCAGTACTAGTTCTTATTTTTGCACTTATTACTGCATTGTTTGCGTCATTTTTGCATTTAATAATTTTTACTGTATTACATTCAGAGTTACCTCATGGAATGTTAAAGGTTTGAATAATCCAATCAAAAGACAACGAGTATTAGCTCATTTGGCTAAATTAAAATCTGACGTTGCCATGTTACAAGAGACCCACCTTAACGACATTGAAGCTTCTAAATTAAAGAGACTTTGGGTCGGTCATGTTTTCTCCTCCCCTTCTTTGGGGAAAAAGAATGGCGTAGTCATATTGGTTCATAAAAAGTTTGCTGTTTCTGATACTCGCCTTGAAATTGATTCTGATGGTCGTTTTGTGATCTTAAAACTGTCTATAGATAATGTACCTCTTGTTATTTTCAATGTTTATGCACCAGTTAATGTTGATCACTCCTTTTGGCCCCTTATCTCGGATAAATTGGTCTCCCTCAGCGACCATTACATTATTTTTGGTGGCGATTGCAATCAGATCCATGACCCCTTCCTTGACAGACACTCCCCAGTTACCTTTACCCGATCCAAAATGCATAATCAATTTACCTCTGCTTTTCGACATGCCTCCTTAACTGATATTTGGAGACTCTGTCACCCTTCCCTCCGAGAATACAGTTACTTTCCCCCCCCACAAAACTCAATCCCGTATCGATTACCTCTTCCTTAGCAAATCCCTTACCCAATGTGTCCTTGCATCCGAAATTGGTTCCATTCTCATCTCCGATCATGCCCCTGTCCTGGTAGAGTTTGACCTGATACCCTTCTCTCACTCGCCTGGTATGTGGCGTTTTAATAACTCCCTCCTGACTGATTCCAAGTTTACCGACCAGTTTAGTGCCTTTATCTCAGACTTTTTCAATACTAACTCCACCCCTGATTCCTCTCCTGTCATGATTTGGGACTCCTTCAAGGCAGCAGTTAGGGGATTTATAATTAATTATGTTTCTAAGAAAAGAAAAGGTTTTGAACGTCAATCTTCCCTTCTTCTCGCAAACATTAAAAAATTGGAATATTCCTATTATCGATCCCCCTCCGATTCCTCTCTTAAAGATCTTATCTCAGCTAAAGTTGCTTTTAATAAGTCCTCTACTGATGCCGCAGCCTCTTACCTACTGAAATGCAGCGCCCGTTATTATGGGGGTCAAAACAAAATGGGTAAACTCTTAGCCAACTACCTAAAAACACGTCAAGATCGGACTAGGATTATCCCCATAACTGATTCGAATGGCGATTCCCATTTTAAGGATGAAGATATTCTACAGAATTTTGTATCCTTTTATAAACAACTTTATACTCCCAAATCCCCTCCTCTTCCTGATGACTTGGCCTCTTACTTTCACTCTCTTCCTCCCCCTTCTTCTTCCCATGTTGACTTTTCCCCACTTGAAGCGGACATTACACTAGCGCAAATCTCCCACGCGTTTTCAGTGCTTAAACGAGGTAAAGCCCCTGGTCCTGACGGATTTACTATTGAATTCTATAACCACTTCTCCAGACAACTCTTACCCCAATTACTTCTTCTTTTCAATTCCTTTATCAATGATGGCTCCTCCCAGGGTACCTTTCAGGAAGCAATGATCTGCCTCATCCCCAAAGACAATAAAGACCCTACACTTTGTAAAAATTATTGACCCATTTCCCTTGTGAATACCGATTACAAAATGTTTGCCAAATTACTTGCCCTGCGTATGGATCCCATCTTACCTGAACTTATTGGCCCAGAACAATCCGGTTTTGTCAAAGGTCACTTATCATCTGATAACTCGAGAGTTTTCTTTAATATCCTCAGCAAGGCTTCTTCCATTCACTATCCTTTGGCAGCTATTGCACTAGACGCCGAAAAGGCATTTGACCGGATCAGTTGGGAGTTTATGTTTCGCGCTCTTTCTTGGATTGGCTTTCCTCCAAAATTGATTTCTCTTATTGCCCTCCTGTACTCTGGCCCCAGAGCATCTATCTTCGCCAATGGCAAAGTTTCAGACTATTTTTCTCTTTCTAGGGGTGTTCGCCAAGGGTGCCCTTTATCCCCTTTATTATTCATTGTTGCGCTAGAGCCCTTTTTAACTAAGATTAGACAGGATAGTCTTATTACTGGTTATAACCCTGGTCCCAATCAAGTCAAACTCTCAGTCTTCGCAGATGACATCCTTTTCTATTGTTCCAACCCTGAGTCCACTATTCCCTTCTTTCTCCGTCAAGTCGATGCTTTCTCCTTGGTCTCTGGTTACCGCCTTAATCGTGATAAGTGTGAGATCTTACCCCTTAATGTCTCATGCCTTCGTCACGATTTTGTTCACACGGGTTTCTCCTGGCAACCTTCCAAAATTAAATATTTAGGCCTCTAGTTTTCCCCCTCCATTTCGGATACTCTCAAATTTAATTTTGATTATATCTCCAAGAAACTTTCTGACTCTATCACTAAATGGAATCCTCTGTTCCTTTCTTGGTGGGGGAGATTGGACTCAATAAAGATGATGCTGGCTCCTATTGCATTACACTCCCTCTCCATGATTCCTGTCCGCATTCCTCACTACTATTTTAAAAGATTAGACTCTCTCTTATCTAAATTTCTTTGGCAAAATAAACCTCCTCGGATTGCATTGACCTTCCTTAAAAAAGACAAATCTCACGGAGGACTGAAATTCCCTGACTTCAAATCTTACCATTATTCCTTTTCTCTAAAGCAAACGGCTCGTTGGTTGTCTACGGATCCTATCACCTATCCACCGGTATGGCTCTCTCTGGAGAAATCTCTCATTTCCCTCTTTGATTTTTCGGAAGTCCTGGCCTTTTCGGCTCACACTTCCTTTTTACGATCTCCTGTTATTGCACATTCATGCCACATCCTCGCTCCTCTTATTCCCTCTGCTTACCCTTCCCTTGCTTCTCTATCTCACCAATCCATTTGGCATAACAAACTCCTTCGCATCAAAAATCGCTCCATCTGCTGGAAAATCTGGAGTTCCAAAGGCTTACACTGGATTTCACAATTGCTTTCCGGCGGAGTGCCCCTTTCCTTTCCTGAACTTCAGTCTCAATTTCTTCTCCCTAACTCCTTTCGGAAACAGTATGACCTTTTACTTCCTGCACTCATTTCCTTCCTTCAGTCCCTCCCACCCTCTTCTGTCTTCCCTCCTCTCTATCCTTTTTTATCTCCTCTTTTACACTCCTCACCTTCAGCTTCACGTATTTACTCCTGTCTGATCACACCCTCTGAACGCACTAAATCACGCTCTGAACTGGCCTGGGAACGGGGGTTTGTCAACCACATGGCCGGTCTCTTTATGGGATAAACTTTGGATTAAAATTCTCAAAACCTCTCGTGCTGCCAATACCACACAAACCCTCTACTTTGTTTATCAAAGACTGTTGTTTTCTCCGTCTAAATTGTCCTCCTTCTCCTCTGATCTCTCCCCAGCCTGTTGGTCCTGTTCCTTCCCCTCTGCTGACCTATCTCATATGTTATTTCATTGCCCTAAGGTTGCTTCCTTTTGGCGTGCAATGTGGTCGCGTATTTCCACTATCTTCCACTTTCAACTCCCCTTTTCCCCTTCCACCATTCTTCTAGGCTCCCTTTCCCCGGACCTGCCTCAATCCCCATCTCATTATAAATTATTAGATCTTTTATTGCAATTGCCTTCCATTTGATTACCTCGAACTGGAAAGATTTTTCAAAACTTACATATTCCGCCTGGTGGAACGCTATTTGTTTTAATCACAGACTTGATACTAATTATGTCTCCCCTGTTTCCCATGCCATTAAACGTGACCTGCTCTGGATTCCACTTACCGAATACCTTTCTTCCCATTCCTCTCCCTCTTCCCCCTCTATTGCCACTGTTCCCATTAACTCATCCGATGAGGTTCGTAAACCCCCTTGAAGGTTTAAAGTTGTCTTTTTGCATATCATTTTGCAGTTCTACACTTTCAGCTGTATTATATACTCACATGCTTTTTCGCATTCAATGTAAGTTGTGCACACATTAATCAAGCTCTTTTTACTCTTATTGTCTCATTTTTATTGTTGTATCATTTCTCTCTCCTTCTTTTTTTCTTGAAGAGAGTGATTTGTTTATTGATTCCACTTGCTTATTCTTTGGCATTGTTTCATTCCATTATTTCTTGTATATTATTATTTCTTAATGCATTTTTATTTTGTACTTTCTGATTGGTTTCAATAAACTTGAACTTAAAAAAAAGAAACAGAAATGGCGTCTGCAAGGTGGGCGCGAGTGTGCGCAGCTCCTGAAAGCTCACCTTTCCCGATGATTTAGAAGCGACGGTAATATCACACAGTAGCGAGAGCAAGCTATTTACGGTCTTTTTAATCCGTTGGCAACAGCTTGTGAACGTTCTGTGGATCGAGGACTAAACTCAGCTGTGAGAACTGAGCTGAATTGAGCTGAGTGTACTGGCGGCAAAACGGGGAGGCAACGGTAGTAAGCGGCAGCTGCTCACCTGAGCTGGATCTACGGGCGGCGTTCGCGCTTCAGAGCTCACTGCAGGAGTTGGAACTGGAAACACACTGGATTCGCATGCCTAGAGGAATTGCTTTCTGAGGTTAGCAGCGAGGTGGATATTGATGAGCTGGCTGCTCTACTCTGGGTGCTGTTCTCCCCTCTGGTTTTTGATTAACCTCAAAGGCATTGAAAAACATTTTTAAAACAACGGAGGCAAGATTAGACTTCGGTGAGTGCGGGGTGGGGGTGGGTAAACTGAAAACAGGGAGAGTGGCACATTGAGACTTTTCATGCTGTTCACGGCAAGGGGTGTTAAATGTTTAAAGACTGTCCCAACAATAGCGACAAGGCAAGATTCTAGTATATGCGGTGGGGCATGTTTAGCTGAAATTTAGACCCCAAGGGCACTGGAATACTGAAACCGCGCTTGGGGTTTGGGCTGTTCGTGGAGGACTACATCGCCCAAGAAGCCCCTGCAACGCTCACCTGTGGACCCTGCTGCCCCGCCTACCACCGCCACTAAATCATACGTGCTTCGCCAAGCCCGGGCCAAGGGCAGGTCCGTTTGAGTCAGTTTGAGCTCGTTTGAGCCCGTTCGAGACTTGAGAAGACTGGGATGGGCCTAGTCTCTAACATCTACCTTGAAACGCTGACTGCCCAATGGTAAGACTTAATTACTTGACGCAAGATTTAGAAGGAGGGTCAGCAACCCCAGTCATGGCAAACAGTGCAGTGTAGAAAGGGCCCAAAGGGGGAGGTACCATGGGAACTTTGGACTATTTTATTACTAGAGCCTCGAACGTGATCGCAAAAGAGATTCAGGTATCTGAACGACGGGTCTCACTTGGTTTGGGAGCTGCCAGAACCTCGACGGAGAATGGACAAGCGCAGGACGCTTTTTCCCCGGAGACCCTAAACGTAACTATTAATGACCTCCCCCCCACTGGACAGTAACACATTACTTATGACTCAGTAGTGCGCCCAAGATTCTAGTACACCTAATCAGTCAGGTTGCACCACAACCACATCTAAGTCGGCCTCGAGCAAGCAAAGTCTGGACTCTCTGAAAGATAAACAAGGCCAAAAAACCAAGAGGAGGGGAGGCCATAGACAAAAGGGAAAAAACTGTGATGGCGGTAGGAGACCAATGAAGCGTGTGGGGGAGGGGAGCAAAGATGTGGAACAAACTGGGGAGTCAGAAAAGGTGGACCAAAGTGTGGTGCCTGAAATGGTGGAGTTGTTGCCACCTCCAATCATTCCAGACATACCCGTGGTTCCTGTGGTCACTTTGAATAGTGTCTTTTGGGAGAAAGTGGGGGCAATAATTGCTGAGTACCATATGCCCCTATCGAATAGAATGGCTGCCATTGAAGCAAACCTAATTTCGCTCACTAATGCATTAGATAGAATCCCTGGTGCGCAAACAAACCTTAGCACCCCTACCACGGAGCGATCGCCCCTAACTCCCTATAGAGCAAATGACCCAAGTGGAGTGAGGTCAGTGATAGACCATCAAAGTGTACAGGGGGTCGGGAAAACATCATCGGCTAAACCAGGGACAGGAGGGAGTAGGTCGGGAACACAGACCCTAGTGGGTGGGAATTTACAACAGTTGAAAATAGCGGGCGCAGCTAAGGGACCGATATGCATCCCCAGAGTAAGGATACAGTGAGGACAAATCCAAACGCTGTCCCAAAACCCCTTAGCAAGAATAAATCTGCGACTGTACGAATTGACCTACCCCCAGATTGTAGTCCCCTCGAAGTGGTTCTTGCGGGGGTGCCATCATTGACAAATGGGCAAGAAGAAACACACACCACCCTTAAGAACAAAGTCACTGATTGGCTAAATAAAAATAGACCTCTACCACAAGATGTTACAAGTGAAATTCTGATGGTCCAAAGAGTAGCTTGGGTAGGCCAAAGAACTAAGGACTTCGTGGGAGACTGTGTCCTAATTAATTTTAGGGACACACGGACAGTGGCCCATGTATGTCAGTGGCCCTATCCTACACCATCGACTGCCATACAGTCCCTTCCCCTCTCGTATTTTTATCCACCTGTTCAACCTGGTCCACCGCACAATATTATTGATAGGGATGCAGGTTGGAACTGGGCAGCCTCCACAACAAGAACAGGAACTAGTCAGGGCAGACGCAGAGAATCCCTGTTTGCAGAGGACACATGTCTACATACCAGATTTAGCTCCTTAGACACGGTGGATTGACTAACTCCTAGTGAATTGGATATTAATCCCAGGGGCACACATGGGGCGAATAGTGAAATGGAGGGGCTGGAATGGGCGGATGCATGCAGGAAGGAAAAAACTGAAAGGGAATGACACATGCAGTGTGGTAGCCCTACTAAGCCCAGCAGATGCACCCAAATTACAATTATCTAGAGGGCCTGTAATTGATATCTGCGGGGGAAGGGGGGGACAAGCCGGTGACTGGTAATGGCCCTAGAACTGGCTCTATAGAAGTGGGGAATGCTGCACAAACTGAGAGAAGAGCCCCTACCATAAATTCAAAACCTATACAAATTGTGACATGGAATGTTGCTGGACTATCCAATAAAATCACATGCCCAGAATGGGGATCATTTATGGATAAAAATGACGTGTGTCTTCTGCAAGAGACCTGTGCACGCACGGAGGAACTCAGAGTGGGTTTTGCCTCCTTCCACGTCCCGGCACTATGGAGTGGGAGGGGGTGTCCCTCTGGCGGCCTTACAACCTGGGTTGGAACAAACCTGGGCTGAAAGGCTAGTACTCTTACCACCTACTCCAGAGACATACAATGCGTGGTCCTTGCTTGGCCAAATCGTTATAACCTAGCATTGATTAATGTTTACTCACGCCCAGTTAGAGCAGGCAGTGAGTCTAGCACTATTGATGATCTTTCCACCTTCATCTCAACTATTCCGAAGGACTGCAATATAGTGGTAGGGGGCGATCTAAACTGTCACTACGGGCCGCTAGAAGGATTAAACGAAGGTGCCCTTACAGCAGAGGATGACCATTGGTCAATCCCCATGACCCAGGCCCCGTACGTCAAGGGCATGGTCTCCTCTAGCTGTCCAAGTCACTGCACTAACCATCACCCATTCCCTACGAGCATGTAATGGGCGAACATCATCGGACATTCCAGCCAAACACACATATAATAAACCTGGACGAACATCACATCTTGATTACATTATGGTGGAAACCAGGCTATAGCCGAATGTTATTGACAAGAGAGGACAGTGACCACAACGCCCTAATTTTAGAAATGTCCGTGCCAAGGTCCAGCAGTTCTGGGGATCTATCGAGGGGTAAAGGCATTAGCAATCTGACCCTGACAAACAATAGGCGCAGAATTAGATGGTCGCGACTAAAGGAAAAACCAGGACAGATTGCGAAACTATATAACCTGGCAGTTCCGCTGCTGACAGAAGCTGCTGTTCTGAATGATTTACCACCATCCCCTGACTCTCTTGTACGGATAGAGGCCATGCATGGGAACCTAGTATGTAGCCTGACCGAAATACTGAATCGCAGGGTGACCAGGGAAAGAAATAGTACCCCCTGTTCCTCCTGGTATAATAACGCATGCAGGGAAGCGAAGTCAGAGTTAGTGGCAGCCGTAAAAGATAATAATAGAGCCCTAATAAAAGTCAGGCGGGCCACCTATAAGAAAAAAATTAGGTGCGTTAAGGAAGAATGGGACCAGGAAAAGTGGTCCAGTTTATCCTCTGCCCTAAACTGCAAAGACTTCAAAACATTCTGGTCTATAATTAGTGTAGGTTTAGGACAATCAAAACAAGCAGTAGAACCGAACTTAGCACCTGAAGTATGGGAAGACCATTTCCGGGCTCTGTACTCCTGCGAGGCCATCCCTGAAGATGTGTCTGCAGATACACTGGCCCATGGTTTGAGCACTTTCTGCCCTGAGGAGTGTATGGTCACGGTGGCCGAAGTATGCACTGCCATTGACAGACTTGCATCAAACAAAGCTACCGTCTTGGATAAACTTCTGGGCAATATTTTCAAGCACCATCCAAAAGTCTGGGGCCCTTATCTCTGTCTTGTATTTAACGCAATCCTGAGGGGAATGGCGCTCCCCAGTACTTGGCTGGGAGCAGAGGTAGTACCTATCTTTAAAAAGGGCTCGCCTCTGCTCCCATCCAACTACAGACCAATAAGTATCATTGATGTCCCGCAGAAGATCTTAACAAGACTTATTTTAGATCAACTGCTGGATTGGATGGAGGAATTTGAAATACTTAGCCCCTATCGGGCAGGGTTCAGGAAGAACACCTCCACCATAGATCAAATCTTTTGCTTAGTATTATTACACTGGAAAACGGTGCTTATAGAGGGTGGCAGTCTCTATATGGTGTTCATAGACCTGCGGTCTGCCTTTGACCTTGTACCAAGAGGCAAATTGTGGAAAGTCCTTCTAGATCTGGGCATCCCCGATCATCTCCTCTCAGTCCTGATTAGGTTACATGAGGCAAATTTTGCCCAAGTCCGATGCGGGAAGAGTGGTACTCTTACATCTAGATTCCCCGTTGGCAGGGGGGTAAAGCAGGGCTGTGTGCTCGCACCGACCCTGTTTTGCCTCTATGTCAATGGGGTTCTCACACATCTGAATGGGGTGCTGAATAATGATGCGCCAAGGATAGCCGGGAATAGGGTACCGGCGATAATGTTTGCCGACGATACCCTATTGCTCCCAAAATCCCCGATGGGTATCCAGAGAATACTGGATGGATTTGTAGAATTTTGTAACACACTGGGTCTGGAGATCAACTCATTGAAAACAAAATTCATGATCTTCAACCCTCCCAGAACCACAAGACCCAATCCCTTCCTGGGCAAAATAATACTGGAAAGGGTTAGTACCTTTGTTTACCTTGGGGTCACGATCAATGAGAGCTTGTCGTGGGGTCCCCAGGCAACTAAATCCCAGCTAAAGCTTGCCCAATTAGCGGGTGGGATTTTGAGGCTATCCAATGCCTCAACGATAAAACCGTTGGGCCCTCCACTGGAGGTCTACAAATCACAGGCCAGGGGTGCAAGTATGTACGGTAGTGAGCTGTGGGGTCACTGTAATAAATCCAAAATCTCCAGGGTTGAAAATAAGTTCTTAAGAAATGTATTAGCTCTTCCGCCCAGTACTCCGCTCCTCCCACTGAGACTTGATTGGGGGATTCCCCCAATCGAGGAGGAGCTAGCTTTAAGACCACTAAGGTACTGGCGCCGTTTATGGGTTACACCTGAGCTGGTCAATTATAGGCAGGAGCTTAAAGAAGTACTCACTAGTAGCAGTGCATGTAAAATACCATGGCTTGCCTTCATTAAGAAGGAACTTATTAGACTGGGACTTTCAAACCTATGGACTGACCCTGAGAGGGGATGCAATCAGATTTCGGCTACCATCCTCACCAAAGGATATCGTGCTGAGAGCTTGGATATGACCTTGCGCAATCCTAAGCACGGCTCCAGAACTGTATCCTTTCTTATGGTAAAAGATACATACCATTTTGAAGGCTTCCTGGATGTTATCTATCCCGTCATAGCAAGAAAACTTTATGTGCAATGGCGACATGGTGTATTACCTATACGGGCCTTCACATCTAATTGGAGCATGTTTGCACCAAAAAATTGCCCCTGCTGTCAATGTGACAGTGAAACAGAGCAACACGTTTTCTTCTTTTGCCCTGCATACCTCAAGCCAAGGAAATATTGGCTTGTCCCGCTTTGTAAAAATCTTGGCTTCCGGCCGTGCACGCAAGCACTTAGGGTAATGCAGAATGACACCTCAAGACCCATTGTTTTTGCAGTTTCGAAGTTTTTAGTAGCTATGTGGCGCATAAGGGGATCCTCAAGTATCAAGGGCTAAGCGTACCTTATTGGACAAACAATGTATTCTGCTATTGAGGCTTTCCCTGGTCTCCTAGCCCCCTAGAATAGTGAATAACGAGCCCCATTGCTTGGTTTTTTTTGTGTTTTTTTTTCAAAAATAAATATTTTTAATGTGATTTTATTGTTACTGTAACAATTAATTGTATGTTTTTATAATCATTTTTGTAGTATATGATGTTCTATGTCTTTTAAACTTGTGCTTTTATGGTATTTTCTGTACCGAAATAAAGATTTTATGATGATGATGATGTTGAATTATGTGACAGTTGCGGTTAAATGTGAGAAGGAGAATACAGAATACAGCCAGACTCTGTCATGATTCACTTCCTGTGAGAGTGGTTTGTGGGCCAATCTCAGAGACAATTGCAAGGAAAACATGTTGTGAATGACACCATAGTGAGTAACTTCTCTGAATTATAGGCTGCTCCCTAGTTGAAGGACCACTAAAAGGTATTGATCCGTTTTGCTCTGATGTGCTTTTTTGGTGTGCTTTTTAAGCATCACGCCACAGCCTTGTTTTGTTTACGGAATCTGTTCTGGGTACTTGATAGATTGAATGATTGATTGATAAACCACCCTGACACCGAAATGTTTCCAAGGCAATGAATGAAGAACCACAGAAATTGACTGAAAAAGTTATCATTAGTGGAATGTGTAGGTATTAAGGCCCTTCCTGAAAGAAAGATGTAGCCAATCTGTCTTAAAGCTAAAGGAAGATAATTACATAGCGTGGCTCACAAATCTGTGAAGGATCTGCCAGTCAACTTGTTTATTGCAGTATGTGAACCTGCTTTTGTCCCTGCGACCTTAAGATGTGGCTTGGCTTGTAGGATTGGATCAATCTGGATAGGCATGATGCATTTGTGATGCATGCCTTTCATATGGGATAAAGTTATCCCTACAGTACATTATAAGGATATTGCAAGTCACAAGGAGTTGTATAATCGTATGGAGGAACAAGGTCCTTTATAAGGTTATCAAACTCCGCTGTGCCATAGTATGCCAGAGGGTACTTTATCCCATATAATACATGGTAACACCATCACCTTTCAATAAACCACTTTAAACCTTGGTGCGTAGCTACTTTATGTGAAAGAGCGAGCATGTTTGCAAACTTGAAGAATAAAAATAAAACCTCTAGTGCAACATTAAATGCATGAAAAAATTGTTAGATAGTTGCTGGAAACAGATATTATAAACAGTTCAATACAAGTTAGATTTTAAAAAACAACTAAAATAGTGAACTGTGTAGAATCATTCTAGCTTTTCTTTATCTAAGGAGTGCAAAAAAAATATCCTCTCTGTGTCACAGTAAGCTATTAAAATTAGAGCAGAAGAAAGAAAAGCAATGTTTCTTTTGTTGTTTTAAACAACTGCTCCGTGATCTGACCTGCCTTTGACCTCCGCTGCTGACTCTGGTGGCAGGCATTGTGATGTCAGAACTCAACTGTAATAACCTTACAATAGTTGAGTTCTGAAGTCTATTCTTAATAATCAGCAACGTCGTGTGTCACAAGTCACCGATTATGAAGAAATAATTGACTGCTGTTTATACAGGGATTACATAACCCAAAATATTATAAATACATTAGAGGCAGGTTTGTATGCAGAGATTGCAGAATCCCATGTATTATAGATGAGATACACCTATTTGAAATGAATCCACTGCTCTGTGGCTAACCAATAGTGCTGTCCCTGTGTTTCAGAAACATACACATATTTACCAATAGAACAGATCAAGCGAACAGTACTGTTCTTTACTCCTTGAAGCTTCTTCAAGAGAGCTACAGAAATGCTATAAATACACTGTTATGATAATTAAGTTTTGTAGACTCACAGACAGACACAATTGTGGAATGTCTTTTTTGGAAGATGCAGATGGGTTCAACAAACAGATATAGTATGTGAAAGCTTAAGCTACATAAGTAATAAATGTGATAACGCACTGACACATCAGCATCTGTAATGACAATAAAGCTATCTGTTTAACCTCAAGAGATCTTCAATAGGTGGGGGTAAGTGATGGCAGATGTCAGTGGCAGCCCGTAATGTGTAGTTGGGGTGGGCGGACGCACACACACTCATGGACATGCATAATCTCACCCAGGACATACATATGCACACACCCATTCAAAGCATGCACGTACAAACACTCATGCTTACTCACTTGCAAGCAGTAACCCAACAGTACAAAAAAAACTGTGCCGGGCCTCATCTTGGGAAGTGAGAGGGAGGCCACTGTTGTTTTGAGAAGCAGGGGGCAGAAGAAAGACCCCACTGCCTCCTCTCATTGGCTGACAATGCCAAATGTCAACTAATGAGACGAGGAACTTCCTTACATCATCGCAGAGTGGCTTGGGGTCAGTGAGTGTTGCCGACCCTCCCCCACTCTGTCCACTCAGCCCTGAGCTCTTCAGTGCTTAAAACTGAAGGATCCAGATCCGAGTCCATCAGTGATGCTGCTCCTCATCATGACAGGGAGGCTCACAAAAGAATTTGATGGGCCAAAGAGGTCACACCCACCGGGCTGTAAAATATTTAGCCCAGCAATTTTCAACTGGTGCCTGTGCATTTAGTGCTTGTACAGCACCTGATTGCCTGACCCGAACATAAGGCGTGTCTGACAGGCCCCTCCGCCTTTAATGATGGTCCACTGCTGGTAGATGTCCTGCTAAACTTTAAAAGTTCTGGCAAGGTAATAAATGTTGCAACCTTTTAGGTCCATACAGTCCTCCCCGGCAACTTTTTCTTTATACTGTATCAGATATGAAAAAAACAAAGTGGTAGACCCATTGGCATACAGGCCCTAAACTCTGGCTTCTCCTTGACCCTGACCTGAGAGCAGAGCTGTGGAATTTTAGTTCGTGAACTGAACATCATCTGCGCCATCTTGCCCATTCCTCAGACTCACGTATGAACATACACGACAGCCATTTTAGGTACCATGGTCTCCCTGTTCACGATCGATCACCAGCGCACTTCCCTGACCCTGCAAGCATCCCCCATGCACCCTGGCTGCCCCCGCGCTCACATGCACAAGTCATGAACCCTCCTCTTCCGCATGACTCTGTCTCCGGGAATCACACCCCGCGCCTGACCAACACCTCCTTTCCTTCCATGAATACCCCTCTTTTGATAAACCCTTCTACGCTCGATTGTCCACACCGATCCTTCCTTCCATGAATATCTCTCCTTTGATGACCCCTTCCTCTGAGCCCGATTGTCTGCACGGACCGCTGGTCATCCCTTAAGCCTGAGGATACAGTTTATTGCCCACTACTGTATGCACTCGCCCCTCTTCAAAGGAGCTACTATTGATCACGACCTCCCCACCCCCTGAGATTCGATCAGGCGCACACATTCCAAAGGAATCGGCGGAACACTCAGCTGCGTGATATCCCCTCCTATTGTATGGCGGGTGAGGACCTCTACTGTAGCCACGTGTTGGAATGAGCCGGAACTGGGGGGGTACCGGGGATGTCATTTTTCCATTACTTCACAATGTCTTTATTGTAATAAAGAGCTGTCACATGTCGTAAACCAGTGTATAAAAGGCCAGGTCTCAGAGAGGCTGTCAGAGAGCACCTCGAGACGATACCTTGTTGTCCGATCTGATGTGTTCTGCTCCGTCGGAATAAAACTTGTTTCCTGTCTTCCTGTCTCCAGCGCCTGCCTCTTTATTTGATAACCTTCGTATGGTATTAGAGGCGTTTCACGCCGGGCAAAGTTACTTAAGAAACATCGACTAAATCGCCTGACCATTTTCCTGACTTTCCTCAATTGGCGTCCCAAGTGTGGGGCCCATCAGCGACACGTGGATCCAGTGGGAGAGGTCCCGACGACAGAGTGAACGACTGCAACGATCGGGAGAGCTCCTGTCCGATAGACCCTCGTCTGACAGCCGATCATCCGAACTTCACTGGTTCCAAGCAGACCTCTCCCGAGTGATCTACGGTCCTGACTGGGAACCATCAGGAGTGCCACGGTAGCAGCAGAGAGTAGAGGACGATCGGGCGCTGGAAGCGGAAGACAAGAAACTGTCCATGCGGTCCGGGTAAGGTCGTGACACACGACAAATTGCGAATTGATTGATTGATTGATTGATTGATTGATTGAAATACTAGTATTTGCTTTGTCGCTCTTTGAGATATTCGCTGCCTGCAAACGGGGAGGAATAGGAATATTCTATCTCCCTTTGCGGATAGTGAAGGGTAGGTAACGCGGACTTTTGTCCCCCATTGTAATCTGCCGTGCCTATTTGTTTTCTCCCCACTGATTGATTGTCCGAACATAGATTGTTTGGAGTATAGTTCTTTTTGAGGTTCTCTGCTTGCAAATAACGTAGAATAGCAATATTCTGTCTAGTCTTTGCAAATAGTGAAAGATAGGTAGTGCGGACCTTTGTCCCCCGTTGTAATCTGTCATGCCTGTCATCTCCCCACTGATTGGTAGTTGGTACAACCCGGACCGCTTATTAGAGATGAACCATCCAGCTCCATTGGAAGGCACCCCATATAAGGACATGTTCACTAAACAAGGACTAGTCGCTATAGCTTATAGTAAGTTATGGCATAAATATACAAAAAAGGATCCCGAAAGTCAGTGGCCACTGATAGGTTCCTTTGATGATCATAAAATAAAAGCGCTAGAAGCAGCTGTTAGAATAAATAAGGCAACACCCACCATGCTCGATAGTATCGGCATGTGGCGCAAAGAAACAGAGCAACGAAGGAAAAGAGAAGAAGCAAGAATAGGTAAAGAGTTGCGAAAGGCAGCCCACCTGGCCGCTAAGGAACTAGACGAAGAAATAAGAAGGAAAGAGGAAGTTAGACGAACGCAAGAATCAGGGTCGACAGGCCAATGCCCTGTTAGGACCCCCTCTACGCTCTACCCGGAGATGCCCTCCAAACAACGGGCAAATGACGAGTTACTGCTAGGTCCTCCGATTATCTACATGCCCCCTCCTTATGCCCCCTGCCAGCCTCTGGCACAGCACCTACCAATTCTGGGTGCGGGCGAGGGTAACTCTAGCGCTAGAGCCCCGGCTCTTACGGCCTTCGCACCAGCCACATTGGTAACAACATCAGATGAACTCGAGACTAGCAAGCAGCTAAGGGCCAGACCAAATAGGTTGAGCAAAGACGGGCGGGATGGGATTGACAAGATAGCAAAGACACTGGTAGAACGGAAGGAGAGCGAAGAATACACGATGGATATGCACAATTCACATGCCGGTAGCCACAGACGGCATTTTATCTTACGATTCAGCTACCACACCCTGAACGCATATGAGGATAGGTATCAAACTAAGGGTCCTGCTAAGCTGACGGCTCTATATAGAAAGATCGATGTTGGGGATGGGACTGAACGCGATGTGACGGACCTCTTCATGCAAACGCTTGAAGTCTTCCGCCACCTCACGGAACAGAAACCAGAGGTTAAGATCACAGTCCCTGAAACGGCTGAGTCCCCATTAGAAGTAGCCAACACTATGATGCCTATCAGAGAAGCCGCCCCCTACTGGGTTCCCCCAAGAGGTCAGGGAACAAACGACGATATCAACCACGCAGATGCAAAAGGGAGGGTTGTGTACAATTGGGTTTACCAACCATGGGATCGACAAGATATTTTAACCTTTAGGCAAACCCTGCCTGATTTAAGGAAGAACCCGACAGCATTTTACACCGAATTAGGCACAGCCTTGGGTTCAACGATAATGACTCTAGCAGACATTGATTTGTTTTTCGGGTTATGTCTGCCGGCTGACGTGTGGAAGCAAATCCGGAAAGCCGAACACACAGATCTGTTCGGACATACCTGGAATCAACTCAATGAGCTAGATAGACGACGAGAGCCCGGAAGGAAACCGATAAAAGACATACTGGAACTTCCGGACAAAATAGTTCAGAAGCTAAAAACCTTGATCCCAGAGAAAAAGGTAGATTGGTCAATAGTCACGGCTTGCCGTCAGAAACCTCAGGAAGACGTATCAGAATACTTCTCCCGATTTGAAACGGTGTTCTCCGACTACAGTGGCCAGGACATGACCACCGCAACCGGACAACACCTATTTGTGCAAAACTACGTAAAGGGTCTGTCACAAGAGGTTTCCCAAAAGTTACAAACGAGCGAGAGTAGTTGGGGGGCCTCCAAACCCGCCGCTATCCTCCAAATGGCTCAGTACTACGAACACCAAAAGAATGAGAATGATAGGGCAACCGAGAGAAAGAAGAAAGATTTGAAAGAAAGGGTGATGATAGCCCAGATACAAGGGGTGGCAGTCGGGAAAGAGCTACACAGGGGGAGCTACCAATCAATCGCCCCTAGAAATCCACCCCCAAAGGACCGCACATCCACTCCCTACTCTGGACGTAGGGACATAGAAGATAATCAGTGTGCATTTTGCAGAGGATTCGGGCATTGGAAGTCTCAATGTCCGGCTCTTCTGGAACTAATTAAAAATAAAGAAACGAGGAACATGACGAATAGCCCCAGGGCTAGAGGACAGGGACGGGGGTACACAAACGACACCAACAGCGACAGACCAGGAAGATCGAACACATTTGACCGTCCCCGACAGAACCAGTACCAACTATCTGACAGTGAGAACACCCCCGATTTCGCATAAGACTGCCAGGGGCAAGGGAGGGATCCAGTCGAGCTCTGTGTTGACCAGCAAGGTCCTTACGTCACAGCTAAGGTCCTGGGTACAAAGTCTCCATTCTTGGTAGACACTGGAGCGACACGTAGTGTATTATCAAAGCGACTGATTCCAAGGGCACCCTTGTCTGGCTCACACATTACATCGATAGGTTTCGATGGAACGCCCTCCACAAATCCCCTGTCTGTACCTATCTCCTTTGACCTAGGAAACAACCCCACTGACACAACATTTCTGCTCTCCTCCAACTCCCCTGACGCCATTATGGGTATTGATTTACTAAAACATTTCCGAGCTACTATTAGGTGTTCCCCAGATGGAGTCCGAGTCATCTTGTACGACAACCCGAGCATGTCCAGATCCCGCCCCGCACGACATATGTACTCTATGACTGATGCTGACCTAACCTTGCTCGACACCCTACCCCTGTACCTATGGGCCAGAAACGACTCGGATGTAGGACGAATGATGATCGACCCTGTGCACATAACTGTTCGACCAGACGCAATACTCCCGAAACTCCCACAGTACCGGATATCGCCCGAAGGCGAGAAGGCATTGGTAGCGATTATTCAGTCCTTGGTAGATGCAGGAGTGGTAGAGGAAGTGGTTAGTAATGTTTGCAACAGCCCTATCCTACCCATTGTTAAGAAGCAAGGTGAGGGAGATGAGAAAGCGTACCGCTTCATCATCGACCTGCGAGAAGTCAACAAAGTGGTGGTGCCACAGTACCCCGTAGTCTCAGACATCACCACCATTCTGACCCTCATCCCGTCCACTGCCACCACCTTCACCGTTATTGATCTCAAGAATGCATTTTTCTCTATCCCCATCCATCCAGACAGCCGTTATCTCTTCGGCTTCACCTTAAAAAACCGTTCGTACCGATTTTGTAGAGCTCCCCAGGGCTACACTGAAAGTCCCAGCATTTACAGCCAGGCCCTCAAAAGACAGCTGGACGCCGTCCAGCTACCAGATGGAGTGGTGTTGATCCAATATGTCGATGATATCCTTCTGGCGGCCGACACCACTCCACTTGCAATCACAGCCACTATCCAACTCTTGCACTTTCTTGCGGAGAATGGCCACAAAGTCTCCAAAAAGAAACTGCAGTTCTGCCAGCCTCAAGTGACATACCTAGGCCATCTCCTGTCCAAAGAAGGGAGGAAACTTACGCCCGACCGAATCCAAACCATCCTAGACACCCCCATCCCAAAAACACAGAAGCAAGTCCTTTCATTGGTGGGCCTTACCTCTTTTTGCCGACAATGGTTACCAAATTTCAGTCTCATTATAAAGCCCCTACTTTCCCTGTTGGCCAAAGATGTTTCCTTCCCACTCCCTTGGACCCCTGAATGCCAAGCGTCCTTTAAGGAGTTGCGGGATGCCCTTTACTCGGCACCCGTCCTAGGAACACCAGATTACTCCAAGCCCTTCTCCCTCTTCACTCACGAAAGGGAGGGATGCGCATTGTCTGTTCTAACTCAGCCCATTGGCTCCAAACAACGCCCTTGTGCCTACTTCTCTGCCACTCTTGACCCAGAGCTTTACCTGCCTGCCTTCGAGCAGTAGCCGCCGCTGCTGTCTCTATCCGTCAGAGTGAGGGAATTGTACTTTCGAACTCTCTCACGGTGTTAGTGCCCCACGCAGTTGACACCCTTTTGAACCAGACCAAGACCCAACACCTGACTAGTGCACGACTGACAGGGTACGAATTGACTCTACTTGCACCCCACATCACTCTGAAGAGATGCACAACTTTGAATCCTGCTACACTGTTGCCCTTGCCTGAAAATGACCCCGATGTGCCCCCTATACACGACTGTGTGACCCTCACGGACGAACAGACTAGGAGTAGAATTGACCTCCGAGACATTGCTTTTACAGACCTTGATGGAGAGCTATGGGTAGACGGCTCTTGTATTAAACTCCCAGACGGCACCACTTCAGCTGCCTATGCGGTGACGACAGCCCGAACAGTAGTTGAAACAGCCCGCATCACGCAACGATCCGCACAGGTGGCAGAGCTAATTGCCCTCACACGAGCATGTATCATAGCAGCAGGAACCACGGCGAACATTTACACGGACAGCCAATATGCCTTCGGGGTGGTTCATCATTTTGGGCTCTTGTGGAGGGAAAGGGGATTCCTGACGTCCCACGGCACGCCCATCCTTCACGGAGATCTAGTCTCCACCCTGATTGAAGCAGTTCTCCTCCCCAAACGATTAGCAGTGATCAAATGCCAGGCACACAAGAAAGTGACGGACTTAGTTGGACAGGGAAACGCACTGGCCGACATCACTGCCCGAACCACAGCTGAGAATAGGACGACGACACGCATGTATGTGACCAGGTCACAAGCAGAAAAATGGACTGACGCTAGGGAAACAATTAGGGACATCCAGTCGGCCAGCACACCTCACGAACTGACTGAGTGGGCACGGGTGGGTCTAAAGGACGATGAAGGCTGCTGGCGGACAAAAGACACAAACAAATGGTTGCTGCCTGACTCATACTTGATTCCCATACTGACTATGGCACACTCCCCTGCACACATAGGTTCTGCCCCCATGATTGAACTCATTTCCAAAGTCTGGCACAACAACAAAATCCCCGACTCAGCCAAACGCCTGGTCCAGCAGTGCCTTATCTGCCTACAACACAACCCCGGTAAAGGAACTGTAGTACCCCGGGGAGGGTTTGGGATCCCCGACCACCCCTTTGAGGTCCTCCAGATGGATTACATCCAGCTGGAGAGATGCCAAGGCCTGAAGTACGTATTAGTCATTGTATGCGCCTTCAGCAAATGGGTGGAAGCCTATCCAACCCGTGATAACACTGCCATGACTACTGCCAAAGTACTACTGAAAGAGTTTTTCCCTCGCTACGGCCTTTGCCGAATTTTATGGAGCGACAATGGCCCCCACTTCATAGCTGAAGTTATCCAACTAATCTTGAAGGGGCTGGGGGTAAGGCAGAGGTTCCATGCGGTCTTCCACCCCCAATCCGCTGGCCTAGTTGAGCGACACAATGCCACACTGAAACTGAAACTGTCAAAAATAGTGGCCACCACAGGACTTAAGTGGCAGGATGCCCTCCCACTGGCATTGCTATCGATGCGCTCCACTCCCACTAAGCACCACTTGACCCCCTACGAGGTTGTGTTTGGGCGACCAATGAACCTCTGGACTGCCCCCAAGCCAACATCCATTCACGACGTCCCTGACGTCCTGCTGTCAGATTATTTGTGCAAATTAACTAAAACGTTGTCTGTCATTCATCAACAGGTGCAGCAGGCCATCCCCGATGCTTCCAGGGGTCCCGGTCACGATATCCAACCGGGAGATTATGTTTTAGTCCGGAATTTTCAACGGGCAAAGAGTCTGGAACCCCGGTGGACGGGCCCCTGGCAAGTACTGATCACCACTCGGACGGCTCTTCGAGTAGAGGGAAAAAGGCACTGGCTGCACGCCCACCACTGCAAGAAGGTCTCCTCGACCCTGGCCACGACAGACAACGTCGACACCCAAGAAGAGCTCCTGAACAAAGACCGGCCATCACTGAACTGCTATCCTGATACCGAGGCACTTGAACTTTCAAAATTCTCTGATCCCACTGTGCCATCCCGGGAAGGGTATTTCCTGCGTCGAAAGGAGGGAGCTTCGGCTAAGTAGACCACGGACTAAGTTAAAATCTCAGAACGGTGGCCTAAAACAACCAAGGGTTACCCGGAGAGAAGCTAAACAAAGTCTGTGGTTCTGCCCACTACCGAGCACCTTGAAGATGATGGAAGCGCCAGATAAGAAGATGATGGAAGCGCCAGATAAGAAGATGACGGACGCAACCGGAAATACCCACTACAGGAACCCAAAGGCTGACAATTTGCATAAATTAAAGACAATCGCCTTCTTCATTCTCTTCCTCCTTTGCCTCCTCCTCATGACTTCCTTCTGGATCTTGGAGGACAGCACACCTGCTCATCAGATATTGCTGACCACTGCACAGCCAACCACCATGAAAGAGCATCACCTGATCTCCCTTTCGCCTCAGCTCCGAGAAAGGCGTAAGGAGTTCTGGAACAATTCCTTCGTGCAACTACTGCACCAGCACAACCTTGCTGCAAATGCCATGAACTGCTGGATCTGCGGGTTGCTCCCGCATGCCACTGGACACTCCATCCCCTTCATCCCTTCTCCTTTCTCAGTTCACGGCTCCTGCCTCGCCTGGTTGATCCTCTTGCAGGAAAGCCACAAGGACAACGCCGCTTCTGGTCAAACAGTGTCACACTTCTACTATGGGTTCTGGCTGAACAAAACAGGAAGGACGTCTGCCCCCTTTTGCCCTGTGACCTCAGGTTCCTCCTTCCATATGAACATCCCTGCCAAAGAACGAGTTGAGATGCAAGTGCTCCACAATCCAGCTAGACCCACCTTTTCCCACCTGCGGAAGCGAACGGCTGCCACTCTGACTGTGGCCTTGTCTGTCATCAATGTCACAGGTCTCGTGTGCCTCGAAGGCCAAGGAACACAGCTGGTGGGTCACAGTTCCTGCCGCATCACCAGAACATTGGTTTCAGTTGACCCCCCCTCCTTTGTTGCTTCTCCGAATATGTACTTTGTTTGTGGCATCAAAGCTTACACTTGGCTCCCGAAAGGTTGCAGGGGTACGTGCTACATTGCCTTCATTCTTCCCCCCACGTATGTGACCCCATCCTACCATCACCGGCAAAAGCGCGCCGGAGACATTGGACAAGCCGACTCCACCGGAGCACAGTTCCTGGATGCGGTGAAGGGACTTGTTCCTCTGTGGGGCCCAATGGCAAATAGCCGCGCTATCCGACACCTGACTCAGGCAGTGGAAACGACCATTAACATCACGGCTGGCATCCTCGCCAACAACACGGCCGAGCTTCAGGCAGTCCGCCTGGTGGCTCTTCAAAACCGCCTGGTTCTAGATGTGGTTCTGGCCGACCGTGGAGGAGCATGCCGCATCATCGGCTCCAGCTGCTGCACCTACGTGCCAGATAACTCGCCTTCAGTCTACAAAGCAATCGAACACCTCCACAGACTATCCTCAGAGGTTCACCAGGAGCAAGAAGGATGGTCGCTTGGAAGCTGGTTTTGGGACACTTTGAAGGACTGGGGATGGAGGTTGTTTACATTTATATTGATACCAGTCGTGATACTGTGTGGGTGTTGCTTAGGTATTCAATGTTTGCCACCTTTGTGTTCACTCATTTCTAACTGTATGTGCCCTAAGACTTTGGACTTTAGAACTGAGCACATGAGTCCCCTCTATGAGATAGAAATACGTGGTCTTATGAGGATAGATCCGAATTGACAAGCTGGCGAGACATGTTAAAAGGGAGGACTGTGGAATTTTAGTTCGTGAACTGAACATCATCTGCGCCATCTTGCCCATTCCTCAGACTCACGTATGAACATACACGACAGCCATTTTAGGTACCATGGTCTCCCTGTTCACGATCGATCACCAGCGCACTTCCCTGACCCTGCAAGCTTCCCCCATGCACCCTGGCTGCCCCCGCGCTCACATGCACGAGTCATCAACCCTCCTCTTCCGCATGACTCTGTCTCCGGGAATCACACCCCGCGCCTGACCAACACCTCCTTTCCTTCCATGAATACCCCTCTTTTGATAAACCCTTCTACGCTCGATTGTCCACACCGATCCTTCCTTCCATGAATATCTCTCCTTTGATGACCCCTTCCTCTGAGCCCGATTGTCTGCACGGACCGCTGGTCATCCCTTAAGCCTGAGGATACAGTTTATTGCCCACTACTGTATGCACTCGCCCCTCTTCAAAGGAGCTACTATTGATCACGACCTCCCCACCCCCTGAGATTCGATCAGGCGCACACATTCCAAAGGAATCGGCGGAACACTCAGCTGCGTGATATCCCCTCCTATTGTATGGGGGGTGAGGACCTCTACTGTAGCCACGTGTTGGAATGAGCCGGAACTGGGGGGGTACCGGGGATGTCATTTTTCCATTACTTCACAATGTCTTTATTGTAATAAAGAGCGGTCACATGTCGTAAACCAGTGTATAAAAGGCCAGGTCTCAGAGAGGCTGTCAGAGAGCACCTCGAGACGATACCTTGTTGTCCGATCTGATGTGTTCTGCTCCGTCGGAATAAAACTTGTTTCCTGTCTTCCTGTATCCAGCGCCTGCCTCTTTATTTGATAACCTTCGTATGGTATTAGAGGCGTTTCACGCCGGGCAAAGTTACTTAAGAAACATCGACTAAATCGCCTGACCATTTTCCTGACTTTCCTCAGAGCCTAACCATCTCTTTTTTTGGAAACCTCCTACAGACTCACCTCTTAAAGCATGCCTTTATTGGGCCCCTGGCTTTGATGAGAGGGGTAATACAGGAATAATGAAGAGGGGTGCTTCCTCTTACATTTGGTTGAACTATGCATGATATGTCAAGCACATCAGAGAACTCCTCAATAAATAAATATATAAATATATATTTGCTTTACGGTAATGTGTCCCTAACAGTTATTTCTGTGGAACATATGTTGAATATTCTCTATTCAAAATACTCTATTTTTCTGCCTGTTTTCACCAATACAAAATGAGGAACCAGTTGTCACCAATTCATGTCCCTCCAGTTTTCACCATGAAAAGGTGAAGAAAAGCAACATGATTCATTTTAAGGAAATAACAGAAATATTGGTGGTAAGGACGTTCATTTGTATTGTAATACTTTCTTCAACTAAGTATTTCCAAAATGTCCTCTAATGATGGTATTTGATATAGAGCCACAAAAAATTGCAACCTGCCACAGTAAAATGGTTTCATAACATGATACCTAGTAGTAGTGCTGCATATTTCATATCAAAAAGGATTTATTGTGTGGGGATTCAATATCTAATAATAATTATCTTTAAATTAGCTTTGAAAGATTCAAATGGACCCCCTTGTATCCTACAATGGCAGCATTCTAAACAAATGATTCGAGGTTGAAATAGCACCCTTAATAAGATCATTACCTAAGAATGACCATTTACCACAGGAGTGAAACGTCCAGCCAAGACATAGCAGAAACCACCATCTTTTAAAATTAGTCTGATTTTCTGCGTTTTTTAAAATTGAAGTATATTGTATATATGGAATTTAATGAATATATTCAAATTGATCATGCGTTGAAGTTTCAGGTCACCCAAAAGATCGCCTAGGCAGAAAGTGCACTCACTGCATTCTTGCTTCTAAATGGATTCACAGAGATGTACAAAAACAGTGTGAATTTGTATTTTCTTCTCAAAACTATTCAACAGAAATGTGACTTGTGAGTCCTATGACCCTCAACCACTAATGCACCTTGAACTCTGTTTTAATGCCCATTCAAGCAACCTCTGACGACAGTGCAGTCCTATAAACATTCACAACCACCTACATACCATTAAAATGCACTTTCTATTGAAATCCACTACTTCAGCTGCATAACAGAGAGTGCAGCTTGAATTATGCCATCCTCTGCCAGTTGAATTTTACCTTTGCTCAAAAGTTAAAAGAAGAAGTTCCATGTGATGCCCCAGAGTGGCACACCTTGTGCAGACTTTTATAGCCACCTATCATTTGCTGATTACTCTATTTAGGCTTTAATTTGACCCTAATAAGATTAAATATTTGCCAGACCGAATTATTTGTGTAAAATTATGCATAGCAGAATAATACTGCCAAAGAGTGTGCTGCATTATATTACATAAACTGCATATTTTCTTGTCACATGATTTAGTCCTTCCATTGCCTCAAAATTTCAGTGGCCCTGCATACCACTCACTAGCAAACGATCTAGTCTTTATGAACTTTAAGATGTTTTGTAGCTGCAAAATTTGTCAGGATAGGCTAAATCATTAAAATATTTAGATATTAACAGTAATACAATCTAATGTTCCTTCAGCACCAACGTCATTACTGCAAAACAGCAAAGCTATCACAGGCAGAGAGAATGTCTCTTTTCCCTCAGGTTTGGGAAGGAGGCTGTCAAGGTAGCCCTTTAAGTTTGCCATAGAGTCACCATAAACTGGGGACATTAAATATAGGCTTTTGTATTGCTATGCTGCCTATGGATGATGCATGTCTTTTGCACACTACGTCTCTGGTGTTCAGAGAGTGGTGCCGTTGCTGCAACTCTTTAACACCCTGACATGAAAATAATAAAAATTGTTTTGAAAAAAAAAAAAAGATAGGCTTTTCATTTGGAAGTTCAGTTTGCATATTTTAGAGACTAAGGGCCTGATTACGAGTTTAACGGGTGGTATACCCCGTTGTATGTGACGGATATCCCATCCACCATATTACAAGTTCCATAGGATATAATGGTATTGTTCTAAGACAGGCCGGATGCCTGTCACGTTTGTGATTGAGTAACCCTGTCGTCAAACTCGTAATCAGGCCTTAAGATACTGCAATAGATGTTGTTGTAAATCTAATTGCATTTGCTTTCTTTCTTTTATATGTTTGTCTGCTGTGAACACGTTGTGCTTTTCTCTTGTGGTCTCATCCTTAAGACAGGCATTGGCAAAGCAAATATAATCTTTCCTTGGTAAGTCTGCATTGTGTATGTTTCACAAACACATGCCAGGGGAAAGAAAGGTGTACAAGTAATAGAAAGCAAAAATGCTGCAATGTCAAAATGGTGTGCATATGTTTCTAAAACATTATAACATGGCCCATAACAAAAATATATGTGAAAAAATGAAAAGGGAACTCAAATAAAATCAGATATTTTCCTTCAAGCCATGTCACTGGAGTGGACCACTTTTTAGGCAGATGTGCAAAAGCAAAATGCCATCATTCAAAGGGAAGAGAGTCAATGACTGAAGTCTACTGATCCATTGCCCCATGCTGTATACTCTAGTGGGCGGAAGCAAAATGTGAATGACACTTGGACAGGCCTATATATAGAGGGCTGACCGATTGCCACCTCCCCACATGTATATAGAAATGTATATATTCTCATGAATTGTTTGGAAAACACAAGGCTGCCTAACAGCTATTTCTGTCTAACCAAGCCTAAGATCTTGCTATTTACATTTTTGTTTGTTTCTGAATACCTGACATTGTTGTGGGTACCTTATTTTGAAATCATATTCCTGTTCCTCTTTTCACTCTCCTTTCCTGGATGTTTCTTTTTCCAAGTCACTGCTCCTTCCTTTCTGCCCAATGCGGCCCAGTTGTTGCTCTGTGAGCAGCTTGTCCATTCTTGTCATCACTCTCGGAGACTAACTCTTCATAGAGTGATGGGGTCGATATTTCATTTCACTTCATTGCATTGAATTTGTATAGCACTTTCGCTAGAGCAATAGACTAGCAAATTGAAAGTGGTAAACACCTTTGAAGCAAACTGCAAACGAGGAACATAATTCAAATAGACAGGAGAGGGTGAATTTTTATCAGAGTGGAAAGTACAGCAAAGCATGTGGGAAGAGGTCAATAGTGTGAGCTAAAGAGAGAATGAGCAAAGGGAAGGCGGGGATGTACAGGAAGAAATTGGGAGGCAGAAAGAGAGAGGTGGCTCCTCTGTTATAACGGAGGAATGCAGTGGCGATAGCCACCGCAGCCCCTGTGGTGCAGGGGAGGCCCCAAGCTTCAGGGGGCCTCTCAGCACAGTACTCTGGCTGGAGAGTGACTGTTTGAGTCCAGATGAGCCCCCTCAAGGTCGTTACGCCTCTGGAGGAGCGTCACCCCACTGAAATGCCCCAGAGATGAAAAATAAAATGGTAATGAAGCTAATTCATTACCATTCTATTTTTCGGCTCTCCGTCCCGAACGAAGTGTGAGGATTGCGTGGGGCCTGCTGAATGGCAGCAGCAGGGAGGAGGGTGGGCACTTGTTTAAAGTGCGCATGTCTCTTTGGTCGGCCGACTTGCGTTGGGCAGCCAGACATGCTCACTTTTAACCACTCATCCCAGCTGTCTTAAGTGCAGGCATCCAGTGCCCTCAGCACCGACAGAGGCTGTTCCCTCCAATCAGGGCACAGCTTTCACTACCACGAGATTAGTGCCAGGATTGGCTTGGGAGCCTGCCTCAGGAGATAAGATTTTGGAGGACTTCGCCTTGTAGCAGGAAGGTAAGTTTATCTAATGTATTTTTTTTTACCACCCCGCCTCACCACCATAGGGTCATGCCAGCCACCACTGCAGAAAGAAGAATGAGAGATGAAGCATAAGGAATTAAAGTTCAAGAAGTAGGGATGAGCAACATTGTAAATACATCTGAAGGTGAAGCAAAGGAAACCAATGAATATGCAATAGGTAAACGGAAACCCTTGGGGCTCAGTGAGAGAGAAGAGGAGATGGAGGCTTAGATGGGGAAGGAGGCAATAAGGTGAAATGCACGATTTAAAAAAAATTCTGACAAGGGTAAGGACTAAGCAGAAAGACAACACAGAGTGATGAGCCAGAATCAAACCGAGACTAGTATCTTGATAGTGTGGAATTCAAGAAAGTGGTGGATTTTGTGCGGTTTGCAGACAGGGCACAGGTCCTAAAAAAAGAAGTTAAGAGACTAACCTAGTTAGACAATATGCAAATTACATCACAGTGCTCAACATCACGGCACGCAACATCACCATGCACAACATCACGGAGCATGATATCACGGCCCACATGGCATCACAGGAATTGGCATCATGGAAAGTGGCATCACAAGCTACGACTTTACAGGAAGTGGCATCACAAGAAGTGACATCAGATCTAAAGCTCTCACATATATGTTTAGCAGGTCTATCATGTGTATATTTGTGCGCATTGCTAGGATTATAGCTCAGTGAGCTATGGAAGATGATATGTGACTTCTACACCTTTCAATGCCCCAGTTTTATGCACCATATCCTCTACATTAATTTACAAACATATAATTTATTGTACATGTAATATGCACGTGCTGATGTTAAGGGCTCTGACACCCTGCATTAGAATGCACAGGGCTATACAAGAAAAAATAGTGGTACTTAAATTATTTCAACGCCTCCTCAGGGGAAGTAAGCTCTATATAAATGCTTTGTTTAAATACTGGGAAAGACCAACACAGCTGATATTCTTACAGTGCATGCATGTCCCCTAAACAGGGACTGAACAAAGTGAAAAACTGCCTCTCTTAAGTATGTGTGAAGTGCTAACAAGGTGTGAGCCTTTGTTTCACCTCCGCTTCATTTGCATCAGGTGTGAGGCTGCCGACTGCTCCCAGCAAAGAGACTCGAACAAAAGGAGGCCCGATGACCCCTCAAATTCGTCCTTTGTTATAGACCCAGCAGGACTCTTAAATAAGAAAGCCCCCTTCCTTCTACTCCTTTTTACAGGGAAAGATTTCGGACTGCCTAAAAGTTGGGCAAGTTACTCCCATTCCTAGAAAGACAAATGCGGACCTATCAGATCCAAACAACTTCCGACCTATCACCAACAGCATGACGCTAGCGAAATTGCTTGAAGAAAGCATTCATTCGCAGCTCTGCAAACATATTGAGAAATATCAACTCCTGGATCCCCATTTGACAGGATTCTGAGCAGTGCACAGCACTGAAATGGCACTAACTCACATTGTTGATGACGCCGTGAGAGCCCTTGACCAAAATGTCCCTTGTCTCCTGATCCTTCTAGACTTGTCCTCAGCCTTCGATACCATCAAACACGAAAACTTGATTGATCTCTTACAATATAGGATGGGATTGTCAGGCCCGGTCCTAAATTGGTTTGCCTCCTTCCTTCACAACTGCACGAAAAAGGATCAAAGTCCTTCAGGTACCTCTGTCCTGATTGGAGTCCCCCAATGTTCTACACTCTCGCCCACTCTCTTCAACCTATTTATGCAGCCTCTTGCGGTCATTCTGAACAGAGCCAACATCCAATACCACATGTATGAGGATGACATGCAATTGTACCTGAAGATCTCCTCGCAAGAGGACATAAAAACTTTAAATGTTGCACTTTTCCAAACTCAACAATGGCTAGCTCAGAACCATCTCCTACTAAATGCTCTCAAAACGGAATTTCTTTTGGTCACCCCACCTAATGACTCAGCTCCTACCCTGGGCTGGATTAAACACCTAACTGCTCTGGACTGCACTCCTCACATTGTAGACTCTGTCAAATCTTTAGGTATCACTTTGGACAAACACCTAAACATGCAAGCACACATCAGTGCTACTACTAGGGGAGGCATTTTCCAACTCAATACACTGAATAAAATCAAACCATTCCTCCCCCCGAAGAGCTCAGGCCGGCGGTTCAATCCCTGATTATCCGTAGATTGGAATAAGGCTGGTGACCCTCGCAGGACTTCCCAAAGATAGCCTGGCCCCACTCAGAGCTACCTTGAAAGCATTGGCCAGTCTTTTAATGGGTTCTGGGAAATTTGATCACATTTCACCTGACCTTATGCAGCTAAACTGGTTATCTATTGAAGCTAGAATCCGGCTCAAGATAGCTTGTCTGACTCATAAAGCCATACACCACAATATCCCATACTATCTAGCAAATAAACTTGAGCTATCGGGCTCCAGCCGGAACCTCAGAAGTATGTCCACCCTTCTCTTGAAACCTCCAAGATTCAAAAAGAAAAGATCATACAACCGTGCGTTCTCCGGTCTTGCTCCAGGAATCTGGAACTCCTTGCCATCAGAGATCAGATCAAATACTTCCACCACTTCCTTTAAAAAACTGGTCAAATAACTACTAATGAACGAACATTAACGTGATGATCATGCTCTTGTGTTCTGTTTATTACCAAAATCTTGAATTATTTTCACTGATGTTCTATGATATGTGTTAGAAATGGGGGTCTCTAGTTGGCAGGGGTAGGTACTACTGTCCAAATAGGGACCCTTGCTTCTAGTGAGGGCAAGGAGGAAACCCTCTGAGATAACCCCTGCTCACCCTCTAGGTAGCTTGGCACGAGCAGTCTAGGCTAACCAGAGGTAATGTGTAAAATATTTGTACCAACACTCACAGTAACACAGTGAAAACACCACAAACTGACTCCACAACAGTTCAGAAAAATAAAGGTATTTCATCTAGACTACACAAGACCAAAACGACAAAAATCCAACATTCACAGTTCAAGAATATGGTTTCAAAAGAGTTCTTAAGGTTGAGATAAAAATTCTTCAGGTTGCGTTAAAATTCTTTAGGTTGCGATAAAATAATCCACAGTTACATGAAAAGTTCACAGTTGCGTCACGTTTAGCTCACAGTACCTTTAGTTGCGACAAAGTTCCAAAAGCAGAAGCTGGTGCGGTGGAAAACAAGCGGTGCGTTGCTCCTGAGACCCTGGGGAGGCGTTTGCGACAGCCCCGCTGCAGCAGCGGGCGTGTTGCGACTAATCCGTTCTGTATGGGGAGAAAGGCCACTTGTATGGATTCCGGTGCGGAGGTTCCGTAGGAAGTTTGTTCTCGCAAAGGCACGATGCGATGATCTTTGGAGTTGCGACGATATCCGGGGCGACGATGCGCGGACCAGCGGTGATCATCTCTCTCGCAGCTCCTCGACGCGATGGTTTCTGCGATGACACTCGCAGTGACGTGATGTGGTACGCAAGCAGGCGGTGCGGCGATCTCACCCAGCGACGACAGGCTCTGCGCCGACACTCGCAGCGATGTTAGACTTCCCGCACCGATCGGGTGCGTCCCGCAAGCGAAGGATGCGACGGCTCTTACAGCGGCAACAGGCCTTCGTCCTTCGTAGCGGTGGGAATCTCCTTGCAGTGTCGGGGATGCGCTCCGCAGCGAGCGAATCAATAACTTTTCTGTAGCAAAGTCTCTCAAGCTTAGTTTCCAGCTCCCCAACACAGGTGCAACTTCCAGAGGCACCACACAGGGGCCAAGCACTCCAGGAAGGACATAACTCTCTCAGTAGAGCTCAGGGGGATCTGGGGCTGAAGTCCTTTTGTTCCTGGGACTTCAGAACAGAGCCAGCTCTTCTCAGGCCCTTGGAGATTCCTTCAAGCAAGGGGACACAGCACAAAGCAAAGTCCTTCCCCTCTCCTTGGCAGCAAAGCAACAGCAGGGCAATCCAGCAGAGCAACAGCTAGACAATCTTCCTTCTTCAATTTCAGCTTTCTCCTTGGCAGAGGTTCCTTCTTGATTCCAGGATGATCTAATCTTCGGTTGTCAGGGGTCCTGTACTTATACCTCTAAAAGTCTTTGTTCTCTTTGTGCAAGTGGGCCCTGAGCCCGGTCTGAACCAGTTTTGGGTGTTGCTTGAGTACTTTGTTTTCCTGGCTTCTCCTTTCCTTTCAGAGAGAGGGGCAGGGTCGTCAGCCGCCCAGCAGGAGGTGGAGCCAGCATTGTGGAGGGAAAGCAGAGCCCTGGAGCACTTTGTTGACATGATTCCTTCTCTCCTTTCACAGTGCAGGGCAGAGACATCAGACGCACCACAGGGGGCGGAGCCAGCACTGTGGGGGGCGGGTGCAGTCCTATTCAGGCCCAGGTGCTAACTCCTCCCACCACCCAAGTTGCAAATGCAGTCATTCAGCCTAGGGCTGACTCAGCCAGCCTCTGTCACTCTCAAACCAGACAGTCAATACACAAACAGGCCAAGGCACACTGAAAGGTCAGACAAGAGAACAGCAACTTTCTAAAAGTGCTGTTCTCAAACACAGGATTTAAAAACAACCTTTTCTAAAAGATGTGTTATTAAATTCTGAGTTCAGGGATACTAGACTCTTATGTCCTAACTTGTTCCTATGAGAAGAAATGCTGGTAGCCACTGTAGCCAGCATCCCCCATGTTAATCTATGGAGCAAGATAGCCTTACAATAGTGAGAAATGAAAATGGCTGTAATTCACTACCAGAGCATGTCACCTGCACCAGTACATGCTCTACCTTTCACATACACTGCACCCTGCCCAGGGGGTACCTTGGGCCTTCCATAGGGGTGACTAATGTGCACAAAAAGGGAAGGGTTAGGCCTGGTCAGTGGGGACACTGACCAGGAGGACATGGCAGTTCACAGACTGCATGCAGGCACTGCGGTGGCAGGCCTGAGACACCATTTTAGGGCTAGTCGTGTGGGTGGCACAATCAGTGCTGCAGGCCCAATAGTAGCATTTGTCATCACCAGCCCTGGCACACCCAGTGCACTTTACTAGGGACTTCATTGTGATACAAATATGCCAATCATGTATATCCAATCATAATATCAATTTACACAGAGAGTATATGCACTTTAGCACTGATCAGCAGTGGTAAAGTGTGCAGATTCCTATTGCCAACACCCACGGGTCAGGAAAAATAAGGGAGGAAGAAGCAAAAAGTTTGGGGATGACCCTGCAAGAAGGGCCAGTTCCAACAATATGTTTTTACCTTCTTTTTATTCTAGTCCTCGATAGCTCCTTGAACTGTATCAACTGTTGATTTTTGCTGGCTCCCTTTTTTTAATATTCCTTGATGCACATCGCACATCCTGGTTCTGTCTATTTGTATGATGTTTTACTCAGGGAGCTCTATGGCACCACTGATACACCCTACTCTTCGTGAATGTCTTACCTTCTTCATGCTCTGTAGAATTGCTGACAACGCTGTACAGCGCTCTGATACCCCTTTGGATCTTGTTCACGCTCTATAAAACTTTGAAAATAAAAGAAATACAAATAAATGAATAAAAAATAAAGTGTCCTTGGGTTTGAAAATGACACCGTGACGAGTTCAGCATATTATTCAGTGGGGCCCAAATTCTTGGCAGGGAGGACAGCATTTACCCTGTAAAAAAAGTGGGTGAACGCTGTCCACCCGCGTGTACCCCCGGCTCGTGCCCTGATTGCAGCCCTGCAAAGCAGGAGGAGGCCAAAGAGTAGATGTGTTTAGCATAGGAAAGGGAACCCCTGTGAACGCATTTAATTTTGTCATTGGTTACCCGTATGTAAACCACTTCGTTTTCTAGTTGATTTTTACATCAGCTTTTTCAGCATGTATTCTTTTGTATGTTTATTTTAACAAGATAGTTTTACTATCCTGCCACTGCATGGACCAGAATTGTTTCATATCTGTTCATCATAGTACCGTACATTTAACTCTTATCCAATGAGGATGTTTGTTTTGGAGCGGCAGCCTTTCTAGCTTTGGTGTGATCACAGAACATTTTAAGCGCAAATCATTTAACAAATTGGTGAAACGCACTCTTTAGTATCAGGTCCGTACCTGACCCAGCACTTTATCCTTTTAGAGCACAGCACTTTATATATTATTATATTAGTTTAAAATCTAGGGCCCACCTGCTCTTCTTTTCTATTCTGGAGATGCTGCTAAATGTAACTAAATGTTTCTTCTCTGCCTCAGTAATCTCAGGCTAAAACTGTTGAACTATTAAAAATCTTATCTTGACGATGAATTCACGACATTTATGACCATGACAATAGTCACTTGCACTTTATAATGGTATGCATATTGAGGCTTTTTTGTTTTTAGGACTTGTCAAAACCTAAATTTCTTAT
The DNA here is from genome assembly GCF_964261635.1 of Lissotriton helveticus. NCBI lineage: Eukaryota > Metazoa > Chordata > Amphibia > Caudata > Salamandridae > Lissotriton > Lissotriton helveticus. Next base: position 1,760,385,821 of record NC_136061.1, read on the forward strand.
TATTATCTCCGCATCAGATTCAACACTCTATTCTCTCAGAGTATAGCACTTTATATATTATTGTACCAATTTAAATATTTGACCCAATTGCACCGGTCTTCTAGAAATGCTGCTAAATGTAATTAAATGTTTCTATTCAGCCTTAGAAACCTTGGGTCAAAATTGCTGCACTAGTTAAAATCCTTATGCTGACTATCGATTCAAAACATTTATTATCATGCTAATAGTCACTTGCACTTTAATTTGTGTGTATATTGAGCCTCGTCTCTTTGCTTAGTTTTTTTATGAAATGACTAGGAATGTATAAAGAGACACTGATAATCTGTTCAGCATATTTTAATGTCTCATTTGTGAACATCCTTTTAAATTATTTGACTGACACGTTAATGGCCTAGATTGTGTAAATAAAATATTTTCAAATCAAATAGTTGATTTTTTGGGAACTGATGTTGTGCTTGTCCTCTTCAGGCATCTTTACTGTAGGTACCTGTTCTTGAAAAGGTCCTCTGTTCACAAAGTATTTTATGACGTTAATTTTCTGTTGATCGCTCAACACCCCAGCGCTTTATTGTTTTCTTGCTGTCTCATTCACTCTCTACCCTGCCTTGCCTGATCTCTCTCACCCAAACTCTTTATTTAACACCGTGTCCTCTGTGCCTACCTCCTTGTGCCCTGTGTTGTTGCTTTCTTGAACATCATTGAGCTGCACAAAGGTGTGTATTCTGTTGATCTAGCTACATGTTTCTCATGAATAGTTTTCTCACTTTTTGTTGTGTGCAACGGGAGCTGTCACAGCGGCTGCTACAACAAAGGTGTAGGATGTCCCCTACACCATGATTGCAATGAATGCACGCCTATATTTGCTTCACGGTAAAAAAACAAGCATTGGCAAAGCAAATAGTTTCACTTATGTAACCTCTTCTTTGACTTTGTTGTTATTTAATATTAATTTCTTTTTTAAGTCAATGCTGCTATCTAACTGGATGATTAAAAGATCTGGAAAACATACTGTAGCATAAGAGGAGGGTCAAAAGACACGTGCATACAAATGTCTAACTCAGAAGCTTACCAATATAAAAGCAAAATGCAAATCTGTTTACTGTGTTGCAAGCACTGGCAATCCATGTAGCTGTAGCCAGTGCGCCTAGGATCCTCAGGTGAGGATATATACGTAATGTGTCCTGTTTATAAAAAGTAAAGCCACTCACGGGGAAAAGTCGTGGCTACCAGAAATTGAAGGCTTTCAGGCGCCTGGAGTTCCACAGAAAATAAAGCAGCTAGCGACTAGAGTGGGTGCTATATAGTACAGTACATCAGACCTGTGTCTCCTGAGGGTTAGCATTGCTAGGACTCTGGTAGCACGCAGAAGCTAGTGAGCTCAGCGAAGTCCAACCTCCAGCCAGGGGACCTGAGCAGACGCCTTCTATGAGGAAGAAAGCCAGAGGGGGCAGCGGGAAAGAGAGTACTACCCATCCTCGCGACACACAAAGTACTTCGAGACAATAGGGGGCGGGAATCGGACCTTAGGACCATTCTCAAAGCTCACAAGTACAAGAGGAGCAGGGCTGGTGGTGAGACCTTCAGTGGCAGCAACTCCTTGGATGGGAGCACACACAGAAGGGGTCGCTGGGAGAGGAGAGCATGGAGTAAGGGAAGCGAGAGTTGTGTTAAATACCCCTCACACACCAACAGGCCCCTTGGTGTCATGCTTCATCATTGGGGTCTTCGCACCCCTCTAACGGGATGCGGCGTGCTGCGACCAACGACTACGTGGGAGCACTTGCAGTTGGACTATGTGTGGTGTGTGTGATGCAAGTGAAGGGGTAGTTAATGTGAGTGGTGGGGTTGGTGTGGGTTAAAAAGTACCTGGCTCGTGGGTATTCAGAAAAACTTTATTCGTTACCCCGGGCTGGCACTATTAAAAGGGTGCAGGGTGAGGTAATTAACTGTTGTCACTATGAACAGTACCTCTAGTGTGCGTCAACATGTTTCGGAGCTGGTGCTCCTTCTTAAGGACGGGGGCACAACTTCCCACCTTACTCACGTATTTCTAACAAAGTGTATTATACAAAAAAAGTGCAAGACTATGTACAGTGAATTAATACTAAATACAGGCTATAGTGTGCCTACAGCGGGATTTGTTTGTGACCATGCACTTGCATGACTCAAATTGTGGTGATGGCTTGCTTCATGAGCATTTCTGGACGTCAGGGGATGATTGCTAAATATGCAATTAACTCAGGACAGAATTTGTCTCCATGTCCCCCTCACGCTGCTCCGCTGATTCAAAATCACTTGTGGTATACTCACTCTCACTGCGAGTAGGATTCTTCTTGTTTATGAAACAGTGCCCGTGGAGTAAGAATCCTACTTCTATACTCTACCTCCCTCTGATTGTTTTTTTCAAAAGTAGGGGTATATGCAGAATGGACAGCCATTACAGGGCTCGAGTCGGGGTACAACACGGGTGGATGGCGTCCCCCCACTTATTTAACCGCCCTGCCAAACAGCTGGACTTCGCTCTTTGGCCTCTCTGGGACGAGGAGCTCGGCACCTTTCGTGACGTCACTTCCTGTCGTGACGTCACTTCCGGTGACAGCGTCCCCCCACTTCTTTTTTTACGACTTGTGCCCTGACAGCTAAGACAGGCACTCACACAGCTTAAACAACTGGGATAGGTGCATATATTTTATGAGCAGGTAGGAAGGGAGCACACAGCATGAACAGCTAAAATGAGACAGCACTTAGCATGAGCAACTAGGGTAAAAACAACCACTGTGGTAGGAAGCACATAGAACCCGATTAGCAAGAGTGGAAGCCCAAGTAGCATGCACACACATTTATGAGAAGGTAGGACAGGAGCACACAGAGCAGTTATTGTGAGAACACTCGTGGTATGATTTGTAATCACATGAGCTGGTAGAGTGAAAGCAGATTGAAAAGGAGCACAGCTCGAAAGTGCAGGCACACAGAGTGTGTGAGCACCTAGTAGCCAACAAAGGAAAATACACAGAATGAACAGCTAGAGGAGGAGAACACACATCATGAAAAGCTAACCTAGAAGTGTGTCTAGAAGCCATGGGTATGAGAAGCTCCACAAAGAAGGTAATGTGTAGCTAAGGGGCACCTCTAGAAGGAGCAAGTAGACATAGGAGAAGCACCGAGTTCAGGGGTGGGGCAGACTTAGTTTGAGAGGGTAGAAGCAGGGCTTTAAGTGGGCTGGGTCTCACCGAGTCTGAGCACCGGGAGTTTTTTTAAAGGAGCCTCGAAACGGGCCTCTATCGGGCTCTGTTTTGTGCCCTGGCACAGTCGGTCCATTTTTTTCCAGACTGCAGTGACAGCAGGCACATCTATGTGCATGTGCTCACACTGCTCACTTCTCACTAGTGGAAAAGTTACGGCATGACATCAAGCCAGGTGAGTGTTGTAGGGGAAGGGAAATCCTTTAAAGAGAGTCATTTTCTCTCTGGATTTCCCTTCTCTTTTTAAAACTCAGGAGCAGCAACATTGTCATGGTGTCACCAGGGATTTAAGTGGAAGCTTTTTCAATATTATATACAAGCCATAGTTGATGCTTATTTATTTTATGCAACTAACAACCACTGACAAATCCAATAGTCCTGACTTATTGTATCACATATCTGGATGCAATGACAGAAACAGCAAAATACAAGTCAGGTGGCACACTATGCTAAGCACAGATTTTTCGCGTATGTGTTTTTATGCCACCCCCTTAATTGCATTGGCCATGCCCCTTTGAGAGAACCCCCAGTTGTTTCATCCCACTCAAAGCCCTGGGTAGAAGTAAAAAGTACAGTATACAAGTAGCCAGGTAAACCCGAGTCCCGGCCAGAGCACTTTGATGGAAGACCATCGCTGAGGAATAGGGAGATAGTTGGGACTCGGCTCCATCCAGTATGTGTGTGCAGGTGGGGGAGTGTCAGTAGGTGGCACTAAGGTGTCCAAGTCTCGGGCTGTTCTTGGTGCTGCCATGGGCACTGTAGCTCTCGGCTGAAGAGATTTTACCAGTGTGGGACTCAGTGTGTCTCTTTGCTGCAGGCCCTGGTCTCAGGTCATTGTCCAATAGGGCAGAGGCACAGAAAGGGCTGCATGGTGAGCACACTCGTATGGAATGTGGGAAGAAAGTAAAAACATTTTTAGCAATTATTATGCAAATAATATGAGGTCACCAAATATGCTTAAACCCAAAGTTAAAAGTAACAGCCGCTAAACACGCTTGCTCACAAAGGAATAAGTAGGACGAAACAAGTGGATGAAAAGGAGTACTTGGACAAGTCTTCACTTATAAGAAAAACCAATGAAGAACAACAGGAAATAGCATGCTTCAACTAACACAAACGGAGGGAAATAAAGTGGCAAGCACACACACAAATGAAAAGTAAGGGCAGGCTGTAAGCCCCTTTAAAGATGTATTGATTACAAGAGATTTAACAAGCACAGTGCAAGATCTGTGCAGAAGAAACATAAAGAGAGAGTAGCCAATATCAGGGCCATTTCAGTCGGCGACAACAGGAGAGAATCTGGCTGAAAAGCTATAGAATGTGGAGCAAGACCAGCATAAGAGGCGGACATTTTGAAGAGTTGAGTCAAAGGAGTAGTTGTAAAAAGAAGAAAAGATCAAGGAATTGTCTTCATAGAAGGACATTGAAGCCTGAAGGGATAGCTTGAACAACAAGGAGCGTGCAGTGCATGTAAGAAATAGGAGGGGGGTGGTCTTAGGAAAGCCACAAAATATAGAATGGAATCAGAGTTATGTGGTTTCAAGTGACAGCAAAGAATTACCTGGTGAGACAAGAAGGTACCTCTTGAACTGCTGTACCAGTGATAACCAGTGCGAGGCGGGAGATCAACCGTATGAAAAGCAGCAGAGAGATAGGAAAGATATGAGGGGATACATGTTCTAAAACAGTCTGAGGCCAAAGAGTGACTGAAAGGAAAGTAGGTTTTTTTTCAGCGAATACACAGAATCCAGATCAAAGCACGGGAAGGAGGGCTTTGTAATTATTAGGAAAAATAATTGTGCGTTTAAATGAACAACAGAAGATACTAGGCCACTGGGAAAAGATAAAGAGCCGAAGAGCAGTAGGTGTGGGAAGTTAGCAGAGATAAGGTAAGAGTGAAGAGGGTCAGGCGAGCATCCATTGTGTTAGCTTTAGCAAGGCATAGGCTGAATAAGTTGGAGATAGGAGAGAATGAATTTACAGACAGTGACTGGGGAGCCACAGGAGAGGAGGACGAAGGTACCAATGTCAGACCTGTTAGACTGGAGGAAGGAGCAGTGTCAGCGGAGGTGGGTGAACGAATCTGAGTGAAGAGAGATGAGGTTGTGAGAATGGCGAGAGGTAGTCAGGAAACCATCCCTAACTGAGGATGTATATCCCTTCTTTTTAGAATTTGGAAGGTGGTGGCAGTTGGGTATATCAGGTGTGTGAAATCCAAATAGTTTCCTTTTGTGTGAATGCAAGAGATTTGGGAAAATTTGCATGAAATTATGCAAAATGTAAATATATCTTTTTGTGCTATATTATAATACAAAATCTATTCTCTGTTCTGTCAGTTCGTGTTAATCTGGTGACCTAATTTTTCCAGAATTGACCTTCAATTACTTCAAGAAGCGTGAGGAATTTTGTATGAAAAGCATAATGTGAAATGCCAGTAATTTCATAAATGAGTCTAGAATATTTAAAATTTCACCTGACCCTCTTGTATCCAGAGAGTTTTCTTCTTTTGTGGGGCTACATACGTCAAAGCGCACTTGGCTTTTTGCAGAGCAAGACTAAGCCATTCGCACCTGATCACTTATCGTTTGGAAATTGAGAGCTGCATTACACATATATCACCACTTCAGTGCTCCTCTTGAAAGTTCGACACTTTCTGGAAGCCACCTGCCCTTTCCCTCCTCAGGTTTCAGTATACTCGAGTTGAGGGGAGGGAGCTAGTCGATGATGCCCTAAGTGAGATGATTTATAGGAATTGGACAGCCATATGGAGGGGTAGGCCTATGGGTGCGAATTGTTAGAACCAGAGCTTTAAATGGGCAGGTATTGTCTGCGACTGAGCACCTGCACCTCTTCAATTTGAAAGGGAGAGTACCTGTTCTCCTCCACACTACTACAATACATTTAATGAGAGATTACCAGCACTTCTCAGAAGCAAACAGGCACTCTAAATAGTGAATACCTGCACTTCTATATTTCCATTCAAGGCACTAGTTGGAACTGGCGTGGCACAAGTGTTTCTGAGAGTGATTGTCTCATGGCAGGTAAGCAGTTCTCTACCTAAAATTATGTGATGTCCAGTCCTACACTAACACTCTCTAGTTCCCGATAGAGTTAGCTTTAAGGGATGATGTTGAATGTGGTATTGTTTAAGCCATTTTCACATTTACAGCTTTGCATGTAGTTCTAGGAATCACCACTCTTGCAGGTTGAATGGCTGTACACACACTGGCTTTCAAACTGAATGATTCTTCCCTGTTAGTGACACTATAACTTAATGTGTGGGTGGTATCATGGTCCTGAATATATGGACTGTGAGTGGCAGTCTTTGGTGGATGTTGATTTGATGATATATCTATCTGTCACCTACATACAGCAGAGTTTTGGAACCAATGATACCACAAACATTTACTAGAGACTAACAAAGGATGTTGACTGAACGCATGGCACTGCTTGGTATAACCTCAGACACCCAAGAGCGTAATGGGGAAGGGTAACAATGTGTTAATGCTTTGATTACTATTGAACAACACTAATTTATTTATTTAGATTTTTTTATACAGCCCTGCATTGTTATAAACACTATAGATAATCAAAAGGAGCTAGCTATTATGTTAAACTCATGTAATTTGTGTCTGGAAAAACAGTTATGTTTTTTATGAAGGCCCTCACCCACCAACATAGTTGGTGGCATGCTTCATCATCGGGGCCCACCCAGGGCACCGAATGTGCCTCAGGTGTGCTGCGACGTCTGATTACAGTGGTGCGTATTTTGTTAAGTGAGTGTGCGGTGATGGTGTTGAGAGTGTAGATTAAAAAACTGTCTTAAGGGTCCCAAAGTCCACAATGGTTATTTAATCATTGGTCTTAGGTAGTATTAAAAGTAAGGCTGTGGATGTGTTTGGAGTTAATTATGAGCTCCCATATCCAGTGTGGTCAACTAGTTTCAGCCAGGCCTTGTGTTGATTCTGGCTTTCATGAGGATCTATGTGTGGCAAGTGATAGGGGTTTACAGCAGTGTGTACATGCTCCTATGTGACGCACGCGCTAAAGTACGATGAATGTAAGAGAATGCTTTCCTCTAGGTTTGTACTTTCATGTTGATGGAGTTAAACCCCTTGAGTCCCTGGAGGGGGTCCAGGCTGTCTGTAACACTCTGTTCAATCCAGCTTGGGACCCGTGTCTCAAACATACTTGGCCAGTACAGGAACTCCGTTGATGTTATAAACGCTGTCAGAGTGCTGCACAGTGAAAAAATAAATAAGAGGCAGCTGTGGTAGTCCAAGAAAGAACTCCACCAGGATACATTGTGGTCATTCAATAATTGTGGTTTATTCTCACAAGGAAGATCTCATCAATTACACCAAGATCATCAGAGCAACTGTCACTGTTACAGCCCTCTTGCTCCAGCCCTCTAAGACATCTAAACATAACATATACAGTGTTTCACTAGAAGGATAGCATATCACACAGATAGTGTTCTATGATGATAAAGCTGCTCAGGTGCCACACACCTCCCTTCCTCAAGTGAACACAGTAGAAGTTATTTACATGGAATAATAATAAAAAGAACCATGTTGGTAGTTAGATTAGCTGTAGTCTTCTAGATATACATGTTTTCACACAACTCTTTCAAACTTTCTTGTATCAACAGTTCCCTCATTATCTGTAGGCACCCCACTTGCTTCCGCCAAACCATCCAAAATATCATTGCTTTTTTAAACACAGCAACCCTATCAAGATTCCAAATGTGATTGACTTGGGTCCTAATAACATTTTTGAGTATGTTAATCACACAAACAGGCTTTGAGAACATAGGACCATCGCCACACTTTGTAGGATGGTATATCATCACCATGTCCCCTACTGCAGCATCTGACTCCTTCGCTGCTTGCCTCTCATCAAAACATATTTTCCTGTACTTTACCTTTGTTGCCTCTCTAGCCTGCCAGGTTTTCCCCCCACAACCTTTCCCCTCCTCAACCTCATAGTGTTGACCTAGAAGGATCTAGTGAGGTGTTGGCAAACCTCCCTCGAAATAGCTCAAAGGGAGTCTTCCCTGTTGTGCTATGGGATGTGTATCTGTACATTTCTATTGTATTATGTACCTCTCTTTCCCAGTTAAATGAATTGAATCTAGCCATGCAACTATTTTTAAAAAAAACTTTTTTCATCCTCAACCCTACCATTCTTCTCTGGGTGGTAAATGTCACATTGTTTGTGCTGTATGCCTCTTTTGTTTAGGAATTCCTCAATTTCCTTAGAAACTAGTAGCTCCCCATTGTCAGTCAGTAATGTATCTGGTGCTCCTTCCCTAACCATCAGCTGATCTAGAAACACAGTTACGTACTTGGTATCTATTGCACTTGTAAAAAAGACTTCTGACGAACGTGAGCAAGCTTCTATGACCACAATCACGTACACTTGTGCTGCCCATCACCATGAATGGGTCCTAGAACATTTAATGCAATATCCTTCCAGGGATCCTTAGGGCATTCTATAACAATCTTGTGTTGCACTCTTTTGCTCTTGGACTTATCACACCTGGCACATGAGAGACAATCAAGTATGACCCTTTCAATGTGTTTGCTAATTCCCGCTACCGATATGAAGTCTGTAGACTCTCCTAGGTTTTGGATATACCCTTGTGAGTCTTATGAGCTAAAACTAGCAACTCTGCCCTGAGACTACATGGGGCACCAGCCTCATGCCCTGAAACAAGAGGTCCCTGGAGGCACTAAGCTCATCCTGCATTCCCAAAATGGCTTGCAGTCCACAGACCCTTGTTTACTGTTATACCAGCCCGTCTGTACTAGTAGCAATACTTTTGCTAGCACTCTATCTACATTGATTTCCTCCTGCCATCTCTGTTAAGAAATGGCCTCACATTCCAAGACACACACAAATATGATTACATCTTCCAATAGTTTGTTATCCATTAGTTCAGATTTTTCTTTGGGACAAGTCTCAAAAGAGTGTCTGCTACCCCATTTTCCACCCCTGAAATGTACTTTGCAGTAAAACTGTGTTTCTGTAAGGCAAATACTCATTTAGTTATACTCCTGGAAGCCAAGTCCGATCCCTTTTTATTGAACATTTCAACAGGGGGCTTATGGTATGTTCTAATTTCAAAATTGACACCCAAAACACATTTCTTTGATTTCTTGACTGCCCAAGACATGACAGGGTATTCCATTTCCACCACAGAGTATCTGGATTTCACATCCCTCACACCATGTGAAATGAACATGAAGATACTCATCAATGCAATAGTAATCCCCTTGGCAACCAATTGATTTCCATACAGTAAAGCAATATAGGCTGTGTAGAACAAAATACTTGTATTGTTTATTTCTTATTAGTAGATAAATCAAGTACAAATTTTCATCCCATATACAGTATAAATAGTACAAATATAATAATCATAGGAATAAACTCACAACACATCTATAATAAATTCAAAATCTAAAATGCATGAAGCTCAAAGTGAACACTACAATATTAAAAAAATTACAAAAACAGATATACATAAATACGTCTCTTACACAAAGTAGAGATAAAGACACATTACCTCTCAGACAATACACATAGGATGGTAGCATATATACAAGTTAAAAACTGAACAGAGACTCAAGACATTGATCTCTAATCATTACAATTAATCTATTTCCTATTTCATCAATGGTTATGAACACTCTCCTACTCATGTGCGCATTTAGGCATGACACCACGACTTCTTCAGGAACAGCCACAGATTAAATGTTGTGACAACCTGAAACATATCACATGTTCATATTTGGCCATATAGTAAACTCATTTATGATATACAGCAACTGAGTAGTCTCAGTGGAAAAATGATATGGTCAGTGACATTAGTACAGAAAGGTAAAAAGCCTAGTTAGACACATGTAAGGTAGAATATCAGTTTAGACTATGGCTCAAAAAGGTAGATACAAAAGGTCATCATGCTCAAAATGTGCAGATATACATGAATGTACCATCAGAACTTCCAATTAGAGGGCAGGATAAGAGAAAGTGCATCATAAAATGCTTGTCTACCCATCACCACCTATTTAACTTCGAAGAGTGAATAGATCTATAGCTTACCTTATAATCTCTGAATACAAGATATTTTATAAAGAGAGGCAAAATAAAGCTATTGGGCAGAAAAACAATAAAAAAGATTATGTAGTAATACAATTTGCTTTGAATATATTAACATGAAATATGCCAGAATGGCTTAGAACAACAACTTCAGAGAGATTTGAAAATGGTACACCTCTTATGATGTTGAGGTTGGCTATTCTCAGTTAATAAATGACAAAGAGTCGAAAGAAACTTCAAGAAACCTCATGGCATGAATAGATGAACATTTCTTTGGATACTGCTCGAATTAAACAAAAAAATGAAGTTATGTTCTAAATGGAGTCAACTAGATTGTTTTTTGTTTTGATACCTCACCAATAATGTTATGGGCTAGGTAATTGATGGTATTGGTGCAAGACCTGCACTACTCCACTTTAATCGTAAGATTACAGTCACTCAACTTCTCCAATACCTCCCTCAGGCGAATGTTCTGTTCCACATTGTTTCAACAAAAGTCTAATCTATCATCCTGGTAGATACATACCTCAATTATTCCCTTTAAAACCTTCTCCATGATACGCTGAAAGACCTGCACTGCGGACACCAACCCAAAGGGAATCCTAAGGAACCTATAAGTGCCAAATGGTGTTATAAAGGCAGCATAATCTCTAGAGGATTCCTCCAACTCAACTTGATGATAGACCAAAGTGAGGTCAATGGTACTGAATACACTTGCGTCTTCAAGTAATAATAACAACTCCATAATGTTTGGTAAGGGGTACCTATCCACAATCACATTCTTAAATCCATGGATAAACATAAATGTCCATTAGATTTTCTAACTGCTACAACGGGAGCCAACTACTCTGCACCATACACCTCCTCTAAGATCCCAGTGTATTTTAACTTCAGAATTTCATCTCACACCTCTTCTCTGCGTGTAATGTGAGCATTTATGACTTTACAGCAAATGGGTTGTGCATTTTGTATCAGTTTTATCTTGTGTTTGTCATTTCTTACGCATCCAAGTTTTTCTCTGAATACATTTGGAAACTCGCCTTTTAACACATCAAAAAATTATTTCTCATTGAGTGTCCCCACACTACACATCTTAACCCTCTTCTTCAATTGAATAGGAGGATATAACATTATCAGATGTCCGTTTTTTCTGCACTCCAAAGTGAAGTGCCCTTTGTTTTTACACTTACCACATGTGGCCTTTAGAGCTGGACAATTTTTATCGATGACCAGTTGATCAGCCTTGTCATTCCTATAACATTTGCGCACAGTGGTTTTACTCTTGATCACATAATTTGTCCCTTTGCTACATTCACCTTAAGCTCTTTCTCAATTTCTTTCTTAATTATCACCGCACATTGCATTGAGGGTTCAAATCAATCCTCTTAGCAAGAAACAAAACTTCAACAATAGTGGACTCGTCTCTCAGCCACAGCTCCTCCCTCACCTTTCAATATTGCCTCCAACCATGATCTAGTCACGTATTTGTTCATCAACCAAACCTGCAAATTGGCAAGAGGATGCAAGTTTCCTTAAATCCATAACATAACCTTCAGACTCTTCCTCCCTTTGTATCCTCCTGGCAAAGTGGTAACTCTCTAAGATGGTGCTTATTTTCGGCAGTAAATGTTTTTAAGATTTTTAATACATTCTTCATATACATTTAGTACATCAGCTTTCAGCATCAGAAGATCTGTAAGATTATAAACAATGTCCTGTCTCTATGAACTCCAACAGTGAAGAAGTTCGGAAATCTGCCTTTCCACCCATAGGGAGGTTCAACATACCTTGGCATACCTATCAAATAATGTTTCCCACATTTCTTTTTCATGGGAGGTGCGCCTGGACTAAATAGAAAGAAGGGTAGAGCTGTTGTGTTCTGCATACTTAACGAAGTAATACAACTCCTCTGTAAAAGAAAAACTTTACCCTATAGCAAAGCAATGAAAACATCAGACAACAATGTACATATGCAGTAGTCAACTTGATGCCATATGTTACCAGAGGGTTGCACATGGAAGGTGTTTACCACTGCTCACAAGAACATTGACACAACGTGTTACTGCACATAATAGTTATGCCAAAGCACACTAGTAAGTTTGCGAAACACTGTACCATACAGAGAGTGTGCGTGTCACCGCAGGAAAGTGTAATGCAGGACACACCAGAGATTCTGTCTGTGTGTCACTGTGATTAGGTTTAATGCAGGACACATCGGGGACTGAATCAGTGAGCGTACCACTGAAATCACAGGTAATGCAGGACATGCCAGGAACTATGGAAGTGTATATCAGTGAAACAAATCGCAAAGCACTATGAACTGTAGAAGACTGTAGATGTGTGTGCGCCACTGCAGGAAAGTGCAGTGCAGGACACGCCAGGGATTCAGTGTGTGTGTCACTGTTGTTGAAAGTAATGCAAGACACACATTACCTCCAATTGAACAAGACTGAACAAGTGAGCGTGTCACTGACAATACGTATAATGCAGGACATGCCAGGAGCTTTATAGGTGTGTGTATCACTACAATTGGACTGGTGGCAGAGACACACTTCCAACGACTCCCAGCTTGCAGACATCAAAACCAACAGGGTGCGAGGCAGTTAGTGCTCCAGTAATGAGACAGCGCAAGAGCCGCACACAAGCCATTCTCCCTGCACCAGAAATTGGAATCTATACATAACATATACAGTGTTCCTCTAGAAGGATGGATAGCAGATGACCTTTAAAATGTTCTATGATGATAAAGCTGCTCAGGTGCCACAGCAGCGCATTCCCTTATAGAGAACTATCATGTATAATATTAAGCAAATAAACAAGAAACAGTTGGTAGACATCATTCTATGAAAAAAATAGGGATTAGACCGGAGAAGAGGTGCAGTTAATGTGAGAAGGAAGGTAGAATGAGGCATTCAAGTTAACCAGAATAATTAGCGAGGAGCACAGAGAGCTTGGGGAGGTTTACTAGAGTAAACAAGTTTCAGGAAGAGTAAAGAAATTAATCAAGGGCAAATAAATACAATGACACATATATTAGTTTAGGGAAAATTTAAACCAGTTAGCTGTTAAGGTTTTAGAGAATTAAAGTAAAGCCTCCTAATATTTCCGGGCAACTGGGGGGCACTCCAGAAAATGATTCTACCATGGCCTTGTGAGTTCTGAATATTTTGGTTTCTTATCTTAGATTATATAGAGGTCTATCAAGTTTTTGTTGTCTCAAGAGCATAAGAGGGATGAATGAAAGCCCTGCAGATTATAGCCAGAAGGAATTCTTGGTAGTGGAGATTTAAGGTTGCATTCTCTAGTTCCAAACGTTAGTCTTGACATCAGAATGTGCATTGATTCTGGTATTAATGAAGATGTAGTAATGCTGTTAGACCATCATTCTCATTCAATCCAGGATAGTAATGGGGTTCTTTCATAGAAGAAAGTGTTCACCTTTTTACATCGTGATGGTTGTGGTGTCTGCTTTTGCATATGTTTGTGAGGCTATGAACATGCCCAGTGACTTGACTGACCTCTCAGCGAAATGCACTTAATGATAAAACATACTCCAAATTACAAAACAGCTATTTCTTCACTTCTCTCTCCTATTGTATTCCATTTTGTCTTGTTCCTTGGCTGTGATAGAGCGTACACAGCGAGTCTAAATTGTGGGGGTGCATTATACTCATAGGTTAAAAACATTTATCCATATTTTAACATAGTGTGCAGTGTTTCATATTTCTCGAATGCACTTAGTCAACATAGTAAACACAGAATCATAATGTATATCTTTATATAGGATTCGTATGTGTGAAAAGACACCATCATTCCTATATGCATATATGCAGAATGATATTATATTCATTTTAAAGTAACTGTATGTTGTTAAAGTTGTCTGCACTGTAGGTCCAGAGTTAGAAACTGTTTATGGTTTCTAAAGGTTTCAGCTACTGAAGAAATTATTAAATGTATCTTTGTTTGCGCCAGAATGGTATGCTCTCATCCCATTGCAGGTATAAAGAATTTATTATCATTATTTTAGTTTAAGGAGATAACTGCAATGTCTTTGAACAGACTGAGAAGCGAGAGGGGAGGATATCGTCTGTGCCTGGCCTATCTACACTCCAAGGTCACAAAGAAGCGAGGAAGATTTAATTAAAGAAGCCATGGGAAATCACTGCAGTGCTGAAAAGTGAAATAATTTGTCACGTGATACATTTAGAAGGGGGCTGGATTTATCCTTTTGTATTGTGCGCAGGGACAGTAAATCAGACTTCTAGATTTTCTGAGGAGAAGGAGCATATTAGAAGCGAGCTCCATAGCTTTACGCTATCTTGACCCATTTGACGTGAGTACTTCTAAGGAAGTCTACACGTGCTGACACCTTGGGAAATAGGATAGGGGAACCAGCCAGAAATACCATCAATGAGAGTAGTGTAGGGAAAGACAATTTATGCTTCCCTTCCTAATGAAAAGGGATTTGGATTCTGCCTTTATCTTGGGCTGTGCACTAATCTTGGAGTTTATTATTCTGTGTCTCCTATGCCGAATCAATTATATGCGTAGATTTGGCTCTGTATTAATTTTCCTGTACTTATATTCGTTGATACTAAGATGTGTTTATATTCAGCTATTTTTGGCCTTATAATAAAACCCATCAACTAGAATTTGGAGTCTGTGGTCTTTACAGCATGACTACATTGTAAGCATAATTGTGATGTTTTCTTCCTCTCAACAACTTTCAGCAGGCAAATAAAAGACCATCGTAGATGAGTTTAGGAGGTAAGGCAAGGCCCAAATTTGGCTTAACCAAATGGTAGCAGAGGATGGTTTGCCTCTAAAGTGAGGGGAAATTGAGGGACTTAGAGAAGAAGCGAAGAATAACCTGACTTTGGACTTGGCGTAGATGACTGCGGAAGAGTGAAGATTGATGGAGTCCGGCGGATACTAACGGTGCGGCAGGAGAAGTGGTAGAGTGAGTATGAAACTGTGTGGTGTGTTAGATTGCGTTGATGTTTTAGTTGTGTGTTGTCTTGCAAAGTGAGAATGCAAGTTGAGTGATTGTGGGTTAATCGGTTTACTGGTCTGGACACGCGCAGATCAGGATGTTTTGGTGAGGGGACTCAAGAGAAGTCCACGATCACGGAATAGTTGTGTATGTAATTGTCCGATCAAATTGTGGGTATCGTGAAGCGCTATAGGTGATCCACCTGTTATACGGAGCTTTGTGTGAATGTAGAGTAACGTCGCAGTGGAAAGCCTCAGGTCTTGGGAGTAAACTACAGCGATTGGGTGACCAACGCAGGTCGAAAGGTCACAGCAGATGTATTTGTGAGAGTGTTCTATCGATCTTTTAGCGGACGGACAATTACTTGTTTATGTAACTGTTGATTATTGTGGCTGTAGTACGAAGCAGTTACTTGGCTATTAACTTTGTTTATACAGTTACTTGTGTATAAATGTGTGAGCAAGAATGTGCAAAGAGAAATTGTAAGGAGGGTGAGCCGCTGCAAGGAGGGATTGGTGACATCAGTGCGAGCCACGCTGGGATAGTTCGGTTGGTGTAACGCCTCGCTGGGATTGGTTGAAGTTAGTCCACAGCTTTAATATTGAACTCTAGATTGCAAATTAACCGCTTCTACAATGAGGTGTTTTAAGGTGTTATGCGATTTGTGTAGAGGTGACACAGGAGTGGTAACTCGGGTGGGAGAAGAAGCTCCATCAGAAGATACTTCAGCACATTATATGGCAACCAATGTAGGACTCCATACTATAGTGTGGCTGCAAAATTGGCACAACATTACAGAGAAGGAGGGAGAATAGGCTTTCCATCATTATGGGTCATTTAGGATTAAGGTGTTGTATCAGTTGAGAGGAGGGATGTCTTCTCTGAAGCCTCCCCCTCGGCCAACACAATTTGAGGCTTTAGATGCTTGGATGAGAGCAGCAATGGTAAAGAAAATAGAAGCTACACAGGGAAGAATAAGGAGAGCAACAAAGGCATATCAGGATGCTAGGTGGGATGCACAGTTGAAGAGGTGGAGAGTAGACACCATAGAGGGAGTACGCTTATATCCATTTACATTGTTAAAAGGAGGATCTAAAGGACAGAGTAGGACAGAAGAAGACAGTGACACAGATGATAGCTTTCTAGAGCGATTGCTAGAAGATCTTCCTCCACCTAGTGATTCTTGGTCAGAACAAGAAGGAATGCAGCAACCTGGGGAAGTGTCCTGGGTAGATTGAGCAAGTTCAGAAGAGCAGACGGCAGGAGTCCGAGGGAGGATGGCAGTAGGAATCAAACTTCCAGGAGGTTCTGGAGGGCCAGGATACATAGATACTGAAAACAAAGATGGGAGTGCATATGCTAGACAGTTACCAGACTCACTTACTGTATCAGTTACAAAGGGATCTGTGGTTTTGAATTGTAAACCAAATGAGAGGGCAGATGAAAGACAACAACAACAAACTAGAGACAGGGAAGAAACTATGACAGGGGGAAATCTTACCATGAGTGGGACAGAGGCCCAGTGGAAACTAGCACTCCATTACCAGCTTCTGCTGATCCGCTAAGAATGGACAGTGGGTCAGGAAGGAGACGAACAGGAGCCTTGGCCAATTCTAGGTCAGACATCATAATGTGGGTTCTACCAGTGAGGGAGTCAATGCTACCGAGAGAGGAGCAAGATATAAGACAGGAAACCCCTAGAGTAACATTTCCACCACAAGGGTTGTGTGAGGGTAACCATTGGAGAAGTCGAATTTGTGAAAGAGAAAGTCGTCAAGTGTTGAGAATTTAAGAAGGTGTAAGTCTGAGAAGGGCATAAAGTTGTGGCAGGGAAGAAGTCAAAAGTGAGCAGAGTCAGAGAATTATACAAGTGGCAATAAAGGCGCCATTGTTAGATGTGGTCAGGTTGAAGGTGGAAATAGATGAAGTGATAGAAGAATATCTACCATTAGACAGGATTGAAACATATGATCCCAGTGAGCTGTTATTTGTAGCCAAGGATGTCGCTAAAAAAGCAAAGCGAGCTCATGAAACATTAGTACAATTGGCAAAATGGTATGAGGTAGATTTAACTAAAACTAAATTGATGCAAGGAAGCTGCAGATTGAAATATACTGATCAAGATCTAGAGGAAAAGCGAACCACAGGATTAGAGGTGCAGATTAGAGACTTGATTGTAGAAATGAGACCATGGAGGGCATTGGATAAATGGGAAGAAAGGTGGGCTAAAAAGAAAAGTGCCGCCTCCAGGTGGAGGGACGGGAGCAGCAGGAAATTTCCCTCTAAGGGAAGTACAGAATGGAGGGTATGTTCATTTGCCATGGAGTTGGGGTGATTTGGCAGCGTTTACTAAGGATTTTCCTTGGCTGAGGGAAAAACCTTCTGTTTGGAATAAGCAAATTGATCCGTTTGCTAAGATCTCAAGGTGTTGTAGATTGATTTGAACACCTTGTTTGATGTGGTGGTTCCGGGTGATTTATGGACTGCATGTAAGGTTGCTGTTGATTGGCCTACTGTGTAACCACCTAGAGATGCTTTAACAAGTGGTCCTTCAGCTGATGTGATGAGGAATTATGAACAAGTGATTACATGGTTGCAGTCTAAAGTGGCTCCACAGACTTTTGATTGGCTTAAAATTGATCATACTACTCAAGACCCCAAATAATCTGTGCATGATTATTACGAGAGAATTTTACTGGCCTTTAAACGGCACAGTGGATTAGACACCAGAGAGCCAAAAGATATGGGACAGTTTGTTTCAAAATTTGTGTTAGGGTTAGGAACCGATATTAGTTTAATGATACAACACCACTTGATATGTTGGCAGAATAAGTCTGTTGATGAAATTTTGAGATATGCAAAATATTGCAGCAAACAGGTAGAGGCAGCACAATAGAAGACAAAGGAGAAGTTGATGTTAGTGCAGGTGACAAATGCTGACTGGCCAGATTGGGGGCAAGGGGGTGGAGGAGCTATGGGTAGAGGTAAAGGAAGTGGTAGAGGAATGATTCCACAAGCAGTAACTCAACCCGGGAAGAGGAAGAGGTGGTACAGACGGTGCTATGGGAGCTGAGTGGGTGTCTAATCAAAAACGTGTGACAGCTTATCATTATTGTCACAAAATCGGGCATTGGAAGTGCGAGTGTAGATTGAATCTAGCGAATCAATTGCAATATGAAGAAGAGCGACAAATGTGAGAAAAATTGAATACTGCGGCAAGACCTAGATCCATGTATGAAGGTAGTTATGAATCCCAAATGCAAATACCACAACCTCCCAGAATACCCATGAACAATCAGACGTATAGGCAAATGCCTTACTTTGAGATAAAAGACAGATCAGATCAAATACAAATACAAAACCCCTATGAGTATCAGAGTGGGGTGCAGGGAGAGTGCACTTTGAGTGCAGCCCTGGAAGTGGATCAAAGTGGACCATTTATAGATGCAAAGGTGAATGGACATCCTGTTACTTTTCTGTTCAATACTGGAGCTGCACCCTCCACAGTAAAGACAGAAGTGGTCCCGGATTTAACCTTGTCAGGAAAATCGATTTAGGTGGTAGGAGTAACTGATCTGAAAATGACTAATCTGTTAACAAATGAATTACCCGTGAGATTAGGACCATTTCAGGACAAACATCAATTTATAGTGTGTGATTCTAACCCGGTCTGTCTAATGGGACGAGACCTTTTGTGTAAACTAAACTGCACCATATCCTGCACTTCGAGAGGTGTGGAGTTGCAAACATATGATGATGACGCTGATTTTAAAATGGCCAATATGAGTTTATGTGCAGAACTGTTTCTACTTCTCACAACAGAAGATTTACCATATGACCTGAGAGATTCCGTTTCACCAAAGGTGTGGGATTTTACAGGTGAGGATATTGGAATGATTAAAGGTGTTGAACCTGTGAAGATACAGATCAAACCTAACACTGAATTTTCACGAATTCTGCAGTATAAATTGACTCCAGAAACTATGACTGGAATACGACCTGTGATTGAGTTTATGATTGCACAAGGCATTTTGAAAGAGATAAGAGGAAGTCACTGTAATTCACCTATAATAGGACTACAGAAACCTAGCAGCAAGTACCGAATAGTGCAGGATTTGTGCAGGGTTAATGAAATGGTTTTCCCATGTCGTGCTGAGGTGTCAAATCCAGCTGTCATACTTTTTCAGATACCATGTGAACCCGAATGGTTCACAGTCTTTGATTTGTGCCAAGCACTTTTTCTCCATACCATTGCACGAAGATAGCCAGTATATTTTTGCGTTTAGGATAGACGATCATGTGTTGACATGGTGTAGGATCCCACAGGGGCATACTGAAAGCCCCTCTATCTTTAGCCACTGTTTGAAAAAGAATCTTAAAGGTTAGTAATGCCCCAAAATTCTGTCCTAGTCTAATACATTGATGACCTATTAGTCCTGTCAGAGACTGAGGACACTTACAGGATTGATACAGTGGCTTTGCTCAATCATTTGGCAGAGAATGGACACAAAGTGTCTCTAAATAAGCTCCAATATTGTCAAACAGAAGTGCAGTGTCTGGGACATCGAATTGAGAAAGGAAAACAAAGAGTGTCACCACATCGCATAGAGAAGATTCTGCAAATGGGAACTCGGAAAACACAAAAAGAAGTCTGCATGTTTTTGGGAATGGTCGGCTATCGTCGACAGTGGATCCCAATCTATTCCTTACAAGCAAAGCCTCTTTTGAGATTAACTCGAAAAGATATTAGTGATCCGGTACCATGGGATGATGACAGCTTGAGTGCCTTCCATGAGCTGAGAGGGAGCCTGTTATGCCCCAGCTCTGGGTATGCTAGATTACAATAAAGCGTTTTTGCTCTTCTTTTGTGAGAAAGAAGGATGTGCCTTCGCAGTCCTCATACAGACACATGGAAGTGCCCTTAGACCTGTGACTTACTTTTCGGCTACATTAGATCATGTTGCCTCTGCGTTGCCCAGATGGCTTAAATCTGTTGCTGCAACAGGTGTCAGCATTGAGAGAAGTGAAAGTATAGTAATAGGTCATCCGCTTGTGGTATATGTACCACATTCAGTGGAATTACTAATGACAAGCACCAAGATGCAGCACCTCACAAACAATAGGCTTACAAAATATGAACAAGTCATATTGGCTGTGGAAAATGTTATCTTAAAGCGCTGTACTACCCTGCTACACTGTTGCTTCTTCCACAAGAGGAAGGAGAAGACTGTGAGGTACATGACTGTCTGGATGTTACTGAACTATCTACCAAACCCTGGCCTGACATTTTTGATGAACCACTGCCCAAATCTGATTGAATCCTTTTTGTTGATGGTTACTGTTTAAGAGATAATGAAGCATATCTGGGATAGCTTTTGCTGTATGCACCATTTTGGGAGTGGTTGAAGCTGCCTGTTTAACTTGAGTATATAATGCTCAGGTGGCCGAAATTGTTGCCCTGACATGTGCCTGTACCATTGCAAATGGAGTTCGAGTGACCATTTATACGGACAGCCAATATGGATTTGGAGTGGTTCACAACTTCGGACAGTTATGGTCTCAGAGGGGATTCCTAACCTCATCAGGATCCCCCATATGTAATAGAGAGTATGTCCGTCATTTACTGGAAGCCTTACAAAAACCTACGGCTATAGTAGTCGTTGAATGTACAGCTCATGGAAAAGGAGAAGATTTTGTTACCAAGGGTAATAACCATGCTGATAAAGTAGCTCGTGTTTGTGCATTACATGTCTGTATTTTCAATGTAGGATATGTAGCAGCAATAGGCTGCGGTACTGTAACTGTCTGTTGTGCATTCTGTGACTGCGGAGTCTGTGAAACTTGTTCTTGTCTAGGCGGACGTGATCTTTCTTTAGTCTTACCAGTAGCTATATTATGTTTCAGAACTGCACACTCGTTTATAAAATGACCTGGCTGTTTACAATAATTGCAGTTCCCTTTAACGGGAGCTGTAGGATGACTGGCTTGATTCGGACCCCTCTTCTGACTGTCTTGAGGAACAGATTGTGCAACTAGCACTTTCCTTTTCGTGTCTTTCATACGTTTTCTTTCGTGTTCTTGCTCTTCCCTGATTCTATTCTGGTGATACTGGAGCATCTGGAGCATCTGGGACGGAGTATTTGCTTGCCAGGTGCTTTCGACTTTCAAAACTCGGTTTTTAATTTGTGGACTTGAATTCTCGACTAATTTGGTAACGAAAAGGTGAGGGTATGACTCACTACTTGTCTTGAGACCACTGTTAATACTAAAACATTTTTCAAATCTAGAATAAAAATCACTAATATCTTCATCTTGTTTCTGTTTACAGGCTGAGATTGCATCCCAGTCTTCCTTTCTCGTTGTCAATAATCTGGGTAAAACTTGAATCAGTAATTCTGGTAATTCTTTACATTTATCTCCAAGACCGGTACCTGGTACTCGTGCCTTGTCTTCAGCTTCTAGAACTGCCCAATCGATCTTTTTCTCTCCCACCTCCCATTCTTTTTCCTTTAGCTTTTCATATACCCCTGCGGGTAGCAGGACCTTTAACATTTTAATGATATCTGGGTAAGTGTATTCTCCCATACGGAGCATGTCTTTTAATTCTCTATGGAACCCCGCTGGATCTTTGTCATGACAGGGAATTAATTTCTTCATTTCAAGAAGTTCCATCTTTGAAATCGGAGTGTATACAAACACTCGTTGCATTACGCCACCCGCCCCTTGGACTGGGTGGACTTCTCGTAACGGATTCTGTCTGTCTATGTAAAATGATTTACTTTCTGGGGGTGAGACATGAACAAAATGCGGATTCAGGAACGTTCTATACTTGTGACGCTGTTCTAGAATGACACTAATTAAATCGGTACCTAGACCTCTCCATCTATACTGGAGTAACTCGTTCAGAATATCATGCAACGGACCTGGATCCGAATGTTGACCCTCATACAGAGTGATGAGGTACTGGATCATATACATACCCACCAGTCGTTGCTCGGCTGGGGGCAATTTCAGAAACATTTGTGCCACTATTTCGTCTGGAAAAGTGGTAGAATCAGTAATCCATCGGACTGCTGATCGGGCTAGTTCTTGTTCATGCATGGTACTTAATTCACTATAACCGACTCGTGATTTCAGAATGTGATCGGTAGCTTGAAATACTTGTTCTAGAGAACCTAGTTCTGGTGCTGGATGATGAAAAATAGACTTGTGTTCTAGACGTAAATGACGATCTGGAAATCTAGATTTTCCTACATACGCTATTCTGGCGGAATTCTCGTCTTCCTCTTCAGGATCAGAGATACTTTCTTTCTCGCTTACTTGTGCTGCTTTACGCTGTTCGTGTATCTTTACTATCTCTTTACGGATTTTCTTGTACATACTCTCCATAGCACTAATGGTCTTGTGCTTACCCTCGGCTATATTATCACTCCACCTTGTCAGGATTCTCATTTCGGCGGAATCTTTAGACGGGTAATCTTGTTCTCTTATTAGACAATTGATCAGGAACTTTAATATCATGAGCTGAATCTCGGCTTTTCTTTGAGACATAATCTCGCCAATACTTTCTGGATCATCCCCTGTACGGATGAAACGATATATTCTGTCTAGATCTTCTTTCATATTCGGTAAGGTGACTAGATACTCGGTCACTCTCCTTACACGTAAGGAATATAAAACCATATTATATTCGCCTGGAACTGGATCATAGACACATTCGTTAAGGGTTTGCCTGATTTCTGTAACAGACTGATGTTTGGGCGTGCGCTGTAACGCTTGAGCATGTAATTCGAGTAATGTTAAACACTTGTGTGGCGGCGGGGTTTGAGGAAGACCTCCTCCTGCGGCCCCTAGACTAGAATCGTCGACATTCATTCTTCGTCCTGGCAGAGTCGGTAATTGTAACGTGGGCTGGACTTGTATGGCGGACTGGGCCGGGGGAGCTGTTAAGGGCACCCCGGTGTCTGGAGGAGCATGAATTACCTGGTTTACAGGGACTGGCGGAGCGCGAACAGGATTTGCATATTCGGGGACTGTGTCGTCCAGATAGGACGAAATAAAAATATCAGCTGCGGTCGGTTTGTGACGTAGCTTGGTCGGAATTAATGGTGGCGGGAAATTACTGGATGCCTCTGGGGTCGCTTTTGGCAAACCTTCGGCAAGGAGAGGATACATACCCTTAATAAGGGCATGCCTCTGCCTGTCTGACTGTTCGGCTTTGACTTGTTCACCTATCTCGATTAATTCTCTTTCTTGGGCTCGTTCTTGGGATTCTCTACTTAACTCTGACTTTCTGACTTCCTTTTCCGTTCTTCTATGCGCTTCTTTACGCCATAACTCGATGGCATCTTTCTGTGACTGTCTGGCTTTCTTTTTCCATAATGCTTCTTCTACTCGCATGATACATTCGGCATCCCATGTACCCGATACGGGCCATCTATACTTTTCTTCTAACTGTTTGGTATACTCTACCCATAAATCTAGATACATTATGGCGCTTATGCCATGTTTCTGATACATAAAGTGACCTGGACTGTCCCTAGGCGGGACAGGAACTGCTTCTTCTAATAAACCCTTTCTAGTTTTTAACTGACGTAACTTGGAAAAGAGCGGCATGACTGAACTGTAATCTGGACACAATACAATACACAATGAAAACACAAAATCACGTCGCACTCATACCACAACAGTAAAATACATGAAGAACATTATAAATAACAGTTCGAACAGAATATTACCTGGAATACTGAAAACAGAAATAGAACAGAATTTCTCGAGAACGGAACAGACTAGAATTACTGGATGCACTGCTGTAACAGTACGGAACATACCGGTCCCATAAAGGAACGCATCAAGACCCGTATCCACCTAGGTGAACACTTCGTTTGTGAGTCTGGGTACCACCAACCCACGGACCAGGAGTCAATTTAGATTGGTCCTGTCTAGATACTACCCCAGCAATGGTACTCACCGGGCAGCACGGAACGGAAGGCCTCGGACTGGACTGGACGACGGACGACGAACTTCGGACTTCAGTTACAGGTGGGCCTCCGGATACCTCGGACCTTGGACTCTCGGCTTGGGCTCTGGTCGGGACTCGCCGCGTTCCTCCACCGTCTCGTTTGGATGCTGGACCGCCTCCTCCGTCTCCTCCGTGGGCCTGAGGGATACTTGGAGCAGAAATATCTGCCAGTGCACGGTATGGTTCCGTCACGACTGCAGAGGGTCAGGGGGTATATAAATAAATAATACCGGATCTATTTTTGGATGAATGAATGAATAACAGATAGCTCAATAAAATAAGAGTCAAGATTCGAGGTAGTAGGAGTTTTCTGCAGGTTTATTACAGCATAAGGACAGGATCAGGACAACCTGCATAGGAACAGAGGTGACAGGGCCCAGCAGGACAACTGGGGCCCAGCAGCTGCCGGGGCTTGATCTGGGATGAGCGCGCTAGCTTTTTAATAACAATACATCAACTTATATACATAGCGCAAACACATAGCATTACATTGCAGTAGGCGTAGCAGTGGGTGGAGCAGAAGGCGTGACGCGTAGCAGTCGTGAAAGATAACAGTAAAAAGAGGTGTAACTGGGAGTATACTTAGGCATGTGATGAAAACGTAACAGAATATGTCATGAATGGGCGGAAACATTGGAGGGGGCTACCTAAGGAGCCGGGACCTCTAACCTAATGGTGCGCGAAAACTGGCAATGACGTGTTACTAGGAGAAGCTGGGGGCTACGAACTCTGTGCTAGGAGCAGAGACTAGAGTCTGGAGGGTCGGAGCGACATGTACCTAAACCCTATCTGGTATCTGGTGTTTAGGGAACATGTTGACATAAACTAGGAGTCATGAGGGGAAAAGCTAACTTGATTCTAGGACTGGACCATGCATTATTCTACATGTAGTGCGTGATGAAGAATACTAAATGACCATTAAATACAGTATTTCTCTAACATGGAGACGAGAAGGCTAGACAATGACGGAAACTATTGATGCAGTTCAGTAGCTTAGGAATGTAGAGAAGGAGGACTGAACTGATAGCTGGAATCATAACATACTTTTGGCAGACTCAGAGGCAGAGCCAAGCTGCACCGGGCACTGCGAGGCAGGAAGTAAGTGAAGGGTCGAGGATACAGGTGGGGGCTGTATCGCTCCTCAGCGAGGCTTTCAGGAGACAGGAGCTGAATCTAGTGTCCGGGCCCTGTTGAGGCCTGGAAACGGGGACTTTATTATGGAATAACGTGCACACTGAGAAACGTGGCAACGTAACTTTACATAGGCCTGATATTCGTAGTATTCACGAGGACTGGAAACTGACGTACTAGAGGTGGACACAACTGTAATTGCGTCATTAATCAGACATGGGGAATAACATATGCATATTGGTCATGCACACATAACATATGATGGATGAGGCGTAGGGACACAGAACATGGCAAAATTTACTTTTCCACATTCCCTCCTTGTCACTACGTTTCCATCAGGAAACATCAATTTTCATGATACCATCTATCATTTCATACAGTACCATTTGCTCGTCTCGAATTGTCTTGGAACGGGATTTAGAACGGGGCTTGGGACTAGGAGTACAAGAGGTAGCACACATGCTGCAAATCGCAGGGCCACATTGTATACAGAGGCAGCAGCTAAATATGATCGCTACTGCAATACCTAGAAAGGACAGGACTTTCCATCCCCAGGCGGAAATTATATTCCAGAACCAACCGGACCATGTCCAGGTGCCTGGATCTTGGTGTAACAGATGGGCAATTTTATGGAGTCTGGTTATAGCTGAATAAACAGACGGCGCGTTATTTGGAATAAAAATGCAGCAACTAGATCCGATGACTCTACAGGCCCCGCCCCTATCGGCCAGTATGACGTCAAGGACGAGACGATTTTGCAAAACGACAAATCTCATAGCAGATTGTTCTTCGGTTAAGTTACCTAGAGCAGAGGCAGTCTCATTTACTACAGCTTCAAGGGTTCTGGTTAACCTACGGATCAGTTTACTGTTCTGAACAGGTCCTAAAAAGAAGAAGAAACCTTTATTGAAATCTGTATACTGTTCTAGAGCAGTTTCAGTATAATCGACAATTGGGGACTCCCTTCTATGTTTAATGTGTACTAGATGTGTGTTTCTGTGATAATCAGATGGGGCTAGGAAAACAGGTGGCAGTAGGAAAGCAATGTAACAGGTTCCCTCCCAATCGAGGGGTAGACGGACATATGCAGTTTGACCACAAATAAAATAGGAATGACGTGAAGCTTTGAAAACAGATTTCCCACTGTCACTATACTTGATAACAGTAGTACAATCACTATGTCCTACATGTATGGAACCATAACTACGGACACATAATTCGCCTTTGACTGGTAGTACTGAAATAGCAGGTAAGTCTGGAGTAGTATCAGACTGAACATTCAGGACCATGAAATTCGACGAATAATTACCTAAATTATAAACTTCATTTTCTAGATCTAAACCTGTTCTGTGGGGGAAACCTTGCTTGTCTGGAAAACATGTACTGTTAAGAAAAGACATATCTGTTGAGGATGACGTTAACGTGGACCATGCTCCACACGAACCATTATGTGAGAATGGATAAGGAAACAGTGGCAGAACTCCCTTCGGTGTCTGGAAAGGGGGGAGTCGACCACACACCCAACAATTAGTGGCATTGCTGGTCTGGTGTGAGTAATGTAACATACGGATAAATGTGTTGTTGCGCATAGCGAGGCGGTAAGAATATTCGTGAGGAGGCAGATCACTAAACGTGTGCTCTACTGTAGCATTAGCAGACATATTAGCATGAGGAACTGGAAAATACAGATAGAACGCATAGCTGGTGCAGGAAATCATTATGCTGATGAATAATACGAAACTCAGAAAAACGATACATTGAATTGAACTTCGACTGACTCTCTCACTATGGGGGTCTATTTTATACATGTCAGAAACAATCTAACCGTTTCACCTAGGGGAGGACTTATACAATCAAACTGACTGACTTATTTTACTAGACCTGAGCTTTAACTTATACTCCTGTTGCGGAGTTTTCTCTAACAAGGGAGGGGTTGTAATAATGTCTTGTGCGGGACAGTCCTTAAGAGCAATATTCTGGCAGTCCTTCAAATCCTGGGAAATGTTTTTAGAAACGGATTTCAGTCCTTTAAAAAGTTTAACATGAGACAGGTGGATCCATCCTTTTCTGCCTTCCAACTTGACGGCAGTACGGGTGGTCAAGAGGACCTGACGTGGCTCCTTCCAACGTGGTTCCAGCGGACTTGATCTGTCGAAATTCCGGACCATCACTAGGGAGCCTGGAACGATTTCATGTGGTGCCACCTCGGTATTGTCTGGAAAGGCGGCAGCAACCTGTGAACGACATGAGTTGAGGGCAGACATCAAGGAAGCTAGGTAATCTGTCAGCATATTACATGAAACATCGGTAATACTTCGGGGTCTAGGAGTACCCCACATGTTAGGGGGGCGGCCGAATACGACCTCATACGGGGATAGACCTGATCTGGAATGTGCGACCATGCGCATATAAAACAAAGCGACTGGCAGAGCTACTAGCCAGTCCACACCTTTTTCTTTACAAACTTTGGCAATACGGATTTTCAGGGTCTGATTATGTCTCTCTACGAGACCGGCTGCTTCAGGATGGCGTACACAATGGAACTTCCACTGGTACCCTAACAACAGGGAAACGTGCTTCATGAGTTCAGATGAGAATGGCTGACCGTTATCAGAATATACGACTCTAGGGAGTCCATATCTAGGGAAAAATTCACGAACCAACTGCTTGGCAGTGGTCGCGGCTGTGTAATCTGGGACTGGATATGCTTCTGTCCATCTGGACAAAGCGCATACAACTACAAGGACATACTTGAAACCTCGACATCGCTCCATCTGAATATAATCCATCTGGAGGACCTCAAAAGGGTGGTCAGGGGGCTGGAAACCACCTTGTTCCACCGGGACACTTTTACCTGGATTAAACTGACAACATATCATACAGGTACGGACTTTCTGCTTGGCTGCAGCTCGTAAATGCTTGTTGAACCAAATGTTCTGGATACTGTCTAACATAGCTTTTTCTCCTAAATGTGCTGGACTATGTGCGGTATTGATAATGACTTGAACCATAGAGTCGGGGAGAAACCATGTGGCTCTACCCTTCGTTAACCATCCCTGATCTGTCTGGACCCCTCCTTGTTCAGACCATTTCTTGATTTCTTCAGGAGTAGCATGTAACTGGATATCTATGACATCTTGAGTAGGGTCCTTAACTGTCATACATTTAGTCGGATCTGGAATATGTGTCATGTTAACTGGAATGTCTGGAGTCTGTGCTGTAAGCTTGGCTGTGCGGTCTGCTAGATCATTACCTTGGGAAATAATGTCTGTAACTTTCGTATGTGCTTTGCATTTCATGATAGCAATGGATGTCGGTAAATGTATGGCATCTAACAGGGCTTGAATAAGGAGACCATGCTGAATCTTGGTTCCATGAGAAGTCATGAAACCTCTCTCCTGCCAGAGCACTCCGAAGTCGTGTACAACTCCGAATGCGTAACGTGAATCTGTGTAAACATTAACTTTCAGGTTCTTGGCGTGTATACAGGCTTGTGTCAGAGCAACTAGCTCTGCTGCTTGAGCGGACAGGGTGTCAATACGGTGTGTTTCAATAACTTCGGTGTCAGTAGTCACTGCATACGCGGCGACTAGTTCTCCTGTACTAGTTCTCATACATGAACCATCCACATAAAGTGTCAGGTCGGGATCTGGTAACGGAATGTCTGTCAGGTCTTGTCTTGGCTTTGTCGTAATGTTGACTACTTCCACACAATCATGTGGGTCTGGATTTGAATTAACTGATGGTAACAGTGTAGCAGGATTCAGGACGTTGCAGCGTCTAATTTCTATGTGTGGCTGGAACAGTGTCAATTCATAACCTGTTAAACGTGCAATTGTCAAGTGCTGAGTTTGTGTTCGGTTTAAAAGAACTTCTACTGAATGTGGGACTTGTACTGTCAGGGAGTGTCCTAAAACTATGGAATCACTTTGTCTGATAGCTAGTGCTGTGGCTGCAACTGACTTGAGGCACGCAGGCAACGCCTGGGCGACTGGATCTAGTGTGCTCGAAAAGTAAGCACAGGGCTTGTATTGACCTGCTTGATCTTGTGTGAGAACAGATAATGCTGTACCTTCGCGTTCAGTAACGAAAAGTGTAAAAGGCTTACTGTAGTTCGGTGTAGCTAGAACTGGAGCTTGGCATAGGGCTTTCTTTAACTCGTTGAAACTAAGTGTATGGCCAGATGTCCAAGGGAGGACAGTCGATACGGCTGCCTCCTGTGTCGTTAACTGTATCAGTGGCTTGGCTAGAAATGCATACTGGGGAATCCATTGTCTACAATAAGAAGTAAGGCCGATAAAAGCACGTACCTCCTTCTGGGTTCTGGGCTGGGGAAGACTCGCTATTAACTGGATACGGTCTGGTGTCAACTGCCTACCCCTCTTGGACAGCAAGTGTCCTAAGTATACCACTTGCTGAACACAGAATTGAAGCTTCGAAGGTGACACCTTGTGCCCCATCTCGGCTAGAAAATACAGGACTGTAAGTGATGCTCGCTCGCAAGCCCGTTCAGAATGGGCTGTGATCAGGAGATCATCGACATACTGGAGCAGGGCAGTGTCAGTTGGCATGTGAATATTGTCTAGTTGTCTCTTGAGTGCCTGACTGTAAATACTAGGACTTTCTGTGAAACCTTGAGGAGCGCGTGTGAACATATAGCTCCTTCCATTTAAACAAAATCCGAAAAGAAACTGGCTGTCTGGATGAATCGGAACACTAAAAAATGCATTCTTAAGGTCTATGACAGTGAAAAACGTAGCTTCGGAATCAATAGCAGTTAACAGGGAAGAGATATCTGGGACAACTGGGTACTGAGGAATAATACATTTATTAAGCTCTCGTAAATCAATCACTAATCGATATACTGGGGGTGCATTCGGATCAGTACGTTTCATGACTGGAATGATCGGAGAATTGCATACATTGGAGTCAGTTTCTACAACTACTCCTTGAGCCATGAGCTCGTCAATAATTTTGGATAAGGCTGCTACAGCCTCAGGTGGCAATCTGTACTGTCTGATTCGTGGTAACACTACACCTGGTTTGAGAGTCACACGATGGGGTGTGATTTGCATATAACCTACATCAGTTGGACCTTGCGCCCATAAGTGCTGTGGAACATTAGACAATCTTGAATCAAAATCTCGTAATACATAGTGACCCTTAAAGTCACGTAGGAACAGACGTATTCCCTCTGGGGAACAGCAAATGACTGCACCTAACTCTTTCAGTGTCTTAATGCCTAATAGATTTTCTGGACATGACTTAGTAAGTAACAGATCAGTAGTGCGGGACAATGGACCTACTTCTAGAGTGACTGGCTTTGATATCTCATTAACTATTGGCTTTCCTGAAAATCCAAGGGAAACATTTCTTGAGCCTGAGAGCGGAGCCCCTGGAACTTCGGCGTGACTAATTGTGGTCCTACTTGCCCCTGTATCGATCAAAAACTTTCTGTCTTTCCCTAATACTTGACTGTGAACATAGGGACCTTCTTGATCTACAGGTATCTCGATGAGAGGCAAGCCTACCTCCCTCTCTAGGCTGTTTCATGAATATGGCTGGTACTCTGGATACTCGGACTGTGCATACTGGTACATCTGCGATGTGACATGCTGTGTGGCAGCAATAGGCTGCGGTACTGTAACTGTCTGTTGTGCATTCTGTGACTGCGGAGTCTGTGAAACTTGTTCTTGTCTAGGCGGACGTGATCTTTCTTTAGTCTTACCAGTAGCTATATTATGTTTCAGAACTGCACACTCGTTTATAAAATGACCTGGCTGTTTACAATAATTGCAGTTCCCTTTAACGGGAGCTGTAGGATGACTGGCTTGATTCGGACCCCTCTTCTGACTGTCTTGAGGAACAGATTGTGCAACTAGCACTTTCATTTTCGTGTCTTTCATACGTTTTCTTTCGTGTTCTTGCTCTTCCCTGATTCTATTCTGGTGATACTGGAGCATCTGGAGCATCTGGGACGGAGTATTTGCTTGCCAGGTGCTTTCGACTTTCAAAACTCGGTTTTTAATTTGTGGACTTGAATTCTCGACTAATTTGGTAACGAAAAGGTGAGGGTATGACTCACTACTTGTCTTGAGACCACTGTTAATACTAAAACATTTTTCAAATCTAGAATAAAAATCACTAATATCTTCATCTTGTTTCTGTTTACAGGCTGAGATTGCATCCCAGTCTTCCTTTCTCGTTGTCAATAATCTGGGTAAAACTTGAATCAGTAATTCTGGTAATTCTTTACATTTATCTCCAAGACCGGTACCTGGTACTCGTGCCTTGTCTTCAGCTTCTAGAACTGCCCAATCGATCTTTTTCTCTCCCACCTCCCATTCTTTTTCCTTTAGCTTTTCATATACCCCTGCGGGTAGCAGGACCTTTAACATTTTAATGATATCTGGGTAAGTGTATTCTCCCATACGGAGCATGTCTTTTAATTCTCTATGGAACCCCGCTGGATCTTTGTCATGACAGGGAATTAATTTCTTCATTTCAAGAAGTTCCATCTTTGAAATCGGAGTGTATACAAACACTCGTTGCATTACGCCACCCGCCCCTTGGACTGGGTGGACTTCTCGTAACGGATTCTGTCTGTCTATGTAAAATGATTTACTTTCTGGGGGTGAGACATGAACAAAATGCGGATTCAGGAACGTTCTATACTTGTGACGCTGTTCTAGAATGACACTAATTAAATCGGTACCTAGACCTCTCCATCTATACTGGAGTAACTCGTTCAGAATATCATGCAACGGACCTGGATCAGAATGTTGACCCTCATACAGAGTGATGAGGTACTGGATCATATACATACCCACCAGTCGTTGCTCGGCTGGGGGCAATTTCAGAAACATTTGTGCCACTATTTCGTCTGGAAAAGTGGTAGAATCAGTAATCCATCGGACTGCTGATCGGGCTAGTTCTTGTTCATGCATGGTACTTAATTCACTATAACCGACTCGTGATTTCAGAATGTGATCGGTAGCTTGAAATACTTGTTCTAGAGAACCTAGTTCTGGTGCTGGATGATGAAAAATAGACTTGTGTTCTAGACGTAAATGGCGATCTGGAAATCTAGATTTTCCTACATACGCTATTCTGGCGGAATTCTCGTCTTCCTCTTCAGGATCAGAGATACTTTCTTTCTCGCTTACTTGTGCTGCTTTACGCTGTTCGTGTATCTTTACTATCTCTTTACGGATTTTCTTGTACATACTCTCCATAGCACTAATGGTCTTGTGCTTACCCTCGGCTATATTATCACTCCACCTTGTCAGGATTCTCATTTCGGCGGAATCTTTAGACGGGTAATCTTGTTCTCTTATTAGACAATTGATCAGGAACTTTAATATCATGAGCTGAATCTCGGCTTTTCTTTGAGACATAATCTCGCCAATACTTTCTGGATCATCCCCTGTACGGATGAAACGATATATTCTGTCTAGATCTTCTTTCATATTCGGTAAGGTGACTAGATACTCGGTCACTCTCCTTACACGTAAGGAATATAAAACCATATTATATTCGCCTGGAACTGGATCATAGACACATTCGTTAAGGGTTTGCCTGATTTCTGTAACAGACTGATGTTTGGGCGTGCGCTGTAACGCTTGAGCATGTAATTCGAGTAATGTTAAACGCTTGTGTGGCGGCGGGGTTTGAGGAAGACCTCCTCCTGCGGCCCCTAGACTAGAATCGTCGACATTCATTCTTCGTCCTGGCAGAGTCGGTAATTGTAACGTGGGCTGGACTTGTATGGCGGACTGGGCCGGGGGAGCTGTTAAGGGCACCCCGGTGTCTGGAGGAGCATGAATTACCTGGTTTACAGGGACTGGCGGAGCGCGAACAGGATTTGCATATTCGGGGACTGTGTCGTCCAGATAGGACGAAATAAAAATATCAGCTGCGGTCGGTTTGTGACGTAGCTTGGTCGGAATTAATGGTGGCGGGAAATTACTGGATGCCTCTGGGGTCGCTTTTGGCAAACCTTCGGCAAGGAGAAGATACATACCCTTAATAAGGGCATGCCTCTGCCTGTCTGACTGTTCGGCTTTGACTTGTTCACCTATCTCGATTAATTCTCTTTCTTGGGCTCGTTCTTGGGATTCTCTACTTAACTCTGACTTTCTGACTTCCTTTTCCGTTCTTCTATGCGCTTCTTTACGCCATAACTCGATGGCATCTTTCTGTGACTGTCTGGCTTTCTTTTTCCATAATGCTTCTTCTACTCGCATGATACATTCGGCATCCCATGTACCCGATACGGGCCATCTATACTTTTCTTCTAACTGTTTGGTATACTCTACCCATAAATCTAGATACATTATGGCGCTTATGCCATGTTTCTGATACATAAAGTGACCTGGACTGTCCCTAGGCGGGACAGGAACTGCTTCTTCTAATAAACCCTTTCTAGTTTTTAACTGACGTAACTTGGAAAAGAGCGGCATGACTGAACTGTAATCTGGACACAATACAATACACAATGAAAACACAAAATCACGTCGCACTCATACCACAACAGTAAAATACATGAAGAACATTATAAATAACAGTTCGAACAGAATATTACCTGGAATACTGAAAACAGAAATAGAACAGAATTTCTCGAGAACGGAACAGACTAGAATTACTGGATGCACTGCTGTAACAGTACGGAACATACCGGTCCCATAAAGGAACGCATCAAGACCCGTATCCACCTAGGTGAACACTTCGTTTGTGAGTCTGGGTACCACCAACCCACGGACCAGGAGTCAATTTAGATTGGTCCTGTCTAGATACTACCCCAGCAATGGTACTCACCGGGCAGCACGGAACGGAAGGCCTCGGACTGGACTGGACGACGGACGACGAACTTCGGACTTCAGTTACAGGTGGGCCTCCGGATACCTCGGACCTTGGACTCTCGGCTTGGGCTCTGGTCGGGACTCGCCGCGTTCCTCCACCGTCTCGTTTGGATGCTGGACCGCCTCCTCCGTCTCCTCCGTGGGCCTGAGGGATACTTGGAGCAGAAATATCTGCCAGTGCACGGTATGGTTCCGTCACGACTGCAGAGGGTCAGGGGGTCGGCGTGGCTTCACCGACGCGTGGGGAAAGGGCAAGTCCCTATTCGGGCGCCATTATGTGGTATATAAATAAATAATACCGGATCTATTTTTGGATGAATGAATGAATAACAGATAGCTCAATAAAATAAGAGTCAAGATTCGAGGTAGTAGGAGTTTTCTGCAGGTTTATTACAGCATAAGGACAGGATCAGGACAACCTGCATAGGAACAGAGGTGACAGGGCCCAGCAGGACAACTGGGGCCCAGCAGCTGCCGGGGCTTGATCTGGGATGAGCGCGCTAGCTTTTTAATAACAATACATCAACTTATATACATAGCGCAAACACATAGCATTACATTGCAGTAGGCGTAGCAGTGGGTGGAGCAGAAGGCGTGACGCGTAGCAGTCGTGAAAGATAACAGTAAAAAGAGGTGTAACTGGGAGTATACTTAGGCATGTGATGAAAACGTAACAGAATATGTCATGAATGGGCGGAAACATTGGAGGGGGCTACCTAAGGAGCCGGGACCTCTAACCTAATGGTGCGCGAAAACTGGCAATGACGTGTTACTAGGAGAAGCTGGGGGCTACGAACTCTGTGCTAGGAGCAGAGACTAGAGTCTGGAGGGTCGGAGCGACATGTACCTAAACCCTATCTGGTATCTGGTGTTTAGGGAACATGTTGACATAAACTAGGAGTCATGAGGGGAAAAGCTAACTTGATTCTAGGACTGGACCATGCATTATTCTACATGTAGTGCGTGATGAAGAATACTAAATGACCATTAAATACAGTATTTCTCTAACATGGAGACGAGAAGGCTAGACAATGACGGAAACTATTGATGCAGTTCAGTAGCTTAGGAATGTAGAGAAGGAGGACTGAACTGATAGCTGGAATCATAACATACTTTTGGCAGACTCAGAGGCAGAGCCAAGCTGCACCGGGCACTGCGAGGCAGGAAGTAAGTGAAGGGTCAAGGATACAGGTGGGGGCTGTATCGCTCCTCAGCGAGGCTTTCAGGAGACAGGAGCTGAATCTAGTGTCCGGGCCCTGTTGAGGCCTGGAAACGGGGACTTTATTATGGAATAACGTGCACACTGAGAAACGTGGCAACGTAACTTTACATAGGCCTGATATTCGTAGTATTCACGAGGACTGGAAACTGACGTACTAGAGGTGGACACAACTGTAATTGCGTCATTAATCAGACATGGGGAATAACATATGCATATTGGTCATGCACACATAACATATGATGGATGAGGCGTAGGGACACAGAACATGGCAAAATTTACTTTTCCACAGTGAGATTAGGACCATTTCAGGACAAACATCAATTTATAGTGTGTGATTCTAACCCGGTCTGTCTAATGGGACGAGACCTTTTGTGTAAACTAAACTGCACCATATCCTGCACTTCGAGAGGTGTGGAGTTGCAAACATATGATGATGACGCTGATTTTAAAATGGCCAATATGAGTTTATGTGCAGAACTGTTTCTACTTCTCACAACAGAAGATTTACCATATGACCTGAGAGATTCCGTTTCACCAAAGGTGTGGGATTTTACAGGTGAGGATATTGGAATGATTAAAGGTGTTGAACCTGTGAAGATACAGATCAAACCTAACACTGAATTTTCACGAATTCTGCAGTATAAATTGACTCCAGAAACTATGACTGGAATACGACCTGTGATTGAGTTTATGATTGCACAAGGCATTTTGAAAGAGATAAGAGGAAGTCACTGTAATTCACCTATAATAGGACTACAGAAACCTAGCAGCAAGTACCGAATAGTGCAGGATTTGTGCAGGGTTAATGAAATGGTTTTCCCATGTCGTGCTGAGGTGTCAAATCCAGCTGTCATACTTTTTCAGATACCATGTGAACCCGAATGGTTCACAGTCTTTGATTTGTGCCAAGCACTTTTTCTCCATACCATTGCACGAAGATAGCCAGTATATTTTTGCGTTTAGGATAGACGATCATGTGTTGACATGGTGTAGGATCCCACAGGGGCATACTGAAAGCCCCTCTATCTTTAGCCACTGTTTGAAAAAGAATCTTAAAGGTTAGTAATGCCCCAAAATTCTGTCCTAGTCTAATACATTGATGACCTATTAGTCCTGTCAGAGACTGAGGACACTTACAGGATTGATACAGTGGCTTTGCTCAATCATTTGGCAGAGAATGGACACAAAGTGTCTCTAAATAAGCTCCAATATTGTCAAACAGAAGTGCAGTGTCTGGGACATCGAATTGAGAAAGGAAAACAAAGAGTGTCACCACATCGCATAGAGAAGATTCTGCAAATGGGAACTCGGAAAACACAAAAAGAAGTCTGCATGTTTTTGGGAATGGTCGGCTATCGTCGACAGTGGATCCCAATCTATTCCTTACAAGCAAAGCCTCTTTTGAGATTAACTCGAAAAGATATTAGTGATCCGGTACCATGGGATGATGACAGCTTGAGTGCCTTCCATGAGCTGAGAGGGAGCCTGTTATGCCCCAGCTCTGGGTATGCTAGATTACAATAAAGCGTTTTTGCTCTTCTTTTGTGAGAAAGAAGGATGTGCCTTCGCAGTCCTCATACAGACACATGGAAGTGCCCTTAGACCTGTGACTTACTTTTCGGCTACATTAGATCATGTTGCCTCTGCGTTGCCCAGATGGCTTAAATCTGTTGCTGCAACAGGTGTCAGCATTGAGAGAAGTGAAAGTATAGTAATAGGTCATCCGCTTGTGGTATATGTACCACATTCAGTGGAATTACTAATGACAAGCACCAAGATGCAGCACCTCACAAACAATAGGCTTACAAAATATGAACAAGTCATATTGGCTGTGGAAAATGTTATCTTAAAGCGCTGTACTACCCTGCTACACTGTTGCTTCTTCCACAAGAGGAAGGAGAAGACTGTGAGGTACATGACTGTCTGGATGTTACTGAACTATCTACCAAACCCTGGCCTGACATTTTTGATGAACCACTGCCCAAATCTGATTGAATCCTTTTTGTTGATGGTTACTGTTTAAGAGATAATGAAGCATATCTGGGATAGCTTTTGCTGTATGCACCATTTTGGGAGTGGTTGAAGCTGCCTGTTTAACTTGAGTATATAATGCTCAGGTGGCCGAAATTGTTGCCCTGACATGTGCCTGTACCATTGCAAATGGAGTTCGAGTGACCATTTATACGGACAGCCAATATGGATTTGGAGTGGTTCACAACTTCGGACAGTTATGGTCTCAGAGGGGATTCCTAACCTCATCAGGATCCCCCATATGTAATAGAGAGTATGTCCGTCATTTACTGGAAGCCTTACAAAAACCTACGGCTATAGTAGTCGTTGAATGTACAGCTCATGGAAAAGGAGAAGATTTTGTTACCAAGGGTAATAACCATGCTGATAAAGTAGCTCGTGTTTGTGCATTACATGTCTGTATTTTCAATGTAGGATATGTAGGAGAAAGTGGAGAAGAGACCAAGCTCAGCATGATGTTAGCTGTGGCCGATACATGGGATGAGGTTAAGCGACTGCAGGATGAGGTCGCAGAGGAGGAAGCAGTGTCATGGGTTAGAGCAGGATTTCAAAAGAGAGATGATGGCATTTGGGTGTCAACAGTTGAAAGGCCAGTACTACCTAACTCTTTATTGAGCCCAATGGCAAGGCAGATCCACGGAGCAGTTCATCTTGGAAGAGATACCATGGTGTGAGTGCTTAGGCAAACATGGTTTAACCCCTGATTCCGTGTGCATGCTGAAGCAGTTTGTCGCAGGTGTGTTACATGTCAACAAATGAATGTGGGAAAGAAAACTGTGGTTGCAATAAGTCACATCGGGAGATCAGGAGGTCCTTTCAATAGAATACAGCTAGATTTCATTCAGATGCCATGATGTAATAGGTTGAGATATGTCTTGGTGGTGATCTGTATCTTTTCACGTTGGGTTGAGGCATATCCAACTAGGCGATGTGACAGTCTCACAGTGGTAAAACGGCTCTTACAGGAACTGATACCGCAGTTTGGAATTCCAACCTCGGTGGAAACAGATAGAGGAACACCCTTCCATAACGAACTTATGAAACTGTTATGTGCAGCTTTAAAAATCGATCAAAGGTTACATTGCAGCTACAGGTCTGAGGCTTCTGGTCTAGTGGAACAATTAAATGGCACAATCAAAATGAGGGTGTCCAAGGTGTGTTCGTCAACTTCATTAAAATGGCCTGATGCTCTTCCCTTGGTTCTCATGAGCCTGCGTAGTACACCTGATAGGAGAACAAGGCTGTCTCCCCACATGATATTGATAGGAAGAGCTATGCAACTACCTATGGTGCCAGATGCAGCATTGAAAAACTAGTTTTCTCCCCAGCGGCAGCAGAGCGGCGAGGACGCTCTGCTGCCGCTGGGGAGAAACTAGTACAGACCCAGTGAATCGGGCGACAAAGTTTGACCAATTGGCATCCTGTGTGCATACATGTACTGGGCGAATGGGCAGTGACAGGCCCACGCCATATTACCTTCGCTGACTTCTGATGCGGATGAGGTTTTAGACCACATGTTGGTTGCCTCCAATTTATTGTCCTGAGGAAGACTCGCAGGCCAAGGTCACACTACCCTATGAGCCACTAGACGAGTCGAAACGTCGACGACCATACCACTACAGATCTGGACCCACATGTTACCCCATATCACAACGTGCAAATAATACAATCTGTGATTGTTTTAAGATTTGTGAAATAGAGCATGTAAACTATTGACGGGTCAGATTCATAGGATTGAGATGTTGAATCATTCACATAAAAACTGCTTTTACTGTTTGCTTTTTCACAACTTTCAGGGATTATTCCCTATTTCACGATCTTTTTCTTGAGCACTATTCCTTTTCCTGCACGTTCCACTTTGGGAGCAACCAGCTACTTTTTAATAATGATGTTGTAATTTCTAAGACAATGTTTGGTCTGGATTTATAAATTAAGAATAAATGGACTATGTTTTTTCATAAACGATTGTGTGGCTACACATCCTTTTCTTTTTTTTTCTCTGATGGAAATACTGATTCCTTAGCCTCACAGATTTAATTCAGGCTCAAAGAAATAAGTGAAAAATTATTTGTTTCTAAAAAATTGGTTTGAGGACCATTGTAACCCTATATCGCTTTGTACCCAGGTCCGCAGACTGCATTGGGTTAACCCATACCTATAATTGCTACCACAAATTGGCGCTTCCAATGTGGGGCTCATCGGCGACTCGGATGCCCGAAGGACTGGTCGAGACGAAGGATTGGAATCTCGCTTTGGACGTGATCACTGCCGGTGGAGACCCGAGTCTTGGCATCCACGGCATTTTCCCTTTCTTTCTGATCTGATCATCCAGGTGGCGCCGGTCCTCGACTGAGATCTCTTCTGTTGATTCATCGTGACCGTTTGGTCAATTTGAGAACTTGGCAGTAGGAACCTGGACACCATTTGATTGGTAAGAGCCGTTTTGCGGCACTTGCTGTAAATTTGACGCCTTGGATTGATAAGATAGTTTAGAAATGCTTACTGTGGCATTTGTATATTGAATTGGCCAAATATTATACTCGTCCTATGAATATGTATTAATATGTGTTGCAATACATATAGGCAGGTAATGAGGATATTTTTCTCTACTTCTAAGAATATTTGAACGGCGCAACGTACGAAGAGTACTTTAAGCGCTACTTTTGATTATAATACTGCATATTTTGCACTCTTTTTGGCATGCCTGTTTCCAGCACACTTCGTAATATGTGCTGGTTTTGTAGTGGGATCAATTTGAGAATCGATGAAGCACAACCGCCCCCCCCCCCGGAGGGGACTCCTAATAGGGACATGTATATTAAATATGGTATTTCATTCGTATTGTACAGCACATTGTGGAATAAATACATCCGCAAGGATCCTGAGTTGCGTTGGCCTATGCATGGGTCATTTGATTTGCGAAAGATTCAGTATGTGGAGCAATGGATGTTCTAATGAAAGGCTAGGCAAGACATGTTTGACTGTGTGCGAAAGTGGGAGAAAGAAGTGCTTGAGCGAATGAAGCTTGAACAGGCCTTGATTGAAAAAGAACAGCGTAAAAGTGTGCATACGAAAGCATTAGAAATGAAAAATAAAGAGATTAAAGAAATGAAAGAAAGGGAAGATAGGGAGCGTCAGTTACAGGTAAATGGCCAATACGCTATTTGTAGGCCTCTTTATCCTATTCTTAATAAACCCCAAGATGATTCTCTCTTATTAGATCATTGTCCACCTCCGTATACTCTTCCCTCAGCCCCTGATGAGTCAGAGAAGGACTCTCCTACGGAGCAGGATAAAGCCCGAGACACTCGCTCATTGTTAAATACTGAACGTTCCTCTCAGATTAGATCTGCGGCATGTAAAGCCGATCGTAGTACTAATACTGCTTCTGAAATCTTAAATACTATTCAGAATTGGTCGGAAAGGGAACAAAAATATTTCACCAAGATATTTGCTGGAGAGGTTCTTGAGCGATTTAGGAAATATTCGGTGGAAGTAGAGCCAGATGATATAGCAGCTGATTGTAAGCAATTACGTGAAGGTTCTTTTGTCTTCTCCCATGTGGCTGACACGATCAGGCGCTTGGTTAAACTACGTGATGAAGCAGTCCGTTTGCGGGAGGAAAAAAAGGCAGCAGACGCAGCTGCACAAACATCTCGAATCAACATGGCATGAGCTTCGACGCTCGAAACAGATAAGAATTTTGTAAATGTGAAACCTATGCGGGAAGCTGTACCTTTATATGTTCCTCCTAAAGGAACAGGCACAAGTGATGATAAGACTTCTGTCGACACAAAAGGGTATTTTATTCATAATTGGGTTTACACTCCTTGGAATAGAGCAGATGTCATGGCTCTTAAAAATGCATTGCCCGATCACTGAAAGAATCCGACAGCTTTTTATGAAGAAATTGAGGGTGCCATTAGCTCTTGTACTATGACTTTGTCTGACATTGATTTGTTTTTTGGATTAATATTACTGCCTGATATGTGGAGAACTGTGCGTAAAGTTGACGATTGTGTGGTATTTGGGGCATTGTGGTTAGTTATAGAACAATTAGATAAAGACAGAGAACCTGCACAAAAACCGTGTCAGCTCATTTTAGATCTTCCAGCAGCTATCTTGGTTAAATTAAAGACAATTATTCCCCCTAAAAAGATAGATTGGACTATGTTAGCGTCTTGTAAGCAAAAGACAGATGAATCAGTTTCAGACTTCTTCACACGCTTTGAAGAAGCATTCCACGATTTTAGTGGTCAGTTATTGACAGATGACACAGGTAGGCATCTGTTTGTCGATAAATATGTCACAAACCTTTTGCCAGAAATAGCTAGTCGCCTAAAGGCAAGTGAAAGTTCATGGCCTCCTCTCCGGTTTCTCTCTTAACTATGGCTCAGTATTATGAACAACAAGAATTAGAATCAAAAAGTAAGGAGGATAAAAAATCTAAAGAGTTAAAAACAAAGGTTATGATGGTTCAATCTTATGGCCCACCTTCTAGAGGTAATAATAGAGGTGGACGTGGATCTTATGGTTCGTCTTTTCCTCCCTATCCTCGTGTAGATTTGTCTGTTGATCAGTGTGCGTATTGCAGACAATTCGGACATTGGATTTCTAATTGTCCAGTGCTACGTGCTCAGCAGGGTTCACGTGGTTGGGGACAAATGAGAAATCGTTCAGGATGTTCAGGGCCTAGAGGAAATAGAAATGGTTGTGCTAGGTTTGATGCTAATACACATGGACAAGACGGGGCTAATACTTTTGACAGACGGAATCAATATCAAATGTCTGACTATGAGCCGTCTAATTTGCAAGATTCTGCTTATGCATAGGATTGCCTAGGTTGGGGTAAGGAATCAGTTGAAGTTCCAGTAGATCAGAAGGGTCCCTATGTTACAGCACATGTTTTGGGTTCTACTGATCAGTTTCTGGTTGATACAGGAGCTACTCATAGCGCCTTGTCTAAACACTTGATTCCAAGGGCTCCCCTGTCTGGCTTAACTATTACATTGATAGGTTTCGATGGAACATCCACCCTTAGCCCATTGTCACAACCACTTGCACTCCATGTTGATAAGTTTACTACTCCATGTCCATTTTTGCTTGCTCCAAATACACCAGATAACATTGTGGGTCTTGACATGCTCAAATATTCAGGGCCACGATACGATGTTCTCCGGAAGGAGTACGGGTTATTTTAAATGACAACCACCCCATGATTGAGAGATCTTGTATTGTTAAAGAGGACATTGCCCTAGCTTCACTCCCTAGTACTTTGTGGGCTACTTCAGATACCGATGTACGACAAATGGTTATTCTACCAGTACATATTAGTGTCAAGGAGGATGCTATACTGCCGAGGTTGCCACAGTATAAAATTTCTCGAGAAGGAGAAGAAGCACTTACACGTATTGTACAAGACCTGATTGAAGTGGGGGTTGAGGAAGAAGTTGCTTATAATGTCTGCAATAGTCCGATTCTTCCCATTTTGAAAAAAGATACTGACACTAAGATTTATAGATTTATCATTGATTTGAGAGAAGTCAACAAGATTGTAGTACCACAGTACCCTGTAGTGTCTGACATAACAACATTGCTTACCCTGGTCCCTACAACAGCAACTACATTTTCAGTAGTGGATTTGAAGAACGCTTTCTTCTCGATTCCTATTAATCCTGATAGCCGATATTTGTTCGGTTTCACTTTGAATAACAGATCATACAGATGTTGTAGAATTCCTCAAGGGTACACTGAGAGTCTGAGTATTTATAGTCAAGCCTCAAAAAGACAACTCGATTCCTTTATTTTGCCTGAAGGAGTGGCTCTCGTACAATATGTTGATGACATCTTAGTGGCAGCTGATGCACCTGAGCAGTGTGAAAAATGCACTATGTCCTTACTTTCTTTTCTTGCGACACATCACCATAAAGTATCATGGAAGAAATTGCAATATTGTAGACCGAAGGTGACCTATTTAGGACACCTTCTGTCTAAGGAGGTCAGTGCACTGACATCAGATCGCATTCAAGCAATTCCAGAAACTCCAGTACCTTCCACACAGAAAGATGTCCGTGCATTTATTGGTTTAACTTCATTTTGTAGGCAATGGATATTGGGGTTTTCACACATTGTTAAACGATTGCTAGCACTTTTGACGAAGAACACTCCGATTCCTCTTCCTTGGACAGATGAATGTCAAAATGCCTTTCACCACTTGAAACAAGCTCTTTGCTCTGCACCAGTGATAGGCACACCAGATTATACGAAGGCCTTTACACTCTATGTACACGAGAAATATGGATGTGCATTGTCAGTTTTAGTACAGACACATGGTGACAAGCAGCATCCCTGTGCATAATTTTCTGTAGTTCTTGATCCTGTTGCTCGTGCGTTGCCTGTATGTTTTCGTTCAGTTGCAGCAACAGCTGTGTCCATACGTCAGAGTGACGGGATAGTTTTGTCACACAAACTGTTGGTGCTTGTACCCCATGCAGTAGATGCCCTTTTGAATCAGACTAAAACTCAGCATTTAACTAGTGCTCGCTTGACAGGATACGAATTGACACTGTTAGCACCTCATATTACATTGAAGAGGTGTGCTACATTAAACCCAGTCACTTTGTTGCCGTATCCTGCGACTCAGTCTCAACCAAAGGAGCCTCATGATTGTATATTCCTTACTGAGGAACAAACAAAGGGTCACA
Source organism: Lissotriton helveticus (assembly GCF_964261635.1). Taxonomy (NCBI): domain Eukaryota; kingdom Metazoa; phylum Chordata; class Amphibia; order Caudata; family Salamandridae; genus Lissotriton; species Lissotriton helveticus. Next base: position 1,760,430,128 of record NC_136061.1, read on the forward strand.
TTGATTTAAAAGATACGCCCCTTCCAGATGTTGATGGGGAGCTGTGGGTTGATGGGTCCTGTTTGATGTTACCGGATGGCACAACCTCAGCTGCATATGCAATCACCACACTTGAAACAGTAGTGGAAACAGCTCGTATATCACAAAAGTCAGCTCAATCAGCTGAACTAATAGCTTTAACACAAGCATGTGAGCTTAGTACTGATTTATGTGTGAACATTTACACGGATAGCGCTATGCTGTTGGAGTGGTTCATGATTTTGGCCTACTCTGGAAGGAAAGAAGCTTTCTTACATCCCACGGGATGCAGATAATGCACGGAGAATTAGTACATAAACTCTTGACTGCACTAACATATCCGAAGAAAGTTGCCTTTATGAAGTGTAGCGCACACAAGAAGATCACTGACAAAATAGGACAAGGAAATGCCTTTGCAGATTGTGTAGCCGTGAAACTGCAATACAGTGAAGCACTACACCTATGAACGTAGTAAAATAACAAGCTGAGCGTTGGCATGATGCTAGAGAGGAAATATTGGATATACAGAGATCTGCCTCTGTGGAAGAACTTGAGCAGTGGTCCAAAGAAGGAATGTTAGACGATGAGGGTTGTTGGCGTAACAAAGAAATGAATAAATGGAAATTGCCTGCAGCCTATTTACAACCTATGGTTCAAATAGCACATGGGCTGGCACATGTTGGAGCTCTAGCAATAACTAAATTGCTTACACAAGTCTGGGAGCATCCTGAAATTGCCAGCACAGCTAAAAGAGTGGTACAGTGCTGTTTGATCTGTTAGCAATACAATCCTGGAAAAGGGACACAAACTCCCACAGGAGGGTTTGCTACACCAACCGCACCTTTTGACGTTTTGCAGATGGATTACATCCAGCTTGAACGCTGTAATAATCTAAAATATGTCCTACTGGTGGTATGTGTCTTCAGTAAATGGATAGAGGCGTATCCTACAAAGGATAATACTGCTCTTACCACAGCAAAGGTGCTTCAGAAGGAATTTTTTCCTAGGTATGGTGTTTGTAATATTTTTTGGAGTGACAACGGACCTCATTTTATTGATTATGTCATGAAAGGATTAGGGATCAAACAGAAATTCCATACAGTCTTCCACCCACAATCAGCAGGATTGGTAGAAAGGTATAATGCTACCTTAAAATTGAAGCTGGCAAAAATACTGGCTTCCACGTCCCTAAAGTGGCCAGATGCATTGCCTTTGGCACTGTTATCCATAAGATCAGTACCACACTCACGATCAGGTCTTAAAACGTATGAGGTAGTATTTGGAAGACCGATGAACATTTGGGGAGTTCCTAAGCGACGCCCCATACATGATGTACCTTGTGTTCTGTTGAATGATTATTTGGCACAATTACCTGACAGTTTGACCTCTATTCATCAACAGGTTCGAGAAGCTCTTCCTGATAGATCTACAGGTGAGGTCCATGATCTCCGTCCCGGTGACCATGTGATGGTCAAGGTCTTCAACAGATCGAACAGCTTAGAGCCGAGGTGGCGAGGTCCGGAGCAGGTGCTGTTGGCCACAAGGACAGCAGTTTGAGTGACGAACAAAAAGAATTTGCTCCACACCACGCATTGCAAGCGTGTATCGCCCGCGTTGATGGAACCTGCTGCGCTGACTGAGCATCGAGAAATTCTGGAGACGCAGAAAGGTCAAGCTATCTCATCTGACGAGTCTACGGAAGTCTTCCCGGACCACACGATTCCTGGAACATCGCGATACAATTTGAGACCGAGGAAAGAATCTGCAGTTTTGAACGAGACTGGTTGAGCTACCGCCCTGGGTTTGTGAAACGGAGAGCCAATGAGGCAAGGGGAGGGATCAGCCCTGCATTAGTGTAGTGACACCCGTCTTGGCTCGTGGTGAAGAAATCAACGACTACCCAAGGGAGAAGAGCTCCAACGATTGTTTTCATCAGGTTCTAAGAAAGATCGAACATCATTGTCATTGAAATGAATAGGAAAATGATTTGTGCAGTAAGGTTTGTTGTTGCCCTGGTGGTTTTGGCAATAACCACTTGGTTCATTGAGAAAGCAGTTCCTGCTTGACAGCTTTTTGTTGCAACTACTCCAGCTCCACTGGAGCATCACTACTACACTCTTCCTTATCATGAGCAGAAACATCGACAGTCCTATCTGAATAACACATTCATTCAGATGTTGCATCATACCCATAATGCCACAAATACTACCAATTGTTGGGTATGTGGGATGATACCTGCACATCAGAAGAAAGGAGGAACACCTTTCATTCCTCTACCGTTTTTCCCATAATGGTTCATGTCAAGCTTGGTATGCCCTTTTGTTTGCTTATGGAAAGCCTTCAATACGTGGAATCATTTTTCAATTAAATAAAGAATGTTACCAAGATGAAAATGGCTATGTTAAAGGGACTAAATGGGAATTGGATGAATACCAACCGGACAATATTTCTACACCGTATGTCTTCACAAATGTGAGGAATATGAAGAACATTGGACCCTTTGTGATTTCTGTTACAAGTGCAAAAGCAGATTTATGTATTGGCAGTGCTGGGAGAATTCCCATAGGACGAAGTGAATGTGTAACTATGCTGAACATTGAAGGTGTTAATAATAATCGTTTTATATCGTCGCACAACACCTACTTTGTGCGTGGTAATAAAGGATATTATCAATTACCTGTTGGATGGTCAGGGGTATGCTACATATCATTTTTGTTACCACCTATATTTTTAGCACCTGAATCATATCATCTTGACCTGAAGCTGTACAATGATATTTCTAAAAATAGATATAAACGGACAACAAGTACTGACGAGATTGACCAGACAGACACCGCTCTGCAACAATATGTCGATTTCAATTTGGGTTTGTTTTTCTTTGTGGGTGCTGCACTGAATAGCAGAAAGATCAGACGATTGACTCATGTTGTGGAAGCTGTCACAAATCAGACAGCTATGGCACTTGGGAACATTACGGAAGAACTGCAAATTGCAAGAATTGTAGTACTCCAAAACTGGATGGTGCTCGACGTGATTTTGGCTGATTGAGGTGGTGCATACCGCATCATCGGTAGCAGTTGCTGCAATCTCTAAGCTGCATAAGATTGCTGCAGACATTCACCCAGAGACTGGTACATGGACATTTTCAAACTGGATATGGACACTTTTTGTTACATGGGGCTGGAAGCTACTGACTATTCTATGTATACTACTGGTGATACTATTTACATGCTGTACTTGTATACAATGTGGTCCCATGATTTGTTCCATGTGCCTCACTGCTTGTACACCTGCCAAAAGAAATATTACAAAAAAGCAACACATGCTAAATAGTGAAGTTATTAAAATGATGAACATCAATGTACAGGATGCAGATCCAGATTACCCTAGACAGACAAATGTCTTCAGCAAATGCTGAAAGGGTCGTCTGTGGTAATTTAGCAATGATTAGGTTAAGCATTAGGAGAAGGCATCTTGTATTAAGAGACTATCTTCTCCGTTTTACGTAATCCATTTTGTATTTCTGTCGGCCATTTTGTTTGCCATGTGCTCTGTCCTACCTTCCTGTTAACTGCTCTTGAAATCTGCCTAGAGACAAGATATATTTATCCTCTTCTGCTTTGCACATGCTCAGTTGAGCATGCAACTGTCTCCAATTTGTTAGTCAAGATGTGTCCACCAGAATTAGCTGACTGTCAGCCCTTCCCACTTGTTGCAAGCACACTCTCTGTATGACCTTATATGTAATTAAAACCAACACTCTGTGCCTTTTACCGCCTTCATTTCAGCCCCTGTGTGGGTATAAAAAGAACAAGCTCCTTCTAGTCAGTGTGCTACCTCATACTCCACCGAAGGGTGTTGTTTGAATGTATTTCCACCCCATGAGGTTTAATAAACTCTGTATTTTTCTATTCTAGTTTCTGTGCCAACTTCTTAGTATTGGTCTAAGGACTCTAAGCAGAGAATGGCAAATCCCTTGCGGCCTGGCTGAGGTTTGCTACCACAAATGAGATGACTCCTGAAGCGAATACAGACTCAAAAATAGACGATATTGTGGAAGTGAGCTTTGAACCGGAGCACAGTGGACTGTCTGGTGCAGAAGGATCAGATCAAGAGGAAGAATGGAAGAAATCAGATGCCGCAACAGCAAGGTGGCCAACAAAGAAAGAAAGGCTGAACTTAAGGCTTGCATCTGAGAAAGATCTCACTCCAATTCCTGAAATTTCTGAATCCGTTCAAAGTGAAACTGAAGAAAGACCGGATGGTCTGAGACGATCCAAAATAGAGAGAGTGCTGTCTCGAAAGTACGCATCTCCGGAGTGGACGTACCTGGTTGCAGAAGCAGAGACCTAGAGGATCTGGGAGACTGGGGACAGGCACAGTGAGTCACGGAGAGAGCACCCTGACAATTGATCTTCAGTTAATAGTCCTGGTAATTGATGCATTTGGAATCCTAACTTTGACAGTTCCAGATCCACCAAGGCCGAGTGGCTTGTGCTTTTTGATCCTCAACCAAGTTCATTTCCATGCATTTTGACGACAGCCAACTGCACAAGAAATGGGAGAAATTTGTGCTGAAATACTGCAACTTGTCCTTACTATGCTTGGATCAAATATCATAAATGATGAAGAATGAACTATAAAAATAACTTTTATTAGCCTTAGAAAGAAGATAACCTAGCCCAAGAGGAAGAAAATTTAAACTTAGGGACTTTTCCATAGAGAGAAGAATTGAGGGTTAGGGCTGACTGCATCTCATCAATAGGTTTAGTATTGTTGAACTGAAAAGAAGCGAATGGAGAAAAGACTATAAAGACATTGTAAATAATCAGATTAAATGAGTAAAGGAACCAGAGACTGTGTTGAACATAAATACGTTTTAACCAAATCGAGAATCAAGACGGAGTCCAAGAAAACAGGACGATGACAAAAGTGTATAATTGGTACCCTTATTGTTGTGGTGCTTATTGTCATAGTTGTGGCGATTACTACGCCGCTACAGTAGATATAGCAGAGGGTGCATCAGCAAGGGATTTAGAAATGATTAGGGAAACCAGTCGGATGCTACCCTGAATGCATATTGCTCGGTTATTATACGAGTATGTGGATATAATGGAAGCGAAAGATTTTTATTATGCAATTACCCGCATCAGTAGAAAATGGCATTCAATACCATCATTTACCTTTGACTTGTGGCATCACATGTAGTGTGTTGCTATGCATGTTCTACAAGGCCCATTTTGAGTACTGTTTCTCCAATTATGATGTGGTACCCTCAGAAGTTCCAGTTCTGAAGTACATGAACAATTATGATTATTACAAGGAAGTAGAGAGAATGTCTAAGTATTTTTTGCCCACTATTGCATAGGATACTTGATATGCCCACAGACACAATTTGACCTCTATGCTGACTGATATTGAAAAGAAATTCATAGATCAGATAGAAGATCGACATAGCAGACCCTATTAAGACCAGATTCAACACATGAAGTTGTCCCATGGACACAGGAAGAACTAGATCATAAGGCAAAGGGAAGCTCTGGTCCCATAGCTTTGGATTTTCAGCAAAAAGGGGAATTATGCATTAGGCATCCATCAACTTATTATGACAAGATCTTTGAGGGTGAGAGTGATTATGAACATATTTTCTTAATTGAGGAGGCAATAAGGAAGGCATTACTAAATAAGTTGACCATAGTACCAAACGTATATGTGAAATCGCTCAAAAATTGGTATGGCACTTGCTACATGGCAGTTATATTTCCTAAAATCTTTCATGTAGAAGATCTAAGGCCTTCCAAAACAATAGAGGAAGTGTAGAGGTATTGACAGAATCACCCTCCAATTCAATATGCATAAACAAAGAGATTCTATCAATGTGTGGTGGTTTTAATTTTTTATATTTTTGTGGGTGATGAAAAAAGGTATAATAATAAACTCTCTCTTTGGGTGGTAAAGATGAGAGCACAATGTGCTTGTTAAAATACCCCTCACACACTAAAAAAATCCTTTAGTGTCATGCTTCATCATTGGGGTCTTCCCGTCCCTCTACGGGGCGGGGCGTGCTACGACCTGACGAACTACGCAGGAGCACTTTTAAGGTGACATAGGCTATGTGACAGTGCAAGGTGAGTGGTGTCAGTGAAGTGTAGGGACCTAATAATGTGTGGGAAATAAAAAAGCTAAAAATCCTCTGGCTAGAGGAAAAAAACGATTTATTCACTTCCCTAGCTGGGGACGTTAAGAAGGGGGTTTTGAGGTAGAGCAATTAGCTAACTACCTGGTCTACATGTTTCGTAAGCAGTCCCCTACTGCTTACTCATCAGGACCATCTAATGGCCCCTACTAGAAAATGCTCGGTTTCTAAGTATGATATGCCTACAGTCCTAAAAACTGGCAGTAAAAATCCACTGTCAGTTTTAGCTTCAGGGCATGAGCTGGCCCAAGGGAAGCAAGATAAAATTTTATCAAAAAAGTTGACCTAAATGTGGTCTCTGTAAAGAAAAAGGAAAAAAAGGGGGAAGAGAGAAAAGCACAAATTTATACAATTGTATCTATAATTTGTCTTTGAGCACAAATTAATATTAGTGCCACTAGTCCCACTTATCATTCATATTTGCCCAACTGATAAAGAATATACTTGAGACTTTATGGACAAAGAGAAGGTTCAATTTGCCATCCCCTAGATGTTCGTTTTTCTTGTTGACCGAACATCATGTAGCCCCCTGTAATTAGGGCTGGTTTCATCTCAACACACGCACACTCGTAACTCGATGCACACATTAGCACCACACAGGGATTAAAAACGAGGGACCCGATTTATGTTCGAGAAATTCAATTCCAGCAATATTATTTAGAAACAGTCATTAAAATCCCCATTGGGCACTCCCCGGTTTTTTGATAGATTTAGATACATACTGCTGTGGCGCATGTTGTATGCCCCATGAGCTGACAGATGGTAGGTGTTCACCGCGGTAATCTGTAAGAGAGAAGCCGCGCCCTTAACGTCAAAAAACACAAAACACACAAACATATTGGTTCCTGTCTCGTGGGCCAAGTGTTTAAAGACTTTGGTCAGAGTCTATTACTCACAGTGTCCGCATAAGTATAATGCCTTACTCCTACCCGTACTGCCGCTCTGAAGATTAGTCCCGTCTGAAGTTTGGCAATCATATAAGCTCCGCTAATCGCCGTGGTCGCGTTAGGTGTCTGCTGGAAAGACTAGCGCGCTAACCCAAGATGGCCGCCGTCGATGGAACGGAGGGTGGTGCATTACCGGAAGTCTTTCTTCCGTTTTTATTTCGTTGCCAGGAGACCTGAGCCCGGACAATTTTTATATATATATATATGCTCTATACTCCTTGTAAATTATTGCCGGTCGGTTAGATTAGTCCAGATGGCAGTTCTAACGGTGTCTATAGTGGCTGACACTCGTATCTAGCATATAAATACAACGGACTGTTTTAGAGGCTGGGTTGACACTATAGGGGTTAGAATCAATAAAAAGATAATGATTATAATGGTCTCTGAGGTAACTGACCATAATGTGAAATCTGGCATATTGCGGACTAATCAGGGGCTGAGTAGAAATATAAAAAATTACATTTATAAAAAACGGAGAGAGTTTTACTGCGGACTTGTGTATTGAGGTGAATGAGCTTTACAACAGTATTTTAGTATTGCGTAGTATTCATTGACTAAATGGTGTCATTAAGAGAAAGGGGGTGTTTCCCTTGATCTAAGGGGGGTAAACTCCCCAGACGTGGCAGCGGAACTGTCTTTGGACTATATCTGGGATTATGATCAATCAAAAACAGGTGTTTATCCATTGCTGGGCTCTTGGGGGTGGCCAAAGTTTTAAATAAAACACATGGGGAAGGAGGTACCCATCAGTGGAGAGTAGGTGTGCAGGATCTACAGCTGACCCCACGGTATTTCATCGTTTAACCCATGTTTATTGGACTGGACACGAAAAACCCATCTTTGTTCTTTTTCCAGTAGATGTTTCTCGTTGTCAATCTGTTCTATCACAGTCCAGGTTATGTCTTCAGGTTTATGCCCACTTTCCAGGAAGTGGTTGGTTAGTTTTGTACTTGACTTCTTGCATTTGATTGTACTCTTGTGCTCACCTATTCTTGTCTTTACAGCCCTGCTGGTCATGCCGATGTACTCAAGATTGCAGGGGCAGGTGATTAAATATACAACATTGGAACTGTTGCAGTTGCTGAAGCTTCTCTGCTCCCATTTTGTCCCATTGTTGAAAGTTAGTGTTTTACTCTTTTTGGTGAGACAGCATACCTTGCATCCACCACATGGGTAGTGTCCTTGTACAAAACTGGAGTTACCTTGGGTATTAACCTTGTTTTCCTTAGGTCTGGTGTGTACCAGTATATCTCTCACACTCTGTGCTCTTTTGTGTGAAAACATGGGTTTCGGGATTGCAAGACCTCCGCTATTGAGAATCTTCCAATTCTTATTAATGATCTTGATTACTTGATCCGAACTCGTGTTATACGTGGTAACACATATGGGTCTCTGCACTTCCACTTTTTTCACTTTATCTTCAAGGAGGCTCTCTCTGCAGTTGTTCCTGGCTCTTTTGTAAGCTTGATCAATGATCCTTTGAGGGTAGTTCCTCGTTTGTAGCTTCTTCCGTAAATCATTGGACTGTGATTTAAAGTTGGCAATTTCGGTGCAATTCCTGCGAAGTCGCAGGAACTGGCCGTAGGGTAAGTTGTCCCTCAGATGTCTAGGATGGAAGCTTTGGTACATCAAAAGACAGTTCTTTGAGGTGCTTTTAAAGTGTGTTGTCATTAATCTGCCATTTTTAGGAAAAATGTTCAGATCAAGAAATACCAGATTGTTATTGGTAGTGACACTGGTAAATTTCAGGAACTCGTCTTGGTAGTTGAGCCACGTGAGGAACTGCTGCGCGGTCTTATCATCTCCATCCCAGATGATAAGGATATCATCGATGTACCTCTTCCAGATCATGATGTTGTTTCTGAATGGGTTATTAGTACTCAATATCCTTGTTTCCTCAAGATGGTGAACATAGAGACCAGCTATGCTTGGAGCAAATGTGCTTCCCATGCTGGTCCCATGTTTTTGAAGGTATAGGGTACCGTTGTGTTCGAAAAGTTCTCCTTTAGTGCCAAAGAGCAGCACTCCATCACCACATTTCGTGGGGTTCGATACTCCCAATCGTCTGCGAAGAGAACATCTTCGATTATTGCCAGGGTTTCATTGTGTGGCAAACTGGTGTAAAGACTCTCTACATCACAGCTGATTAACAGCTGTGTGTTAGGATCAAATGACACCTCCTCGAGTAGATTCAGCACATCCTTAGTGTCTCTAAGATAGGTCGATGTCCTTTGTATCATGGGTCTTAGAAATGCGTCTGCAAATCTAGAGACTGGTTCAAGGACCGACCCGATCCCCGATACGATAGGTCTACCCGGGGGATTCTCTAGGTCCTTATGAGTCTTTGGTAAGATGTATAAGTAAGGGGTTCTCGGGTTCTTTTGACATAGAAACTCCCCTTCTTTTTTAGTGATCCAATCATGAGACAGGGCCTCTTCTACCATTGTTTTGATTTTGATTGTTATTCTCTCCGTGGGGTTGGTCCGTAGGATCTCGTAGTTTCTCGTATCCTGTAGTAATCTTGTGCACTCTTTGTTGTATTGTTCTCTATTCAGTAACACAGTTGCACCCCCCCTATCCGCTGGTTTTATGACCACTTCTCGGTTGTTGCTCAATTCTCGAAGTGCTTGTCTCTCTTCTTTCGAGATGTTCTGGAAGACTCGTTTCTGCATTGGATCGAGGATTTCAAGATCTTTCATAACCGCTTTCTCGAAGGTCAGGAGTTCGATGGGGAGTGTGTTGTTCATAGGAGTAAAGGTAGATCGTGGCTTAAGTCCTGTGTCTCCTTGTTCGTTGTTATCCTTCTTATCTTTGAAGAAGACCTGGAGTTTCAGCCTCCTTATAAACTCCTGAATTTCTTTACACAAGTGGAATTTCTCCATGTTGGCAGTGGGGACATATCCTTGATAAAATTTTATCTTGCTTCCCTTGGGCCAGCTCATGCCCTGAAGCTAAAACTGACAGTGGATTTTTACTGCCAGTTTTTAGGACTGTAGGCATATCATACTTAGAAACCGAGCATTTTCTAGTAGGGGCCATTAGATGGTCCTGACGAGTAAGCAGTAGGGGACTGCTTACGAAACATGTAGACCAGGTAGTTAGCTAATTGCTCTACCTCAAAACCCCCTTCTTAACGTCCCCAGCTAGGGAAGTGAATAAATCGTTTTTTTCCACTAGCCAGAGGATTTTTAGCTTTTTTATTTCCCACACACTATTAGGTCCCTACACTTCACTGACACCACTCACCTTGCACTGTCACATAGCCTATGTCACCTTAAAAGTGCTCCCGCGTAGTTCGTCAGGTCGTAGCACGCCCCGCCCCGTAGAGGGACGGGAAGACCCCAATGATGAAGCATGACACTAAAGGTTTTTTTAGTGTGTGAGGGGTATTTTAACAAGCACATTGTGCTCTCATCTTTACCACCCGAAGAGAGAGTTTATTATTATACCTTTTTTCATCACCCACAAAAATATAAAAAATTAAAACCACCACACATTGATAGAAGATCTAAGGCCTCTAGAAGGAAAAAGTGTCCACAGGGGAAAACGTGGTGCAAGTGCTGGAGAGATTGCTGGAGATATATTTGGAGCCATTATACCTAATGTGGGGGTAATTTTGAATGATGTAAAAATTAGAAAGCTGGCAACAATAGTAGATAAACTCTCTGTGAATATGGCCCAAATCTTACTACTTGTTGATGGGGAGATGGTCTCGATAAGGGCAATGGTTCTTCAAAATCGACTTTAGACTTTCTCCTAGCAAAAGCTTGAGGGGTCTGTAAATTATTGAAAGAAATGCTGCACATACATTCTAGACAATTGTAGGGATATACGCAAATATATCAGTAATATCTCAGAAATCCATCAAGGTTTGCATGACTTGGCTGCAGATGGCCTATGGGAACAAATTGGCAAGGGATTTGGGAAGATTGGAAGCTGGTTTGGAAGCCTGGGACAAGGGATTAAAGGATATATCTTGAAACCCATCATCACAGCAGTCATTTGTATCATTGTGCTGTTGGGAATCATTAAGGCTTACAAATGGCAAAAGGCACGCCATACTGCAAACTCCCTGAAGAAACAAGAGCAGCAGTTAAAACGACTGCAAGACAGTCATTATCTGCATCTTAAGGGATTAGAGAAGTTCAGACAAGGACGGCAGGCTACTACTTCTGTTGTTCTCTTCTGCAAAGACAAATTACAAGAAAGTAAGATGTTGGTGTTATGACACTAGTAATAAGAGGGGGGAACTGATAGAGCGTACACAGCACTCTAAATTGTTGGGGTGCATTATACTCATAGGTTAAAAATATGTATCCATATTTTAACATAGTGTGCAGTGTTTCATATTTATCGAATGCATTTAGTCAACATAGTAAACACAGAATCATAATGTATATCTTGAAGTAGGAATAGTGTTTTTTAAAAGACACCATCATTCCTATAGGCATATATGCAGAATGATATTATATTCATTTTAATGTAACTGTATGTTGTTAAAGTTGTCTGCACTGTAGGCCCAGAGTTGGAAACTGTTTACGGTTTCTAACGGTTTCAGCTACTGAAGAAATTATTAAATGTATCTTTGTCTGTGCCAGACCAG